>NC_043969.1:8106623-9489123 GCF_902148855.1 Sphaeramia orbicularis | reverse complement strand
ACCTACCCCACCCTCATAAAGTGCTGTTTAATTTAATCCAAAAATGGGACTACCACTGCATGCATCAGCTGATATTATAGAAATAGAGACTCTTTGGAAAAGGTTACTTTTTTTTCCAACTTTATTTTTATTGGACAGAAAAATACATATTCCAGTTGTTACATTTGTTTTCTTTTAATTCTGCTAGATCATAAAACAAAGACAACAATGACAATGTAGAATTTTCACAGTTCATGGCCCAGATGCACAGGTTGATAGACTTTATGAGTTTTCCACCCTCCCAAAACCCCATTCCTCACCCACCACTTCCAGCCACGGTGCCCATCAATCCGCAAATTGCTTGTTTTGGACTCTCAACATAAAAGTTATCTTTTCCATATTGAAAATTCTCTTAACTTTTGAATGCCATGTATCAAATGTCAAGGGATCTTTCTTAAGCCAGTTTAGAGTTATTGCTTTCCTAGCTGCTGTCAGCAGTATATGCAGTAGGTATGTCTTTTTCTTGCTCATCTTTGTTTCAGGGATGGCCAGCAGTGAGAAAGTTCCTTTTAAGCAGTAATCTAATGATGAAGAGATGGATTGATTTTCTGTGGCATATGTCACACCTACACTGGGTATTTTCTGTAATTGTTGAAAAGAAAAGAAAAGAAAACAAAATTTCAGTGAAATCCATTACATTCAAGGGTGGCAAACTCATTGTAGTTCAGGTGCCGCATACAGCACACTTCAATTGGATGTGGAATTTTAGTGGAGTTTTAACAATACTACGCCTCTTACTAAATGTCATGTGCCTTTGTAGATCTGCTGTGACCTGTAAGTCGTAATGTACATGTTTAGATGAGAGGCTGAAGCATAATATTGTTAAAGTGCACTTTTACTTTTTGCATTAGAAGAGGAAATCTTGATTCATTATTTATAGGTTATTATGCTATTATTTTTTACTTTTCTGCCCCACTTCAGATTAAATTGAGCCATACGTGGCCCCTGAACTAAAATGAGTTGGACTTCCCTGTTTTAGTACAAAGCTTTAATGTTCAGAATATTTGCTGAAATAGAAAAAGGAGAGTTGGAGTATGCTCATAACATGGTCCCTGAACTGCCTCCGTATCTCAAGTGTTCCCTGTTCTTTGCCAAGGTTCAAGGACTGTTAAAAAACAAATAAGTGTCATGGGTCCACCGGTGAATCCACAGATGGCTTAGCTAGAACTGTCTGAGACCTGCTACAGACACCGTGAGAGGACGAAGTTTGAGTATTGTGCAAAACAATTGCCAGCTTATGACAACCATATCCAAGGAGAATTAACAGATGTAGCTGCAGTCAAGTGAGATTTAAAACAGTGAGTTAACATAAAGCTGGAACTATGTTTGCACCTGTTTCCTTTACTACAAGGGATTTTTTTTAAGGTTGTGTTCAGTGGATGAATTTGGCGTGGACACCATTTCTATCCTTTGTTTACATCTGGCACACAGGATATCCACCACTGTGCCTGCAGCCACCCTGAACACCAACCCTTCCTCCAGGTTACTGTGTTACATAACTGCTGTCAACAACAACACATACTGTACAGCAGATGATTCACACTGAGCAGTTATTGCAGCTTCAAGAAACAGACAATCAATAAATGATGATCAGTGGAGGTACAGACTTGTCTAGTGTTTACCACAGAGTGAAAGAAAAACGTATTTTCTGAGCTGGAAAAGTAGTGATGAAAGAACAAGTATGCTTTTATCTGGAGCCCACACAAAAAGATGCGGTGTAATGAGGAGGTTGGCATCTCTGATGAGCACCTCTTTGATTTTACACTGACGTGGGTGAAGAGTGGCAACTCTGACACATGTCAGCATGAACAAACACTGATCGCAATCATTCCAGCATCAGCGTACACTCAGCAGTAACCTCTACATTACTCCCCAAAGCAGGAAAATAAAACAGTTTCAAACAACAGACCTACATAAGGAATATGCACTTTTAGGTTTATCTTATTTTCCTGAAAAGACAGTGATGTACAGCAGTCATTCAGAAAGAAATCAGTGTAAGCTACATATGATTGTGATAGAAAAGTGATTTTATTAAGTAAATACTGGAAACTAGTATCACTGTACCATGTGTCAATTACTCATTTTAATGAAGTTATTAGACTTAATTTGATGTGCTACTAAATTGTGTGTTAACGCTTATGTTAGTTTATCATTGACTATTATTCATAGTGATGTTTCAATGTTTTGTTTCATTTATTCTTGGTGCATGACCTAAATATTGGACTTTTTTCATTTATTGTCAGCTGCCGTCAATGTCTAATATCTTTATTTATTTATTTATTTTTTTGTGGAGTCTAGTAGGAACAGTTTTACTGCAGTAATAACTGATGGATGTCCTAAATAAATAAGTAAATTTTAAAAAATAAAACTAAAATGACAATTTTTCCTTGAGTTGCTTCCTCTCTCTACAGTGTATTGTATGCAAAAGCTTCTCCTTGTTTGAGAACTCTCAAACAAAAAATAGAGATGATCATGTCTTCTAAGACTTGAATCTTTAACGTCTTGAGGTGAAATAATTCACATTTCTGAAAAAAAAAAAAAAAACAACAAAAAACAAAAAAGGTTAAATCCTGCAGTTTGAAGATCTACGAGACAAAAATCTTTAAGTGATCATTAAAATACATGTTATCTTACCCTGAGTCTTCTTGTCCTTTGGAAATAGCATTTTGGTCATGAAAAATAAGAAATGTGACAAGTATTGTGAAACAATTAAATAATGTATTATCATTACTACTACTACTACTACTAATAATAATAATTATAATAGTCAGTAGTGCATGTGTGATGGCTGAGTGATAAATTATGGTGTTGAGGTTTGGGGCCAGGTGTTCGTGTCAGCTAAATTGTAATCAAGGAAGATGAAATTTAAGCAAAACCTGCTGAATCCTACATTACCATTGTTCTGTCCACACCTTTTATTCCATAGCACCAGGATCCTGTGATGCAACTCATCTGCACAGGGCTGAAAGGCAGCAGAAAAGACACCAAAAACCACCAAAGCACATTAGCAAAAAATACGGTGACACTGTAGACCATGACTGTATGAGAACAGATCTTTGATGTTTTCCCACCTTTAATCTGAATGAGTTTCAAGCAAAATCTCTGAAAACGAGACCCTCTGCAATGTACCACAGAGCGCACAAAACCTACTCCCATCCTAACACTCTCTGGGTGACTTGAGGCCAACATCATTGTGAGACACATACAACACAAACAACACAAACAGACTAAGAAAAGGGATTGATGAATAAGAGAATAACATTCCCATTTTTCACCAGTTAAAAGGCTTTTCACACTGAATCTAAGAACAGAGCAGCCTTTCGCTCAGCTAATACCCTGACATGAGGAACAGAAAATGACACTGACTGTGCAATAATTGGAGCTTTACTACAGTCCCCTTTATCTGAACTATCTATCAGTCTGCCATGCATGTCACGGGACAATAATATTTGTGAATGTACCATTTAATGGTTAAAAACAAAAGAGGAGGCATTTTTATAACACTAGTTGAAAGGAAGTAATGATATCTGATATAACTCTCCTCTTTGGAAACGCACCAGCTCTCTTTGGTGACTCCTAAAATTAGTCTGGTATATTTCTGGCCTGGAATCAATAAGTATTCATCAAAGTGCATGAAACAGAGACTGCCCAGCGTGGATGCACACCCACACACCCCACACAACCAGAACAATGCAGAAAAAGACCACAGGCGGAAATGCAGTGCGGTGGAAAATAACTTTAATAAAACTCCTATGAAAACAAAAACCAGCAGAACATTAAAAGCCTGTACATTTGACAATATCCAGTGTCTGAGACTTTTGAAGGCTAGTGGTGCGAAATATCGCTTCATCACACATAAACGTATGAAGAAAAAACCATTATAGGCTTAGGCTGGGGCCCAAGGTTTTATATAATAAGATATGGTTTGTATACGTTTTTACAGATATTGCACAAAAACCAAACACAGATGCAGATGCTGGAGGAGCACCATTTGTCAAAAAAAAAAAAGTAGCTTTGCATCACAGAGTAAATGTCTACTGATAAATCGTGGCCACATGGGCCCCAGACTCCCCCTGAACACCTGCTTGTATAAAAACAAATACACTTAAAAAGAGAGCGGCACATATTTGCACATTCAATTCTGAAACATATTTAAAAACACAGTATAAACAATAAAATAATTAAACATTTGCATTCTGTTTTGGTCCTAAAAAACACATTAAAAGCATCAGTTATTTCTCAATGAGTATTCTGTTATGAGTTGCTAGCGAGAATGGGAGAACTTTGAAACGAGTACTTCTGGGGGGCAGTGATGACTCATAGGTGACAGGTTTTTGTCCAATAATGCTCTTGATTTGATAATTTAAAAAAATGCACATTGTCATCTTGAACACAAAAGAAACTAAAAAAAATATGAAGAGTTAAGTCCATTAAAAGACTACCTAGGGTTTCTTATATGTCTTTCTAGAAACATTCCAGTGTTCAAGGTCCAAATGAGCTAAGATTCACACAGTGGACCAAAAGGCTCAGGTCATCTTTTACTCTAATTAATCCTTCTCTTTTGTCACTTTCTCTGCGGACTAATAAAGTAGTCTGGCACATAGAAGTCTTATGATCATTCTTAAATGGCAAAAGAAAAACAAAAGTCATAAAAAATACAATCTTCCCACAGTTTCGAGGCACACTTGTAGGCAGCGGGAGTAACTGTTACAAAAGTGGGGACCCAGACGTTCTTGTCTTTCCACACCCCTTTGTTATCTCATCTGTACTTGGCACAGTCCAGGGGTGGGGCGGCGTGGTGAGACCATACCCCCTCATGCCCCCTTCCCCCCTTGAGAGTCTGTACATGCCATGTCCACCTGACAAAATGAAACCACTTTGAAACGTGATTTGTTAATCAGAGGTTCAGATTGTTCCACAGGGGGCAGTGGGTCTCTGAAGGCTTAGTGTGGGCAGAGTGGCTGCTTCAGTTCCCTTCCTTTGGCTGTGCACTCCATCACTGGTTGTGCCTGTGCAAAACGGCAACAACGTCACCCACCATGATACCGCAGAAATGTCACAAGACCTATGAATTTGGATTTTCGGTAGACATGATGCCAGAGAGGTGCGAGGACTGAGAACCATGGGGAGCAGTGGGTGAATGTTCTGGGTTTACTGTGTAAGGTTAGTACATGTGGTGGTGGATCTGCTCCTGTTGGGATATTCTATTAGATTCCCTTCTTTAAATATACTGTCACCCCGTCTCCTTGGTACCTTCCACACATGCTCCTTCACTGGGTCCTTTTGCTCCCTTCACCCCTCATCCCGAGAGTCTCAGCTGCTCTATGAGCGGTTGTCTTTGGCCACATTGTGGGCCATCCAGTTGACTTTGGTTGTCCAGCTTTCTCTCAGGGCTTCGTCAAACTTCTGGCGGAACTGCTTCAGTGCTTCATCATCTGTTTTACCCAGAGCCAGAGAATCCTGTGGACACAGAGCATGTTTTTTTTGGATTTGATCACAAGTTAACAGCTCAAAATAAATCTAACACCTGACATTAGAATGCGTCTCAAGTGATCACTTGTGATTGGATCTAAGATCCGTATGCAAATAAACATGAGCTAATACAAAACAAACTTTCATTTCCTGTATTGTGGCTGTAGCACAGTGAAAAAGACACAAGGTTATTTTTGTTGTTGTAAATTCAATGTTTTATGATAAGGACGGCAGTTTTCAAAAACCTCTGCAGCAAATTCTAGCAGTGGTTGCACGGAAATCAGGACACAAGGTGCAGTCTGAGTCAGAGTAACTGGTTTGTTTTCTCTCAGAATGACTGGTATCATCAAATATCACATTTTCATTTTGGTTGGTGTGTGTTATACTGCACCTTAAGATACTGGATGTCTTTGACTGAGGTGAGTTCAGGCAGGCCAGCAGTGAGCATGAGGGCAAACAGCGTGATGAAGAGGGTTCCGTTCTTCCTCAAAATAAGATAAGCCTCCTCACAGTACTGGCGGAAGCTGCAAGACAAGGACACACACACTTTTTAATCACAATGCAACCACCATTAAACATAACAATTCAATGTAAACAATAACAATTCACTATTTGTTTGCCATTCATGTTTTTTAAGTTAAATCTGAGGTAACTCTAACCTGCAATAATGGGTTCATGGAGCAGGTGTTGATTAATTTAGGTGAGTGGCATCTGGCAAGTAATGGATGTTACAACTTTGATTGTTACATGTCTGCAGATCTATACCTGAACTGAAAGAGGCTGCTAAGACACTGTTCATAACACGTGATAAACACTTCCTTTACATTATGTTTCAGTCTTCCCATGACTCATTTCAACCCGACTTTGTGCAAGTGAACAGTTTATCAAGACGAGGATGGAGATAATGTGCAGATTAAAGTGCTGACACGTTTCTCATAATTAGCTTTAATTTCATGCAAAAGTGTCAGAAATGTACAGAATTCAAACAAACCTAGTGTGAAATATTCAATAAACAATGTCCTCATAGAGACATAGACACCCTCTGCTGTAATTTTAGATTCTGGGAGGGCTGCTTTTGAGAATCAAGTGGCGCATTTTAGAAACAGTGGATTTTTGTTTTTTAAATTCAGGACTATTTAGTGAAATGTATCATTCCTCTTTTTTTCTGCATTTAAAACTAGTGTAGTTTATACATCATCTATGGGACAATTAACATTAAACAGTGACATTTACTTTACACTGAGTTATGAAGATGTCCGTTAGTTTAAGTTGTCATATCAGGGGGTGAGGGGGATTTTTAGTGTTCACTGAATGACGTTTGAACATGTTTTTTTTTATCTGATCTAAGGATGAAAACACAATGTACCCAAAGCAAACCCACACAAACCGCATTTTGTGATGAAATGAAACACCAAAGGTCTACTTCCCTTTTTACGAGTAAACAACCTTGAAGCTACACTAAGTACGCTTTCTAGATGTGAAGTAGACTTACTGAGAACCAGTCAATTAGTCAGCACAATTATCGTATGAACATGAGTATTGCCTACAACCATTCAAGTTGTATTGATTTGGACTCCTCAGAACATGAGCTAACAGGTTCCTGTAAAGCTCAAAAGAAAATCATATGGTAAGCCACGCCACAATAGACCTGACAGTCACAAGACATAAGTGAATGATGGGATTATTTGTATTATTCCTAAACTGCAATGACTTTAGCCCAAGCCAAAAATTGAAACTTTACAGACTTGTTTCCAGATGTTTACACTTCTGTGGTACATCTAGGAATCTAGGTCACAATAACAGAGTACCATACAGCATGGGTATTTCCTCCCACAAAATCATTTGTCTTATTGTTCCATCCTTAATCTCAACATCAGCCTCTGCGATGCCACTTCATCGTATACTGTGAAAGATTTACACGGCCGTGGAGCTTTGCATCAAATGTGCAGCTCCTTCTTCAGGGCTGATGCATGATGGTGGGGCTGTTCATATTTTCACATGAAGTTCAGTTCTTCTGCGTCAACCCAAAAATAACTGCTTAAAAGTACAAAATGAATTTTCACTTCCACTGTAATCAGTCATCAGTGAATGAGTGTGTAGCTATAATTTCTCTGTGGGGATTATTGAGGACATCTGAATCTTTAAAAATATGTGTGGAGAGCATGAGAGACTGGGAATCATATCTGACCTTTATATGGACATTACCTTGTGAGTGACAGTCAAAAACTGTCATTTAGCCACATTATGTTCTCACAGTAGGTCAAAGTTGTAGTGAATTTTAACTGAACACAGAAATTTCATAATCTTTGAGGTAAGGTCCTGATTTGTGTCTGAGTCTCTACTACCATCTACTGGTTGAATATAGAAATGTGCTGACTTTTGCCAGATGCAGCACAACTTGTGATTCCTTGCCTGTCTGTATCAAGTCTTTTACAGACCAATCTCCATACTAAGGTCTGGCTCCATCTGCTATTATTCTGGAATAGGGATAGGCTGACCACAGGCTGCTGTGACAGTAAATTTGCAAAATAATGTTGGGAGACAAGTGGTTTTGGTGGACCATGAGTGCATGAGGGAATGCATTATGGTATTAAAATGACTAAATCCCTACAAAAAGAAAACTACACAGTAGCACACGCCTTTGTCCTGGTCAAAATGGGTTATTTTCAGGGTGTAATTGCAGCTCGGTGCAGTTCTTTCAGAAAGCAAGGTGGACAATCAAAACAGTAACACACAGATAATGGAGGGTAGGGGAATGACAATCCTGCAAATGAGCAACAGAAATATTCACCTTCATTCAGGCAAAGTCCATCCAGGTGCCCAGCCTAGTCTGTATCTACACCTAAAAATATATTCTGGATGCCTAGACTTTTGTTAATCACTTAATCTTAAACATACACGCCATGTTTATTGGGCTAATACTTGATTATAAGGTTTAAACACATATCACTGTTACAAGCTTACTGTGCCTTTGATAATGTAGATGCATTATTAATTATTAACCATAGATATGTACATTGCATAAAGAGACTTTAAAAAGAGGAACAAACCTGCCAAATTTTTCTGTGTAACCCGTCTTGCCCTGTTGTATGACGTGGATAAAGTCATGTGTCAGGATAAATGGTACACGCTCCCTCTTGATGCCAAACTTGGACTTGAAGTTGCCTAGAATGTGGCCGAAGTCTATGTGAAAGAGCTGCAAATAGACAATAATAATAAATAATGATGAAATAATACACAATATCATGAGATAACTTTTGTTATAATGTGGCACTACATAAATAAAATTTGATTGATTGGTTGACTGATTATGAAATTACCCATTATCCTGTTGAATGGAAATATTTAACAAATGTGTACAGCTCTGAGGAAATCAATATGTGACTGCTGCTTTTACCATTAATAGGTACACTGTTGTTTATTGTTGAAACTACTGACCACGTTCCTCTTTACTCTCATACTTCAATACAAACATTGTACATAGAGCATTAATCTACAGAAAATGACAAGTGCAAATACACGTGTGTGTGTAAAGGAAACAATTTCATCAAACAACACAATATTAATGTTCTAATTTCAAATCAAGATTTTGTGGAGACTGCCATATCTTGAACACTGCTTTTGGCAAAGTGGCTGGTTCATGTCAGTGCTGGTGCAAAAATAGAAGCAGCTTAGCTTTGTTTCATTAAGATTTTTCCACAGTTTTCTGTTTAACTAACAGGGACTTATGTTATCTCTTTGTGCCTGAATAAGGCAGGATAAGACAGTTTGAAGATAAAACACCGGGAGCCTAACCTGTCCTGTGCTGCGGACCATGATATTATCACTGTGGCGGTCTCCAATGCCCAGGACGTATGTTGCTACACAGTAGCCTGCACACGAAAGAGTGAACTCCTCAATGGCCCGTTCAAGAGCATCACTGTCAACACACAAAACACACAGGTCACATGTGAACAACGTCCTCAGACAGTTCATGTTTAAAGGCTCCTTTTTAACATCAGGCACCACCTTACCCAGAGTTCCTCTCTTTAAGCCAGTTGAGCAAAGCATCCTTGTTGAAGGCGGCAGCTGCTGCTACGTTGCTGCTGGTCAGTTGAATGTTGGCAATCGTGTCAGCAGATGAGACCACCTCAATCAGGCCAGCTCGATCACCAGTTGCTAAGCAACCATATGGTACAATTCTGCAGGATATGCAAAAACAAACACAAAAACAAATAAAAAAAACAAAACAAAGAGAGAAACAAAATAGAGTTACTAACATTAGCAAACCACCATCTCCTACATGTGTCCTGGAACAAAGGAAGGTGCTTCTGTTTATGTTGACATTCATGTAAACCTCAATGCAATTTACAAACAGACATCAATAAACATAAGGTTCACCTCAGTCTGAGACCAAACTAATATATGAAGCATTGAAGTGATACACAGGGATCACATCAGGACAGACATGAATGACAACTGCAGTCCCTTAAGACCATTTATTAATTAACAACAAATTGTGAAATCTACACTTAATGAAGTTACATTCATTCTGACAGCAAAAGCATAGCAGGGTGTGAGGTGCTATATAATATAAATAACTCCAGGCTTGCACCTATGTATATATCCATCTGTCTATCTATGTGTTTATCTGTCTATTAACAAACTACCTATTTAGACCTTATTTATAATCACTCCTTGGTCTCAGTCTAACATTTCTGTCAACAGAAGTCTTTCTGAAAGTCAAAGATATTTCCTCAGTAGTCAGGTGTTTCATAGACCATCCATACATCTGTGAATGGAACTGTGCAGTGAGTGTGTAGGTTATGTCACTGAACATATCCCCACTCCCAATATTGAGTATAATAATTGAATATATGTACTGTATATATTATACCGCTGCTGACCTAAAGGAACTGTTGTGTCTGTATTTTTGTCTGTTTTTTTGTATGTTATGTAGTATGTGAAAATTGTTTTGTATGATTATATTGTATGTTATCTGCACTGACTAGTTGTAAAGATTATTGTAAGGACCCCAGGAAGAATAGCTATATCTATGGTACAGCTAATGGGGATCCTAAAGAAAGAAAGAAACAAAGAGGCTCAGTGATGCATATATCTGGCAGTTATTGAAAGATGACAATGAAAATACCAATGAAGGTGGAAACAATAAATCTGCTACAGCTATGCACTTGCTCTCCCTCAGGGAAGCCGGTATGGAGGTGATTATTACTAATTGACACTGACAATAGTATTTAGTAGCCTGTTATTTAATCCACTTCCAAGGGCAATATTGAAACCATATTTCACTGATCTCTTGCAACATGGAACAAACTTCAAGTAGAGCTTATGTTTACTTTATAATATAGACAGTTTTAAACCAGATTACATTTTTTTTTTTTCCATTTATAACCTGCAGTTTTTGTATGATTGAATTCTATAATTTACATCTCATTACTACTGGTATGCAATTCTGAAGTACTTTATGTTCTTTGATTTTACTTCTTTAAATTATATTAGTCTCTTATTAGGATTTTATGAACACCATACTTTCTTTTAATTATGTTTCTCACATGCACATATCCTTGAAAAATCCTCAAATGAAGGACTGAGTCCTGGGTAGGAGTCTGGACATTGGAACAGTCCTTCAAGGAATTCTGATAATGTAGCATCCTGGAAATGACGTCGATAAACACAAACTATCATATCATACAGTTAAAGTCTGATATAAAAATGCAGTGGTTGTATCATGGTATGACCACATCCAGATGACCATTTCAGTTTTTTTTTGTAACTTGAACCAAGTGCTTTTCCCACAGATTCCACCAGATGGCAGTAGGTCTATCTGACAGAACACAAAATACTGTGACTAGAAAAATCCTCCACAGAATACATATGTACTGACGTGGTGTAAAATCCCCACAGTTACATACATGAGACACTCGTGAACATGCGCAAAGGAGACTCACTTCCTAGACTCAATTCAGGTTTTGAAAGAGGTCTGATGAGAACCAAATGTTTTAGGCATGTTATTTCTCTATTTGATGAGTGTTGAGTTTAACTAAAAGTGCAAATGACTACAGAATGATGACAAGTAAGAGTACATGTGGTAAAAAATGACATCAGCAAGAAGTCACAGAATAAACACTTCCACGACGTCATAGTGGTTTCATTACACTGTCCCTGGGTTTAATCCCAATGCCCCATCACTGTGTTTGAACCCTGAACCCATGTCCCTGTAATCTGAAGCACCGTTCTCCAGCTCAACTGTCAAAACAACCCGCTCCACTGCTCAGCTCCAGATGTGTCAGTGTATGACAAAGGCCTTGTACCAGTGCCAAAGTGTGGATCTGATTAGGATGTAATGCATGTAGTGTATGTGTGGGGTTATGGGTGTAAAAGGGTTGGAGGTCAAACTAGCATGGAGTCATTTAGTGTCTACTCTCCTCTGCTGAATCCCACCACAACTTCCCCTTCCCTGCAGAGAGCAGGAACAAACAGAGTGAACAAGGTCTGCCTGTCTGCCAGACACTCAGAGTGGGCGATATGTCCAAAAGATCAAACCACTTTTTTTCAGCTGCCTGCATGAGTTAATGGATGTAACTGACTCAGATCCAAAGGTTCTCATTTTAGTCAGAGAATTCTACATAACATATTCTAAATATTCATAGCATCTGCCCTCGACTAGTTGAAACCCAGCCATTACAACTGAGCTTTCCCACTGGCTGATCTACTAGCAGGTGACATATACGGTGGCAGCTTTTGTCAAGATTTACAAATGTCATTTCCACTACAAACTGTTGGAAGACAAGTAACCAGAACACACTGGTTCCTTTTCATGTGGGAGCTCAGCAGCTAGTGGTAAAAGAAGATACTGGAAGGCTCTGCTGGTGGTCAAAATGACATTATTCCAGCAATATCTGACATAGCTGACAAGTTTTGTCTTGATTACATCTGTCACAAATTTGTCACAAATATGAAGAAAGTTCGTTCAGGTCTTGAGCTCTTTACTTTTGTCAGAAATTATTCCTCAGAAATAATAAAACTATTTCTTAAAACCAACCATTTTAATCAAAGAGCTAGCAGTAACAGTTCCACTCATAGTACCTGTTCCACTTCACACAGGCATTTGGGGTTAAGTTATTTTTTTTAATGACCAAATTAGGGGCAGCCTATTATTGTATGATTTGTTCAGTAACTGTACTTATTTAAAACATCTATGTAAATCCAGGGTTACCGCACCATTGGCCATCTTCTGCAGCCACCAACAGCTGAATATGATTGGAATCAGTTTTTATTATATTAACTTTATTTCACCAGTGGCAGAAAAACTAGTCAGACAAGGAAAAACTGAAGATAAATACAGTCACTAACCTAATGAATAACAACACATGATGCAACATTCTCACACACTCACCTGAGATCAAGATTAGCTTCCTTCCATAGCAGATCCATTAACCTCAAAATCTGCAGGGTCAGCATATCCTGTCTTAGATCTGGAAAACACCAAGAGGAGAATAGGTAACTATACAGAATTTACACTGAGAATGGAAACTGAGTTTATTCAGTTATCCCCCCCCCCCCCCCCCCCCACACACACACACACACAGGCTCCTCTCTGTCACACCCTTATTTCCAAATCTTCCCTCCATCCTCCTTCAAAATCCTCCTACCGTCTCCATTTTTAAAGATGATGCCCCGTGTGTCTCCCCCCAGCAGCTTGTTGTTGTAAACAATCCAGAGTGGCTTCATTTTAGAGTCCATGTACCGACACTTTTCCACACTACAGAAGGAGGAATAGAATACGGTACAGTGAAAACACTAGAAACAAATTAAAACTTGCTCATCCTCTTTCATATGTACAGCAGGGTCATCGTACTTGATGCCAGACAGCAGGATGTTGGGGTTTAGAGGGGAGTGCAGGTCTGACAGGGTTTCTGAGTAGCCACTCTGCCTCAGACAAGTCATCATGGCCTCTTTGGTCAGCATTGCCTCTTTTGTCTTACTGCGAGCATTCTTGATAGTTCCCAGTTTTATCAACTCATTGACTGACTTTAGCTTACTCAAGGCTTCCACCTGGGAGAAGAAACAGGAAGACAACAGATATGAGGAAAATATTTTTAAAATAATAGTTCTTTATTGTGAAGAGTACCGAGTTTAGTTTAGGTCAATATCCTGACTGTTGGACACACATCTACACAAAGCACACCCAGGTAGGATAATGATATGATAACTGAGATTACAATTCAATAGACTGTGACATGTTGAATGAATGTAAATGAAGCAATGGAGTTTTAATCAAATTTTATGGAAACTGCCACTGTATGAATGGTTAACACCATAGATAAAACTGTAGTTAAAAAAAAGGTTTACTTTCAGTCAGATCAGTAGATTTTGCATTTATTTAGTATTTACAAATCTATATGCAATCCAAAATGAACTACTGTAATCTCTGTAATGTAAGACATATTGTTAGCTGTTTTTAAGTTTTGTTTTTAGAATCAGTGCAGTATTTCAAAACTCAATATTACAACACTCAAATGAGTCACTACACATGTTAAATGATTTACGCTCCATGTAAGATGTTTATTTGATTAATCAAATTCTTGCTTAGTCGGTAAAATGTCAGAAAAAGGAGAAAATATGTAATAAGCTGAAATCAGAGAACTGAGACTTTTTCCTCTTTAGTGGTTCCCAAACGTCTTCATTTTGACAAATTTGGCATCTCCTCAGGCAAACAAATTAACCTAGATTTAAAGAAAGTCACTTTTTTATGTGATTTTTCTTTCTTACATGTTTTAATCTTGTTACGTTTTATTCCATAGTTTTCGTCATTTATTTTAATCTTGGTAGCACTTTGTTTTGGTCTTGCTGCATCTTTTACATCATGTTTTTCTTGTTGTGTCTTTTAAAACTGATGCAACTCCTCTGTACCTCACATGGTTTTGTTTGGATCAATATTCATAAACTCTTCTCGACAACATTTTACTTTTTTTTTTCATTCACATATCATATTGTTGCTATACATTTTGGGAGTTTGGGAATCACAGCTTTAAACTAGTCAAATAATAATAATAACTGTTGCATCTCTACAATTTATTTAATGAGATAAATCTGACAAAAATAAGGATTCATCACTGGCTCAATCTCCTGAAAGAGACAATGTCAGTGACATCTCCCGCCGTGTACGTGAGTGTATATGCTTCAAAACAGGATGTGGCCACACAAATGATCGTCCTGATGAGGAAGTTGGGGGAAGTGGCCAGTGGAATAACTGTCAGAACCAACAGTGTAGAGGTCAAAGGTTAGAGGGCAGGATGGTGACACTAGTGTTACTACGACAGGCTATAAATACCATAAAGTTAGCCTACCCAGAAGTGACAATAGACAGGAGCTATTTTTGTACCTGAGAAATTTCAAGGACAGTAAAATTCAAATGGAAAATTGCATATGATAATAGAAATAAGATAATGTGGAAAAGACAAAGTAACATATATAAAGTCTGCGTTGATATGTTAATAAGTATGAACAAAGAAACCAAGGAAGACACAGAAAAGAAACAGAGGACATGTGTATATGTTATGCGAGGCCTACCTGCTTTTTCAGAACCTCAATATGAGGGATGCTGCCTCTACAGTAAGCTTCTAAAATGAGGGCAAACTGGACTGAAACAGCCGGCATGTGGATTTCTGACCTGTAGATGGCAGCAGAGAGGACGTATGTCAGAGGGGGCACTTGGCTAAAACAAAGTCCACTGATGTGCACACTCTTTTCTTTGTTGGAAAGACTATTTACAAACCTGTCTGTCAGAGGTGACAGAAAGATTCAGATGCTTTACTTTAGTAAAAGTAAATTACTAGCAACATATAATGAAGTATTATCAGTAAAATCTATTTAAAAGTATGGAAAGTAAAAGTAATGGTGCTTTACTATTACATACACAGTTTTTAAATTAATTTACTATATTCATGTATGTACTGAAGTACATGTTCATCTAATTTATACTATTTATAGTTTAATCAACAACAAGGCATTATAGTTAATCATATTTTCACTGAACAGGAAGAATATATGAACAATTGTAATATGAAAGGTTAAGCGGTAACTAAAGCTGTTGAAATAGAACTTCTCCCTGAATTGCAGTGGAGTAGAAGTTTATTAGATGTCATTAAGTGTAACTATTTCAAATTTGCACTTCCGCACTGTATAATATTAGGGTTCAAGTACTTTGCTGTTATATTCCACTGATGTGAATACTCACCGCAAGTGCCAGAATAGGAAGTGCCCTATCTTGCGGTTTCCTTGGGCGCGCTGCAGCAGGAAGTGGGTGAGGGCGCAATCGTAGTAAGGCTCATAACGCAATACCTGAACCAGCTGCAACAGGTACTGGGACAGCTCCTCATCACTGAGGTGAGAGACAAGAGAGTGAGAAAAAAGAGAAGCAGAAGGAAAGTGTTTAAGCTCCACATTTTTCACTCTTAAGGACTAAACAAATTAAATGTGTAAATTTGTGAGTGGATCTGGGAGTTTACCTCATATCAGACAAGCAGCCCACAGCATATTCTCTAACATACTGGTCTGGATAGTTGAAGTCCAGGAGCTCCAGAGCATCTCTGGGACTCAGTTTGGGCCAGATCTGAAGCAGTGCCTGGAGCTGTGACAAACATACACACATACAAACATCACTGTTATCAACTGGTCTCTGCATCTCAGGCCTTTTTCACTTTAAAACTAACTTTAAGGTCTAACTTCTTGTTGTTTAGTAAGTCATTCAGTTTAGTTTTTGGTTTTCCAGTTTTGATGCATTTTTCATTTGATAAACTGGTTAATTTCAATGTAAAATTTATTCACATTTTTAAATTATGAGGAAAGCCTTATATTACAGAAACCGAAATGGTTAAGATGAAACAATGTATGACATCAAATATGATTTACAGAATGATTATTTATGACATCCCACACTGTGCAAAAGCATTCTATTGTTCAATATGAAACATTAAAACTGGGTGGAAAAAAACTAAATTTATCTGCAGTTCTATTCCAGTTTGGCTAAGGTGGCAATGATCATTTTAGTTTTTATTTAACTTAAGTTTTTGTTATTTTTACTACACCTTTACTCTTCTCTGCTAATTTGAGTTTTAGTCTTTGTTTAGTTAAATAACCCTGATCAAAAGGTATGACTGAGCAGTAAAAACTGAATCTGAAGCACACAGAAAAACTGATATATTTTTTCTAACCTGGGCCATGTCCTCGTGTTTGCTCCACTTGACGGAGAGTAGCAGCTTGGGCAGTGACTGAGGAAAATTCTCACGGCAGTCGTACCGTAGTGTCCAGATCAAATCCTTCTCATTTTCACACAGCTGAGAGAGTGGATCGCGCTCCATGATCTCCTTAAGCTCTATGTGAAACTTCTTACCTCCACGACCCTGGGACAAATAAAAAAATGATAAGCTATGTGCTGAAATAAGTAAGAATAGAAGCAGTTACTACATAAACCCACAAGATGGCAGGAGTGGACCAGAGTTTCTCCCCCTATCATGACCAAAGATTATCACTGAATTCATTTATGAGTGTTTGTGGTCTGTCTGAAAATGAAAATGTGCTTCTATACAATCAAAGTAAATTAGGTCTAATATGCTAAAATAAAACAAATAACAGATTACAGTTTTACCACAAAAAATAACAAAAAACTGTGACAATCCTTACATTGACACATAAATACACAGTACTTTGCTGTACGGGGTGTGTGTGTGTGTGTGTGTGTTAATATACAGTTTCATATTCACACCTCACATTAAAGTGCTGCGTTCAGGCATGCCCTTCGCGTAACACAGGATGACATAAGATTGTGTGACGCCCACTAGTGGGTTTTTGGTAGAGGGGCGGTAAGACAGGAAAACACGCAAGTAATCTGATTAGAGTCTCATGTTCTGAGGAGGACATAAGTATTTTTGCTGCTACACCCTGCCAAAGTGATAACAATGGGTTTCCTAGGAAACCTGGCTGCATTTGCTTTGCTGGCTGTTATACTTGTGGTGTGTGTACGTGTGTGAGGAGAAGGAGAGAAGAAAAACGGTCTAGAACTTTTCTTACTCTATTAGAGGCTTACGTAAACAGCTGGTTTTCACCTGCACTGCCCTCGTAGACCCCCCACCACATGCAAAAAAAGCTAGGCATGTAGACTGTGAGCAATGAAGCTTTTGTTCAGCTTTAAAAATTGCGAAAAGAACCATGTGCAATATTATATATGCCCTATTTACACATTTTTTCTCATGATGTTGCCTCTATGATGTGCCACTGTACAGTCATGCTTTATACTGTGTTAATGTTACTACAGTTGAATGTATTAAATCTAAATATTCCTCTGGGGATAATTAAGTTTCATCTCCTCCTAACAACACTTTATACATATTTGGTATATGTAAAGGTTAACTGTCCCTTTGGGGAAATTTGGTCAATGCATTGTACACATCCAAATACTCACACAGTACCTAGTATTAACATTTGTGATCTGCATTAGCACTTAGCACATTTAGAGCAGTAAGCTGCTATTAATGGCACTCAGGGACCAATTCCAGGTCTTGATCAGTGCCATGGTCAGGGGCACTGACAGAATTAACCTATATGTACCTGTTTTTATTGGCAGGGGAAACCCAACCAGCATGCAGGTAAACTCAACACAGACAGAACTGACCTGATCTCTCTGCATATATATGTGTATAGAGGTAAGTATAGGAGCATGTCCACACAGTTGTCCTCTGCTGCTCCAACTCACCATGGGTGCACAGTCACTTGCTCTGGCGATTTCTGCAGCTTTTTCCAGTATCTGCAACAAAGTCACTGAGTGTCATTTGGGTGAAAATGAAAACTGATACATTGCTAAAAGATAAAGTGCATTAAGCAGGGCTGAGCACCATCCCCATCCTCTTCTGCTGACAGCCAGCACTTCATCATAATCACTAGGTACCACTATGAGGAGTATTGAGCCATCGTCCTGACAAATTCAACTGCAGTCTTGTAAAAGCAGTCAGTGAGGTCTGACTCAACTGTTCACTTTCAGGTACAGTTTAAGATATCATCATCATTTACTTAAGCCGCATGTTTCAGTTTGTATGACTGCAGAAATATTTCACTTTAATCTTAAATGTAAAGGATTAACGCAGTCTCTGTATTCATTAAATCATCATGCTGTCTGACCTTGTCGAAGGGAGGGAAGATGATGGGGTGTGACGAGTACTCTGGGAAGTGGATGTGCAGTGCTGTAGCGTTCTCAGTGTATGGATTGGTCTGAATGGTTCCGATGGGATTCAGCATCTCTTCAAGTTCATCTGAGTTAAAACACACATGGATTCACAGGTGACTAATCTGTGCCTAAAGTATGAAGGTTGTGGTTGTAAATGCTGTTTTATTGCATACCAGGAAAGGAAGACCAGCAGTGCAGGATGATATCTCCAGTCTTCAACTGGCCTTTATAGTCAAACACCATGGTGTTGACCCAGGCTATAGGGTAGTGCTGAGTTGAAAACACACAGAAAAACAGGAATTAAATCAATGATAATCTAATCAAACTATTACACCTATTTAGAGAAGGTGCAGATGTGTTCAGTGACAATGTACACAAGCATTTTTTTTTTTTTTTTTTTTTTTTTTTACCACTTTTCCTGCTTTGCGGATCGTCTGGTACTTGTTGAGGTGGGTATTTTTGGTGGACTTCTGCTTCTTGACCTTATCCATGACAGCATAGATGGCAAAGCAAAGGCGGGTCATGCGCGGCAGGTCACACACAGCGATGTCAAACTCTAGCGTGCTGTCTTTCCACGTGTGGTCCGAGCGTCCGCTGCTTTCGCTGCTCACCGCTGGTTTGCACAGCAGCTCTGTGCCATGGAACAGCCCTGCTCTCACCTGAACCTGAGGAGATGTTGGGCAGATTAGCTTGTGTTTTAGTGTTTTTTTAAACTAAAGCTACATTTTATGTTCAGTGATTTAACTAATGCCACTGTTTACCTTGGCAGTCTCCTCCGCGTTCACCTTGCTGCCACTCACCAGGACTATTTTAAACAGGCTTGACACGTCCCACACACATGTTTGGACTTGCTATGGAGGGAAAGTGAGAGGAGGAAGAGAACCATAGCAATATGAACTGTTAAAATATGTACTTGAACACGGCGCTTCTTCACACCCACTTGTCTAGTGCACACAACTTTTTGAGCATGCACAAAAAAAACAATGTAGTCAGTTCAGGCAGGTCACTGATGTCAAGCCAAGTAGATTTGCAAGGGTCAGCAGTAAGCAGGACAAACAACATCACATGACACCCAGAGCCAATGAACATGACTAACTAGCACACTTCCTGCTGTTTGCTGTCTCTCTGAGTGGGCACGTGTGTGCACTGATATGTTGCTTGTGTAATTTGCCTCTTATCAAAAATAAGCGCAGTATTTGTGTCTTATTTATTTCTTCTCTTTAATTACAGGCACCAACAGGAGCTCTGTGTCCTCCATCATATTCTCTTTCTCTTTGTTTTGACCGAATACTAGTAAGGTCTCTAGCCACACAGTAATCAAATCCAAAAATAGGACCAATGGCCCTGTAGCTTACCATCCAAATGAAAAGCTTTAGGAAATGTATCCAGATGCCATTTATTATCACCCAGTTATGTGTATTTATTACATTACAGAAACAGCCCATGTTTTGGTCATATTCCAATCAGATCTGTAAAAAATTCTAATTCCAACTTGATATCATTGATACTTACTGACTTATTGCATCAATCGAATTCCTATCTGTTATAATGGGAAAATTTTTCAAAGTCGCACCAAATCCAGAATCAGATCCGGATCAAAATAATTTCAATACCTTGTGTTGACATCATCATAAAGAAGCTGTATACCAAGTTTGAAGTCAATCAGAACTGTAGTTTCGGAGAAAAAGACGATTGAAATTTTTTTCCCATAAGAGCCCCTGTTAAATATTCCGTAAGTTCCCGGATCCAGAGGAAGATCCTGATCAGCATGTGGCCATTATGTTTTGGCCATCTCCCCATCAGGGCTGGACTGTAGAAATTTCAGCTTGATATCATTTATATTTACTGAGTTACTGCATTGATCCACTTCCTATCTCTTATAGTGGGGAAATTTTTCAAAGTCGCACCAAATCCAGAATCAGATCCGGATCCAAATAATTTCACTAACTTTTGTTGACATCATCATGAAGAAGCTGTATACCAAGTTTGAAGTCAATCGGAATTGTAGTTTCAGAGAAGACGATTGAAATTTTTGGAACGGATGACAGACGACCACAGACGACGACACCGCCGGATGCCACATGATGACAATAGCTTACGGCCTGTTGGCCGGGTAAGCTACAAATATGTTCCTGTCTTGAGATGAAATCTCACTGCCTGTCCCAACATCTTACTAAAACCTCTTCACCCTTCATCATGCTGACCAATGATGATGGGGAATTTTTTGTAGCACTTACACCACAGCTACTGGTTCAACCACTTTACCCACAACACAATAAAATGCACAGATAATTCAAGTTAAAACACCAAAATGAACATGTTGTCTACAAACTGTAGGAACCACTCAGAAAGAGTGTTTAATGAAGTAATAAACCAACAGATTAAAGGTCTGGGGATTCCACAGCTAACACTTCAAGAATAATCATGTGTCTAAATTTGGAGAGAACAGACAGACAGGTGTTACCTGAGTCTACACAGGAAGTGATAAAGACAGGACTAACAGTTCTGCAGTGTGATGTAGAGGGAAAAAGGTCAATATCTCTGCAGATGAAAACAAGATTGTGTCCCACATTGTTTAGTGTATAATTTATTTAATTTATTTTAACGGATGGTTGCATTTATCACAACAAGAATTGACTGTGTAATGAACTGCCTTCGTTTCACACTGTCTGGCCTTGGCAGAATTAATATTTCCCATTGTACAGTGAGTATATCAATGTTCCTACTACAAACTAGATTAATTGGCACTGATTATACAACTCAGTATGGGTGGAACATGGCTCCAATAGTTCACTTCACTTAATCCATAAAGTCATGAATATGGTAAGCTTTAAAAAAAATAATAATAATCTTGCAAACATTTTGTTTGCACAAAATAAACAATTACTTACCAATGTCTAATTAATTACTTTGTGAGAAGAAGACTGAATGGGCTCTAAATGATTAACAACATCTGTTTTTTCCAACAACTCATCCACGTCTGCCTACTCATAACCAAGGTGTTGATTTGCAATGATGTCTATATTTTTTTCAGGGTTGATATCAGCTTTATCTTGCTCCAAATCATTATTGTATTGTTTAAGAATCACTGTCTGTCAACATGTAATTCCACATCGTTTCCTTTTTGATTGATTCAAAACTATTTTAAACATTTCCAAAATTGTCTGTAGATATTCTAGATGATATTTGACATCTGCTTATAAATAGTGAGATGTTTAAAATATAAATTAATGGTTTGTGTTATCATGTTTGTTACATTCTGGTCATATGATGCACTGGTGATGTGTTTATTTTAATCTCACGTTGAATTGGGTCAAAAACATGACTGTGGGTCCAGAGAGACTGTGACTGTTACATTTTGGCTGTGATGATTGCCTGCTGACATTACATGCTGCTGAAAATATGCATTATCAATTTAACAAATTTTAGATGTCATTGTAGAAAACAGACAGAAGGTCAATTACCTAGAAACACTGTTATTTTCCAAACAGCCATTTTTTCCATCTAGATCTGGATAATTATAAAATCCAATTTGATACTGTGAAGGAACACTGGTATTGTACTGTAGTAATTGACAAAGTGGAAGTGAAGTGAGGCTGGGTGCTATTTTACTGTAAACTCATAAAATGTTGCTCACAGTGTTTAAACAGCTATAAAACAACGGGTTATAAAGCTGTCATGATTACATGTGATAAACATATAGTGGTAATAGTGTGTATGCAGGGTCCTGTCTGTAACATTTACCTGCTTTTCAAAGCTCACACCACCAGGGATCAGCAGTTAGTGCGTTAGCAGGCAATTAAACCCCGGGTGACTTCACTAACGAAGGGCAATTAAAACCAACCTGACATTTCCACAGTGCACACACACAGTGGAGTGATGTCATGGTGCACCTGGCAGGAGCAGTGAGGAGCTGCAATGTTCTCTGGCAACGTGGCAAATGCTGGTAGGGCAGAGCAGCGCTTAGAACACTACCTTATAAAAGACAGGTGGCAGCTGCCAAGTACATGTTTACTTGGTAAACCTCCACACCTGCCTCCTTTAGTGCAGGTGAATCAAACTACAGAGTATTTATTGTTAAGCAGAACATGACTCAGTAAACATTGGAGGATATTAAATGACTGTTATCTGCTGCAGAAGAACATTTTGTGTAGATCAAAAATTTATATTTTTTATACATGTGCAAACAAACACTGTAGGTTTGACTTTATCACTTCACTTCATCCATCAGTTCCCCAAAAATGATTCGGTGATCAATATATAGTATGTGGTAAAAAAAGGACCAATGGCCCTGTATCTCACATGCATCTTCTATCAAGAATCAATAATAAGTTGAATTTGTGAGGTTGTCAGGTTCTGCCGCTATGTGAGAGTCCTATGGTCTTGATGCAGGAGATCAATATCCCAATAGAAATGGTGGTCCTTTCACTTGAGGATAACTCAAGAAATTAAATGAAAGTCCATGTATGACTTCCTATCAGTGCTCAATAGTAACTATATTGATATTTCTAACTATTATTCAAAAATCAAAATTTCTCAAAACTGTGAACACACTTTGTAGACATTGTCCCAAGGAAGCAACATATAAAATGTGAAATTAATCTGACTAGTGGTTTTATGAGGATGTTAAATATTGCTAACAAAGACAACGATGAAGCCGATGTTGTACACAACGCCTTCACAATAGCTCGTGGCCTATCGACCAGTTACAAAAAACTGCAACAAAAGAGGCAATATCTTCCTTTGATAAAACTATAGAATGCATAAAAAAGGCCACACCACAACTGCACTCATGCTCACACTCAAGTTTTCTTGGACTCACCGTAGGAACCCTTCTTTTGGGAGGTAGTGGTAAAGGTGGGTTGGAGGACTTGCGGCTGACCACAGCTCCGATGGCAGAGATTTCCTTGTCAAACATGGCCTTGACAGTGCTGGTGTGGACCAGGGTGAGGTGGGGAGGCTCCTTAACCTGTATACATAAGCGGATGTACTACACACAAGAAAAGAGAGGAAAACATGGTTTTAGCTGTTTGGATATTACTCACAGATTATTCACAGTTAAGTCAGCAATGAGGAGCATCGCACTATATTAACAATAAACTGTAAATATACAGCTCTGTTAGAAATAAGAAGGGTTTCATTGCATTAAATAAAGAATCCATGGAGTTTCTTTAAGAACAGAGAAAGCAAATGAGTCACGAGGAGAAATTTATTTATAACTAAATTGCAGGGTGGATCAAAATATGATAAGCAGTGACTTAGGCTAAAATAATTGCCCAAGTCACTTCTTTTTTGACAAAAACATTTTTTTTGCCTAAATTATCATGTTTTTTGTGTTTCCTGAAAAATCTGAAAAGCCAACTTAGGACAATTATTTTAGGAAGATGATGACATACAACAGTGCAACTGGTAATTTCAATAATTTCAAATAGTACAAGATTAACATGTTACCTACCAAACGTAGCTCAGTGAGCTTCAGATATTTATAGATTTACCTAAGAAGACTTCAGACTCTACAGTCATACTGTACCCAACAGCGTTTGTCTAGCCAGACATGGCAACAAACTTAACCACAGACTTAAAATGGGAAAGGATTTTGATTGTCTATGAATCCTATAGCAACAATCCTGCCACACTTTCCATGAGATAAGAGTGAAAGCTAAAGCAAACAATGAGAAAATCTCTTAAAGTATTCCACTCCCTGTCATTCATCATGTGACGTTTTCCATTGCCCCATTACAGAAATAACCATTACAGTAAACCTACTTTTTTGACTGTTTTATTGTGAGAAATAGTGTTTAAAACGACCCAAAAACCTAATGGAGACCCTTAAGATGGCCAAATAAAGACGATACTACAGTCCTACAGATCCTAAGCACAGTTCATGTGAGTATCATGGTGCCTGATTATTTGTTGAAACCCTTGGGTTACAAATAATATTACTCAGCCAGCAACTGAGCGTTTCAAGTCCATTTGCTTTTCTAGTTCATATATAAACTTATTGTTTCTGTGGAAATACACAGCTATAAGTACACATTCTTCATTCAAAATCTTATTTCAGGAAAAGTATGTGATTATTATCAGCAAAATGGACTTAAATTATGACAGTAAAAGCAGTCAATTGGCAGCAAAATAGCTCCTAGTCAGTGTACTACTACTATATGCGTTAATTTTAGACATGAATTACTACATTAATGTGTACTTAACTGCTGTAAATGTTTAATGCTCTAATGTTTTAAAGCTGATCTTAACTACTTCATACTGTAGTGGTTTAATCTATACCAATGCATCATATTCTGTAAGATCATGTGTTTGCAGTGTCAGTGCCCTATTTCTTTATTTCAGAAAAAATAGGCCTGTTTTCAGTTTTGTCACAAAGGACTTTCCGGTGAGTTCAAGAGGGTTTTTAAAGAGTTTGTTTCAATATAGGGGGAAGACAATTTTCTAAACCCAAAAAAACAATACATAATTCTTCATTTATCACAAACATGTCATTTCTGGACAATTGAAACAGTTGTGGTCTGATTTTTAAAAGCTAACATGTTGGACATTGCATATGATCATATGAACCAAACATGCCACTACACAAGTTGCAGTGCATAGTTGTCATGCTAACTGTGAAGCCACTCACCTTATACAGTATCAGGGGGTGGTCTCCACAGAGGAACTCCAGGCAATGGCTGACCCTTAGTACATACTGACCGCGCCATGCCTCCTCCTCTGGCCCGTGGGTGGTCAGCCACTTCTTCACAGCCATCTCCATTAGTTCAGCAGTGGTGCAGCTTGATGGTACCTTAAGACTAGCCGAGTCCTGCGAGACAAAACAATAAGACACTGATGTATGAATCAAAAAGTCTGAGGAGATACGAGGATAGCAATAGAGTGTACTGGCAGTGTTAGTTCATAAGCAAAAAGTAATGGGCACAAAATAAAGAACCGAAACAATGCAATAAGCAATGGGCCAGTAGTAAAAATGTATTTTAGCAACCAGCGGATTCTGTGTTGGCAGTAAATTCTGTCTACACCAGAAAACTGGGTACTGCTTCAATGACTCATACCCACTTCAGATAATCCAAAGTAGATCAGGGATTTCTCTTGGTTTTGAGAGGGCTTAGGTAGTGTTTGGTTTCTTGCATCTAGCATTTTCTCTGTGTTTTGGGATGACTCAGAGGCATGGTTGTTGAGTCTGGAGGTGCCTCTGCAATATATGTATATATTTTACACTTCCATAAAAAATATAATTTAGTATGGTTGGACCTTTTTATTATCTTATATGCAAAAACATTGCCAAAGATTCTGAAAAGCTTCAAAATATGACGTTTTGAAGTTCACTGGGGGTCAACAGCAATCATTATATTAGGAAAAGTCATTTTATGTAGTTTTGAGTTCTGTAAGTATCTACATGAATCTGGTTTAGGTGATCCCTACATGTCCAGACCCATCTCCACACTTCATTTGCACTGCACCAGTGCTACAGATATGTTTGGCACTGTCCACTATCATTCTGCAACAGGGATAAAAGTTCACTGGGTTGTTTGGTTAGTTTTAGGATGGCACAGAGAGGATTTGCAAAATGTTGTTGGGAAAGAAGTTGTCTTGATGAAATGTGCACACAAGAAAGTGTGTCACAGTGTTAAAATCACCAAATCCCTAAAAAAGAAAATGGCACTTAAAAAAAATGTGTGACTGTCAAAAATGGTGATTTTCAGAGAGTAGTAGTTGCAGCTTGGAGGTTGTTGTTCTTTCACAATAGTGAGGGGGGCCATTTAAAGCGATAAAACAGATAGATGTTGAAATGAGGGAGGACGACCGCACATCACTGTGAGATAGAAATATTCAATCTTATTCTGACAGAGTACTTCCAATGAACCAATTAAATGATGTACAAAATGGCTTGGATATTATTCCTAAGCCTTATAACGGTATGAAGAACCCTGTAACCCTGGAGAGGACCTGCTGCTGTGTAAATGTCTATGAGTTCTTCACACAGGGACACAGCCAGTCTATGTTCCACAGAGACTCACTGCTTCATGCTATTTATATCTCTGTATTGACCTGATACCTGAGATGGAATTATCATTTCCTGGTTTTTCAAAAAAAGAGAATTTGCCTATTAATAATTAATAACCAACGGTGCCCACAGCCATCTTGTGGCTCTACTGGAAATACTGGAAATGTACTGTGCATGTACTTCATATTTACAAAGCTGTCATTACTCAAAGAACATTTTTGTTGTAAACAAAAGACAAATTGAATGTAAATACAGTGAGGGAACTAAAAAACAATGGTGACAGCAACATATCCTCATACAAGTGAAGAGAAGGCGCTATTGAACTTTGGTCATATTCATTATACAACAATAAATCACACTACATCACTTCCTGTAGCTTATTGTGTCTGACCTCTCATTTAAGACTTCCTGTCAGTGTCCACCTGAGTACTGTGGCACAGATGGCCTATCACTGTGTATGTGCATGTTTGTTCCTCTGATGTTGATCAAAGCTGATATACAGGAGTCTGGAGGGACATGACCATCTGTTTTATTATTAAATGACATTACTTTCGATAACAGAAGCGCAGACAGAGACAGATGGAGAGAGGAAGGCAGAGTTCAGAGAAGGAGAGGTTCATTTTAATCAGCGTTTCGGTCCCCTGAGCTGTCATGCTAATGTGTGTTTGTCAGGTGGGATGGCATAATTTCGCTGATGGTTTTGACCCACTTAGTTGTTGTCACATGATCTGCAAGTTGGGCTCAGTCACGTGACTGTTTGGTGCTGGCGACTGAACACAAAAAAAGAGGCTGAGCTTCAGTTCATGTGCTTGTGCTGCTGGAGTCACATGGATACTTCTGCTACTCAAACAAGGCAGTTTTGTCTGTTGTAGTGGTGCGGTAAGTCACACTGTTATTTAGAGCTCATTAAGCATGCAAACATTTTTGACAGGCCACACATTATGAGTTTGGGTTCACATTCCAAGTTTAACTACAAGATTATGATGCCCTCATAGTTTGGTTTTTAATTCATATTCAGAGAATAGTTTACTCCCTTGAACCCTACTTTTTTTCTGAAAGGCATGACCACATGTATGCATTTCATATATGGGATCATCTGGACAGAAAAAAGAATAAAAGACCACAAAAGCCTCTGGGACTTACTGAAGGTGTTGTAATTTAACACAGGAATATCTGAGAAAACATCCAGAAAGTCGACCCAAGAGAGTTGAATATTTACTGAATCCAAATGGAGGTCACACTAAATACTGACTTTACCTGCAGAAGCTGTTTTGGTGTGATTTTTTTTAGTGTGTTCTAATACTGAGAACATATTTCCCGCATATTTCTTGTTAGAAATATAAAAAACAAAAAAGTGGAAAAAGTAAACAGAGCTTACCAATACCCCTGCCTAGTCATACAACACTTCCTGCTCACCGATACCCTGCCTACCCAGGGATTAATTTTGAGTCTTAACTTTCAATCTTTTCAAAAACTTTTCAAAGTGTCCAACAAACCGTTTAGATAAATTGTTTAAGTTGAAATATTTATCAATTTGTAAAAAAATTCAAAAATTTAAATTCCCTCATCAAACTGTGCCTTGCTCCTCTCCTAGAAGTAAAGAACATGTGTCAAATTTAAAAAGATTCAGGTTGGACAAAATTTAGGACGAATGGAAGGATGCCCTTCCTCTGGGTGGGCAGGGGTATAGAAAAGAAAAATGACATCCTTACGAAACCATCGACACAGCCTAAATAATGGAAGAAAAAAATCAAAAAGCCAAAAATGTCCCTTGTAAAGCACAGGGGTCACTGGGTGCAAGACCCTCACCTGGGATTGGTCGAAGTGAATAATGACTTTCAGGTCGGCTGGCCGCTCAGCGACTCCATCAGTAATGGTCGCCCCACCCGAGGTCTCCAGCTGCGGGGAGAAGCAGGCCTGCAGCCACTCCATCCACGTCATCATCTGGACTCGCTGCATCCTCTCCTCACTCATACGGAACATCTTACTGCGAAAGTCTTTTACCTCCTGGTCGTTTATGGCATCCAGTTCATGAAGACCTGATGGATAACATCATTATTAGAGCTTTGTCTGGAAGTAGGATGCAGGATTTAAATGAAATGAAGAGAACATCTTTATCCATGAGCCACTAGTAATTAAGTTTTTCAAGGCTGTCATGAAGTAATAATTATGCCTTACCAAGCACATTTAATTAGTGATGCTTTTTCATATGATTTTAACATTGAGTTCAAGAGGCTTACAGGGCTCTCTTGCAGGTAAATACTCTGTAACATGGCAACATTCATGTAAAATGCATAAACACCTGTGGCACACTTGATGTGACATTTGCACTTCGCTATCATAAATGTGTTAGAAGGATTACATAGAGTCTCTCAATGGGCTAAAGCTGAGCCCTTTAATATTCACACTGGTACCAAATGCCAGAGGTATGAAGGACTGTGTGGCTGATTATTCTTTATCTCTCTGTTCCCTGTTGAGCTTTTGTCTCTGTTTTTCAATGGCCTCGAGCATAATACCCCAGTGGTAATGGAAACAACATGTTGACATTTGAAGCCATTTAACATTCATATGACCCTCAGAATCCAAAGAAGGGCCCTGGGGCCACAGTAGCTACATTGTATGAGAGTATGTCTAGAGGGTAAAAAAAAAAGGTGGACTCAAGTAAAGGATTTAAACTGTGCATGTCTGTGGGTTTGTTTTTTACTTTGCCAAAAGCTTTAAAAAATTACATCAAGAGAGTAAAATGTCGATATTGTCCGAGTCACAATTAAACTATCCATTCTCTAACTTGCTGCCTTTATTCCTCTGAAGATTGAGGTTTGGCTATTCTGACTATCTCAGATAGATATTGAAGAATATATAAAGTATGTAGTCCTATTATGTTACTTCAACCTCAGAAGGTAGCAGATCTTTATTTAAGTCAGGTTTGCATTAGAAGCAGCACTTTAGGTCTACTTTTCTCATTCACGTAGAAGTGGTACATTTGAATACAAAGCCTAATTTGGCTTCTCCTGTCCACCCTGTGAAAGGTACTGCTTTAAGCTAAACTTAACACATCCAGTGAGTGTAAGCAGAGGTGGATACATCATATATGGATAATGCAACAACACCAGTCCCATATAGAGTATGTATGATAATGTTACTTGTGTTTAGAAGGGCATTCATGAGACTAAAGGGTTAAAAGTGAAGTAAGAGCAGAAACTGAGCAATGCGAATTCCAACACACGTTACCTTTAAAATCTAGACAGGACTGTTTTTTAATTTACCAGATTTAGTAATGGTAAAGTTTGTAGCAGACTTCAAATGATCATTGGCAAAGTTTTTGATACTTTCAAAAAAAAAAAGATGCTGTAGTGAATTAAATTTCCATGTGAAGCTGCCCTGGTAGATTTAGTGCAGCTCTGGGATTTTCTGATGCATTTACAAAGAGGTTAAGCGGTGAGTTCTTTAAACATTGAAATACTTGATTAACATAAACTAAAATGTGGCAATGATGACACTTTATATTTTAGAGATGGCTGCAGTGATGACAAGACAGGAGGCAGAACTGAAAATGTTGACATTTTCTATGGGAGTGGCAAGGATGGACAGGATTAGGAAGGAGGCCATCAGAGTGACAGCTCAGGTTGGATGTTTTGGGGACAAAGTGAGAGAGGCTAGATGGACATGGTTCGGACATGTGCAGAGGAGGGATAGTGAACATACTGCTGGAAGGATACGGAAAATAGAGCTACCAGGTAGGAGGCAAAGAGGAAGACAAAGAGGAGATTTATGCCATGTTTCCACTACGTGGTACCGACTTGACTTGACTCGACTTTCTTGTGTTTCCATTATTTGAAAGAACCTGGAATCTAGTACTACTATTTTTTAGTACTTGCTCAACCGAGGTTCCAAAGCGGGTGAAGAGATACTAAAATGTGATGTGTAAACGGTGCAGACCACTGATTGGTCAGAGAGTTGTTTCTGCATCACTGCGTCATCAATGCACGACACATCATTAAAAAAAACAAAAAAACAAAACTGTTTCAGAAGTTTATAGTAAATATACCGATAAGCTAATCCATGATGACAGTCCACAAAATGACACCATGGTCAGTCAAGGAGGTTCAGACATTTCTGTCCTTGGTGGCTGATGAAAAGGGTCAGCATGAGCTTGACGGGGCAACACACAACGAGTGAGTTTATCAGCAACTCTCTGAGCACATGTCATGGAAGTTACACACAGTGTTGCTATGATGGCCAGGTACTCTAAAGTCGGTAGTATTTTGTAATGGAAACGGTCTCCATGAATAGTACCTGGTACCTGAGTCGAGTCAAGCTGGTAACAAGTAGGGGAAATGCAGCATTATGGATGTGGTGGAGGTGGGTAGATGTCAGAAGCAGACTTCAAATGATCATAGGCAAAGTTTGCTGTAGCAACACCTGAAGGGAAAAACCCAAAATAGTAGTGGACAGGACCTTTTTTTTTTGTCAGTGGACTTCCCTCAATTTCTTACTGGTGCTTTTACTGTAAAATATTTGCACTTGTATGTTACTACAAAGAACAGTTGTGTAGTGTACAAAGATTAAAAGTCTTAAACATGCAGTGCTTGAAATTAGAAGTCAAAGCCACCAGAGAAACAAGAACTAAAACATAACGTGCCCACACTTCAAAACCCTCGGCCTTCAGTCCACGCCAAAGTCTTTGCACATATGGATGAACAGACTGTTGGATAACGAACTGATGACAATACCCTGTGGCAAGGGCCAAGGGTAAAAATAACAGGATTTTATTGTTAAATTTATTCATTTATTGCCATACAGACATAGATTATGCACAACTGGAATTTGCCTTATGTGACAGGCATCAGGAGTTTGTTCACCATTTGTTCTGGTCAGTATTTGGGGTCGTTTCCACAAAGGCCCTTGCCATCATCTTTTAAATGAGTATCAGTTTTTAATTTTAGGAAATCCAGTACAGCCCTAGGTAGTTCATTTGTCTCAAATAAAAATAATAATTCCAACGCCTCTTGTTTTTTCTTCTCCTCACATGTACATCCGCTTCCTGTGACAGGATGTGAGTCTGAACCTTTAAATCGTGGGGATTAATTATATTTACTCAAAATCTAAATCTTCACTAGAGCAAACACAAAATGACAGGTGATGGAAGATAAATCAGGAACATGTCCAGTTAATCTTCATGCCTCTTTATCAGACAGATGGGCCCCCGATAGGAGCCACATGCTGATGGGCTTTGGCTTTGACGACTGTGGTGAATGTGCTGACTGGATAGCTACTCAGTGTACCGGAGAAGGTCTGTGGTAGGTGGGTAATGATTTACTGTTCTACTTATCAAATCTTAAGTGCTTCACGTTACTAGGATGTTGAAGTGCAACAGTAAAAGAAGGGGCAGCAGTAACGTGTGAAAGTTTGTATGACATTTTTCCCCTTTAAATTGATTGAAGTTTTCTATTTCTCAGTCTTTAAATCACTTAAACAACATAATATTCTTAAAAGCGTCTCTGACTCACCCTTGCCAATGAGCACGCCGATTTTGGAGTCTAACAAGCGTTCTGCTCGGCCACAGTTACGCGTCACCAACTTGAGGACCGGCAGGAAAGGCCGGATGTCGCACAGTCGCCGAGTTTCGTCCTCCAGCTCTTCATGCACGGCTGCCTGGTTGACACATTCGAACATGTGGCTTTCCATCTCTCCCAAGGCGGGAAACAGCGGGAATGACTGAGCCTGCTTCCATAAGAGCTAGAGGGCACAGGAAAGAAATTTGTCTGCTCAGGTCGGGGGTTTCAGTAAAGTGTTTTTGTGAGAAAAACCACAAGGAGTGTTTTATCTTCTTTACTAGACAAAATTAAATAACACATACCCTAAACTGGATAAACAATATCCTGATTTCTAGGTTGATAGTCATTTATATGGGAGGTTATCTGGGAAGCCTTTAAAAGGTATCTTAATATTCTAATGCTTGTAATGATGATAATGATAAACTTTATTTCAAACAAAAGTAGGACTAAAATACAGGTGAACAAAACCACAAATCTAAACAGAACGCTCCAGGATATCGAAGACAACAAGAAAAAAAAATAAAAATTATAACATAACTTTCACAAGTAATTAAAAAATGAATAAATACTTTAAAGCTAACCAGAAGTCAGGTAATATATTGACAAAAGACTATGTTTCATACTCATGAACAAGGATGACTCACTCTAATATGACAGCCTCTGGTTGAGCCAATCAGGATGTGAATAACTATGTAACCAGCCAATCGTGGCATGAGTCATGTCTCTGTGGCTGACTCACAGAGTCAAGTCCTGTGTGTTTGTTGAGATTTTAGAGCCAGTGTGCTGAATATTGCTATGATGTATGGAAGACTTCTTCTTCTGTTGATTTCCCAATAAACCACACCATAATGCATAGATAATTTAATCATTTGATTGTACATATTCTCGGAAATGAACTACCCAAAAAGCTTGATTTAGATAAATGTTGCCATGCTATTAGCAGTTTTTGCAGGAACTCTTCTTTTCTCTCAGGCTAGCAGTCTAATTAAATTGCAAGTTGAGTTCTACCTTCTGTGAAATCCCTCCTGCTTTTCAGTGCGAATGAATCACTACACTTCTTGGCTGTTTGATAACTATTAAAGAGTGTTGAATGAACCTCTTTGGAAAGTCTAAATGGTTGGACAAAAACATCTACCTTTAGGCTCTAAGTATTCTCCTATTATTCATCTCTTTTTCATTTCCTACAAAATTCTTAGAGGACCCTCATCTGGTCTGTCTGCTCTGTCTGTTTTGCCCTCTGTTTCTAATCTATTTTTTTTCCCCTAGAATTGGTAAATGCTTCTGCACAATTTTTCCTCCAGGAAATGAAGATTTCTCACATGTGCTTGACAACATCCATCTCTTATGTAACACCAACCCACATATACATTTAGTGTAATTAACATGAAGGCTTGAATATGTACAGGAATTTGGCTCATCATAACGCTATCAAAAAAACAAAAGAAAAAGTACTCTTTTCTTGCTCACATTAAATGCTATGAATGCCAGTAAACACATGTCATGGCTTATTTATTTGCTATTCTGAACAAACTCAAGCTATATTTAACAGTGCTGGTCTGGGGAAAACATGTTCATAAATGTGTGCCAATGCAAGTCAAAGAACATGTTTCTAGGGCAATGAAAAATAAATAAGAAAGCACTGACATCACCTAATGCTGTAGAATGTGATTTAAGAGTCCTGTTTCCTTCTCTTTATACATAAATTGTGGTGGGACAGTCTTAGACACAGCTGAAAACATAAAGCAATGCAAGATAAAATCAGTGATGTAAAATGCAGCCTCAAAGTAAACCTCAGCTAAGGCAGTTCGTTCAAGTGCTGATGTGCTTATTGTAGTAAATTAATACATTCACCTAATCATCACATCACAGGGGTTGCACATGTCAACAGCTAAACATTTGTATTTTAAGTGACCTCGCACCCACATGTGCTCATAAACAATGCAAGTACGTCTCTCAACTCAAAAAGCCCTTTGAGGCTGATCTGACCTCCACTTCACAAGGTTAGCTGCAGTCATGCATGATGTCATGAGCTATTTGTAGGCTGAAAGCAAAAGCCTCTCGCAAACAAGAACAATTAGGTAGCCGCAACTGGCAACTCTGTCAAAACAAGCATTAGATGATGTCTAACTGACCAGGTGTGTGTGGACTTGTGTACATATATGTGGGCCACAACATGTTTTTCTCCTCATTAGAACAGCGGGATGACATGTAATGACAATAATACTTCTTCTGCACACCAGCTGTTCATTACACTCCACAAAGTATTAATTATAATCTGTTAAATACCTGCTGTTTTCTAACAACACATCTGAAATAATCTCATTCTGAAACAAAAACACACATTTTAAAGGAAACTGCACACTGTAAACTACTGTTTTATCCCAAATCTGCTGCCCCTCTATCGTCACCTGCATTAGTGCCACTCACCAGTTTGATGTGCTGAATGGTGGCCTCGCGTGGAACATCCATCTGGATGTAGATACCTGTGGGCAGCAGGAAGTCCACGGTGATCTGGTCCGAAGCATGGCCGGCCAGGGGTGAATGGTCTACCCATATATCCAGGAGGTCTGTCATGGCAGGAGGCATGGCAAGGAGCAGCACACACAACCTCAACCATAAGGACCTGAAGGGACAGAGGACATAAAGACGGCATGATATTAATCTGTTATGACTAATGTAATGTATGATTTGGAAATATTTTGCATCGGTAGGTCAGTAGGGTGACTCAATGGTACAGGTCTACGATGCAGTATGTATGAAAACTGATGGTTATAAACCTGAAATATCAGTTAACAGAGAGAGAGAGATAGAGAGAGAGACACACACAATTTGAAGTAAAAAGCAAACGTAGGATGAGAATTTGCATCAGAAATTCTGTATGTACGTGTCCACTGGTGGAAACTGACAAGATATTAATTACTAATAACACACACTATCATCTATACTTAAGTTAGCTATAGATGGTAAAAGTGGTCATTGTGCAGTACAATGGTTCCTAGAGGTGTCTTACTATGATATATGGTATTTTTGGAGGCAATGTACTGGTGTCTGCTGGATATTAATGCAGTAGGTATTTAATATTGAGATCATTCAAAAAAAAAAATCTTCAGTCTACAGCAATGCATCCTATTCTATAAGATCATTTATAGTGTGAATGTGAGGGTTTTAAAAAAGGTTAACAGTGAGGGAACACAGTTTAAACATAAATAAACTCATGTTGGAATGAAGAGTTTTGATTAGACAAGAAGGGAGTGAAAATTTATAAAAGTAACCAAGGATGTAAGATGAACATAGTGGAATAAAAAGCACAATATTTGTCTCAGATGTGGGAGGAAACAGACACCCTCAGGTAAAGTACATGTAGCTCATATTTCTCCTGAACTGCAGTGCTTGATTAAAAGTATCCAGATAGGTTTGATTTATATTATCACATTGTACAGTCAAAAAAAGCTCCAAACTGATATGTTACATTCTCCTCAGATGTAATATAAAGTCACATCTTATCCTCTGCAAACATTTTTCAAGGATATCAAAATGTCTATTGTGCTGTTGTTTTCCCCACACACAGGCTCATTTCTTTATCCTTTTCAATAACAAGCTGACAGGCCACAGTTGATTCAGTGCTGCTGTGACCCCATAGAGGCAGCACTGTGCTGAGACCAGAGGGAGGCCAGTGCCTTTAACTTGGGTGAGGGCCAGTGCTCAGAGGAATGCCCACTAAGCAAACAGAACAAAAGGTCAGCCTGCCCTCCTCTCATCTGACAGTCTGCTCGGCCCAGCAGAGCGCGCACACACAAAGAAAACACACTTAGAGATGGATAATGCATGTTTGAGGCGGCATGCAAGTTAATATCTACACTGTGTGGCACGCTACCTCTACACACACACATTAACACACAGTGGCTACTATGGCTGCCAAGGTAATTATCAGGTAAAGCAGGAGGAACTGAGACTACAGCAGTTCCTGTCTGTGTGTGCCAAGCACCAAACGGCTCAACTTTAGTAAGATAAAAAAAAATAATAAATGCATGGGGCTTAAAACTCCAACACAATGGGTCCAATTTAACAACTTTAACACACACAAGTTGGGCTATGCAGTATGTCTGAGATCTCATTTAATTTAATTTGATATCCAAGTCATGATAAATCTTCAATATAATGCATTTTATATAAATGAATGAATAATTGTTTTAATAAAATGACTACATGGACAGGCCTACTTCTTAATACATTAATAAACGCTTGACAAATAAAAGTAAATACAGTAGTGGAAAAAAGTTTTCAGAGACCCTTAAAATTTTACACAATCAAAAACATTATCATGAAATATTTGTGCAAAAATATTTTTTGTGTTTCAAAAGGTGTAAATGCAAATAATAAAAAAAAATAAAATAAAATTCTTGACAGTTTCAACATGTTGTGCCCTGGATGTGTTTAAGGGGCATTATTTTGCTGAAACATCCAGTTCTGACCTCAACAGAACACAACACATGCAGAAGGGAACATGTGGGTTTGGAGAATGGTGTGTAGAGTTCAATGAGTTAAGTATGACTCTTTGTGCAATATTTCACAAATACAGGGGGTATCCAAAAACCTTTTTCCTCCACTGTACACATATTTAATTATTTATCAGCTGAATTAAGGAAACAAAATATTATTGTATACAATATAAAAAGGCCCTGAAGTGAACTAGAGACATGTCCAGGCTAATTTTATAAGAAGTTTTATCTTATAACATCTAAACTCTAACGCTGAACTAAGTATCTTTGGGTTGAGGACCAAAAACAAAACAAAACAAAACAAAAAACTTATCACCATTTTCTGGCATTCTGTATATCAGGTAAATAAATTAATCAATAAAATAGTTGATAAATTAATTGATAATGAAAATCATTAGTTGCAGGTCTTAATAAAGCACTACCTTCCATGCTGCCTGCCGGAAAACACATCATTGTCCAAAATACTGAAAAATGATGTGTGTTTCATTGCACAATGACTTAAACAAAAGGGAATAATAGGATAAATAGTTTATTTACTAGTGTAACAGCCTGTTCTATGTTGGTGAGATGTACTCCCCTTTTGGTCCCTAGAGAGTTAATGTAGTTACCATAAAGCAGAGGTTGCCAGAAAGTGGTGTAAAAAGGAGGTGTAGTGGCACGAAACGTGGTGGAATAAAACCCATACCTGTGGCTGGACATACAAGACTCCTGTGTGCCACTTATTACTTAGCTTATCACCAAGTATAAGTTAGGTGCATAAAGACCACTCAGTTACACTAGCAACAAAATGTTTGTTATCTCAGCCGTTTTATCCGCATGGACAACTGCTGCACAATTTAGTGAATCGGAATATCAGCTTGTGAAGTCAATAATTTTCAGTGATCTAATAGAAATGGGAAATAAGTAACCGCATTCTTTGGTGTATGGAAATATTTTGAATTAAGCAACACTGAGCATTGGTCACTGATTTGGTAAAAACATTTCAAACTTAGTATTCGATTAGACTGCCAAGCATTATTGTGAGCACCACTGCAACTGCAATAATGACCACAATAATAGTATGACTTTTTCACCAAATTATGCAGCCCTAATGTGGACAAGAAAAAAAAAAACCCACATGTAAATGAATGAATAACATACAAACTTTTTGTTAACAGCAAAGAGTTTCCCTAAGCTGCAGTAAGTGGCTGGCTAGTGTAAAACAGCCCACAACTTGGGTTTCCATTTGTGCCTCAACCACAAGTGAACCATTGCACCACTTCCACCTGCCGTTTTCTCATTACCTAGTTCTCAAGTGGCTGAGTACATTAACTCTTCCGCTAGGCCACAGGTCCATCTCCATCTTGGCTCAATCCTCCCATTAAAAATGACAGGCCTGATTACCACTAATGGTTTTCCCCTCTAAGTTAAGTGCTTTAGCTACCAGCAGATGAGCTGTCTGAAGCCATGTGCCGGAGGACGGAGCAATATCTGCGGCACATTTTGAACTACCATCCGAGCCACTTAACATTATCAACCATGCAAATGGAAACAATCTTGTGAGTGTTGTCATCACGCTGTTCAAACTACCGGACACATCTTAAAAAAGGGATGGTTCTGCACATAATAAGGGCGTGATGCAGACAAGTATCGGTCAGACCCATATGTGGCATTACACAGGAATGTTTATGCAAGATGTCAAGTCTTTCACATGCAGTTCACACGCTGACAGAGACACATACTTCCATGCAGCACCAAGAGAACAGACATATGAGACGATGCAGATGAACAGTTTGAAGGAAAACAATGGTGATCCTCTCACGCCACTGTGGTGCAGAGTTACAGACATGAAAAGTAACATGACACCCAGCATTCTGTCTGATGTACTGACAACACTGACATGATCAAGGATGGATGAGCAAGATGTGTACAAGTACAACTGAATACTTGTGTATGCATATAAATAGCTGCTTCAATAATAACAACAGGCTCCAGAGATGAAATTTTCACACCAGACAGCTTGGATGGTGTCTCATGAAGCTGTGATGCTGACGCACCGCCTCTCTCTGTCTCACACACATATGTACTGTACAGGTGAGCGGGGTTATTGAGGATATAGTGGCAGAGAGCCAGAGGTCTGCCAGGTCAGGTTTCACTGGGAGGATCAGAGGAGAATGGGTGGCTTTGGAAGATCAGGGGCAAAAAAGAGAGTCTCATGTGACAACAAACAGGCGCCTGAAGGGATCCACGCAGTTAAGACAACATCACTAGTGGTTAAAACATGTATCAGTGCACTGTCTTCACTCCACAGGGCACACTTTGATGATGGGTGTTGAAATGGGACTCCACTTACATGTGCTGAATTTGTATTTATGTAACAGATCCTGTATTTATGTAACATGTTAAAAAGCAACTAGAATTCTTGAAGAGAAACTGATATTTCAAGTTTACAATATCTGTATGAAGACTTAGACTTTTATCATGAAAATTGTTTTATTACCTCCGCCAAGGAGGTTATGTTTTTGCCAGGGTTTGTTTGTTTGTTTGTCTGTCTGTTTGTTTGTCTGTTCGTTAGTGTGCAACATAACTCAAAAAGTTATGGACAGATTTGGATGAAATTTTCAGGGTTTGTTGGAAATGGGATAAGGAAGAAATGATTACATTTTGGTGGTGATCGGGGGTGGGGGGGCCCACAGGGGGGGCCACTGATCGTTAGTGTGCAACATAACTCAAAAAGTTATGGACAGATTTGGATGAAATTTTCAGGGTTTGTTGGAAATGGGATAAGGAAGAAATGATTACATTTTGGTGGTGATCGGGGGTGGGTGGGCCCACGGGGGGGGCCACTGATCAGCCTTGGCGGAGGTCTGCGCTCTCCGAGTGCTTCTAGTTATAACTAATATCTATAATCATTGATCATTTTAATTATTTTAATAAAGGCCAAAGAATGAAGACTGGATTTAACCACTTTATTTATCAGGTACAAGCAGAAAATAGAGCAAAAAGATCAGTCGATGGTGTGTCATTTATTTAGTCTGACATTTTCTTTTCTTTGTTTGATCAGGACGTCTCATAGTCCACAGAATATCTGACATCTATTCACTTGATACTGAAAATCTGACATATTTTACATTAAAACAACATATTTTACAGCCTATGAAATACATTAGACTGCCAAGGTTAGCATTCAGACACTAATTATCTATCATTACTGTCATGATATTTTAGGAAAGATACAAATTAATTCTGAATTTCAAGCACAACACCAGACCAAGTAATTGAAAAGCACTTTTCAGTAATAATGTGCACTTTTCCTATTGTATCATGGAGCACTATCGGTTTGTAATGCTATCTGTCTACAAAAAAGTTGTTTTACATTGAAATACGTTTCAATACCCTTCAGATTTCTACTCTCCACCTTTTCAGATTTTGATCAATAGGATGGTGGTGAAACTGTAAGGCTGAATCCCTATTCACCCCTTGGCCCTCCCCCTTACCTCTACCCCTTTGTTTTGCGCATACATGTGAAGGGGTAGTGTTGTCTCGATTCTCAATTAGACGGAGGGGAGGGGCTAAGGTGGAGGACTGTATAGCCCTCAAAACAGAGATTTTTCAGGACCACACCACGAACGGAGGGGCAGGAGAAACTTTCCATAATTCTGTTCGAATCATTGGCAAGACGGAGGTAAACACAGCCAAAAAGTGCAGCAGTGTGATGAAAGAAACACAAAAATGTACGTATTTTCTTCATAAACAACTTAATCAATTTGATCGACCATTTAATGTTGTTTCAATGTGTTATAGATCACATTTCTGTGATTTATAGTTGATAGCTGCAAAAAGATGACCAAAGCCAGAGACAGTTACAGCTACTGACAGCATGGTGAATACTCTCAGAAACAAAGTTGTCTCATCTGTTCATAGCAGCATTGATGACTGCTGATGACGTAACAGGCCACGAAGAGTTGTCCCATTTCATAGGGTAATGTTTCAACCCCCACCCCTTGCAGCTCCGTTTCATGGGGTAGTGCCAAGTGCAAGGGCCAAGGGGTAGGGGTAAGGGGGAGGGCTAAGGGGTGAATTGGGATTGGGCCTAACAGTTCCTCAATTCTCTGCATTTATTCAACTTGAACACAGGGATATGAAAGCATCCTTTTGCTAGAAATACATTTCATTTACCACCCTGTCATGCTTAGGGTGGGAAACTATGGTCTACTGAGATCAAGATGTCATTTGCAAGACACACGGAATAGAACACTAATTGTCTGATCATTTCTAGTTGGGATGTTTTTTTTTTTTTATTATTATTTTCTTGAACTGACTAACAAATTTTCCCAATGGAATAAATACAGTTGATCTGCAGCTGTATCTAAGGTCTTGTATGTCTTTTCCACCAGATTGTGTAGCTGTATTTCCATGTCCTTTTTGCTTCTGATGAAGTGTCTATTGCCAGTACAAACCAATATTGTTGTATCACCCCTTCCAAATGTGTCCCTTTAACTTTAACTAGACAACAAGAAAAGCACTCGGAGAGCGCAGACCTCTGCCAAGACAGATCTGCGCCCCCCCCACCCCTGATCACCACCAAAATGTAATCGTTTCTTCTTTGTGCCAGTATCAACATTTCCTGAAAATTTCGTGAAAATCCGTCCATAACTTTTTGAGTTATCTTGCTAACAAACAAACAAACACGCACGCACACAAAGCAAAGTGATCACAATACCTCCTGGCGGAGGTAATAAGAGATCACAGACCCTCACCCCCTAAGATCCTGTCCACCATGATGAGTAATTCTATTATGTTGTGAATACACTAAACTAAACAGATATGTTGTAAATCTGTTCCTTAACCTTTAAAACATGGTCTGAGGGTTATAACATTCATTTCTATCATCAGCTGTTTGGAAGTCACTTATAGTAGAATGTATGTGATTTCAGTGTCAAAGAAAAAGATATGAGTCAAAACCTAAGGTCACACAAATCTATCAAAGGAGATTTCTGAATGAAATATGCTGTCTCAACTGACAAGAAATGGATCGTGTTGATAGATATTGTTAATGAGTGTGTGTGTTTTTTTCTAATCCCTTCCTGACAAAATGACAAATATGTCAAAGTGTCTTACTTCCTATTGGTGAAGAATCCTTTTAATTAATTATTTCATCTAGAGTCGGACCAAATTCTAGAGAGGGATGTCAAACTCATTTTCTTTCAGGGGCCACATTCACTCCAATTTGATGTCAAGTGGACCAGACCAGTAAAATAATAGACTATAAATATAAACAACTCCAAAACTTTTCTCTTTGTTTTAGTGCAAAAATATAAAACTAACTGAAAAAACTGAAAATTCTTAACAAAAATAAGTGAAATTTTAACAATATTATGGCTCAAGTTATTTACACATGAGCATTATGGATCGGATCCACAAAGGCACAACATATTTAATAACAGCACAATATTGTTGAAATCACACTTTTTTTTGACATTTCAGGTCATTAACATTTTATCACAAAAGGATACTTTATTAATGTAAATATTTTATAATTTAATGGGACTTTTCACAGTAAAACAAAGAGGAAAAATTTGGAGTTGTCATTATTTACAGGCATAATGTAATATCTTTTTCACATTAAACCAAGAAGAAAATTTGGAGTCATTATTTATAGGTTAATATGCTATTATTATTATTATTTTTATTTATTCATTTATTTATTTATTTATTCACGTATTCATTCTTTTTACTTCTGATCACTATTGGTCTGTATGTGGAACCTGAACTACAACATGTTTGGACCCTTGATTGTTAATATCTTCTGTGTAATTTTTGCACTTTGCAAATTCACCCCAGGGGCCAGAGTGGAACCTTAGGTGGGTCAGATTTAGCCCACGGGCCGTATGTTTGACACCCCTGTTCTAGGAGGACCAACTAAAAGGACAAACCTACCATATGTAACATTTCTAAATGGAAAAGTGCTATATTTTTTTAAGTTACAGGTGCACACATACAGACTGACTACAATATATATGATTGCCTTAAACAAAGATGGTAACTGTCGTCTGTTCACATCTATGCATCTGTGTGTCCTTTGATACACAGATGGGATAGGGTGCGCAGATAGTGTCGGAGAACCGATTCAACAGTGAGAAGCACACAGTAATGTTTTTATAATCAGCTGTAAGAAGACCAACATCATAACTCACATCAAACTCAAGCTGCACATTCATAACTAACAAATAACATTAAGCAACTGTTTTGCTGTGACTTTAAAGACGTGTTGACAGTGACATGTTGTGAAGGCTTCCAAGCCCAGATGCATTTACGTTTTTTTTTTTTTTTTTTTTATAAACACTAGGGTTACTCAGCACTATCATTCTAAGCTCTCTCTGTCTGACAGTGAAGGGTCTGTCAGGCTCTTCACAATGGATTGTGTAGAGTGTGTCCTCGCATCTGTGTGTGTGTGTAAGACTGAAAAAAAAAAACAGCAAACCATAAATACTGCAATATTGTGTGTGCATTTGTGGTGTGGCACTTGTGTGTAAAAAAAAAAAAAAAAAAGAAAAGTCATCCTGGGTGATTAAGGGTCCTATGACATATTTTCTTCCACACTGCTAAAAATAAAGTTCACAAAGAGGATCTAAGACCTCCCCACTACAAACACTGTACTCCCGTAAATGACTACAGAGACACAGACACACATTCTACACAAACAAGTCCTGAGTCAGCCTGTGTGTGTGTGTGTGTGTGTGTGTGTGTGTGTGTGTGTGTGGGGGGGGGGGGGGGGGGGGGGGGGGGGGGGGGGGCTTCATTAAAACACAGAGAATGTTCTCATGGACACATACAGGATACATTTTGGTATAAAAATCCAATTTTGAGTTGTTTTGTCACACAAACACTGAGTAATGATTAAATATATTTATTTTATGTCTAATTGCGTTGATGGACAGAAGACTGTTTCACTTCATCATGACAAGTGTGCAGTGCTCCAGGTTCAGAACTTCAATGATTTGCTTCTTTTCTGCTTTATATAGCTGTGGATGAAAAAAAAGCACCTGATGGGTAATTTAGTTTTGTAATTTTCCAGTGTGGACCAAACGAAACCACAAGTTTACAGAGAGTAGGCAATGATGAAAGTAGTTATTTGATGGAGCTGTGATATGCATTTCTATTTTCTAAAATGGCAACATTCACCTGCTCTGGTGTCTCTGTGCTATCACAGTGTATCGGTATTTTGTTTTACTTTCAACCACCAACCACAAAGGTACCAAATTTAACTCAAGCTGCAACACAACAGAGGCAGCAGATGCAATACTGTTAGATTGCGCACACCCACTCTACAGACTAAACCTTTATTTCACCATGACTGAAAAACCTTCTAGTAAGTCATCATACTTAATATAAAAACGTACAAAAAAAAGAGCATACATTTGGAAGGCTGTTTTGTGTATTTTTGGGGACTATTGTCTTACTGTATTAACATTTGCCTGATTATCCGTGTGCATTGTGCAGGAGCAAACAGAAAAGCTGTTAAGTGTATGGATAAAGTGGTCATCTGGGTGTGTGCCTTCATATACTGCAGCTGTATGTGTTTCAGTGAATCATCCGTCAAGCACTACACACGGTATTTAGAGTTAACACAGGTATCGACTCTAGACAGTAAACAAGCTATAAGGTGTGATGGTCATTTTCACTCTGACACACTGACTAAACATGTTTATGTGTGGGTTTGGAAAATAACAGGGTGCTTACAGTGATGATTTAAGACTAAGTTTCACTGTATGCAAATGTGAACTGTTTCTTTGTACTCATTACAGACAATATTTTCTTCTGATTTGTGCCGTTTCCTCTAGCTATCTATCACTTTAATGCTCCAGTTGTTCCATAGGATCAGTTTCATCTAATGTTACAAATCAAATCATCATTTCACTGATACAATACTTCCTATGGAAAGCTTGAAGCTCAGACTATATGTCTGGAACTGCAAATGAGGAAGCGTGTTGAAACAAAATACCCTGGAACAATATTCTCCCTTGTACTAAATAGTTAACTGTGCCGACACTGTGCAGTCAACATCAGAGATGAAACATGAATGAGCCATTTTAGTGTGACTGTGTGTGTTTGTGTTTCTAAGGTTTGTGCACATGAACCAACCACATCCGAGCAGCTAACAGCGCTCCATCACACTAACCATGTGTAGTGACACACTGGCACACGCCCACATGTCAGACAGGAAGCAGTGACAGCAGCAGACGGGATTTTGTGACAAATAACAACCAAAAGTCCCTGCTGCTCATTCATAAAAAGCTGACAAATTGTGAATCAGAGGTTGAGTTGTTATTCTTATCCCAGAAAAGCTACTTTCAGTGTTGTTTACAGTGGTTCAGCCCAATTTCTATCTGGAGTAAAAAGAAGGAAACAGGCAACTATACTGATTATTGAATATTTTCATTAATTATTGATCAACTAACCAATATTTTTTTCAATCAATTCATCGATTAGTTGTTGCAACTCCACGGTTTCATACATTGACAGTTAAAAGGATCAATAACTCACATTTGCCACAGTGCCCCAGTACAAACAGTATAGAGGTTCACTGCAAAAGTTTGTGCATTTGGCTACAGATTTAAAAGCGTCATAAGTATGTATGCATGCAAACTTAAACAACTACAGGAATTTCACTTGGAATGTGAGCTGAGTATCTACAGCTAACCTCTTCTGCACAAAAAGCACTTTGAGGGAGTCAAGGTCAAGTCAAAATAAGTCAAAATAATACAAACTGCCCAAAATTTAAGATTTTCAAATCAAAGGATGCTTCAGTTGATCTCCTTGTACAGTCTACTGTGGACACATGCACAAGCAGTGCCCAGCCCACCATCCCACTGTAATTAATTAGGTACACAATAAAAGGAGAGGTACACACAATTGGAACCTGCAAAAACTGACAGACTAATCTGCCTTTATCTTGTAAAAACACCTTGTATAATATATTGTGGCATAATGAGGAATTTTGTGCTGAGCAAACCTAAACCTTTTACTGAATAGAAAGAGGATGACTATAATTTACCCTTAGCCAAGGTGCCATTTGTTAATTCATGTTGACTTTAATGCCAGCCAACCCATGGCAGCATTGTTACATCGTAGACAATTATACATCGTACTACATTAAAAGTCTGACTCTGTGTCTTCAGGATAACTCTAGGCTAGCACATCTTGTTATGGAAAAATAAAAATCTTGCCATAACAACCTCTCATGCAACTTTTCATGCACACCACATGTTATGTTACTCAAAGTGCAATCGTGGCAACATTACAGGATGTCGTGCATGTGCTTGCAGTTTTCATGAATGAACTATGATAACAAGATCCTAGAAGAACCACCAGATGTGCAAATGTAAATGGTTTTGTGCAGAGTTTACATAATTGTTTCATTGCTAAATGGGTCACTCCTCTTTTCTTTATTATTGTAAGGTATGTGTATATCTTTGGTTCTGATGATATGAAGAAACTAAGTGTGTATATGTATCTAAGTTAACTGAAAAAACTTCAACTCTTCAATGAGTTGATTTTCTTAAAATAGCTGCAACAGAGTCAGTGAAAGGTAAATACACACCACACAGCACAATGATACAAGTCAAAAGTTTCTAGGAGCAATAGATAAAGGAAATGACAGCAGGTACAATACATAGTATACAGTGTGATATATCTATGGTAAAGGACAGGCTAAGTAACAGGCTCTTGAATGCTACTGTACTGTCCACATTCCTAAATGTATTTGTTCTAAGGTATTCTAAATTTGTCAGACAATTATGTAGCAACTGGATTTGGTTCTCATAGCAATGGCAAAGATCATTCAAGGAGGCTGATTTAAATGTGAACAACACTGATCTGTTATGGCTTTAACAACACCTAGAGACACACAAGATAATTTGTAACTTAGTAAAAAAAAAAAAGAACATCTCTAACTTTTTATTTTTTTTTAACAGTTTCCTAGTGACATTGTTCTCTCATGTGAAAGAACTTGAAGGCTGAGCATGTTACGCTGTCAACCTCCTATGCATGATCTCACAAGTTGCACTTGAAGGCAGCATGAGTTTGAACCTGCCTGAGATGCAAAAACCTGTGAAGCCAATGCGGTTCTTTTTGTTTACAGAATTAAGCTGACTGCTACAATTTCCCATATCCAGCAACACGATAGGGAAATTCAGAATTTAGATAAAATCTATCACATTACATAATAATGCACACATACATACTCATAACTGGAACTGGGCTGTTTTCTGACATGTGAGGCTTTAAACTGTATCTTCTGATCAGTGACTGCGGTTGAGTCAGGATACAACAACAACAACAACAACACCAGCAGCAGCAGCAGCAACAACAAAATACAAGGAATTTTGTCACAAAAAATATACTGAACAGCAATTAAAGATCCTGCGCATTATCTAAACTGTAGAGTGAAATTACATTCGTGCAAACATATTTGAAATGTAAGAATTAATCACCATTATTTATTGGCTGCATGAAAAATACCTGCAGAGAAAACACACAAGAACTTGATTTATATGTTATTGCAACTGTCAGGATAAAACTTCACGCTTGTCCACATTTTTTCTCCCTAATGTATATTTATAATGCATGCAAACACAGCAGCTTGTACACGTGACCCATCAGTCAAGACTCAACAGGTAGAAAGTGAAAAAAACAAGTCATAAAGAAAATTGATGAAGATGATGCATTGCACAAAGCACAAAATATCTTTGCTCAAAGGATACAATAAAATGAGTGCAGGAATGTAAGTGCAGAGAGTAAATGAATAGCAGTGTGATTATCATACAACAATAATGCTGATGTGATCTACTGTGGGTATTAATATGCAGTGAGTCTGCATAATAAAGACATATTACAAGTTCATCTAATGAGTTTCCCTCTCTATCAGAGAGTTTGTGAGGATTGGGGTGACAGCAAAGTGGTGGGTGGGGGTGGGTAAATCAGATCTGCAAGTGTGATATTCCACAGAGCCCGATTCACTTCACAGATACAAAGCAAGTAAGAAGAAGCACAAAGGCTACACACAGACATGAATATAAGCAGCTCTAACATGCAGCCCTCTCTTCAACTCAACTTTGACACTTCTCACAGATGGCTCAGAGATGTGAACCAAATAGTGGTAGTAGATTATTCACTGAAAAATACTACATTAGAAGTCAAAGTCATGGATGAGATTCTTACCCAAGTACTGGCTCGGAGCCTCTGACATATTTTTCCCCATCGATGACATCTTTCAATATCATCATTAACCTGTTAAAGCCTGGGCCATTTGCTTCGAGTCTCAATCATTTTAGTGCAACACAACACAATGCATTAGCTGATAGCAGATGTTTTACACATATTAAAGCAAGTTATGATCAGAAAAGAGCAAAGGTATGACAAAGTTTGTAATCATTGCCTCATAATGCAACCTTTACTTTTACACTTCTTTGGCCCGTTCAATGGGTTTATCGGTAGATAAATAATACTTGTGCTGCTAGATCTGCTTAATGGTGCAAAGTTTGTCTCATTGGTCTGTCGTTTTATCAAATTTTTCATGACATACATTGGTCTTGGACTGTCAGCTTGTTTTAGATATTTGCCGATGAGTGCTTGTTATTAGAGTTGTGTTTTGTTCTCTGAAAATTGTTTTTGTTGAGGTTTTATCTGATGTTCTGATTATGTGGATGTACAGAATGTGTATATTGCTACAAAGTATTACCATAGCAACACAGATGGAACAGCTGGCTACCCCTTGTACTGGGTGTAAGATGCTAGTCTCACCAAATTATCATGTTACTATGGCTGTTGGAGGTGGTCCAACTACAATTTTACGCACAGGGATACCAGAAAATTGGAGGGCTTGTGGAAGTTTAATGAGACAGGGAAGAAGAAAATACATAAATCTGGACTTTTTCTCTAATTTTAAATTTTTGGATTATTTGGATTATCAGTGAAATTAAATCACATCAGAAGTTCATAAGAAAAAAAAAAAAAAAAAAAAAAACATTCTTTGGTGGAGCTGTTGCCAACTTCATCTGAGCCACCTCAAATGTGAGTTGATTCCACACTGCTTCCTGTAGGACATCAGTCAAATGTTGGAATCCACTGGCTTAATCTTTAACAAGTTATATTTTTAAAGCTTGTTATACTGTCTTATCTGTTACATAAATTGTGTGCATGCAAAATAATTAAAATGGTCAAACAAATGTAGAACAATAAAAATTGGCCTCTGAGATGGAGGCATTGCATTGTATAACACTGCATGAAATGTTAATATCCAGGTACATCAAATTTGTTTTATTTACTGTGCAGTACTCTAAACTGAACCAAAAGACCTGAAGAGCAGTTCAAGATGACTAAAAAGGACATTTGTCTAAGGAGTGGGTGAACACATGAAAAAATGGGGTCAAGGGAATGAACAGCCTGGCTGATGAGACAGACTCCAGGTGAAGCAGGAAGGTTAAAGCATGTTGATGTCAGGAATTTAAGTGAAAGGAGAGTAAAGGGTAACAGAAACAGGGGGGTAATTTGTGATAAATAAGAGAGAGAGGGAGATGTACATAAAAATGGAGAGTTTGATACAATGTGTGACTGTAGTGGGTGGACTCAACTGGGCTGGGTGTCCACAATAGGCCTCTGTTTTTAACCAAGTGTGTGTGTTTGAATGTGTATGTGTGTGTGCCAGTGAGGACAGTCCCGTGCCCTGCACAAACACTGCCCTTGTGTTGCCCTTGCACCCATCAACCCTCACCAACCCCTTTACAACATTTCTCTCTCTTACACAGACAGAGCTCCAGTAAAAACACAGAGGCTGGAGGGGGCAACGGGGTCACATGGCGCCGGTCACACAGTGCCCCCGACAATAAACAACTATCCTCACATGACTTACTGTACTTTGTCGGGTGAGATCTGTAGATTCAGGTGGCTTAGTCACACCTACAGCCGTTTCTATCTGCCCACCAGGGTTAAAGTATAAGCACCTGTGCATCAGTTTTCAGTCCAAGCACTACCGATAAATGCTGCTGTAAATACACAAAAAACAGCTGCTTTCCTGACAAGGGAACGCCTCAGTCAGCATCCAAATATAACTCTCCTCATATTTACTGGAAAGATGAAGACTCTGCAGTATGCAAACTCTTATCACAATCATAGATCAATTTTCCTACTAAGCTCCGATACACACTCATGCACTTAGTCCGCTGGAACAAAGAAGCCTTTCAGGAAAAAAATACATATGCAAAGTCTGCATTGTCAATCAGATTCTATGGAAACAGGAAATGAAGAAGTACAGAACAAATCCACACACACTGATCTATCTAATCCATTATTATTTGACAGTTTCTTGGAGGTCCTGGCTCATTTGCAGTGTTGTAGTATGCAGTGCTTATGTTCACACCGACTGGAGGTTCTTCTTGTTTTGATGTTGATCATGTACTAACAGCTGTTCTATGAGTGTGACATAAGGATTAGACTTTGTTCCACTTGACACAACAGCTTCTATTTAGAAATGGACAGAGAAAGCCTTCCTCGGAAACTCTGACAGAGAGGAAACAATGAACAGCTATCATTAGGGAGTGAACATGTTGTGAACCTTTTCTTTTAAGCAATATTTTTCCATTAAATGTTTTTCTTTTGGTTAACTGTACATAATTTCAACAGAAATACTAAACCAACAACATAACTACTCACGATACATAACAGATTGTTTACTTGCCAGTGACCACCATGTATATTATTAACACACTCTTACCACTGCAACTACTTTGCATAGGGCGACAGTATCACATTTTCCAACCACAACACAGGGGGTGTTTGATGAACAACATGAAAATACAGCCCCCTACTCTCTGAGCAGATGGAGAGGTGGTTTGAGGTCAGTGGCAAAAAGCGCAACTCAGTGCAACACAGCTTTCAAAAGTGGGAAGTATGAGAATAGACGTCAAGAAAACCCCAGTCTGTCACACACTCACAGCCGCTGATTATGCTGAGAAACAGTGGGATGAGCGGAAGAAATGGACCAAAATAACACAGAGCATCCATAAATACTATACACCAGTGACAGGTCTTACACAGCCACGCTCCACACTGTTGCTGTCTTATAAAATGGTCTCTCAGTGTCTTATGAAAGTGCAGTTCATCCACATCATAAACAGAGCCATGTGTAGAGCAGTGATTGACACAAGCCTGAAAATGAGAGGCATTTCTTGACTGAAGTGCATATTATGCAATAGAGGCTTTTGGGTTGTTGGGAACACTTAGCTGCAGAAAATGACATGTTGATGTCACCTCTTGAGTTTATATATTCATCCATCTGTCTGGGCTACACTCCCTGCCCTGCTGCAGCATAGTGTTCATCTATTAATGTAGGACACAGGCCAATATTACACACAGGAATCCATGTCAAATATGTTGGACTACAGCTGTGATTACAGGTGTAAGAAAATATCAATACATTTGACTGATAATTATTTGTGACAGTTCATTTTGTCTTGTGTTTGATCCCCTGAATTTGAAAAAGCTGCATTTGACTTTTCTAGTGCGATGTTTTTATTCCCAATTTATTCATATGTGTGTGGTACAATCTTATATTAAAAGGGAAGTGGACTGGAAGTGTTTGTGTGTGCGTCTTGGACATCACACAAAATCCAGAAAGAGCCGACTGCTGCAGTTTCGCATACTTACGTATTTTTGGTTAAGGAAGACACTAGCAAAAATCGGCAAGTAGATAGAACCAATATTTTGGGACATATTAGTAATTATTCAATAAAATAGCCTTACAATCACGTTGCTATGACCATGACAGCTGACAGGAAGCGCAGTACTACGCTGTATGATGGGATATGAAGTTAGAAACAGGAACTAACTTTACTAACTTCAGTCCCTTGATATTGGTATTAATATATTTATTGTTGCTTAAATTTTAAAGAATGATTTACCAAACAATTTTTATGTCAGTACTTATAAAATATAGACTAACATCTTTTCCCAAAAGTCAGCTCTCCTGAGCATAAAAACTACCACATCTAAAACGCATGGTTCCCCACAGGTCAACACACTAGTATGATATATATATATATATATATATATATATATATATATATATATATATATATATATATATATATATATATATATATATATATATATATATCATACTATATATACACACAGGGTTCCTATACATTTGAAATTTCAAAATTCCATACTTTTTCCAGACCCTAATTTCCAGATGTCTTGGCAAAAAAGATTCCAACCAGCCAACCAGTCTTTATATTTGGGATTTATGAGCCAGTCGTCAGAGAATTTACATCTACCTATTATGAGTTCTGCCAACTATCATACAAGGCATGTTGGATAGCTCACTCACAAACAGTGTGTGGACATCACCTGTCCGTCGAAGCAGCAGTGAAACTTGACGACACCTGGGTGGGCCGTAAAATGGGTTGTCAATCTGCCCAAAAGTTTTCTGGGATGCGTAGCCTACTATATGTGCTCTCACACAAACATTTTAGCTACACTAGCAAGCGCCTTAAAAAAAACAGATCAATCCATTTCTTTTTTTAGATATTCATAATTTATGTTTTAGAAAATAGAACCATGGCAAAAGTCTTGGAAACATGAATATTTTTCCACACATTTGTTTCCATTTTCCATACTTTTCCAGACCTGGAAATGTATAAAATCAAATTCCATACTTTTCCATACTTGTGTAGGAACCCTGTATATAAAACAATTAGATGCATTTGCTGCACGTTGCCTTTGCTGACTATTTTGTAATATATCAGACCATCCTGAATCATAACCCTATAGCCTGTCCATTATATATTCACAGGAAGAGATACACACAAACTAGATTTTCATCTTCATCGTGCTGGACACATTCAAGATAAAAATATTACAAAAGACTGTGTGAAATACATTTAATAAAGAAAAAAAAAACACTGGATTCTATCAATCCATTTCTTAAACTTTACAAATGTGGGTCTTTATAACAAAACTATAGAGATGAAAGACATAATAATAACTTAAGATTTATTTCACTATTTAAGTTGTCTTCCAGCTTTCAGGAGATGTTTTTGTTTAGTTTAGAAATAAGGAAATCAAACTTGTATTTCTTATTGTTTAAAGTCTACAGTGCATATGGAAGTCCTTTGTTACCACCAATGGTTCTTTTGTTCATTCAGGGATTTTCAATCTAGTTGACACACAAACACAGCAGGTGACAGTAATGCAATGTATGCTAGTTGGCAGCCCCTACAACACAGCAGAAAGTACGAGGAAATCCTTTCTGAGGTATGTTAGAGATATGGCAGCAGAACATGGTGAACTCGAACTTGAAAGGCGATCTCTTCCCTTTATACACCCATAAAGTTGGACTAAAATATTTTGCCTCTTCTTATGACATGATTGTGACAATGTGATTTATTCTTGATAGATGAAGTGCAACTGGGACTGGTCAAAGGTGATTAATGATGTGTATAAACAGAAATAAAAAAGAGGAACGTGTCTGACAACAAAATTATTCCAACTTTATGGGCAACAGCGAAGATATATACAGCTCATTCTAAAGTAATGACAACATAATTCTCATTTTCATGTGATTATACACTAATGAAAAGACAATATTTTTTTTTTTCTATTTCTGGCATTATACACTCCTAATTCCCCAGCACTTTTAGATTCAGGACCTTGGGGTTAATGCTGTGTTTAATCAGTTGGATATGCATGTAGACTTTTTGCAATACATACATATTCAAAATCATTTAATTAATTGCTTCGTTAGACTATTAAGTGTTTAGGAGGTATACGCACTGTACGTATTTATCACAGGTCATGCCATCCTGAGCAAATTTATTGCTCATTGTAGATATTCCTCCTATTATAGGTGCACACGCAGTGGTCAGTTGGCTCTCTTTTCTGTTAATATATGCTTAGCTAACAGTAGCAGTTCATGTTCTATTGTCCAGGCCTGACTAATTATATACGACTTCTATAAGCGCGCACATGGCACAGGCGTATCAGGTTGGCATAGGGATCCGAACACTTGATGAAGTATGAGCCCAAGGGCAGGGCTTCCTAGGATTGTGTTACAAAATAGTGAGGGGCACACTGCTTCATGGTAAGTCTCATAGCAAGAAAAAGAACATTCATGAGGTCAATATTCTTAGAAAAACTGACTTTGTACTGGGAGCTATGTAATGATCTTGCTGTCCCATCCCTAAGCTCACAGTGATAACAAAACGGTGGAGGTGGGAAGAGCCGGATCGCTGGAGACAGAACACACCATAAGTAATAGGATCAACCTATTTTTTCCACATCTGAGTAGGAGTAAAAGAAGGGGGGGGGGGGGGGTAGAAAAGGAGAGAGCGCAGGTGGGTGGCATCTGTTCTGATTATTGGCTACCAGTACTGACTGACAGAAGGAAATATGCTTATTAAACTGATGGATGTCACAGTCACACCTGGACTACGTTATTTATAAAGCATTACATGAGAGAGATGGGGGAAGTACGGCAGCAGTGTTTACTCTTCCAGTATCTGCGGCTGGTACACATGCCATTGTGCTGAACCGAACCCTAACAGCAGGAAGTAAAAAGGCCATCAGAGTCTAAATCTCTGTGTTTGTGTTTATCCAATTTCTACAGAACTATCTACCCGGCTGTTCCTCGCTTTTCTTTTAACAGACGAAACAGGAAAAAAAAACTGCACAAGGGTGGGGTTCCTAGACAATCAACTCAGTGATAACTAGGGTTGGAGAAACTAAATGGGTCAGTAGTGCTGAGAGTACCAGAGATCAGTACAGTAATAGTTAACCTAATCTTGCACTGCCATTCATCCAATCACCACATTTGTTCTAAAAAAAGCGCCTACTGAGAAGTGCATCATTAAACTACCCAAAGCCAAGGGGAAAAAAAAGCCATCTTTACATTCCTTCATGTTGCTGTCATATATGGTAACATGTAATGCACATTAGTTCCTGCAGTAAGAACACAGTGTACACATACAGTCTAGCATAAGTGTTGCTACATTTCACTAAAGTTGTGACAGCACAATGTGGTATATTCTTGACCAGGAAATGAGTCTGCAACAGGTCAATGTCAGCCATTTCAAGAGAAAAAAAAGCTAGTTGTAATTAAGATTAGATTCGATTTTACTTGATATGAACACACAGCAGCATTGGAACAACATACAATTTTGCAGAAGAGACAGAGACAATTTATTCGGTTCTATTAGTGAAATGCTAGTAAGAAAGGACAAAAAAAAAAAGAAACGGAAAAACTAAATAGAAATACAATACAGGGTGAAACACAATACAGGTAATTACAGCACAATCCAACCAGGAGTGTTGTTGTGAGAACAGTATTGTTTCTGTTTCAGCCATCTGTTAAAACAATTGAAATGATGCTACTTTTTTTTTTTTTTTTTACCTCATTTGGTAAACAGGTTTTCAGTTTTCTTCCTTTAGCAGAGAAAGCTGAATGTCCATATGAGATTTTGACCATTGCAATGTGATATTTAACATGACTTGTGCTGGTGTCTTGGGGGAAAATAAATAAATAAAAATCTAGTGATGGAGACTAGGGAGCATGACTATGTAAGTACTGAAAAACACACTTCAGATTGAAATAATTTATGGAACTCTTGAAGTTGAAAATATTGTTTTGCAGGAAGCAACACTGATGTTGTCTCGGTGGTTTAATGGACATAATGTCTATTGTATAGTGACATAATAATGTGAAGGTAAAACTTGTTCCCAGGAAGTGATACAGTATGACAGGGAGGAAGAACAATCACAGCATGCATATTTTCCAGGCAAATGCAAGTTACCAAGAAGGCTATGTATTGCATTACAAAGGGGAGAAGGTAGGATTGGGGAAAAAAAATCCCAATCCAAATCTATCTTCAGCCTTGAGCCTAAAAGCTGTAGCGCTACGTAGTTTTGTTAGCACCACTAAGAAAAAAAATCCAGTTACCTTTTAGCATATCTAATTCAAGGGCAAATGAGAATTTGACCTACTTCTGTGGACTGTGGAGTGTTTTTAAGTGGTAGAAAAATCACAGACTTCAGCTAGCCTTAGGTGTTTTCAGACAAGTAGGGGGTTAACTACATGAATGACAGCTGTAATTATCAATCACTGATCAGATTCAGTCAAACATGACTAATACTCTACACCGTGTCTCGACAGGGAGGCTTCTGTATCTTCTGTTTTCCACAGCAGTGTGAACCAATGTTAGATCATCTATATTCATATTCTGATTTGGACTGATGGGAGAATCGCGGCTGCTCTGGGCTCAGTTCTCGTCACCACAAATACTTTTTAATACTATAGCTGGTTTGAGGGTTCCAAGTAAATTTTATGGTATGAATTCTCTCAGGACCTCTTTCATATCAAGCAAAAATGGTAGTGGAAGTAAAATACCTCTATCTGAACAAAAATAAACTGAATCAAAGATAAAGTCAAACTGAGATGCTGTGAATCAGAGCTGAATGGATTCAGTAAATCGGTGGAGATACCCGACCCATGGTGGGAGTGCACTGTGGAAGGATGTACAGCTGATCTCTGGCATGAAAGTAAAGCTTGTTGGCCAACTTCCCCACATTCCCCGCCTGTCAGGACGAGGCCTACTCTCCCAGATTCCAGCCAAGTCAGTGCTCTGCTCCATTCCTTCTGTCCTACTCTCTTCCTCACACACAGTGGCATCACAGGTAAAATGGGTCAAGATAATTACAAGATATGACATGTTTATACACACAGAGGTCTTACCTGCTTTTTCCAAGAGCCTCTTATTTCCTGGGCCTCTGCTCCTGGCTGGGGGTGTCTGGGTAGTGGTGGGGACCCTGCATCTGATGAACAAGAAGACAAAACTGACTGAGAAGGAAAACCACTAAATGTGGCAGATGTTTGGAAAATGCTTCTGTGGGTGTGCTCATGCCGTTTCTGAGAAAACCCCCCACAAAAGTTAAAAGAGTAAATAAACAAAGTGAATGAAAAATCTGTGATTTTACACCACAAGACTAAGAGACATAATAAGAACATATCTGCCTCACAGGCAGAACACTATGTGAACAACAACATGACTTGATGTATGCTTTCACACAAAGAGGCCCCGTCATCCGAGATAAGAAAACAGAGTACTGAGTGCTCGAAGCAGTGCCCTTCCTGACCTCTTCCAGATCTCTGCTCACCCTCCAGTCATACCGTCCTCTCTCAGTCACATCCATGGTACCGAATTCAACCCAAACTTATAGAGGGTATGCATGTGACATCACCATTTGCGGAAGTCACCGCGGTTCCGCCCACTGAGTGGCAGAAAGAGGGAGATGAGTGACAGCATTGGTTTCAATACTGTCTAAACTGAAGAACAATATTTAATAAAAAATGGGGAAGAGCTGTTGTGCAATTGATTGTATGAACAGGTTTGAAAAGCAGTCGGAGCTATCATTTTACAGGCACCGAAAGACAAAGAAAAGAGAAGTAGATGGATCCACAAATCCAGGAAACCAAACCTAGATTTGTGGATCCCGTTTCGTGTCAGGTAACATTAATTTATGCTGTATTTTTGGGTAAAATCATACCTTGAATTACGTATTGTTTGGCTAACGTTACTTCTTAGTAAAGCTCTTGGTTTCATGATCAGATCTTTCATGGTTTTTGTCTTCATTTTGTGATTATGAACCTTGTGCTCCTACATGATTAGTAAACTAACTTAACTGAGGCTAACCTAGTTTTTCAAATACGGGGGTACTCGAGCATAAAGCTACGACAGCATATTAGGGCCACATAAGAAAATAAAAACACTTGTCACTAAGAGTATGAAGTCATAAAATATCGATATAAAACCTGTAATTTTATGATAATAAAGTCAAATACACAAAGAATCAGAATGTTATGAGAATAAAGTCGTAGTTCTAAAAAAACTCATAATTTAAAAAAAATGTCATTCATTTATGAGATTAAAGTCATCATATTCCGACAATAAAGCCATAATATTACAAGAATAATGCCTTAATTTAAAAACAGGTGGGAAAAATATCATAATTTACAAGAATTAAGTCGTACCCTGCTGGTCCACAGCAGTAGTATCTATGTTGTATAAAGTACTTGATATTAACTAGACGTAAATCTCCTCAGTACCAGTAGATCATGCATATATTCACTGTGGTCAGTACACGGTCTACTGTAAATGGACTTTGGATCCGCTGGTTCTGGACTCTAATTTTGGACCCTGGTTCCCAGTAATGATGGAACCATGTATATTTGTTTCAGGTAAAAATAGCGATGATCCCCTACACCCTGAATGTCAGGATACGCGATTTCAAGCCACACGTCAATGTTCGTGGACCACTTGTCCTTTGGTAGCTCGTACGGATCCATTTCAAGTCCTATTGTCCTTAATGTAATGTCATGTTTCACATTTTCCCCGTCTCGCTGTGTTTACTGCTACACTCTGTCATGTTGAGCAATGTGGTTTTTGCCACTCAGTCTGACTTAGACGGGCGTGGCCCAGGGGGGGAAGTGACATATGTGCATATCCTCTATTGAGGAGATCAGTTTATACATCACTGACACAGACAAACAACAAACATGAGTGAAAAGCAGCTGTATTTGGAAAAGTCCATGTAACAAACACTGATAATGACAATATAAGACCTGATGTATTCAGTTAGGACTGGGTAATACAGACAAAAAAAAATCTTCATTTTTCTTATGGTTTTGATTGTTTTTTTATTTCTACATCTATTCATACTTCAGAATGACTGTTTTCAACATCCTGACATATCCTTTTTGGCTATGAAGTAGGTAGATGCCCTGTCCCTTTCAATTTTATGCTTCTGTTTCAGATGCAAGAACAGTTGTTTTTTTTTTATGTTTATGTCATAACTGTCTTTTTCATCCTGTTGTGGTGTTCAGATCCAATCCAAGAGCATCCGTTCATGCCTGGCATTACAGTGCATCCTAAAATGTGTCTGAAGTGATCACTCTCGGATCATATCTCACTTTCTCAAGCTCATCTACAGCCTAAAACAATTAATTTCAGGTTTAACAGGTTGAATTTGTCAACTTTCAACATTCCATTTGTTTTACTGGATATCTTGGATTCAATGAATGTTCAGCTGCTCAAAGTATGGTTATGTTTATACGGCATTATATGAACTCTAAATATTGTATTTCCTCACAGAAGGAAACATGTCATAGTTGTTCAGGTCTGTAAAGGTAACACTGTACATATTTAGCACAATACAATAATGCTTTGTAGGCACTCGGATGTCTTTAAAACAGGTAAATATAATGTTCTTGGTGTGCTACACAGATCATGCCAGCTGAATAGGCAGGGATTCATTATATCCCCAGATGCACTCCTGCTCTGAGAATGTACACATGTACACTTCAGACCACCTGTGAATTTATCCAGAGATCACACTTGAATGCATCCTGCATCCACCTGCAGCTGCCATTACTCAATATTGATAGCAAACCTAACATGTCCTGCATCTCTTACCTTAAGTACAGAGAACTGGTACTACTATGTGAATGACAGCAGGCAAATCACTCATCTCAATTTTGCACTTTTTACATCATTCAAAAACAGAAAATTGAAGTAATTCAACATATTGCCCAGCTTGCTATTCAATTTAGCTAAATGTAACTAGAAAACCCTGGAGAAAGAACTCACACCTGCAAGAAAGTATGAATCATGTGCAAAGTTGTGAATCCTCTCAGCAATCACAAAAATAAATCTTACAGGTACAGTCTGATATGGCAATGGATTTCTGGGCAGCACTCACGCTGAAATGTGAGGTACAAACTATTATTAGAAGCTAGTACTGGTATATTAATTTTTATCAAGTCACACCAGAGCCATTTCACATTTAAATGCACAATTTGTTAGTACAATTTAAAGAGCCGTCTTCCCTCATTCAGTATGGTATTGTACAGATGTCAAACACACAGCCCACGGGCTAAAACCAGCGCGCCAAAGGGTCAAATCCAGCCCATAGGATGAATTTGTGAAATGCAAAAAATACACTGAAAATATTAACATTCAAGGATGTTAAAAATATTTTAGTTCAGGTTCCACATTCAGACCAATATAATCAAAAGTGGATCTAAAATACTATCATAACAATCTATAAATAATGTAACCTCCAAATGTCTCTCTTTGTTTTAGTGTAAAAAAGTAAAATTACATAAAAACATTGACATTTACAAACTATACTTTAACAAAAACACAAATAACCTGAACAAATATGAACAATATGAAATTTTAAAGGAAAATAAGTCTAATTTTACCAATATTCTGCCTGTTATTAAATGTTTTGTGTATTTGTAGATCCACTATGATTTGTAAGTTGTGATGTAGCCTGTAGACTGAGGCATAATTGCAGTTATTTTTCTTCAGACATTTCAGTTGTTCATGTTATTCAGATTTTTAAGGAAACTTTGTAGTGTAAACATTTTCTTAATGTAATTTTAATGTTTTTACTGGTTAGGCCTGCTTGAAATCATATTGGGCTGAATGTGGCCCCTGAACTAAAATGAGTTTGACACCCCTCTTGTATTGGGTCTAACTTCAGCACTAGACCCAAAAATCGTAAAAGACTGTCCTGATGAAAGGACAGTTGCGGGACATGACCTCTGTGTGAACGGACATACGAGTGCCTAAGGCCAAGGCATATACAGTATCGACACTTCAAAGAGATGCAACTATGGAAACAGAGATGTGAACCAGGAGATATGGTAAACAAATATACTGTGGACAGAAACACACAGCGAGGCTATACACGTTGATGACACACAATGCACACACTCTGATTAAGGCTCGTAAACTTCCTGTTTTTCCCCAGTGGTTAAGATGCTCTATCTTGTTTACCGGGGTGTGACACAGCAAGGTTCACAAAAACAACTATGTGTTTTCCTCATACAGGATTTAAGTCCAGACAGGGAACAACATGATTCAAGATAAATTCATAGAACGAGTTGGATTTTTTGCCTCCTTCCAACCTTTTACCACCCCATCTCAAAAACACAAAAAGGCTGTGCATGTAATGGGCAGTCTTTACACACATAGCTACAGTCAAGCCACATGTTGGATGACCAGTTCCAGGAAATGTGGTGTTTTGCACTATGATAAAATCTCAGGCCTGAAACAGTCAATGTTTAACCCCCCTACTGGATTTGGCTCAAAGCATCACATGATGTGTGTGTTTGTCACAGTAATATTTGGCTGAATTTAGGAGAACAAGGCAGACAGAGGTTTGACTATAAAGTGGTCTGGTGGTGACGTTTTTGCTCGAGGACTCACTCCAAACTTAGCTCTGCCACAGTCTTTTGAAAACAGCTACACTAAAACATCATTGACTCTTTGAGTCCATGTTTGGACTGATGCTCAAAATACAGTTTAATCACAGATTGTAAAAACCATAACTGTATTGTCTGCCTTGGAAAAACTATTACATTTTTTAAATCTACTGTGGGATATGATTAGTCCAGCGTAGAGGCTGTAATGAGTCATAATGCTTTAATCATTGTGCAACACTTTCAATGCAGCTCAACTTTTAAACCCTTAACCATTTAGTTTCTACTGTACCTAGTGAAAGTAACAGAAAACAAACTAAATCACATCTACCAATTTACCTTATTACCTTTACTAAGGAGGTTATGTGACTGCTCCTGTTTGTCTATTTATCAGAATCAAACAAAACTACTGCAGCATTTTATGAATGTGATGAGTAGGGCATAAACTATGGAGGAACAGATCCATGAAATGTGGTCGAGGCTGGTTAAATTAAGGATGTTATAACCCTGCGGGCCAAACAAAATTTAAGTAGCACTCGTTACTTATGTTATCTTAGTTTCACTGACAGGAGGGGAGTTGACTTTTTCCCGAGGAATAGATATTCTACTGGAAAAGTGGTGAATGTTTTTCTAATTCTAATCTAGAAATGATATGATAAAAACCATGACAGATGTTTGAAGAAAAAAAATACTTACTGCTTTTCCAGTTATTCTCTAGGGCAGTTATGTTAATGGCTACATCCCCCTGCAATACATGATGGGAAAACAAACCTCCACAATATAAGTCATAATGTGTGGTTTAATAATACTGCAGAACAAGCAGAAGACAAGAGTGGACGATTAGCCTTGGTGCAAATAATCTGAGGTTGCTGAGCGCACTTGAGTGTAAAGATGTGATGAACAATTAAAACATTTACGGTATATAGACAAACAGAACTGGCTCAAGGGTGGTGAGAATCTGCAAATGTTATGCCATCAGAAGGATTGATGTGGCGAGTTCTACACAGTTTTTTTCTATATGGTGAAAAATGTGATATTCTTATAGTTGTATTTTGAAGTTTTGAATTAGTGTTACCTATAGGAGGAGTTCCTAACCCTTTAATGGGCAAATGACTATTTTTGGTCATTTCCGCATACATTACAATTACACTGTCAGGTCCATTGTGGTCTACAGGGTCTGTAAGGGAACAGTGAGTGTAAGGGCGTATTCATACCAGGAAAGTCCGATAGTTCACTTGCTTCGGGCTGGACCAAATTTTTACTTTTTTTTTTTTTTTTTTTTTTAAGTTTTGGTGCGGTTCGCTTTCACATTGTACATTTTTGTAAGTGGACCAAAATCTGTAAACAAAACCACGTGTGCTGAGGTCATTCAGCCATTGGACAGAAATGAGCAGTGTCGATTAATGTGCGAAGTCCAAAGTGAAAGGGGAGAATCATGGAAATTTGGCGGGCAGTTTTTGTTATCGTCATAGTGATATGGTTTTTACAGATGCAGACGTTTGCACAAATGTTTGAGCAGCAAGAACATTCGATGCAGCGTCAGGTTTACAATATTGTAGAATTCATTTCTCAACAACAAAGACACAGGGCAAGACAGCTACGGAGGACAGCGCTCATGTGCACACATCATGATGTGACTGTTGCTCTTCTTCACGCAAGACTTAACAGGTAAGAAGTTGGAATTACGCTAGTACATCAAAAGACTGTTCTCCAAAAGCATTAGTGCTACATACTGCTTACCTATGTGTAGCTATCCTATATCACCGTTAAGTTTAGCCAGGGACAGAATTCCTTAACGCAGGTAAAGTTTGCTGGAGGTGATGAAGTCGTTTATTATTTTTCGTTTCAAGCACAACAGACAAATCTAACTGGAGTTCTGAAAATGAAATCTCCACATGCTACTGTTTTGCATAAGCACTGAATCCAACCCATACCCACACTGAAGCTCAATTACCAGGAACATAAATGAAAATGATACTGGCTTTTGACCTCTGCCTTTCTACAGTGCGAATATGAACTAATAATGTACCATTTCCACAATAGTAAAAAAAAAACCGCAACTGTGTCAGATCAGGTCCGGGCTGCATTCACACCTCAAACAAACCGCAACAGGTATGGTACCGCACCAAGACCACCTCTTCAGCTGGGTCTCGGTTTGCTTGTTTGGTCCGAAACAGAGTTCAGTGGTTTTTATTCACATCAGCCCAAAAGGTCCAAACCAAGGGAGCAAACTAACTCTGGTTCGCTTTAAACGAACCAAACAAGGCAGGTGTGAATACACCCTAACTGCTTTGTTAGGTACCATGAAGTAATTGTTCTAATGTAAGTAATGATGTTCAAAGGGATAATTTGGATGTTGACAGGTGTCTGGATCAGCACTTATGTTGGTTTAATGTTCTAAAAGCCATGTTATTTTCACTGTACATGTGTTTTTCTTGTATTTTTTATATATACTTGTTGGGTTTTGTTTTGCCACTTATGGGTAAGGAACCAAATATGGTAACTTCATTAACCTTCATTTTCTACATAACAATAACATATTTTGAAAAATTTCACAAAAGTAATGAAGTCTTGTTATGTCCTCCAATAGCACACTAAGGCTGGAATTTTGAATTTCAGAGTATTTCTATAAGTGCCCTATAAAGGGTTAACTTCTGACAAACTGAGCTCTTAAGGTTTTCTGATGCAAGACAGGAGTTTAGCTCAGTTCCATGTTCAGAGTAACATCATCAACACCTTACATCATGTCTGAGCAGCCGTGATGACCCTTACATCTGTTTGTTGCTCTAATTAAGGCCACTGAATAAACAGACGTTACTACACCAGTGTTTCAAAATGGAGTTTGTGGGTGTTTCTACTGTGGTTTGGTACACATTTATGCCACTGCAAAAACACTTAACCCTGTCCTGGTTGACTAGTCTGATCAGTACTGATATTACATACACACAAAAGCAAAAAGATTCTCATGTCTTCACCTCATCCCTCCCCACATTTTTTAAACTTTTATCACTTCACAAACACCGCCGTGAGATTCACGCTTTGATATGAATTTCACTCTCCCCACCTAAGCAGACACACACTCCTCCACCCATCCTCCTGCAGAGGAATGCAAGGAATGCAGAATCCTAAAACGACTGGGGGCTTCATAATCACCCCGGTTTCTCCCTCATAGTTGACCGTGTCCAACCAATCTACCAGGTCTCCTTATTTGCCATTACATTAGTCCTTCCAGATGCACTTTTTCCACCTTCAGGCTACAGAGGGCAGAGAGAGATCCTACTGTAAACTCAGGCAACCGAGGGATGACTTAACACTGCCATGACCTAAAAACAACAGGAAAACAACTCAGAAGGAAGTGACAGTATTAATTTTCAGTGTGACACAAGGATGACACACAAAAATTATGAAAGTAAGCTAAATGAAACACTCAAAATAACTTATAAGAGTAATTAATCCACAAAAAAAGTGTTCCTGTTTAAATCCTAAAACTTAAGCTGTATTTATGCCTTGAAGCCACATTGCATCATTTTGCAATGAAAACACATATGGCACTAACGTAATGTCCCACTATTATTCCATTATGAACATTGTATTTATTCCAAATGGACCACTTTCTGATAAGACAAGTGGAATATGCCATTATTCAGGATTTAGGAGCATTCTTTGAACATTCACACATTCAGAAGATGCATCTCAATTAGGGTATTTACTACAGTTTGTGAGTCCCAGCCTATTTCCTGCTTATGATCAGCTCTGTGCATTCTACACAACACAGAGGCAAAGAGACGCATGTCCAGTCCACATTTCTGGGTAGAGGAAGGCTCACACCTAATAAATACTGCAGAAGACTTAGATGTCAACAGGTATTTTGATATTCACAAATATCCCAAATATGATCTTTTTATGAAGGTGGTTGATGGCATGAAAGGGGGAGGCTACGTTTGCACGGCCAAGTCAGCCACCGGTGGCAACCTTTAAAATTTTGATGAAAAACATACAAAGTGGGTTCAGCCAGTTTTCTACATTTTGACAAGTTAAGGCGTCACCATAGCAGATACACAGCATAATAGGAATTAGAGCCAGACTAAACTAGGTGTATCAGCCAATGTGTCAGTCAATTAATGGACTATTCCTGCATATTTCATTTTCTAAATTATGTCAATTTTGAATTATACTGGTCCACTGCTAGATGGAATTTTGTTGGAAAAATCATGTTTTGGAAAAGTCAGTATATTTTGCACTTGCATGTAATTTTTCTTTCAATTTGCACAATCTTCCCTTTAACACACAAGCTCTAAGAGGAGAGGATCACCCTAAACACTGCTGCTAAAATAACTTGTAAACTCACCCGACTTGTAATTCTATTTAATACTCTACATGTGTTTGACTTAGAGCATGTCACTTATGTGCACAAGGTTTAAGTAAATCTGGCCCTGTATGTTTATTATGATGAATAATTAACTCAACTTAGTTTTAAGTCTGCAAATTCTAATTTTCAAACCTTATTATGATGGGTATAAAATAAGCGTAGTGTAGATATAAAACCTAACAACTGCATGCATTGGACATTAGGAGGGAACCATGACAACTAAAGAAGATTTAGCTAATGATTTAAAACACGTAAAAGAATGCAACAGGAATGTGCCAGTATACACACACCAAACCAAGTGTGGTCTGAAGGGCTATTACATTTGGTCATGCGTCATCACTACCTCACCATAAACAAAAGGGCACTGTCTTTCTATTTCTAAAACAATACACATCCACTCATTAGCAGAGTGGAGTAGCTATAATGCCCCAACACAATGAAGCATGAACAACACACATGCACTACTATCAACATTAAGTTTGAGGTTGGACAATGTATTTTAAAAGAGATTTTTCAATCCATGCATCTCTTTGTGATGTCTGGGTCTGCCTATGGCCTTTACACACTTCTTTCCTCATCTTTCTTTATTTAGGTTCTTGCCTCAGTCTATATTTATAGCTGCTATTGTGAAGCTGCCCTTAGGTGGGTGGACTGTGAGTGCGTCTGTGTGTATTCTCAAAAGTTCCCCACGGACGCTGTAAATCAGTTACCCCCCCGGCTGCCTGACTGAGCAAAGGTCTGTCTTGGCCTGGGGCATAGCACTGCTGATCACACACAATTCAAACACACACATAGTGGCACAACCCAAGGCAAAATTGTCACACCATAATTTCAACACAGACGCCCAGTGATGTAGTTGGCTGAGATCAGTCATAGGTCATACAGTTTTACAGGAAGAAGGAAAAACAGAAGTGAGACAAAAGTTTTAGAGACAAACTCATAACATTCTTCAACCAGCAGATTTTAAGACACCATGACATCACGAGAACATAACATAAAGATAAAGAAACACCCTTCTATAATTTAATGCAGTTCAGAGCAACTGCGATCTTCTTTTTTCTCAGCAGGTCTCCGTCTTTCAACCAGTTCATCTGAAATGTTCACTGCATGAAACGGCTCTACACAGACCCTTCAACATTACTGAATATGTTGTGTAAGAGTGAGGAGTGATGTTAAAGTATGCGGGTGAAAGAATGTTGGTAAGACAGCAGCATGTAAAGGAAAATCAATATGTATGAAATGTTCATGTTCAGCCATTACAAAGGCATTTAAGACACTGCGTTTAAGCGTTCAGGTGTGTGGGGTGTAGAAGAGAAGGGCTTGGTGATAAGTCATTGATAATAATTATCTTGATTATTATTTAGGAGTGTAACAGTGCACTCGTTTGTACCGAACTGTTTCAGGGTCTTTGATACGTTATGGAGTGTACCCCTCTGGCACTAGTCTCCATCACTGTACCGAAAACGTATAGAAAATTTATCACACCGAAGACCCCTGTACCGAAAGCATACTGAACTGAAATTTTTCTGTACCGTTACACCCCTATTATTATTAATTATTATTATTATTATTATTATTGTTATTATTTTTATTATTATAAGTTAAAAGCTGTGTATTTGTGTAATATAAAGGGTAAAATGCAGAGTCCAGATTTCCCCCTGGGGATAATAAAGTCAGTTATTATTAATATTAGGCTACTAATACTACTATTGCTGTTGTTACTACTACTATGGACAACGTGGTTTGATTGGTTTGTTCTATTTCAAATTAGTGAAATATTCCACTGTTCTGCAAATGTTAGCAATGTTTTGACAGTGAATAAATATTTAATAATAATAAATACTAATAATACATCACACTTATATAGTATTTTTTTGGACACTCAAAGATGCTTCACAAACAAAACAAACAAAAAACAAAGGGGCTCAAGAAAATTGTGAGAAAGGTGAGTTTTGAGTAGTGATTAGAAGTTTAGTACTGAGTCAGAGTTCCTGAAAATCACAATTCACCAGCTTGTTTCTTTCACTAAGGAGCATACATCAGCCTTTCAGGGTGTACCGTTATGGTCATTATTGTGACAAATACTGATATTGTGTACTGTCCACAGCGACCTGTGCCTGAAGGATGCCCTGATATGAAGACGTGAAGCTGAAGTTTTTCACTCTCAGGTTACAGAGGATGAGGATGGAGCCCCTTTCGGTGGAAGGCTGCAAACCTGATATTACCTCTGCATCAAGATGAAAAAAAACAAAACAAAAAAAAAAAACAATCATTTGAACCCCTGATACAATAACGTGTTTTCAATGAGAAAGCTTTTATTTGTTAAAGGCTATAGGTAGTTTCTTGATGTACTTTTGTAACAAGCTAAAAGCACACAGCAATACTTCCGTTGTGACAGAGTGAAATAGGTTACACCTGCAAAAAACTAGGTCTGTAAATACCCATGTACATAACCACTAAAATAAACAAATCTGTACTTGTTAGGTTTTGTGAAGATATGCTTGTATTTATCACTTTAATATCAACAGAGGATAAACTTCAAACCGGCCAGGGGGTTTTAAGAGGGAAGTCACACAGGCTTGCACTTTCCTGTGAAAAATGAGTTGTTTGACACATTACAGAAACACAGAACTGTAAGTGTTGAGAACTAGGCCTACTTGGAATCTGAACCCTTACTGCCTCATGCAGACCCCTATAATCGTCAAACTCTTAATATTCTGTGACATCATTGTTCTTCAGGGCAGCTTGAGACAGGAAATGATGAGATGTTCAGACTGGACCACAGTAATTAAGACAACACTGCAAAAACTTTCCAATTCATAAAGCGAAACTGGGATTTGGATCAGGAAAAAGAGCTTTTGGTTATGATTATAGCAGCCAAACTCTGAGATAATGTGATCTCACATCACAAAATCAATAGTACAATCAGTACCAAACTATAGATAGAAGCATGAAATGTGATACAGTTACTTTAGTGCACAATATCAATGTAACTGTATTTTATGCACACAATTCATGGGCTGTTTATTGTTATTGTCTTTGTATGTCATGAATATAATTAAAGTATAATTTCAGATGCAATTAGGATTTGGAATATTTCAGCTATTTAACATGATTAAAATACAATCACTAACATCATAGTTACCAAACACATGATGTTTGATAAATCAGCCAAATAGATATTAAGCTTTCTCCCTGTCATTATGGGTAGCGTCAAGCCTATTATGTGCTCAGACTCAACACCTAATCCCAGTTTAGTTTTTAGTTAGACTTTATAATATGAATCGAGTCTTATTTCCCAAAGGCAGACCAGGAAATGCACTTATTCCAAAATGAAAGTTTGCTGGTGAAAACATCCATTTACTCCACTGATAACCTTCAACAGAAAAATTATTTTGTTGATAATCTTATCTATAGTTGGTCGTTTGGATTTGGTTTTCTGACAGAGCTGTCATGGAAACTTATGTTGTCTGTGAGCCAATTTTCTCTGAAAATGTCACACCTTTAAACTAACACCTCACTACAGTCTGCATCACATAAAATTCCCTCGTAGCAAGTCTTACATCAAGGGACTCTGCACTTTTTGCTCAAATTAACTGACTGAAAATAGTGTGATACAGTCTAGTTTTTATGTGTTCCTCATTTTCAGCTTCAAGAAAGTGAAAGTATGTTATTTGTGGTGAAGAGCTATTTTCAGTGGTGTGCTTAAATAAATAAATGTAGTCCAATGTGTTTTGAAGTTGTGTCCAACTTGTTACGCATCCTCTCTGGATTCAAAGCCAAATTAAATATTTTCTATGTAGACATTAATCACCAAGAAGGAATTAAAAGTAGTAAAAGGAGATTGTGTTACTGTACTAATGCAGGTTGCCACTCATTACATTTCATCACATTTCACTCTATACCTCTCTCTCCCGTTGTCTTCTCTACATTCCTTAGCAGGTCCTGGCCTGCTGTGCAGCAAAGTGGAGAATTCCAGCAGGCTATGCTCTCGTCACAGTTAGTCACATTTCTTATTAAAGAAATGTCCTTTTCTATGTGAAGTTTTGTAATAATCAGTAAAGCGCAGCTCAGTCCTGCCAGTGCTGACACTGAATGTTCTAGTAACTTGGTCTACAATGGTGCAACGGTGAGATTTCACTCCAGACAAGCTACTGGACAAACTGTAAAAGCCATATTGTACACTCTCACTTGCACATATAAAAAGTAAAACATTGACTGGCTTACTTAGATACCACCCTTTGAAAGGATGTTATGCAATCCTTTCAGTGTAATAATACTTTAAAAGCTCAACAACAGGAAGTGTGAATGAGTAGGAGACATGCAGGGAGGGAGTTGAGGTAGATAATGGGAAAGAAAAAAAAAAGTGTGTATATATATATATATATATATATATATATATATATATACACACACACACACACATACATATAGGGTGGGGAAGCAAAATTTACAATATCTTGAGGCAGGGATTGAAAGACAGTGTATGACCAATTAGTTTATTGAAAGTCATGACAATTTATTTGCCACAAGAAAATTTACATAATCGAAAATGTTTTTATTCTATGTGTCCTCCTTCTTTCTCAATAACTGCCTTCACACGCTTCCTGAAACTTGCGCAAGTGTTCCTCAAATATTCGGGTGACAACTTCTCCCATTCTTCTTTAATAGTATCTTCCAGACTTTCTCGTAATAGTTTTGCTCATAGTCATTCTCTTCTTTACATTATAAACAGTCTTTATGGACACTCCAACTATTTTTGAAATCTCCTTTGGTGTGACGAGTGCATTCAGCAAATCACACACTCTTTGACGTTTGCTTTCCTGATTACTCATATGGGCAAAAGTTTCTGAAAAGGTATGGATAATAGTGTTAAGTATGATTATGACATCAATATATGTTTGGTTTCAAAACAATTGACGTAGTGCCTGCTGAGAAAAAAAAAACTAAATGTTCATTGTAAATTTTGCTTCCCCACCCTGTGTGTGTGTGTATATATATATATATATATATATATATATATATATATATATATATATATATATATATATATATATATATATACCAGCAACTGCTTCATTCCATACAAATACACATAACAGAATAAACCATAAAGGTTACAAAAGTGGGTCCCTAAAAAAGTAGGCTAAGTGTTGAGTGCCTTATTCTAACAAATACACTGAACAACCTGGCTTGGTGTTGAACTCTGCCCAGCTGCTCAGCATCTGTGTAGTAAAATTCTGCTGCTTTTCACAGCTCCAGCACCATCCAACAGTACTCAAAGGTTGTGAGTGAATGATTGAGGACAAAGATTTAGAGGTAGGGAACATGAATGTCAGGTCAATACACACAAACTGAGCGTGCATAGAAACACTGCACAACAATTTCTCTCTATACCTTCATGGCTTCAAAATTCACCTCATATATCCTTTTTTTAAAATTACATACATCATCAATATATCAATATCCATCAATGCAACTTCACTTGAAATCAAACTCAACTTTAAACCTCAGATTCTTCAGATAATTAGACTTCTATTCCATACAGATTTGAGATGATATGTCCACTTCTTAGGTCATTGATAGATGTACACACTCCCCTTAAGGTTATCATTTTATCCTCACAGCCACTCAAAATCTATTAGGGTGGAACTGGGCCAAAATAATCACACATCACTGTACTGTATGTTTAGTTTCAACACACGGAAATAAGCTACTACACCTTGATCTTCTGTGAAGTAAGAATTAAAGTGCCTTTCCAGACATTAAAAACAACAGACGCAATGTATTATCGGTATTTTTAATCTAAGAAATGACAACAAACACATTTCTGGTAAAATAAGTCCAGCTGTATTAGCCACATGCCTCCATGCTCTAATCTTTTCCACATCATTTCAGCGTTCAATAACAGAGACCTGAAACCACTTATGACCCTTATCCTTTCACTTATGTACCAAGACAGCCTACCATACAGGTAGCTCAGACCACAACCACAGTAATATAGATGAGACAGAGGATGAGTGTCAGTGGAACAACATTTTGTTTTTGGTGAAAGCCTTTTTTGGAATTCCCCATTCATTTGAGCCCAGTTTCTCTAGAGAGGCCTGCTTTGGGACTAATTCTGGCGGGGAGTAAATAGCTGCATTGTTGGCTGATGTCTGTAGAGTGATGTAAGTTAGCCTTATCAGTTTTCTCTAACTTTACCACAGAGGGGGCCTGACAGCACTGCTTGTCTAACATGAGCCAGCTCACCCTGTTGCCTGATCAAAAATAACAGGACAGACTGGACAACTTCAATTTCCATGACTGATGGTACTATGCAACGCAAAATGAACTTGGCTGCAAATACTGCTCATTTCTCCAAGGAAACCCTCCTCCCTTTTTGAGAACTGTAGTGTGGATCTCTCTGTGTGCAAGCATCAGGCTTCATGTTACCTCCATCAGCTGTGAGGGACAGCAGAAGTGGAAGTGTTTTATGGTAATAAAGGCACAGATCACTGCAACAAAGACAATGCCATTGGAAAGAGAAAAATGTAACAGTTAATGCAATAAGACATGCATATAAAATGTATTGTCTCTGTATTGTAAATATGCAAGTTACTATAATTATGATATTAACCTCCATAATTTGTCATAACCAAATACCACCTTAAAACAGTTCTGCTAATCGATGTGCAAAATTGAATATTATGGTAGGATTCAACAAGAGACACGAAGTCAGCAGTGGCACCATGAGAAAGAGTATAACAATTGGTGAATTTCTTACATCGTCCTGTTTTGCCAGTGGCATTGCAATTATAGACTTACTGACAACCTACACTACCTGGCAGACTCAAACAGACCTCAAATAAACCCTGATTCACTGATCTATGTCTGTTGGCCCATTGAAAATACAAAGCAAAGAGAACCATGTGGGAAAAATCCCCCCAAGGACAAACAGCTTGAGGCTTATTGCTCAACAAACACAAACAAACTAGTGTACACAAAATTACACAGTGTCACAAAATTTCCATGTCAGGTATTAAATGCAAAACACATAACCTATTAAATTCAGTGAGAAAACTGTCAAAGACAGACAGGTTAAAACCTGCATGCAAATTAAAACAGTTATTGAGAAGCTGCAAATGTTGAAGGTACAGTAAGCCTCACAGTAAATACTTGATAACAGCCATCTTAAAGCCAACTAAATATGCCTTCAGTCTTAAAGTCTACAATGTTCACTTTTAGTGAGCGACCAGGGATGACAGTTTGTCTAAAGGAAAAGAAAAGTCACTACTAAGGCTTCCTCAAATAACACTGAGTTCCCATAGACACAAGACAAATAGCGTCTAATCGATAGCTGAGGGACATACATAAGAAACAGCTTAAAGGAAAAACTGACATAAAATGTCCCAGTAAGGTATTAAACTATCATGTAACACCAAAGTAACTTCAGTGCTCCTTGGTTCTGATTCAATAACTCCAGAGAAGGGGATAATGCCATTCCTCCAAAAGATATTCCTTCATTCAGTATTTCAATGACAGTACTGTCTGACATAACTCTCCAAAATCTCTCATAGGTTTTCAATTGGGTTGAGATTTAGTGACTGTGAATTCCATGGCGTATGATTCACAGCATTTTCATCCTCCTCAAGCCATTCAGTCAGCTTCTTCTGCCTTAAAGATGGGGGGACTGTCATCCTGGCTGGAAGAGACCACTCCCATGAGGTTTTCCCTTTCATTTATCTGTAGCCTCTTCTAACTCCAGTTTCTGAATGAACAAATCCCATCATCAGGGTGTATGGTCATGTCGGAAAAGCTGACTAGATCAATTAATTTTCACATCCTCTTTATTTGTCTATTGTCTGTCCATTTCCCAACAATGAGTGACACAAAACTTGAAAGTAGTAATGTGTCACAATAACAGTCTCCTTTCATTCTTGCCAAAAAAACTAACATTGCTAAACACCAGATTCCCCGAGGTTAAAAAAAAAAAGTCTATGAAATACACAGTTCTCACACAGAGTACATTATCACGACTCAACCTAGAACTAAGTTTTTTGACAGTTAATTTCAAATCTTAGAAATGTACACAAGTCTAAGCGTATAATAGGAATATTCATTAAGAGCACCGTCCCTCCAGGTTAACGTCCAGTCACTTAGAAAACATCACAATGCCCAGTTCAGTAAACATTAAAATGAATACAAAGCCAATTTTAGCGCCTAAATAGAGATAACCTGAATTGTAGATAACTGTCTTGTAGAAGTGTAGGCTAATGCTGTTGGTCACAGTAGTTGTTTAGACTGTGGTATTTAACTAGTGGTGCTAATTTAATGGATAGCTTCCACGCTACAGTGAGACATTCGCCTGATAAATTGGTGACCAGGATTTACCGTGACGGTCTCATTCGACATGGGAAGAAAGTACGGTTTAAATCAGTCCCGAGTGAGGACTTACCTTTACTGTGTGTCGTAAGGTCGAACTAACAGCTCAAACTTGGTTCTTCAGCGGTTACGTCTTCACAACACAGCCGTTTGACGTGTAAAAAGTCTGTGTGACAGGCGGCCCACGGCTGTCTCTACGCAAGACACGGAGTTTGACTCACAGGTGGACAGGACAGGAGCCCGGTCTGCTTCCTGTTTGTTTGAGTAGGTGAACCTCCACCGCTGATTTTTTTTTTTTTTTTTTTTTCCTCCGCCGGCTCTCCCCTCGCTCCCTCCGCCACCGCTGTCAGGTCGGAGCTCGGTGTAAGTTAGAGCTGCCGAAGTCACCGCCTCCCTCCACCGATGAATGCCCGGTCCCACGACGCATTCAAGTACTGCACGGATAACTTCCGGTCAAAATGCCGTGGGCCCAGTTTCTCTTGAAAAATCACAAAATCATTTTAACACGCCACAATAACAACAATAATACGTACAAAGAAAGATCGATTAAACAATCTACATCTTAGGTTTTTTTTTTTTAATCCATTTGATAGTCTACATCAAAACCATTTAAGTTGAAGTACCTCCGACATTCGCTTAGCAAAGATAATATGCTTTACGTAGTATAAAATACCACGGCATTCCAATTATTTTCCAAGTAACGCTATTTCCCCCTCAGCATAAATGATCAAGTAAATCTAACAAAATTGTAAGATGTCGTTTGATTTACCAACAGTACGTGAAAGCAGCAAAACCCAAAGCCTTTCCCGTTGAGTGACGTCAAACCAGGACTGAGATATTATTATTATTATTATTATTATTATTATTATTATTATTATTATTATTATTATTATTATCATTATTGTTGTTGTTATTGTTGTTGTTGTTGTTGTTAGTGGTATTATTATTATTATTATTATTATTATTATTAATAATAATAATAATAATAATAATAATAATAATAATAATAATAATAATAATAATAAATACACTAAAACACACCCAAATTTTAAAATCTTCCTATTGGAATTTGAAAATTATATTAAATCTTTAGAATTTATCCATAATAAAACAAAGCTCTAACACCTTGGCTATTTATAAACAATGCTTTAATATTGACTAAACTCTCTGTTATATTTATTTATTTATTTTTCTTTGATTTGTTATTTTTATTTATTTATTTACTTTTTATACTATTATTTGTATATTATGCTCTATATCTTTAAATCTATGCATTATTTTCAGAAACTTATGCGTTCAAATGCTTTTTCCCTTTTGACATCTTGGTGTTTGTTCAAATTTTTGTACTGTATACTTAAATGTTTTCAATAAAGTTGGAAAAATAACAATAATAATAATAATTATTATTATTATTATTATTATTATTATTAGTAGTAGTAGTAGTAGTAGTAGTAGTAGTAGCCATGACAGTTATTAAAATATGACGTACGACGCACTACTAAACTGCAGTGGAACAGTCCTTTTTCTTTATAATGTGTCCTTTACAGGCAGAAGAATCACAACCGTACAAAAAAATAAATAAATAAATAAAAATAAAATAAAATAAAATAAAATGTAAATCTGTGGTCCATAACATAAAATTATATGTTGCTTTTCCGTGGCAAGTCCGTAGGCTTCTTAAAGCTGAAATTAACCTTGTAGCCTAAGTCAGCGTAAACCTGTATTGTGATTTCAATACACACAATGCTCCAAGATATGAAGTTCAAAAAATAACTTACAAATTGGAACACGTCAGCACAACTTCAGAGGCCCTAAACCGCTACCACACTGCCATCTGCTGGTAGAAATAAAAACTAAATATTGATGTAATTGGGTCAAAAGTCACAGGCCCAAAATGATGTTCAGTTAAGTTGTTCTTTGAGAGGAGCACAAACTCAAAAATGTAAAATTTGTAGTCCACAAATCAAGTAAATTGTACACAAAATTGGAAGTTGTTTTGTGAAGCTCTGTTGTAAAAATTAAAAAGTAACATTCAATGAAAAAAAATGTTACCTTATCTGTCCTTGTGGTCATTTATACCAGCCACCCAAAAAACAACGAGGGCACAGAGCCGCCTCCACTGATGAACAGCCCCACCAGGGATGACATGTCCACAGAGCAGGTAGAGCTCAATAGCCAGGTTTTGTTTTACAGTGGTAGATAGTTAGCCTGCATGTTTTGCGTGGAATAAAAACTATTTCTGAGCTCAAAGAGGAATTTACACAAATGATGCAATACAGCATAACATCTCATTCTCCCTGAAACATTCTGTCACAAGCCTGATGACCCTAATCAGTCCTGACTAGGGCGTCTCAAAAATCACTTTTCTCTTCAGATCACAGTGTTATTTAAACCAGTTAATCTCCAACATAATAATAGCCCCCCAAAAAATTTCAGCAAAATTCGTCAACATTTGACCCCACCACCACTACCACAAAGTATGAGGGGTCCGTCAAAAAACGCCAAAAACGCTCATTTTAACCCAGAAAACTACACATAATGAGGTCTAAAGTGTCCACAAATTGCTTTTTCTGGTGTTTTACAGCGTCCCTGTAATATCACCTTCATAGGTTATTGTATCATGTGATATATAAGTGAAAATAAGGTAATAAAATAACTCAATTATAGGCTAAAAACTTGATATAGAAAGAAGTTCAGAACAGTAAATCTAGTTGAACACAATGTCTTTTTTCTTAACCTCCTTTTCAGCAAAATACAGGTTTTAGTTAAAGACAAATAAAGCTGAACTCTTAAATAATAAGGCTAAATACAAGATTTAAGATTGCATAAATCAAAGACTGTAATGATGACATGGTTCTGATAATCTGGACATACTTTTATACATGTGCATTTCACAATTTATTCAGATATTACTTGCTCTATAGTTTCTCTTCCATTTCATTCTTGAGAAACTCTGGTAGCTTGATTCTGTGGGAACCAAACACTAAGATGATGTTCCCTCTATGGCTGCATTGGCATAATCTTGGATGTCCTTAACACCTCTTTCTGCAGCATCATTAACGACAGATAGCTCCAAGACATTCATTCATTCATTTTCTGAACCCGCTTTATCCTCACTAGGGTCGCTTGGAGCCTATCCCAGCTACTTAAGGGTGAAGGCGGGGTACACCCTGGACAAATCGGCAGTCCATCGCAGGGCTGAACATATAGAGACAAACAATCACTGTCACATTCACACCTATGGGCAATTTAGATGAACCAATTAACCTATCAGTGCATGTCTTTGGATGGTGGGAGGAAGCTGGAGCACCCAGAGAGAAACCACACAAACACGGGGAGAACATGCAAATTGCACACAGAAAGGTCCCACCCCCATCGACTGGTGTTGGAATCAAACCCAGGACCTTCTTGCTGTGAGGCACGAGTGCTAACCACTGCACCACTGTGTCACCCAAGACAATAGCCCTCATTTCTCTGTACTGTGGCTCTTCCTCCCACTGCTCTGGGGGTGCTTCCAGCCATGCCCCATCCATGCCCAGAAGGTCAAAATATCAGCCAGGACTGGACTGGGGTCCCACAAGATCATCCAGGTCAGGCTGCTGTCCATGCAGGAACTTCTGTGTGGGAAAGGTGGGCTTTCCTCTAGTGAGTACTGCAGGTTTGGGCTTGGCCTGCAGTTGTCTTGCCATGGCTGCTTTGGTTTCTATTGGTACTTCTTTATCAAAGAGACTTAGTACCACAAGAGACTCAGTCAGGTACCACATGTGACGCAATATGGATGTCCTTATTTTAGGCACTTTAGTATCCATTTAGTATCCATTAAGCATGGTAATGCATTTAAAAACGGCATTTTTTGGCATTTTTTGACGTTTTTTGATGGGCTCGTCATACTTTGCGGTGGGGGCGGTCAAACGTTGACAGATTTTGCTGAAATTTTTTGGGGGGGCTATTATGTTGGAGATTAACTGGTTTAAATAACACCGGGATCTGAATAGAAAAGTGATTTTTGAGACGCCCTAATCCTGACATTGTCCAATCTTTTGGACATTAGAGGCATGACAGGCTACTTACTGCACCGGTTAGACTTAAATAACTTGTTACAGCTGAAACATTATTAACCACTGCAGTACTTACCAATGGAAGGATCTGAACTATTTGCTTAGTTTAATCCAGTCAGTTCCTTTTTTTTGTCCAGTCTGTTTATCTAACTCTAACTGCAGCAAGTAGCCTCTCATTTCTTTAACGTCAAAAAGATCGGACAATGCCAGGATTGATCAGGGTCATCAGGCTTGTGACAGAATGGTTCAGGGAGAATGAGATATCATTTACACGCATTGGATTATCCTCCATAAAGTCCAGACTCTAATTTGGGATGTGATGAAGACTTGACGCAGCGGTCCAATTCTCCATCATCAGTAATCAAAAATTAATGCAACAATGGATGGAAAAAATATTATGAACCTTATTGTGACACTACATAAGCATTATGTGACAAAAAAGATGTCACAGTTAATGTCTCCTGTCATCAAAACCAAAGGTGGTGCAGTGAAATATTGCATGTGCAACTCTTTTTTGGCAGGGTATATGCCTTCTGACAATATCCAACACTGAAGGAAAGAGATGTCTGCTGCAGAAAAACGAATTTGGTTAATTTTATATTCATTCATTTAACCTTACACAGATTCTTTTTTACAAATGCAGCCTGATCAAAGAGCAATGGCTCCTTTAGGGGTAGGGGGTGGGGGGGCTAGAAGTAAAAACACGGTTATACAATAAGTACTTGCAAAGCAGAAAAATAGAAAAAGATTTGAGGAACCCCTTACTGCAGGTAAAGCCGAACAGTTGGCGTACTTCTCAGACTGGCAGTAAAGTAAAATTATTCTTTTCTCACCTTTTAAACACTTTAAATTGTAGCATATTAGTAAAAACAAAACATCTGCCACCCAGTGTTTTCAAATGTATTCTTTTGTTCAAGCAAAAGTTAGAAAAAGCAAAGTCATTTAATTAAAACTGATGTAGCATTTTTGCCAAATGTGATGGGATAAATGTTATGTTGTATGATCTGGTGTTCAAAGACAAAGTGAAGCTGGAACACAAGAAAGAGGATCTGTAGCCTGTGAGGCAGGATAACAAGCATTTTGCTGAGTGTCTATAAAATCCAAGAGGGCATGTCTCAACTTGCGAAAAAGAATAAATACCATGATGTGTGGACCAATAAAGAATTTAAAAAAAAACACAAAAAAAAACTCATGGATGGGAAATGTGACCAAGAACTTTTGGAAAACAAAGGTAGTGAAGTGAGTTAAGACTGACTTAAACAGTGCCATGGGGTCCTGTTCTCTTTGGGTTTAATTTAATGTTACCACAAACAATAGACTGCATAGAAAGGACAGATAAAAAAATACAAAACAGATATAGAGTTTGAGATTTTAATATGGATGTTTTTTTTGTGTGTGTGTGTGTGTGAATAGCTTCAGGTGCAAAGGGATGAGCTGTCAAAGGCATTTACTCAAAGTGTTCAACAGCTCCAGCAAAAAGCAAATGTAAAAAAACACAGAGCTGGAAAGGAAGCTGAAAATCCCAAGAGACAGCCTGGAGAAGACAGAGACACAGCTTTACTCAGTGCTTTCTGGTCCTAATATTGACCATACTGCTCTTTGTAGGATCATCAATAACGCTAAGGTACTGCTACCTGCATGATCTCCTTTTGTTTTGCATTTTTCTGCCACTTAATAGAACAAAGCAGTTATTCACCCAACTTTCTACCATGGTAGCAGTTTTGTGTGTGTGTGTGTGTGTGTGTGTGTGTGTGTGTGTGTGTGTGCGTGCGTGCGTGCGTGCGTGCGTGCGTGTGTGTCTGTAATGCAGGTTGCCTTACAAAAGCTTCAAAGATGAATGTTTTTATTTGAAGGAAACGGTCAACTCCAGAAACAATACCATTTAGGACCTCCAGCTTAGAAACACAAAGATACGCAGGGTTAGTAATGAGTTGTGTCATTTAACTTTATGAAGATACTCAACTTTGTCTGTTATTTTTGTGGTGTATTTGTAGTGATACTTGCCCTTCATATCTGCACTGTGTAAACTCACTGCATGTGCTATAGGCCCATACAGATTTGCTGAAGCAAAGCTCAGAGCTCTTGGTGTCCCTGGAGATGAGATCTGTGTGAAGCCCCAAGATATAGAGAGAAGTCTGGAACAGGACCCAGATGAAAATGACAAGTACTAAATACAAAGACTAGAGCAGTGTTTTTCAACCTTGGGGTCAGGACCACACGTGGGGTCATTCAAATGGGGTCGCCTGAAATTTCTAGTAATTGATGAAAATAAAAAATATCAAACTTACTAATAAAAAATATATGTTGAGTTGACAGAGACAATCCCAATCCATAACAGACAAACTGTGAAGCTGAAATTGAAGCACTGTGGTACTGTTTATCTTTCAAATGTTCTTTGTGGCTCGTTTCAGATGCTGCAGCTCTTTCATAATTCATAGTTTGAGTTATTGTTTTTTCAGTATTAATTGTCAGCCTTGTAAATCCAAGCTGGACTGACTGTACATATCCTGACCAAGGAAAATAAAACTCCCTCTTTGCGCAGTAATCTACACCTGGCAATTCTGCCTCTGTCCATAATAATATATATACATTATATAAACTAAATGTCCTCTAAAATTAACCTTTATTTGCAACATAGTATAGTAAACTATGACATGATAAAAAAAACAAATTCATTTTAGCAAAATAATGTCTCTGTTTTGAATGTCTGGGGTCTCCAGAAATTTGTGATGTTAAAATGCATGCAAATACATACATACATACATACATACATACATGCATGCATGCACGCACGCACGCACGCACGCACACACACACACACACACACATACATACATACATACATACATACAGGGTGGGGAAGCAAAATTTACAATATTTTGAGGCAGGGATTGAAAGACAGTGTATGACCAATTAGTTTATTGAAAGTCATGACAATTTATTTGCCACAAGAAAATGTACATAATAGAAAATGTTTTTATTCTATGTGTCCTCCTTCTTTCTCAGTAACTGCCTTCACACGCTTCCTGAAACTTGCACAAGTGTTCCTCAAATATTCGGGTGACAACTTCTCCCATTCTTCTTTAATAGTATCTTCCAGACTTTCTCGTACTAGTTTTGCTCATAGTCATTCTCTTCTTTCCATTATAAACAGTCTTTATGGACACTCCAACTATTTTTGAAATCTCCTTTGGTGTGACGAGTGCATTCAGCAAATCACACACTCTTTGACGTTTGCTTTCCTGATTACTCATATGGGCAAAAGTTTCTGAAAAGGTATGGATAATAGTGTTAAGTATGATTATGACATCAATATATGTTTGGTTTCAAAACAATTGACGTAGTGCCTGCTGAGAAAAAACAACTAAATGTTCACTGTAAATTTTGCTTCCTCACCCTGTACATGCATGCATGAATGAATGCATACATACATAAATAGCATTTTGTGTACCTGTGTGGTTATAAAGTCACTCTCCTTGATATCAGAAGTATAATATATAGGATGAAAAGTCATAATTGTGTGGTTTATAATCAAGTATGGACATGAACACTGGAATAATAGGAGCCCATGCCACTCAGTCCTTCATTGAATCCATTGCAAGCCAGGTGGATGTTTCTATCTTATTTCCATCCAGTTTTATTTATTATTTCATCTGGCAACTTGATTTGGATTTGTAGTTTAGTTTCTTTTTATAGTTTTAGTCAGATTTCTGGGCACTGGAAAAAAAAAAAAAACATATGGATTTTTAGTTGCCAAAAATGTATAATCGTGTCATTTTTATTATTGTTTTTTTCTGTCACATTTTTTCTTTTTTTTTTGTCCAGATTAACTCAACAGCACAGGTTGTGTGGTGGTGCTGTGGTTAACACTTTGGCCTCAGAGCAAGAAGGTCCTGGGTTCATTCCTGGCACATAGGTGAGAATATGACCGTAAGTAGCAACACATCGGTCTTTGCCTGTAGGCTCTGACACCCTTGTGACCCTCTCAAGGACCAAACAGTTCAGAAAATGAATGTGTGAATGAATAATTCAACAAAAGATAAGATAAGATAAGATAAGATAAGATAAGATAAGATAAGATAAGATTAGATTAGATTAGATTAGATTAGATTAGATTAGAGTATGCATGACATGAATGATCTTACACAAAAACATATACAGATTTAAGTTGAGTGACTGATTTATTTTTGCTGTTTTATGGGTCGGTTTTATGGGACTACACTCACCAGGACAGTCTACTCTCAGGGTTCTGCTCCAGGTATTGAGGTGTCAGGATGCTCTCACATGTCAGTTCACTTGACATGCTTTGCAGTGTTTCCAAAAGAGGCAGACAACACATTTCACATGTCATAAAATGAAAATGGTGAAAAACTTGAGAGAAAAAAACAAACAAAAAAACAAAACAGAAAGAACAGAAAATGTGATTTGAAAATCCCATATTCAAATGTTACTGCATCATTTGAATCATTTGAATTTACTTAAGTGACTATACGTATGCACTAAATAAAATATTCTCAGTATATATCTTTCTAATCTAACGTAATATTTGTCTGTTGTATTCTATTACATTTATTGTTATTTATTATTAAAAATGTTTTTGACCGTCATCCGTCCAGTTTAATTTATTTGGCTCTAATTTCCACCACAGACCCTCATTGACAAGATGTGAGCCCCTATATCTGGGTCATTCTATCTTCTATATTCTGTATTTATTGTGGTTTATTAATTGGTTTATTTTTTAATTGTTCATTAGATTACTGAGGACACCAAACCTTAATCTTGGTGAGTAAGACCCATATGTGCCTGAATGCACGCAGCAGGTCAAGAAACACAACAGTCTGATATGCTTTTATTTATATAATTTCATAAGGGATATGGCAAAAGCAGTCAATCATATTTCTTCTGTTTAGAATAGAATATATTTTATGTCCTATTTGCTGAGTCCCTCTCTCTCTTGGATCAGGATTCACTTACTAATTACGCTGCTAAAATGCACATGTTAGTAGACCCTTTACCACCCCGTAGCCCTGTCCATGTTCCTTCATTGTCAGTATGATCCTTTAAAATCTTAATTTCTCTGGCATTTACACCTTGTGAAAACTAGTCCAGACCTTTCCTGAAAATTTGATACAAAGTCATATTTTTGTAAAATAAACAAGTCTGACATAATTTGCTAATTATGATCCAGTTAACAAGTTTCATTGTAAATGAAAGTGCTCTTAAGTCACACAAGTGCTGTGAAGATGCCTTTGTTATGAGTTGTGCATTTATGTGTATATCTGCCACATCTCCCTTAAGAACTTATCCTTTTACACAAAAGAATGAGTCACTCATACTATTAATAATGCAGCTGACCAGAAAAAAAAAAAAAAAAAATTAGATGTGGTGTGTCATGACTTGAATCAGTTCATACTAAAGTTTTAGATGATATCTGAAGGTGATTTCTTTTCTGTCTTAGATACATACTGACATTAATATATTCACCACATTAAACCACTAAATGTAGACCTTTTAATACTGATTGTGTAGACTGTATTCAACTGTGTTTCTAAAACTGAAGTTTAATATATGACGCTGGGGACAAGTGTGACCTGATGTCTTTTCTCATACCACAAGAGGGCAGCATAGCTCTATAAAGCTTCAAAACAACTGAGTCAGTGTCAAGGGGCAGCAAATGATGTGGAATTGTAGGTTCCACATGAAAACTTGTTGATGACTGAATGATGTTATTCATGGTCTATATGTTCGTGCCTAGTTTTGGTGTCATGTAACTACAGTGTCAACTGCACTCAGAAAAGTTCTGAAGGATCACCACATTTGACCGTAATCAGAACCATAATCATAACTTCACTGTTTTTGTCTTGGTGGACCTCAGCGGTGATAAAGAAGTTGGGTAGTGTCATGTGCTGTATGTCTGTGTTACTGGGGGCAGGGGTTAAGGGCACTCCCTTAAAGTTCCCCTCATAATGTTCTCATTGTCTGAAATTTGCTAAACCTATGCAGGGCTCAAAGGAAGCAGCCTGTGCTGTGTAGTTCTGGGTCCAGCATGCTTCCATTACCGAGTTACTCTCCTCTTATTTGATTAAATGTACCCTAACTCAGTCCAAACCCACACTGTGCATAATCTCATCACAGATGATAAGCGTGTAATAAAAAGCATATTTAACTTGAAAGAGTACCTTATGTGAATGCGTATAATTATGGATATCAAAATATAATCATTTGTTTAATTGTGAGGCCTTGCCAAGAGGTATGTAATTGCTTGAAAGAAATACGTTTGAAATTGGAAGGCAGTGTCTGAGATCTGACCTGGGACTGGGTTGGCATATGAGTGATCAGAGACATGGGGCGAGGGTCAGGCTTAAGGCCAACTTCCTGTTTTGCATGTGTATGTTACAGCCAATAGTGAAAAGAATGGATCACAATCAAGAAAAAGCTGCATTTGACTACAGGACCAATGCACACTGAATGTGAAGCTCCTGTGATCATGTCCTATGGTTGATTTAATGCACTTGAGAAATATAATATATGATGAGGTTTGAAATTAGTATAAGCATGTGTTTAATGAAACTGAAATAAACTGCAGCACCCACAGTTGGAAGGCAGGAGCTTGTATTTTGTGTTACTGATATGGGCTGGTGTTTATGGTGATTTAATGTCTCACACCGTCTCCAGAGGTCAGCCAAAGTCTGACCATTAAGTTGTTGGCTTTATTAGATGCATACACTATCTGAGGAACAGGTGCTGGCTCCTAATGATCCTTGTGGGAATTTGGTTTCATCTTTGATTAATTGGAACGTTAACAGGACAAGAGTTATCCTAATAGCCTCATGTTGCCAGCCCTGCGGAAGTTTTTAGGGGGCGAGAAAGGAAAGGGGGTTAAAAATAGACTCCATCAGTGCACGATGGGAAAAGACCTGCCATTTAAATCCCGACAAAGCAATTTGCAGCTCATAATCAAGAGAACGGAAACACTTTATCGCATTTCCCTTTACAGTATAAGCCGCTCAGTTCCGCCACATCCACAGCAGCATTAACATCATGCAGACAAAAGTTGGCAAATGTTGGCTATTGCTTTTTCCACTTCTAACGAGTCCACTGGCATAAAAACAGTTATAGCTTGGAGGTTGTTTAGTGAAAAATCTGGATATTGTTTGTTTTTAGTGATCCAGAAAATCGTTCATAAATGCTGTGGCAGTCCAAAAAAAATAAAATCTACAAACTACCTTCCAGACCCACTTAGACCCCTGCCACTGGGACAGACAGTGTATGTGGCATTAGAGTGGACCGAGGCCAGAGGGTACCAAAAGGGCAGTGTGTGATGGTTTTTCTCTGTGAATAGGCTATCTTTTCCTTGAATAGATGACACTTGGTTGTATTTATAGACAGGGTATTCCTAGAGTTATGATGAACCTGAGGCCCCTGTTAACAAAACGCTCGGTTCCTATTTATAAACTATGGCTGCGTATCAACACACGCAATTGTAATTATTTTGGTTTATTAAAGAATTATTGCATGTTATCTATTGTCTCGCCAGGTTATCATTAAGATAGAAATCAGCAGTGACTGAAAACATCACGTAGATCACTGTGACAAGATGATTACATTGGAGATTCACCAGAGGACACGTTTAGAAAATAAACATCTCTATATTGAGTAAATCCATGGAAATAGTGGCGGATAGAATGCGCTTCTAGTACGACCTGGTCCAACAACAGAAAATGAAAAAACTCGTGCTGATTTGAACAATCGCCGGATTTTCTGCGAATCAAATCTTTGCATATTTTCCTGTTTGGAGCAGATGTATACCAAACAGTGGTGACCCCCACTCTCCCGTTGAATGGGGTTGGGGTGACGTGCGCCTCTTCGAGGTGGAAACTGTTGCTCCTCAATCTCAAACATTAGTAAGAATGCCAAGAATTCAATTGTGTGCAGGCATTGGGAAACCTGCAACCTGCGTGTGACTTGACCGGCCGGGTCGCATCGCCGGTGCCCCGTGGAGCGTGCAGGCTGCCGGAGCGGCTCCAGGTACGCTGCGTGTGTGTGTGTGTGCGTGCGTGCGTGTGTGTGTGTCCGTGACGGAGACAGAGCTGAGGTCAGTTGCGTTGCTTCTACAATGACTTGACCTCATTCGTCTTGTTGATTATAATCTGCCATCTCTGAGAGCACAACAAAGGATACAATCATGGTTATTCACTGACAGGCTCAGCGGAAAAGACGCGCGACAACACAACCGCGCACTGCGTCCAACCTTTTCACCTGAGAGAGAAATTATTATTGATACAAACATCTATATAATACGTCTCTATACACAGATGTATAACGCACCGTACAGAACAGTAATAAATAGAAGGATGCGTCCTTTTTATCCACTGTGACGGTGGATCAGCACATACATGCACATTTAGTAAACTTGTATCTACCGTTATTGATAGTTTTAACTCTTGCTTATTAATGTGTCATGCAAATATAATCCGGAAGCCGCTTTTAATCTTCCTCCTTTGGCAAGTTTTTTGTCCGTTTTGTTATTTATTTATTCATTTGTTTTTTATTATTTGTTATTTAATTAAATTTATTTTTTCATTATTTATAGCTGAATGAGGAATAATATGCTTTCTATGGTGGGATCAACTAAAATGCAGAAACCAGTGTCTACACAAGGCAGTTTATTTAGAAAAGAAACTGAGACTGATAAAAAGAAAATAAAAATAAAAAATATGCATAGCCTATATGTTGTAATACAATTTAAAATGATAAAATGTCTGTTATAGTCCATCAGATGCATTTGTAGACTGGGTCAGTGTGTAGAATTTGGATTTTTATGTTAAGACTTTTCTAAACGGTGCAGGTCCCTGTTTGGGCCGTGAACCTCGGTTTGACTTATCTCTCTCAGCCCCAGATATATCCTGTATGCAGGCCCATTGTTCCGGCAGCCCGGCTGTACTGTTACACACACACACACACACACACACACACACACACACACACACACACACACACACACACACACACACACACACACACAAATACACACCTGTTGTCCGAGTCCACTCAGATTATATTCACGGATTTAGCATTAGAGATGTGTGTCTAAAAGTTGGAGGATAAATAAAACAGATTACAATGTAAATAAATATGTTGATGTGGAATATGGATGCGTGGATATTTTATGAGCAGTTGAGAGCAAATACAGAACACCAATATCAATGTGAGTAAACTAAAATAAAACTATAAAAACTACATGTTACAAGTATAAGTGAGGTTATTCTAATTAAACGTATAACACCTAGTCATATCAAGTAGCCTATAGTGGCTGTTAATAATCAGAAAGATGATTACACATTATGTCACTGCACAAATGAGCTGAAAATGTGAGAAGTTAATTGTTGTAATAAATTATCCAAACATCTAAACTAAAATCAAGACGAGCTCAGAAATAATAAACTGTGTCCATGTCCGTCTATAGTTTATATAAAGGTTAGTTACACTCGACGAAACATTATTTCTTGTAAAACACTTATATTTATTATTTTTAGAAGAGTGTTTAGAATACACTTGCCTTTCAAAAGCGCCCTTATCTCCTTATTGTTTACAAAACATTAATGTGAGGAAGCAGAGAATGTACACAGCTACATTTCAGACTTGCCCCGTTGCTCCCTCTGCGCACAGGAGGATGGAGAGGTGTCACTGTTCCTGAGGACTGGCCCTGGTCGGTAGTGTCGATGCTGCTGGGATTTTCCTCCGTTTGCTCAATTACTACATTATTCAGGACTGTTAAAAGGTAAAAGGTTGATCAGATGATGACGCTGATGAGAATACACACTCAGTGGTCTTGGCTGATGATAGGCTGTGTGTAGGCTGAATATGGCACGATCTTGGCTGAAAATAATGTTTCTCGCTGAGTGTCTGTAATGCTGTAAAATTTCACTGAAATCACTTTAAAAAATATATATATATAGTTAACATGACTTCAGTTTGTATGAACTAAAAAATAAAATGTAGATCAGTGCAGTGTGAACTGAGTTTGGCCTAATAATCCAGAAAAAAACTACATTTCTGCAGAAATAAAAACGATATTTTTAGATAATTCAAATAAACCCAGTAATAGTTTAGATATTTTTTATATTTCTAAACCGCTCTTTTAGCACAAAATTAAAATTATTGGTAAAACTGTAGCCACTGTAATCGCAGATCACTACAAGTGCACGACAATTAAAATAACTTAAATATATAATAGAATACAAAAACTTAAAAATATAAAATAATATTTGGTTTTTACTTTACAACTAGTATCCTAACTTTAATGTTAATATTTTGGCATATGGATCATTGATCTATTGTTGTGTTCTATTAATATGTTCGCTGTGGTGTTTTTATTTTCCCTTCTCGTGTGTATAAATTGGACCTGATGCGTCCCTCTACAAATGGCCCATTTTAAAAGCCAGCTCACGTCTTTATTTTCGTTCTTTCTTGTAGTTTTCTTGAATTAACAGTGTGTATTTGACAGCCTTGGCGGCGCACACTGGGTGGATCAAGGTGGACGCGTCTCGTCTACCTCCATGTATGCGCTCCAGAGGCCTGATTCATGATGTCAAAGTGGACTTCCTGGGCTTCAGAGTGAACGTCGCCGCCAAAATGAATGATCATTCAAAAGGTTATCCCCTCGACCTTATTAAAAAGGTCTATTAGATTTGGGGAAATACTTTGCTTTTTAAGAAATGATAAAATGTGCAGGGTGGCTGTCAAAACAGTAAATTCATTATGATGGAACACCTCCAAGTCCTAGTTCGAACCAGATGGCTCCAACACTCATATTCCTCGTGATTCCTTGTGATAAAATGTTAGTGATAATAGGAGGAACGGGTTTCAGATCAGTTGGTGATTAAGGCGTTTCACTCGTCAACATGTCTCTTCTGTAAAGAGGTTCGGCCTCGGGGGGACGGGATGGTCCTCTGGGGCCCAAGGGAAACTGTCTACGTAATACAACAGTCTCACACTCAAACACAACAAGAAGGAGGAGCTGTCTATGTGAATTTTACGCTTTCATCTTCCAGAAAAACATTCTCAACATATGTCTACACTTCAGCAAATTTGTAACTGAGCACTGAGTAAAATGGCTTCGATGATGTCACATTTTGCACCTTTGCATTACCGACATTTGTTATTATTTTAAGATGCATTCTGTCTTTGTTATTATTCACTAAATAATTGTGTGTTATGAGCTCCACGTGTTAAACCTATTTAAATTATTGTATTACGTGTTAGTCCGTAGACTACAGAGAGGAAAAACAGTCCGCGTAATACAGATAACTTTTATGTAAGTATGTTAAAGAACGTTGTAAATTATGTAATAACACTTCTGCTACTACTACTGTCATTACTACTGTTCCTCATATGTTTTTTATTATTTAGACCAAAGTACCCTACATAATGACAAAGGTTACGTGTCATTAGTTTGACTGATTTTGACCTGCTTGGGGCCGAGCTGTAAAAATAACATAAAATTAAATTTAAATAAAATAAAATAAAACAAAATAGAATTTGAAATAAAAAAATAAATAACTGTGGTGTGTGATGCATATACTGTGTTTTAGTATTTTATGCTATAGTAAAAGGTTGTTCAAAATACAAGTTTCCAATATTACCTATATTATTATTATTATTATTATCATTATTATTATTATTATTATTATTATTATTATTATTATTATTATTATCATACTGACATACATTTTTACAAATAATGAGCAACTGAGTAACAGAAGCAAAAATCAAATTGGAGTTATTTTACGCGTTACGCAGTAGAATATCCGCACAGCCAAACCTCACCATCCCGTGCACGGTGGTTTCACAAATATTATTTGACCCCTAATCCCTTTTGTATATTAAAACTATCAATATACTGTAACGTTGCCCTGACAGAGTTGACTCCTGTTTGTTTACTGATAACAGCTTGCCAACAGTGGTTATCACAGCCTAAAGCATAAACAGACCACTGTATTACTTTAAGAAATACAAGTTTATTAAGAAATTCACAAACCTAGAAAAGAGGGAAAAGTGCTAAGTAAAATGAAACATGGCCCCAACATGAATGAGACATTACTAATCACGTTTATAAAAAAAATAATAATTAAAAAGATAAACAAATCCTGGCACGGTGTGATGTCATCTTGGAAATTATACATGCACATGGGATCAAGAAATGAAACAAACAAACAAAAAAAAACCCTGAATAGTATTTTTTGGCAGTCTTATGGATCCCCACCCTACCTTTGTAACGGCCATGGCATAGGTGAAGTATCTCCATACAAGTTAGTAAGATGGCCAAATGATCTCTGATTCAATTACATATTAAAGCACTGACATAATTAGGGCATTTTGCGTTCACGGTTCATTTGGTAACAGGACAAGCCGTGCGTAAGTTTCAAAGAATCATTACGCATGCCGATAACACACAACTAAGTAATGTCAGCAATGTCTATCCCAGTCAGAATGAAAAGTTTTTCATGTCACAATTTTGATTATATTATCAAATTATGGCCACCAGTCCAAGTGTAACACAGGCGCGTGAAATGGCTCCCAGAATTTGTGCTACCTGTTGCGTCCTGGTATCTCCTTTACCTCCAGTTTCCATTTTTCTCTAAATCAGTTGGAGCCATACCTCCCCGACGGCATTTCTGGGTGTCAGCTTGGACCCAAACAGCCCGTCAGAATCGTCTCTTCACAAATAGTCTTGGTTCTGTATGGAAATCACAGGAATTAACTCACACTCTCGTTAAAGAGTCCCCATTTTACGCACACCATTCGGTAAACTTTAAATATCAATCCTCGTGTGTAACGCCGAGTGTTTGGTCTCATGTTCCCAGTAAGAGCAGTGCATCATGGAGAGCTCCGCGGGTTGGCGGGAGCAAGCGAACTGAAGTCCGGCTCCGTTACTGGAGGAGACCGGGGGCGGTGCGGCGGTGGCCGGGCTCAGCTGCTGCGCATGATGGGGATGTGCGGGATGGTGATGGTGGCTCATGCCGTTGTAAGAGTTCACCATACTGGGCAGCGCCATGCTCTGCACTCTAGAGTAGGGGTTATAAGAGGAGGGGGCGGACAGACCCTTCACGTTAACGGGACTCACGTTGCCGCTGGCCATCTGACAGGACGTGTAGGACATCGGAGCGGGCGGCTGGCCCAGGGACCAAGAGTTGTTCATGAAGCTAGACTGCAGGTACTTGGGTGGTGACAGATAGCCATAGCCGTCGCCTCCAAACAAGGACTTCCCTGGCTGGAAGTGCGTCGGCGGAGGTCTGAACGGCCGTTTCATCCGGCGCCTTCTCCTGTAGTTCCCCTTTTCGAACATGTCCTCACAGGCCGGGTCCAGGGTCCAGTAATTCCCTTTTCTCTCACCGCCGCCTTCCCGTGGGACCTTAATGAAGCATTCGTTGAGACTCAGGTTGTGTCTGATACTGTTCTGCCAACCCTTTTTGTTCTTCTCGTAGAAGGGAAATTTGCTGATGATGTATTGGTAAATACCGGACAGAGTGAGGCGCTTTTCGGAGCTCTCCCGTATGGCCATGGCTATGAGAGCGACATAAGAGTATGGTGGTTTCTGGGACGGGTCCGGCTTCTCCGTGACTTTGTCCTGGACCGGCTCCTCTTTGGGTCGCTCTTTCTCTTTGGTCGCGTTGGTATCGTGGATCATCAACGCCATTGCGTCATCCTCCGGGTTTTGATAAGTGGCCATCATTGCGCACACCAAAACAAGTTCAGTCCAAACACTGACAAACACAACTTTTTAATGCCTCTTAGACCTCGATGGGCGAAATGATGCAGAACCCCAGGATGCACCGCGAACTGACAGCCGTCCTCCAAACTGCGCCCAGAGAGGTCTTTATTTTGCGCCTCGGAAGGTGACATGCATCAGACCCACTTCTTCTGCGGAATTTTCTTAACTAGTTTCTGATGGAGGCGCAACCCAAGCTGTGTTTTGTGAGTCACTGAGCCCACCCCTTCCCTCTTTTTTCAGCTCCACTGACAGGCTGCTTTTGCTCCAATACTCTCCCTTCAGCGACGTAGTGCGTCGTGATTTGTGCGCATTTGAGTTACGCCTCCTGTATTTATAGTGAATGAAAAAAACTCATCAGATTCTCCAAACACGCTGAAATTCATTTTACTCACATTGGGATTAAAATGGCACACTATAGATATCTAACATCGATTACGAAAAAACTTTACTGGTAAACAATGGATGTAGATAATCTATGTTTTTAGAAAGCTTATACATATTTCTAAATACAAATTCAAATTTTTAGACTTTACATTTTCTTTTTACATTCTATGTATACCTATGTAGGCTATTTTTAATCTTTGATTATCTTTTTTGGGGGAGGCAAAAAAAAACAAAAAAAAAAAACTAAAAAAAAAACTAAACTAAACTAAAGTAATGGCTAAATGTGTATTTATTTGTTACACGGTGTCCAGAAATTCAAGTAAAAAATAAACCATTTTAAATAATAGGAGCAAACCTTTAAGAATGCTGAAAATAATATCTTTAAAAATACACATCTCAATTTAAATGTGACATTTTAACAATAATTTTTACATGCAAAATATCAAATGCATTGATCCACCTTCTATGTGAACATGTACTTTTGAAAGCTGAACAATGAATGAAATGAAATATGAAATATGTTCCAAACATAGTCAAACTATTTCAACTAAATGGAGCTCTTGCACCCTAATATCCAAGAAATGCACATTTGCAAACGGGTTTCGTGTCTGCTGTTTAATTAGCTCACATTGAGAATAGAGGTGCGTGGAGGGGTATACATTTCCCTGGCCACCCATGCGGGTTCCCCTCGGGTTTCTCTGGGAGTGTATTTCCGTGCTCTGAGAGTCTTTGCAGGTGGAACAGCATTGGCATGTGTGTCATCACCCTGCACCCAGCCTGCAGCCTGGCCGCAGCAGCTGAACTGCGCTGAGAGCCAACCATCTCTCAACGTGCAATTACCGCAGACTCACAGTTTCAGGCGTTACAACGCCATGTTATTTCTTGTTTCAATGTCTTTTTCACATGTTTAAGACGGAGAGCATTTCCCGATAATCTCAACACAACTATAATGACGCGCTTTGTAAGTATTTGGCTTGGTGTCAGCATTACATCATTCAGTAGGCTATAAGCAGTGGGCTATATACTAATTAATAGGGTGCACCCATCAGGAAGGCCTAACATAGCCTACTTCACAAATGTAGTTATTGTTTTGCACATAAATAACAATATATGAGTCAAACCATGGCCTATCGTTAGGTTCATACTAACCTGTTGCAGTATTGATTTTTACTGAATGGATTAGACCAATACTGGAACACAAACGTCCTTTCCTAAAATAAAATATTTTTCACTGGCCTATGACAAAGAATGTATTTTATTTTATTGTGTTTTGATCGATTTTTATCAGATGCAAGGTTGATGTTTACAAGACGGACGCATATCAACAGCGACATCATGGAATGGTTTGTAAGCTGAAATTTAAGTAGAAAACCACAATATATAGCCTTTGTTGTATAGCCCAATGTGTTTAGGTTTACCTCATGATTTCAGAAGTTGTTTCGTCTTCTTTTATTGTTCCACAGAAAGTCTGCGGTTTTCCTCCCCCTCTCTAGCTCTGCATCCAACAAAATAGAGGGATCACCCGACAAATTTTGAGGGAAACCCTATCTAAGGATAGCCTACAATTCCTTTAAATTCTCCCATCAGTCTGTTCATATATTTTTGTACAGGTTTGCATTGAGCTCCTAAAGGTTTAAGTAAACCTATTATTTAAGCATAAGTTCTTAAAGTACGCTAACTGTGCATCTTGGCTTCAAAAACCAATTTATTAATCGCCATGAACATTATCTGTAAAATGCTGTTCTATAGGCCCATGTGAGTGCATATTTATAGTAGCCATGCTATTTCTTATTCTTTTTTTTTTTTTTTTTTTTTTTTTACCTCTGTTTCACCTTTAGGCCTGCTTACTAAAATATTGGAGGTCAAGCAGATACATTTATATACAAGAGAAGTTCCTTAGATTACAGTACGAAGGAAAGATTATGATTCATTGTAGTTTGTCACAATAATACCTTTATTTATTTATTTATTTTTATCTTTTAAAGTTTTAATATTAGCATTGGCTTGCTAGCCACTTAATATAAGGGCCTGTTCAGCTATCGTTCATTTAACCAGCATTATAGATATTTCTGTTTTTGTTTTTAAAAGCCATCTGTGAATGGTCGTTTCTACAGGAATATGTTCTTCTTTTATGTGTTAGTTTTTACCTGTAACTGGCCTGTTTGAGCTGCTACAGTCACGCGTGTTATGTCACAACAAAGCTGTAAACTCGCGTGTCCAGAATGAGTAAACACAAGTGAAACCTGAAGCGACCGCAGTGAGTCCACGGGAAGTGTTCATTCCACGGTGCACCTCTATCTACAAGCACCTGAGAGTCAAACCTGAAAATAAAATAAATACTTATTCCAAGGAAAACATCTTTAGAAATTTTTCTCAATTTCTGGTTGTTTTAATATAAAATGACTTTGACCAGTAGGCCCCACATCAGTATGAGGCTTATGGGTAAAATAAAAAGCAACGCCAGATTATGACGTGATTTCAACGGGCTTTAATTGTGACAGCTTGTTCATGATCTGCATGAGATGAATCTGGCACCAACTAAGAGTTCCTTTTATCAGGAGGCAAAGTTTCTCCAATATCAAATTAAACCAAATAAAGCTGTGAAAAATCAATAGAGCAAAACGGACCAATAACCAAACAGCAAAAATAAACACCAACTGCATGACTGATGAGGAGAAAAGCAGAGGTAATGGAAATTCAGTACATTTCAGTGATTTGCTTCTTACCTGTTTTGGTACTTTTATTTATGATTGACTATCGTGCAAAACAATGCAGTCTAATGGGGTTTTAATGTGATATTTACGCCACTTATTATCTTTGTTTCCCACCCGTCGTTTGCGTGTGGTACAGGCCTGTAATGCACCAGCCCTGCAAGACCCATCAGTGTAACGGGACCTAATGTAATTTGAAAGAGTGGAATTCCTGTCCTCACACACTTCCTGCCCTCGCAGGTCTGGTACTAGGATGTTTATGATAAAGCACGGGTGGAATGCAGCGGACGGATCCGTCGGGTCAGGTCGGGACCAGAGACAAACCACCCGGACTGGAAGGGATTCAGTCAGACTCTGACAACAGGGAGCATCAGGAAACCTGCTGAGATTATTATTATTATTATTATTATTATTATTATTATTATTATTATTATACGAATAAAATTTTGAAAATCCAAATCTAACAGAAATTGTAAAATACAGTAAATAAAGTAAAATACACTGTTCCCCATAAAGTTAGAATAATAGTTTTCAGACACATTCCTCTTTTCAGTTCCTATTTTTACACACCAGTAGGTTATCACCTTTGACCGGGGGCAGTGATTGCATACTGATTTCCAGTTACACTTTATATATCAATAATAAATCACATTGTCACAATAATTTCATGAAAAGAAGTAAAAAAAAAAAAAAAAATGTTATCCAGTTGCATGGGCAACAGTATCATTGATAACTGTGATAAGAGATATAGGTAATTTTTAGTCACTTGGCTAAATATAATAATAATAATAATAATAATAATAATAATAATAATAATAATAATAATAATTATTATTATTATTATTATTATTATTATTATTATTATTATGTGTAATTATAATGCTAATAATAATAATTATTAAGTGGCACTATTTTTAGGATAATTTTTTTGCATCATTAACCTCATGCTACAAGAAAATTTCTCCAGTTGATAAATTAAATTGCTCATCATTATGCTCTAAAATACATACATATATCATATGATGAAAACTGGTTATACAAAATTCTGTTGTACATTAATTATATATCAGTGGCATCATAATTAGGAAGCCCGTTCTTGGTTGGAAACTAACTTAAAATCATCAAAGCATGATTATGTCAGCAACCACACAATATTAAATCCATGCAAATTATGCAGCCAAGCACCAACTTCATGTGATCCTTGCTTTGGTTTATAAATTATTACAGCACAGAAAAAAGGTGAAAAACACCTGAGGTTTTAGTGTGTTCTATTCTTCTTAGTCTCATTTGGAGTCATAAGGGAACCAAGCCTCTATAGTTTGCACTGGCACATCTGCCTCGGACAGCCTGTGAAGAGGGACATTTCTCACCGGTGTCCCAGTTTGATGTCACTGGCTCAGTTTCTGGTTCATTTGCATCTAGCTATAAAACCTGCATGATTAAACATCAACAACCCACTGCTTGTCCTCAGTGGAATCCCTCTGAGGTGCAGGAAAGGGAAGGGACAGGCAAGGGAGTGACAGAAGGGTGAGGTGAAGAGGAGGAAGAAGAAGGATATACCCTCAGCCCTCATGTGGCGCCTCCAACATGGCTCTTGTTCCTCTTGGAAAGCAGAGATGGAGATAGAGCAAATAAACACTGACCACCAGACTCCACCACCACCCAACATCCCTCCCGGTCGTCCTTATATCTCAACCCGCATGGATTAAGGTTTGGGAAATGACAGAAAAGGCTGGATGGTTTGGAGCGAATACACATGGTCTTACTTAAAGGTGCTGTGGATGTGAATTGTGAAGGACTCTTCCTCACTTAGTCCATCCCTCCCCCTTCAGATCATTGGGTCAGAGTACAACCCCTGTACCTCAGCTTCTCCTTCATAGTAACATGCAACATGCTAGTGCATCATAAAACCAACAGGAAACTGCTGATGGGTATTAAAATAATACAAATCTCCATATTTGCTTTTAGTTAAAAAATATAGTTTAGAATCAATAAGTTTAATCTTGGACAAAATGACTTAAATATTCTTGAAGTTCTTATAGTGGCAGATGTGATAAAATGAAGTAATGAAGTAAAACAAAGAAGAGAGCAGAAAAAATCAAAACAGATACAAAGAATCAACAGCAATTTTAAATGATCATATTTGTGATTTCAGTTCAGTCAGAGACCCTTCTCTACTCTACAAAGAGGGAGTGGTTGTAAAAAAAAAATACACTGTTGTCCCTAAAGTTCGAATAAAATATTTTTTACCTGTTCTCATGAAATAATTGTGACAATGTGATTTAATTTTGATAGATAAAGTGTACCTGGGACTCACTGTATCTGGCTTGAGGATATTACTGATGTGTGTGAATAAGAATCAAAAGAGGAAACAACATTATTTCAAGTTTATGGACAAAAGCACAATTAAACCCAACCAGAAAAGGACAAATGAAACAGCTTCATTTTAGTCAAAAACTTTATCCATCAGCCCTATATAATGAAAGGCAAGGTCATTTAACATCATACAAACTAACTTTATTATTCAGCCTTCAGTGAGAGTTGTAAATGTGAAGGCAGACATGATTAAATCTAAAGCATTAAAACAAATATATGAGTGGAACGCAGAAGAAAAGAAGACAGAAACCTCATAGGAACTGTGAGGAGATCGGTGAAAACACCGTGCAGAGCAGAGAAGAGCCACATTATGTACTTGCTAACCTTTATTGAGAGGTGAAGTGCTGCAGCCTCCTGCCAACAAGATTCTCTTTGAGGTTTTCTTGAACAGCTGCCAGGGCTCAAATGATTCACAGGAGCAGAAGTATGTGTGTACAGTATGCATGTCCGAGCCGAGGGAGTCAACATGTAAGTATGTGTAGGTTCTTTTTGTGTTTGTGCACATACGTACTGTACATTTATGTGAAAGGTATAGACAGGGAGGACAGGGGATGGAAAATAGGGGGGAAAAGAAGGTAAACTGGGCAATAACAGTGATAATGAAAGCTTTATGTGGAAGGGAATAAAAGAAACAGTAACAAACCAAACTTGCTCTGAGCCAAAATTTACCTCCTCACAATGTAAACTTCCTCAAAACTCCCAAACCAAAACTTTTTCACCCTACAACAGCTTAAATAGTCACAGCCACAGCTCACACTTCAAAATCCCTAAGTAACCTCAAACCCATTTCCACATCTTTATCCCGACTGGGGATTAGATTTCAGGCGAAATCAAAACAAGTCACTTCGTTAGAGGTAATTACACAGGTAGCCTACCTCGCTGCGCAAACAAACATGGCTGCCAGCTGACACCCTGAAGACAGATCAAAGACTGAGTCTGACAAGGAACGTGAGGAGAACATTCAAACACTACTTGTTAACTGCTCACATGCTCCTTGTTTTTTCTTTTACATGTGCATGACCAGCTACGAATGTCTTTATACTTGTACTCATCACACATCAGTTTCCCTTGTTGCACATCCTCACCCACTTCCATTAATAATCAAGGGATTCAGCAGATGAAAGATGGAGATTGAAGAATCAGAAGTGAACAGAGTGACCTTTACAGTTGAGCTGCATGTGAGAACAGTGTGCGTTAATGGGGCAGAACAGACGTACACTGCTATTCTGTGCTGGGGTGAAATAGGGTTTTCTCTGCTTTGGTGGTCTTGGCGTTAGCCTGGTGAGGAATGATATCAGCCATGGTGGATGTGCTACGTGTCAGTGGGCCTCTTTTTTCAAGAGGGTCTACAGTAATAAAAATGAGATAAGATCCACACAACCTGTGAGCTCCCAAGGAGATGTTTATTCACTATGTGGTGAATAAACATCTCCTTGGGAGCTCACAGGTTGTGTGGATCTTATCTCATTTTTTATTCACTGTTCTTTTGGGTCCTGCACACCTTTTAGTAACTGGATGAGTGTGTGTCGTTACCTCTTTCCGTGTCTACAGTAAAAGCCGTTTTTTTTTTTAGATAGATCCAAACTGTCCTCTGCCATCCCCCCTCTTATAATTTGTTTTCTAGGCATTTTAACTAAATTTACTTGACATTTATTTTATTTTTTCTTTTTGTATTTATGTACCCTGTGTTGGATGTGGGCTAAATACATAAATCTAACTTTTGCTTTGCTATGATAAATCATTTTATTTACTTTATTTCATATTCCTAACTTGACATCTCTTAACACACAAAAAATACTATACAACACACAAAAAATACTATACTATACTATACTATACTATACTATACTATACTATACTATACTATACTATACTATGTGTTGCTTCTGTTTTAGTGTTTTTACTTGCTTCGTGTATCCTGCTGTTGTGCCCTCTGTCAAAGCACTTTGTAAACTTTGTTTTTAAAGGTGCTATACAAATAAAGTTATTATTATTATTATTATTATTATTATTATTATTATTATTATTATTATTATTATTATTATTATTATTATTATTATTACTGTGTGTAATTAACACTTTAAAAATGAATATTACCATTGCTGTCAAATTCACAAGCTCAAATTCAGGGCCACACTGGAACATAACTGGTGTCATATTATATGAAACACTCATTGGATGTGTTTTTCACTATCGTTCATTGTTACTTCACTCACTCTGCAGCAACCCTTTGAAATACAGCGTTGTTAGGGCAACCTAGCAAGGTTATTCTTCCTTCCCTTAACATGCCAGCTTACCGTGAACAGTGCAGCGTGTATGTGGGTTGCAGTGAATAAGGTAAGAGATGTTATCTGAACACCACATGGAAAGAGTGCTGCAGGAAGCCAGACAAGCTCCTCTGTACACCATCTGTCCATTATGCTGTCTTTACTATCCCTCTCATCAGTGCTTGATATTGTTCTTATGTTCCTCTTTTATCTCTCCATCTCTTCATTATTTAAGAAGCATAGATACTGGTTGGATACAGGTCTGTGCAACGGTACTGTGCTAGTGACAGTCTTACTAATTTGAGCAACTGAAGCAGCTATATTTCATTTTTGTTCCCATTTAAGCCATAAATGATCCAACAAACCTGTAACTCTACCTGCGCATTTCAGGTCAGTCAGAGACTCCCTTTTGGATCGGTCATCATTTTCTTTTTGCATGTGATGTTTTCAGCGCTGAGCGATGAAGTTTGAAGCCAACGCTGCCGACTTCAAACAGATCCTACAGACTGAGGGAATATAGTCTTCTATAGTCTGGAAACCACACACACCACTAAAACACACTGCACTCCGCCAACTGGGTGTCATTCTCTGTAAGATCCGCTTGCACACAGCACACCACACAAACCTCCCCAATTCCAGCTCTTCTGCCTCTGTCAAGACCACAATAACAAACAGGAAAACCAAGCAAGGGAACACACGCACATGCAGACACACACACACAGAAACACACATACAAGGAGGTGAAATTACTCAAAACCAGGCACACACACTCTCGCACACAAGCGGTGGATACAGTGGCTGTGGTAACCTTGACAAGGGTTAAAGAGTGGGCTAACTGGGAGCAGAGGATGAGAGGAAAGTTAGTGTTTCTGTTTCCAACTGGAAAATGGAAAATACCCTCTGGCTCCAATCATAACCACTTAATTACCCTTAGAATATATGGTCACATGTAGAAATATAAAATCATGTCACGATTTAGTTTACCTTTTAAGCAGCCCTCCTTCTTGAGTTTGTCATATTTTAAGGTTCCACTCTTATATACGTTGTCAGTGTGTTATTTTTATGACACAGCGCTCATATCACAGTCGTAGAGATCCAGGAAAAATCCTACTTGCACTGAAAAATGAGAGTAGGTAGTAAAAAAAAACATTAACCTGAAGAGAAACCGTACAAATGACCTCTGGCTGGATTAAAGATTCAATAGCCACTTTATTGCACTTTGCAACAAAAAGCCATGCACCCTCCTAATTATTATTATTATTATTATTATTATTATTATTATTATTATTATTATTATTATTATTATTATATACATACACTAAAAGTGTGTGAATAAAACAGAACAATGAAAAATTGAAAAATTACACCTAAAAGCATAGATATAATCACATACAGTACTGTAAATAGAGAAATTACACGCAAATAATAGATGAATAATAAAAAAACCCTTTCAAGTCATTACAAGTGATGCTACAGTGCTGCATGCTACTGATTAAAAAACAATAGAGCTATACAGGACTTTTGCCCTTTATTCTCAGCATCTCAAGATAATGATAAGAGATATAATGATAAAAAAAAAAGCTACAGTGGGAGACATGTGGCTGTCACAAGTTGATATCATCCAAGGTGACATCTATCAGGGTTTGATTTCTGGAGGAAAAGAGGAGTACTAGAGGAGAGAGCGAGTCCCAGGGAGAGCAGAGCAGAGCTGAGCAGGGCCAGGGCAGAAAAGAGGAGGGGGATAAAAGCAGGGAGAGAGCACTTCCTTTGGTGTGTGTTCCCCCGAGGGCAGAGAGGAGGAGAGGGGCTGCTCCCCTGACAGATCTGAAGATGTCCTGTTTTCCTTTTCCTCTGCTCTCCCTCTTCCTGCAGGAAGCAACATCATGCTGGGCACCAAAGCCTTGGCAAGCGCCGGCCATTCAGATCTGGTACTGATGTGTGCTGTCTGCAGATGTAATGGAACAATAATGGACAGACATACAGATGTGCAAAAAGACAAATAGAATTATTGATGTGCTGAGGAAATGCTGCAAGCAGTGGAGCCACTGCACTGGGGTTTTCGGTTGAATAGTTGATTTAAATATTTTATAACATGTCAATTTAAGCCTCAGATTTTCAGAAAAACTGCTTCATGAATCTGCAGAAATAAACAGAAAAGAAATGTGCTTTAATATCTTTGACATGTGTTTTTCACAATCATAATGTTCTGAAAAGCAATACAAACAATGGGTTATGAAGTGTAACTTTATTGCCCGATTGATTGATTGAATTTATTCTAAAATGCGGGCTTCCAAAACCATCCAGTAACTTAATGCAAACTACAATAAAAATGTTTTTAAAACTTGTGCATAATAACGTGTCTTTCATCAGAAACAGGATTTTACAGAACCATGTCTATGAGTTCCTAGTAACAATGATGGTGGAACTAAAACCTTCAGCGTGCACCCATGCGTGTGGTTCTGGATGTTACTAACACACAGATCACATTCATTGATAAAATTTAGTGCCCTGTTATAACACAAAAACAAACTCATATATACCCATACAAACACTGAGGCCCATGGTGACTTTTGTTCTCCCATCCGTCTTCACTTTTGTAATTCACACTGACATCATCATCAATGCACACCCATTGTAGGCTCTGTGTCCGGGGGTCTCCCAGGACCAGTTTTCGTCTCGTTACTGGGACCAGGCCCACCTTTTCTCTTCCTCTTTTCCCCTTCCCCTCATCTTCCCCTCTCCTCTCACCATTCATTCACACTTGTTGCCCCTGTGTGTGCTCTTTCCTCTCATTCATACTGAGAGACTTTATCTGTGGGATCTGATAAGGCTTCAGAACTGGACTTAAACCTTCAGCAGATCTGTCCAAACACATGAGCTCATGTCAGAGCGCTGCTGCTGCCTGTTAACTCCATGAGCTAATATAGAGTCCATGTGTTGCTCACACTGCTTGGAGGTGTGGACTGGAATTCCTTCTTCATCTATGTCAGTCTTTACTTATTCTAATCTTTTTTAAATTAGTTATCTTGACTTAGTTTTCAGCATTTTGATGTTTCATTTTTAACTCTCTCTCTTTTTTAATCTCCTTCTCTCACTCTCTTGGCCTTTGTCTCTGGATCAGACTACATTGCTCAAACAGCTTGAATTTGATCATGTTAACACTATCAGATGTGGAAATCTCAAGCGCAGGGCGTCGTCAAGACAACAAAGCTGAAGCCACACAGGCTGAGTTGAGTTGTGGGCTGAGCTCAACCTGCATGATGGTGTCTTTGGTTGGTGTGTGTCCCTGTGCATGTGTTAGTCTGCCTGCGTGTGCACAGTCTGGTACAAAAAGAACAATGGCTGGGTATGTGAATTTTGTGTGCGCACGTGTATCTCATCACCCTGTGTGGCTGTTTGGTGACTGGCGAGTATGTGTGTATTACATCCCTGCAGGGAGGGGAGGGGGTCTGTTAGGAGGGGACTAAAGTTACCCCCTGATAGAGGCAGTGCAGGGTCATCCCGCGGCGGGACACTTCTCAGGGGCGACCCCGCCGCCCCTTGTGGCCCCCCGAGCAGACGGGACTTCTGAGGAGAGGAGAGGAAGGACCAGAGGAGAGACCCCCGGAGAACAGGACCCCCGGTCTGCCCCTAGACCCCAGACCCCAGCCTCGGCAGGGCCTGACCCAGGCCCAATGTGTTCCCAATCAGGAGAAACACAAACAATACTTTTATTAAAGAGAGGAGACCGCTGAGGCCGGCCACGTATACACACACACACACACACACACACACACACACACACACACACACACACATAGGAAAGGAGATGCACACAAGAAACACACTTCTCCCTTTTAAATGTAAATGGGAGCAAAACTTAAGAGTTATGGTTTAGAATATTTAGCAGCTATAAATCAGCACTGGCAAATCGCTGTCAAATCACTATTATCACCATCATCCATGACCCCGAATCCTGCCTTCCCTTTCCTCCTCCACCTTCTCCCTCCTCCATTCTTCTTGGTCTCTATCCGGGAAAACAAACGGAGGGATTAGGGATTTGTGGAGGAGTAATGGGAGCCAGGTGGAGGAGTGTGACTGTGGGGGTCTCCTGCCAGATTAAGGGGGGTGCAAAGACCCAATCCCTCACACTCCTTCCTAGAGGCAGCTAATGTTTCTTTTGATGAAATAATCCCGTTTGGCCATTTCATAACACTTGGCAATTATGAGCCTTTGCAGGGCATGTATAGTATTACGAAAGGTGGCTACCTGCAAGCAGAATCTGATGTGGAGTCAGACAGGAGATTGAGATGCTTTGCAGAAACAGAGAGGATTATCATATGGAACAATAAAGGATCAGTATTAAGTATATGAAGATAATATAAGAAAATACAAAGACATGCAAAGAAAAATCAAATCAATGTCAGGTTACAGTACACACTGTACATACTTCTTTGCCATAAGTATCATAATTGAATGTAATGCATCAGGATTGCTCAGTTTGCTTTACATGAGGGACATTTCTGCAAAATCACAGGACACCATGGGCCACTTAATTAAAAAAAAAAAAAAAAGAAAAACACTGGCCACATCAATTTATGTGACATGAAGTGAAAGTAAAAGGCACAAAATGTATTTTTAATTTCATTATTTATTTTCAAATCAGCTGACTTAACCTATCTTAATTAACTAAAATAACTTATTAGAAAAACTGCCACCTGGCGTGTAGAACTGATATACGAGATATTTTATTGCATTTAATGGCTGCAACTTTGGTTTAGTTTCTAAGAGTTTTAGATGAATTTGGAAGAGGTTTTAAAAGGCTCAGGCTGAATCATTTATTTCACTGTGAATTACAAAATAGTAGATATTTCAGCCACTTACTCTCTGTTTAAGAATGTAATAAAAAGTCCACCAAGAGGTAGTTCACCCCCTATTTGTCCCAATTATTTTTATATTACTGATTCTTCTATTTCAGCCAGGTGTAGGTTTTTTTTTTCTTTTTTATGTTTATTCTTGGAGGGAGAGTACACACAAATGCATATTGATGTTTTAACTAATTTGAATATACAGTGTCCTGTTGTTAGATCATGTAGAGGTGAGGCTCAAATATGTCTCTGTTTAATTATGCCCTACAAACATCGCCCCCTTGTGGACCAGCGTGCAGACAGAGCAGCTCTACAGAGAGCTCTCTGTGGCTGTCTGTCAGACAGATCCCAGCCTGATAACAGCCTGTTTTGTTTGTTTAGCAGATGTGTTATTCCAAACAGCTCCTGCCTATTCAGAGAGACTATAAAAACACACAGAGCTCAGTCAGATGAGAGAGGACAAATGATTATCCTCACCGCAGGTTCATTTTCATTTCAGACGACAGCCAGATCTCTACAAAGACATTACAATCTGAGAAAGGCCCTCACTGCAATGATACACATACACACTTGAACTTCCACGCACATTTGTGCATCTGTTGCCACTTCAGACTCCCCTCTTCTTAAATCTTAAGTAAGCCGGATGGGAAGGAAGAATTAACCCCCATGCAGAGGGGAGGTGAATTAGAAGTCACACTTTTCACACCTTCTCTGGTCTTTTTGCACAGACACACATGAAACACAAGCATTCTCCACGTGAGCTCAAGCGTAATATCCAGCAGACGATGAAGAAGTGTACACGTTTGGTGGGACTCATCATGTAACACCACCTTATCTGTTTCTGTCTCTTCATCATCTGTCTGTCGGACTCTGTCCCTACAAGAGGGGAGTCCCTTCTGTCAGACAATCTGGAATCAGTATCTGTCAACTGGGCACAAATCATGTACGTTTCTGTGATTCAGTGTCTGTCTGTAAATATGCTGTTAGAATAAAATATTTGTACCTCTTCTCATAAAATGATTGTGATAATGTGATTTATTCTTGATGGATGAAGTGTAACTGGGACTCAGTATACCAGCCAACCAGCATTACAGTAATGCACTGTAATACTGGTGGCCACTCCCTATAACACAGTAGAAAGGACGAAGAAATCCTTTCCCAGGTATGTTAGAGACATGGCAGCATAATATGGTGAACTCCATGAAAGGCAGCCTGCACCCTTTACACAGTGAAGGACAAAACTGGATAGTGGTAGGTAAATAAACAGCACTATGTAGCAAAACACAGGGTAGAAAAACATAGGGAGTGCTCTATATCAGAGGTTTAACCCATGTTGGACAGGCAACTGAACTATATAATTTAGTGCAAATACACATTTCACATGTACATGGACAATAATAAAACTGAATACTGTACCACATACAATCAAGTCTAGTGAAATAAAGTTATGATACAAAGTACCTTTCACATACACTGTTGGAGTAAAATATTTTTGCCTCTTCTCATGACATAATTGGGATGATGAGATTTATTCTTGATAGATAAAGCATAACAGGGACTTGGTATGTAATCATTTAACCTGGTCAAAGGTGATTACTAATGTGTATAAATAGAAATAAAAAGAGGAATGTGTCTGAAAACAAGGCACCAGTGTAAATAAAAGCTCTGTGAAATACATTGGGAGTGGATTGAAAAAAAGTTAAACAGACTTGTTCCTTTGTGATTTGCTGGTAGAGCATGCAAAAATGATAAGCCATTGCCACCACAAGTCAAACTAGTTTGAGCTAAACTTAGAAGTGGCCCACATCACATTGAGTTGAAAAGTTCATTGTTAACTCAGCTGATTACAACAGCCCAGATCTGAGCTTTACTAAATGAAAGGCTGCCGATTTTAAACTTTACTTATAATGAGTTTATTAGTGATTGAGAAGGAAGGAAAACACTTGTGTGCTCCCTTCATCCCTCCTCTGTGCATGCTTTGTAGATCATTCAGTCGGTAAACTGGGGTGGTGGAGGCAAACGTTGGTGTGTTGCACATCAAAGATCAGCACACGCACACGGAGGAACACGCCTGAAATAAAAAGGCCTGCAAAAAAACAAACACTACCCTTTGTTCTGAAAGCCCAGCCGTGTTTCGCCAATGATTAGAGAAAAAGCGAGGGAAGAGAAGGCTACCGACGTACGGACGACGTAATAAGTGGTCGTGTTTGCCTCATCAGATTCTTTGAGAAGGATCTGTAACAGTGAAAGAACCGGAGGGAGTCAGTCAGCACAGACCCCAGTCTCCAGGAAATGTCACTGTGGTGGGATTACAACAATGGCACGACATACTGTAACTAATCACTAATTGCTGATTAGCTCTTCCGTGCATAGAGATAACTACTGAAGATGAACAGTAGAGAGGTTTTAAATGGGAAAAAGACACATTGCAACACAAGAAATCTGTGAAGAGTATACATGTTCATCCATCTCATTAATAATTATTTAACTTACTTTTCATACTGTAAGCAAGATCAGACTAGATTTAGATGCAACAAATGCTCATTTGCAAATTTATTACATGAAATTTGTGAATTTCATACAATTTGCAGCTCCTGTACATTGAAATTAGGCTCTGGGTTTATTAAGCATCTTCTAATCTCTATGTGATGTATGCATCTGGGGGAAAGCAGACTGAAATTGATCAAAACAAGTCATATGTAATGTGATGATAAAATGTGTTGCAGAACTATCACCAAACACATTTTAATAAAAAATGGAAGAAGGTGAAACTGCATGAAGACATATACAACCGAAGACAGATGAGGACCTCACAGAATCCAAAAGTAAATTAAAAAGGTGTAAGGTAATTGTAGTCCAGTTGTTTTTTTACTATTGTTTATTAATTATGATTATATTGCAGTTTGTTGTCCTTTGTCTGTTTTTAGTTAAATTTAAATTGATTAATTAAATTGATAATTAAAAACAAAAAAAACACCTTATGTGCGCAGATTTGTTTCATTTTGCCTATATTGGTTTTCCATGCAAATGATAATCCCTTTATTTTGTCTTCTGTAATGCAGTGTCTCCAATCAACTTAAAATTTGAGATAATTTTTAATATAAATAAAATACTTAAAGCTGTATGATGATTAGTTTTTGGATATGTTTGTCCACAGTTTGACTAGAGAAGGCAGCTGGTTTTAGGTGAAAACATCTGATGAGTGAACTGAACTCTGCCTGCCCACTAAAAAAGGATCAGACAGCCGTTATTGATTAGCAGGTGAACGTAGCATGTATATATGCTTTATTGTAATGGTTAAAAATGTCACAGGGATATGTTTATTAATAGCATGTTTGCAGTTTTGCTTTATTTTGTTGTATGTCAGCATATGATAATCCAACTGCTTGAGTGCTTTGCCACCCCATTTTATCTGTTCTGGAAAAGAGAAGCTGTCTCAATGAAAATAAGTGATTGTTTTGGTTACAAGTAGTTATTGGGACAAAAGTGTGGTTTAAACAAAGGCTTGACTGGTTTTCTATTTTAGTCTTGTTTGCTGAATAATCTGTGTGAGCTTGCAATGTCAAAAATCCTTGGGTCAAACTAAGTCCTCTTAACTCCCTGGGCACTATTCTTTAGCTCAGCCCGATCTTGACCTTTTACATGTGCAACCAGAGAAATCTCAGGCAGTCATTAAAATCCCAAGTATTTCAAAGTGTCCTCAGTTCCGCTGTACACCAGTTGAATATAAATACTGCTTCTGCTTGTCTAAGCTTCGTTGATGGTACAGATTAATGTGCAAATTGTTCTTCGCATACTTTGTTCAGCCATACATTTTATCTTTAAATAAACTAAATAAAACATATGATTTCTCACTGCTTTGATCTGTAAATTCTGCAACCATACGTTTCTTATACTGCTGCGCTATTACCTCCTTTGCCTCATATCTGTAGTCGGATATCAAGAACAGGCCTCATCCTATGTAGTCCTGTTTGAGCGTATCGATCTGAAAAAAGAGTTGTATCTCTCTCTGGTCAGGGAGATTATATCCGACTGCTGTAAATCAGACACAGGTGGATGAACTTCCTCCTTCCTATGTCTGCCTCCCAGCTAACCTCTCCTTTACCCTTCCTTTCTTTTCCTCTTTGTCATTTCTTTTTTTCTTCCACTTGAAACAACCCCTGTCTATTTTTCAGTGCGGTGTATCACGAAAATAAAAAAAAAAAAAAGAATCTGCAATGTGATGTCTGTGCAATCGGATATGACTGATTTATAGCAGCCATGCAGCACACACACACTTAAATATTTTTCATAAATAAATCCACTGCATGAAATTCCCGAACAGCGTGTATATATGTATATATTATATTTATCATAATTTCAATGCAGACACACATGCACATTCACATTCAGCTCAAAGAATGTCCAAGACAGGAAGTAAAGTGTTAAAGTAGTCGTAGTTCACAAAAGCCTCAGTGACGCAGAACGTCTGTCTGTAGACCTATTCATCTAACTTAGAAAACCTTGAGAGGAAAAATGTGGTCCAGTCCAAACCTTTTTATATTACTTTAACATCACTCTGTCTCTTCGGCTGCCTTAGGGCATTAAGGTTCATTAAATACACACAATGACACTGACATTTATAACTATTGTGTGGAGGCATTTTAAGCATGAGAGCTGCTGTATCCAGTTACAGAAAATCAGAGTTAACACAATCGGCTTCAGCATGAGACTTTGTAACTTATGAAAGAAGCTGATGACGTATATTCCTTCTTATATGTTCTGTAAATTTGGGATAAAATATTTATCATTATCAGCAGTAAATAAATGTATCTATACTGTTACACCATAAAGTTGGAATAAAATATTTTACCTCTCCTCATAAAATGATTGTGATAATGTGATTTATTCCTGATACATAAAGTGTAACTGGGACTCAGTATGTGATCAGTGAACCTGGTAAAAGGTGATTACTCATGTGTATAAATAAGAATAAGAAAAAAGAGGAATGTGTCCGAAAACAAAATTGTTCCAACATTATAGGACAACGGTGTATTACTTGCTTCATCACACCATGAGGATTCATTCCTGCTGCATTACTTTTTGGTACAAACTAAATATGTTAGGGTGATGGAAAAAATTGTAACACAACACTGACACAGCATTTTGCTTTTCTTGAAGATTCTGAACAGACTCATATAGAAATGTTTACCAGCTAGATTAGATTAGATTAGATTGAACTTTAATGATCCTTTGACAGAGTCCTTGGGAAATTGAGGTTCCAATAGCGACACAACACCAAATATACACACTCAAGAAATACCACACGGAAATAGCAAAACAATAACTCTAAAAAACAGTAGCGAAAAACAAACAAAAGAAAAACCAAACCAAAAAAACCCAGGCAATTGCACAATAGAAAGTACTTATAGAAACAACAAGTAGCAAAGTAATAAAAAAAATAATAAAAAAAAGTAGTAGTTGTGGTGGTGGTAATTAGAAATAAAAATAAATAGCTAATTATGTTATAATAATACAATATGCACTATCTATACTTTAATAATCAAAGGATAAAAGTTATAATAAAGTGATAACAGTAATGGTAGTCATAACAATGATATATACGTAGTAGTAATAATAATAATAATAATAATAATAATAATAATAATAATAATAATAGTTGCTTGCTCTGTGTGACTGTAAATCCAAATCATTAAGTGGACACATGCTCAGTTCCTCTGTACACAGATAAGTCTCAGAGCTACAGCTTTCAATGTTTATGTAAAATATACTTGTATTAAAGAGTGTACCGTTGTTTTACACTGTACTTTACTGTCACTTGTGTCTCCATCTGTTATGATAAATAGAATCATCCTGAATAATATCTGTTCTTAATCCTTGTTACATATCAGTCTTTTTATTTCTGTTATGTATAGAGGAACTATTTTTAAATGCATAAATATTTTCCTAAGACATTGTTATTTGTGTTGTACGTGAAGGCCATCAGTGTCTCTCGTCTCATCAGTGTGTCCTGTGAAGGGCAGTAGACGAGTGGAGGGACTGAGAACGGCACCACAAACATCAGGTCAGGGAGAAACTATCTGAAACTCAAGGGTAATGCATTCATTTTATTTTTATATTTGTAGTTTTTGTTTCAGTGAAGCACACATGAACAAGAGAAATCAACAAACAGAGTCTCTTATAGATTTAGTATATGCTACCAAAAAGCGAGAAATGATAATGAAATTACAAATACACTATTGCGCATAAAGTTGTAATACATTTGGTTTCAGAGACATTCCTATTTTTGTTCCTATTTATACACATCAGTAATCACCTTTAACCAGGTAGAATGATTACACACCAAATTACAATTTATCTATCAGGAAGTGGGAAGCGGTACAAATATTTTATTCCAACTTTATGGGTTGTATATGATAATGTTACGAAAATATCAGTAAATTACCTATAAAAACATAAAGACAAATAAAAATATTTCCATCTTTTCCATATGTGAAAGCATATGTATTTTCAGCCATATTTGATTCAGTTATTAAATTCTAATCCTAATCCTAGTCCTAATTTTTTATTTTCTATTTGTTAACTAGGAGTTGTGATTATTTCATATCCACTGAATTATACCTTTTGGTAAAAGCTAATATTTCAGTTATTCAGATATTCATTTACTGCTTGTATGGTTTGATAACTATAATTATTTTATCATTATACACTGTTGTCCCTGAAAGTGAAATAAAAATATTTTTATTTCTTCTCATGAAATAATTATGATAATGTGATTTATTCTTGATAAGGTGTAACATGGACTCAGTATGTGATCACTGTACCTGATCAAAGGTGATTACTCATGTTTATAAATAGGAATAAAGAGATGAATGTGTCTGAAAACATTATTCCAACTTCATGGGCAACAGTGTATTATTTACATAAAGAAAATGCCAAATCTTACTATTATGCAGCTGCTAAGTACTGTATATGACTTCTGACCGCATTAATGCTTTGTTTTGTTAATTACAGTATTAAATGTTTAAAACCTGCTCAGCCGGCACCAGTTCGTTTTTCCAGACACTTCAGAGATGTGAAAAGAATGACTGCCAGAGTAATCTGTGTGTGTTTTTTTAGAAACCACCCTAGGCACAATATACGGCTGCATGTTATGACAGATGTAACACTAACATTGTGACAGCACTATGGAGTGTTTAAAACACATTTCACAGCTAACAGGATATAGAAGATACACGGAGAGTTCTGATCAATTTGCATTGTGTTGGCAGATAAGTAAAGATGAGTTTGTTACAGTATCATAAGAAATGTGTCAGTTCATGATAGATGAGTGCAGAGTGGATCCCCCATGACACACTGCTGCCGTGGTGTTATGAAAACACTGCGGCTCTTAGATGAATGAAACATTCAAACATACACACAGACCGAATATTGCCCGGATTCACTCGTCCTTCACTTTGGCAGTCAGGTCATTTAAGAACAAATTCTCATTTACACGGAGCACAGAGGAATTCATGCCCAAGAAAAAAGAAAAAAAAAACATTCAACACTGAAGCACAAAACTGGATAGTGAATAAATAAACAACAATATGCAGCAAAGTATAAGGTAGAAAAACATAGGAAGGTTCTGTATCACAGGTTTAGTGTAACATGGACTCAGTATGTAATCATTGCAAATGGTCAAAGGTGATTACTGATGTGTAGAAATAGGTATAAAAAGAGCAACGTGTTTGAAAACAACATTAATCCAACTTTATGGGCAACAGTGTATATTTAAGCCTAAAAAGTTAATTAAATAAGGTAAAATAAAAAAAAAAAAAAAAAAAAGAACTAACAAACTATTGGTCTCTACAGAACACTATGGGTGAAAAAAGGATTAAAAAAAAAAAAAAGCACATGAGGTTATTACAGATTAAATGATGTGCATATTATATTTATCATTATCGCATTTTAGAATAAAATGAAATAACTTTCTTTCTCATTATTAACATCACCCAACTGTGTATACAATTTTGGACATTTGTTTTTAGAAATATTAATTGTTACAGATTTGAGACATTTTCCTTCAACAAAACTTTTGTGTTTTTACCAGTGTTTATCCAACTGACAATTTTGGACAAGACAACTTTACTTACATGTATGATATTTTGTCACCTTCCTAAAATAACAGCATCAGTCATTTTTTTCAGATTTTTCAGGAAACACAAAAAACAGAAATTGATTATTTGATGATTTAGGTCAAAAATAATAATTTTTGTTGAAAAATTACTCAAACAATTATTTTAGGAAGGGGGTGATATTTGGTGTTTTTTATGTATATACATATATATTTTTATCATCTTACATTATTTTATTTTATATTATCATGCTCAGTTTTGGTGAATTCCTGATGATAGGTCAGAGGTCAAGATTAGGAAAACTTCCCCATATCCCACTATTCATTAGTTTATTAACTTACTAAAACTAATTCACCACATACATGAATGATGGCCACAGTAGACAATTATTCTAAAAACCAACCATCTGCTTGTTTTGTCAATGATGTTATTTGCGTAGATAACATCAGTGTAAATATCTGCTTCATTATCTCCATGAGACCAATGTGACTGCAGCAGATGGCTGACTGGGAATTTATCAGGGGGTTTTACTGCAGTTCTGAGATTATTTGCCTCTCTAAAGTTTCTATGAAATCTAACATCATTAGGATGAACAAATCGTGTAAACATGTTGACTCATTTCTATGTCTTGTTTGCAGCATGAATCTTATTCTATTCCATCCTTAAAACCTGAATGTTTGAAAATAGCAGTGGATGTGAGTGGAATATTACACAGTCATTCCTGTAAACAGTCCCTCACCTCCTTGTTTTTTGAGGATTTATTTAATGTATTTAAGGTTATTGGTCGTTCCAGTTTGTGAATCAGACGGATCACACAGTGGATACTGAGATGATTTTAATGGAACTTGGTGTAAGATTATGAGACATGGATCAGTGATGTAACTGGTTATTAAGGAGCAGATTTTAGAAAACTAATCAGAGGCTTGTTTTACGCTTTTGTAAACTATGAAGAGCCCCAGGGTGAGTCAGAATGGCAACAGAAAATGAAACAGGAAACATGGTATAAATTGCACTTTGTGTTTTAACAATACTGTGTGAAAAGAACAAGAGCATTCTCTGCAGATGTTTACGTTTTCTGAATGCCCCTTATTTTTAGTGAAGTTCATATTATTAATAGCAGCTATGCAAATGAGTGTATTGTTTCACAGTAGCTGCAAAAGAAGAGTCTTGCATGTCTGTGAGTAGGATCACCTGTATCACAGTGGCTATCACTCGTCTGTCTCATCTTGACCTCACTTTATCTGTCCCTCTGAATGTGTTGACACTCACCATGTTCCTGATATCGGGGAACAACCAATCCCACAACCCTCTTTCTTCACCCTGAACAATCTCCCTCTGCAGTCCTCCCTCCCCTCCAGCCCCCTCTCCTCCTTTTGCAGCCCGAGGCCACAGGCCTCATGGGAACCACCTATCTCTTACCCAGCACCCTATCAGATTGTTGACACGAACAGATACCCTCGCAATGAAAATATTTTGTTTCTCGTAACACTGACATTGGCCTACATGGGCCTACATCTCAGCCCCTGTTGGGATAAACAGCTTCTGTGCAGAGTGTGTGTGGGCTGGTGTGAATGTTTGTGGACATCCGTGTTTACTGGGAGATGCATTTAATTATCAGCTTAGGCATTCTTGATATCTCACCAAGTGTTTTGTACGGCGGTGTGTGTGACTGTTTGGTCAGGGAGACTTAGAGTTGGTGGAAGGTGTGAAATAGGAGCAGGGGAGTGCATCGAGGGCAGCAGCTTGTTATCTTGGCGCGAAGAACATTTGGCCTGAAGACAGAAAGACTGTCCAAGACTGAAATGATACAAGGCTGAATAAAATCAAACCAAAACAATATAGGACTGTGACTACGGTACAACTATACCATTTGGACCGAAAGTAGAAATATGGTATGTCTTCTTAAATTTTAGGTGAAGACTGAAACATTGTGTAGACAGCAGGCTGAGCACTACGCCCAGACAAGATCGTTTTTCTTAAACAGTCGTCTGGCTCACTTTTGTATGAAGCATTCAGTATGTCCTCAAATCTATTTATAGACACAATTTGTAGACGCAAATACCCATACTGATAATATTCAACATTACTAGTAAGTGGTGCATTAATACTAAAAAATACTACAGTTACAGGAGCTACACATAGTATTTTTTCCTTAAAAACAATCTAAATTTATCATTTGAATGTTTACAATAAAGAGCTCTGAATTTATTGGAATTCATTGGATTATAGAGAAATATGCTGAATTTACCAATAGGCCGAGATATTGATGAGTCCGCTGCAGTAAGTGGTGAGTCACTAGACAAGGGGTGTCAACCATAAGGCCCATAGGCCAAAACCAGCCTGCCAAAGGGTCTAATCTGGTTTATGTGATGAAAAATGACACAGAAGACATTAAGAGTCGAGGGTGTCACTGAGTCTTGACAAGTTGTTTTGATCATAAAGTTAAATACTGTATTTTTCACTTCCAGATGCCTGTTACTAAATGTTTTTTATATTTGTAGATTTTTTGTGATCTGTAAGTTGTAATGAACATGTGTGAACCACAAGCTGAGGCTTATCATTGATGAAATTAGGGCTGCATGATATTGGAAAAATCTGACATTGCAATTTGTTTTAACTTTGTGAATTATATTGTGGTATAAAAAAAAAAAATACTCAGGAGGATATAATAGCTGTGTGGTTCTGACATAAATGGTCAAACAAATTAGTTGTTACCTCTTGTGGCAACAGGTGCAAGGCACTATCGACACAGAACACGTTTCAGTATCATCCTTCTTGTGGCCGAAATAATTCCAGAAAACTGACGTTGCTTTTCTGTATGCCACAAAGTCTTCATTTTTGGTGATTTTCTCTTGTTCATTGCTCATTTTTTAATGTTCTTACCAGCAACTCGCTCCATATGCAGAGGCATGGTCTGCTTCAGCAAACTGATTAAGAATGACTGTGATTGGTGGATCGCTGCATGCAGTGTGTGTCAGGTACCCAGGTTGAAATTCGATGAGAACGCGTGGAGTTCATTTGCCTCCTACATTGCAGGACCTGCGATGTGACTATTGCGCACATGTACATCTCGATGACGATGCTCAAACGATATATTGTGCAGCTCTAGTTAAAATTGTACTTTTTCTTTAGAAATTTCAGGTTATTCATGGTTGTGCATGTTATTCACTGATTTCGTAAAGGATAGTTTGTAAATGTAATAATGTAATTTTACTTTTTTGCACCAAAACAAAGGGACAAATTTGAAGTTGTTATTATTTATAGGTTATTATGCTGTTGTTTTACTGGTCCAGCCCTCTTGAGAGGACATTGGGCTGTATGTAGATAGAATTTATTATCATTGTCTTCATTCACCTATTATGTTTGTTCCTATGTCACCTGTAACTGTTACTATGATATAGGCCTACATGCGTTTATTCATACAATGGGAAAAGTATCTACAGCTGCTCTTCTAATCCTCTTCAAAAATCTGCCCAGTACTGCTGTTTTTCTGGCGAAGTCGAACTGGAAGCATCATCTCATCATGCATCATATGCTTCTGTGTGTCTCACTGACATTTAAAGAATTCAGCTTGTGTATTTTTAACAATTGAGCCAGCCACATCCATATGTTTTTCAATGTCTATTTTAACAGGTAAAATGAGAATCCTTAGGAGGTGGTGGCAACATTCCTGACAACAAACCTAAAAGCTGGAGTCAGTTCCTCTCTTTCCTCTCCTCCATCCAGAATATTCCCCCTCGAGAATCTGCAATAAAAACAAATCAGGCTCAGCCATCTACATGGGACCCCCAAGGATCCCAGTGGCCAAATGCATCTGTGGAACCACTCGATTATTTTTACCTGACACAGGAAAGAGCCCACTCATAATAAACGCTGGGTGAGGTGGTGACAGATCTCATTAACCCTTCTGGAAATGAAAGAGGGAAAGCAGTTGAGCGGGGTGAAAGGGTACGAGGTGAACGTGTGCCTAGATGCCTTGAGGTTTGGCCCCAACATTTACTACAACCTGACAGACAACACACACACGCAGATGCATTTTCTTGCTTGTGCTAATATACAGGTGCAATATTTTATGCAAACATGCAACTTCAGCAAAATAGATTAACATTATCTGTACATGTCATAGATTTGCTTTAGCTTCACAAATGTATAATGATATGTTTGAGTGAGCTCCAAAACCTCAAAGTGCCATGAAAGACATTGTAAAAGAGCCTGACCACAGTTCCTCAGGACCAAAATATGGCCGGCACATGTCAGTTCAGTCTAATACCTCACCAGCTACATCAACAGTAATTTCAGCCAGACCAAGGCACTGACAGATGTGACACCCAGATGTTATGTTTGTGTAATGAGAGGCCAATCATACCTGATTCTAACAAACAGACAAAGACGATATGGCCACAATATGCATCCACAGACAAGACAGGACAGTGTTATGACAATCTCCTGCTGGGCTGATACATCTGCTGTAATTCACATCTCTGGACAGACACTAATTATTACTGAATCACTAAAAGGGAGAAAATATACAAGGAAAACAAAATGGGTTTTGTGTTATTGTAATTACTCAGTGTAAATCTACTGCAAAACACAATTGTTCTCATCTGTACATAATGTGTATATTGTGTGGGAGAGTGAGTGAGTGAATGAATGGCTCATATATAAATGCAACACTGGATTATTGAAGTGTATGGTATTACTGTGTTAAATGATGTATATTTTATATATATATTATATTTTTATGCATGGCATCATCATTTTAAATGATGTATATTTTATACTTGTACTGCAGTGTTGTGAAAAAGCCAAACCAGGGACTGGACTTGAGAATTAGCACTAGCTATAAACTATATGTATCACATCAACTGCAAACTTGTAACTACTGTATGTTTGACTGCATTGTCCCTTTCAAACAAACAAACAAACAAACAAACAAACAAACAAACAAACAAACAAACAAATAAATAAATACATAAATAAATGTATCTAAACCCATAGCATCTAACTAACACCATAAATGTGTCTCTGAACTGACAGTTATAATGTAAGGAAACTTATCTAAAATCTACTCCTTTACACACAACGATTGATTCTGTATGTGATGTTCCTGAAAGTCTGTACAAGAATGACACAGAGTCCCTGAGATCAAATCATTAGCCTCATAGCATAACTGTCTAATTCATATTTTTGTACAAATTGTGATATCTGCATAACTTTACTCTCCTAACACTGCTGAGTCATTTTATGCAGATATCACAATTTGGCCAAAATATGACTTCAGCAAATATACTATGAGTCTAAGGACATAACACGTATATGTATATATTAACAAATACACACATATGCACAAAGAATAACTTTTGGTTGATATTGTGTGGAGACTGGGGAAGTGAGGAGATGACTTTTCTGCAGATGTGAAAACAGATAAGCAGAGTAGGACGAATGAATGCAGGTAATGAAGCATGTTAATTTGGGGTGGAACACACTGAAGTCATGAGCCATTGGATGAAAAGTGGCTTTTGATTTCCGTTCTTGTTTAACCTAACATAATGCTCATGCTCAACTACTATTCAAACTACAAAACCATATCTAAAATGCTGATGTGAACCAAAAGGAACAAGTCTGTACTGTTCATTGTTATCTTGGCAACAGAACAGTTACATGAAGATAAATACAAAGCCAAAAGTTCTTGTTGATTTTGTTCGTTTGGTTCTCGAATTACAAAATGAATCTCCTTCAAACAAACCAAAAGTGAAAATCAAGTAGTGAAATCCATTTCAGCAAATAAAAAAAACAGACTCAAGTATGTTTCATTAGCCTCATAGCATAATTGCCTGTTATATTTTTGACCAAATTGTGGCATCTTCATAACTTTACTCTCCCAGCACTGCTAATTCATTGTTCATCATCATTTCTATGACCTGAAAAAAATATGCCTTAGGCAATTATGCTATGAGGCTAACAACATATAGCTTTTATGTAAACATTACTGTTTGTGTGGGGCCCTGTATGTATGTGGATGTCTCACTTGCTCTGTGGATAAGCAGACATTGTCAACACATTTTATTAAACAGTACAAATCTATACACTCTCTCAACTTTGTGTATTTACTTTTAAGCAGAACATTTTTACCTTAATTAAACAGCTCCAAAGTGATAGTGATTGTTAAATGGCTTGTTATGGGGAGAATGGAAGCCCTCCACCTTCCCACTAGGGTCTCTAAAGCCAAATACCACTTACAACTTCTCTGCCACCGTTCTGGTGGCCTAGATGTCGTCTCTCATGAGAAATGGCATGGTTTAAGGCACTTCAACCCAAACACACCCACAGCCAGGTACCATCGTCTAGCTGTAAACACAAGCCAACTATGTCTTCATTTCACAGGTGTTTACTATAGCAGAGCCGGCAGAGAAAAGGAAGAGGTGGCCGTTGTCAGAGGATGTAGGAAGAAGAAAAGAGAGAGTGACCAAACCAGGAACAAGAGTCTGCTTTGGTCGAGCTTTTGCAGAATGGAAAACTAAAAGAAAGAAAGAAAGAAAGAAAGAAAGAAAGAAAGAAAGAAAGAAAGAAAGAAAGAAAAAGAAGCATCAGAATGGATGCAGACTTGGTGTTGTTGCTGTTGCACTTGTAAGTATCGCTGAGATATATTCTCTTTTTTTAAATTGAATTATGTAAATATGTTGATAGGATTAGTGATAGAGGAGTTTTAACATTGTTTTAATTACCTATTCATGGTAGTGATTGGTTTGCTTTTTGTAGTGGTATTCTTCAATGGGGTCCCTCAGTTTCTGTTTTCAGCTTACCGGCTGATAGGCATTTGAAAGAAATTAGTTAAATTATTTGGATCCGGATCTGATTCTGGATTTGGTACCACTTTGAAAAATTTCCCCATTATAAGAGATAGGAAGTGGATCGATGCAATAACTCAGTAAATATAAACGATATCAAATTGAAATTTCTACAGTCCAGCCCTGATGGGGAGATGACCAAAACATAACAGCCACATGCTGATCAGGATCTTCTTCTGGATCCGGGAATTTACGGAAAATTTAACATGGGCTCTTATGGGGAAAAAATTTCAATCGTCTTCTTCTCCCAAACTACAGTTCTGATTGACTTCAAACTTGGTATACAGCTTCTGTATGATGATGTCAACACAAGGTATTGAAATTATTTTGATCTGGATCTGATTCTGGATTTGGTGTGACTGAAAAATTTTCCCACTATAAGAGATAGGAAGTGGATTGATCCAATAAATCAGTAAGTATCAATGTTATCAAGTTGAAATTTGAATTTTTACAGATCTGATTGGAATATGACCAAAACATGGGCTATTTCTGTAATATAATAAATACACATAACTGGGTGATAATAAATGGCATCTGGATAAATTTCCCAAAGCTTTTAATTTGGCCAGTAAGCTACAGGGCCATTGGTCCTACTTTTTGTTACTGTCATGACTTTTGCTGAGACAATTTAGCGATTAATCGACTCGAATCAATTTAAGAAATTAATCTATTACAAGTTTCCTGAATCAAAGCTTTGTTTCCTTAATTTCACTGCTGCTAAACATTAGTTCCACTGTTGTGTTTCACATGGACGCTTATTGTGACCCACATGACCCCAGGATCAACACAAACAACATGGAGACGAGGACAAAAAGGCTTTTCTACATTGGAACCATCACTTACTCCATTAAACTTTAAAGCTTACAGACAAATATTAAAAATATTTGGCTTTATTTTTTTAATATCTTAGTTATATCTTAAGTAGTTATTAGGTTAGTAAGTTAGATGCAAGTTTGTTGAAGACTGCAGTGTTTGTAGATGTCATTGGACTTATTTGGTGTTGTTTGGAGAAGTAGGTATTTACTTTTATAGGCCTACTGTTGTTATTGTTATTTCTATATAGCTTTTTTAATATATCCCTTTTATACTTTATGTGGTTGTTGTTTCAGTTGTTTGTCATTTTCAAACGTGTACTTTCAAATTATTATTATTTTTTTTGCCTATTCAAATGATTGTTTAGTCAAATTGAAGAAAATAATCAATTACAAAACTAATTAATAGCTGCAGCTCTAGTCATGACACATTAAACATCTACGCTTGTGTGCAATAGAGAGTACCAAGAAGGATGTTGGTCTTTAAAAAAGTGACATGCAATTGGCGAAGAATCAAACACAATCAGCAAGAAGAAGGAAAACACGTCACATTGAAGTCAGTGTGGACTTGGCTGTGGGCCATTGTTCTAATGAGTGCCCATTAGGAAATGGACTGATTCCCTCTCAGAGACCTTAAACTAATTTCCTGAGGCCTACCAACTCTTTTGAAGAAGGGGGGGTACTGAGAGACTGCGTGTGCCACCAGGTCGCCAAGGTGACGGGACATACCGGGAGGAAAAACAGGAAATGAGGATAAGGAGTTACTCTGATTGGACCCCTCCTCGCTCGCGTGCGGTCAGATAAGAACGGCACTGAGTGGCCGGTGCTGGCCCCGCCCCTTTCCCGTCTTTCATGTGTGCAACAAGTGTTAATGGGACTGTGTGCCTTAAAATAAACACAGCATCTATGGCCATATGCTCTGAGTACACATGCAATCTCTGAATCTCAGCACATCAAATGCATGCATTCACATTAAGCCAAAGAATTTACAGTATGTCATCTGTCACTACGTTCATATGAAAAAGAAAAAATGGCGCAAATCTTTTTTTTTTTTCACTCCTGTGGGACTTAGATCACAGCAGATCACATAGAATGCACCCTTGAATTCATGCTAATTGGATGTCAGTCAAACTCTACATTCATTATTTGTTGCTGGTGGGAGTCGGTCTGTAAAAAATGTTACTGTGCTTTTCCTCGTCTTCATCCTTCATATGATCTGCTCATAAATTTGGTAGCATTCACAGCACATCAACTTATAAATGAAAGCATAAATGTTGACATCAGTGGTTTTAATGCATATTTCAGTGTGAAAAAGTGTTATGTGTGATTTTGTCATTATTCTTTTGTTCATGCGGGTCATTTCAAAAACGGGACCACTTCAATCTGATTTTGGCCCCCCAAAACAGACAGATTTGCGAGGTGAATCTGAACTGACCATTAACACACATAACGCACTTAACTGATATTTTGCAGTTTGACCATAACTCCTCTTCTCCATGTGTATCTTCAACCCCCCCCATCATCTACTACACTACTAAAACTACCACACAGTGATAGGGTGTAAAGCTGGAGGTCATTGTTAATCTAACTGTCTCTCTTCACTGCTTTATCTCTGTTTCTTCCTCCCCACTATGTCCTTGAGTTAGTTATCAGAAAAAGCACCTGCTCCAACACCCAAAAGTTTCAACTTCATGCAGTTTAAAGAGTCCAAACAACAATTATATATATATAAATACATATGAAAAGTGGACGTCTTAAAGATAAACTTCTCCACTTTTTTTCAAATTGAGTCACAGTTTAGTTTTCTTTTTATTGAAATAAAACCACTTTAAGGCTCTCAGACTCGTGGACCTTCCAGCCTCTTTGAGATCACTGTAACCCTGTTTGACCTTTCCGAAGGAAAACAAAGTTTTTAGGCAGATAAATGTCAAATCCTTTTTCTCATAACTTCAGCCATTGGTGTCGACCCCTTCTGAAGTTGTAGTCTGGGGTGTGTGTGTGTGTGTGTGTGTGTGTGTGTGTGTGTAGAGGACAATGTGTTTTGACATTTGTAATACGCTTGCTCTTTAGTCCTGAAGGAAGTTTTTCACAGTCCCGTAGGAATTAAAGATGTCTGAAAATGACGAATTAGACGCTTTAACTTTGAGTAATGCATCACTCACAGACACGTGTTTGTGCACGATGTATTATTGTGTATCTAATACCACAGTGAACATTACAACACACATTTAATTCAATGTGAAATATAATATAATATACAATGAATTGTGTCACTTTGGACACAATTCAATGCTTTTATAGTCATGTTACACCCAGTTTATATTTGGGCTTTAGCATAGAACTGGGACTTCTTATGAATCCATCATAAAGATTACAGCTTAAATGTCTTAAATTACTTGCAACAGTCTGTTTTTATGTTCAGTTAATGGTATATTTGCTGAAAAAGTCACTTTTTCTTCATTTTTCTCTGTTTTGATCTAATAACCTTTGCATTTACTCTGAGCTTTTATGGACATCTATATGATCAGTAAATTAAAAATAGAAAAATACCTGATTCTCATTGAAAAATGCAAATTCAGAGGATAATATTATAACAAATGCTGACACATGTAAGTCACCACAAAAATAGATCTAGGTCTTTAAGGGTTAAATGTCTTAAATTTCTTGCACCAATTCAGACAAAATCCACAGTATTTATGAATACTTAAAATATCTATAATGTATGTAAAGTGTTATTTTTACACTGAATAACATTGAATCTATTCTCATTTCACTGTTATTGTGTCACAATATTCACAAAGTAACACAGGGAACAGAGAAAACCATGAAGTCCCAACCCATAAAAGACACTGTTACTCACAAAGTTGGAATAATTTTGTTCTTTTTATTCCTATTTATGCATATAATCACTTTTAACCAGGTTAAATGATTACATACTGAATATCAGTTACACTTTATCTATCAAGAATAAATCAGATTGTCACAATCATTTCATGAGAAGAGGTACAAATATTGTATTCCAACTTTATGGGCAACAGTGTATAGCCTATAAATTGCAAGCGCTTAAAATATGTAACTCACTGAAGCTGGAAAAACTAAAATAAAGGGGGAAAACACCGGGATTACAGCTGTGAATCCCATATTTAACCCTTTACCTGCCTGTTATCAGACAAAATCTTCATCACGGGGGTAGACTTTCTGCAGCCTGAAAACAAAGGGAAAGAGTTAAAGCAGTGCTTTTTTTTTATTGAACTAAAATAAACAAAATACAAAAAACTTACAAAATAAATCAAATTTTTCAGTGGGTGATATCCATCAAAACTATATATATAGTTTTGATGGATATAGTTTATATAGTTGCTCCTAAAAATAGAGGGCCCCCCTCCCCGAGCAAAAAAAGAGAGATTAGAATGAAATGCTTTGACTTGTGAGGTGTGAAGTTCATTCTCATCCTCAACCCCCACCAGATCACCTGAGACCCTGCTGCACCTGAGAGGAGAGACGTCGGGGTGGTTGGGGGTCTGAGGGCTCGTCACAACACTGCGCTGCTCACACATGTCCAAGGACAAAGACCCCAACACCTGTGGGTGCAGAGGTCGGGGATGAGGTGGGGGCCGTCTGCATGGGTGGATTGCAAGGAGGCTGAGAGGGGTGTATGGATGTTACGGAGACATGCATGGTAACCGAGCTAAGTGCTTGAAGGCGTTTAAGAGCGTGTGTGTGTGTGTGTGTGTGTGTGTGTGTGTGTGTGTGTGTGTGTGTGTGTGTCTGAAGCATCACTAAAAAGGGAAATGAATAAGAATGTGTTGAATGTGCTGTGTGTGTGTGTGTGTGTGTGTGTGTGTGTGTGTGTGTGTGTGTGTGTGTGTGTGTGGTTCTCTCCACGTCGCTGCTTTTCCATACAGTCCAGGTGTGCATTGGGGTCTATTGTCATCCAACTGGACTTATCGGCCCCTCTTCTCTCTGTCAGCTACCTGCTCTTTGATGTCTGGGAAGTCTTTCACCCTCTTTCCGTGTGGGTCAACATTCCTACAGCCTCACACACTCACTCACACACATGAACATACAAAAACACACCTGCATGTACGCACACAGACATACAGGAGCGTGTTCTGAAGCAATGGGAGGGAGGGATGAGGAGAGCAAAGGGAGAGGGGAAGGGAGTAATAACAAAAGAACAGGAGGGGAGTGAAGTACAAGTAAACACTTGCTCTGAATCAAAAGACAGACTTAAACTGAGCTCAGGCAGAATCTGCTACAGAGTGATACAATAACAATGAAATGAAAATGGAATCCAGTGTTGTTCAATGTAAAAATAACACATTACACATATCCTGCATATTGTAAGTATTCATAAGTACTGGGAATTTACTCCATATTTGTGCAACTAATTTAAGATATTTAACCATTAAAGACCTAGATCTAGATCTATTTTTGCAGCAACTTACATTAAACCTTTCCTAAGTGATTTATCGGAACCAAAATTTTGTTATGATTTGGCGCTATATAAATAAAATTTGATTAATTGATTTATTATAGTATTATCCTTGGTATTTGCATTTTTCATTGATAATTTAGTGTTTTCCTATATTTAATTAACTTATCATATAGATGCAAATAAAACCTGAGAGTAAATTTAAAGGTTCTCATATCAAAATACACTGAAGAAAAAGTGACTTTTTCAGCAAAATATAAGATTAATTGGACATTAAAAAAAAAAAAAAAAAAAACATTGACAATCACTGTCATTTGTCAGACTTTTACTTGTGAATCAATGTTGCAGAAGATGATTTATCACAGAGCCTCTGAGTGTCCAAATGGGTTCTATCTGATGACACTGGAAAAGCTGAGAAACGGCATTTTACCCGAATTATTTAAATGTATTGCTAGGATTAGTGGTTGTAAAGTTATTAACCATTGTAGATCAGTGGGTACTTTTGATCACCAGTGACTGTTTAGGTCTGTGAGTAAAGTTAGTAAGTAGTATTGTAATGACTGAAATATGGTACAGTATGTGAAGATAATTTTTTTCCAACAAATGACTTTTGCTGGGGTCAGAACTTTAGCTGAATTTATACCATGCTATACAAGTAGTACAGCACTAAAATATTTTTTGTAGAGCACTGTGTTGTCTTTTTGCAGGGTTGTAGTGCACATGCATCGTTTTTTTTCTCAGTCTATTTGTAAAGAAACATGCACACAGTATCAAAACAAACATCAGTATATAGCAATGGAGTAGGTTTGATTCTGACATTGGTGGGGACACAAAAGTGCTCCAAGGCAGCATTCCTGAAAGTTCTGAAAGTTGATGTTTTTTTGCATTTGCGATCATAATTTCACATCATGTAGAGCTGATCAAGCAAACAATCATAGTCAGTAGGTTCTAGCCATTTTGGCACCCTAGACGAGATATGAATTTGGTGCCCCCCCCCTTTAAAAACACACAGATGCACACAAACATGCACGGGAGGGCACGAAGAGGAGGGAAGAGGAGATACATGAAGCATGAGAGGAGATGCACAAAGCAGCCAGGAGTAAACCACATAGAAACATATGTCAAACAGCCAACTAGCAGTAAACCATATAGCAGGGGTCACCAACCTTTTCTCCTCTGTGGGCTACTTTTACCTAATGAAGTTGCCGGAGGGCTACTCTAATTTAGCAACATTTATTTACATAGCTATTTTTCATACATACACATATTTTGTATCATACGTTTGTAACATTGTGCTCTTCATTTATTTTATTTATTTATATATCTTTGTTTTAACATTTACAATACTTAAAAAGTGTTAATATGAAACTGTTATTTTACTTTAATTAAGAAAATCAAAAGTAGAAAAAAACAAATACAAGCATTTGCTGCTGTATTCCTAAATATTTTAATACTATGTCAAAAATTATGAAATGGAACAATCCTGCATATTTTTATAGAATTACTAAAAACAAATTATACACGCCTGTATGTGCATTTTTAATACTTTGAAACTGTGAAAAGGAATGTTGTCACTCACACAATAAACCTTCACCAGCATGTGCTGCTGTTTTTCTGAAGGATTTGACCTTTTCTAAATTCACATATGCTGTCAAAACATATTAATTAAAACCAGAACTTTGTGCACATAAATCCACCATCCCCGTCACTTCTACAGAGTCCTCACACTGGAGTCCAACGCAGAGGCACCTGTTCAGGTCTGACTCCAGCTGTCTGAGCGCATGCGCAGATAGTGTACATATGTTTGCACTTGTCCAGGATGTGAACCACTTTACTGATGCCTCTGTGGAAGCGCTGGCCTTGGTCAGTTTAGTGAACATGGACTGTTGTTTTTGGACTTTAGTTTTCAGCTCTTTTACCTTCTCTTCACGGAGGCTGATTCCCACTGGAGAACCTCCAGAAAAGTTGCTGTGAACTTTGGTGAAATTCCGCTCCACGTTGCATCTTTTACGGACTTCCAGAACGCGCCACAGATCACACACACACACACACACACACACACACACACACACACACACACACACACACACATACATACATTCGTCTTTCAAATTTGTCAAACAGAAGTCCGTGCCTCATCGTTGGTGAAAATAACTCCCTGACTATACTCAGCCCACATCGTTGCGGGGCTAAACCCACTACCTGCCTGGCATCTGGCTCATCCTGGGCCCCGCCCCTCTCCAATGACAGGCAGCAAACCAGCGCTAAAGTTTGATTGACAGCTAGTTGACCGTTTCATCTCGGGAGGGGGACACTTGTAATTTTGATTGGGTGGAAGTTTAGACCTGTTCTACCAAATGACGAATCAACTTTGTGTTCTTATATTAGTGACCCTTGGCGAACCACCGGTAGATCACGAGCAACGTGTTGGAGAACCCTGAACTAGTTCTATTTGTAGAACAGGCCTGCGGGCGACTCGCGTGGTCCCTGCGGGCGACCTGGTGCCCGCGGGCACCATGTTGGTGAGCCCTGCCATATAGAAACATATATAAACCACACAGAAACATTTATAAAGCAGCCAACCACCAGTAAGCCATATAGAAACATATATAAACCACACAGAAACATTTATAAAGCAGCCAACCACCAGTAAGCCATATATAAACATATATAAACCACATAGAAACATGCATAAACCAATTCAGTAGCAGTAAACCACACCTTAGCAGATGTCTCATATCTTAATCATCTACAGTTCCATTATTAGCCAACTTTGCTTCATTTCAGTTCAGCTAGCTGTTGCTAGCAACATGAAAAGGCTTTGGAAGGCCTTTTCATGGTGATAATTCTCCATCCTTTACCTGGATGCTTAGTTCAACACCTGTCTGACTGTCATTCAGCTCTGCTCTGTCTCTGTCACTCACACACACAGTGAGCACCGGTCTGGGAGAGCTCACCTGAGAAATTACAGGGGGGGTTGTTGTTGTTGTTGTTGTTGTTTTTTCCTCTCATTTCTTTATTTTTAAGACAATTAATAAGAAATGATCATGTTATCAGTTATCAGCCTATGCCATGAACCGGCCTGCACACATGGACACGCATACACACGCATGCAGGCAAACAGACACATGTACAAATGTAAATGTAAATGACACCTCTGATACTCAAATCCGTCTAGCTGACGTGACCCAGGCGGAACAAATGCAGACATGTTGACAGCTTACGCTAAGCTGTTGGAGATACGAACTGCCTCCTGTCCGGTCCAACTAGCGGGTAACTGTAGCTTTTACAAGTAGATGGAGTAACAGCGGGGACGGCCAATTACATGTACGATAGCAAAACCGCAGAGCCAATCGGACAGTGATATTTAGGTTAGAGGCGGGACTTCTAGCAGAGACCAACTATTAACCCTTTGTGTGCCACAATCATTGACTAAACACTATGGACAGCGGTTGTAGGCCACAGGCCAGGATGGTCCTTCGTGCACCCCCCCAGTCCTATAAATTTGATATCATTGGATTCCTTGGGATGTCTAGATTACAAATATAACTGGTAACAGTAAAAAAAAAAAAAAAAAAAAAAAAAAACTGGGACTCACTGTGACATATCAACAGTTTTATTGACTAACATATAACATACAAAATGGCTAAACGGAAAATCTATAATTTTACCATTTGACACAAAAACTCATTAAATCCTCTTTTTTTTTTAGATAATTGAACATATAAAGCGCAAAACAAAAACTAATTGTATGTCAAATCATTTACTTTTTAAATAATACATCTATCCTTATTGTGTCTAGAGTTATACTAGAGCAGGGGTCAGCAACCCTGGTCCTAGAGAGCCACTATTCTGCATGTTTCAGATGTATCCCTCTTCCAACACACTTGATTCAAATGATAAGCCTATCATCAAGCTCAGCAGAAGCCTGATAATGACCATCAGGTGTGCTGGAAGAGGGAAACATCTAAAACACGCAGGATAGTGGCACTTTAGGACCAGGGTTGCTGACCCCTGTACTAGAGTAACGTATGCCATGGTATAAACAATAAACACTCGTATCACAATACATGATCATGACTTCAATAAATGTTTGTTCTTCACAATTCTCTATACATATGGCTAAAATATATATACAACAAGAAAGCTCAGTGTCTTAGCTTCCATCTCTTGCAAAAAGTAATCAAGTTGGACAAACATTGGCAAAGATACCATGTTTCAGTCAGTTATGGATAAAATGGAGAAATGAACACTGAAGATTGCATAATTATCTGTTATATAACTTGACATGTAACTAAAATGTCACATGCTTTTGGTGTTAACAGGCCAGAACTTTTGATATGAACATTTCTTCTGCCAGAATTTTCACCCATATGAAATGTTTAATATGTCTCAATATGTCCAATGAGTCATATAAAACAGTTTAGTGTTGCTCTTCATCTATGTGATCCATTGATATCTTTTATTTGCAGTGATATTTTGTGACCGACCAAGACAAGAAATGTTTGTGTCTAAGAATTGAATATTTGTTTCTCAAAAATATTTCAGTACTTGATGCTCCAAGTCAGATGTTATCACCCTGACATTGAGTTTCATTTTCAGCAGAGGGATAGTGTCACATTTTACTTAAGATATTTATATAAATTTTAACATTTAAAGCTATACCGTATGATGTGGCATTTTTACACTTTTCTTTTGTCATCTTAAAATGCTCCTAATAAGTGTGTGTCAAACTAAAATGTAAAAGAAATCCGCCAGGTATTGAAACTCAAAAATAATTCTCATATATTTCTAATAAAAGTCTGACCAATCATTTTAGTCAGTCCGAATGAAATAATTGGCCGAACCTGACTGAGCCTCCTGTCAATCATCCATTACGGCCGTCCAGCATCCGATCCATTATCGCCGTCTCCGCATCCGATATGTGTACCTCTGAATCTGACGCTTCACTGGCGCTGCTTCTCCTGTCATTGACCACAGTCTACTGTTTAAGGATGTGTTTGGATAGGACTGACATGCACATGAGGAAGGGAAGAAACTGATTTATGAACAGAAACGACAACTGAGGGGCACAAACCGGAGTCTGATGAATGAAGGATGGAGATAAAAGTCCGGAAGTCAGCTGTACTGGACTGAACAGGTCTGCATAAAGCTCAGCTTTTATGACGGTGGGACTCATACAGGTACATGTACATGGTGTCACACATGTAAGATGATGTAGGATGATAATTGTATGGACTATGAAACTTCAAATGTCCACGGAAAATTCGTGGAGGCCGCGCGTTCACAGTGCGCGCGCCCATCCCCTGGGCACTGCAGTGAAGACACTGACCCAGTACTGCACAGACCAGGTCTACTGATGGAACAGGAGCCGCGGGCCCGTGGCAGGTGGATGATGCATCTGATTACTGAGGGAGGGGTCCGCGGACACGCCAAAACGGACCGGACCTCCACCTCTGCTTCCTCCTCCGTTTACATTGCACATCAAGTGAGAGGAGGAGGAGCCTCAGAGCTCAGGCAGAGGGAAGGGGGCGGGGCTTTGGAGGGAGGCGGGTTGTTCATGTTCAAACTTTTACTAAGTGCTGTGAGAAATGCCACATCGGTAGGTATAGCTTTAACACCTCTTTCTGCAGCATCGTTAACAACAAGTAGCTCCGAGACATTCATTCATTTTCACTTGGAGCCTATCCCAGCTACATAGGGGCGAAGGCGGGGTTCACCCTGGACATTTTGCCAGTTCATCACAGGGCTGAACATATAGAGACAAACAATCACTCTCACATTCACACCTATGGACAATTTAGATTAACCAATTAGTTTATCAGTACATGTCTTTCGACGGTGGGAGGAAGCCGGAGTTAACAGCGAGAATATGCAAACTCCACACAGAAAGGTCCCACCTCCATCGACTGGTGTTGGACTCAAACCCAGGACCTTCTGTCTGTGAGGCATGAGTGTTAAACACTGCACCACCGTGTCGCCCGAGATAATAGCCCTCATTTCTCTGTACTGTGGCTCTTCCTCCCACTGCTCTGGGGGTGCTTCCAGCCATGCCCCATCCATGCCTAGAAGGTCAAATATCAGCCAGGACTGCGGTCCCACAAGATCATCCAGGTCAGGCTGCTGTCCATGTCATATGAATACTGCAGCTTTGGGGTTGGCTTGCAGTTGTCTTGCCATGGCTGCTTTGGTTTCTATTGGTACTTCATTATCAAAGAGACTTAGTACCACAAGAGACTCAGTCAGGTACCACATGTGATGCAGTATGTCTTTACTTTTGGCACTTTAGAATCCTTTTAGTATCCATTAAGCATGGTAATGCATTTAAAAACAGCATTTTTGGCATTTTTTGATGGGCCCTTCATACTTTGCGGTGGGGGTCAAATGTTCACAGATTTTTGCTGAAATTTTTTTGGGAGGCTGTTATCATGTTGGTTCAAATAACACAGTGATCTGACGAGAAAAGTGATTTTTGAGACGCCTTATTTTGTATGTTTTACAGTAGGTCAATAAAACTGTTGATATGTCACAGTGAGTCCCAGTTTTTTTTTTTTACTGTTACCAGTTATGTTTGTAATCTAGACATCCCAAGGAATCCAATGATACCAAATTTATAGGATTGTGTGTGTGTGGGGGTGCACGAGGGACCATCCTGGCCCGTGGCCTATTGTATTGGTAGGGACAACACAGTAGTGGATGATATTGGTAAGGATGTGTCCCTAGCGTTCCTACGCAATTCTACACCCCGGTATATAGTATGACCTCCATCACATCTCCTGAGTCAACTGCCTTGAAGTTTTCTTCAAAAATGTTATGGTTAAATTAAACTATAAACTTCCTTTAGAACATCCTGGAGTTTTTCTTTACATTTGGGCTACCTTTTATACTTTTCTGTGTTCAGATGATCCTGTATGGCTTCTATATTATTCATGTATTTTTTTCTGAAATATATTTTTGTTTTAACTGCATATTTTCTGCCTATTCCAGTTGTACGTATTCATACAGAGCCTGAGGAATATATACATGTAGTCATTGTAATGGTGCTGAAACAAACATAATGGTGGCCTAAAAATTCTGTACTATATTTGGCTTAGAAATAAATGTGAAACAAAGGTGAAAAGGCTTAATTCAACCAGTATTTTGTTTAGTATGAATTATTGGAGTGGTGGAACTTTCATCTCACAGCAATAAGATTCTGAGTTCGATTCCAGCAGTAGCTGGCGTGGGCCTTTCAGTTTACATGTCGTCCCCACCATCCAACGACATGCACCTCAGCAGGCTAATTGGACAATCTGAAATGTGAAATGTAAAATGTGAATTGTTGTTTGTCTGTAAATGTTAGCTCTGTGATGAAGTGGTGACACGTCCAAGGTATAACATATTACTGAATTATTATTTTTGCTTGAATTGCATATTAATGTTAAAGCTGGTTAAAGTGAGGTTTGATGACTGTTTCCTGTGCTGAGTAGTTAAATCTGTTACATTAAATCCTATCTTTAAACATGTTTTGCAATGAGTTGTTGCTATTTGCAAAAGATACATGAATTTTCCATTAATGATGAATAAAGTAAATAGCACAGTACTTCAGTAAATGCATTTACCACCAATGCAAAAAATAAATTGAATTTTGTTTCACACATTTTAAAATTGAAACCACACCATTTCCTTAGCTGTTCGTGTTTTTGAACACAGGCTTGATGTGTGGATGTTCTCTACACATCCATATATTAAATCACCCTCTAAACATGATGTTTAACCAGAGCTTTGTCTCCTATAACAGTCTTCCCTCCTCAAATTGAGCCTGTCAGTGTCTGTGGTTGTTTTCTCAGTGTTCTTGATGACTAGTGCTGACAGACGACAGTCTGTCAAGGGCCTCTGTACACACAAACAGCTTCCCCAACACACTTTCACTCACTGTTAAAGCCGCTGCTACACGCTCACTGGCTGACTGGCTCCTCTTCAGAACAGAAGAAGATCAAGATTATATCAAACTGGATCACAAAGACAGAGAGAAGAAAGATTGAATCCACAGGACCAGGCATGTTTTTCTTTGCTAAAATACATCACATTTGTAGTTTAATGGGAAAAGAACATGTAGGAATGATTGAATCATTTTAAACCTGTCACAAATAGACAGAGGGGGTGGTCCTGGGGTTCAATTTGCTGTTTGACCTTTGAACTTGACGGTATAGTTTTACATTTTAGGTTAATTTGTGCTGAGATGAAGACTGTGTCAGGGTTGGAGCCACGCCTGTATATCTATGTCTCTGTCAGCCAGGTGCATAGTAGTGCTCTGGAGCTTTTATCCCAAGCAGATCCCTGGGAATGTAGGGAATTTCTCCCAGACGCTCCTGGTCACAGTGCCCTGGCAGCCTGTACTCACCAACACACACACATAGACACACACACCTCCTCTGCCTCCCCCTTAACCCCGACACCATTGACAGACACAGCCCAAAGAGCAGACACCTGGCTTTACAAGCACACACAGACACACACAGACTCACACAGACACACACCCTGGGGAACTGCAGGGAAAGTCAGGGATCAGCAGAAACACTCTAGAGAAACAGGAGAAGACAGAATGGACCAGATGCAAGATAGTACTCAACGAGACAGACTGAGGTGGGGGGCCGTGGGGACAAAAAACTAAGATCAAAACAAAGAATGAAAGACAGACAAAGAAAACCAGTGAATGTTTGCGTAAAGCACCCAAGAATTAAAAAACATCTATTGACATCATTTTTCTGATCTTCTCTCCACACACCTTTAACTCTGAAGTTTTTGACTGTCACATTAAATAGAGTCTGGCAGAGGAAGAGTTAACGGACCTTTCCCTCCTGTCACCGAGGGTGCGGCCTGCCTGTCAGTCAGGAGTTAACACCACCTGAGAGTCCTGTCAGCTTCACTTCCTTTGCTTCCTACCACCTGCCAATCACCCTGCTATGCCGCAAAACCACACGTGTGTATTTTAGAGTGTGTGTCTAAGAGCTCTGGTGTTGTTGTGTGAAGATTAGAATTAAAGGTACATTGCAGCAGGAGTTATTTCTTCTCAAGATGTCATGCCAATTAAGTGAGTGAAACAAATTCAGGGTGAAACGCATGAATCAGTCAGATAATGTGAAATCAAAACAGTGTGGTTACCAGAACTTGTTGCTTTCAACTCTTCCATGGTATTTCTCCTTGTTGCGGCACTGACTGGCATGTGTGATAATGTCTAGTCTCGATTCACACGCTGAAAGAATGAAAATCATTTAGGCGGTGGGAAGAGGATCCGGTCCTTCGATCCTGACACTAACACACACAACACACACATAGCTCACTATGTAAACACTGCAGGGCATGGTTCTCCTCTCCCCTCCTCTCTCCTCTTCTTCTCTATCTGTGTCTGCACCTCTGAGGCTAAGACAAACACTAGGTGTGTGTGATACACTCATATCTCAACGCACGCACCTTCCCCCTCCTAATTCCCCAGATGTGCTGAAACTTAAAGGCAGGTGGTGCTGCTTGTATGTGTGTATTGGGAGCAGTGGAGATCCACCCATAGGAAACAAAAAGTTTTTCATCTCACAAAGCTTGCATTGTTGCATAGAACAGGCATAAAATCTTCATATTATTATACTTCATGTGAGTCCAATTGATTATCTGTAAAAGGACAAACTACTTGTTTGCAGATACTCCCTCAAAATTCATGTGTCTGTCATTTATTGTCTTCAGTGACCGCTTGAACAAGTCGATTCAGCTGGAGGAAATATACAAGACTGACAACAAAGGAAAATGGGTTTGAAGAAACAGAAAATGGGTTTAGAAACACAGCGAGTATTGCTTGTCAGCAGCACCATAGCCGTGCAGCTGTGTGGTGTCTCTGTCAGTCGGCTGGTCTCTGTTTCACAGAGCATTCCTCTGCGGCTCTCTAATAGGCTGACAACCCCCTTTTGCCTCAAGATGCCGGCCAGCTATTGGTTCCCTGGGGGCTATGGACCTCCCCCATTCTAAGACAGACACCCATTTAGGCACTGAACTTGTGTGAGTGTAAGTGTGCGGATGTGTGAGTTTGGGAGTAAGAGTGTACACCTGTCTGGTGTTTTGCTGGTCACGTTAAAAAAATGTGTGCGTAAAAGGAATTTCTTATGAATGGCCACTCCACATGCATTTGTCACTTCTGTGGAGGCGAGACTGATATTCTGAAGGAAATACAATGAAGAAAATGGCTTGAACATAAAAGCATTAGTTGTGCTCTGAAGTGGAGGATCTGTCCTGTTTTATGCTGTGGTCACATCCTGTGGGAATAAGCGTCTTTGTAAAGCAATAGTTTGGGAATGATCATGCAAGTGAACTTGTTTGAAACCAACAAGATGCAGAAATGGAAGTTTTCTGTTGATCTTGCATGCAAGTAAAACTGAAGCAAAACAAAATGCATCCTGTCATTGCACTAGAGTCGGAAAATTATATAATGCAAAGATCAGTTTTATAATCAGTATAAAAACAGCAAAAAAGATTCTGCTGTGTATAAAGCCCATACTCAGCAGGTAGTATGTGACAGATCAGAGAGCTGCAGAATGGAAAGACTCCTGGACGGACACGATACTGGACAGGTTTGCAAACAGCTTCTGCCTCAGAGCAATCATTACACTGAGCTCTGCAATAACCAACCACATGCTATAGTCAACAATGTACAATGATGAAAAACCACCAGTGTGCAATTATCATAACCAGCAATGTGTAATGATCAACAATAATCAATATTCAACAATGTGCATTAATTACTGTACTTACCTCTCACTGTCCTCTGCACCTAAGTAGGTATGAATGTGTGAATGTGTGACTTGACTGAATGGGAGAGGATGTGTGTGTATGTTTTTTTTTGTTTTTTGGGGTTTTTTTTATATTTAAATATTTTGCATTTGTATATTTCCGTTTTTTTACTCAAGAAATACCCTCTTTATAAAGTGCATCAGAATTTCATTGTATGAGCTGTGTATATACAATGACAATAAAGGGAATCTTGAATCTTGAATTTCAAAGCATACCACTCAAATTATCTCCATAAATAAGCATGCATACCACGGTCACATATGCTAAAAGGTGGAGAAAAAAAACAAAAAACAACTCCACAAATCTGACACAAAACTGACAAAAACAAGTGACTCCAATGTCCAGTGTAGTGAATGTTTTTGCGATCCATCTTAATATTGTTGATCCTTTTTTAGAGGGTTTTTATGTCTGCTGTGTTGACTGTGATTGACAGGTGTGGCAGCTTTTCCATCATCAGCTGGAATCAGCTGACCTGTAGTTAATAATTTACATTAATAAAATCATCAAATTACATTGTTAAACAAATTTGAGGAAGTTTACCATTTTACAGTGTCAGTAAGCTAGTATACAGCATTAGTTCCTGCGGTTCCACTGTTCTGTCCAAATATGGTCACTCCTAAGTCCAAAGAGCCACCATAGTTACAGACAAAATAAAAACTCTGGCTCCAAACGGGCAGGATCTTTTTCTAAAACCTATGCTGTGCCTATGCCAAATATTAGTAATTAACACAACATCTACTAAACTTCACACATCTTTGCATTGTTGCATCTACTGTCTTTGGGCGTAAATACTCGTTTTCCAGCGTTTCTGTGGTTTATTAAGTTTAGTGACCTCTGATTCCCAGCTGAGCTCTGCCCAAATACTAATCAGCTGATTGAAAACACTGGTCCAGGTGTGCAGGACGGAGTTAAGTATAGTTTTTAACTGTCATTACTTTTATAGTTTTTGTTTCAGTTTTATTTTTATTTAGATGAATTTCATGGTTTTAATTTAGTTTAGATTTAGTTTAGTTTTGAGTTCTCAGGCACTATGAGGACAGCATTGATTTATTGGTGAAAAGATGAACAACTTAGAATGTGAAGAGTCAGTATAAAATAATTTACAAAACAATATACTGTGTTAAACAATTTTTAACAAAAATATTCTTTACATAGTGCAAATCAAGGGGGAAAGGGGGCCAACTTTACCTTTGTTTGTTGTAGTTTTTATTTAGTTTCAAGTATCAAAAGACTGATGTCCTGTCCACACTAATGCAGATATTTTGCAGAACAGATGTTTTTCTCTTCTTTTAGGCCTTTTATTTGCACGTTAACAGCATTTTAGGTCATGGAAACAGCATACTTTTCAAACAAGTGAAGGAGAGATTAGAAAATGCACCCAGATGGCATCAAACCTCATTTTGTTTATGTCTGCTGTTGTTTTATGTAATGAAGCTGCACCTGAAACATCAAATCCAGGTGTATGAATGAATTTATTACAGGTTGGTTCAGATCAGCACCGATACCTTTAGGGGATGAACTGGACCCTCATGACAGAGTAAACCTCTGCATCTACTATGTCCAGTATTATTCACTGAGTCTGCAGTTTTAAGTCCAACTGAAACAATGGTTTGTCTGAGGGTTTGTACCAGTTTTTCATTTTTTCATTGTTGTGTGGGCAGAGATGTTTTGTAATATGAAGGCTGTGTGGACAGATTTTTTTTTTTTACAGAGGAAGAAAATATCTACTTGGAAACATATCTATGTTAGTGTGGACGGGGAATAAATATAAACACAGATTACCAGACTATTTCATGCTGTTATGGCAAAGTGAAGCCATTTTTCCAAGAGTACAGCAACAGAGTCATATCCAAGCTGAATATGACTAATTCTGGAACGTGATTGGTAATTACAGCTGTCAGTCATCCCAACTGTGAGAAAATAGAGGGTCTGCACATGACGTCACCGCTAGTGGAAGTCACCGCGGTTCCGCCCACTGAGTGGCAGAAAGAGGGAGATGAGTGACAGCGTTGGTTTCAATACTGTCTAAACTGAAGAACAATATTCAATAAAAAAAATGGGGAAGAGCTGTTGTGAGATTGATTGTATGAACAGGTTTGAAAAGCAATCGGAGCTATCGTTTTACAGGCACTGAAAGACTAAGAAAAGAGAAGTAGATGGATCCACAAATCCAGGAAACCAAACCTGGATTTGTGGATCCTGTCTGGTGTCAGGTAACATTAATTTATGCTGTATTTTTGGGTAAAATCATACCTTAAATTACGTATTGTTTGGCTAACATTACTTCTTAGTAAAGCTCTTATAGCATCTTTCATGGTTTTTGTCTCCATTTGTGTGATTCTGAACCTTGTGCTCCTACATGATTAGTAAAGTAACTTAAACTGAGACTAACCAAGTTTTTCAAATACAGGGGAACTGGAGAATAAAACTACGACAGAGTATTAGGACCACATGAGAAAATAAAAACACTTGTCACTACGAGAATAAAGTCATAAAACAACGATGTAAAACCTGTAATTTTATGAGAATAAAGTTGAATACAAAAAGAATCACAATATTATGAGAATAAAGTCGTAGGTATAAAAAAACCCTCATAATTTAACAAAAGTGTCATTCGTTTATGAGATTAAAGTCGTCATATTCCGACAATAAAGCCATAATATTACAAGAATAATGTGGTAATTTAAAAACAGGTGGGAAAAATATCATAATTTACCAAAATACAGTTGTACCCTGCTGGTCCACAGCAGTAGTATCTGTGTTGTATAAAGTATTTGATATTAATTCTACTTAAATCTCCTCAGTCCCAGTAGATCATGCATATATTCACTGGGGTCAGTACATGGTCGACTGTTAATGCATTTTGGATCCGCTGGTTCTGGGCCTTAGTTTTGGACCCTGGTTGTCAGTAATGATGAAACCATGTATATTTGTTTCAGGTAAAAATAGCGATGATCCCCTACACCGTGGATGTCCGGATACGCGATTTCGGGTCACATGTCAACGTTCGTGGACCACTTGTTCTTTGGTAGCTTGTACAGATCCATGTCCAGTCCAACTGTCCGTAATTTAATTTCATATTTCACATTTTCCCAGTCTCGCTGTGTTTATTGCTATACTCCATCATGTTGAGCAGGTTGGTTTTTGCCACTCAGTCTAATTTAGAGAGGCGTGGCCTGGGGGGGAAGTGACGTATGTGCATACCCTCTATACCTGTGATTAATCAGAATCTGTGTTATGGCATAGACTTTCAACAACCAAAGAGTAAATGGAGATTCAGACCACAATACTGAAAGACAATTATGGATTTTTGCTGCAATAATGCTACAAAACTATGAAACACTACAGGTTGAATAGAAACATTTTTAGCTGTGGCAGTAATTTACACCACAATGAACTACCTTTAAAATAAAAGCTAACAACTGCCTTTTTGCAGAAAATCATTCTGATATTTCTTACCAGATAAGGCTTTGGCTACATCTGTTCTGTAAGTTTTCCCTGTAGGTTAGCAGTAGGAGGGAAATAAAAACAGGATTGCAGGACTGGAGATTCAGAAGGGAATGACGGACAGGAATCACACTGATTAGCAGTGGCAGGGCTTCGACCGAGGGAAAAGGGAAAAGGGGAAGCAGCAGTGAAAGGTTATACATCATGTTTACTCTGCTGACAGTAACTGTTAAGACAAAACTTAAGGTTCCCACATCAGCAGACACACTATTTCTATAATTTGGATGCAGGATACGAAGGACATTAGTATAACCACGCAACAGGCAATGTGAAGGATTCAGACAGGTGGAGAATTAGAGCTGTACACTCTCCTCAGACATCTTTGTGTTTTTTAAGCTGCACAAAATAAGACAAACAGGAACATGGGTGATGGATGGAGCAGGATAAAGGGCTGAAATGAAAGAGGAGAACATGAGGAGGCTCCTATTTGGCTCCACAGAGCATTCAACAATCTCTCCATCATCATCATGTCATCACTCAATTAAAAGGTTAGGCTGTGTTTATTCTTTCTATTAGCAAGATTTGCTAAACATCAACAAGCACTTATTACCAAGGATCACCAGCCCCAGGCAAAGGCACTGCTAATTGTAGAGTGTGTGTTTGTGTGTAGAGATAGAAGGAGAGGACAAGAAGAAGGCGGTTTTCTGAAGACCCTGACCTGCTTGTTTACTATATCATTACTGAGAATCTGTCATCTTTTTTATCATTCAGTATAAAGGAAATTCAGATTTGAATCAAAACACAATATATACATAACATAAGAAAACACATTTATAGAATTATGTAGCATGGTTTATAATTTGTGCACCAGACAACTCTATAAATGTTTATCTATTTCATTTCCTTATCCTCTTAAGGACAAGTGACAACTTTTGGACCACTTGTTAGCACATAACAATTTTCATGTATGTAGCTACCTGGTAAAATCTTTAATAGAATACTTGAACCTTTTGAGGTGATTCCAGATTAACTTTTTTTTCAAAGTAATTTAAGAAGACTGAAATTACTGCCATGTTTTTCAGAAAAATACTATCAGCCAATAAAATAGTCGGGCACATTAGTCTCAATGTTTGTTGGCCACATTACTACAGATATATATTTTCTAAATAATTAAAACACCCTTTATTTGGAAAAATATCTCTCACACACTGCAAATGTAAAAAAGTCTAGCACAATGAGAACAAACACCACTGTAAATTATTGGACTCAATAGATCCAGAGAGTTTAGTCTGTCATGAAGCTGAGCAGCAATGATGATTAAGTTGTAAACTTAGGTCAGTTTAAGTGATGGTTTGGGTTGAAATCTGTCCCTATATTGTAAAGATTTCACAGCAACACCAGTACCTGTATCTGTCTTCCATGTGTCACTGCTGACCTTAAGCTACTGCAGGTCATACACTCACACCTATGAGCTACAGGTGATACATCAAGTACATGGTCATCACACAAAATAACATGAAACCTGCACAAATGTGGATTCCTGTTTCTGATTATGTGTGTTTTCAAGTGCAAATGGGTGAATGTGACACATTATAAAGAACTTTGAATATCAATGAGGTAAACAAGAAACTATATAAATGCAAGCCATTTACCAGGCAAATGTTGTCTCCTCTCTTTGTGCTGGGACACAAACAATAAATCTGTTCATTATTTAACTGAGCATACAGAATATGTGTATTGTCAGAGTGTGGGGCATTTTTAAAGATGTTTTGACTTGTCAAAATGATTATTCATGTAGGCTAGAATCAGATTGTTGATGTGCACAATCTTTCATTGTGGTTAGGAAGGTAAATTTGGAAGCAGAACATAAAACACCCCAGTATGTCTCTGTCTCCAACTCACTACTGCCTCTTTCTGTCTTTCTATCTCACTCCTATCTGTTGTCTGCTTAACTCTAGGGTCCAGATAGGCATCTCTCCCCAATCTCAGACAGGACACACACACATCGCCACCACCATGAAATGCTGCAGATCCAGTGAGTGTATACCTATGTCTGGGATTTGTGTATGAGAGTGTGTGCACACAAAGTTATGCTATGTGTGATTAAATCTTAGCGAATAAGATAAGGCTGGGTGCTGTGATGATGCTGTTTGTGTGAAAGTTGTGTGTATGTGTGTGTGTGTGTGTGCGTGTGTGTGCGTGTGTGTGTGTGTGTGTGGCACTCGCATAATAACACGTTATGTATGTGAGCAAAGCAGGAAGAGGACTCCTCTGCAGCACGATGCTGGCGATAAGGGCGGGGTGCATGTGTGTGAGCTTGTGTGTGTGTCACCAGGGAGGTGGGACGGGGTTCAGTGGTAGGACAAGCTTGTCCATGCTGGTATTCGTGAGAGGCTCCCAAATACCAAGGTGGGATGGAAGGAGGGAGGTGGTGGGAAGGTGGTGGGGGATTGTGATGGGGGAAATGCCCACAGACTGGTGAAGTCCCTGTTCGTCAGTCAGAAATGTAATGCTAGGTTGTAGCAAAATTGCATGTATGCATTCACTGAGAACAGTGTTTTCCACCGTCTTCTCATATTGTTTCTATAAAGAGATGAGTTCATCTGAAAGGCACCAGTCCGTGCACAGCTTATCATTCAGCACCAAAACATTATCACTACCAATGAGGAAAACATCAAGTTGAGAATTTGAGCACTGACAGGTCATTTTTTTCTGAGTGTTATAGTGCACTTTTAATCTAAATCATCAAGCTAAAATGTTTTAACTTTTTCAGAGTCTATATTTTAATTAGTGAATGAATGTAAGTCAATGCAGTATCCATAAAGTGATGTAAAAATGATTGTTTACATGGTAGTTCCAGGTGTACCTAATCAAGTGGCCGCTGAGTGTACTGTAGTGTTCTGGTGCTGTGGCCAATCTGCTTTGAGGATCAATGTGTTATGTATTCAGAGATGCTCTGCTGCATACCTTGGTTGTAACCAGTGGTCATTTGAGTTCATTTTCTCTCTGCTCGGACCAGTCTGACCATTCTCCTCTGTTCTCTGGCATCAGTCAAGCATTTTTGCCCAGAGAACTGCTGTTCGTTGGATATTTTCTCTTTTTTGGACCATTCTCTGTAAATTCTACAGATGGTTCCTTGTCAACATCCTAGTAGATCAGCAGATTCTGAAATACTCAGACCAGCCTGTTTGGCACTAACAACCAAACCACGTTCAAAGACACTTAAATAATCTTTTTCTGATGTTCATTTGAGCTTCAGCATGGACTGTCTTGACCATTTCTATACATGTCTCAAACTTTTCAACTGTTGCCATGTGATTGACCTATTTGATATTTGTGTTAACAAGCAGTTGAACAGGTGTTACTAATATACAGAGTATGTGTAGCAATGTATGTCTTAAGCTATGAGGATGTAAACCTGTTTTCACAGTTACTTGTGTGATTTCAGGGTTAACATTTGAGGGTTAGATGTTATTTTAAAGATAGCATAGCATGGATTAGTGGTAGGTTTAGGCGTGTTGTGATTATATTTAAGGTTGGGTGAAGTCACAAGAAAGTTAATATGTGTACACAATGTCTCATAAAAAAACAAATGGAAACATTATGGATGGCAGTAGGTGTCAGTGAGGTTATTTACAGACTGATCTTCAACACGGCAAGTTTATACACTGTGAATCCACATTTTACGCAAAGGAGATTGATAGTACAGACCCACCTCAAACTCTTCTCAATCACCAGCCACTAAATGACAAGACATCAAACACAACAGGCAACAACATCCCAGAAACACTTGACACGTGCATTGGAAAAGTTAATGAAGTCACTAGTGGTTGTACAGGGTGGGGAAGCAAAATTTGCAATATTTTGAGGCAGGGATTGAAAGACAGTGTATGACCAATTAGTTTATTGAAAGTCATGAGAATTTATTTGCCACAAGAAAATTTACATAATAGAAAATGTTTTTATTCTATGTGTCCTCCTTCTTTTTCAATAACTGCCTTCACACGCTTCCTGAAACTTGTGCAAGTGTTCCTCAAATATTCGGGTGACAACTTCTCCCATTCTTCTTTAATAGTATCTTCCAGACTTTCTCGTAATAGTTTTGCTCATAGTCATTCTCTTCTTTACATTAAAAACAGTCTTTATGGACACTCCAACTATTTTTGAAATCTCCTTTGGTGTGACGAGTGCATTCAGCAAATCACACACTCTTTGACGTTTGCTTTCCTGATTACTCATATGGGCAAAAGTTTCTGAAAAGGTATGGATAATAGTGTTAGGTATGATTATGACATCAATATATGTTTGGTTTCAAAACAATTGACGTAGTGCCTGCTGAGAAAAAACAACTAAATGTTCATTGTAAATTTTGCTTCCCCACCCTGTACTTTGTGTATTTAAGGAACTACTGGGAGAATTTTTCCATATTTCAAAAATACACGAGTAATCATTTACAGCACTTACAGGTAAATAACAAAAAATGCTGTTATCTGACCTTAAATGATGGTTGGGAAAAGTTGGGATTCAACTGTGGTAAGAGTTGAGAATGTAATATTTGGTGGAACAACTGTGATTCTCAATGGCTGCATGAGTCTTTGCATGTTCTCCCACATTCATTCATGTTACTGTTGGGTATTCTATGCCACTCCTGCTGCAAAAATGCAACCACTTCTGCTTTGTTTGATGGCTTGCGACCATCCATCTTCCTCTTTATCACATTCCAGAGGTTTTCAACAGGTTCAGGTCTGGAAATTTGGAGTGGGGTCTTAATTTTTTCCAGAGCTGTATGGTTAAACTTACTCACGTACATATACATGCGCGGTGCAGGAAGAGGATGATGAGGTGGCTGACAGGAGCAAACAAAAGCTGTGCCCCTACGCAAACACACAAACACAATGAGCATTGAGAGAGCTGAACACACAGACATGGAAAAGGACTATAAGTAGCTCAGATTTGAAGTCCGCTTATCTGCACAAGAGTTTCTACTTCAGTCTGTGTGCATTGGGCAGTTAACGCCAACACATATCCTTCCTCATTTGACCTTCTAAACAGCAGAGTGTATGTGTGTGTGTAGGTGTGTGTGTGTGTGCGTGTGTGTGTGTGTGTGTGTGTGTGTGTGCATGCATGCAATAGATGGAAAACGAATTTGAAAGTGTATGCAAGTTTGTGATAACATGCATGCAAGGTGCAGGGGTGTGTAAAAGAAAGTCGCTGCTTTTTTGTGTTATTTTGTTTAGTTTTTTCTCTTCTTTTAATTAGTGATTAGCCATGTTTTGTTTTGTTTGTCATTGTTGTCTTGTTTTGTCAATGGGGATTTGTTTTATCATGTTTGTCCCTCCAAAATACTCATACTGTTTGGTGTTTTGTGTCACTTTGTGTTTTTCTTTTTCTTTTTAAGGGCCTGTCCTGTAGTGTGTGCATAGATAAATTTTGTGCATGTTACAGTTTTGTTGATTTTGTCCTCTCCGTTTGTGTTATGTCATGTTTAATTTTAGTTTTGTTTTGTTTTTTCATGAGAAAGTAGCTGCTTCATTATACTGAGAAATACAATGAAAACAATCTCAGAGCATGAAACGTGTTTGAGTATGTGTGTGTTTGTAATACGTATCATAATAAACATTAAAACACTTCTTACACTGCGGTAAAATTATTGATATAATAATTATGTGATATCTATCTGCTGGCGTGTGGCGCGGCGAGGTGAAAGAGAACCTAAGGAGGGATGAACGAGGGCGAAAGGTAAATATTTGGTCTAGTTAAAGTGGCAGTGTTTATGTTAAGAGTAGCGGAGCTGTTTGTCTGAAGCCTCTCTCCCCTTTCAGTGTGTAAACTTGGCTACCAGATAAAGCCTCGGCCCTGCTCACCTCTGAGAGATGAAGAAAAAGAAAGTGAGGGAAGGATAACAAAATAAACACAAAACAAAAGAAGGACTGCTTTTCCAGTACTCCTATCTCTATCAGAAACATTTACTGTACCGTGGCACAACAAATAATGAGGTGACAAGTGAGCAAAACATAAATACTAGTGCAGAGGACCCACATGGAAGGCATAAAGCAGGGGAAAGAAAAAGGTGACACAAAGACAGACTAACAGACTGATAAAGAGATCAACTGAAGCAAATATGTCATTCCCAGAGGGCCTTAGGGTAAATTATAACTCCAAAAATCATTCTGTAAAAATATATGTTTTGGAATAAGATAGAGAAACGCCAAAAAGGGTGATAAAGTAAGGTGTTATTGGGGGGAAAATGGAAAGGATGGATGAGGACAGAAACATGCAGACTGAGGCAGAGAGACGGAGATGTAAAGATAGACAGCAGCCAGAAAATGGAGAGTTTCAGTCAGGCCAAAGATGGGGAGATAACTCAGCCAATAAGGTCCTGAGTGTGAAAGAAAGAGGCTTTCAGAGAGGCATGTCAATCCAGAAGAGTCCACGCTCCAACAGAATATTTATACAGCAAATAGAATTAAAGAAAAAGAGAGAGGGGAAGAAGAGATGGATGGAAGGGGTTTCTGTTTACGAGCATGTGTACCAGGGCTGCAAAATGTAAAGAAACTGTACTAAGTACAGTGGAGATAAAAATAACTAAGAATTATCTTTGTGGCCGTGGTGTTGTGCATAACCATTCACCAGAATAAAATGTTGCCATTATACATTTCTGCAAACCACAGATATGTATGTATATGCACAGAATGTGCATTTCAGGGTACTGTAACCATAGCACACTTGGCATGAATGTATATCTAAGTTCACAGATAATGTATTTAACTTGTTTTCTTCGCATTATTAAACTTTTTATGATTAGTTTTAGGTACTGACAGCATTTGGTTTATGGTTCATGAGGAGACTAGAACTTGGTTTAATACATAAAAAGTCAACAAGGATGTAATTAAAATGTACTCACGATGTTTTCAGCAATATTCAGAATCAAACCACAATCCCTTCCTATCTCAAGCCAAACTACTTTTATCAGCTAAACCTAAACACTCACAGGGGTCGAGATGGAAACTCTAGTCTCTAGTGGCACAGTCTTGGATTCTGAGGATCTACTTTCCATCCACGCTAAACATGACCTGCCTGTAGAGGAAATGCAAAAAACGGACCCCTCTACGACAAATTTCACTGAAATTATACATATCCATGGTTTTGCAAAAATGCACAGAGGTGAATAAATAGGTTGGAACTCATATGCATGAATCAAATCTAGCCTTGAAATCTTTGGTTAATGGAACTGATGAAGCATGAAATCTGCTGATGTGTTTAGAACCCCAGTAGTGTTCTTCTTGTGAGAATATAAGAGTATGGATACCGGATCAGTAGCTTCTGGTGATGGTGAGTCACAGAAGTAAAGGTCTGAGACACACTAACAACTATCATTCATTCATTCATTTTCTGAACCCGCTTTATCCTCACTAGGGTCACAGGGGTCACTGGAGCCTATCCCAGCTACTTATGGGTGAAGGCGGGGTACACCCTGGACATGTCACCAATTCATCACAGGGCTGACACAGACAAACAATCACTATCACATTCACACCTATGGGCAATTTAGATTAACCAGTTAACCTATCAGCGCATGTCTTTGGATGGTGGGAGGAAGCCGGAGTAGCTGAAGACACCCCACACAGACACGGGGAGAACATACAAACTCCACACAGAAAAGTCCCACCCTCATTGACTGGTACTGGAATCAAAACCAGGACCTTCTTGCTGGATCCACTGCACCACTGTGTCGCCCAACAACTATTAATATTTTACACTTACTGGTGTGGTGGTTGACTGTGATAACCAAGTAAAACTTCCCTAATTACCATCCCTTTTCTGAACCGCTTTGTCCCTGTGAGGATCACAGTGAGAGGATGCACACATGCAAACTGTGCCTCCCAAATTCTCTAATTACCTTTCAGCATATTGTAATTAGGGATGGGAGTCGAGAACCGGTTCTCAAAAAAAGTAGCTCAATTCCTTGGAATCGTTTGCCTGCCAGCTTAATGATTCTGCTTATCGATTCCACCTATATTGCACATGCATGATGACGTCACACGTACGTTGTATTGTTTTGGTTTAGAACCTAACCAAGATGGCGTTGAGGCAGAAATGCTCCAAAGTATGGCTAGATTTCACACGAAAAGATGAAACCAGGGCCACTTGTAACACTTGCAAAGCATCCATTTCTTCAAAGGGGGAAAATACCTCCAGTATGCCAAAACATTTGTCCACACAGCATGCAATTCATTTGTAGGAATGTCACGTGTTTGATACGCTACTTAGCAATGCTTGTGAATCTTGTGGCAGAACAAACACCAGGGCGTCATCCGGACCTGGTTCTAAGGGGGCAGGGGCAACAAATAAAAGTTTCTGAAGGTAGGGAAAAGGAAAATGAGGTGCATAATAGCGGGAGACACAGAGGAATTAGTAAAGCATCTTAAGTTTCACTTTCACTTTGTATGGTCGAATTGTGTGAACCCCCTCCTCCCCCGAACCGGGTCCAAAGTCACCTGTTATTATTATTTGTGCATACGGTATATGTTATATTTTCTGTGCAGAGATGGAAACATAAAAGACAGTTAATGAAAACAAACACGTTTATACTCTTTTATTCCCTCACCCAATGAGAATCGATAAGGAATCAGATCGATAAGCAAAATCGATAATGGAATCAGAAACATTAAATTCTTATCAATTCCCACCCCTAATTGTAATGTAAGTGTTCTGAGATGAACTAGAATTCTACTGACTAGTAATGGAAGACTCAGATCATTTTAAGGATCTGGATCATTCTGAATCTCTCACTGATAGGATCTGGGTTGTAAGAGTCACTTGAGTCACTTGAGCCAGAATTGCTCAATCTAACTCAAAAGGATGAATCTGAATCAGATGACTGTCACTGCATTGGATCCTGTGAGTAACGTCAGTGTGTGAGTGGTTCTTCTGTGTTAGTAGCAAGTGGTCCCTCTGTCTGCGAGTGAATCTCTGGTAAGAGATTCGAGTCAGGATTCACTCATTTGTCTCTATCAAGCTCAGACTGTGGGGCTGACAGATAGATTTGGATCAGTCAGTACCTTTCCTTCCAATAAATCATCTGGTTACTGTCATTTCTAGGATTTGTGTCAGCCTCTATAGGACTATGTGTTATTATAAGGTTATAAAAGTTGCAAGAGGTTAATTTGAAATTTAAATGTGGTAAGACTCAACTGATCTAAGTAAATGGACACACTGATCTCTAAGTGACGAGTCATTTAAGGGATTCAGGTAAAACATTCAACTAGGGATTCACTTGACTGTCTCCACTGCCAACATCTGAAGGCTCTCTGTTCTGTAGAATACCAACCCCATGATGCTGACTTACTCAAATCACATGGATTTTCAGGCTGGTAAATATGTGACGGACATCTGTAGTTACCCATCACTGACCACATTCAGCCAGATGTGTTTCTACTTCTTCAAGGCTTGACATAGAAGCTCGGAGAAGTAGCCTGAAAAAGCACTAGGCTCATGTATAGTCGTTTGATTTGGACTAAGAGAGAGCTGCAGAGAAAAGATATATTTTTACCATTTTTTGACTGATAATCCCAAACTCTGAATGCTTATCAAAACCAATTCTCAATCTCTTTAAAGAATTACTTCAAAGAAGGTCAGTTTATCAAGCTACTGCCACTTTGTTTTACACACAACTCCACAAAATCTCTACATATGTTTCCTGAATGTATTTGCTTCATTAACCATCACTACAAGCCTGGAAGATTAACTTTTCTCAGACCACACAAAGCTTATTGAGTAAATAAAAGATCATCTAAACTTATCTGAGCTGCATTCTCGGGCTTTATTGGTGACTCTTTGATGCTGATGTATTTTGATTGGGAATTAGCTTTCCTCCCCCCTCAACAGTGACGACCAGCTAAACAAGAGCCAGCTGTACAAGCCTGTGATTACATCTCATCTCCCCACCGTTTGCCCCAAATACTCCCCACAGCAGAGTTGTTGCACCCTTCATCGGCAAATAGGAGCAGAGTGGCATACAAATACATGTTTTAAGTTTGTGTAATATCGTAGTAGTGTTTGTCTGTCTGTAACCATGTGCAGACATGGGGTGGGTCTGTTAAAGAAAAAAAAAAAAAAAGGAAGACACTAACTTGTACCAGTGTGGCTAATTTGATATCCACATAGGCTGTGAATGTGCATGGAAAAAGAAAAGAGACATTAAGTGGTCCAGCTTTCACCCCAAGTGAGCCTACACATTCTCCAGATAGTTGGGCTGCTCATATGAAAGGCCTTCGCGTGGCAGGGCAGCACGCTGATTCAGCTGCAGGTTATTGTCCCTCAAAGACGTTTTCTTACAGGAAAAATATTATGATACATCTGCACATATTTAGCTCTGAGCCACACACAGATATAAGCCGGTACAGGCATGGAAGTACACACAAACACATTTAGAAAAGAAAGAAGCCATGGAGAGCTGTCAGACATGTTCAAATGCTGGTGTGGGCTCAAAGCAATAAGAGCGTTATCTGCCCGTCGTCAGGAGCCCATCAGCCCCCTTGGGGAGGCAGATTGATCATATGGCGGCTAATCCGAAACTGGCCTTCCCGTGGTGATTTCCTTCCTTCCTCAGCTCAGCTCAGACTTTTCTTCATGCAGCCACGCACATCGAAGGCTTTTCTGATCCCAAAACAAATGTTTTTCACTACATGTCCAATACCACTTTCAGTGCTGGTGGCGTTGCATGGTTAAAATAAGAAAGGACTCTCCACGGGAATGGAATTCTTTGAAGTACACTGGATAGGGGGTCTGTGTTTCTGCTCACACACACACACTCATACACACACATCCTTGAATTGTTAGACATATGAGGACAACCCTTTGACTTATATTGTCTCTTTAACCCCTTGACTTGACATGACAGCATGCCGACACTGACCCTAAGCTCTTCTCTCACCTTATTTTGACCTAAATCCAGCTTCTGCTTCTAAAAATACTCTCTTGATAGATGTGGTCTCACAAAGTTTTACCATAATTGACCACTTTCTGGTTTCTGGGGACGTTTGGACCCCATGGAAGATTAAAAAAATCTTGTATAAATCCTATTTAAACCACAAACACACAGCCTTTTGGGAGCTGTGGGAGCACTCTAAGCAGGAGAAAAACAGAGTCTTTGAAATTTCCAAGCAGCATCATAATATAATGATACAGTTCATTGCATCTGCTGGAACTGTATACAGCACAAGACCTCAGCATAACCCTGTACGACCCTCAGGGCCTTTGGTCTGAGGAGCCATCAAAACAAGGCCTCACCAGTCGTCTCTCTCCTCTGTCTTTCTCCCTCTCCTCTTGTTATTTGTTCAGTATGTAGTACAAATTTCCCCATGTTGCAGGCATATAGGGATCAGTGCAGCGAACTGTGCCCAACCTCAGCTTACCTTATGGAGCTCGTTACAATGCCACAAAGTTCAGGCCTGACAGATCCAATAACCCCTCCGCCATCGTTCAGGGGAGAAATTGCTCCGAGCGATCCATGCCGAAAAACGCCCCGCGCCTCACCCCGCGTTTAAAGTTATGATCCTTATCGTAATTAATTCAATAAAGCGGTAATGTGCTGCAAACCCGGCACCCCCCTGCCTCGTCCAGCGTGCAGGGGGATATAGGCTTTCAGGTCCAGGCTCTCTCACTGACTTCAGTGTCGAAGGTAATAGGGAGCAGACAGGAGTTAGACAGCGATAGGTATGTCTGCACCGGTGCGAGTAAAGAGGCCTAATCGAATTTGTTTTAGACTTTAAAAAGATACTTTCAGGGGTTTGTGTTAATAACCTAATAATAATAAGAAATGGAAAGCTGATCCAAGGTCAACAGTGGAAGGAGGCCATTTTTAATTTGGAAAACTGGAATGGGCTCCAAATAATTGACTACCATCCTGTGGATGCACACATTGGCTTCCAGGGCCCCTGGAAGATCACACCAGCAATGAAGTAGAGCCATGAAGTCCATGATGCCCTTAATAACTCAAAAAAGGGTTAAAACCAATATTAATAGTGGCAGACGAATATAATGTTGTGTTACTCAGGAACATAACTGGACAAAATACCTGTAAGTAGAAATAAAAGAACTGCAATGAAATAAGATACAGTAAAAATATTTGTAACACACCAAATGGTAACAGCTTGAGTTGGCTTCAGCTCACAGAGCCTGTATGTTGAGAAACTAATCAAAAGCCTTGGTTTGGATTTGTCAAAACTTTAATCTACATGGCTGTTACAATTGACTATCCTACTCCCTTTTTATGGCAAAGCACATTACCTGGAATAATATCAATATTATCACTGAAAACAGAAGGCATGTCATCACAACATTTTAGGGTAATTGGGAACGTGACCTGGCTTTAGATGAAAAATAATAGTCAGTCACATGTATTGTTTTACTCCAGCTTTAATTATTTAAACATACTTCTGGAGATTGAAACACAGATTAGAGACACTGAGAGTTGTCACACAGTTGTTACAGTCAGCATAGTGTGGAGGTCGGTGGTGCTTTTAGGCATCAGCTGCTCCAGTGTGTGCTCTTTTCAAGTGTGAGGCAGTGGCAGCATAATCAGTCTGGTCTCATTTTTGTAAGTGTGGCAAGAAAATTAACTTCAGAAATGGACAGACTTGCAAAAGTAAAATCATTTGCCTTCAAAGTGAAAACCTGCAATATATAAAAGTGCAATATTATGTGTACTTAAGTGAAGTTTGTGTTGGCAATTGTTTGTTGACATTGGCTTTATAAGATAATCGTAGGTAGTATTGCACACTGTTGCTGCTGTGGATGATCAGCAGAGAATCACTGAAGCACTTTGGAGTGACCTGAGTAGAAAAGTCAGTCAACAGGCTATTATTGTGGATGGAGGATACCAAAACAATTAGGGAAGGTGCACATTTTTTCTATGGTAGCATCTGTTGACACATTGGAAATAGAAGTAATAATATAAGCATTTTTTTCAAATCTTTCACATATTGTATGGATTTATGCTATTTCTTTTCTTTTTTATTGTGTATGATGTTTTTTTATTTTTATTTTTTTATCCTATGGACCTATTTGCTGTGTCCTTAATAAAGCTTGAATGAATGAATGCATTGGATGGTTTAAGTCAATAAGGTCTACAGGAAATGTCCACCTCTTAGTCCATAGCGATGCTGGTGCTTACACACCTTAGTCCAACTACAACTGGACTTAAAATGTACATATAAACATGTTAATGCAACTGAAATCAAAGTTCTAATAGTCTGACTCAAACACACCCAGATAATGTGATTGAAAGTTGATCTGCTCCTACATGTTTACAGACCACTTGGACTACAACAGGATGAGGTGTTCTATGCATCTCATCTGAAGAAAAAGTCGAATGGACAGAATGGACAGCATGTAGCCTACAAATCTGCAGCGTTGTCCATTGTTGTTCCAGTTACCTCATGGCTGCCAATTTGATACCTCACCATTGATTATTGTTGTAGTCTGTGACATCATAGCTCCACTGGAAATGGCCCAGTACTAACAAGCTGAAAGAGTGCATCTTGCTACCTATAGCGGAGGCAACATGACTTCAAAAATAAATCGATGACACTTCCATGCCTGTAGACTGGGACAAAGACAATAGTCTGATTAACTGCAGCTCGGCTGTCAGAGAAGTGCTGCAGAATCTGCAGCCATTACAAGGTTTCATTTTTGGTCAGTGAACTTAGTCAGCATTGCAAAGCTTCTTGAGACATTTCAAAAGGGATGAAGCTGGCTGAAGAACCAAATATAAATCCTGGTCTGTAAGTAAAAACACAGGTAAGTTTTTTGAGTTTTTTCCTCTGAAATCCGAGCAAGGGGTCAAAACAGGCTCCATGTTTTTGGTGATCAGGTTGGGTTTAACAGTGTAAATAAGGAGCAGGGTAATCCAGCCAAAGAATTATTCATGATTTCTGCGCATGGTAAATAAAAGGGGAAAAAAAGGGGGAAAAAAACTGTAGCAGGACCACCTTTGAACACAGGAAAATAAAACAATGTTTTAATCCAAACACTCAGTTCTGCTAAGCGGAGACATCCAGTGCCTAAAGGCGCTGAGCTGAGCTCATTCTCCTGTTACATTTTGAGGGGAGAAAATACTCTATGTCCATTACTGACACAGTGGAAAAAACTTGGCAGGAACAAATTTACCTAAAATTTGAATATTATGAAATCTTCCCTCATAACTTCCATACTATGTTTATATTAGTTTCCTGTTTATTCACTTCCAGATAATGACAGTACTGGTCATGTGGTTGTAATATGAGGTCTATACAAATTTGATGGGGGGGGGGGGGGGGGGGGGTATTAGTCACAGGTTCATTGGCAGTGTGAAGATGAGGGCATTTGGATGATTGGTTTGTGTGTCAGTGGGTGGTGATGTTGGTGTTGGTGGGGGTAGTGGGGGTCAACAACTCCTCAGTCAGCTCAGTATATGACCAACATTTGCACCCACCCGCCACTCTACACTCCCCCTCCCTCTCTGAGTCCCCCTTCAGATTGATTAAATTGGATCAAGATGACACCAATAATTGGCTCAAGCTGGGGCCGGTGCACAGACCCAACGATCCATATCTAACTCCTTTTGTTGCGATGGTGTCCCTTTTCCCTGCACCGTGCTCCATTTGGAACGGTTTACCTTGGCTCCGTCACAAGCGTTTTAGCCCAATCCCCCGCTGAACACAACAGCTCGCTGACATCATGAGAGAGACGGAAAGGTTACATTTTTCACAGATGTCTGGGAAATTATCGACACTGGCTTTTTACGGCCACCCAATTCATCCCTTTTGTTCAATATCCCCGGGGGAGTCACACACAGAGAGACGATGAGGTGTTTTGGTGTGAAATGTTCCTCCTTAGTATCAATATCCATGATCTTAAGGAAAAAATAGATTGAGAACTCCAGGAGATGATTTATTTTGAGTGCCTGAGTGTTAAGAAACAGTGATATTAATCTGTGCTTGATCAGTGCATAAAAAAAGGAAATGATAAATTGGACACTGCATGGATGAAGTGTAATTTTGGCAAAAGTTAAAATAACACATATATTTTCTAGTTTTGCTTGAATAATCCGAGGAATTTCGATTTTATTGCAAAACGTAGAGGACAGAAATGGCTGCTAATCAGCTTTCTCTTCAACAAGGCTGATTTATTTTTTATAGAGATGGCAAAGCAAAATGTTTGAAGCTCTAATGAATTTAAAGTAAATTGTTGCAAAGTGCAGCAACATGAGCACAGAAAAGCTTAATCAGAAACAATATACAGCTCACAGCTCCGGCTAGTGACCTGCCGTTGCCTGCTAAATAGGTCTGACATGTTTGTTATCCTTAGAAATTCCTGACTACTGGAATCTACTTTCACCCTTCAGGTTGCTGATTTTTCCTGGCCTCTGCATCGTCTTGGCCCTGCTCCCTCTACACCGTTAAAAGACACATAAACATCTCAAGAACTCTGTGAAATTGGTTGATATATGGAGACACAGATCCCAACATCCACCGCTTTTATAAAAAATGAGGCGGGTGACAAATCAAAGTAAAAAACAACATAGGCATTGGGCAACCACTTGCCATCCGAACTTGAAACTGTATATTAGTGAAATTAAGTTTATATGTGACTAAAACCTGTAAATCCCACTACAGCCCACAGTATGTTTCAGGTTTGTGTTTCATAATTATAAATATTTTAACTAATGTACTTTTAAGGTACATTAATCTAAGATGGTTCTCCTGAATATAAATTGTTCATAATTGACACATATAATTGCAGATTGCAGATACTGTTACATGAATTCATTCACCTCTTGTTACCACAGTACTGTGGTGATATATGAAATATACTTCAGTGCATTCTTTTGTGCATTTTGCTACAACAGTACTGTGGCAATTGATGGAAGAAACGACAAATTAGTGTTAATATATAGTATAGAATAGGAATTTTGGTTCCAATTGCTCTGTATGTCGTTTTATGGGGTTATTTGTTCTGTGCAGGTGGGCGGAGCTACATGTTAGATGCAGCAGTGTGCCGTGTTACTTCTCAGTTCTGTGTCAGTTCAGTGTATTGAGTGCTGTGCTACGAATTCTGCACTCTGAACATTGTCCCAGTGGCAGATTTATATCAATGTCAGATTTTACCTACTGGCACCCTTGGCACAGCAACCCCCTGTTTGAACACCTGCAGGAAAAAAAATGCTGCTTTGATCTGGAATCAAACCCAAGGCTTTCACAACGCTGGCTGAAGCATTACCTACTGAGCAAAATCTCCACTGTTTCTAAGTCTGACTTATTTCAGACTTATTTGATTGCCTTGGTACTTTTCGGGATGTGACAAGTTACCAGTCTATACATGATACAGTATAAGGGGGTGCCGATTGGCTCTGTGGTAATAGACAAACTGATATTTCATGCCACAGTATTGAATCAGTAGCCACCTTGAAAAAATAATTTATTCCAATTTTATGGCTAACAGTGTAGATCAACCAACTTGTTGATTTGATTTGATTTATTTATTTATTTCGAACATGCAAAAAAACAAAAATAAAAACAAAATAAAACATTCAAATGGACAGAATCTATCTCCAAGCACATACAAGTCTGAATTTTGCATGGTCGAAAAGGAGTAGGAAGAAGTATGAACTTATTTAATCCTACCCCTCAGTGCTTTTACACCTTTATCACTAACTTAATACAAGAGTCAAACAATAATATTTTCCTAATATTAACATCAAACCACAACAAATACATAATGCAGTAACTGAATTACACCCAACAATATGATCATGGCAATCCAGTCATATAAACAGACTCAACAATTCAACCATTTTCTTCAACAATTACAGCATATTTATCAGTACAATATCATCCATAAACAAACAGTCCTCACTGTCATTATTACATACTGTACCTCTCAAGAATCATTTTTTATATCTTTTTTAAAACTGAATTATGTTTGATATTTGTTTTATCTCCACACACAATTTGTTCCCCAATTTTACTCCACAGATGGTGATACAGAAACTTTTTAACATTTTTAACCCTTTATGAATCCTTAAATTTAACTTTCCCCTTAAATCATAGCCTCCCTCTCTTTCACAAAACATTTGTTGAATACTGCCCGGCAGTAAGTTATTCTTTGCTTTATACATTATTTGAATAGTTTTGAATTCCACAAGGTCAATGAGTTTTAGATCGGAAAAATAGTGGATTTGTGTGTTCACAAAAACCAACACTGAACGATTCTTATTGCTCTTTTTTGCAGTAGAAAAAGTCTTTTGTAATGAACTTGTATATGTATTTCCTCATATCTCCAAACAGTAACTTAAATAGGGTAAGATCAATGAATTACACAAAATCTGAAGTGATTTTTGATCTAATATCCCCTTTGCTTTGGCCAGGACTGAGATGCTTCTAGATAGTTTATTTTACACGTTTTATGTGAGGTTTCCAGCAAATTTTATCATCAATTATCACTTTTTGTTTTGTGGCAGCATTGATAAACTTTTGATGATTAGAGTTAACTGCAAAAGTCTACAATGTATCTTTTTTTTAGACCAAACTTAAATATTTTTCACACCATACCCAAAGCACATTTAATCCCTAGACCAATGGAGCTCCAATGTGATGTGAAGTCTAGTGTCTGATGGGAAAGTTATAGACTTTGTAAATAAACCATGCATCCTGACCTCATTGTAGTTTGTGAATACTGCTGGAACTACCACTAGGATGAATAAAGTAAAATAAATCTAAATCTGATCTAGTCTAAACGAGGAGAGGACAAAAAAGGCATATATCCTTCATTAATAACATTTGGTTCTTAATAAAATCATGTCACTGATTATGCTTGTAGCATAATGTAACATGAGTGTGAATGCGATGTTTACAGGCTCTAATGTTCATTAGTAGTGATTCTGCAGATGTAGAAGCTCTACTGGAGGATCAGTAACAAAAGCTATCTAGCACAGTGGTGGTCAACAGCAACACAATGTGTCTTTGTGAGTCCAAAGCGATGGTGAAGTTGTCCTCATTGATGTGTCACACCTCCGTGGTGAATATGAGTTACGACCATTAGGACAGAAGAACATGGTGCCATCCATGTCCACAGATCCTTGATTTCTTTCCATGTAGCACTGGTAAACAAAATTGGTTGCTGTATGTACTCACATAGACTTTGATGCATTTTGTTATTTGTGATGCCGTGGTGTATGGTGTTTGTTTTGCCTACAGGGTATTTTCTGTTGTGGTAATTGTTGCTCACAAAACTGGAATAAAATAAAATTTCATCTTCTCATGAAATGATTGTGTCAATGTGATTTATTCTTGATACTGTATTAAAGGTGTAACTGGGACTCAGAGGGACACAAAGGTGATTACTGATATCTATAAATAGGAATAAAAAGATGAATGTGTCTGAAAACAAAATTACTGCCAACTTTATGGGCAACAGTGTATATTCCCTCATTTGGTATTTTGATGATTGTATTCGAGAACAATGTCCAACGCACTGGTCAAAACTTCCCTAAATGTGTTAAATTATTTTTGATGTGATGACTGTAAAATGATTCACATCACTGTCATGCCCATAAGACCAGTCAGTGAACCCCCATGCAAGGGGCTGTATTACTGTAATAGACCACTCAACGAGTACACAGCGTGTGGGACCTTGGGAACGGTTACATCAGGTAAATGGTCCAGGTTATCAGTGCAAAATCAGAGACCCATAGACCGCCCCTGGCTGATGCATTCAATTAGGCTCTCCAGCACTTTATCTAATGCTTTAACTCAGTCCTATAGGCTAAGGTGATCCTGCTGCGCTGGAGCTGTGGACAAAACCTCAGCCTGTCAAATCTGATTGAAGCAAAGCCTTGTGGATCCCATCTCTTCGTCACCAAGGTTACTAATCAGATTTCCATCCTGTACAGCCGCATGCAGGATTTCCTGATCAAACGCTGCAACTTGGCCCCACCAGCCGGCCGGACCCATTATCTAACATGTTTTCTATGCGGAGGGGTCAAGCACAGTGTAAAGCTCTGGGAGAAACACTATACCTGTCTTTTGGAGCAGGCTGGAGGTAGAGCCACCGACAGGTTAAGAAGGGGGGTCAAAGTCAGGACTCAACCCAGTTTCAACTCACATCAGGGGATAAATAAAACTGGAAAATATTAAGAGCTCTTTCAACCTGAAAGTTTCTGAAATTCAAGAACATTTCAGATTAAGCTTATTGATTTATCTTAATTTATTTAATCAACTTACTACAACTAGTAATAATCTCAGCGGAATATACTGTATCTATCATGGAAATCAGACTTTTCTATATAATACATGTAGAATGTGTCACACAAAGTCTTTCTTGTCAACAAAAATAAAACTTCAAAGATGGCAACCCAGACTTAAACCAGCCAAAAAGTCTACAGGTAATACTTTGAGTCATGGTAGAGCCAATCACATGGTCACATGTTTATTGACACAGAGCTGACCTTTGAACCCAGCCTGTGCCTGCCAAGAGGTACGATATTAGTCATGCTAGCTTGCTGTGTGTGTGAGTGAGATACTTTGCTACAGCTGAGCTCCTTTCAACAGCAGCCAAAGCCAATACCTGTCTAATTCTGCAGACCATGGGAATCAATGGAGGTGTAAAAACCTGTTAGTAAAAGGATAATGGGAAAAAAAAAAATGTTAGAGTTACTCTAAGTTGTAAAATGACATGCATATTAAGGTAATTTTGGGAAGTTGGCTCTTTTTTCAGGGTTTTGATGAAAAAACTGAGAAGGATTTTTGTGCCAGTTAAGAAATATATATATATATATATATATATATATATATATATATATATATATATATATATATATATATATATATATATATATATATATAAATGTTTTCTTTTTTATTTATCACTGAGCTGGTCATTTATTTCCTCTTTGAGCAGAGGCATTTCTCTTTTTGCCAGTTTGGACTTTGCATTTATGTACTGAGTAATATCAATAACTTCATCCACTTGTCAGCTATGATCAGCCTAGCGTTTTCAATTAATGCACCGTAACAAAAAAAACCTAGGTCGCCTGGCGTGTCAGTGTAACTTCAGTCAAAAGTGTAGATTTTGAAGCTCTCTTCTACTTTTTGTTTGACGTTGATAGACCATAAAAACTGGAGATATGATTTGATAGTTCAAAACTATTCAATTACAGCTTTATGTCTTCATACTTTCAACCTATGTTTACTTTTACAAGTACCAGAACAGTTCATTTAGCATATTTTTATTGCAAGAAAGAGTCATTTTTTTCAATTTGGATTTATATACTTTGGGCCCAATATGTTAATAAAATAGATTAAAGTGTAAAAATGATTATCAAATCATATAGGTGAAGTTCTGCTGGATAAAAAAAAAAAAACAAAAATGAGTATGGTAAACATTTTTTTACATGGTATATAAATGCAAAATCATGAGTATTCAAAGACACCACAAATATGCTCAGACCCTGAAGGGTTAAACTAATAGTCTTATAGATCCTTGTCTGTGTGCAGCCAAAGCAGCTGGATAGCAGAGGTGAAAAAGTAAAGGTGAAGGTGAAAGCCACCCCTCCACTGCTGACGGCTGTGGCTGTACTGGGGGCAAAGTGGAGGGGTGGGTGCCGGATCAGAAAGACCACTGATTTTACCAATGACAGATGTGGCGGTGCCTACACTGATGTGGAACCGCTTCCATTGTTTTGAAAACTCACTCCACATGGACTCGTGAGTTTGTGTAGTGAGCCAACGCTGCCAGGCTGCCTGGGTATTGAAGGTGACAACAGCACCTGTCAAAAAATAAAATAAAATAAAATAAAATAAAATAAAATTAAAAGAGAAGAGAAGAGAAGAGAAGAAAAGAGAAGAGAAGAGAAGAGAAGAGAAGAGAAGAGAAGAGAAGAGAAGAGAAGAGAAGAGAAGAGAAGAGAAGAGAAGAGAAGAGAAGAGAAGAGAAGAGAAGAGAATGGTGCTAAAGTGACCAACACAGCTAAGTTCAGTCTGTTCATGGAAATAAAAGGCAGACAAAAAAGCAGCAGACAGACAAAGTGTTGCGACAGAATAGAAGACAGAGAAGCAGAGTGCTGAGTGGTGAGGGTTGGGGTGATTCTGTTTCACTTAATGTAACCATGGAGGGCTGGGAGCCCCAGTGCTGCCCGCTCTGGGCTCCTTAATGTAAATAGCCGTCGCTGCCCCAATGCTCAGGCACATGTGAACGCGCCATAGCCGTGTTATATGACTCTGTCTAACCAAACAGCACTCACAGACACAGAAATTCCTGCTCCAACTATTTTCCCATCACTCGAACGAGGCAGAAAAAGGGGGGAGAGAGGGAGACAGACAGAGAATGAGAGAGCAATCATGGTGGTGAGAGAGGAAACATTTCTTTGGCGTGAGGCAAAATACAATTACCAGAGAGACGTACTTTTCTAAGACAGAAAAAAAAGTAATTTATGGAAGAAGGAAAGGAAGCAGAGATCTCCTGGAGTGAAAAGTTCATGATCTCTTCAGAAATGTCCTCTGCATCAAGTTCAGTGGTCTCTCTGGGACTTGAAGTACCATGACCTTATTGGCTGTCAGCCTGAGATTGAGGCGCCTGATTGGCTGTGGCACATTCCTCATTCTAACCCAGTCCAACTTACATGGCCATTAATGTCAGCCTATCAAATTATACACGTAGCTTTCAAACTGCTGAGGAGAGTTAAGATGAACTACAGGAGGATCCAAAACACTATAAACTTAAAAAAAAAACAACCTGTAATTATTATTATTATTATTACTGCTACTACTACTACTACTACTACTACTACTACTACTAATAATAATAATAATGAAATGATTGTGATAATGTGATTTATTTTTTGATAGATAAAGTGTAACTAGGAGTCAGTATGCAATCATTACACCCGGGTTAAGGTGATTATTAATCTATAATAATTATGTAATAATAATAGAATAAGAAATGTGTAATTTTCAAGTATTAGGCTTGCTTTTTGACATTTTTTGACAAGGAATGCTCCGAAAATAGAGTGTATTTCCAGATAACATTGAGTGAGTTTCAGTTTTTTTTTTTGGTTTTGTCATAGAAGAATGTTAGAGGTACATTTTGTAAAACTAATAAATGAGAAGAAAATGGAGCAACAGAGTAGTTTTAGTAAGTAAGACATGTCTGCTGTCTGTTAATTATGAAGTGCTTACACCAAGAAAGAAGTACAGTATAAGTAGACATTTAGGAACAGAACAAAAGAGCTGAAGGTCACTGTTGTCATTATTGTAATAAATCTAACTTAAGTTGCCACATGGTTCTCTAAGGCAGGAAAATTGAAACAGACAAGTCAAAATCATTTAAAGGAAAATAAAGACAAAACAATTTGGTGTAAAAAGAGTCAGTGACGTGAGATAACGCACAGTTCAAGGAAATTAAAACTTCAGTAAAAGTAGAAGGGCTCCCAGAGAGTGCAGATCTTTGCCAAGGCCAATAGTGCAGGTTTTGTTTTGTTTTTTCACTTAACTCTTATCATTTTCAGTTCAGAGTTAGTCTGGTCTGGGGCTGTCCAGTGTAAAAAAAAAAAAAAAAAAAAAAAAAAAAAAGTTAAAATAAAAACACTGCCAGGTTCTGATCCTTCTCGTAGCTCCGACACTGAAGGGGTTTGTCATTGGCCCATGTCCTGTCCCTCCACAAAATGTAATAAAAATCACTGCTGTAGTTTTCATGTAATCCTGCAGATAGACGGAGAGATGGGAAGAATCACATAACCATGATGATGGAAGTAATAGGGAAAGACACCTCCAGAACACAAGTAGTTAAGTCTTAACAAGTTTGAGTTACTAATAAAGTCAAATTAAGTCCAAATTCTGGTTGGTTGGAGTTTGTAAGATACAGCCTTGTGTCAAAATGTGAAATTTTGACAACTGATGAGAATGAGTTTTACTCAAAAGGAAGGTTTGTCTCAGAGCTACTAGATCTACTTCAAAACACTATCTGCACATTACAATACATTCACATTTCAGATTCTTTCCAGTGGAAGATTTAGAAATCTCTTGTATAAATGTAAATAAATCTATATGTGTAATGACACTTCATCATATACATTGAAAACATCAGCTAACCAGTACTTTTGTCATTTGTTTTCTGATTCATCTTATTAACGTACATAAGATTTAGCATATTTAATCTCTGAGGCAGAAAATTAAAAAAAAAAACTGACCAGTGCACTCAACTGATCTGGTTTCCTCCGAGGTTATAATAGTTTAGGATTTTTCATTATAGTTTGGTTTTATTTAGTTTGGACATTTTTTCTCTAATTCAGTTAGTTTTAATTAGTTTTTACAGCAGGTTTGATAGTTTTTATTAGTTTGTATTTTTTTCTAAATGCTTAGTTTTTGTCTAGTTTTAGTTTTGTCGTGTCTTTTCTCTTCTTCTTCATCGTATTCTCATAAATCCCAGACAGGACTCTGCTGCTTTCTCCCAACTTTAGTCTCCATGTTGTTGGACAAGAAGCCAACTCAAAATGACAAGTGACCACAAGTGACGGACCGTTAAATATCATATGGTGCTGCTAGCTAAAATTGCTATAAATCGATTTCGTATCAATCCAACATTGACAAAGACGAAAACAAAAGGAATTTTATCCATAATTTTTATCTGTTTTAGTTACTTTTGTAAGCACACAATACAGTTTGAGTTAGTTATTGTTTCTTCTTTTAATTATAGTTTTTTTTAATTTCAGTTAAGAAAATGCTTTATCAATTCTAGTTTTCGTCATTTCGTTAGTTTTCATTAACGATAACCTTAGTTTCCTCTGCAGATCATGGTGGTCGGTTGGTGCAGATGTCATTGTCATTGATCACTTTGGTTGAACACATTTTGGCAGCACTTGCACCAAATTTTCATCTTTTCTTCTCCCCTCCGTTGCTTTATTATGTCAGAAATAACATCCCAGTCCACAGAACCCATTGAAAAGTTGAAGTTCAAAGTTCAGGTCTATTTCCTTATACACTGGTTCAGCTCTCGCCTCCATCAGTCATCGACCTCGTCACATGTGTCAAATCATGACGTGCGCCTCTGGCAGCCCTCGCCCCCTTGCCCCATGGGTTAAAACAATACACCACATCCTTCCATTGTGCCCGCCGTGCCCGCTTCAGCCACCGTCTGGGCCTGCATCACGCCTCCTGAGCCCCGGTGATGTGGGCATAGGTGTGGGTGCCCATCCTGTCCCCAGGCATTATGCGTGCGCACGGTCACGTGTGTCTCTGCCACCAGGCCACCAGTGAAGGGAAGCAGACGTTCACACATGCACGCATAAGCGGGAATCCATTAAGCCTCATGTTAAACAAACTCAACATGTGCTGCTTCCTTTTCCTATAATGAGAGCTTTTATCCACACTGACCTGGAGGCTAGCAGCTAGAGGGCCCAAGCCTGCACTGAGAGTTGAAAGACAAGGGCAGGACCCTGAGGTTAGTCCATGTAGGTGAGAGGTCAAAGACAATGTCAATGTAAATTACAAATGTCACAGACAGATGTTGAGCCGCAGATCTGCTATTGGCTCAAAGTTAGGGCTGCAACTAAAAACTATTCTAATTGCTAATTAATCTGCCAACTATTGTTTTAATTAACTGAATAGTTGTCAGTTTCATAAATGTCAAAAAATCGGAGACAAATGTCAATCAGTGTTTTCCAAAGCCCAAGATGATGCCCTCAGATGTCTTGTTTGGTCCACAATCCAAAGATCCTTCATTTCACTCTAATGAAGCAGTAAAGAAACAAATAGAATGAAAGAATATTCTTTCTTCTTCAAAAAAAAAAAAATCATTATTTGACAATTAATCAATTCATTTTTGCAGCTGCCAAATTGAAGTGAGAAATGATGCTCATTCATATCATCATTTATAGGAGGTTCATGAACTGTGCCACATGGAAGCATATTGCTGCTATTGTAAAAATAAAAACTGATCAGCATCTCATAATAACAAGAAACGTTTTATATTATTACATCACGTTAAAATGAAATATAAACTATCACATTATAACATGATACCATATCATGGTGAAATGTGAAAATTTACACAACTTACACTAAAATATAAAATTCATGCTTCAGTAAAAGGTGCTTGGAGAACAGATAGAGGAGTATAGATTATAGAGTTTAATTATTTTGTCTCATTTTTCATAGTGGGTGTGTATATATATTAATTAAGCTGTATGTATTTAAAGGACACTGATTGGTCCATAATGTCACATGACACTTATTTTGTGCCTCTGGAGTTCCTGTAAAAGCTTAATGAAAGTTTAGTATTACATCTACTTCCTGACTCCGCCTCTACACTATGATACATGAGAACGAACAGAAGGAGTGAGTCTGATCAGGTTTGTTATTGATCATCTGAAGGATCAGGAGGCTCAGGAATGCATTAAAGTCCTGTTGTAAGGATCGTGGTACATCCAGATTCTGATGGTATTTCTTATTCTTCATTGTTTTCAGCCCCATTCACCTGAAAATCACCCTCAATGTTAACAAACTAATCACAGTATGATCCACTGACTTCACTAACAGCAGGATGTCACCATGTATAAAACAGACCTTAAACAAACTCCCTAAATGATCAATATTCCTGTGTTTATCTGTTCTTCATACACCATTTTCCTCATGCATAAGTTTACATTTTAAAACATGGGCATTTATCACATGTTAATATGAATATTTTCATGCTTAAACAACTAATAAGTTTATAGTGAAAATTGTGAAACTTTTCTTGTTACAAGACACTGATCAATTTTTATTTTTCCAACATGGCAGCAATATGCTTCCGGAGTACCTTTTGTTCAGATCAACATGCAAATTAGGTTAATGTCCTGCTTACTGATGGAATAAACTCAAATAATATGAAGCTTAATCCTCCTATTTCTCTAGAACATTTTAAAGGGTTGTATTATAAATCTGCAATTATATGTGTCAATGTTTCCGTCAATTGTGAAAATGTAGAATATAATCTGTATGTCTGTTTAAAACAGTTTTCTGTTCAAACTAATGCAAGACTTAATAGAGTTTTTAATCTGTTTAACAACTAATTGAGTAACACTGCTTGTGTAGCTACAGAATTATAAAAGGTGGCACACTGTCCATTGTGATGATATATTTTAGATCCAGAAATAATGAGTAGAGATACATAAAAATGACAAATCATAAGCATTACCTCTTCTAGCTGTTTTTCTATTTTCTTTATGCAACTTTGAATTTCTATATTTGAGCTGAAAAAATATTAATTTCAAAATAATTATTAATCTCTTTGTGATTGTTGATAACCAAGTAATTTGCAAATTGCATTATTATCCACACTAATCACAACCATGGCTTTGCTGAATCACACAGCCTTTGCCAACAAATGTACATATGCATACATCTCTATTGCAAAAGATATCTCAATATCAATGCATTAAACAAATAAACACCCAATATGGAACCAGATCTTATATATTTTCCTCTTTGAGCACAGTAATAAGGAGCTGTGTAGCTTAGAGTAACTCTCATAAGGTAAAAAGTGCACTTGGATCATCATCTGTTCTCATAGTCATTCCAATATAAATGCAGTCAGTTTAAAAAATAGGTATAAGTGAGGAGCAAAATACAAATAAGCAAATGTATGCAAATGTATTTACCAACACACCAACAGTGGAGAAAGCCTTTTCTACCTGACTCCCTCTGTGCAGCGGCAGTATGGTTAGCCAGGCGCCATGAATCCTGTCTTCCTTTGTTTATCACGCTTAAGCATCAGGGCCGGCCCTGCTGCTCATGTAAAAACTGAACTGATCATAAAGCACCAAAGCTGAAGCTGAACTTTTGCTGAAGAGCTGGCAAAGCACCAACAGGAAGTGTTGGGACGATGAGGATGGATAGAGGCCAATCCAGGAGGTAAATGAACAAATGAGCTCATGTCATAAGGAGAATGAAAGAAGTAACACATGGAAGGAAGGCAGTGTGAATGGGGAAGCAATGTCTTCCATGAGTCAGAGTTAAGGTCAAAGGTAACACACTCTCTCTGACTGGCTAACAGTAAATATAAGGCTTTGTCATAACTTCACCTTAACAATGGGGCATTTGGGGCTTTGGTTTGCAGGCAAAGATAACCCTTTATATTATTACATCATGACAGGAGGTTGAGGAGGATTATGCAGACGCCTTCCTCTAGGTTATAAGGAACAGAAACAAATGGAACCCAATGGCAACAAAATAATTTTTACCACACACATCCACCAAAAGATTCTGGAAATTTTGGAAAACACCGTTTTACTCAACCCACTTATGCTAACATCCACATCACAACAAAGAAGCTATGCACATAACTTCACTGAATATTATTCATAACAGTCCCTAACTGGAGACGGTGCCTCAGCAGAGCACTAAGCGTGCACAAATTTCCAAAACAGATATGGATCTTATCTACACCACATTTTGGATCAGGAAATTTGGAAAGCAGCACAAGTTTTATCAGTTTAAGAAACACAAAGTAAAAAATGTAAAGAAAATCTCATTGAATACATGTTATATTAATCACATTAACAGTGCATTTACATGAATGTTTTTTCTGTGTTTTAATAAAATTCACACACATTCTAGCGCTGTCTAAGTTGTAATTTGAGAGCGGAGGGGACTTTTCAGAGGAAAGCAGCTCAAAGCTAAGTGAGAGCAGCTGATGTTGCATCATACTTCAAACATTCTTCAAATTAACAATATGTCAAAGGCTATGGGTGCTCTAACACACATGGACGCACATGCATGCACCACACACACACACACACACACACACACACACACACACACACACACACACACACACACACACATACAGATCTCTTGTATAATAAGGAATAACCCTAGCACCTCCACAGATAAATGTGCTCTGTGTGTTAGTGTATGAGGAACTCTTAAAAACTATATGCTCTCCCACAACCTTCTGCACCATGGGACAGATCAACGGGTACTAAAGGAAAGAAAAGCCCCCTTTAAATATCATTCCTAATCCACCAACTCTATTATCACAAGGTTATGTTCTGAAGCGGCGGGAGGGGGAGATTCTCACCAGTGGCGGACACAGATGTTTCTGAAACCGTCCAAGGCCAGCTGTTGGAATGTTTTCCCACTGCATGAAGACGCAGAGGCAGAAAGATGATTGGCTGCCCCCTCTGGGTCACATGACCCAGGTCATGTGACAGAGGAGAACCTGACCAGTGGGTTTGGCAGCTGACCGCTGCTGCTGCGGTCACCTCAACCGGGCCAACCCACGCGGACCCGGGCCACTGATCTGAGGCCAGAGGGAGAGAGGAGGCGACTGTCTGCTGCATCAAAGCCTGGAGCCTCCCACTCACAAAGGGATACACAGTATGCAGGCCCCGGACACACTATAGTGGACAGGCTGAGGTCACTCACACAAATAGATGCGCATGCTTTAGTTTAGTACACACACAGCAGACTGGCCCATTTCGACAAATAGTTTAACTGCTCCAGTTTCTCTAATGCTTCCATCTATAGTCCTCCATGATGCACACTTATTAACTAATTTTTAACTTTTACTTTCTTCTGATATTTTCTGCAGGGAAAGCAGGAGTGTACCTACAGAACAGGTGCTTAATGGGCAATCATCAAAAAACAAAACCAACTGCAGCTGATTTTTTTTTTTCAACCGACTCAGCTCCAAATGATCTGTGCTGACAGACATGTCTAAACACCTCTAATGTCAGCTGCTAATTAAGATTAAACTCTTCTACATAGCACTGACAGGCAATATAATACACGGGTGAAGTGTGTCTGTGTGTTTGTGAGGGCGTGTGTGTACACTATATGAAATGAGATGTGTAAAACAGCCCAAAGTGAACGAGGGTGAAATACATTGTGACACTACCTGAAACATGCAGGTTTAACAGTGGTAAATCTTAAACATTTATTCTGTTCACTATGTACTGTTGAATCCTCACCAGTAACAACTGTCATCATTTTTTCCTGCTTTACTTTATGGGTAATATTTGTGCTATGTCAGTATTCAGTGGCTGATTCACATTAAACGCATGAACTCTTCTTGAAATTAGACTTGAACTACTTGTTTGAGGTTCCCTTGCATCACTGGAGTCATTTAAGGAATATTGTTTATCCCCAATTTATCACATAAAATCATCACTCAGAATCACATCACATCAGAATTGGTAACACTATAGAAAGCTAAACATACAGTGTTAAGGTATCACTCTGAAGCTTCATTTGCTACTTTATGATTATTATTATCATTATTATTATTAGCAGTAGTAGTAGTATTAAGAAAACACAATATTTTCCGTTTTATTTCACAATATACTGTAACGTGCAAAAGTTTTAGGTTTAGGTTTGTTGTTTTAGCAAAGCTATAGAAACAATATTCTTTGTTTGTATTATGATACAGCTAGAATATATATATGGAAATGTGTGCAGCATTAAAAACTAAAATTTCTGGGAAAAAAAACAAAACAAAACAAAAAGAAAAAACAGCCTCTACAAACCAAAGTAGTCAGGATTGGTGACCCCCCCCCCCCCCCCCTTTTTTGCATGTCTTGCCTTTAACATGTCTTTAATTCAGAAATTATGAGACTTACTCCAGTAATCTTTCATTTAAGTTTCATTCAACTCATGTCAGGATGGGCCTTTTTTATTTTTAATGGAAACTCAGACCCACACTTAATAATGACTTTAGCTTGTAGAAGCAATGTTGTCTTATGTGTATTTTTAATAGAAGTGATACTGCATCCTGCATTTTCTTGTTGTATTTGAAGTAAATAAATAAATAGATAAATAAATATGACATTATGATCACAATAATGCTGCAATAACAACACATTTAAAGGTGGCCTAAAACCTTTTCATAGTACTGTATACTGGAAAACTAAAGTGGTGGTTCTGTTCTCACCTGCACTGCTCTGAGCTGACGCCCTCTAGTGGTCTGTCCTCTGTATCATGGACCACCAGAATCCTATTTGACTCAAGCTCAGCTTTTTTAGTGTAATAGTTCAAGTTGAAAAAAATGAGATTAAAATTGTGAACAAAAGTAAGAAATATTATACTATTATATTTAAAAAGTAATGCATAAGCACTTGAATTTGTATTATAATAATTATTCAGATATGATTTACATACTGTAAATAAAATGATGAGGAAACATGTATAAGAGTCAGCTTTGTTTACCTGTACATAGCATCAAGATTGTTTTTCTCTCTGCCGCCAGTTTCCTTGATCTGAGCGTGTAAGTTATCGTACTATCGCCCTGTTGTGTAAACAGACAGTTATTTACAGTAAGTCACTTCTGTTGAATAGCTGTAGTACAACAAATGCACACACTCTGGTCCCCCTCCTCCCTGGACGACAACAACAACAACAGCAGCTGTTAGCATCTCGCGTGTAACTCCATTTCCCCCACAGCATCAGTGCCTCAGACCCTCCCTCTCGTGCACGGCTTTATCGTGACAGACATGACAGTTATTAATCACCTTTTCTTCCGCCTATTCCCAATTGGACCCAGGATGTGAATGTTGCCTGGTTGGAAGCCAGGAGTCTGCGGCTAAAATTAGAGAGCGGCTCAATCAACAGTATGATTTAGTGGCAAGTGTGTGTGAGAGTGTGTGTGTGTTGTCTCAGTGCCCGGGTAGATCAGAAGACTGATCCCATTGGATTTCCTGTTCCTATGGGACACTGATTTTGCTAACTGTCACCAGAGGAAGACCATGTCCCGTTTTGCTGTACAACCTTTTCACCGATATTTATCTGTATTTGCCTGATTAACAAATTTAATTGACTCCTCCTTCTCATCTCAACATACACTTATTCCCTTATGTCCCAAAACCAAGCACCCCCTAAACACACACACACACACACTTGCAGTCACCCTGTAGAGGTGACCTCTAACCTTTTGAAAAGCTTGGTATTAGCTACCTTATCAGTGCCACGCTCCCCCTGTTACCTCATCTCTTCCCTACCCCAACCCTGAATTATAATTATAACAAAATGTGCGTTGAGGAGGGGCTGCTGGAGTAGGGGGCTGCTTCTCACATAGCATATAAACCCCACAAAGCCTGGCAGGTCGGGGGGTTTAGTTGGAAACAAATGCAGCGCTGGGGTCTCTGATGTGTTGGTCAGTGTTGGTTTGCCTTGGAGTTTGAGGTGGTGGTGGTGGGGTGGGGGTTATAGGGGGGTTATTGGGGAAGAAGGTAAAGCTGAAGTCAGGTCAGTGTGTGCATGTGCATGTTTAAGAGTACAACTGTGACAGTAAAGTAGCAACAAGTTCCCTAACTGACTTTAAACTGATTTTGTATGAACAGTTACATGTGTTTACTTTATGCGACATAAAATTACAATACCGTTGCATGTTTTTGTGGGTGTAAGATGAGGCTGGAACAGACTGAATGAGGTAAAGTGGAGTCAGTAAAGGTCAATAGGTCAAGGTGAACTCTGCTGCCATCACTACTCATACCTTCTGCATTCCCCAAGTGAAACGCTCCACACAGATCTCCATTTACACGCACTAATGAAGTCTCCTAGTGTCACATGGCAGTAAAAGCCATGAAACAATACAGTTTGAGCATTTTATGATTTTTTTCAAGAATCAAATTATAGTATGAAATAAGACAGAATAAAGTCTACCACAACAAACCAACTGCCTAATAAAAGGAAGTTTATTTCCGTATTTTCAATAGATAATTAAGTAGGAAATAAATAAGAGTCAGTCAGTCACACATCAAGTACTACAGATGGAAATTAGTGAGAACACTAAAATCTGGTACAGAGCATCTCTACTCGATGTTTAATGTATCTATCAGTTTGGGTGACTATGCTTCCTTTGGTAAACTAACAGACACATGTGTATGCTCTTTCCTTGTATTTTACTGTGTCTGAGTCATTTCTGAGTGAATCATCCTGAGAGGGAAGTTGCAAAGGCCGTTAGCGCTATAATGTCACTGCGCCCTCTGCCCCCTCCCTCCTCTTGTCTCTTCTGTCTCCCCCTCACTTCTCATATCGCTGTGTCTTCTTCACCCTATCTGCCTTCTCTCCCATCCTCATTTCTCTTCAAAGAGCAGCAGCAGGAGGAGGAGGAGGAGGAGAACACTGGCCTTGAGTGCCCACTCCCAAGCCACAACAGTTCACACAGGTGCATATATACACACACAGTGCACACATATACATCAGCGACAATCTCTAAATTCACTCACAAGCTGCAACGTTAAACCTGCTTCTTCTGCACAATGAAGCAATGTGGCATAACGGTGAATGTATGTTCTTACAGTGTGTAAAGTAATAGGATGTAATATCATTTTTTAAAAAAAATACAAACGTAATACAGTATTCCAGTATTTTTTCCTTTTTCCTTTCAGAAGGAAGATGTGACCAAAAATACCCAACATAAAGTAAACTGTAGCACAGTGAGTATATGTCACATTCACAAGTGGACACCATATTTACCTATATTCATGAAACTTTTGTCCTGTCTTAAGAGGAAAAGCATAAAATAAAATAAATGAATAAATAAAATAATATATCTGAATAAAAACAAATAATTTTCATGCTGAGAGAATCATACATACTAATTCAGATCTGAAACATGGTAAATTTTCTGTATTTTGTATCATTTCTATTTTTATATTCTTCATTGTACCTGGAGTTTGTAATGTACTGTATTTCTACTAGACTCTTAACAGGACACCTCTGGGCTCTAACTTATCTTACATCACAGTATAAATGATTTCTTAATTTATGACTATTAGATCAGTCATATCAGATATGTACTATTTGCTTCATTTTGGATCATCTTGATTGATACTCCAATATTTGCATCAAATTTTGGATTTAGTGTTATAAAAGAGAATGGTTTTACAAAATATTACCATGCTAAATGGCAAGTGAAGAAGAAATAGTCAGTGTTAACAAAAATCAAGGGTGTTTAATCAAAATGATTTTGATTAAACCTGTGTGAACTGAACATGTGTGAGTGGAAGGAATAAAAGTTTATCAATAACAACACAATCTACAGCTTCATGGAATGAAAAACTGTCCTTGACTGAGAATAATTTTCAATGTAATAATTCTGCTTCGTACTTGCACAGCTTTTAACAATATGACACACACTCACACACATTCCTCCCCTCACAGTCTTAAATATGTGACACTGTAGTTGTTTATGAGTAGACATCCTCTACACATTTTCAATGTGCTCACACACACCTTTCTACTTCACCCCACTCTGAACCCGTTCCCCGTCCACCATCCAAAAAGCTAAATAAACATATGCAGCAAGTCATTCCCAGAGTGCCCCACTATCACTGCTGCCACTCATCCACCCACCCACCACCCCCTGCATCCCTTCTTCAGACCAACCCCCACTCATCCCCTCCTCAACGCTCAGGTTTCACCTCTCAGCTTCCTGCTGCTCCCAGTCACGCTGACACACACTCTTACACTCAACCTTTTGACTGTCGCTGGAGTTCACATATATGTGTGTGTGTGTGTGTGTGTGTTGTGAGCTTCTTACAGTGACACAAGTTACCTCAACAATGATTCACAAAAGCATCCAGTATGAAACAACAGCTAAACTCTTATCTTTCATTGTGAAATGTGAATTTATTGTACTTTTTTTTTTGTCTGATTGTGACTTTGACATTTGTATGTTTGCAAAAGCAGCCATGTCTATATGATTCCACTGCGGTCGTTCTATTTTGGGGTCAATTCAATTCAGTCTCAGTTCAAGGGGTGAACGGAAATTCCAATTCAACAGTGAGCATTTCACATTTCATACCTGGGAGCTGAGGCTAAGTGCCACTTTAGGATCACTTAGAGTTCTAGTGAGGGCTTAGACTGAACTTCCTACAAAGACAGAACGATAGACAGAACAATAGATAGAACAATAGATAGAAAGATAGAAAGAACGATAAATAGAACGATACACCAAAAGACAGAATGATAGAACGATAGATAAAACAATAAAACGATACAGATAGAATGATAGAACAATAGATAGAATGATAAAATGATAGAATGACAGAACGATAGATAGATAGAACGATAGAACGATAGATAGAACGATAGATAGAACGATAGATAGAACGATAGATAGATAGAACGATAGATAGATAGATAGATAGATAGATAGATAGATAGATAGATAGATAGATAGATAGATAGATAGATAGATAGATAGATAGATAGATAGATAGATAGATACTTGCAGTCCTTTATTCCTCCACAGGACAGACACTATCACTGATCCCTCTCTGTCTGGCAGTGGGTTTCGGATGCAGGATTACTTTCTGTCAGCAGTGTGACAGCTGTGTACATCTGGTTGTGTAGGGGCCTCTTACAGCTCAATCCACACGTCGTTTCACCGGTGTCTGGGCCTCCGGACTTGCTGCCACTGCTCACCTCATTACCAACCGAGCCACACCTCCATCTGTCCGCTTAATATCTAAATCCCACTGCAGATTAGTAGTGGAGCAGGGGTGGACAGTGGGGGGATGTAACTGAGGGGGGAAACAAGATCCTGGAGGAAGGGCTTGCATGGCACATCAGGGTTTATTAACGATCTGTAGGGTTATGGGGTGGAAGGGACAGTGGCGGCTTTTTGGGTTGGAAGTGGAAGCTCATTGGGAATTAGTGGCAATTACTTTGGAAGACACAGAGACATGGCAAGGTCACATGATCGTTCTACTGTGGTCTAAAATGTGAAAAAAGTGCCTGGTTTTCCTCCAGTCAGTGAGGAACTACTTTTTTATAATCATTAATCTTAAGAAGTCAACTCTTTGCTACGTACTGACATTTTTGTTCTTCTTACTTTTAAAATCTTAAAAATGATTTTCACCCCAGTGTAGGTTTAGTTGGATTCATACAGGTTTCAAGGACAGAGTGATGTCCTGGCCTTTCCTGCTTTACTGTACAGAGGTTTCTGGAAAAGTATGTATGTATGTATGTATGTATGTATGTATGTATTTATTTATAGTTATATACACTGTTGCTTATAAAGTTGTAATAAAATATTTCTACCTCTTCTCATGAAATGATTGTGTCAATGTGGTTTACTCATGATAGATAAAGTGTAACTGGGACTCAGTATGTAATCATTGAACCTGGTCAAAGGTGATTAATATGTGCATAAATAGAAAAAAAAAAGAGGAATGAGCCTGAAAACAAAATTATTCCAACTTTATGACCAATAGTGTACATTAGAACTGATTTTTTTAATCAGCATAATAAAATTGTTCTTAATATAGCTGAAGAATTCACTCTTTCTACTCCAATACTGTGTAAACATAGTTTTCTAAGTACCTCTACTTATTGCTAGTACTAACAAAGGTAAACAAGATTAATTTTAACGTCAAAATGTTATTTATTTTCAGGTCAGCTTGATTTTTTTTTTTTTTTTATCACATACAGTAAATCATATTATACATGTGGACATTTCATTCAAAGTGTTCATGTTTTTATTCTAAAAGTCAAACCCAAAAACCCCTACAGTAATATCTGCAGCTATTCCTTGCAGAGATTATCAACATTATCTTCATTTTTTTCCTCATCGGCTTTTGTCAAGTTACTTGGTTTCTGTTACATGAATGAAAATAATCCGTGAACGCAATAATCCATTATTCATCAAGGCCTAACGTCAGATATAAGCTTTTAGTGCGTACATGACCCTACACCCTGGTTTATACTGTCCATATCTCTGCTGGGAAGGGATTTTTCCTTTTTAAATTGCATTGTATAAACACTGGAAAGGACGTATGACTTTTGTTTATTAGCTGGACATTATACAACACTATGCACATGTCCATATTGAGAATGAATGTGCTAATCTAAAAGAAATTGTACATATTTACGTGTTTGCATCTTTGAGTATATTTGCATTCTCATTTGTAAACTAAAAAGAAAAGAAGAAAAAAAAAATAATCCAAATATGCACTTAATAGCAAGAGGGCAGAGTAAACTCCCCAAATGTATCCATATATAGAAAACTGAAAAAAATACATTGAAAAACAAAAGAAAACACACAAGCACCTTAACTGTCTTGTAATTATGAAATGGACAGAAATGTAAAACAATAATGCACAATATTTTTTTTTCTTAAAAAACACATTCAGTATTGTGAAATTGATTTATGACAGAATTTAGAGATTAATCTTTGGGAAAGTTTTAAAACTTTGTAAGACTTAAAGAACTATCGCTAATGCTGTGTGTGTGTGATATTACTGTAACTCCTTCACACACCTCTTATCTTCCAGACACATTTTAGAGTTATCAACCTCCTCAAGAACACTGTGTAATGACAAGTTTGGAATGTGTGTTGGCTACAAAGGGTGAGTTTATCAAAGTTAGACAAAAAAGAAAAAAAACTGTATGTGTGTTTCATTTACACAGAATATGTAGAACTGGAAAATTTGCCTCAGTGTCAAGGAGAAAGGGTAATGGACTTAACCTCATTTTGCAGCGATGTAGGTTTTATGGATATCTGGTATCACAGTGCCACCTGGTGATGAAAATATAGTTTATCAAATCATGATATGATACAGCATAGGTAAATAATATAACACAGTAATATCACAAATGTATCTAGCAGAATATTTACCTCTGCCAAGGAGGTTGTGTTTTCATCAGGGTTTGTCTGTTTGTTTGTTTGTTTGTTTGTCTGTTAGCAAGATAACTCAAAAATTTATGGACGGATTTTGATGACATTTTCAGGAAATGTTGACACTGGCACAAGGAACAAATGATTAAATTTTGGTGGTGATTGGGGGAGGGGGGTTCTGCCTTGGTGGAGGTCTGCACTTTTCTAGTTATTTATACATTCTAACCATGTATTAAATGTAAAATCATCGTACTATTAATTTAAAAATCATACTTATCTTTTTTCTTTTGTTCAGACAAGGTATAGTTTTTAGATGTTACCTGCTTGGCAGTTTCCACTGTGACTTCAGTCTTCCTCAAAGGCATCCACCATGTGCTGCAGACATGTCATTTATCAGCTGGCCGCCTCGTCCTTCCTTTCATCTTTAAGAAGGAAGAAAGAAAGATGAAAGGCATGAAGGCAGGGATGGAGAGAGGAAGGAAGGAAGGAAGGAAGGAAGGAAGGGAGGAAAGAAAGAAGGAATCTTTCATCCTTCCTTCCATCCTTGTGACAGAAAAAAGAAAGATAAAAAAAAGGACGGAAGAAAGGCAGGAATGGAGGAAAGACGGAAGGAAGGCATCTTTCATCCGTCCTTCCTTCCATCCTTAAGACGGAAAAAAGAAAGATGAAAGGAAGGACAGAAGGAAGGTAGAAAGGGAGGAAGGAAGGAAGGAAGGAAAGGGGGGAGGAAAGAAGGTGGGAAGAGTGGGAAGAAGAAAAGGAAGGCATCTTTCATCTTTTCTTCTTTCCATCCGTGAACTGGAAAAAAGAAAGATGAAAGGAAGGACAGAAGGAAGGTAGAAAGGGAGGAAGGAAGGAAGGAAGGAAGGAAGGAAGGAAGGAAGGAAGGAAGAAGGGGAGGGAGGAAGGATGGCATCTTTCATCCTTCCTTCCATCCTTAAGATGGAAAAAAGATGAGAGGAAAGATGAAAAGAACGCAAGAAAGGAGAGAAGAAGAAAGGATAGAAGGAAGGCATCTTTCATCCTTCCTTCCATCCTAAAGAAGGAAGAAAGAAAGATGAAAAGAAGGATGGAAGGAAGGAAGGCAGGAAGAAAGGTATGTGGGAAGGGTGGGAAGAAGGAAGGAGATAAGGAAGGCATCTTTCATCCATCCTTCCTTCTATCCATCCTTAAGCTTGAAGAAAGAAAGATGAAAGGAAGGATGGAAGGAAGGAGGAAAGGGAGGGAAGAAGGAAGGAGGATTAGAAAGCATATTTCAACCTTCCTTCCATCCTAACGAAGAAAGAAAGAAAGATGAAAGGAAGGATGGGAAGAAGGCAAGAGCAGAGGGAAGAAGGAAGGAAAGCATCTTTCTACCTTCCTTGCATCCTTAAGAAAGAAAGAAAGAAAGAAAGAAAGAAAGAAAGAAAGAAATGTATGTAGCACAGTAAAAGTAAAATCCATGACTTAACTGAGCGAAGTAAGTAGATTCCAGGTCCTCTTGGAGCTGCTGGATGTCCTGGTGCGCACTCTGGTCACTCAGTCAGGTGACGGTGCTGGACCACTGGGGGGTCACCTCAGAGCTCTGCCCCGGGGCGTTCATCTTCCTCTTTCTTGATGTCTGCCTCTGCATCAATGTCCAGCATGCGTTGGCTTCAGTGAAGCAGCAGAGGTGTTACCTAATAATGACAAGAAGTTAATACGACACACAACACGAAACACAACATACAAATGAGACAACAAAGCATGATACACAACATGAAACACAACATACAGCATAACATGACATGTAGTACGACACACAACAACATGATATACAACACAACCTACAACATAACACATGACACAGCATGAAACACAACATACAACATGACACACCACAATATGACGTACAACATGGCATGAAATTCAACATGACACCCAACTCACAGGACACTACACAGGACCACTAGTTAGTGGAATTAATTGGTGCATTTTCAGGATGCACAAAATGATGTACAAAATGGCTCGCCTTTGCTAGTTCTTATGTGCAATATACCTAAGATATTAAGCATATATATCTGATAAACATGTGAACAGAGAACATACATGACACTTTACCATGACTCACTGCGACAGTTACGACATTACTAACGTTAAAAAATTGGTTTTCGCCATTTTTCGCAGTTAAATTTCCACCACTTTCCACCTTTTGTGTCCATAATTACCAGATAACATCATTGTTAACCATTTCCGATTAAAATATTACCTTAACTCCACATTTTATGGTTAGTTGTGGTTCTGTGGATAAACGTTGGGGCCCAAAACTTATAAAATAAGTCTAATTTCTCTCCGTAAACACGTTTCATTCTTTAAAGCTTCATTGAAGGATACCAGAGAGCAGATATGCCTCAGTGAGCAGCTCTGCTCAGTCTGACAGTTTGACTCATCCAGGATGAAGCCAGTGTTGACCGTGAACAGGTGAGTCTCTCCTGGACAGAGAAAGGATCCAAGATGGCAGAGTGACAAGCAGCAATATAGCAGGTACTGCAGAAAAACTACTGTTTAGTCCTTGATTCGTGAACTCTTTTGCAAGAACTAACACCTTAATCTGAGTATAGCTCTATATAATACATTTTTAAAACCTCTACATTTTTTAAAAGGCTTTTTGATACTTTTAACAAGAAAAAGCATGAAAGCTAGCATGTCCGACCAGGAGTACAGTGTGTTGTGCTGAATTCTACTCCCTGCCGAAAACGGCATCACGCAGCAGCTGCCGAAAACAGCTCCCCCTTCCTAAGTCAGCCATAAAGAGAACAAAGTGCCCCAAATTCACCCTGTCACACCAGAATAACTCCAAATGTTAGCTGCTAAAGTAATTTCACTCCTTTAGCTTCATAAGCTAATGTTGATGAGGGATGCAGTTGCGAAAGGAGGGATGCGAAAACTGCATCCCCAGCCGCGGGTGATGTAGTTTTCGGCAGTATGTGTTTATATTGTTATATATTTTGTGTGTCTAAGATTTAACTTTAGAAAGTTTTATATACCTTACAATTTGCACATTCTTTAATATAAAACAGATAAAAAACATAACTGCAATATCTTACAATACTATTAATTACTTAATTGCTACACAGGTATGATGGTGTTAAGAGGGTGAATAATTCACAGTTAATTTCATACCCTACAGTCAGAAAGGAGAAAAAGTTGTGACAGGATGAATTCCGTGCACATTGTCCTCTTCATGACTGACTTAGGAAGGGGGAGCAGTTTTCAGCAGGGAGCAGAATTCGGCAGTACACTACTGCAGGCAGTTCAGGCTCTAACTGAAAAAGTGGATAAGCAGACGGAAATGCTAAAGAACCGAGATAAACGCATCAAAGCTAATACAATGGCCACTGAAGAAAATAAAGAAGAAATAGCTCAGTTGAAAACAAAAATTGACGAGCTCCACAAAGAAAATGGCAAGCTTAAAATGCAGCGGATGAACAGGCCTGGTACAGGAGAAGATGGAATCTGAGACTGACTGGTCTTCCAGAGAAGGATGAGGAAAACACAAGGGAAATCATCATTGGAATACTCACCAGAGTTGTGCCACTGTCTGTGGACCGGCTGTGAGACACAGCTGACAGTGTCCACCGCCTGGGTAAGAGAAACACCGCTGCCACCTCAAACAATACGCAGAGGGCAATCAGAATTCAGTTGGGATGAGAACCGTAAGGGATGAAGTGTGGAACAAAAAAAGGGGATGCGCCAGTGTGTAGAGAGTAACATATTCGATTCCAGGAGGATTTTTCAAAAGAAGACAGCCAAGTTATGGCCACTGGTACAAGAAGCCAGGAAGAGGGGGAAACGTGCCTTCCTAAAAGAAGGATAGGCTTTGATTGACAACTGTCCTGTGGACCCTGAGTGAGCAATTTTTTTTTTCCCAAGGTACACCTGGCTCCAAAATGGATTAACCTATTTTCAGTGCCTCTATTAGTGTTCAGGTATTTTAGGGGGTTATTGCAATAAATGTTAATGTCAGATTTTGTTATGGACACAGGAGCTACTCATTCCTGTGCATCACTTTCTTCATGCACACCTGTTAAACTTATATGGTGAATGTTATCTTTTTTTTTCTTTAAATACAAGGGGATTAAAAAATAATACGAAACATAAGGTAACATTTCTTTTTTGTAAGGAGTAGAAGAACAATTTTAATTTTTTTTGCAAGAGACTCATTCAGTGGAGGCTGACGTTAACTTCTGGAAACAACAATGGGGGTACAATGTTTTCTACAGTCATGGGACATCTCACTCAGCTGGAGTAATGATCCTGTTCAATAGGTTTTCTGGGAACGTAGTTAACCACACTGGTGACATTAATGGACATTGGTTAATGGTGACAGTTGAATGATGCCAACTATATTCTGTTATTTGTTTATGGATATAGTAATAGGACACAGAACAAATCCTTTCATTCTTCCTTGAGCAGACTGTTGGATGAATGGAAAGTGACTCATAATACTGACAAAGTCACTGTTGGAGGAGATTTTAATTTGGTCCCTGACTTATAGAGGGATCACCTTCCTTCAAGAGGACAAAGCTACAACCATGAGGAAATTCTTTGTGAATTTATCTCCTCATGAAACTTTATTGACTGTTGGAGATCAAGAAACACAAATGCTAAGCAGTTTACTTGGTATAATTCTGTGAACAATGGACAGTGCTCAAGATTAGACTTTTGGCTGATCTCTACCAACCTTGTTCAGGAAGTTGTAAATTGTGAAATTTCAGCATCACCCCTGACTGACCACTGTGCAATCTCAATATCCTTTCAGCTAAATGGGTTTCAGCCTGTCTGTAATCCTTTATGGAAATTTAAAGCAGTCTTTTAGACCATGAGGAGTAATAAAACCATAAATTTGCTAAAAGAAATTGATAAATTAGAAATGTCTCCTTTGGGTAAATGGGAGTGGTTCAAATTTAAAATTAGAGATATTGCCATCAGAACAAGTAAAAACATCTCTAAAGCTAAAAAACATAAACAACAAGGCATTATCAACGGTATAAACATGTTATGTCAAAAGACAAATTTAACATTAGAAGAACAAATCAAATTAAATTATCTGCAAAGCCAACTAGACAACCTTTATCTGGAAAAAGCAAAAGGAGCATTCATTTGTTCAAGAGCTCAATGGTTGGAGGAATGTGAAAAAAATACCTCCTGTTTCTTCAGTCTGGAAAAACAAAGACAAACAAAAAAGAAAATCAATAATTTGCCTGTTAACAATATTATGCCGCGTTTGCACTACATGGAACCCGCTCGACTCGGCTCGGCTCGGCTCAACTCGACTTGTGTACCAGGTCCTATTCCTGGAGACCGTTTCCGTTACAGGATACTACCGACTTTACAGTACCTGGACGTCATAGTGATGTGACATGTTACTTCTGTGTCGTTTGCTCAGAGGGTTGCTGATAAACTCATTGCTTGTTGTCTCGTCAAGCTCATGCTGAATTTTTACGTCTGAACCTCCTTGACTAACCATGGTGTAGTTTTGCGGGCTGTCATCATGTGGATTAACCTACTGCTATATTTACAGGCAACTTCCACATCTGTTTTTTGGAAAATGGCGGGTCACAGAGACAACTCTCTGAACAATCAGTGGTCTGCAGTGTTTACACATCACGTTTTAGTATCTGGTCCCCAGTCTTGGAACCTCGGTGGTGGTGATACCAAAAAACTAGTACCGGATACCAAATTCCAGTTCCTTTTTCATAATGGAAATTCAAAAAGGCTGAGTCGAGTCGAGCCGATACCACATAGTGGAAACGTGGCATTAGTATTGAAAACCAAGACGAAATCAATGAGGAAACAAGAAAAGCACTCGGAGAGCGCAGACCTCCGCCAAGACAGATCTGTCGTGTCATGCCCCCCCCCCCCCAATCACCACCAAAATTTAATAATTTGTTCCGTGTTCCAGTATCAACATTTCCTGAAAATTTCATGAAAATCTGTCCATAACTTTTTGAGTTATCTCGCTAACAAACAAACAAACAAACATGCAAACACACAAAGCAAAGTGATCACAATACCTCCTGGTGGAGGTAATAAAGCACTTTTATAGCAAATTATACAAATCCCGATTTTCAGAGGATGAATGTCTAATATGTTTCAACAAAATTTGTGAATATAACAAAGTAATTTGATGAAAATTTTATGCAAGAAATGGAGGATGAGCTTAGAATGGAAGAATTAGATCTTGCAATCAGTCGAATGTCAAAAGAAAAATCACCAGGACCTGACAGTCTAACTGTGGAGTTTTACATCCACTTTTGGAATGATATTAGAGAACTTCTTTTTCATGCCTTCCAGGAATGTCTTTCAACTGGACACCTGTCACCTACCCTGAAACGGGGTATTATCACACTAATCCCAAAACCCAAGAAAGGACAAACTGTTGCTTGATAATTGGAGACCAATAATGCAATGACTACAAGCTGCTAGCTCATGTTTATTCAAATAGACTGGATTTTGGTCTATCAAAAGTAGTTAATAAAAATCAGTCAGCCTTTGTTAAAGGTCGGAACATATATAACCATACTAGGCTGATCCTTGATTTATTAGACTACAGGGAGTATATCAAAACAGACAGTTATGTGTTATTTTTAGACTTTTTTTTAAGGCCTTTGATACTGTGGAACACACCTTTCTGTTAAAGACATTACAATTTTTGGGTTTCAGTGCAGATTTTTGTAAATTGGTTCAAATGTTATACACCGACATTAGTAGCACTGTGTCTCTGAACCCAGGATTAACTCCTGGATTTAAAGTGTTACGTGGTATTAGACAGGGGTGCCCTATCTCCCAAAAACTTTTTATTTTGGCAACACAGTTATTAACACTGCTTATTGATAATGCCAAGGATATACAAGGAATTACTATTTTTAATAAGGACTTTAAGATAAGTCAATTTGCAGATGATACCTGTATCTTTTTAAAAGACAAATCAATGGTGGATAAAACTTTAAACCCTATCTCAATCTTTTCTAACACATCAGGATTACCTGTTAACATTAATAAATGTGAGCTACTCCCCATTCATTCAAGCTGTGACTTCGATATTTATTTTATTAAAGTGGTATCTGAAGTTAAATATTTAGGAATAACATTATCAAATATTTAATTAGAAGAGAAAACACTAATATCTCAAACCATATATTAGATATGAAAAAAACATTAAGTCACTGGTTAATCAGAGACCTTTCAATCTCTGGCAGAATTCCTTTATCTAAAGCAGAAGGTATTTCTAAACTAATTTATCCTTGCCACTCTCTATTCATCTCTTCCGAAAATATTCATAAAACTAACACAATTATTTTCCAGTTTCTGTGGAGAAATAAAACCCACTACATAAAAGATCTCAGCTCATAAAGGACTACGACAAAGTGGTGTTAAAGCCCCAGATTTTGAATCTATGGTTGGCACATTTAGAATTAACTGGATTAAAGCCTGTTTATCACAGCCAAATTCCATGTAGTTCCACGTTCCAAGGTCTTTGTTTAAGAAAATGGAATGTTTAGATTTTATTTTGAAATGTGATTTTGATGTGAACAGGATCCCGATCAAGATGTCTACTTTTCATCAACAGGCTCTGCAGTTTTGGAAAATGACAATTACCCACAATTTTTCTCCTCATAATTCAACTCTATGGAATAATTGAGTAATTACATTGAATAGGAGATCAGTATTTTAAAATTATTGGTACCAAAAGAACATTATATTTGTTACAGATGTAATGGATTGTGATGGTAACCTTCTAAGACATGCAGATTTTGTGGAAAAATACAATTTAGATTGTTCTATGAGTGAATAAAACAAAATGTGTAAAGTGATTCCTTTACCTTCACTCCATCTGATTCAAAACTTCTTAAATTATAATACATTTGTACCAACATTACCAAAAATATTGATTGGTGAATGTAATCTGTTTGAAAGAAAATATAACAATAGATTCATTAGTACTGTTTTGAAATCAAGGTTGTATCATGATTATTGCAGAGAGATCAGATGGCAGAGACCCACCTCGCTAACATCTTGTACACTGAACAAAGCACACTCTAAATTTATGAAATGGCCAATCTTGCCAAAGATTAAAGAAACTCACTTTAAAATCATAAACAGGATTTATCCTGTAGCAGAGTTCCTTAAGAAAAGATTCAAGTTTGAGGTGGATCAATGCTCTTTCTGCAATGGTAGTGATGAAACCCCAGAACACTTATTTTTCTTATGTCATATATGTTTTTTGGTCAGACAAAAAAAAAATTGATTTCTCTAAAAATTAATATTCCATGTTTTGAATTATATCATTTTTTATACGGATAATTTGGCCTCATCTGTTTCAGATGTCATTAATATAATTTTAAATATTGGGTAAATATCATATCCATTGTGCGAACTGGGGAAATAACAAGCCCTCCTTTTCTGGATTTACAAACGAATTTAAAATGTCTGTCTTGTTCCAAAGAAAATTAGAAAAAAAACAAAACTACAATGAAAATAAGCCAGAACATTGCTCATTATTTATTATTTTAACTTAAAGAATCTTCTCTGTTGTATCTCTGCTCTTATACGTTAATCTAAAATGCCTAATGATTTGCACTTTATTGTATTTGAATGCATTTTTGCTGTTGCCCTACATATCCCCATGATTTTTTGTACTTTTTTTTAATTTATGTTCATTTGTATTACTGTATTATTATCCTCATTGAGAGTTTGTACTAGTACTAGTACAATTAAAAAAAAAAAGTTTTGTCTAAAAAAATTTGTTTGTTTTTGTCCTGCTATGGATTCCCTTGCTCGCGTGTTGTTGTAAACAAGTTTAAATAAATTTGGTAAGTTTTTAAATTTTCTTGCAGTGTTGTATTTAAACTTTGAGCTGAGTTTTACCTATATGGAGCCTGGGAAGGGACATGAAAAAAATTTTTTAAAGTTAAAAGTAAAATTTTAAAGTATTGCGATATAACGCAATAGATTTTGCATTATACCGCAAAAGTATTGCAAAGATGAGATATCCTTTGATATTTTATGCATTTTTATCGGACTTAGGTAGATTTTGTGGATGAATTTGAAATTAGCTTCCATAATTTTATTACTTGTAAAAGGAAAATGAATTCTTTCACAGATGTTTAACCAGGCATTACTTTGATTTTTTTTTTTACATTTTTACTTTTTTATTATTATTATTTTTATTTTTTTATTGTCATTATTATTAATTTATATTTAGACTTTTATGGTTTTGGTCTGTTACTTTTGAGTGTGTTTGGCTGGTTTATTCCTTTAGGGGTGGGAGTGGGAAGAGTCCACAAAGGAGAATTCCATACATACATAAGACTCAGTATCACTAAGTTTGCACTGTATCTGGATGATTTTCTTTTGTGAAATAAAAATATATTTTTAAAAACAGTTTAGGAGATTTTTTTTTTCTCATGCAAGTGTAATTTTATTGAAGGGGTACATTTATTTTTTCAGATACTTCTTTATTAATAAATCACAATCTTTTTTTCTTCTTACAGTGGATAATTTTTTGGGCTGTTGCACCTCTGGGCTACTACAGTTTTAACTACCCTGCTGCTGAAAAGCAGTCACGAAAAAATGACAAACAAAACAACATATTGAGGCGATTTAAAGCATGGATTAAATACGCCGACAGACTACATATCCCAGCAGCACTTTGTTCGCAAATCGTAAGGTGAAAGGTCATGTCGCGTTGATGAGGTAACAACAAACATGGCGGCGGTCAGTGCAGCGCGGTGCTTAGTACGAAGCTACTCTCGGGCGAAAAATGTTCAAAGGAGTAAACAGATGCTGGTTAGATGTAGTACCAGGACATTTTGCAGTGGAACACAAGATGACGGTGCGTATTAATCCGTTGAAGCCATTTTAGCTTTATACATGTCGTAGTTGTAACACTGACCTTGTAGAGTGTTTCTTTAGCGACGGCTTCTTGAACTCCATCAAACATATCGGCGTTTTAATGTTACCTCACCTATTTGTAAGGATTTTCACTGTGTAAAACCCTTTTCGACTGGTTATCAAGTCTTCAAAACCCTCTTGTGAATTCGGTGTTGGAGTCGGTCAGGAAGTGTCAACTTTTTTATAGTACATCTTATTAATGTACTCGATATTACTTAAAAATTGACAGGAAATATGAGAGGACGTCAGCCCAAACTAGTACTTATTTTATGTAAGGTGTTTTATAGGGAGTAAGAGTGGTATTATAATTAAAGGTGCAGCCAATGTAACACAAGTTGTCAACAAATAATTGGCAGATTATAAGACTGATTATGTGTATGTCATTAAATGAAAAAGATTTTAGATGAAAACTGATTGGATATTGAATTACTTCTTCTGCCCCTTCCCCTTCTATTTGAATACAAGCTGTCAGGATGTGTTCCCCGTTATAAAGAACACATTTATTGATTTAAGGCTGAAGCTCACACAGTCTGCCTTTTGTGGAGAAAGATGTCACCTATAATTAATTTACTGGATGTGTGAGCTTCATTTAGTATACAGGGAATAATTAATTTGAAAACTGTGGATTTTACAGTGTTTAATCTACCCATTAGATATAATTTCTCTGAAGTAACTGATGTGAACAGTAGAGCTCTCTTGTGGCCAAACAATGCAATTGTGTTTTTGACATCACAGTACACTATGTTGAAGTAAAACAAAATGAAACACAGCAGAAAGTACAGGGACAAAACACAATGTATTACAGTTGGTTAAAGTCTCATGCTGGTAACCAGAGCAGCAAGTGATTTTACAGCCCACCAGTCAGCAGTGATGAATCTCATAGATGTCCATAAAGTAGTCAGATATTATTTCTACTGTGTACATTTCCAGGGCCTGTATTCCATCTATACAATATATTTATAGTTGTGTCAATAAAATGCAACTGTAGCAGTGATCATTGAACAAATGATTAACTGTTAAATCTCTCTCTCCAGCTCTCCCAGACAAGACAAAGCCCCAGTTCACAGATCCAGATGTGCAGGACATCCTCACCAGGATAACGGGCATGGACGTGCAGAAAGTTTTCCGCCCCATAAAGCAGGAGCTGAAGCCACCCACATACAAACTCATGACTGATGGACAACTGAAGGAGGTCCCCTTTAAATCAGTTATAATTGCCATTTTCAGAGGGAAAACTGTATAAATAATCAATTTGTAATGCAGTCCTTTGTATGCATTTACAGGCCCTGGAGGCAGCCACTGAACAGGCAAAAAAGCTGCTGCAGATGCCCCCTGTTCTGCCGGAGAGAAGACCCATAGATGATGTACTGTCAGAGGACAAGATCCTGGATGGCATGGACACAGCCAAATATGTTTTCACAGACATCACTTACAACATTCCACACAGGGTAGGGACATAGTACTTAGTTTTATATGTGCATGTATATAACTGGATGTGAGAAGAGTCTTTATGGGTAATGACTGATATGCAATACTGCAATACTTCAGTGTGTGCATATTTTTGTGTAACATTCACCTTATGGTTTTGTATATTGCTTGTATCTCTCCCTTTATTACATGTGCTATATACTGTTTTCTTTCAGGAGAGGTTCATTGTTGTAAGGGAGCCCAACGGCATTCTTAGGAAAGCCACGTGGGATGAGAGAGACCGGCTTACTCAGGTCTACTTCCCTAAGGAAGGACGCAAACTAACGCCTCCTCTCATCTTCAAGGAAGAGAAGCTTAAGGTGGGAAATGACAAAGTCGGACAGGATATATTTTCTATTATCAAATCAGTCCAGAGGAAGTACTCTCAGATCAAGTTTTTTTTTTTTTATAAAGGTACTAGTCTTTTTGCATTGTTAAATTATAAAGACATGTAAATACATTTTCTATATCTAATTAGGATTAATATAAAGCGTGGAATTGACATGCAGCTTTTTACTAAATTTCAAACAGCAAATATTTCTACATCATGACAAGAAAACTACTTAGTTAATACTGTTATAATACCTGCACGTTCTAGTGATGGGTTAAATGCAGAAGGTCAATTTCAGTATGTGGTGCATATGTACATATGTGAACTATATACTGACAAATAAAGAATCTTAATCTATTAATAATACCTCATTGCATTTATGTCAGACATGGTTACTGAGACACTCAAATTAAAAACAATAATTAATTTCCTATGTGACTACTCTTGGAAAAGATTTGTAACATTTTCTATACATTAAACATGTTAGATGCTCTATCATCTATAAATGGAATATCAGACAGGGATACAAAACCTGAATATGCTGTTTACAGTCTTTTCCAGTTCCCCTTTCTCCATTAGAGATGATGATTTTTCCAAATGGACTAAGTGGACTAAAGGTTTATACATTACTAAAACCAGGATGAAACCAATAATATTCCCACCCAGTGAAGGCATACATAGGACACTACAGGATGTAAATCATCTGTAAATTTTCTTTCCTTATATGGGAATGATAATAAAAGTAGGTCAAATTATGCAAAAGGGTAAGTATTAGGGTGGTCCAAGAGAACATGCAAAAAATAAGTTACATTTTCACTGATTTGAACCCTGCATTAGGAAATCACTTGTGCAAAACCTAACAAGAGTAAACTTTGATCCAGTTCTGAGGTGATATAGAGGTTGCACAAGGTGCATGAAGTTTCTAGAAATTGCAGTCGACACCCTTTCATGCCATTTTGTCATTATATGCACATTATGCTGGTAACTTATTTATAATTCTCTGTACTTACTTAGTACCATCCAATAATATTGTTTTTGACAGTTTTATGTATTTTATGAAGCTGGTTTGTTGTTTTTTGTTAATTATTTATAAAGCAATTGAGTCCATATGGTACAGATACAGGTGTGTTGTACAGATATTGTGTTAGATTTGGGTAAAATTACTAACAAATAATTTGGTAAGTTCCACCATTATAAGTTGAATCTATTTGGCATATTTATTTACTTGTTTATTGTATTACTTTTATTTATTTATACTTGAAGTTATGATACATTTGACTTTCACCATAGGTTACTATGTTTAGCTTTGTATTATTGATCCGTTATTCATTCACTCTCACATTCTCACTGTGGTGGTGGTGAACTACATTTGTATCCACAGCTGCCCTGGGGCAGACTGATGGAGATGGACAGTTAACGCCAAACGGCCCCTCCGACCACCACCGAACATTCACCCTCAGTCATACAATTCATACCGCCAACCCTTCCGTTATTGGACAACCTGCTCTACCTCCTGAGCCACGGAGGTAGATTGCCGCAGATGATAGTGCATTTTTTATATTAATATCTTTATTTTCAGGAAACTTCAGACATGGCATGCAGCAGCAACTCCCACATTCAAACTGCAGATAAGCCAAAGACGAGATCAAAATCTCAAATTTGGTTGATTGGAAAGCAACAAAGCAAACTTCCATCATTTCATGAAACATTGTCAGTGTTTTCCTACAATCATAAAGAACACAAAAAGACTGTCAAAGAAAGTGCACATATAACTGTAGCAGAAGTTCATGGTTTTTGGCAGAAGGATGGAATACCACCTGCTCACACTTATGATGTAGAAACACAGCTTCTGAAAGTACATAGAGAGTGGCAGTGTTTGAAGAAGTCCATAAACCGCTGTACCAAGAAACAAATATCTAATGAAGAACAGTTCAGTTCAAAGCTGGTTAAGATATTTGACATAGCTCATCAAGATGCCGAAAAACAAACACAACTGAAAGAAGACAGAGTTGTTATCCAGTCAGAAAGAAGGTCGGAAAGGATATATGACAAGTGAAGATAAAGCATGGATGGAAAGACAAGAGCAGCCCTGGTGGAGGTGACTGACGTAATATTCTATTTTAAGTTCAAAAATTTTAAATTAGCAGATACAATTTGAATTTGTATAATTATTTTGTTTAAATAAATAACTTACATTTTGTTGTAATTTTGCATTAAACGTGCACAGCACAGGTTGTATGCTGCTGCTGCACACGCCACCATGACAGAGCAAGTGATCTTTGAATGCTTTGTGCAACCTCTAAATATTGTTTGATTTTAGCTGAAATTTTTATGTAAACATTAAATCAATAGTCATATCTTAATGCCAGGTTCAAATCTAGAGAGAAGAGAAAACAATTTTTTGGACCACCCCAGTACATATATGTTTTATGTATTTATTTATGTAACCCATTTATACGTCTCTGTTTCAGATGGTGTTTTCCCAGGACCGTCACGAGGATGTGTTGGACCTGTGTCAGGTCCAATTTGAGCCAGATTCTTCAGAATACACCAGAGTAAGATGAAATTACGCTTCCTGTTGTTTTGTTCAGATGACAAATGATAATAAAATGTGTAGCCAGTACTGTGTGTAAATTGTAGTATCTATAATTCCATTTGTTCACTAGTACAAATACATAGCAGTGGAAATTTGATATAAAAGTTGCTCAAAATATATAAAAATAGCCACTATCTATGGGATAGTTATGAACTGAAATGTATTAAATAATAATTTTGGTCATACAACATATTTCCATTCAATGCACCTGTTGTTTAGGTGCATACTGCCACTTACGAGGACTTGGACAAACATGGCAAGTATGAGCTTCTGCGCTCCACCAGACACTTTGGAGGCATGGCCTGGTACCTGGTGAATGCTCGAAGAGTGGATGGCCTTGTAGTGGACATGCTGAAGAGAGAGCTGTAAGTTTAATTATGCACTCAGTATTCTGTATGCATGCATTACAGAGGGTTCTGAACTGCAATTTCCGCACCTGAACTCTATTGTGTTGTTGAAGGATGAAGATGCTCTTGTTTTCTTGGCATTATTTTAAGTCTGAAAATGCTATTACTATGTACTATAACTTTGATCAGTTATCAAAGTTTATTTGCAAGTAAATGCTCTAAATAAGAGTATATTTTTTTGGAAATTAGAAGACATTTTGTTAGTCATTTGTGAAAAAGTCTGCTGTTCCCAAAATACATTCCTATAAATAAAAACCAGTGGCTGCTTAATATTTTCCAGAGCTGTAGGATCACCATCAGAGACTTTTGCTGGAATATCTGGCTTAATTTCACTGTTGTAACGTTAACCTGATTATAAACTGATCAAAAACGCTGGTGTCTGTTCTCAGGCTCCAGGATGCAGTGAGTTTAGTATCTCTCTTCCACATGGTCCATCCTCACAGTGAGTCGGCACAGGAAGCTGCCAGTCAGCAGGCCACCGGCACTGACCTGCTCAAGGTGAGAACAGCTCGGGCCAAAATTAATTGGGTTTCACGTTTAGCCTTCGATATAGTTTATGTGTTTACAACATTCTGACAATTGTTCCTGGAATGGTTAGGGTCATCACAATTACAACACTTTGGTATTTTGAGTAAATCAGGAGTCGGGGCAGCTTTCGAGAGGTCAAGTCAAGGCTAACTCGTCTAAGGTTTCCTGTGTGAGGGTTTGGGTTTTTCTGCAGTGTGGGAACTGAGGGGGCAGGTCCAGGGCACATCAGGTCCTATTAGAGCTTACATTTCCTTGGCCTTGAAGCAGAAGGGAGGGACATTGGGAATGACAGCCATTTAATTTGAAAGGTTAGCAGCAGGAGACATGGGTGTGTGTCTGCTTGCAACAGTCACTGTCACACTAGGCCTCTCGTTTAGTTATGGTTGACGGTTAAGGAGTTTCCAAGGTGCGTTTCTCTTCTTTTCCACTAATACAATCAATTCTCTGATTTTTACTTTCAGTCTCATTCTGAAACAGCTCCTGTGTACAGCCCTTTCCTTAACACAACTGGGCTGATCTTTTTCTCCTTCTCCATTTTGCTAACCTTTGACTTCTGTCCCTGCAGATCTATGCCCAGAAGGAATCCCAGAGGTCAGGTTACATTGAGCTGGCCCTTCAGGCATATGAACTGACAGCTGAGAAGAGCTCTGCTGCCTGATGAGCCTACACGTAACAGAGAAATAAGAATTGAGAATATAAGTGGTTCCTCAGTGAAGGATGGGAGCCCAGAGGGCAGACTGACATTTACCTCATCATTAATGTGATAGCTTTCTGTTCTTTCATCATTTGGGTCAAAGGGTAAAATATGCTTCATGGAAGAAGCTATGCACATCACATGCCATCCATTTGGAGAATTTGCATTGATAAGTGTAACTGACATGCATTTCATGTGGAGCACTGAGTCAAAGTTAATGTGTCAAGTTAAATGATGTACATAACAAGATAAGAGATCTTTTTACTTGTGTTATGTGGTTAGTCAAACATGTATAACATTAAAGTCTTTACTAAAAAATACTTGTCTGCTTCAATTTTCAATCCAGATGCAGAGTTCTATCATTTATTTTGTAATAATGGGGACAAAGGTCATAAAAAGATGCAACAATTTCTTTAATACTTTCACCTGAATAAAAAAGGCACTTTAAAGACTTAAAGGCAGCACAGATTTGAGCCTTAAATAAATCTCTAATCAGATGAATCCAGCAATGGAAATCCAAGATGAAAAACTTCAGACTAATTGAAGACCTAAATGGGATTCATTCCCTAACAGTACTGTTAAATGAGGTAAAAGAAGAGATACTGAGTAATTTTAAAGTACCTCTTGTGTATGCCACTGAAGAAGATTCACATATAGACACCGTAGACATTTTATACTGTAAACCACTGACAATGAATTGTCTAATGTGAAAAAGCTTTTCACAATTAACTCCCCATGGTTTCTCTTCTTTAAAATGCACATTGGAATGCACAGATTTTCCACAAGGGCTTTAAAGTAAATCCATACTATTTAGAAAGGATAATACTGGATGAAAAAAATCCTCAACTCCTAGTACCACTTATCTCGAAAAAATAGATACAAAGACTCTATTGTCCACAACCAAGGAAGCATAGAGAAAGAGAAAAGGAATATTTTTCTGGGTCCTGTAATTCTGGTCCACAAAGCCAGCCCAGTCCTTTGGTCACTGAATAATGAATAGAGTTCTACTATTCAGTTAAGAAATCCTCATCCAGGTCCACATCTGTGGTGTCGATGTCTTCCAGGTCAAAATTGTCCAGATCCAGATCATCTAGGCCCTACAGATAGACAAAAAATATAAAAGTCTCAACGTGAAGTTTTTGCCACACCACTCAGGACAAGTTTACTTCCAAAATGAAGAGTTTGGGCTAAAAATTAAAGTTTACCTCATCAATCGCTGCTGCCCCAAGGTCCTCTTGTGGTTCCTCAGCTCCCTCAGGATTTGCCGCCTCAGCTGCTGTTGAGTTTAGGATCTCTGGTTTTAGAACATCAGTAGGTTCCAGGTTCTTCTCTGGTTCAACTGGAAGCACTGTGGACTGTTTCTCTTCATCTGATTTTTGAGCAGGGACTGGCTCCAGCACTGGTATTGGATCTAGGAGAGGTTCAAGCACTGGCTGGAGGGTCAGATCTGTCAAACTTTGAGCTTGGACAGGGACAGGCTCGTCTATCAAACCAACTGTGTTATCAAAACTGATGAGCTCCTCCACGGCCACAATTGGTGGGATTATTTCTGTAACGACTTCCTTAGGCATTTCCTCTGCTACTGGTGCTTCTATATCTACATTAGATGGGGCATCTAAAGGCATTGTATCTTTTCCCAGTTCTTCATCGATAAGCTGTTCACTAGTTGCGCCTGACACTATTACATCAGCATCAAAAGTGGCATCAATGACATCCTCTGTTGCCATGGTTTCTGTTTCCTCACATGGTACTTCCTCAGTTAGTAAGATGGTTTCTGATCCTACCTCATTAAGAGATGATTCAGAGGCAGCAGGTAATACTTCAGCAGGAGGAGAAACATCCTGAACATCCTCCTCAACTGGTGTGACATCTTCTCCAGTACTAGGTGGTACAACCTCTGGTTCTTCAGGTGTAATCGCTGTGATGGGCTCCTCCACAATGTTTTCCTCAAATGACACCGGAGCCTCCACTGATTTTGTGACTATGTCCTCTGTTACTGCTTCCATCTCTGGTTCAAGTGCAGCCTCCTCTGTATCCACAGACTCTGCTTGGTGTTGTTCCATATGTTCTTCTTTTACTGTCATTAACACCGGAGAAGCTGCTGTTGGAATGGACTCTTCTACTTTTGCAGGTTCAGCATCTATCACTGCTGCCACTGTGCTTTCAAACATGTCTTCAGCAACATCCTGTTAATAGAACAACCAGAGTGTACGTTCAGTTTTAAGAAGCTACAGAAAACAAAACCTCAGTAGCCGTCTTGGTTTCAGATACATATTAATAGTCTCAGTCTAAGGGAAAACATCTGGAATATATCAAGACATGGAGAGGTGCATATTCGAGCACTTACCTTTGACTCACTTAACTCCTGTTTGGCTACAAAACCTGCAGATTCCTCCAGAACATCACGGTCCTCATTTGGCTAAAGAATAAAGAAAAATGTAAAAAATGATCTCAAATGTGTTTTAATCATAAAATTACTGGTTGAACAATTAAAGTTTTCAAATGTACTTTCTCTGACTTTTCCACTGACCGTTATGAGTGGGTATTCTGCAGCAGGTCTGACCCTGACATGAGTCTCCTTCAGGTAGTGCTCAGCCAGCAGGGCTTGCTGCAGGCCAGGGAACAGGTTGCTGTACTGGGAGGGGTCAGCCAAAGCATCTGCTGCCTTTTGGTTGACATTGGAAAGACTCTCCTTCCACAACTTCACCACCCTGAGGGGAAGAGAGGGGTATACACAGTACTTGTAATCTATAATTTATTGAAATATGGACTTGGAAATACATAGGCTGTTATGATCAACAAAGTCTTAGAACAGCAAAAGTGTGTTTTCTGCTATTGCCATTTGGGAAACTAGGAGGGCACTCAACATACATACCTGACAAGGCTCTACCTCAAAATATTAGAAAAGTAAAGTTTAAAAAATCCAGGATCTTTCACCTGAATTTGCCTCAAAATGTCCTTCTTACACATAGCTTCTTCTCCTCCCACTGATATTCATGAAAATTAGTGCAACAGCTTTTGTGTAGTCCATGACGATATATCTATTACTGGTTGTAGTTAATGTGGTGCAAATATTGAATGATACAAGTTCAATAGTGTAAATTAAAGGGGTTTAATAACTAATTTAAACCGTAATCTAAAATGATCAGATGCTGTGGGTTGTGATTGATCCTCCAGAACAGGCAAAAGCAGTATAAATGTGTGTATATACAGGGGTTGGACAAAATAATGGAAACACCTTCACCTCAAGATGAAAATGCCCCAATCCATACAGCTAGAATTGTTAAAGAATGGCATGAGGAACATTCTAATGAAGTTGAGCATCTCGTATGGCCGGCACAGTCCCCAGACCTCAACATTATTGAGCATTTATGGTCAGTTTTAGAGATTCAAGTAAGACGTCGATTTCCACCGCCATCGTCTCTAAAAGAGTTGGAGGGTATTCTAACTGAAGAATGGCTTAAAATGCCTTTGGAAACAATTCACAAGTTGTATGAATCAATACCTCGGAGAATGGAGGCTGTAATTGCCGCAAAAGGCGGACCTACACCATATTAAATTATATTTTGTTGATTTTTTAAGGTGTTTCCATCATTTTGTCCAACCCCTGTATGTATGTATGTATGTATGTATGCTACATGGACAAAAGTATTTGGACACATCATGGCTACAGCTCGTAAGATGTCCTTTTTATGCTGGTTTGAGATATAAACATCAATATTTCCATGAAGTTCAATGAGAGATTTTTCTTCCTAAGTGAGATGTGAAAAAAGTAGATGGATAATTGTGTTAGAAAATTATTATTTACAGCCAGATGATGAAAACATTTTAGAAATTTAGAGGTAGAACATTCAAAATCATAGTTATGGATAAAAAATAAATCAATGGAGGCAAAGATAACAATTTAAACAAAACTAACCAATGCAATGATATTTATCACAATATAAAACAAGCCCAGACCTCTATTAGAAAAGAAACACCTGAATTCAACATGTTTGAATACTTTTGTCCATATAGTGTATGTGTGTAAGTGTGTGTAATGTCTGATCACAACTGTGGTCACAGAAAAGCACCCATCCTCTTTCTGTCAGTCAGACATTCGTACTTTCGCTCACATCCACAGAGCCACACAATAAAATGATTGCACCTGTTTGCTATTGAGCCCAGTCACCTACTGGAGCCCAAGGAATCAACTGAATTCAGAATATCAAGCTCTGTCAGAGCCAATTCACTCCCTGATGCAGCTGGTGAGCGATGGTGTGTGGATCCTGTCTAAATCTGGGGCGTGAGGACTGAGAGATGCATCAGCTTTGCTACCGTCTGTGCTCAAGGCTTTCATTCCAGTCATGTTTTGTGCTACAAAACAGAGCAGAACTCAAAGTACATGTTTTTTGACCCATAAAAACCCACAACTATGTTTGTACTGACTTCCAAATGAATTTTCCTCTAAATGTAACCTTCCCTTAGTGATTCATCATCATTCATTATAATATTATCCTCTGCAGTTTGCATTTTTCATTGAAAATACGGTATTTTCCTATATTTAATTTACTGATCATGTAGATGTTTATAAAACCTCTGTGTAAATTCAAAGGTTATATCAAAACAGAGAAAATTGAAGAAAAATGTACTCTTGTCTTTAACCGCTGTCATTTGTCCAACTCCATGGGTTTTCTTGGTGAATAAATGTTGCAGAGGATGACAGTGTATCCATCTTCACAACAGAGCCTCTGAACATTCAAAGGGGTCATATCTGATGACAATGAAAAACTGAGAAACTGCATTTTATCTGGATTATTTACATGTATTGATAGAATTAACGGTTCAACACTTATTAAACATTTTAGATCTGTAGATGCGTTAGGTTTAGGTGTTTGAGAGTTAAAGGACGGAAATGCATTTGATTTTATTTAAATTAAAAAATACATTTTCCTATTCCACAGTATTTTGTATTAAATTCTACATATCTACACAATACAGATTTTGTAATTAATCTGAAATTTTAAGATATAATACAGCAAAGCAATCTGTGCTCAGTGAAGAGTTTCATTATTCTTCCCTTTGTTCACTGGTATTTGCCATAACACCAGTTGAATTTAGAGTATACCCCTCTAAATGCTGGTTAAATACACTACCCCATTGGTCGGTCAGTATGTGGATGTACAGGAGTGGTCATTTTTGTGTATTTTTTCATGTTTTATGCATTTTATTTAAATACAGCTGGTTATGTACTTCCTGATGAAGGCCACTAACTTGGTCTATATCTAACATGAAATAAAGTTCCTCTACATGACAACTGCTGCTGGAATTGACATACAGATAGTATAGTTTTTCTTCTTCTCCATTTACCTTGGAAGTAGGTGAAGTTGTGCCCACTCTGGGTGAAGTACTGATTTTTTTGGGGCGGGGTTGGAGATTTGTAAACATTCCATATACATTTTATCATTTCTGAAATACTATTGGAAGGAGGAAATTAACTTCCACCTCTTTACTTCACGAGTGTAGTTGGTTTGACAGAAGTGAGCAAGTAACACACGCAACACGAGGGAATGGAAAAAAAACACAACATAATTAAAACAAGCAGAAAGTTTAAAAAGCCTCTATTAGATTAGAGCATCTAACAGAGGGGTCCCCCACACCCCCTGACTGGTTGAGGCAGATGACCATCCACCCTGAGCCTGGTTCTGACAAAGGTTTCTTCCTTTAAAGCATGGGTGTCAAACATGCGGCCCTGGGACCAAATCCGGCCCGCCAAAGGGTCCAATCCGGCCCACGGGATGAATTTGGGAAATGCAAAACTTACACTGAAGATATTCACAATCAATAGTGTAAAAAAATCATTTTAATTCAGGTTCCACATACAGACACATACAGTCCAATTAGATTTGAAGTGGGTCAGAACCAGTAAAATATTATCATAATAACCTATAAATAATGACAACCCTAAATTTTCAGCTTGATTTTTTGGTGTAAAAAAGTTTGAAAATGTTTATAAAATGTGAATAACCTGAACAAATATGAACAAATGGAAATGTCTTAGGAAAAGTGAATGCAATTTTACCAATATTCTGCCTGTTACTAAATGTTTTGTGCGATTGTAATGCACATGTGTAAATGATAAACCGAGGCATAATATTGTTAAAATCATACCTGTTTTTCTTAAGACAATTCAAGTTGTTCATGTTATTCAGATTTTTAAGGAAACATTGTAGATATAAACCTGATCATAATATAATTTTTACTTTTTTTGCTGTTATCATCTTACTGGTTCGGCCCACTTGAGATCAAATTGGGCTAAATGTGGCCCCTGAACTAAAAAGAGTTTGACACCCCTGCTTTAAAGGGAATTTTTCCTTCCCATTGTTGCCAAGTGCTTGTTTTTGGGGGATTTGTTAATTTTTTTCCGTGTAATTTCCTGAAGCTTCCAGGCAAGACACAGTGAGCCTAGTGTATGTAAACTTTTGGGTCAACTCTGGAACTCTTTCTTCCTAAAACTGTAAATAAATATAATATTAATACATTTATGTACAAGTATGTACTCTTTGTTTTATGTGAACTATCTAAGAAGTGGATGATGTCTCTGTGACATCACCCATCGGTCTGTGGAATACCATTCTGAAGGCTGAAGTTGACCATTTCACCTTCACTGTGTTGTAGTTTTTAATAACAGATGTTCCAATATGAAGGTTCAGATGGAGATGAGTGAGGAGGGACCCCTGCTAATACAGACAGTGACCACACCTCAGATAACTCAGTTATTATAGATTAAAGAATAACTGTGTCTTGGATTATCCTAGGACATAGTCTTTGTTCTCCACTCCTTTAGTATCTCTGCTGTCGCTGTTTCACTCATGATGCCTCTAATTTTATGGAGCCCAAGTCAAATTTCCAATGGGGACAATAAAACGATAATAATAAAATATTCTGAAATAACGAAGAATTCTGTATATGAACCTTTCTGCCTAGATTGAAGCACTGATACAAAGAGATCAACGCTTCAATCATGAAATATGTGTAAACAACTCTACCTTGACACCTGGCTGGGCAGATAGGTTCTTGCCAAGAATGCAGCTTCTGGCAACCGATCTGTTTTGATGAGGAGGTCCAGACATTTGTCCAGTCTGTGCAAACACAAAAATGGTAATGACAAATCTAAAATCATAAAACAAATTAAAAACAAACAAAAAACAAACAAACAAACACACACACACACACACACACACACACACACACACACACACACACATAAGCCTTCAAAAATCTTTCAAGGTTAAAATTTGGATCCATGTGTAATTCCCTTTCCCCTTCCACCTCCTCTTACCTTCCCTGCAGGAAGTAAGTGAGGAAGGCCACGTTGGTTTTGCCATCCCTATCTGCCCCCTCGGCTAGTTTGCCCACCATGTCCGCATTGCCAGAGGCCGTGGCCAGCAGCAATAATCCCCCATAATCCTGAGCATGGTGCAAACACTCCTGAGCCAAGCTAAACTGGCACTTTGTAGTTGCGAGCTCTGCCAGCTGCTTCCATTTGTGCTCTGACTGGAGCCCCCACATGCCAAGGCACCAAAGACACAGGAGAGAGGATTATCACAGAGAGAAAACCACAAACCTTTACATTAATCCACACTGAAGCAGGGACATAAAAGAGGGATCACTTTGCACATACAGATTTTATCCTGTGTTTATTTTGTTCTGTTGTGTGGGACAGTACGCCAATTTCATTGTACCGTGTACTTAGTATGATCTAATGACAATAAAGATTTATCTTATATTACACAGCTGCTAGTTTAAAAATTCATGAGCAAAAGATTGATTTTAAGTCTTTGCAGTTTAAAAAAAGTGGAAAAAGGTTTCTTTCAAACACTGATAAGCAGATTCAATATCTAGCCTTCTTATTCTTTCAACTAGAAACAACATTAAAGATAGCTGCATGTTCCCTTTTAATGTGATTTCATATGTATTTTCTGCATTTGTGTGCACATGCATGCCCTGACCTCTGCCTCCAAGGCCAGTTGGTAGGCTATCTTCAGCTCTCCCAGCTGCAGTGCCAGTTCAAACTTGTGCTCTGAATCAGTGGACACTGCCAGGGCCTGTTGCCTGAAGCCCTTCAGGAGTAAACAAACACACAATGAACAGGCATGCACCTTTTATCCCATATTATGCTATGTCTTTTGCATTTCATTTTCATAAATTTACCAACATAAAAGTCTTCTCATGGTTTGCTAAAGAGATCTGGCCAAGAGGTGAAATAATGTGGTCAAGCAGAGATTCTTTCTGATCAAAACCAATCCTAACTGAATATATTTTCCAAGAGTACTATTCAGAGGCTGCTCTCCATCTGGCTACCTGATGTTCTGTAAATTATGCATACATCCAAATCTTGAATTTATAGTCAGTTCAAGCACAGATGAAAGCACAGAGATGGACATTTAAGAGCAAAGACTAGGAGAGGACAAACAGACCTGTTTCTCCAGAAAGTGAGCTACCCTGGTCCTTTGTTCCTTAGGGATTGTAGGTAGAACCTTGTCAGCTGTGCTGAAGTCTTTTCTCATGACGGCTGTCTGGTACTCTAACACAGAAAGCAGCAGGGAGTAGCTGATAATGTTCAGCTCTTTATCTCCAAGGTAGAGGCGGTCATCTTTTGGGATGTAGCCCAGCAGATACATCGTCCTATGACAGAGCAACACCTGTTTTATAATCCTTTAATGACATTTTTCAACTGGAAATGATACTGAAAAATCTGAAGAGTGTTATCAAACACTGAAGAGTCATACATAATTATTACCCAATATGCAAGGTACGTGGATGAAGTACTGAACACAGCAGATTGCTAAAATGCATTTATTTAGTTCAGCTTCACTACTTTATGAATAACCCAAGACAGGCTGGCTGGTGCAGTTTGATGCTTTCAATATATTATTTATGCTGCATACCTGTCCATGTGAGCAATCGTGATGATCTCTCCTCCAACATAATAGTTGAGTCTGTTTACAGAGCTGGTGTAGATGAAGCAGTCTCCCACCCAGAGTCCTGTCTTGACCACCTCCTGCACCTCTCCCAGCACCTGATTACCGGAAACAACCAGACCATATCAACATAACAAACTGAAAAAAAAAAAAAAAAAAAAGACTGGAACACAATCCCATACACACATGTCTGACCATGTTTCTGACTTTCCTTGTATGATACATTTATATGAAGTGAAAACATACATGTGTAACACTATGGTTATTTAATATATGTAATCCATTAGTGTATGTTTGCATATACCACCTTGAAGGGTTACTTACAGGTATAGTACAGATGTAAAGGCATATACGAGGGCTGTTCAATAGGTTCATGGCCTCACCCAGAAATACTGGTTGTTATAATACAGGATGTTACATTCTTTCGTGATGGGATAGTGATGCTTGAACATCGATGGACCAAGTGCATTGCTGTAAATGGAGATTATGTTGAAAAATAAAATATAAATTATCAGTCTGTGTTGTTCTGTTCTGGTGAGGCCATGAACTTATTGAACGGCCCTCGTATATTGCCAAAACAGAAAAGTTAACACTACTAAAAACATTCTTTTTCAACTCTACATTGCGCTCATATCTACACTTAGATTGTGCAGATAAAGTACATTTTATACGGTATCTGACCTCAAAGGCCTCCTCTATCCCATCTTCCGTTATCTGTTCCTTAGACTCCTGTGCTGCTGTCACTTTCTCTGCCAGGTATCTCAGCACAAAAAATGATTCATCTGTAGCAATGCACACCAGCTCCCCAGAGTCAGACCAGAAGATCTGAAGACAGGAAGACCAAGGATTATGAAAGGGCCTAAACACCGGCAGTACACACAAAGCTGTCACATTGATAAGAGAAAAACTCACGTGTTTGGGTTGGATTTCAATACGGCGGATAAGTCCAGCATTCTCCCAGTCGTAGAACGCTAGACCACTGTTTGACCTCACTCCCAGTAAGAAACCACCAAAGATACCTGTGTGACATCAGGAAACTACACATAAATTCTGTACGGAAACACAAAAGAACTTGCTATCAGAAGATGTCTCATTAAATGACATAAACTTACCTTCAGCTCCAAAGTCAGGTTTGAACGCCTTCTTCTCCTTAAAGTTCTTAAAGATTTTCACCATACTGTTGCCTTCCCTTATACCATATCTATAAATGGTGCACATGGGTAAGTATAATGTACCTTTTCAGAACCTCTGAGAGTGAAGTGACTTCATCTTGTACATACTGTGAGGAGTCGTGTGCCCAAACAAAGTCCAGTGCTGAACCGAAGCTCTTGTTCCTCAGGGCCATGGCAGTGTAGATGATGTACTCCCCATCTCCACATACCACTACGAATCTGCACAAAAACAGGTAGGAGGGTAGGTACTTATAGGCAATGTATGTAACAGTTTCGTGAAAAGCCACTATATATGTTGATATTATAGACTATATGGACTGAGTGATTACCTCTGACCTTCTGTCAGAGTGTGATGTTGTATTTGTATTATTTGTAATTGAAAAATACAGCTAATCTATATACATACTCCATGTTTAAGTGTATCTGCACCTGCTTTTCCTGGCCTCTTTTTATATTGTAAAACATTTCCCAACTGCTTCAAACACAACCATATCCGGGCACATCTCTTCCATCAGTGTGGTCTCTCACCTCCCATTGGGGCTGTGCTGGATGGTCTGAGGGTAGATCTCACAGCTTCCCATATCTTTGACACCCAGTAGCAGCCTTTCTCCATCCTTGATCTCAGTGTCTCCCATGGCCTTCAGGTTGGCCTGTTGGACCTCTGAGTGTCGGGCCCACATGACCTTCCCACTAGAGTCCATGGACATGGCGGGCTCCTCCCGACCCAGCTGAGACAGAGAGGGAGACAGGACACGAGGTGGGAATGATGACAGATTCTGGCATCTAAAAAGTACATAATGTATTTCTACTAAATTCTTAAAACTCTAGAGTCTCAGGACAGTGACACATTATAGACCCTCATCCCCTTTCTGTTTTCCAGTTATGCAAGAAAATCATGTGGATTGGTATTATCATGTATGTGTGTCTTTTTTTTTCAGATCATTGGCTGTTTTCATTTACAAGAAAATGAAAAAACACATTTGGTGATGATCCACAACTTGTTTGTCACTGGATACTGGACAATTCTGCTTTCTACCTTCTTTTTCTGCAGTACCTATTGCTTAAAGTGCAACATATAAGCATTTAAAAAGCTTATTGAAAGATGATGCTGTACACAAAGTAGCTATATACGAACTTCTATTTTCTAAGCCACATTACCATAATAATGCTGCTGTATCAGTGCAGTGACAGATCATAATTAGAAGTTTGCAATGTGAATAAAACCACTCAAAAATAACTCTTATTCCAGCCTCAGCTGGACAATTAAGTTACATTATGCTGATAGGTCAAAACGGTCTCTTGCATTGAAGTGTGGGTGAACATTAGGCTAATGTTGCTTTTCTGTGCTGGTAGATATGGCGGGGGGAAGCAGAGATCATGCATCCTTTTAGTATTTTGAAACCAAACATCAGGGCATGAATTCAGTTTCATGTACTGGACTGGACAAGACATTCACCGTAAAATGTGTCTAAGAAAAATTAAATGGAATAAATTGACTCTGAGCTAACATCTGTAACCCTCAACACCAGAGAGAGCTCAGGATCTCATCAAGACTGGAAGAGGCAATGTAAACATCCGGCTCAGAGACAGAGAAGTGAGTCATCTATGACCCACTACGTCTCAATGCCAATCTAAAGGTGAGGCCGGAGAAGTTGCACACTTAAAACAATACCTTGATGATGATGCTGCCTTCATCATAGCCCAAAGCCACACTGTTGGAACCAGACTGGCCACATACACACCACACCCTCTCCATGCCATAGTTGAGAGTGTTTTCTAGTCTGTAGGTGTTGGAGTGCCAAATGCGAACAGTGCCTATGAGGGAAAAACCAGGAAGTTAAATTCCCTAAAGGTGTTGCACAGTGTTTTCCAAACAGTGGCTGCGGGTGTATAAAAACCGACAACTCACCATCCTCTGAGCCTGTTAGGATGATTGGCAGCTCAGGGTGGAAACAGACACAGGTCACATTCTGGGCATGACCCTCCAGGGTCTGAACACAGGTTTTGTTCTGGCAGATAAGGACAAATAGCTCACAATGAGGATTACACTCATTCACACACAGTAGTTACACTGCACAGCTCTGTTTTACCACTTTCTAAGAAGATTTTATTCTAGACAGATAGGAAGAAGAATGCTTATGATTAAAACAGACAATCAGGCAACTAAATAGAATCCTGTAGTAAGCTTCTCAGGATGCTAAACAAAATACTGTTGTTGAAGTTCCAGCATATGGGTACCTGATAATCCCAAATTTTGACCAGACGGTCATCAGCCCCTGATATCAGATAGGGCTTGTCTCCTCCGTTGTAGTAATCAATACAGTTCACTCCCTTCTCGTGACCTTCCAAGGTGAAGTTAGCTGTTTTGGAGCCCAGCTGCCACACCTTTAAAAGGGAGAGAAGGAAATCCAACAACACATGAGAGTCGTACAATGTTTCTATTTGCATTCGAGGAACAACCCATGCATTTGGGGTTTTCATCTCTGAAAAAATCTGAATTTGTGTATCTCAAATACCGGTATTTAAAGTGAGTGTTTGTACCTTGATAGTTCTGTCCAGAGAGGCACTTGCAAACTGATTATTGTCTTTGGGGTTGATGACAATCTGCATGACATAGTGAGTGTGTCCTTCAAACACCTGACTACAAGTCCACTTTCTGTCCCAGTCCCACAGCTTGATCAGCATGTCATCTAAAGAAAAGAAAAAAAGTGCACAATAGAACTTATCAATCAGTTAGCTGCATATTTTGGTGTGTGGTTTTGAAATGGTTTGTAGTTCATAACATATATCAACTACATTTTAAAGCCTTATATTTGTTTTTTGTGCGTGTATGTTTGAGAACTTCATTCCTACCGCTGCTGGTAAGGATGTAGGGCTGTGTGGGGTGGACAGTGATGCAGCGGATGTAGTCAGAGTGAGCCTCAAATATGTGAGCCCTCTCCAATGTATTGTAATTAAATACCCGGATCTGCATATCATCCTGGGGAGAAACAAAACCAGTGAATTTGGCATTAAACATACCTCTCTATTCCCACTGTATCACCAACAATCCACTTACCATTTTGTAAATACATGAAAGTTTCTACAGTAAAACCTGTCAATACAGACATGTTATACCTTAGTAGAAAGGTTACATTCCCAGCAATTGAGTCACTAAGTTTATTTTACAGTGTTCCTGAGCACAAAAACATAATCAGTGAATGAATCACCTGGATAATGATTGAAGCTAATAGGATGGAATAGGTATGGGTTGGCATTTTAGGACAGATATAGAAAAACAAAACTGTCTGGGGCCAAAAGATATTTTTATATGTTTTACCTCAAAGTGGTGACTGTTTAAGAAGGTCTTTAGGATTAGTTTATCTGAATACACCAGGAATAAATCAAAGTTTCAGTGCATTCACAGAAATACAAAGAAATTACAGAACTACACTAACAAAATGGTGTTTATTATTGTGGACTGGTATGTGAAGGCTTTCTTTGCAATGAAAAATACAGATGAATACTTTCAGTGTCATGAAATATAAAAAGTAGTCACCTTTTACTACTACTACTACTACTACTACTACTACTACTACTACTACTACTACTACTATTTTTTAATTCATTTGGAGTGCTGTCTACATTTTTACATCTGCATAACATCAGAATGACTCTACGGTTGTGACAGGAATAGCAAAATGTGTAAAAAGTAAGCGTTATTCATTTCCATATGTTTTTGACAAAGCCACACTTCTAAAGAGCCCAAGAGCCAAATGTGGCCCCGGAGCCACAGGTTACCTAACCCTGGACTATTGTATGTAGTTCAGGTTGTATTTTAGCCACATACTAAACAGGGACATTTTCTAAGAGCTAACTGCCTTTCATATCAGGTGTCACTGATTCATTTTGCAGCTCTTCAGTTATAAGCTTTGGAACTTGATTTGGTAAATGGGTGAAAATTAACACAAATTAGGCAAGAAGGAACAGGTCAAAACGTCAGAATATATAAAAAATATCAACTTTATTCCCTTTCTCTGTCCTAGTTGTTAGCCAAGGATGATTTTATTATAGCATTGAATTAGAATCTAGTTTCGACCACCTCTATATGTAAAGTATCATGAGAAAACTTTTGTTATGATTTGGCGCTATATAAATAAAATTTGAGTGATCAATTGATTGACTGAATTACAGTTACAGTACTTACTGCTCCAGCGATAACCCAGTGTTTCCTGGCTACAAATATGGCCACTCTGACAGGCAGGTCACAGATCTCAAAGGTTTTCACCATCATCTGCACACACGGTTCAAACAAGATTTACAATTAGACCTCGTTTATATCAGAGAATCAGAAACTTAAATGCACTTCAGAACTATGTATTTAGGACTCAAAACACCTGCTATGAAAATAGATGAATATCTCTTGAATGTTCTTTTGGCAGCAGGGAATAAAGCAATGGATGGTACAAGATGAGCCAGCTGTTCAGCAATGGGTTCAAATAACATGAGACATTTACAAAATGGGAAAAATCACCTTCACTGTTAATCTGAAATTAGAAATATTTGTCAAACATTGGGAAAAATGGGAAAATTATGTGAAACAATACATGCCAAATGTTACCATGGTGATATAAAGGAGACTACTCAATTTGATACGTACTTTTTTATTTTTTATTTTCAGTCTGTATAAATATCGCTTGTAATCTTCCTTTTCTATTGAATGTTATACAAAGTTAGATATGCCCATGTTGTTCTCTCTCTGGATGTTTGAAGAAAAAAAAAATAATACTAATCATTTCCAATCCCTAAGAATGTGGGACAGAGACAATCAGAAATGTATTTGTCTCACTGAGCCTTGTTTTGATGGAGAGTGTTTTTGTAGAATGTGAACACTGTGAGGAATATGTGGCAGACTGATGTGACTGGAAAATGTTGTGTCTCTTACGCTTCAATAAAAACAAAGTTAAAAAAAAAAAAAAAAAAAAGAAAGAAACTTAAATGCACAAAGATGAAGTGATAGTGTTTTTGGAATGGCTGTGTAAATGGTTAATGAAGTGATTAGGTGAGCAGATGAAGATGAAATGACCTGGGTCTCATGGTTCCAGACCACTACGGTACCACTGTACAGGCTGACCAACATCCACGGCTCAGTGGGGTGTAGATCGACACTCTTCACCCGGTCTGACCGAGATGTCAGCTTCCGCTTGATGTCCAACCGCAGAGGCTGTGGAGAGAAAAGAAAGCATGTCGGTCTGCGTTCATGTACAAAACAAACTGTATTTTCAATCATCTACCTATTATTAAGCTGAGATTATCAGTTACCAAAGAGAAAAGCTTGTTTTTTTTTTCCCCTTCCTCTGGTGGATGATTAATGTGATTATTGTATATTACTGAGTACTGTAGCTAGGGGTAATGTCAGGACACTTAAATATCTGTTGTATATGATTAAGGGAAAGGGGATGGGATGTATAAATAGTACTTCAATTTCAAAGTATTTCTGTTATATAATAGTATGAATTTCTTTTTTGTTTTGTTTTTCTGGTGATTATTTGCTACGGGCATTTACTTTTGTTGGTGTTTATATTGTGTTATTTATGTCTGAAATAAAACATTCATTCATTCAAAGCAACTTTTTTTTAAAGTTAGAAATCAAGAAAAGATGTGTTTTTCATGAAGTATTCTCTTGTATTATTTCAAGTTGGGGGACAGCTGGAGGGGGTGTTGATATTTCTCATTCCACATTTCATATGCATGCCTGCTCCAGAATGACTAGATCCTCCTTTCATTTCACTTTTTTCTATAAAGATGATACAAACACCTCCTTTTCTAGTGTTACATTTATCATTTTGACCAGGATACAGGTTTGTGTTTATGCATATGTCTGCTTATGACTTTTACATAATGTTATGGTTTATGGAAAAGTTACTGTGCTCACAAAAAGCCACGGTGCACTGTGACAAAACACCACCAAAAACATATAACAGAGTAAAAACACGGTGTGGGAGTGTTTTTCCTACCATGTTTCCACGTCAGTGTCCTGTCCAGTGAAGATCCCGACCTCCTGCTGCCCAGGTCCGGCTTCTCCAGCACGATCAACTGGAGAAACTTTATCTACAAGAGAACTGGAATGTAACATTTCTAGTTCCGGTTATGGTTTTCCGCGCTATGCAGTAAGGAGAGCGTGGAATAGACGCAGGTACGCAGTGGGCTCCTGTATGCTCTGTTCGACACGAAAAGATAAAAGTGGGAATAAGTAGAGTTCTAAAATCCAAATAAACACCTATTCTATTCTATTCTATTCTATTCTATTCTATTCTATTCTATTCTATTGCTGTTGATAGAGTTTCTATCTTTTTTATTTATTTTTTGGTTTTTTTTTAGGTATTATGATAAAGTCTCAAAGCACCTTTTGTTTATTTACAAAACGAATTACTATTTATTTACAGAACAATTTCTTATTTACAGAATCAAATCTGCACAGAGATCATGGACTTTGCAGATGTAACTTTATTTTGAAGAGAAAACCTCATATTTCCGGTTATGATCCTTCTGTTTCTGTCTAGCTTGACCCCCTTTCTGTGTCTTTTGGCTACGTGGATCCTGTTGTCCGGAGCTTCCTGTGCCTGCAGCTCCAGATCCGGCAGAACATGCTGTACCTGAACATGGAGCACTATAAAAGTACTAAACACAACTTTTGTTTTCAAAAGTAAAAAAGTATATGTGTTTGGGATTAAATGACCAGCTCATACAGTGCAGATCCTAATAGGTATGAAATATGTGACAGATGTTTTATTTTTAGATTTGTACTTTTTACTGCAACAACCAATACTGCATTCATGTAATAAATCATCACATATTTTCCATATATGAGATAAGACAGGTGTTAATATGATAACATGCAGTTGTTATTTTATTAGTGCGTCATCTAAAACTGTCATAACCTAAATGAATCCCACAAAAATAGATTTCTAAAACTATTGTTTTATGATAAAAAAAAAAAACAAAAAACCTTCCTTGGATGTGTGTGTAAACTTAGTATTTCCATAGAGTAATAGACACAAAAAGTGTTATAGTAACTAAAGCTGCAACAAATAATTAATTGCCATTTTTGTTAATTATCAATTAATCAATTTCAATATTAACTCTTAAAAACTCATAAGTATTTTTGTGGTGAATTCCAGCTCATGTTTCTTCACCTTTAACCTTTTCTAAGAGATTTGTCACAAAATTATATTTGAAATATTAATGACTTATTGATTTATTTTGCACATTTATAACATTAATCAAAGACATAATAAAACAGTAAAGGTGCAAGGAGAGGCAAAAAGCCTAAAATGGCTTGTTTTAAAGCCTCCACCTCATAAATACATAAACATTATTAACGTTGTGAGACTTTCATAGTGCATACACATTCAGAAATCATTAAAAAAGAAAGAGGATATAAATATACCGTGTGTGTGTGTGTGTGTGTGTGTTTGTGTATATATATGTATATATATATATATATATATATATATATATATATATATATATATATATATATATATATATATATCAATGTGTGTGTGTGTGTGTGTGTATATATATATATATATATATATATATATATATATATATATATATATATATATATATATATATATATATATATATATATATATATATGCAATATCATAATTCCTTAAATATTTCTTAAAGGATATCTATCTGAGCCCGTTTTATCCTCACTAGGGTCACAGGGGTCACTGGAGCTTATCCCAGTTACTTATGGGTGAAGGTGGGGTTCACCCTGGACCTGTCCCCAGTTCATCGCAGGCCTGACATATAGAGACAAACAGTCACTCTCAGATTCACTTCTATGGGCAATTTAGATTAACCAATTAACCTGTCAGTGCCTGTCTTTGGTGGGAGGAAGCTGGAGTACCCGGAGAGAACCCACGCAGACACAGGGAGAACATGCAAACTCCACACAGAAAGGACCCACCCCCATCGAATGGTGTTGGAATCCAACCCAGGACCTTTTTGCTATCCACTGCACCACCGTGTCACCCTAAAGGATGTCGCTGATGTGCTGTTTCCAAGAACATGTGAAAATTGGCTCCACGATGTACACCCTCTTTACCTAATACAAAACTGAGCTCTTGATGTGACACATTTAGGCAAATGAAAATGAGCATTATATCTCTGAACTGCAGCATTGGTTGCAAAATACAAAATGAAATGCTCCGGCAAGGTACTTTGATTATACTGAATTTTATATATAAAAATACAAATTTGGTAGATATTAATAACAAAAATATGAAGTAAATTTAGTTGGAAGAATAAATTAGCAGAAGAGGTCAGTGGCTTACAAGGGGTTGCAATTCGAAGGAAGCACTTTTGCAATATCAATATTTTATTTGAAGTTGATGGGAAAGATAATATACTGTCCTCTGCATTTTGCATTGAAATCTGGTATTTTGCTATACTTTGTTATTATTTACTGACTATGTAGATGAGTAAATGCAAAGGTTATTACATTAAAACAGAGAAAAACGAAGAAAAAGGAGTTTTTCAGCAAAATATAAGATTAACTGAACATGAAAAGGTGTCTTCAGTCCCTGTCATTTGTCAGACTACATGGGTTTTACTGGTGAATTAATGTTGCAGAGGATGATGTGTTTCCATGTCCCTGAACATCCAAATGGGTCATATTTGATGGCAACGATAGGCTGAGAAATTACATTTTACATTAATTATTCACATGTATCGACAGGATTCATGGTTCAAAAGTTATTAAGTATTTTAGGGGTTTTGCAAAAAAGTTTTCTGATTCCTGCTTCTTTTATCTGAATAATTCTTGGATGTTAAACATTTCAGGACATCATCCTGTGCGTCGGGGAACGCTGACATTTTTCACCATTTTCTGACATTTTACCAACTGATGATTAATTGAGAAAATAACCGACATATTAATCAATGATGACATCAATTGTTAGCTGCCGCCCCACACAATTGAATGAATAAATGTAAGAGAGCTTGGACCTCATAGAAAAAAATGTCCTCTGCATTTGTAATGAGAGTGAATATTTTTAATCAAAGCAACCATTTTAACAAAAGTCTATGAAATCACTTTATTTTAGGTCCAAACAATCACATTATAAATAGACAGCAATATGGACACATGGCAGACAGTTTCGCGCAGTTGAGGTTTTTCTTCTTCTTCCCTTCTTATACCTTCTTGAATACTTGGTGGCAGACTTTGTCGAGCACAGTGAGTTCCTAAGAGAGAAGACAAAGACCTTTAGACCAAATATCCAACATGATGCAACAGTGTCTTAGTTACATATTCATATTGATCCTTTATCTGAATGTGTTATATGGGTCCTTCCTCCACTTGAATGTGTATTTCATCATCCCTTTTATTGTTATTACATAGGACCAATCATTCTTATCTAATTTTTGGAACATTTATCATTCAAGTTAACAGATAAAGTACTTTGTCTCGATTGCATGTGGGTGTTAATGTTGAAAAGAAAAAAGGAAGACGCAAGCTGTTTCACAAAATTACATTGAGTTTCCTGACAAATGTGTAAAATCTTCACTACTCTGCTTAATGTGTTACCCTGTGACTCCAAGTCCTGATGTTTCTTTTATTACAATGATAATAATATTCATTTGTGTAGCATCTTTTTGCACAAGAAGTCCTTGACAATAAAGAAGTTGCATGGACCAAGTGTTGCCCAAGATATAAAAAAGCAGAGATGAAACGCCACGGTTAAAGTGACATGTAAGGTTCAAAGGTCAGTATAATTCATCCAGTTCATTTATTTAATATTTATGTATTAGAGGTAATTTACAAAATGCCTATGTATACTTTATACATATACACAGCTGCCCATGAAGTTGGAATAATTTTATTTTCAGACACATTCCTCTTTTTATTCCTATTTATACACACACCATTAATCACCTTGGCCAGGTTCAGTGATTACATACTGAGTCCCAGTTACACTTCTCCATCAACAATAAATCACATCATCACAGTTATTTCATGGGAAGTGACAAATGGTAGACAGTGTATTTACATATATACATTTAGATGTTGGTTTAGTTTTCAGAATCACTTTGACAGTAATTATTGAATCTGCTTCTTCATTTTACATGCATTTACCTTATACTTTTGTGGATTCTGATGTTGTTGATGGAGTTATTACTGATTGGCTTTAAAATCACCTTAGAACACAGGTGTCAAACATGCGGCCTGTGGGCCAAAACCTGCCCGCCAAAGGTTCTGTGAATTGAATTTGTGACATGCAAAAATTTCATTGGAAATATTAACAATTAATGGTGTCAAAATCATTTTAATTCGGGTTCCACGTACAAACCAATATAATCTCTGGGTCAGACCAGTAAAATACCATCACAACAGCCTATACATAAGGAAATTTGCAAAATTTCTCTTTGTTTTAGAGTAAAAAAGTAAAATTATATGAAAATATTTACATTTGCAAACTGTCCTTCTACAACAAATGTGAATAACCTGAACAAATCTGAACAACCTGAAATGTCCTAAGAGAAGTACGTGCAATTTTACCAATATTATATCTGTTACTAAATGTTTTTTGTATTTGCAAATGTAATTTAAGTTATAATGCACATGTGTAAATGATAAATTGAGGCATAATATTGTTAAAATTGTACTTATTTTTCCTAATACATTTGAAGTTGTTCATGTTATTCAGATTTTTAAGGAAACTTTGTATATACTGTATAAACATTTTCATAATATAATTTTACTTTTTCCACTGTTATTAATTTACTGGTCTGGCCTATTTCAGATTATATTGAGATGAATGTGGCTCCTGAACTAATATGAGTTTGGCACCCTTGCCTTAGAATCAGGACTTGGGTTAGTAAGTGAGTGCAGTCAGCATGTACTCTGATAATAATAATAATAATAATAATAATAATAATAATAATAATAATAATAATAATAATAATAATAATAATAATAATAATAATAACAATAATAATAATAATAATAATATACACTTTGAGTACATACAGTGAATAGCATAGAACAGGAGATGAATAAAATAAAACAAAGTTAAAAAATAGGATCAGTTTCTCACCAGGTGTAGCAGGTCTCCTTCAATCCAATGTTTCCAGCCACGATTTGCCTTTTCACCCTTCTGAACACACACCAGTTTGTCTCCATCCCAGGTGACCAGTGTCTGTTAAGTCACCAGAAGATTTAATGCAATATTCACCCAACAGTCACAACACATGTACCTCATTTTTCTTCATCTTACCTGTATATATCCTTATTTGTTGTACATATTTCTCATATAGAGTTAGCTTTTCGTATATTTCTGTAGTTTTTAGTAGTAGGTTAGTAGCAAATGTATATTTAATATTTTATCCTGTAGTTTTTTGTGTGATATTTCTTTACAGTCTTTTTTTTACACTAAATGTTTTTGCTGCTAAACAGAACAGGGTTATTAAACGGATTTTCATTGTTCCTGTGACAGTGACAATAAAGATCTATTCTATTCTATTCTATTCTATTCTATTCTATTCTATTCTATTCTATTCTATTCTATTCTATTCTATTCTATGTATGTTACAATAAATACAGCATAATGTTAATAAGTCTTAAAGGATCTGGAAATCGTCCCACCTTAACTTTCCGGTTGTCCAGGGCTTTTGTGTGCTCTTCAAACTCCTCTCCCACAGTGAAGTTGACTTCGTAGTTCCTAAAAGTGCTCAGGGTTTTCGTCTCAAACTTGTCTCCATTCTGGACAATCACCTTCGTCTGATGCAGGTGGATTGCGATCTTTCTGGTGGCAAAGTCAATATCTGAAAAAAAGAGATATTCATAAACTCAGCCAGTCCATTTATTTATTTATTAATTTTTATTTCATCAGATTCTTTCATAGTGGTTTGTTGTGTTGTTTGACATTTTTACTTTTACTTTTATAATGTAATCCAGGGCCACCAAAACCAACACACACAACACCACAGGCCACTTATTATGATTCCTCACATACTGGTGTTTTGACAGTCTCATTTACCCTTTAAAAATGACCTTGCTCCGAGTCAGAATAGGCTTAAATGAGTTTCTCCGCCCTGTTTGGCATATGGCCCCACCAAAGAGAACCACCCACCCTGACCATTTTTGTATTCATATCCCATTTGCCCTAAAGTGAAAATTCAATTTCTTTCCATCACTCTTACAGATGAGGCCCCTATATTTACCCGTCTAAATTATATTTTTGACCTATTTCCATAAGGATGTCATTTTCCTATCCGCTTGATGGAAATGAGGTGCTGTGGAGGAACGAGGCATTCAGCATTCAGGATTTTCCCAGATTTGTGAGAGATGACTGTACCAAGGTTGTATTATGAATTGCAGATGGAGTTGTGAATAATGAAAGTGTTTCCGGGTTTGATCAAAGATGCGCCTAAAGTAGAGCTGAACGTCTATGCCTTTTTTTTTTTTTTTGGAAAAGACAAACTTGCCTGTTGCCCGTTCCAGAGACAAAATCAGTCTTCCAATTCTGGGTTCAGGACGATGGAAATGCAAAAAGGAACGAGTCAATATTTATTTGGCGTGGTAACAGATGGCAGCCGCTCACAGAGTGGAGGTTAACTTGGCCTGACAGCAGCTCAATGAGGAAATGAAGCAGTGCCACATCATTCCTCTTTTTCCCTTCTCTCTCTCTCGCTCAGACTATGTTTCCTCTGTCACACTCAGACTCTTCTCTCAGTCCACATTTTCTGCTCAGGCCTTCCTCTCCACATGGCTGCTCCCTTAAACCTAACTTTCAGATCGATCTCTGTTTATTAATGAGCTTTGAGGCATCCTGTCTTTTTATGCCGTCATTTAACTTACTCAAGGTCTGATAAACTGAGGCACAAAAATGAGATGCATGCACGCAGCTTACCGAGGGCCTTCATGACCTCCTCAAAGTTTTCGTTGCTCACCATCTCCCATCGTCCATTGTAGTCTGCAGGCATTTTGGGCTGGTATTCAGTTCAGGTTTGGACCTTGGTTACTGTTTGCCTTCAGGTTTGCTTGTCAAAACCAAGAGAGAGCCCGTTCAAGGGCCCAACCCTTTATATACACCGTGTAAGTGTGTGCGTTTGCGCACACAAGTTTGTGGACCAAAGGACAGGGTCCGCCTGATAATTCCCTTATGACAGTTGTGTGTTTGTGTGTGATGTAAAGTTCACATTTGCATTTTCAGCACACATCTTTCTGTATAATTTCTATATATGTTTGTAGATGCTAAATGCCATACCACCTGCAGAAATGTACATCTTGTGCAGATGATTATGAAACTATACACTGACTGCATATTGGATGAGCACAAACACTCACTGGCATCCACTTAAAGAGTTTGCATCACTTTTTTCTACTCCCATTTTCTCCCATCAAGCTGTGCCATACACATTCTCATGAAGCCAGAAAGGAGATGAGCAGAGACAACACAATTACCTCCAACACTCACATGCACAGTATGTTTATTTCTCAAGGTTTATGCTTGCAGTGGAAACATTCCTCTCTGGTTTTCAGTCAGAGAAGAAAGTGGTTAAGTTCAAGGAAAGAGATTTTGTTGACTCAAATACATCTCCTCAGCAATATTTACTGGCATGAAATTAAATACTTTTTCACAGAATCACTTCCTAACATTTGGGACTTCTGGCTGTCGTTTAGCATCGATTTAAAATTTAACACATACACTTTTATTACCCGGAGCTACATGATCAGCAAAACAGTGAGCCGGTGTACCTATATTTATATCAGTGTGTCAGTGTGTGGTGTCCAAGGTGTTGGTTTTTCTGGCTGGTTTGGTTATATAGTCTTAGACCATAGTTCACTCTTTATCTACAAGAATTTGAGAATTGTCTCAGCTGCAGCCATAATCAATACAGTACTTGATCTGTTTCAGAAGAGCTAAAGTGCTTTCAAAGTGCCAAGAGTAAAATGTTCTGGTCACAACACTGATTTACATTTGCAGCAGTACAGTGCTCCATGGTATCTGACAGAGACACTTGTTTGATCCTCCAGTGATGTGGTTGTAAGTGGAGGGTCAAAGTTGACGTGGGTGGTGTGTGTCGTACTTTATCAGAGCTGATAAGATGCTTGGATCTACACTGATCTTTTGCCCATATCTTACAGCAACGTCTGCCTAACTGATCATTTTTCCAGATAATGATAATGATAGAAGTCTGCAATTTCATCTCTGCATAATAAATAATGATTAAATATTGCAAATAGAGAAGGCAACTCATAAAACTGGCAACAAAGGCTTGACATACACAGCAAAGTCAATGTTGTTATAATTAATGAAAATCCATGAAAATGTCAAAGTATTCTTCACTCCTACTCCTATTAACACAGAACAAAAATATCAGTGACAAGCTGGTGAATTTAATGCAGTGTTTAACAAGTAAAGGGATGGAAATGTTTGAGAAATATGCCTGTATGCACCTAGCAGGTCAATAGAACCATATGTTCAAGTAAGGGCTATGCTGTATCTTAGAGTTGTTCAACTTGGTGATAAGATTACAGTGACAGACCTTAGATCTATGTTGTATTTAGTGGTTGTCATGTAGCTGTCAAAGTGTCCACAACAAACTAATCTATTCATATGCTTATACATGTTTAATATTCATGTGATAATGCTTTATTAGCAAGTATACTTTTTCAACCCATAAAGACCCAGTGCTACTTCTGTGGCAGTTCCCAAATGAATTTTTCTCTATTTCTACCTTTCTTAACTGATTTAATAGATTTTTTTTTTTTTTTTTTTTAATAAAATTGTCCTCTGTATTTTGCATTTTTCAGAGTAGATGGTGTATTTTCCTATATTTAATTGACAGATCATGTAGATATTCATGAAAACTAAAAAAAAAAAAAAAAAAAAAAAAAATTCAAAGTTAATTATATCAAAACAGAGAAAAATGAAGAAAATAGGACCAATGCCCCTGTAGCTTACCGGCATTTCCTATATGTTATAATGGGGAAATTTTTCAAAGTTGCACCAATTCCAGAATCAGATCCAGATTCAAATAATTTCACTAACTTTTGTTGACATCATCATAAAGAAGCTGTATACCAAGTTTGAAGTCAACTGGAATTGTAGTTTCGGTGAAGAAGACGATTGAAAACTTTGTAACAGACGACAGATGACGACAAACGACAGACGACGACAACAGACGACGAGACGACGACAGACGACGACGACAGACGACGACGACAGACGACGACGACGACAGACGACGACAGACGCCGCCGGAGGCCACATGATGACAATAGCTCACAGCCTATCGGCCAGTAAGCTAAAAAAGTGACTTTGTCAGTCAAGTATGTCATTAACTGAACTTAAACTGCCATGGAAGTTTCTAGCACTCTGGACACCATTTGAAGCAAAAACACAAAGTCACTGGATTGGGGTGAAAGCATATATATTGTTACATATGTAAGAATATATGAGACAACAGACCACACTCGTCCAAAGCCTTGCCCCCTGCTGTCTGACCAACAGAAGAATTATTAAAGCTTATACATGTTTAGTCTTTTCCCACGTTAGATTAATTACCATTGTGCATATTTCCTTGAATGGAACAATTGTAAAGTGAAGCCAGTGGTGTTTCCTTAAAGAGAGGGTAAACAGTAAGTCTCTGACCCATCAATTTGTGGACAGTGGAGGAAGCAACAAGCTTGACATGTTCACAGCAGGTAGCCATGCATATTATGTCATGTTTAAAATGAGAATACTGGAGACTGCAGCATTCCACGTTCTTCGCCAGACCCCAGTGTGTCCATTCACTGTCATTGATCCTTTGATAATTCTATTTAAAAAAGCAAAATATTAGTCCTTTAAGAAAAAGTGACTTTTTCGGTCAAATCTATCATTAACTTAACATAAATCAGGTGTCTCCATCCACTGTCATTGATCCAACTCCATGGGTTTTACCGGTGAATCAATGTTGTAGAAGATGACGGTGTTTCCATGTTCACTACAGAGCCTCTGAACGTCCAAATGGGTCATATCTGATGACCATGAAAAGATGACAAACTGCATTTTACACCAATTATTTACATGTTTTGATAGGATTAGTGGATCAACAGGTATTAAACAGTTTATATCAATGGGCAGGTTGTGTCGCTAGTGGGTGTTTGGGTCTGTATGGGTTAAACCTGAAAGTGGTACATGATGAATTCAGTGCAGCAGAAAATATCAGAGCACGACAGTGTTAAAAAGCTGATGTTTTACATTTCTTTGAAGGATCTCTTAGTCAAGGTTATGATTCATAATGGTAACTGCAATAAGAATGAATGGTCTTTTCAGGACAGCCAGAAACTTCAAAATATTAAGATTGAGAAATTAAAAATCAAATTCATGTCACATCAAGTCAAGATTTAATTCTGTTAAATCGCTCTGTGTGTGTTTGTGCTCCGCAAGCAAAACTAAAAATATTTATGTGTGTTTTTCTTTCCACTTTCACCTCAGCAGTTTGATGAGCATGTTTCAGATGCCACCACACAGGGGCAATGTTGCTACACATCATTCAAAGCTCCTCATGAAGTAGACCTTGTGTTCTGTGCAAAACAGTACAACATATTATACTCTGATCAAAGTTAAGTTGACACACAACCATCTGGAAAGCGAGGGCCCAGTCGGTAAAAATCTGTTGTCTGTGTTGTGTTGCTTTTACCGGGTGAATTGGAATGCTTTTGTAACTTGTAAAAGCAGGTTAAAGAGATCAAAATCCTTTTAAAACATCAACACAGATCAAAATAAAATACTTCTAGTGAATTTTGGGATCTGTGTTCAGTCATTTAGAGAGTGATGAAGCTGCATTTGATGATACAGATGCCTGCATGCTTGGTGTTCACACGCGGTATCTCATAAACGCATGCAAATGCAATTAAGGGGGTTTTAATAATGCATGACAGCTGATTTATTTTTAATTCTGCCAAGTTCACACCTAATGGCACATCCTGCACCTCATAACCTTGGAGGTACAAACACACATACACACAGACATATACACATACACAGAGACACACATTTTCTGTTTTTCTGTAAGTTGAATTATCCTTTGAATGTGCTTCAGTGTTTTCTCCGGTTGCTCACAGGCATGGCTCAGCTGCCTCCCAGCAAATCTGTGTTTTCTAACAGTACATGTGGATGATGTTACAACCAACATCTCATTTTGAGCTCATATTATGCTAGCAGAGCAGCCGGCGCTTCTGTTTCCCGTCACTTCGTCCCTCTCCCTCAGAGTTGTTATGCTCGTATCACAGGCATATGTGGCGTATTTTATGCCGGCATGCTGTTTCACTCTCTGTAAGCCACTTTCAATATCCTGTACGATTCAATTCAATTTGCTTCATTAGTGTGGCAGTCAAAGCTACATTTTACTAAGCCTTTACATCCCTGTGCAGCTCCCCTAGCGGTCTCCTCATCTCACCCATCTCTTCCTCCTCCCTGTTGTTTCTGAACATCAAAGGTTAGAATAATCATAATATTCAGAAGAGACAAATGACTGAGAAAAGCCTGCTCTTTGTAATGAAAGCCTAGTCATGGATTTCAGCACTGAGTAGATATGTTTGTAATGTATTTTCATCCCACCCATGGACTCTAATAGTGCAGTGTCTTGCTGTGTACTTTGATGTCCCAGTGAGAATTGAAAGGGCCCCAATGTTCCCACACAATTGAATGATTTTTGCTTTTATCCTGCTTATGGAAGAATTTCTGGGTAAGAAAAAAAAATCACTGCAGCAGTTTTACATGAGTACAAGATGAAGAGAAGCTGTAGTTGAAGAGACTGCACATTGAGAATGAATGTCTAAACACATTACAACTCAATTAAGATAATACCCATTTTACAGGTATTTTATTTATTTTATTTTATTTTTTTTTTAACTTTTTATTCTGACAAGCACTGGTAATTTTTCTTTCTAATTCCACTTAAAAATCTTTTCATTTAAACCATATATTTATAGAAAATGAGAGCTGGCAATAAATAACAGAAAATTGAATGGTTTTATTCCCTGAATAATGCAAACAAACAAATTATGGACAAACAGCTGCAAAAAGCATTCCAACATGTAAGTCATAAATTATATAAAAGTTTGATGGAAAAATATTTGGTGGTTTTATAGTTCTGTGAAATGACAGCCAATGGTAGACAACATGCAGTGGTGTAGTCCAGGGTACACAGCGGTATACGGAGTATACCTACTTATTTTTCAGTCAGCATTGTATATACCCACTTCTAAATCCCCCTATTGTGTACCATTCAGTAGTATCTGTGAGTCAAATTGCCCATGTTTTCCCCTAGGATGGTGAAGCCATGACCCGCCCTACTCTGCCTTTAACTGGCTAGTACTTGGTACTTTCACTGATTAGGTTAGTTAACTTTAGGCATGAGGACTGATGAGCCAATAGGAGGCGAGTAGGGCGGGTCATGCCGAAGAAAATATTTCTAAGTGCCAGAGCCAGGGCTCTGCTTAGCACTGGCCACTTCTGGAACCTGATTGGCCACCTCAGGTGCCAGTGCCACCCTAATTGATTGACAGGTCACTGCACGTTGCGTTGAAAGATATGCGATTATTAGAAATGTGAACAAGAAAGGCAGAATAAATGTCTTTCAAATGAGTGACACATATTGAGAGAACCTAATTTCATTGAATTCATGATTCTGAGGTAAGTTTTAAGGTGGTTTCAGAATGAGTCAGTGTTTTAAACTACTGTCCATATGACTGCACATTTAGAGGAGAGATGTGGTTGCCACTAGTTCAACTATGCGAGTGGGCTAATGTTATAAAAGGGTAACGTTATGAAAGGCTAATGACATCCTATGTTTGCCTTACATTGAATACATTTCCATTCATGCAGCTGCTTGTGTGACCAGTAATACATACAAACTGCTCCTGATTAAGTCACGATAATTTTATAATAGTCAGCAAATACTACTAATGGATTTTTGGGTAAACTAAATAGAGTAGTCTTGTATGTCAGTGTTTGTAAAATGTTGTTTTTCTGGATAACTTTTAAATAAATAAACAGATAGACAGATAGACAGATAGATAGATAGATAGATAGATAGATAGATAGATAGATAGATAGATAGATAGATAGATAGATAGATAGATAGATAGATAGATAGATAATCAATCAATCAGTAAAGGCAAAAATTTAAAGTATACCCACTTCTCCAGGGGACCACTACACCACTGCCAGCATGTATGTGTGGATGGATGGATGGATGGACGGATGGATATTTAAAGCAAAGCATCCTCTTTTCCTACAATAACCAAAGTGCTTTTAGTGCTTATACCTAAAACACTAAAGTACCCAGAGTTGGGGTATGTGCTTCAGTCACTCCTGGTAAAGTCCTAGATGTTTTAGTGTATTTGCCACTCACACCTGTTACTTTTTGAGGGAACACAAAAAAGTAGAGATGCTTCTTTGAAAACTGACATTATACAGTGGTTGGCCCAAAAAAGTTGCCGCCTGGATTTAACTGAGCAAGTAGGTAAGAGCCTTCGTTGCTTCTCATTTCTGAAACAACCACATTGATAAAGAGCATAAAGTTTGGACTGTTTCACCATAAAAAAGTCATGTGGTTTGATGAGTCCAGATTGACCCTGTTCCAGAGTGATGGGTGTATCAGGGTGAGGAGAGAGGTGGATAAAGTGACTACTATTACGTCTAATGCCTACAGTACAAGCCTGTGGGGGTAGTGTTATGAGCTGAGGTTGGTTCAGTTGGTCAGGTCTAGGTTCAGTAATGTTATATGTCCATAAAATGAGGTCAGCTGGACCTAAATATACTGAATGACCAGGTCTGAACATCAGTGGAGTTTTTCTTTCCTGATGACACTGACATGAAATAAAGCCAAGATTCATCACTGTCAAACTGTCAAAAAGTGGTTCAGGGAGCATGAAACATCATTTTCACACATGGATTGTCCACCACAGAGTCCAGACCTGAACCCCCCTGAGAATCTCTGGGATACGGTGAAGACTGTGCAGTGGTCCTACTTTCCCATCAGCAACAGAAGATTTTGGCAAAAAATTAATACAACTCTTGCTTGCAGTAAATGTTGTGACATTTATTGGGACATTGCATAAGCACTGCTTGTCATAACTGATGCCAGAGTACATGCCCCCATAATCAAAGTTAAAGGCGATCCAAAGAAATACTGTGTGACCTTTTTTTTTTTTTTGCCAGGCAGTGTACTTATTCACAGTCGGCAGAAATGTACAGTGACAACATTTTATCCTGTTCACTGGTTTGGGTCCTACTCCTATTTTTCATTACAGCTTTCATGCATTTTGGCATTCTCTCTGCCCTCGCTTTCACATTGCTGTTTGGTGTTTAATGCCACTCCTGGTGCAAAAAGGCATGCACCATGGCTTTGCTTTGTGAGTTGTGACCATCCATCTTCATGTTGATCATATTCCAGAGACAGGTTTGGAAATGGGAAGTGGTCTGGTTTCTTTCCAGAACTGCATGTGTAGAGGAAACAAAGTTTCATCATTCAAAAACCTTTACGATTTCAAAGGTGAGGGCCAGTGCACTGATATGATGTCTATACACTCACAAAGAGTGCACTTCTTTAGAGGGTACAAAATACTAGGCTTCCAGATTGGACCTCCTTGATGCCAATAGATAAAGCATATTGAAGTGTTACTGACTTGTGATGAACAAAAACAAACCTGTATAGACATATTCTTGTCAAGGTCACCCTGTGTATAGGTATGTCCTAGCTAAAGAAAGCTCTGCTTCTGTGTATCCACTCATAAATGTATGCATGTACATATGTGCTTGCTTGTGTTTGTTTGTCCATTTATGCATGCAAAGTGCCGAGCCTCGCTTGACCATCTTTCCTCTCCTCCACTGCAGCTTGGATTGAACCTATTACAGCCTGCATCCTGGCCCATTCTTTGCACGACGTCCAAGGAGCATAAATCAAATTCCATGTTCCACCTTTGCGTGTGTCATCACTTCCCCTGAGGGAAAATCTTGGAATCCTGACCCTTCACCAATCTATGTTTTGTTTTCTCACACATCCACTGCTGTGAATGAAGTAAACAGATAATCATGGGAAGAAAACATAGTATAAGCTTTCTGCCATCTTCCACTTTTTTTTTTACTTTTTCCCTCAGGAAGTTTGAGATGGAAAGTGGAAAGAGGGAGAAGGGGATGACAATGCTAAATATTTCATGTGTTCCCCTTGGTAATTCCGTACGGTCTGAAAAAGACCTTGTTTTCCACAGAAACATGTGGAACTGTGGGACTGATTGCAGGAGCCTGGGAAGCTCTCTGTTTCTCTCTATTTTTGCTTCTCTGCTCCGAAATAGGCCTGGATGGTGATGCATAATGCATGGGGCTTCCTATGTGGAGCTGGAAAGGGCTGTGGGTCCTGAGGGATCAGTCAGGGAGAGGGTGTCCAGATTCGCATTCTGCAGTGTAAGGCTGAGCATTTTAAGTAAAAATCTGATTGATCGAGAAATTCAGTAAAATCAGAATAATTATCCATTTTATTCCAACCATCCGGAGAAGTTCTCCTTCAGTGAAAAATTATATGTAATTTTCACATCAGCGAAAATACCCCTCGCAATGTAATTACAGTTATTTCTTAGAGACATTTTTAACCAACCCACTACCATTGTGCATTTCTGCACCTTACGCTTACATCAATCAATCAATCAATCAAACTTTATTTCTATAGTACTTTCCATACATGTTACATGTAGCACAAAGTGCTGTACACCAAACCCCTCACTGTCCCGCAGTTATAAATAGAAACAAGAATAAAAGCAACAGAGTAATGCAATGTTAAAAAGTAAAAGTTTAATCAAAAGCTAAACTAAAAAGATAGATTTTAAGTTTACTTTTAAAAATATAAACACTCACGGCTGACCTCAGGTCTGTCATGCCTGCCACCAGACGTTAGTCTGGTTTTGTCTGTCTTGTGTATTTGTCTGTCATTTCCTGTTTTATTTTGTTAAGTTTCCCTCTTGTGTCGTGTCTGGTGTCTTTACTTCCCCTCCTTGATTGTTTCACCTGTTCCTGATTACCTGTCTCCGCCCTGATTTGCTCCACCTGTGTCTCATTGTCTTCCCTCCCTTTTGTGCATTTAAGCCCTGTGTTTCCCCCTGTCTGTTGCTAGTTCGTATTTTCTTCGTGAGATACTTACCAGCGTTTTTTGGATCCTGTCTGTCTGTCTGTCTGCCCATGTACGACCTGGTTCTGCCACTGACCTCCCTCTGCTTTTCCCTTGTCGGAATCCCGACGTTCTCTCCCGACCCGGACTGCGGGTTTTCGTCTCCGGTCCGGTTCCCTAACCCAAAGAAGAACCCAGGACTCATTGTTCTCAAGATTTTGTTCATTATCATTATCAGTGCACTGTCAGTGAGCTTGGTGTTTAATAAACACTGTGAACTTTTACATCTGTCTCTGGGTCGTGCGTGTGGGTTCAGTTTTCGTACTCAGTGCATTACAAGGTCCTCAGGAAGACTGTTCCATAGTTTGGGGCCATAAAAGCTGAATGAAGCCCCACCATGTGTTTTTGTGTGTCTAGGAACAATTAAAAGATACGTACAATGTAATGGAAAAAAAACGTATACATTAATGCTTGAGGTGCTTTTCAACAATATCAGAAATTATGCTCTTGTGGCCCTGCGATGAACTAATGACACATCCAGGGTGTATCCTGTCTTGCCCAGTGGTAGGTGGGATAGGCTCCAGCACCCCCACGACCCTCTCAAAGATGAAGTGGTTTGGAAGATGATGACGTTCTTGTGCAACGATTTAACAGTGTTAGGGATAGAGTTGGAAGAACATTCAGTGAAGTTACTGTGAAATACCAAGGCTTGGTTTAATGCAGAAAACATTTGCCAGGATGTGGTAAAAAAAAAAAATACAAAAATACATTTTAAATAACTCAGAGTGATGTACCCACATTACCTGAACCGTAGCGTGCTTGAACATGATTTCTTCCCTCTCCACTTGCTGGTCTGCACTCCCGGTGTGCTTTACATTCTGGGCCCGAGCATGTTCATGCCATTACTTTATGGATTATGGATTTACTTTGGCTGCAGTGACACACCTTTCACATCTCAGTGGTTGACAAGTAGTTACTTCTGTCTCTTAAATGTAATTAAATAACTTCAGCAATTACTGCAGTATAGGAAAAGTACAGTACTGAGCAAAGTACATTGTATCTATTGGTTTGGTAAAGTTCTAATGACCACACATATGCATTTCTCAGTCTCTCCATTAAGATATAATAGATGTATGTACAGCCTTAAAAACAACAGTTTCAGGTAAAAATAAGGTGGTAGTATTTAGTGTGACCTCTCTTTGCACTTAGCATGTCTTTAACCCTTTTATTCAGACCATATGACATTTATTGCATTCATTTTTGGATGTTTTGTACCAGGTTTTTTGCAATACGTCAGATGTTTCTGTTTGTGCGGCTTCTTGTCATGGGGTCAGGGGTCACACTAAATAGTCACTTTAACCTCTACAACCCATTTAGTTCATTTTTTGTGTATCTTCTAAGGCTGTGCACATATTTCCTGTGTTTTATATATACATATTGTATAAATGTAATCTCTGTTGCAGATATTTTGGCTGATTACCCTCCTGACAGAAACAGACTTAGTTGTTGACAGCACTTACATGTCCTCAACAATATACCTATAATTACCTGTGGTCTCCCCAGGTGACAGACTAATGTATTTTTGGACAATATAGAATTTTAAAAAAAAATACAATAAGAGTGATTGAGTGAAAATTTCAATTTACCTACAACTTGTCATAAAACACAATTTCATTTGACCTATTTATCAAATGTCAAGGTTTAAGTACATGATATAAAATGCCTTCAGTAATGATGCATATTAAGTTACTGATCCACATTTTGTTATGTAATGCACAGTGATGAAAGAATATGTGGTGAACTACAGCAGAACCTGTAACAAATAGATTTAGGGTTTCCTTGAAGGTGCAGGAGAGTTTTGTGACCAATTCTTCATCACATCTGTAAAACCTCAGTCATAGCCTAAGTATCATGAATCCGTTAGTCTTTCTGTGATTACTCACCTGAATCTCTTGTATTACGGTGAACAATTTCGCAGTGCCATCCACCATAAACAAACCCTTTGTTTACAAACAGAGCTGGGAGGGAACTCGGGCATCTTCGGAATTTTGAAACGACGTGCATTGTGGGAAACGTCGGTTCGCGCTGCTGTCTGGCAGTGGCAGCTGCTAAAGACACGACGAACGGCAGGAGCTCCCATCCCTCTATCCATATTCCTCCAGCTGTTTCTGCATTTCAGCTGTTTCCACGTCGTTTGTTTCATCCATATAATATCATATGGTCGCACTGCCACTGTCAGGCGGTGACGCGAGCCTTCGCTTCCCACAATGCACGTCGTGACAAAATTCCGAAGATGCCCGAGTTACCCCCCGGCTCTATTTGTAAACACATGGCTTGTTTATGGTGGATGGCACTTCAAAATTGTTCACCGTGATGCAAGAGATTCAGGTGAGTAATCACAGAAAGACTTACAGATTCGTGATACTTAGGCTATGACTGAGGTTTTACAGATTTGATGAAAAATTGGTCACGAAAGTCTCCTGCACCTTTAAAATACTGCACACAGCTATGCAAACTCAGGTTATCACAGCCATTCACTCACTCTGACTGTTCACCCCGTCTTTGTGACTTTATCATCTATGATCTGTGTTGTTTCTGGCACGAAGGCATCATGGAAACATCAGAACTCCTTTTCATTTGTCATGACTTCACAGCAAAACACCTTAAACAAACACTTGCAGGTTAAAGTTGACTGACTGTATCTAAATACCGAAGAATTGCTATAAAGGATATTAGCAACAATAATGTTACACAATATATTTGTAAACCACACAGGGACAAATCTGTAGGAAAAAAGAAATTACATGAATTGGCCCTATATGTTAGTGATATAGTAATGCAGTTGTTCAACACATCCCATACAGAACACTCCATGTTACGTCAAATTTATTCAAGGTGTCGCCAATTTTTCGAACTGCTTAATCCTGAAGACAGGGTTCTGGAGCCTATCCCATCTACCAACAGCAGAGTGCGGGGTACACCCTGGATGTGTCACCAGTTCATCACAGGGCTGACATATACAGATAAACAACCATTCACTGTCACATGGGACTGATCTCATTAAATGACGTTGTATGTCACACCAGTTCTTATAGCATTTGGCGTGCTATACATACGCATTTTTGACCTTTCGCGTGGTACTGAATGCCATTTGATCGCGTGTCAATTTACACCAAGATCTCCAATTCACATAACCCTAACCATCAGTGCGTGGTATTTGATGCGGCATGAACATAGAAAGTTCAAGGTGACTTTATTGATACCCATAGGTAGATTTGTTCTGCAGTCCAGAGAGGGCATCTCAAGCAAACAAAAAAAAAACATTAAAACCACAGGACACATACAGGGGACAGATTAAAAACAGCACAGACAAAAGACATGGACAGGTACTCCCAGCAGCTCACTGATCATGGTTAAAACAGACTACAAAAAAATAGATTAAAAAAACAGACTAAAATAAATAAGTCATAAGATATCACTAAAAATGCCAATGTATAACTTGTAAAAGCATGATAAAAACATAATGATATAATACAAGTGACAAGATAAATAAATGATAAATAAGTTAAGACCAAGTTAAAATAAGTCAGAACCCAAGAATTAAAACAAAGTGAAGTGCATCAAGGCTCATTTAAAAGAGAGAAAAACGTACACACAAAAAGCTTATAATGCGTACAGATAACACACCAATTAAAAGTGGCGTATATATTTATTTCATGATATCACATTGGCCACATTCACACCAGTGATTTATACAAATGAACCCTTTAAGTGCATGTCTTTGGGCGGTAGGAGGAAGCTGGAGTACCCAGAGAGAACCCACACAGGATTGTGAGGCGTCAGTGCTAACCACCACACCACCATGCAACCCAAATTATAGATCTATTACTCTATTACAAATATTTGTCAATTATTGAACAGCTTTTAAGTCTTTTGCACTCTAATGAGGTCTGATATTGTACACACTGCTTGTGTTCTACCAGGCAACTGAAAAGACCATGTAACCTCCCGAACAGACTGGTCTGTTCCCTTCCAAAACCAGCTGGTGTTGGAATCAAACCCAGGACCTTCTTGCTATGAGGCAACAGTGCTAACCACCACACCACCCTTAAAGTGTGTGATTGCGTTAAAATCCAATCTTGAGTGTTTGGAAATGGTCCCTCCTCAGTGATCAGAGCTGCAGTGCAGTATTTTGGCCACCTGTTCAAGCAGGCAGCTAAACCCTACATAGGAATGGCATGAAGCATTAGCATTGTAAGGCTTAGAAGTTAAAATAATTTATGTTGAAGAAATGTAAGGTTTAACAGTGGAATAAATTACAGGGAATAAGTTATAAGTTAATTCATGTATTTGTTAAAAATATATTGACAGTGTTTACTCAAATAACAATTTACGTTTATGTTTGCAGAATTATTATTTACACATTTAACCCTTTCATGCATGAATGATGAGAACTTTAGTCAATATTTTTTTCTTGAGTGTTTTTATTCCTCTTTAGGCATGAAAAAAGCAATGCAATTGAATTTTTTTTTTTTTTTATGAACCTATTTTTCATGGAGTTACAAAAATGTCCACTCAGCTGGAGAACATGCATTTAATTTCTGAAACAAAAAAAACATGTATTTAAAACTCATTATCAGAAAGTGATATACTGTGTGAAAACTATGAAATAAAAACATTTTTAGTGCTGCTAATCTAATGTTTTCTCACATTTTATCACATTCAAATACTAGTTATTACTCATTTCATGAAGATAATATCCTCCTGAGACCCAGGAAATTGACAATTTTAGTTTTTTTACACTAAAAAATTATCTTGTTTGGAAACTGCATAATGCAACAATTTTTTCAGATACATTTTTAAAATTGTTTTTATTTATTGATTGATTTTGTTTAATGGAATGTCCTTTGCAATGGGCAGCATTTAAGTGAAGCTGTCAAACTTTTGTCCCCTATAGAGGATAACATGCATTGCTGGGTCTCAGGAGGATATGCAAAAAAAAAAAAACTTTTTGTTTCAGAAAACTGTTCATTACAGTCTGATAAGAATTAGCCATTGATTTATACTAAAACATGTTACTGCAGATCAGGTTTATCAAGAACAGCAAAATTACAATAATTGTATGAATTGCAGTGTTTGAGATGATGCATGAGTGTCCACTGTGTTGGCTGATATGGAACTAAAACAACAAAATCCATGAATAAACCATAGAACAGCTGTAGAATAAGTGTCCACTGTAGTGACCACTATGCATGAAAGGGTTAATTATTTTCATTTTTTGTATACAAGCAGCTAAAATAATCTGTTGAATGTGCCTTTCTAAATCACTTACATTTACTGATACATTTACCGATATTAGCTCCTGATTGGTTTGTTCAGTCATGTGAGGTTATGTGTCAGGAAGTGTTGTGGCAGTAGTTACAGTATGTGAAAAGTAAAGCACTGTTTAAGAAGAAATCCATCTCCATCCTGCTGTCTCATTTTATAAAGAATGAACCATTAACCACCAACGAACCCTCACATTACAGTACTGTCAAATGAACTGGATTTAAGACATCAGCTGTGTCAAAGCATGCAATAACCTAGTATGAGTATACCTTTAGTCAAACCAAAACACAATATTCTATTTACAGCCTAAACTTTTTTTTTTCTGTGGACTAGGTTGCAGTGGCTTGATGTCCCTAATCATTGAACTTAATTTCATTTGATGTACTGTACATTGTACTGTGCTGTCAAAGGACAATAAATGCTATTCTGATTCGGATTCTTAAAAGCATATGGGCGTCAGGATGTGAATTCCACTCTCTATAGTAAAGTGGATTTTATTGAGAAAACATATATAGCAACATTTTTCTCTGGTGACTGAGTTGGTTTTAACAGAAAGCCTGTGTTACACTGTGTTATACTTGAAGTGCAGTTGTTTTCTTTGTACTGGTAAAAACAGGAAATGTTGAGTCCACTGATGGAGCATGACTCAGTATGGAATCTATGTACGCATTCTGATGTATTTCCTCTACATTGCTCAATACACCCAGAGGATTAAACAAAAATCTCGTGTATGTTCAGCAGCAGAGAGGAGAGAAGACATGAGGAAGGGAGGGGAGAGGAGGTTAGTGGGGGAAAAAGTCTGTTCTCTGAGATGGTTGGATGCTTGTCCATCTGGATGCATATATGAAATACTCCAGCCATCACCAGCATTCTGCAGGTTTGATTTTAACCTGTTTGATGGAGTGAAAAAAGGTTAACGGAAATAAACGTAGAGGATATAAGGAATGAACCAAATAAAGGAGGAAGAAAACATTTGAAGGAGGTACAGAGGGTAGGAGGGAAAATAAAGGAGTCGCCGTGATTCCTGACTGTAGGCACGTGAGCTCTGTCAGCGTCTTTGATGTGAGATGTGGGAGTGGAATGAGTAAACTTTGGCCCAGGTTCACCACTAATTTCTTTTAGTTATTTAGCCTTTCCGCTTGCGAAGCTTTCAATCTCTCAGGCCTTCAGGGGGTCCAGATTATCTCTTTCGTTTGGAGAAAATGAGCTGAAGCTGGAAGCTACATTACCTCCTCTGCCTTATGTGAGCTCATTTTCCCACACCACCATTAGCTAGCTAAAGCCATTTGGAGATGCACAGTGGAGTGTTTCCATGTTCATCAGTAAGTGCCTGGCATTCCTTCAGTCAATTATCACCAGAACTGTCTCTGTGTGATAATTCACGCCTCTTGGCTTGTGCCTGTGTGCCAGGATGGATATGAAAGTGATATTCTGTTTTCAGGTTTTTCAGTAGAACCTCATACTTACTGCTCGGTACTCACAGTTGGTTTTATGTGATGTCACGTAAGTAGCATTATTTACAGAATAAGCTGTGATTAATGTAGAACAATCCGCTTTTAGGGGAAAAGTATTAAGTATTTATAGTGTATACAGCTGATCATGAACAATCCTGTCTCCAGTAAATAATGGTCTGTTTCTGGTTGTTTTGCCCATTGATTTGCTTCCTGGTTTGACCCTTACTTGTTTTTTGCTTACCTGCTTTTATCCAACCACTTGTGATGCAAATACAGGGATATTTCTCCCAAGGAAATGTAGTGTGAGCAGGATCACATTTTTCATCAATGTAATAGGGAAAAGTTAATTAGCAATAAAAAAACACACTGATACTGAACAAGGTTATAATAGTTTTGGATTTTTCATTATAGCTTAGTTTTAGTTAGTTTTGACTTTTTTTCCCCTCTAATTCAGTTAGTTTTAATTAGTTTTTAGAGCAGGTTTGCTAGTTTTTATTAGCTTAATTTTTTTTTTTGTAAATCCTTTGTTTTAGTTTAGTTCTAGTATTAGTTTTAGTTTTTCATATCCTTTCTCTTCCTTGCCGTCATATTCACATAAATCCCAGACAGGACTCTGCTGCTTTCTATGAACTTTAGTCTCCATGTTTCCAGGTAGAGTGGGGAAGAGAAGATGACTGTCAACGACAAGTGACGACAAGTGACGGACCATCATTTTTATCTGTTTTAGTTAGTTTTGTAAGCACACAACACAGTTTCATTTAGTTATCGTTTTTTTCTTTTAATTATAGTTTTTATTTATTTCAGTCAAGAAAATGTTTTTTTCAATTCGAGTTTTTGTCATTTCGTTAGTTTTCGTTAACAATAATAACCTTGATACTGAAGAGATCACATACATAATCACTGATCTCATATAATATTATGTGCCTTGCTGTTGTTCACAAACATGTTATGGATAAGCTCAACTTGGGAAGACATATTTAGTTTAATTATGTATAGTTTTAAAGGATACCTGTTAGCTCTAGATTCAGTTGATGTATACAAACAACAGGGTGCAATAGACAAAAGAAATACAGCAATTCATCTAAAAATAATTATGAATATTAAAGGATTCATATTTTGCAAAACCCACTTTTATTAGTCTTTGGTACATTTATTTGTGTATTTGGGGACCCTTAAAGTTCATAAAGTTTGAGTTTGAACCCTCCAGTGTCTGTAAAGCTATCTTTATATTAATTCCTGCAAAAATCGAGTGGATTTCTACAACCCGTTTAAATTCCTTCTTTATTTGTTACATTTTATAACTAGTTATGTCATGAAATTTGCACATATAAAGTCAAGACTTTTGATGAACATTTCTCAGAGTATGCCATAATTGTTTGTCAGTAGCAGCAGTTGTAGTCCATTCTGAAAATATGTCCAAACTTCTAGTTGATTACCTAAAGTGTTCAGTTGTTGCTTGTATCAATGAAAACAAGTGGCTTAACTGGACAAAGTGCACAGCCAACAACTTAGAAGGGGTGGGTTCATGTGCATTTAAAGGGCCAGTGCTCAAAATGACCTTTCTCGTGTCATTACTCAAAAATAGGGTTGAACTGTAGAGTTGAATTAATGAAGAATTCAGACCCAAGCATAGCATTTACAGTTTATGTAGACTACAGGGAAATGTTTTAAAATACATAATTCCATTTTAAAAAAAAACAAAAAAAAAACAAAACAAAATATCACTTCTTTAAACAAAACTGAATGGGCCCATGATCCAGGAAAGAAAACAGGGAGATGCAGTGGTTTTGGTATGCAATAAAGGGTTGCACACACCTATCCAACCTGTCAGCTAACTTAACTATCACTATTTAATTGTCAGCGTATCTTATTTCACACCAAATTACAACTGCTACGACCACTAATTATTGCAAAAGTAGATACTTGGTCACACCATATGTCTCCCGTGCATTAGTGCACAGTACTATACTAATTGGTTGTCATGTACTCTGAGCTGTAAGAACAGCATGATGTTCATACGAGTACACAATCACACAACATGAAAATAATTGAGAAGGGAAACCCATTTTCATTACCATGTTGGAAAAAGATGTTGCAAATCAAAAATAATCATATAAGTGACTTTCCATTTAGAAAATGAGAAGCGGGTTGAATTAGTGATATATTAAGTCAAATCTTTCAGACCTTAAGTCATTGTTTCATTTACAAGATCTTTTTTCCCTCAGAATTGTTCTTCAACACCTATCATCAGAGGATGATTCTTATTTTATAGTACATTTATATGTATTCATTGTAAGGAAAGAAAAGATAACATATGACTGTGTCTGCAACTGTGTTGGTTTGACATGTGGTTAAAACAGAACCTATATAATATCAGTTTATACATGACCCATAAACAGATTTCTGTCCTCACCTAAAATATGTCAGATTTGAAAAACAGTAACCAGGATATGCTTCATGTCAGATTTAAGCTATATCTGTACATATGTTCTGTTTCTTGTCAACTACACATGTAGGACATTTCAGACGTTTAAGCCTAGCCTTAGAAGATCTAGAAGCTTTCATAAATACTCTTATTAAAATATAGAAAAAAACACTTTACTATGTCCCACCATATAAAAACTGCACAAAGTCAATAAGTCTATAAAAAATAGAAAGTTTATGAATAGTTAAAAAACAATTTTAAAAAAATTAAAAAAAAAAAAACATCAAAAGGCTAAAGTAAGCAAAGATAACTGTTTTTATATGTCATCCTGCCCGTAAAAGAGCCGTATGTGCTCAAGGACTTGGCACCCTAACAAAGTGAGACATCCTGTTCACTGTCAATCCATAGATGATCTTTGACTCTTTTGCCGCGTTTCCACTACGTGGAACCAGCTTGACTCGGGTCGGGTCGACTCCTGGAGAGCGTTTCCATTAAAGACACTACCACAAGACACTACTGACTTTACAGTTCCTGGATGCGGTGTGTTACTTCTGTGTCGCCTGCTCAGAGAGTTGCTGATAAAATCGCTCGTTGCGTGTTGTCTCTGAATTTTTACATCAGCCACCAAAGACTGAACCTCTGCTGACCATGGTGAAGTTCTGGGCTGTTATCATGTGGACTAATGTACCGCTATATTTACTGTCCACTTCCGCATCTGTTTGTTGTAAAACGGCGGGTCACAGGGAAAACTGTCTGACCAATCAGTGGTCCGCAGTGTATACACGTCACGTTTTAGTATCTGGTCCCCAGTCCTGGAACCTCGGCGGAAGTGATACCAAAAAAGTAGTACGGGGTACCAGGTTCCAGGTCCTTTTTCGTAATGGAAACGCAAAAAAGGCCGAGCAGAGTCGAGTCGAGTCACGTCGAGCTGATACCGAATAGTGGAAACGGGGCATTAGAGACCAAAACTCACTGATGCAAAATCAAGACTTTTATTGCAGGATTTAGCAATGTTTCAGACTACCCTAGAAATGTTCTGGTTTTTTTTTTTTTTTTTGTTTTTTTCAAAAAGTACTTGCAACAAATTTAGCTACTTTTAAAATTTGTTTGGAAACTTTTAGCAACTTCTGAAAAGTGACTCGAATGTTAAAACACACACATTTTCCCTTTAAATGACACGGAATGATTTTCTCTATCACAGAAAAACACAGTGTAGCTGAAAAAGTCAGTGTTTCCAACTTACCACCTTTGTAGCCATATTTAACAACTTTTCAGACCCCTCTGGAGATAGAAAAAATGACTTGCAACAAATTTAGCAACCTTTTCTGGTGTTATTGAGACTTTTGGAGACTCTGGTGTGAAAGCACATATCATACTTTGTCTAAAACAAATCACTGTACTGAATATAAATCGCTCCTTTTTTCATTGACAGTTTTGTCTCTTTAGATTATTATAGACTGAAAATCTAAAATCTTATGGTTAAAAATGTTCATGTTTTACCGTGACTTGTACGCTCTTAAGTGGACTGTAAGGTTAAAAACCAAAACAAACTGAAGAACATGAAGCTAAAAACTAAACAAAGAAATAAATAATCTTAAGTAACTCTGCTGGAGTGTCTCTTTAGTCACTTTAGCCAGTCTCCAAATCCAGGTTAAGGAGGAGGGTTGGAATTCTGACATAAAATAAATAAATAAATAAAAATTTGACATAGTTCATTTGTAGTTGTAAACATAGCCTATTTAGAGCATTTTTATTCTCATTTTTTGTCTCTCTCACAATATTATTCCTTTCTCCTACATCAAACATTACAATCATAAACACATTTTTAATCATACACACTGGGTGATGATTTTATTTAACAACTTCAAGTGACTATTAGGACAATAGCTACTTTTTTTACTGATGAGTTGGCAACACTGCCAAAACAACACTAAAGGAAACATGATTCGCTGAAATCATTACTGATTGACATCTTTTATAGCGAATAAGATCTTATTTTGTTATGACACATTAAAACTTGACAAAGCTCATTGGCCTTCCAAATAGGAGTGCTTGCTGCGGTTCACCCAAATAACAAAATTATAAAGAATCTAACTATATTGGCATAAATAATTGTTGATTTAATGAGCATCATGGGAGATCGGTCCCACAGTTATGCTTAGAAGGCTGGCTGGTGACCTGGTGGACAACAAGTGGTAAACTATATGTAAGTTAATTCCACTGTGAAGCACCTACTGCCTTGCTGGATGGTGGTCACTGTTGCTCATCTCATGCAGACAAAGACATTACTTATAAAACAGACAAGCATATAGTTCATTTTTATTACATATTTCTTTTGCTTTTGCATTTATGTTGTGAAACTTGCAGTTATGTGGTGAACTGTCTGGGCCAACATTGTCTGGTAATGTCTGAAATCAGATTTTTTGAGACTTTTAACATGTTTTCTTTCCAAAGCAAAGAAATATCATGAAATTGACACATCGACTACTCTGGATTAAGGTTGAGAATAATTGTGACATAACTGTAGTTGAATAGTAACCATAGTAACCAGTGTCCTTCGTCCGACAGTAGAAATATTGCTGTGAATGTAGAATCCTACAGCTTATGACCCTTCAACACAATTGCGTTTTCAATAGTAGTTAAACTCAGCATGTCTGGTCAGATGGAAATGTTGTATGACAGAGCTGGAGATCCATTAGGGGCATTCTTCACAAAACAGACTATGCAAAATACTCAAGTAACGGGCAGTGGAGGAACACCCGACTGCAGACAGAAGGCCTCAGTGAACAATGAGCAATTCATAAAAATTTTTAACTTTGACCTACTTTTGGGTCATTCCATATAATTTCATCAAGTGGTCCCCACCTGAGCCTCCCAGATTTTTCTAAATTTTTACATACTTATAGAAGATTATATATGATTGGAAAATCCAAAATTTCAAGGCTTAATTGTAAATAGTTCCAAAGTTATGACCATTTGAAGTAGGTAGGGGGTACCCGAAAGTTGCGACCAAAATTAAGATTTTAAATTTTCGGCTATTTTCAAGCTTCTGTAACTTCTGAACAACAAGAGCTAGAGGTCTGAAATTTCCAGAATCATTTCACAAGAATCTATAGTCCTAAGAAATGTGAAAATATTTACTTAAAATTTATAATTGCATTTTACAGAGAATGACAAAGTTGAGATTTTATCCATCCCAAACTTCTAAAATGCTACTTTTGGCCACTCATTACACAAAAATTAATCATCATATTCATTAGAAATTTTATGTGCTATATATTGGCTACTTAGGGAATGGATCTGTGTAAAATGAAGGTCCTATGTTATGTTATGCATGATATATGAACAGCTGAAAATCAAAAATATCTGTCTGACCTTCGGATTCAAAGGTCAATATCAGCATGTGGGATAGGTAGTATCACAAAATAAAAGACACCATGTGAAAGTACAGGAATTGCCCTAAATTTTGACACCAAGCACAACTTGCTTCTAAAATCTTTCTATGTTAAATGTTCAAAATATGGACGTTTTTGCCCCCATATTTTAGCCATATAAAAGAAAATTTAGTGATTTTCAAGTGTTCAAATGTATGTATTGCAGAGTCAAGAAGATACTTTAATTTAGTTCAGAAAATGTATCTTCACTTGGTTCATAAGATGGATCTTCTTCAGTACTCTCAGTCTCAGTATCAGTTTCTCTGGCTTTAACTTTGGCTAGACATTTTGGACAAAGCTTTTGACCAGGTTTAATGTCCTTTCCTGTTTTAGAACTTGCCTCATTTGCTGTTATAATGTCCACTACACGCAAGGCCCCTTTCACAGACTTAGTGTGAAGGGAGAAAGGATTACAGCATGATTTTTGCAAGTGTTCATATTTGTCAAGATAAAGTTTCTTGGGGTGAAGACACACAGTCATACTTGAGGTTACTGTTGTGACCATAAGTCTACATCTTGCAAAGAGCAGGTCCTTTTCTTCTAGAGATAATTCAGATATTTTAAGAAGATTATCACTCTTGCAATAAGTTTTCTTGTGACATTCTGACTCATCAAACATGTGCTGTCCAACTGTACATGATGCAAGTCTTTATTTCTCAACAGTGCTAACACTTTAATTATACTGCGCATATGCGGCACTAAATAATTTTATGAATCCAAACTGTAAATATGCATGCTGTTCTATCTGACAGTCTATGGCTAAGAACTAAAAATAGAAATGTTACTGAATGCTGATGCTGGCATTGTGTGGTTCTCCAAGAACTTTGTGGTTACAAAGATCTAATGTGGTTATAATGTTGGTATTTCAGTAAAACAATGTTAAAACAATGTTGTGAACTATTATCACTATTATACATTATACTGTTATACAGATGCTAAAATATGAGGGTGAAAACATCCCTATTTAATTTGAACATTTAACATAGAAGGATTTATAGAAGCAAGTTGTGCTTGATGTCAAAATTTAGGGCAATTCCTGTATTTTCACCTGGTGTCTTTTATTTTGTGATACTACCTATCCCACATGCTGATATTGACCTTTGAATCTGAAGGTCGGACAGATATTTTTGATTTTCAGCTGTTCATATATCATGCATAACATAACATAGGACCTTCATTTTACACAGATCCATTCCATAGGTAGCCAAGATATAGCACATAAAATTTCTAATGAATATGAGAGCAGACCTCTGCCAAGGCAGATCAGTGCCCCCCCCCCCCCCCCCCCCCCCCCCCCCCCCCCCCCCCGATGTCTGTCTGTCTGTCCTTGTGCAAGATAACTCAAGAAGTTATGGACGGATTTAGATGAAGTATAAAGTCATAAAATATCAAAATAAAAGTTTTATGAGAATAAAATTGAATACAAAAAGAGACATAATTTTACAAGAAGTTTTAATATTTCTAGAATAAAGCCATAATATTATGAGAATAAAGTCATTGTTTAAAAAAAAAAATAAAAATCGTAATTTAACAAAAATAATGTCATACCTTTGTTAGATCAAAGTCATAATATTTCCAGAACTAGAAAAGCACTCGGAGAGCACAGACCTCCCCCGATCACCACCAAAATTTAATCATTTGTTCCTTGTGCCAGTATCAATATTTCCTGAAATTTTCATCCAAATCCATCCATAACTTTTTGAGTTATCTTGCACACGGACAGACAGACAGACAGACAGACAGACAGACAGACAAATCCATCCATCCATCCATTTCCTTCCGCTTATCCGACAGACAAATCAACGCCGGCAAAAACATAACCTCCTTGGCGGAGGTAACAAACAAACAAACAAAGAAACATACCGAAACAAAAACAATAGCCCTTGCCTCCCCTGCGGGGGGTGAATCAGACAGCACAGGCTGTAGAGGCAGGGTCTAGGACAGGTAGAGATCACACACAGTGTAAGCACACATAAAGTTATGCACATTTCTACTGGATTTACTGTATGTGTATGTGGAACTTGAAAAGTCCTTATAACTGAATAGTCATAACTGTGGCCAAACACGTATTTGCACCTTGTGGCCTAAAAGTAGTGATATTTATATAGCTAGAGCAGTATTCTAGTTTTGAATTGTCCGGACATTGACCTAAATGCAGTTGGACATTAGACAGGCTGACTGTTTAATATCTGGTCTGGTGGATCAGGGCATTTGTGTTTTCTTGTACATCTCCTCCAGGTAATGTCCAGGCTATTTCAGTGCAGCAGTGCATGTATAAAAGTGGCCAATGGGCAATGAATACAAGGGAAAATATGAGTATTTATCTTTACCAATCTCTTTTCTTTGACTGTTTGGTATATTCTGTGTTATTATTAACTTGATGTCGTCTGTCTGTGTTCTCTGCATCAACAACAAACATTCTTAAACCCACTGATGAGCCAAAGGACTCTACTGTTACCTTGATACCATACACTGCAAAAAGGCCAGTGCTAATTTGACACCCAGTGTTGAAATTAACACTTTCAAAGTGTCTATATTTGTCCACACTGTACATCATTGTTTCTCAACCTTGGGGTCAGGACCCCACAAGGGGTCGCCTGGAATTCAAATGGGGTCAACTGAAATTTCTAGTAATTGATTAAAAAACAAACAAGCAAACAAACAAAAAAGCTTACTAATAAAAAATATATGTTGAGTTGAGAGAGACAATCCCAATACATAAAAGACATGACAAACTGTGAAGCTGAAACTAAAGCACTGTGGTTCTGTTTATCTGTCAAATGTTCATTGTGGCCGGTTTGAGATGCTGCAGCTCTTTCATAATTCAAAGTTTGAGTTATTATTTTTTCAGTATTAATTGTCAGCCTTGTAAATACAAGCTGAACTGACTGTGCATATCCTGACCAAAGAAAATAAAATTCTCACTTTGTGCAGTAATCTCAACCTGCCTTTTCTTCCTCTGTCCATAATAATATACATAATATAGCCTAAATGTCATCTAAAAGTAATGTTTATTTGCAACATAGCATAGCAAACTATTACATGATCAAAAACAAATTAATTTTAGCACAAAAAAAAAAAAAAAAACCTCTCTGTTTTGAATGTCTGGGGTCGCCACAAATTTGTGATGTTAAAATGGGGTCATGAGCCAAAAAAGGTTGGGAACCACTCCTGTACAGTGTCAAGGTAACACTTTGGAAAATGTTAAAACATTACCACCCAGTTTTAGTTGATTCAACACTCTTCATTGTTGAAAAGTAACACCACACAACACTTTGTTATATACACACTACACTAGTGATGGTGTTGAGATACAGTGCCAAAAGCAACACGTTTCTCCTATGCTGTAAGTCTTCCAAGGTTTGCATTTTATTTTTTTCTGTCCTTGAAAAAGTCAAGCTGAGATAACCTGTAGCCCTGTTCTTAGATCCTTAGAAATTCTCAATCCTTCCCTTCTGTCACAGTTCCTTACTTTAAGTGGTTGAAGGCATAATCAGCCAGAACACCTGTTCTCAAAGCGGCCATTTTGAAACATCATGAGTCTGTGTGGCTTTGCTCAATCTGGTGTAGGTGTGCAACCATTACGAGAGGGCGTGGCTTGATCTACCCCAATCAGGGTCAAATTTAATATCAGTGTTAAAAACACTCTGATTTGACAACTTTTATTTGTTAAAGGTAACACTGCCAATGTCATTTTATAACAATGTGGCATTAATACAACACCAACACTCTCTATTTAACACTGTCCCTGAAATTTTAACACTCCCATATTTGCTGTGTAGTGTTCATCTTCTGCTATTTCTTCTTGTTTTGTTTACATATTATCATGTAGTAAAAGTGGTTCATTAAACAAGCACAAGCAGTGTTATTCCAGTGTTTTAATTATATGTGAATATTCAGCTGTTTTGTCCAGACTTACAAACTTGGCCCTCGATGACTGTTTCTAACCTCACTTTTCTGCATCTCTCTAGCCCAGGCTGTACTGTCTCAGCTAACATTTATTGCCAGTTATGGAGCCTATGAATAATTGATACAGATTCTATTTAAGATCCTGACGAGGACAAATGGTACGGGGCTACACTGGCCAATATTTCTCCCTCCACTGCCCTAATAGGAGCCCTCTTTACCCGCACTAGCGCAGTCATTTTTCCTCCCTTTCATATTCTCTCTTACTCTTGTCTTTCCTTTCGTTTCCTTTTCTCTTTGTGCGTCGTACCTTCTTCCGAGTCCCTGACACTATTTTAAGAACTGGAGTAATTCCAGACGGTATGAAGGGTATTATAGAGGCGAAGCTGCCGCACCATGACTGATGATATGAACAGCAACCAATAGTAAAGCCTGCAAAGGATTTCTCTTCTTGGTTTGTAGTGGACTGGCTCTTTAGTGTCATAACCAAGGAGATCATTGGAAAATGGCAACATGGGACAACAGTATGCCTATTAGTGGTATGAGGCAAAGACTATGATCAATGTATATCACACTGAGCTTCAGTGTCTGCAAAGAATGTATTCAAGTGTATGAGTACTTGTGTGTTGTATAACTATAGGGGTGCAACGCAGTGGCTCCTCCATAGGAATGTGTCACTGCACTCAGGCCAGAGAATGGGCGGGATCCAGCTTCACAAGTGCTGGCAGATCATTAGACTGTGTACATGCTGCGGGGAAGACAGGATATGGATCCAATGGGCTGTAATAGACACATTCACTCCAGCACCAAACATAATGAGCAGTTTGACCCTTGTCACAACATTTATCTTGCTCATTCTACTATAAAATAACTGGATGAGTTTGGAGCGTTAGAAAAACCCCATAACTTCATGTGGTAAAACATTGCTGGTGTAGATCTTCTGACTGCACCGGTATTTGCTCAGCGGTGAGATGTAAGAGTGATGTGAAAAGAAAACGGCACGCTGACAGAGCTCAGGAACGAAAATTTTGTAAAGCAAACCTGCCTGAAATCACTCAGTGACAGCTGGAATCCTGCACCCTCACTATGTTGTAAATGGAGAGATGGCTGCACTGATGAGTTACATACAGAGACCTGCTATTTCTGACAGCCTCTTGTCAACCTCTATATCCTAGCCATCTTTCCCTTCCTCTTTGTCTATCTTTATCATTTGGGTTATCTGTTTTCTTCTCAACAAACACTTCCCCCTTGACTGTCAATCAATAATAATGCTATTGATCAAAGATTTCTGTACATTAAGATATAAAGTTTGAAGTAGCTGGGTAGACGGATGAAAGGCCAGAGGAATGCATAAAATGAAGGCTCTTTCCAGGACTGATTTGATACATGGAGATCTTCGTAAGCCTGTGTGTTATGCTCTGTTCTGCTTTGCTGCTAATCCTAACAAAGACTTTGTGCAGAATAAGGGCCTAAACTGCTCAAAATTCAATGTCTGAAAGACATGGAAGCCCCAAAATTTGATTTATTACACGCTTTTTAATGTGTCTTTGGTGACACAACCAAATCACAGCCACACCTTTAGGAACTACAAGTTACAGTCACATGTCTAAATAATTAATTCTATCTATCTGATATCAATAGACATAATGTTTTAACTGTTTATACTGTTTTACAAAAGTTGTTATTTATATTGTAAATATCGTCTTTCTTGAAAACTGCAACCAGGGACAAGAGTTGCAAATTACATAAACAGCAAAGATGCACAAAAACAGCAGCAGAAGACCAGAATCACAATAAGAAGATGATTATAATGAAAGAACAGCAACAAGGTGACATAAAATGCGAAACTTACTATCTTAGAACCAAGAAGCAACAATATACCATTCTGTAAAATGTAACATAAAGACAATGTAAGCAAGGAAAAGCAAATAAAGAAACAGGAGGTGCCTAGGATGTTGGCTGTGGTTGTAGACAGTGAAGAGAGGAAATATTTATGGAGCAAATTACACACTACAACCCCAAAAGTAAATATCATCTTGGACATCTCGGACCTGCTGTGCAATTTCACTTCTTTTGTAAATATGTGTATAGTCTGTACAGTTTTATTGTTATTTTTGTATTGTTGTTTTCCACTATTTTTATGCTGCATGCACATTTTCCTCTGCAATGTATCTGCCTTAACCAGAGAATTTCCCTGTTGTGGGATCAGTAAACTTTATCTTATCTTGCAGTGTAATAATCAAAAGGGAATAAGTGTGGAAAAATTTAATAAATAAATTAATAAAAATACCCAGAAGGAGTACAGTGTAATTGAACACAGCAGAATGTCACTGTGTCCTTTGGCAAGACACTCAACACACCTTACCTCCAGTGTCATTCACACTGGTGTATGAATGTGAAGGGAATGTTTGGTGGTGGTCAGGTGGTGGTTTTCATCTGTCTGCCTTAGGGTAGCTGTGGATACAGATGTAGTTCATTATTATTATTACTATTATTATTATTATTATTACCTGCGATCTTAGTGAGGATAAAGCAGGTTCAGATATGAATGAATGAATGAATATTAGGGACCGAGCTGAGAGGGCAAGGCCCCTGTTGTTTTTTTTTCATTCATTTTTTATTATTATTTTCCTGACACCACTTTGAACTGGATTTTGAACCCCTAAACATGCTCGAAAACTCACCAAATTTGGCATGTATGTCAGGTCCGGCGAAAAATTTGTTAAATGCAAAAATTAACCCCCTAGGTGCCAAAATGGGCTCTCTAGCCCCACCTATGTCAAAAAAACACGGAAACCACCATAGGGACCAGCAGAAATGTCCGAGAGACATGAAACCAGTGCCAAAATGTTTGTTACATCGAGCACTACGAATGTTCGGTTAGACGTCAAAGAGCTATCTCCAACAGGAAGTTGGTAAATTGCCTTTCAAAGTAAAACCCTCCAATTAAAACTAGTCTGAGGCTGTTTGTCATATTGGCTTCTAAATAGCACCAAAAGATAGAGTGAACCCTTCTCAAAAAACTCTATATTATATATCCATACATTCAGAAAACTCACCCCAACTCTCCTGTGCAAAATTTTTTGAGATATTGTTGATATATTTGTACAATTTCAAGTCACTCAAACAGATTCTGTCTGTCACACACACACATATGCATATACACACAGTAGGCTTTTCAAAATAAAAGCTTCATTGAAAGGTGATGGTGGTTTCAGCAGAAAGGCGCAGGTTTTTTGTGGGGATGAAAGGAGGACGGACGCCAAAGGGTAGGAGCTGGTGTTGGGACAGAGAGCTGTGAGTGGAGCAGATGTGTTGACAGTCATGGGAGGCGGAATGCACGGGAGGCGAAAGGCACAGGAGGCGGAAGGCATGGGAGGTGGAATGCACGGTGCGAGGTTCCGCTCAATGCTGCTTTCGGCTTTAATTATTATTATTATCATTACCTCCGCCAAGGAGGTTATGTTTTTGCCAGGGTTTGTTTGTTTGTTTGTCTGTTTGTTTGTTTGTCTGTCCGTTAGTGTGCAACATTACTCAAAAAGTTATGGACAGATTTGGATGAAATTTTCAGGGTTTGTTGGAAATGGGATAAGGAAGAAATTATTACATTTTGGTGGTGATCGGGGGTGGGGGGGCCCACGGGGGGGGCCACTGATCAGCCTTGGTGGAGGTCTGCGCTCTCCGAGTGCTTCTAGTTATCATTATCATTATTATGTAACATAGACGACAAAGTATAACTAAAGTTTAACTACACAACAAAAGCAACCACAAGGCAAGAACAATATAAAACAAACAAAAAACAATGGAAAAGCAATTAAAATGCAGCTACGAATGAAACTCAACATGACCTACATGATGGAACTTTTTCTTTTTTGTCTGATTCTTACCCATGGAAGATGAAGTGAAATACACAAAACCACAGCCCACAGATCACAATATATGTTAAAATATATTCTTACTGGGTGGCCGGGGCTCAGGGCCCTCTTTGTTGGTGTCTGGTCCTTGGAGGGGGTGTGGTTGCATGTGTGTTCTTCACCTCAGTCTCTTTGCCTTGTTCACTCTATCACAGCAGATTAATGTGAACAACTGATGTTGTGTGGATTTGTTACTGGTATTATTTGGGTGGACATTGTGTATGATATTCTGCTCAAACTTTCTTTTCTTATTACCTCCGCCAAGGAGGTTATGTTTTTGCCAGGGTTTGTTTGTCTGTTTGTTTGTTTGTTTGTCTGTCCGTTAGTGTGCAACATAACTCAAAAAGTTATGGACAGATTTGGATGAAATTTTCAGGGTTTGTTGGAAATGGGATAAGGAAGAAATGATTAAATTTTGGTGGTGATCGGGGGTGGGGGGGGCCACTGATCAGCCTTGGCGGAGGTCTGCGCTCTCCGAGTGCTTCTAGTATTCATCATTTAATTGGTCTTATGTATTTTATTTTATAGTAGTTTCGTTTGTTTGTTTGTTTGTTTTATCTTCTCTCTCTTCTGCCCAGTTTACTCAGTTCTGGTTGTAGTTATTGTTACCATAATAATTATCACCATGGTTGTTACTGTTTGTTACCTCCGCCAAGGAGGTTATGTTTTTGCCAAGGTTTGTTTGTTTGTCTGTCCGTTAGTGTGCAACATAACTCAAAAAGTTATGGACAGATTTTGATGAAATTTTCAGGGTTTGTTGGAAATGGGATAAGGAAGAAATGATTAAATTTTGGTGGTGATCGGGGGTGGGGGGGCCCACGGGGGTGGGGGCACTGATCAGCCTTGGCGGAGGTCTGCGGTCTCCGAGTGCTTCTAGTATTGTTGATACTTTCTTGTGAGGGTCTTCGCCACCTTCTTCTTTCTTGCACACCCCCCCCCCCCCGCCCCCATGCCACGTCCGGCATCGAAATGTGGTTCAACAAAACTCATAATAAAGGCAGTAGAATATCAAGGGGAGCTTCATACACTTTTTGAAGTTTCCCTTGGCAAAGCAAATTTGTTCAGCACCAAAAGGCAGCCAGACTACCATTCTGCTGTTAGGATGCTGGACAAGACAAGTTTAAATCAATCAATCAATCAATCAATCCTTACCCTGGAAATAAACCCATATCACAAACATTCATCGCAGCGTTCATCATGGGTACAACCAATGAGTCTGACTGTCTTACTAAGGTGACACAATGCCGTTTATGTGTACACTGCAACGAATATTTAAAAAAGGTGGGAACTAGGGGTTGATATGATACCTGACCTGACCTCTGATCAGTCTCGAAGGAAATTCTACTACATTTAACAACTTATAGATATAAAATGACACCTTTTTGCTTGCTTTTGCAGTTTTTCCTTTTTTTTCCTTCATTGTGGCTGAACTTTTTCTTGCTCTCTTCTCACCTATTAACATGAGGAGTAAACTGAACTGAGCTGAACTGTTACATGTTACAGGCGCTATCCTGTAGCTATAACTGTCTTCACTCAGCTCCATTTTCTTTCTGTAGTTTTTAAGATGAATCAATCAATCAATCAATCAACCTTTATTTATAAAGCGCTTTTCATGCACAGATGCAACACAAAGTGCTTTACAGAATTAAAAACAATTACACAATAAAAACAGAAAAACAATTACAAAGAAAACCCCTCCCTCCCACCCTCCATACTAGACACGCACACACACACACGCCAACACACTTACACACGCACACACACGCACACGCACACAACAGGGAGACATGGCATGGCACTGAGGATCAAGGAAATGCCACCTTTGGGGCCGTCCACACTGGGAGGAGCCGCAGGCCGTGCCATCGGGGGGACCAGCACCCAGGCCCCCCGACTCCGACAGACAGGTGGACCCCCACATCGAAGGGAGGACCACCAGCCAGCCAGGCCAAAGGGACCCAAGGACAGTACCCCCACTAGCAGAATGTCTTTGAAGCAAGTAAAGCCCTTTACAACAAACACAGCTTGCATTTTAGATCAAACTAAATGCAAACATTCAGGGATTTTGTTAACACACACATTTTGTTTTATAATTTAGGATGCCTTTACACCTGATCCATCGATAAATGGAAGAATCAGCAGCTAAATATAAAATATCAATTAGACTCATTGCAATGCCACAGATGCTGGATTCTCTTGTTTCTTTTTATGAGTGAAACAATTCACAGAAACTCTGTTTTTTTTTATTTCCACACCCATCTATCAAAGTAATATATCCACAAAACACATACTCCCCACATTTTATAGTTTGCAAATGAAATAACCCTTTTGCTATGACAGTTACTTTAATCGTTTGGTACCTCCACACTTTCATTTCAGTTCCATACTTGAGCATCTAACATTACACAGTTTATGATTAGGTATTTATTAAATTAGTTTATATGGAGTGCACTTATATTAACAAAGAAAATATTTCTTAGTTGGGGTATGGGTTCTTTTTTTCTTTTTCTTTGACTAATTAGGTGTGGTTTGTGGGAGGTCCCTCCCTGTTTGGACAAAAGGTGTAATTTAAAGACTACAGTGTGACCATGTGTTTCTGACTTAATGCACCTTTAAATATCAATACTATGTAATCAATAGTACAAAAGAATAATGATAAAAAAAAGAAAAAAAAACACAATACAACAGGGTGTCAGATCACAAGACAGGTATCGGACGTAGAGAATGAAGGCCATTACTAAAGCAAGAAACCCAATTAACACAACTCAGCAGGTCTCCTTTCCAGTGGCGGCTGGTTAAATTATTTTTTGGTGGGGAGCAGTATGCAAGTCAGTTTTCAGCTGCACTATAACCACATATCACCACTAGGATTCACCATAGCACATGCACCACTATTTTAAAATATTAATTTAAATAAAAATAAAAATATACAGTATGTGTTTTCAGTCATGTATTTTTTATATATAAATTTCATCCGTCTATCCTTCAAACATGCACATTTTTCTATGGCTCTATGTTGAAGTCAGGCATGTCTCTGACAAGTGCCTTTTCCACTGACAATATGGCCAATGCATTTAGACCAGGGGTGAAGATAGGGTGGGTAGATCGCATGGCATTAGAAAATCAACATAAGGGCTAAGGCCCAATCCCAATCCCAATTCACCCTTACCCCTTCCCCTCCATTTTGTGCATTCACGTGAAGGGGTAGGGGGTCCTGACTGTCGATGAGTCAGAGGGGAGGGGCTAAGGAGGGGGACTGTTTGGCCCTCAAGACAGATTTTTCAGGACCACACTACAAATGAAGAGATATGAGAAATCTCCCATAATTCTGTTCAAATCATTGGCATGATGGAGGTAAACACAGAAAAAAGTGCAGTAGTGTGATGAAAGAATTAATATTAAATATTATTATTATTTAAGGATAGTTACTACACCTATTTTAGCTGTTTGAGGCGATGTGTATTACGTTGACCAGCGGCCAAATAAATGTGTTTAACCTTATTCAATGAACTTACCTTCTCCTTGACTTTGAAGTCCACCAAATAACTGTTGAGTTTGATATCATGGCATAATTTCGTGGCTAATATTAGTCCAGAAGTGTTGGTGGTACTACCAATCCAGCTCGGAAGATCTGCCGTTCTTCCTCCTGAACAGTCGAAGAGCTACCCGTGGATGGCTCTCGACTTTGATGCAGCATTTCTTACATTGTTGTGACAACAGCTGGAGTGTTTAAAATGTTATTAAATATTCCAGTGGCTTGATTGAGTTTCTCCCTGTCCGCCATTTTCTCAAGGCAATCATGTTTTTGAAGACAGGTCATATCCGTGAAATCTTCTTCTATCTTCAGGGACAACCAATTGGGTACAGAGAATTCAGTTTTATTTCTGTTTCAATCAAACTCACTTCCCTTTCAAACTCTCATACACAAACAACTATAGTCATTCACACATCCTATCATTTTGTATGGTATGATGATAATATAAAGAGAGTATGACTGTGCATTTACAAGGGTATAATAGTATGTGTGCAATAGTCCATCCATCCATATAATAGTATGTGTTATGTGTGTGAGAGTATAATAGTATGTGTGTGAGCGTATAGTAGTGTGTGAGAGTATCGTAGTATATGTGAGAGTATAGTAGTGTGTGAGAGTGAGTATAGTAGTGTTTGTATGAGAGTATAGTAGTACGTGTGAGAGAGAATAGTAATATATGTGAGAGAGTATAGTAGTATGTGTGACAGAGTATAATAGTATATGTATGAGAGTACAGTAGTGTATGTGAGAGAGTATAGTAATATGTGTGAGAGAGTATAATAGTATGTATAAGCGTATAGTAATGTGTGTGACAGAGTATAATAGTATATGTGAGAGAGTATAGTAATATGTGTAAGAGAGTATAATAGTATGTGTGCAAGAGTATAGTAGTATATGTGAGAGAGTATAGTAGTATATGAGAAAGTATAGTAGTGTGTGTGAGAGAGTTTAATAGTATGTATGTGAGAGCATAGTAGTGTGTGTGTGAGTATAGTCGTACATGTGAGAGTATAGCAGTGTGTGACAGTGAGTGTAGTAATGCGGGTGAGAGTATAGTATAGTTTGTGTGAGAGTATAGTAGTATATGTGAGAGAGTATAGTAGTATATGTGAGAGAGTATAGTAGTATATGAGAGTATAGTAGTGTGTGAGAGTATAATAGTATACTGTATGTGAGAGAGTATAGTAATGTATGAGAGAGTATAATTGTATGTGTACAAGAGTATAGAAGTATGTGTGAGAAAATATAATAGTGTATGTGAAAGTGTATGATTGTGTTTGTATGAGGGTATGATGTTATGTGTGAAACCATGTATGATTACTGCCGAAAGGGCCTCTCATAGGTTCTAGCACTGCACACACACACACACACAAAAACAGCTGTCCACGGTGTTGTGACTGGCCTCCTGAACCGGCTATATAAGCAGTGATGTGGAGGGTTTTCTATCATGCCCACGGGCTTAAAAGTTTTCATTCGCCATACAGAGAGAAGCTATTTATTTCACTCATAACAGACTACCACTGATAAACAACAGAGAAATACTTATCCACTTCTCTGTGTGGGAAAAAAAGTAACTTCATATTCTCGAGTGCTGCAGTTCATTCCATAAATTCTTGTTTCCGTTTTCAAAAGACAGACTCTTGTAGCAAAGACTACTTTTCCACTTGATCTGATGATTGTGATTAAAAATACTGACGTTAAGCTACAGTGTGACAAAATTGTATCCGCTTGACAGTCATTCAATTCAACAACCCCCACCTCTAAAATGAATCCAGCCCCTGTGGTTACAACCAATAGCAATCATCAAGAGCGTACAAATCCATTGAAATACATAGAGTATAGAGAATTAACTCTTAAGTACAACAGCAACAATGCCAAGTCTACATCCATTTTGATGCTTCTTTTTTTTCATCTCTCTCCATTCTACAAAAGCTGGACCAAGGCAGACTCTTGTCTTGTTTCTCGTTTGGTCACTTTCTCTTTTCTTTGTCCTCCATCCTCTGACAACAGCCACCTCTTCCTTTTCTCTGCCAGCTCTGCTATGGTAAACACCTGTGAAATGAGGGCGTGGCTGGCTTGTGTTTACAGCTAGTCAGTGGTACCTGGCTGGGGGTGTGTTTGTCTCGTACTGCCATAAACTGTGACGTTTCTCACGAGAGACGAGATCTAGGCCCCTGGATGAAATCTAGGCTACAGGGATGGTGGTAGAGAAGTTTCAAGTGGTATATTCGGCCTTAGAGACCCTAATGAGAAAGGGGAGGGTTTCCATTATCCCCCTAACAAGACATTTAACCTTCACAATTACTCTGAAGCTGTTTAATTAGGGTAAAAAATCTTACAAAGTTCCACTTTAAAGCAACATGTTCATTGTCATTTGTTTGACACTTCAGATTCCGCATTGTTAATTCTGAGCCTCAAGGCAGATTTCTTTTACACAGCAACAAATGATGATGAAATATGATCGGACAAACACTCTGACATTCACATATGTGCACATACACAACTGCAAACAGTGACCAAGAGAAAAGCTACAAAATACAGAGGAGACTACTGGGAGCCATATGTGGGTTTGTGGCCAAAACTGGTATTGCAATCGCATTCAAAATACTGTAGAGTGTGGTATCCACTCCGCCTCCCCCCAGACTAGATGTTGCCAGATCTAGCATGAGCGGCGTCCACTACAAGGAGCATCCATGGCAGGTGACGAGTCCTACAATGTAAGTTTATCGTCTATTAATTATGTTATGCTTCATGTGTGATGGTTTGCGAAGTAATTAAAAGTTGAGCCACAGGTGCCATGGCTACGTGCCACTCCATACCAGTGCCTCAATATGCGCCCGCTGTCTCTCTTCTACAGACTACTATACTATTGCCGCGTTTCCACTATGTGGAACCAGCTTGTTTCTACTCAGCTCGACTCGACTCGGGTACCAGATACTATTCCTGGAGACCATTTCCATTACAGGATACTACTGACTTTATAGTACCTGGACATCATAATGATGTAGCGTGTTACTTCCATGTCGTCTGCTCAGAGTTGCTGATAAACTCACTCGTTGCATGTTGTCTCGTCAAGCTCATGCTGAATTTTTACGTCAGCCACCAAAGACTGAATCTCCTGAGTGAATGGTGTAGTTTTGCGGGTTGTCATCATGTGGATTAACCTACTGCTATATTTACTGTAAACTTCCGCATCTGTTTTTTGTAAAACGGCGGGTCACAGAGATGACTCTCTGACCAATCAGTGGTCTGCAGTGTTTACACGTCATGTTTTAGTATCTGTTTCCCAGTCCTGGAACCTCGGCGGAGGTGATACCAAAAAACTAGTACCGGGTATTAGATTCCAGGTCCTTTTTCGTGATGGAAACACAAAAAGGCCGAGTCGAGTCAAGTCGAGCCGAGCCGATACCACGTAGTGGAAACACGACATAAGTGTAAAGACTGACAGATGACTCATTTGACCGATGTAATGTCTCAGTTACATTTCATACTGCGATGCCGTGCTAACGACGTCTCAGCATAATGCATTCCTAATATTAGCAATAACGAGTCACCGTTTTTGTTTCTCAAACAATTTAATAGCTGGCCAATTCAATGACCCACCTCCATACGGGCTAACGTACTATGAACGAGTATGCATAACGTTATGTAACTGCGGAGAATATTTGAAATGTCCATGCTTACAATAAGTAGAATTAAGTTAGCCAAACTTGAATCTTACCCATCCAGGAGAAAATTAGCAACTTCGGCCATCAGTATTCAAATTCCTCCCCAAAAGCATGTCCTACATATCCTTATTTTGATTCTCACTTTGTCTCAACGTATTTGGGAACAGGGGCGCCCCTGAAACATAATCACGTTGGGCCCTGAACCAATCTGGTTGAGCTGCAGGGGGGAGGGTGTTAAGCGGTCTGTGATTATCAGAGGAGTGCAAAATTAAACTAAAGATGCTTAACTATTCCTCTAATTCTCTGGCCCCACTCCACTGCTGTATGGGCCCCCCAGGAATGCTGGGCCTCATGAATTTGTCATGTTTACCCCCCTTAACAGCACCCTAGGTTGGGAATTGTAACAAGGCCTTTTAGGTTTAGTAATATCAGACATTTGTGATCACAAATGTTCCAGCTGCAGCTCAGTGGGAACTAGCAACCTGGATGCCGAAACACATTACTGACTTTGTGATTGAGATATAGGTGATGTGTGGAGCATCAGGCCAGAATACAAAAAGACAACATAAACATTACTTGTGGGCTGCCACTCAGCTTCTCAAATTCAAATATTCTGGCTGGACTACTACTGTCAATGAAATCAGTATTTGAAATGAACATGATTCCTTAATGTCTGGTGACATATCAGGGCCATTTTATGATTACTTGGAATATAATTCTTACATACAGCTCCTTTAATACATCTTCATGGAACAAATATAAGAATATAGGGTTTAAATGTCAGTGATTCAGATTTTTTTTAGGCCAGTTAAGGTCTTGCTGGACCTGACAGCCCACCACTGAGTGATGGAAGCTGTGAGAATGTTAGCCAGGTTACCTTTGAAAAAAAAAAAAAAAAAGAAAGAAAAATGACTTACTATCCACTTTTGGTAACCATTTTCCCTTGACTGTGATGGAAAACATCATGAGGTCAAAGAAAAATAGAAAGGAGCATTGAAGAAATCTTAGGAAAAGAGGAAAAGACACTGCAGCAGAGAGCATCAGCCTGAACTTGACACGATGAGTTGAACACACCTAAAGTCTGGGTTGTTCCACATAAAACGTGAACAGATATAGTAATAACATCAGTGGTGGAGAGAAAAAAATGGTGGTCTTGAAGTCTGACTATGGACTAGAAAAAGGGAATTTTTGATATTTCACGAGTGCTTTTGTACTGTGTTGTTTAATGCAGAACATAAACATGAACTACATGGTAAAAAATATGATTTCATAACCAAAGTTGGAGCAGAAACAGCCTAAATAAAGTAATAGGACATGAGTCAGACTCAGCCTGCTGTCTGCTCATATTTGTCAATATTATTCCTGAACATCAAAATAAATCTGTAAAAGATAACCATAAAGCTACAAATAATGTCTACAAATCTACTTGCTTACATGTGGTCATTGTTAAGTTTACTTGTTGAATTAAACATCATCTGCCTACATTTATAATAACCACAAACATACTTACTCCAGGTAGATTTAGCGGCATTTTGCTTCCTGCTGAAGATCCAGCTCACTGTTTACAGTTTACAGTTTGTTTTTACTAAGGATGTATTCACACCTGGAAAGCCCTTTGGTCTGCTTATTCGATTCGGAACAAATGCAGACTTTATTTTTTTCATTTGGGTCGGATCGCATTCTCATTGCACTTTTTGCTAGTGGACCAAAAATTTGTAAACAGAAGCATGCATGTGACAAACTGCACTGGCATTGGACAGAACAGTCAGGGGTGGAATGAATCAGCGACGGTAGGTGTTGATGAAAACAAACATGGAGGTCCTACGTGCAGTTATTGTTTTCAGAATATGTATGTTATTTTGATACATGCAAATTTACAAAATTAATGTTAACTGTCAAGAACCGCTCATTCAGAGCCAGTTTCATAATATAGACATCTGACCAAATGTCAATGAGACATTCAGTTGTCTCATTGCTCCACGTCTGTCCACAGCTCATGGCTGCTGCTATTAGCTCTGACTACCCATGAGGCTTGGCTACTTCCATTGTCTACAGTGGCTCATCAAGCACAAAAAGGCATATGATTCCTTGGTTTGTTTCGGCTCGAGGCTGGTTATATTCACACCAGAAGTGAACCAGCCCAGAGTCTGTTTGGAAACGGACTTGTTTGGTTCGAATCAGAGTTCGTATGTTTGTATTCACACCTAAAAAAAAAGTCTGGACTTTCTGGGGAAACTAATTCTGCCCTGTTGTAAACAGACAAAATGAAGGAGGTCTGAATACACCCTAAGGCATCTGTGGAAGAGAGAATGGAGGCAGAGAATTAATTAATGATTTTCCTAAGGACTGCAGTGCAATGAGAAAATAACTAATGCAAACCAAACTCAGGTTCCAAAGCAACAATAGCTTTTACAACAATAGTATTGGAATCATGTCCATTTTCACCTGTTGTTTACAGTTCAGAACATATCAGCATATCAGTAGGTTATGGCATGGTCCTGTCCATCACACTGAGTGTTTGTTTTCATGAATGATTGAGTGAGTTGGTATCGCTGTTGCAGGGAATTGTGGGACCACATTTTCCCCTCCTCCTCGGTAAAGGGTGGTCCAGGGTTTCCTATTTCAGGGGGGTAAAACTCAGCCCAATTTAATCTTAAATGGGCCAGTAAAACAATGATATAATAACCTATAAATGATGTGTATATATATTGTTTTAGTATAAGTAAAATGAAAATGAAAGGAAAATGTTTATATTTCTAAACTATCCTTTCAAAACAATGTGACTAACCTGAAATACCTGAACCTTCTTAAGAAAAAATACGAGCAATTTCAACAATATGATACCTCAGCTTATCATTTATACATCTGAATTACAGACACAGTGGATCTACAAATACACAAAACAGACAGTAACAGGTAGAATATTGTTATAGTTTGAAACTAAAATGAGTTTGACACCCTGTTTAATAACATTGAAGTGCATTGAAGGATTGGGAATTCCACGCAGCTGCAATTTTGCTGTCTTTTCGTGAATGCTGAACTCAAATGTCGCCTTTACCTCCATCCACTGACTATACTCATTCTTTAAAACAACCCTGGTGGACTGTATAATTTTACATTGTTGCGATCTGGCTCATTTTCTTACTGAAACTATGAGAAACCACTTTTGCTTCCCACAGTGCACTTCGTGACAAAATTTCTGAAAAGGCCCAAGTAATGTTTCAGTTTGTTATGTAAACAAGCGTGTTTATGATGGAGTCATCTTCAAAGTTGTTCACCATGAAGGAAGTGATTCAGGTGCGGAAGACTAATGGATAAGGGATAATTAGGCTAATTAGGCTGACGAAAGTCATACATCTTCTTTTACGGCTTTCATCTAGGATAGTTATGTTTTGTTGACCTCTTTTATAGGCCTATTAATTTTCAGGTTTGTACTGTTTTTGCCTTTTTTGGATAAATAAAAGAAATGACCCTAATCTTTTCTCTTTATTGCCTCAGTGCTTGGTCCCTAAAAAGCCCTTAAGCAGAGGCCTTGTGCAACCATAATTAATTTAAAGAAAATAGTGTACCATTTGTTTTCTTCTTCTGCAAATGGAAGATTTCATATTTGTTGCAGCTTCTGCATCTTTATGCAGAAAAAGCAGTTGTCAAAAATGCATAAATCCTGAAAGAAAAATATCTGCTATTGTGTACACTGAAACATAATAGAAACTGACCTATTTATATTTCATGTCACATACCAACAATAGATCTGCCTACACTTGTGTTCCAGTGATTATCACAGCAGTCTGTTGTAAAGTATGTTGATATGACGTCTTGATGCTGGGCGCTAATCATCTCACAGCTCTGACAAGTTCTCAGGGAGACAAAGAGAGCTGTACTTTCATTTGTATGAAGATCTATCGATGAAAATACATGAATTCTCAAGTTATTACACATTCACTTCCCCTTTTGTGTATAAGCCAGCGGATGTTTCATGTTGGTGTGAAAATATCTATAACAAGAAGTGGTTTTTGCATTTAGTTCTGCTTTCTGTGAGAAAATATTACTTGAACACTTACTTGAACGTCAATCATGTGGCTTCTTTGATTAAAACATGATCTTTATTTGACTGAGCCTTCCCACTAAAAACACAATTAATGGCTACTGCATTGCATAAAAAAACTAGCAACTTATTTGTAAATATACATGAACGAACTACAAAAAAAAAAAAAATGACGAGAGATGGCCCATATATATGTTTGTGTGTTGTGGTACCTTTGTCTGCAAAAAACAACTGACAAAACAAAAAAATATTAGACTATTGACCATAAATAAATACATAAAGGCACCAAAAAAATGCATCAATTGTTCTCAGTTGTCCCCACTATTTTCCAGTCACATGATCTTCACCTGCCTACACACCTGTTCTTGTTTTCCTGAGCAGCTCCCTCGGTACACACTGGCCACTTTTTAGATGCTTTTGGCGTAGTGCCCACGCCTCTTATTTCCTGCTTACCTGTTCATTCTGAACACCGCACGGTTTCTTTCGTCTTCTTCCTCTTTGTTCTGTTTTCTTCTGAGCCTCCAGCCAATTTGTTTACATTTTGGCAAAGCTGCACCATGCATGGGCAGGTTTCTAGCACACACTGTTCAAGACAACAGTCACCTGGCGTTTCTTTAGATGTACCTACACAAGAAAAAAAGCTGATTTCATGAGCAGTTCCTTTTCTTGTGAGATTTCCATATGGTACATCCAGCGATGGACAGTGGGGTTCCTCTCACTACTGGGAAGAGTAAATCTGTCAGTCAGTTGAAATTTAGAACTACATAGATTACTTCTACTACTACTGCTACAACTACTATTACTCTTGGTACTACTACAACTACTATTAGCCATCTGTCTACGCTTGCATTTCTGCTAGTATCTGCTGCTTCCATGTGTTGTAGTATATTTCATTAGTGCATGTAGCATGTATTTATAACACAGTATCTGAACATACAAACTACATACAGTTTTGGATTTTGGCTGTTCATTGTCCTCCAAATTTACATGTTGATTTTTCTATTTCTTGAAAAAAAAAAAAAAAAATGTAAATAGCTAATTTTTACTTGACCATTGTATGCATGTTTAACCCTAAAATAGATACAATTATTTTTGTGGTGACTTCCAAATTATTTTTTCTCTACATTCAACCTTTCCTAAGGGATTTATTACCCCTTATTATAATGTCAGTTTTTGTATTTTGCATTTTTCAGTGAAAAACAGGTAATTTCCTGTATTTAATTAATTGATCATATAGATGTCCATAAAAGCTCAGAATAGATTCAAATGTTATTATATCAAAACAAAAAAAATAAAGACAAAGTGAGCTAAATATATAATCATATCAGCATAAAAATAAGCATCTACAACCACTGTCATTTGTCAAACTACATGGGTTTTACTGGTGAATTAGTGTTGCAGGTGATAGCAGTGTTTCTACATTCACTGTGTCATATCTGATGACGATGGCAAGTAGAGAAACTGCATTTTACTTGAATTATTTAATTGCTTTGATAGGATTTACTGGTGCAGAAGTTATTAAACAGAAGTCGATGGCGACTCTTTAAGACTTGAATTCTTAAAAGTCATCGAGCAATAACCTGAGACAAAAACCTGAGATTCAAAATAAAAGTATTTAAAAGTGTGATTCCATGGATAGACACAATGTGCCTCCCACACAAAGAAGCTCGGCTTGCACTTGCACTGAACTTCTCTCTAGAATCATCATAAACACTTCAGGAAAATAAGATGGTTCACTGGAGAATCATTTCTTACAATCGACATATCTTTTGAATATCTGGGCAATTAAATATCATTTCTCAGAAACACAGGTAAGAAGAAAATTGATATTGCAAAATAAAACAAGTCATAATTTTGATGAGAGGTACATTTTTTAAGGTTAATCTTTACCTGCTTTCATCCATCCACACAATGTTCTCAACCCTTCCAACTACACTCACTCTGCAGACAGGAAGTGTGTATTGTTTCATATCATTGGCAAAGCATTTAGTGCATCATCTTGTTCAGTGGAGGATCTTTGGAGAAACATCAGTGCATTTCCAATAGTCATACCAGTGTTTCTTTGGGCCCATTATAAAGTGTACTGGGCATTCTTGTGTTATGTCCTTGTTGATTTTAAGGCTAATTGAAGGGTTTGTCGATGTTTGAGCTGTTAGTCAGAGATGGGATCAAGAGTTCACTCAGCTGCAGACCTCAGAGCTTCTGTTTATTGGATTTTATTTATTTATTTAATTATTTACTTATTACTACATTTGTACTTAAAATGTCACAGTAGGAAGTGGTGAAGTTTTCTGTTATACCAGCTACAATGAGTTCACCCATCACTCCAACCATCTTGAGTAAAGTCCGGTCACTTTTGGCACAAAAAAGACAAGATTGTGACAGTCAAAATACCAAAATTCAGGGCTTTAAATGGCATTCCAAAAACCAGTGGTTCACATCATTGTGTCTATGTTATGTTGTATAGAGTGCACAATTGCCAAATGTTGGCATTAGTTGCCCCTTAGGTTATGTGGTGTAACACTTGGTGGTGCTTTATTGGAATAAATGTCTCTTGCATACCTAGAGGAGATTAAAGTCAGCAAATGTAGTGAAAATATTTTGGGTCTCATTGCTTTATATTACATCATGAGATGCTTGTTTATTGGACTCATTTTCATCCTGCAAGGCAAGGGATTTTGGTTGTGGAAATCTTTTGTTGTTTTTAGAGCTTTAGCTTATATTTTGAGTTGTCTTGACTTGAAAATTTCGGAGAAAAAGCAAACAAAAAATTTAAATAATCACTTCAAACACACTCTGCAAAATGGCAAATCCTGCCAAATCCTGCTTTCATTAGCAGCAAAGCCATGCTCTTTGCACTAGTTTTATGTTTCACTGTGGGTCCCTGTGAAGTGGTTTATTTATAGAGCCATCTGCATGTAACCATACATGCTTCAATCTCCTGCAACATAACTCTCCATCGTGCTGCTTCAACCCTGCTGGATTTTAAAGTATTCTATCAGAATATTTTGGGCTCAGTTGTGACAACCGTCTCTCCTCAGGCATCCATGTAGGATGGTGTGTGTGTGTTCAGTGTAGTGTGTGTGGCAATGCGATAAAAGACAGATGTCAGACCCAGACAGAGATAGCATGGAGAGGAGGAGAGGAGCAGAGTGGGCCAGCCTCGGCCAAGTCGCTTGGAGTGGGTGGAGAGAGAAAGAGTCTGAGATAGCAGCAGAGTGGCACATGTATAATTGACAACCTATGCTTCCTCTCCATAGAGTTTATGACATTTTCTCTCTGTAATCTACTTTTCCTGGCTAGCACAGAAGATGGTAGTGGGCTGGGCTGTGAGTCGGCGGCTTGGATGGAAATGGCAGGGCAGAGCATAAGCTTGGCAAGGAGAATGTGAAGAGGAGAAAATGCCAAGGCAGCCTTGACATTTTTTTCCTTCTGTGTTGCACTTTTACCAAGAAGCAGGTCTGTCACTGATAAAAGTAGTCAGGATGGGAAGCATTGGGGTGAGGAGACACTGTGCTAAAGCCAGTGGGGGTATTTTGTTTCACTTGTGGGTGGGATATTGATGTGAATGATGGGCAAAAGGAGTGAATAGGAAGAAAGAAAGGAAATAGGAAGGAAGAAAAGTGAGTTTGGTGTTACTGATTTAATAGTATTTTATAAACCACAGAGCAAGCGTTATTCAACCAGTTTGTCTTCATGACAGGTTGTGTTAAATTAATGTGCCCTGTTTTAGCAACTTGTAACTATGGCATCACACCTACTTCTTTTTTACGCTAATAAGTAAAATGAAAAATGTGATGAGCATATTATGTTTGTTATAAACAGAGTAGCAGTGTCACAAGTATCTGAAGAGCTGCAAACACTCTTCTTTGACAACACAAAGAAAGATCAAAATCATGGGGGAAGTCCACATATCTGTTTACCAGAACTTTTTGCAAGTGTTTTACTCAATGTCATGAGAAGAGATGTGACAGATGTGAATGAGGTGAGATGTAAACAGAAAAAAAGTGCTGCTTTAGTCTCACACAGCCATTTGAAGCAGTAGCATAGAGGTGCATAACCACTACTGCTCTCATTCTCATTGGGCAGAGTGGAGGGCTAGTAGATAACACATATGCCTCACACTTAGAAGGTTCTGGTGTCTATGTTGAGGTTTACCGATTATTTCCCTGTTGTGCAGATTTCCTCTAGTTTCCCCCACCATTATAAACACATACATACAGTCAAATTTTCCTGACTATGCACTGTAAGCCCGGAATTTGTATTTACTAAAATGCTTTAATTACAATACACTTAAATGATTTAAGTTTTATGATGTTACTATAAAATGTTCAGTATATTCTACTAATTTGTAGACATAGTTGGAAGTACGAAAAACTTTAAGTTGAATGGAATTAAATCACTAAGTTTTAGTCATGACCACACCTTTTTATCTTCACATTGCATTCTGGGTATTGGGCATGTTGTTGAAAATGTGTTATTTTTCTGTGCAGGGGTTCAGCGGGGTTGTGGTGTTAGTGTTAATTTGGATTTAATGTGTGTATGGCAGTGTTTATTGGCCTTTTTGTGTTTGTTTTTGTATTTTTGTAGAGGTGCACCATGAGTCAGAGCCATAGGAAGAACAATGGCTTTCCTGTTCATCTAAAACTGTTATTGTGCAATGGAAATCTTAATGACTTATCGCATTAAAAAACACTTTCTGTACTGGTATAAATTTTCAGGGTTTGTTGGAAATGTGATAAGGAAGAAATGATTAAATTTTGGTGGTGATCGGGGGTGGGGGGTCCCACGGGGGGGGGGTGCAGACCAGAAACTTTCATCAAAATCTGTCAGTAACTTTTTGAGTTATGTTGCACACTAACGGACAGACAAACAAACAAACAGACAGACAAACAAACCCTGGCAAAAACATAACCTCCTTGGCGTGGGGGGGCCCACGGGGGGGGCCACTGATCAGCCTTGGCGGAGGTCTGCGCTCTCCGAGTGCTTCTAGTTAAGTATATTTTGTTCCAAATTAATGCAATAATGGATACATGTAATGGTAATGTAGTTTTTTATTGTCCTCAGCATGTCTGTCTGTGACACATATTGTAAACATAACTCTGGAACAAAAACAGCTGGAACCTTAACATTCTTTACCATACATACATCATGTATAGAGCTTGGACAAGCTCTGAAATTGATGACCTAAGCCTATTTTGTGACCAACTTTTCCAAGGTCAAATGTCTGAAATCACCATACCTACCTCCATGTACAGCAGCGGGAACTTCACTATGTGCGACCCAGCAGTTAGGTGTGGATTTTCAGAAATAGGAGAATCTTGTCTCCTGGTGTTCACAGAGTCCTGGCACAGTGAATCAGACAGAAACCAGGATTTTTTGAATTGGCCATGAAAATACTTGTATTAATAATAATGAAATATCCACAAAGTCATTATTATTTTCTCTATAAACCATACAGAAAAGAGCCATCAAAGGAAATTTTGGTCATTTTCCTTATGAAAACAAGCTAAGCCTATTTCATTGTCGGTGTCACACAATCCTTTTCCTTAGCAGAAGAATCCAAATTCCTTATGTAATCATTGTCAGGTGGAATTGTGGTTAAATTGATGGTGATGCAGAAGCTTTATTGTGTCATTCTTCTGAATGTACCAGACCTGCCTTGCTCATTATGTCAACATTAAAGTTAAAAGTGGATCAAAATCTGTAGGACTCACTTCACTGACATTTGTTGTGCTCACAGCAACGGTCTGCATGTTTCATGAACATTATGAAATGAAATCATGTTTTGGAAGTAAAAAAAAATAAACAAACAAAAAAAAAAGGTCAGCATTTTCAGATGTCAGGTGGTCTAACAATTTTGGCCACCATTGTACATTCAACCTTCTTCGATTACATATTTGCAGACTTTTCCTGTATTATCTCAAGTATGGAATCTTTTGTTAATGCTAGTGGTGACTACAAAAAATGTTTATTTCCATATCAGTGTACACCTTTGAAAAGCAGCACAACTGGTTAGAATGCTGATACACATATCCAGGAATATTAATATGCAATGAATTTATGGTTCACACATATTTATATTTTATGTATGTACCCACATGAAAAATATATACGTTGTACATACGTATTAATTTAGATATATACAAAAACATTTTATTCTGCTTCTGTAGAATTCCATAAAATGTAGCTTTGCTTTTAAGATCTGGTGTCTGTTGGCTTAAATAAATGACATTGCTGCTGCCCATCCACTATTGTGTCCACAGTAAGGTCAACACTCAGCATGTTGTCCTGTCAACAGATCACAACTGATTAATGAGTATTATTTGTGTGGTGGCATGCAGCTACACACACAAGGATGTAGAAATGGGTGAATTCAATAATAAACCATCACAAATACAAAATCTGTCTTACTTTCTGCAGCCCTTCGTCTGAAAACATGGGACACCCCAGAGAGACAAAGATAAAAAGGACTAAACCTGTCAGATGAATTAACTAGATTCTCTGTCTTCACCCCCCCACCCCACCCCCCCACACACATACACACACACATCTCACTTCAGTCACCTTGTTTAATTTGTTATTCCATGCAGTAGAAAAGCAATTTCTCTCCCTCTCTCTCTTTAACCACTAGCTCTGCTTGAGAAGTCACTCCCCATCACCTGTTTCCTCTTTCACACCATTACCGCCTCAATCTGCACTTTTTCCCTTCCCCCACCCTTTCTCGACTTTTTCACTCATCATGCTGCTTATTGTTTTTATACCTTACTGTCCCACAGTGTGGTTAGCAGTGCTTGTTGAATTCCCCTGAGTCTCTGAAAATGCTTGAAACCCACTGGTACAGGTCTTTTCTGGAGACGTTTGCATTTTTCAAGTGAAAAGTCAAATCATGCTAAGGGCTTAATTAACATAAATGATATATTGTGCAATTAAGGCACCCCTTTGGAAAAGCAAAAACTACAGGGATGATAATTACTAAAACATGGGGGTGATGGGTTCCTCCCTCATTCTTGTTGTGTCTCCTTTCAAGTTTGGCCTCAGTCTCTGACTTATCTCTGTGGAAGCGTATTTATTGAGGTCTTAGAGGCATATACATATGCTATATATATGATTTTTAGTGGAACAGTTCCCCTAGGGGAGTGGTTGTACTACGCAAATACACTAATATGAGCCACCCACTGACAGCAAATCTACCGAGGCCGTGTTTCTCAGTGTGTACACGTGCAGACACACACACACAGAGAGACAGAGAGAGAGAGAGAGACTGACAAACTTGAAAGAAATGAAATTCCTGATGAAAGCAAACATGTTAATCGAATGAGTTCAATTTTCAGACCAAAGTAAAAGGATTTACCCCCTGGCAGACTAGAGAAGGTTATTTGATTGTTGAATATGAAGTGATTTTTCTCCCTTGTGTTCTCACAACATGCCATCCTCTGAACGGCTGTGATTGGCTCAGTTTGACCAAAGGAGGTAATTTACACAACAGTAACTCATTTTAGTTTTTGTTAATAGAAATAAGAAGTTCATGTTGTCAAGCCTTTTGCCGTGAAAAAATAAATAAATAAGTAAACAACATACATAGCAGCTGTATAGTCTAAGCTTTTATTGTGCTTTTAACCTGAAAGTGGTACAAATAGCTTACAGTGTTTCATATTCACCCACTCAAATGTAAGCGCAGTGGCAGAGCTGCAGGGTGCTGGCCTCCTCAGAACAGCTTCCTTCCTGCTCATGTACACTTTAACATACTGAAAGAACAGCAATTGATCTTAAAAACCACTGCAAGTGATAAGTATCTTAAAACCACTGCAAGTGATAAGCATTTTGTTCCAATGCAGGAAACACTGTGTGTGACAAAAGGACAAACAGCAGTTTTTAACAGGTGTTTTTAATTTAAATGAACAGCATTTTAGTCTGTCTACTGTCAAGAATGTTGCCCTTATGGGTTTACTATTCATTCATTCAGAGTCAAAATAAAGTTATTTTTTAGAGTTGTTCTTTTTCTTTTTCTTTTTTTTTTTTTCTTTTTTTACAAATGGCCCATAACTATAGATAGACAACACACTCAAAGTTATCTGAGCCTTGCCCCTTCCACATGCAAAACAGATACTTCTCCTCACATTTGGGCCTGTGGACCACATGTAAACAGGTGAGGTTATATCCAAAAATTTTATGTTGCGAAAACTCTGGTCTGTGTTTATCTACACTATATTGCCAAAAGTATTCGCTCACTCATCCAAATAATCAGAATCAGGTGTTCCAATCACTTCCATGGCCACAGGTGTATAAAATCAAGCACCTAGGCATGCAGACTGCTTTTACAAACATTTGTGAAAGAATGGGTCGCTCTCAGGAGCTCAGTGAATTCCAGCGTGGAAGTGTGATAGGATGCCACCTGTGCAACAAATCCAGTCGTGAAATATCCTCGCTCCTAAATATTCCACAGTCAACTGTCAGCTGTGTTATAAGACAGTGGAAGTGTTTGGGAACGACAGCAACTCAGCCATGAAGTGGTAGGCCACGTAAACTGACGGAGCGGGGTCAGTGGATGCTGAGGTGCATAGTGCGAAGAGGTCGCCAACTTTCTGCAGAGTCAATCGCTACAGACCTCCAAACTTCATGTGGTCTTCAGATTAGCTCAAGAACAGTGCACAGAGAGCTTCATGGAATGGGTTTCCATGGCCGAGCAGCTGCATCCAAGCCATACATCACCAAGTGCAATGCAAAGTGCCGGATGCAGTGGTGTGAAGCACGCCACCACTGGACTCTAGAGCAGTGGAGGCATGTTCTCCAGAGTGACCAATCGCGCTTCTCCATCTGGCAATTTGATGGACGTGTCTGGGTTTGGCGGTTGCCAGGAGAACGATACTTGTCAGACCACATTGTGCCAAGTGTAAAGTTTGGTGGAGGGGGGATTATGGTGTGGGGTTGTTTTTCAGGGGCTGGGCTTGGCCCCTTAGTTCCAGTGAAAGGAACTGTGAATGCTTCAGCATACCAAGACATTTTGGACAATTCCATGCTCCCAACTTTGTGGGAACAGTTTGGAGCTGGCCCCTTCCTCTTCCAACATGACTGTGCACCAGTGCACAAAGCAAGGTCCATACAGACATGGATGACAGAGTCTGGTGTGGATGAAGTTGACTGGCCTGCACAGAGTCCTGACCTCAACCCCATAGAACACCTTTGGGATGAATTAGAGCAGAGACTGAGAGCCAGGCCTTCTGTCCAACATCAGCGTGTGACCTCACAAATGCACTTCTGGAAGAATGGTCAAAAATTCCCATGAACACACTCCTAAACCTTGTGGACAGCCTTCCCAGAAGAGTTGAAGCTGTTATAGCTGCAAAGGGTGGACCGACGTCATATTGAACCCCATAGACTAGGAATGGGATGTCACTTAAATTCATATGTGAGTCAAGGCAGGTGAGCAAATACTTTTGGCAACATAGTGTATGTGGACAGAAAAAACGAGCGATTAGAAAATGATATCATCACACTCCATTTTCCTCACGTCTGTTGATGCTTTGTGTAACGAATCTGCTACTGAAATATCAAATCCAGGTGTGTAAATCAGTGTATGACCTGCAGTAGACCAAGGTCAGTATGGACACCTTTGGGGGATGGACCATAGTGGTGTTATGGATAAATCCACATTACTTAAACAATGCACTTTGACAACTTGAAACAACACGCAGGGTACCAGTACCTTTAGTTTATAACTTAACTTGTATTTGCTTCTCACTTTCATGACAGAGTAAAACCTCTGTGTCTGCTACACCCAGTTTTATCCAAGTACAACAAAAATAATGGTTTGTCTGAAAATTTGCACTGGCTTGTAGTTATTTTTGTTTTGTTGGAAATAACCTTCTAGGGACATATCTGTACTAGTGAGGACAGAACATTAGTTACGCAGTATTCTCCCACACTCGTCATTTGGTGATGACATTAACCCCGTAAAACCTGACCCATCAAGAACTACTCACAAAATTCAAGTATCAAATTTGATTTTATTTTTGTTTATTTAACCTTTATTTAACCAGGCAAGTTAGTTGAGAACTAATTCTCATTTACAATAACAACCTGGCCAACAGGCAGCATACGAACACAATAAATAGCAGCACAGGTTGCATGTACAACAAACAACAGAACAGATTATATTCAACAAACAAACAGGATGGACAGCCGAACTGACCACAATGACATATAACAAATAGAAAAGCTAAAAACAGGTGCACTGGTCCAGAAGTGTATCTCTCACTGATCTTTCAAACAACGAGAGTGGTATGAGGTGAGTTTAAGGATCATTGCAAAGAATTCCAGTCATAAGCGGCAGAAAACTGGAATAATGATTGACCAAGAGTGGTACATGCTCTTGGAATAAGGAGGTTAATGAAACTGCTGGAACGAAGAGTACAGGTGGAGTTTTTTATGGTGATTAGTGAGCACAGATAAGGTGGTGTTTTAGCAATGAGAGTTTTGTAGATGTATAGCAACCAGTGTAATTGTCTACAGGAGTGAAGGGAGGACCAGTTGACCAATGAGTACAGACTGTAATGGTGAGTGTTGTAGGGAGCTCCAGTAGCAAAGCGGATGGCAGAATGGTAGATGGTGTCTAATTTATGAAGGAGGGTTTTTGAGGCAGCTCTGTATATCAAATCACCATAGTCAAATAGTGGAAGGACTGTCATTTTAACGAGGAGTTTGGCGGAGTGTGTAAATGAAGATTTATTGCGATAGAGAAAGCCGATTCTAGATTTAACTTTGGAGAGGAGAGTCCTGATGTGTGTTTGAAAAGAGAGTGAACAGTCAAGCCATATTCCCAGATATTTGTAGCAGGACACAAATTGAATCTCAGAGCTGTTCAGTTAGAGAAGTTTGATTGGATTTTCGGTTTGTGGGAGGTTTCTGTTGAAGATCATACATTTAGTTTTGCTTATGTTTAATTATAAACGAAGATCATAGAAAGAATGCTAAATGTTATTGAAGCTAATGTGTAGCACAGAGGGGGCAGTGTGGAGGGAGGAGCTGGATGTGTAGACAATGGTGTCATCGGTGTAAAGATAGATATGCTAGTTGTTTATAGTATGGGTTATATTGTTGATGTGGATGTTGAAGAGTGTTGGACCGAGTATCGAACCCTGCGGGACACCTTTATGAATTCATAATGGGTCTGAAAGAAGACCCTCCACCCTCATTGACTTCATACGTTCAGAACAATAATTTTTGAACTAGCTTATACATTTCTCAGAAAGACTAATACTTCTTAACCTCTCCAATAATATGAAGTGGTCGACAGAGTCAAATGCCTTAACCAAGTCTAGAAAAAACAGCTACACAATGTGTTCTGTTGTCAACAGCACATACAATACCGCTCACAACTTTATGTGTGGCGGAGATGCAGCTGTGCTCAGACCTAACACCAGATTGTAAGGGGTTGAAGGCATTACGGGTCTCCAGACAGTCTATGACAGGGGTGTCAAACTCACTTTAGTTCAGGGGCCACATTCAGCCTAATATGATATAAAGTGGGCCGGACCAGTAAAATGATGTAAATAATAGGATAAGAACTTATAAATAATATCAACTCCAAAGTTTTCTCTGTGTTTTTGAGTGAAAAAAGTAAAATTCCTTTATGAAAATGTTTACATCTACAAACCGTACTTTAACATAACATGAACAAATATGAACAACCTGAAAATTCTTCAGAAAAAAGTGCATTGTTAACAATATTACGCCTAAGTTGATCATTTATACATGTGCATCACAACTTAAAGATTTAGTAACAGGCAGAATATTGTTAAAATTCCACATATTTCTCTTAAGACATTTCAGATTGTTCATATTTGTTCAGGATATTCATATTTTTTTTATAAAAGGATCATCTGTAAATGTAACTCTTTTTTCTAATTTTACTTTTTTAATACTAAAAAAAGGAGGAAAATTTGTAGTTTTCTTTATTTATAGGTTATTATGATCATATTTTACTGATCTGATCCACTTTAGATTGAATTGACCTAAAATGATTTTAACATCCTTGATTATTAATATCTTCAGTGTAATTTTTGTATTTCACAAATTCATCCTAGGGCCAGATTGGACCCTTTGGCAGGCCAGTTTTGGCCCCTGGGCCACATGTTTGACGCCTGTGGTCTATGAGCTGTTGATTGATGAGTTTTTCAAAAACTTTGGAAAGGCAAGGCAGCATAGAAATGGCTTTGTAACAGTTGAAGTCCGAATTGTCACCTCCTTTAAAGAGTGGGATGACTGCAGTGCATTTCCAGTCCTGGGGGAACACTCCAGACTGCAGTGACAGGTTGAATAAACCACAGATGGGAGCTGCAATAATGTGAGGTCCAATTTTCAAAAAGAATGGGTCAAGCGCATCCAGTCTAGCAGATTTATGGGTGTCCAGGCTGAGCAGTTCAGTCTGTACATCAGAGTCATATATAGGCTGAAAGGAGAAGGGAGTATGTCCAGACGCAGGTGGATGAGTCACAGATCCTGAGATGACCAGAGGGGGTGTGTTAGTAACATACACACCCAGCTTTGACAAAGACTTTGTCGAAACATTGGATCATTTTAGTTTTATCAGTGACAATTATGCAATCTGATTAACTTACTGAGGGGAAGTGTGAGGGCAAGGTTTTGTTTTTGAGTGTCTTGATAATTTTCCAAAAATGTTTTGGGTTTGCACCATTGGTAAACAGCTGCTGTTTGAAATAACTGATTTTAGCTTGTCTTATAGACTGGGTGCATCTGTTTCTGGATGTCCTGTGTATCTGCCAGATACACACATTTGTAACACAATTTAGCTGTACAATAAAGAAACAATTATTAAGTAACTATGCATTGTTTCAGTACAAGAAGTACTTATTAAAAAAAATAATAATAATAATATAAATGTTCTTCTTAACATAACTTCTTGAAAATTACCATAGGCTTTCCTGCAAAAAGTGTGTAGATGATTTAATGATAGCAGCCATATTGAAAAAAAAAAAAAAAAAATCCTTTCCATTGGCTGCAGTTGGATGATAATCCACCAAGGGGTAGAAAACACATATTGGGTCATAAACAACAGGTTTTTAAGGAAGGCATTGATCTTGTTGATAAAATAGAGGTCTCAGAACCTGAAGTAACAAATATGATACAAGTGGTTTTATGGGGTTCATTGAATTTTGACGTAAAAATATGGGTCACTATCTCTACTAATTGTGAACTGCTTTTACTGACTGAAACTGACCATCCAGCCACTGTGTGGATGCTGGGAAATGCCTCGGTCTCCTTTAACCCATTAAAATATAAATAGATGCAGAAAATCAATGGACACTACTGAAAAACTGAAAAATTCAGCTTTTTTCATTAACACGTCAGATTTCTGCAGTAATCACCACTAGATACAATACAAAGCAAATTAAACAAAAATGATTTTTAATTGCAGTCCACATGACACAAGGGGGCTGATTGAGACTGTTATATTTGAAACAACAGTACCCAGCAGTAGAACACCTTCAAATCACAGTAAAGTGTTACAAAGTTAGGTTTTAACAACTTATTTTACACTCTTGGAGTCCAACCGAAGGTATACATCTATAAACACTGGTCATTTTGTCCAGCTGTAACTTTAAGTGTTTGCGACGTGTTGTTGCTGGTTGTTTAGCCCAGCGGGCAGTGCTCAAGACTGCTACGCTCTCCTCTGTTAAACCTGTTTATTTCTGTTGACAGCTTTATTATAGCTTTCCTCTCATTTGCATGGCTAATCAGCCCATAGTTTCAGAACCTGTTAAAATCTACAATGGCAGACACTAATTGGAAAAGGGAACGCAGTAAAGAATGATTTGAGCTCAAGTTTTCAACTGGCTCTCTTTGCGTGGGACTAATAAAGCAAGGTCCCTGCAGCTTGGGACAGATTAACTTGTTTTGTTTTTTGGCCTCAGATGAAACATATGAAATGGGTTAATTGCCTTGGCCCAACTGGTAATGGCAGAGAATTTGTCTGAAGCATATAATTTTTGTAAATCCGTGGCTCTTGCACAATGTTGACTCGAACAGCCAGTGAAAAGGAAAGGGAGGCAAATGACAGAAAGCAGGTCCACGCTAGACAGTCATATTGACTTCCAGTGTTGACAGTGGTGATATTTACCTGACTGAGAGGCAGAGAAAAATTAATTTGTCCATATTCATAATTACCCATGCCTGTCAAAGAGTTGCCATCATGCTGCATTCAGGCACATACACCCAGTCCTATATGGGTCACTGTTGGTTGGTTTTCAAACTCCCAACCGCATACTGATGCTGTGGGCCACGGGAGCATGCCTCATTGTGACTCCTGCCGTTGCAGAAATGGAAATTTTAATGAAGTGAGCACAGCAGTGGTTGTCTCTTCACCTTCCTGGTGTGAGAGAATGGCACTTTATCCACACTGTTGAAAAATGGACGAGTGATTTCATTAGAGATAGGGGGAAAAAATTCAGTCTGCCCCTGACCCTAGCCCTCCTTGTGTCCACACATAACATACAGAGGCAGAAGTGAATCTACTGACTTCTTTCATTCCACCTCAACTTTTAACTTCTTCTCTTCCCTTTTTGTTTCCGTTCTTTTTCTGCGACTGTCTGACTATTTGGCAGTTGTGTTGCTTTGCTGAAAAAAGACAGGTCACCTTACTTTAATCTCTGTAGCAGCAGAAGTGAGTCACTTTCTGTGTGTCCTTTAGAAAAACACAGCATTTTTGGAGGGAGACAAATCGAACCTGCAAACATTTTGATGATGAACAGATGTCGGCATAGCAGCTTGAAATGACACTATAAAGTATTTTAAGAATAGCCAAAGAGAGAGCCACCACAGCACCTGTAGTTGTGTCAAGTTTCATTTTTACAGCCGTTTTTCATTGCTACAGAGCCTCTCTATGGATTTACCTGCCTTAACAATTGATGGGAAAACAAAATGATGCAATGGCATGTACAAAAAAATCACCAGACCTGGGATTCTTTGCTAGGTAGTTGTACAGTAACAGGCCTTGATCCAGAACGAAGCATGACATTGTGAAAATCTTACTCCAAAACAACCAAAATGACAACAGGAAACTCAGAACTGTTGGAGTGACTTGATAAAAGCAAACATCAAAAGCAAACATTGCTCTGATCTGATAAAACTGCATGACATATGTATTATGTATTACTGGAACAAGAATAGAAGAGCATCATGGCAGTGTTGTAGTACTCAAGATCAGTCTTGGTCTCGAGACTGTTTCTTTAACGTCTTGGTCTTGGGTGCATTTTTACTCGGTCTTGTCTCAGTCTTGGACTGTGCGGACTTGGGATTTTAAGACAAGACCGGTCGAGACCACCGCTGTTAAGTTATTTGCTCATGCCACTGATTAGAGTGGAAAGGGATGTATTTCAAAGCAACCAGTTATTGGTTGCTTCATTTGTTTCCCACGGTTTCTCCAGCAACAGCTGCATACAGACACACCACATCAGTGACAACACCCTCTCACCCCCTCCCTCACCCATGGGATGACAGTGAAGGAAGACCAGGAGAAGGTGTTTACTTGTCCGACAGCAGTGATGTCTGCAAACTCATTAGTAACAAAGTTTGGTTTCCAAAACTACAAACAACACATCTGTAAAACGACATGCAAAACCAAACTGAACCAAAACCATGACAAACAAGAAAAGCACTTGGAGAGCGCAGACCTCCGCCAATACAGATCTGACACCCCCCCCCCCCCCCCATCACCACCAAAATTTGATCATTTCTTCCTTGTGCCAGTATCAACATTTCCTGAAAATTTCATCTTTTTCATCATTTTATCTTGCTAACAAACAAACACGCAAACATGTACTTGCGCACACAAACACACAAAGCAAAGTGATCACAATACCTCCTGGCGGAGGTAAAAATAAGGCATATATTCGTTGTTTGACATGTTTGAGTGTTTTGTCATTGCATTTCTTTCAGGCTTGGTATGTTACCATCATTTTAATGCTGTAATTCTGTGAATGAAAGAGCTGCTGTTCGGTTGATGGATGCTAGATTTTTGACACAGAAAAATAAACTAAGAATTGAGATTTCCTGCGTTGTGGTGCTTTGAAAAAAGTGCAGAGACTGTTAGTCACTGTTACTGTTACTGTAAATCAATCTTCAAATAGGGAATTCTTACTTTGTTCTCACTTCTAATCATTTTTTTAATCGTATGTACGGTCTTGGTCTTGTCTCAGTCTTGACCTGCCTTGGTCTTGATCTTGTCTTGGTCTCAAAACCCTCTGGTCTTGAAAAGGTCTTGGTCTCAGATGGTGCAGTCTTGACTACAACACTACATCATGGCATTAAAATAAGTACAAATGAATAAATACATAAAAAAGATGTGTGACGAATGTAGGCATTTTCAGCGTGTATATTTCCTCTGAGTAGATCTTATGAGCCAGACTAGTTTGTCATCAAAACAAAAACCTTTCATATTTAATGACGTCTAAAATGTTTGTTTAAATATTGATTGATGCAGCTATAATCACGCCACATTTTTTTTTTTTTTTGGATCACGACAAGCCTGAGAGGCTCCCATGCAAGTTTCCACTTTCCACTTTGTTTCCAATTGAAGTTTGCTATTTGCTCCACTAACTCCTGGAGAAAATCAGTGTAGATATATGGCTCTCCTCCACGATGGCTTGTTTTGCTGTGGTTATTGGTGTATTTTGAGAGGCAGGTAGGAAACTCTGGAACACACGGCACAGCTGAATCCATGTTTATATTCTTTTATTCAATTTTAACATGCATTATGCCATATTATTAGATTTTTCTGTTGTTCATTTTGTAGCTGATATTATCACTCATGCCTTTTTTTAATAAACATGAAGACAAAAGTCAAGGAAAAAGAAAGAGAACTTTATATTAATAAGAAAGACAGGAGAGAAGGAAACTGGATTTTCTTGTTACATACAAACCAAAACCAAAAAGGAAGAAAAAAATCACTTACATGTGTGCCTCTTTGTCACATTTCCTCTTGATTTTTACCCTCCTTGTCCATCTAGTGGTCTGCATGAGTACCAGGCCCAGCATTTTAAGCGGCATTTTTACCTGCAGTGCTAATAACAGAGATTATCTGTCTCGAGAAGCACTCTACCTTCTTAAATATTTGGGCCCAGAGAAAATAGCAATCTCGCTTTTACCAGAGAAATCAATTTAGGCCCTCTTGTGCCCTGCATACATTGGTGAGCCAGTGTAATGCTCCCAGAAGGTTCCACACCTTTTATTTAAGGGTGCGAGGCAGGCAGAGTCACATAATTGCTGTCATTAGTGCAACCTTTTTTGATTTCAATCTTTCCAAAGGTTACAGCCAAGAAGGGCTGAAGGAAAGTGAGTGATAAGTGGTAAATTGGAGATTTGGAGATAAAGGTGAAAGCTGTGAAGTCTGGATTGATGCTCCTGTGTTCTGCTTATGCACCAATACTTCACTTTTCCAGGTGATGGTTTTTCTACATTATAAACTGAATATTCTTTCATTCTGCTGTGACATGTGATCCAGATAGGGAAATCTTGTTACAAATCTAAAGAAAATATCTTATTCTCAGCGCCAAAATGTTGTCACACATGGATATAACATCAGTTTCAACTTTACCTCTTCAAATGAAACAGTTCTGATGGCACAATATGCACAACATTCTTTTCACACAGCAGTGCCACACATCGAAAGCTTTGTTAAGAATAGATAAGAAAGATTTGAGTTATACTGAAACAGTACACAGGTCAAGTGAGATTGAGGAGTGAGATTTTATGTGGTGCATATATAATTACTGTTTGTGGATTTTACCACATATGAGAAAATGTATTATACAATTGGAAATGTGTGGCTTATGATTTCCTGTTTGCAATCAAAACTCTAACTCTGCACTTCTCTGCGGTCATTGCGATAAGAGGACACTGACACACAACACAACTGCAGATGCTGTTCTGATGACATGAAAGTCTCACTTGCTCATTCTCACGCTCATAAACTACACAACTTCTTGGATTTTGTGAGAATATTTCTTAACAAATAAACAAATAAGACAGAAAAAAGTTTTCTAAAATGTACCTGTATAATAAGCATAGGATTCAGTTTTTATGATCTCCAGTCTGTCCAGTCTGTGATTCAGCAGCTGTAGAAGAGCACGCAATGTCAGTGATCAACTCCTATTGCAGCTTTTCTACACACTCACTTCTTTACATAAAACATTTCCCAAAACTTAAAGTTCATTTGCCTGTGAGAACACAATAGAAATACCAGTCGGCCATGTCCACATTCACAGGCACTAATAGAACAATGATAAATCAGAATCTACCGTACAAAGAGAACAATGGAAAGCAACAGGAGAGGAAGAGAATTCAAAGATTATATGTTGATAGTGTGTGTATATACAGGGTGGGGAAGCAAAATTTACAATATTTTGAGGCAGGGATTGAAAGACAGTGTATGACCAATTAGTTTATTGAAAGTCATGAGAATTTATTTGCCACAAGAAAATTTACATAATAGAAAATGTTTTTATTCTATGTGTCCTCCTTCTTTTTCAATAACTGCCTTCACACACTTCCTGAAACTTCCGCAAGTGTTCCTCAAATATTCGGGTGACAACTTCTCCCATTCTTCTTTAATAGTATCTTCCAGACTTTCTTGTAATAGTTTTGCTCATAGTCATTCTCTTCTTTCCATTATAAACAGTCTTTATGGACACTCCAACTATTTTTGAAATCTCCTTTGGTGTGACGAGTGCATTCAGCAAATCACACACTCTTTGACGTTTGCTTTCCTGATTACTCATATGGGCAAAAGTTTCTGAAAAGGTATGGATAATAGTGTTATGTATGATTATGACATCAGTATATGTTTGGTTTCAAAACAATTGACGTAGTGCCTGCTGAGAAAAAACAATTAAATATTCATTGTAAATTTTGCTTCCCCACCCTGTACAGTATATATAGGTACATATACACACAACCCTTGGCCCACAAATCTAACATAGACAAGTATCTGAACAGGGTTTATCTGAACAGGGCTTAGATTCAGTTTACTATCATCAGTGGTGAATGGAATGGATGTGATTTCAGTGTCAGTACCGAAAGTGAATATAAATACCAAATGTGAAGTTTCCATGTTGTAACCTGAAGTCACAAAGTGCCATCGAATAAGACAGATGTAGAAGTAAAAATATTTTCTTACTGATGGATCATTTTCCAAATCAGCAAGAATTGATTAATAATTGCAATGAAGAAGCATGCAAATTTTTTCTTTTCTTTTCTTTTCTTTTCTTTTCTTTTCTTTTCTTTTCAGAGCAGTAACTGCCTTCCTTTCCAGGAAATTTTCAAAAAGTACCCTGGCCTGTGTCAAAATTTCTCTCTAGATTTTTGAATTACAGGTGCAGACAGACCTGACTGCAATACCCAGGGATGATGTTAGCAGAACATCTAACATTTGCTGTTATAATTTATTTCAATATGAACATAATTCTTGTCAGTCAGGGTTAGTACAGATTGTCTGCATGAGGTGTTGTGTGTCACGATACTTCCTGTACTTTTGCCAGTAAAGATCTTGCATGCAGACAGAAAAGAAAAAGGGGGAGGGATGTACCTCAGTGGCATAAAGGCCAATTTGACATCATGCACTGTGACAAGGGGCCCTATGCTCTGTTTGTGGTTTGATGTGAGAGGGAGGAGCCGATAATGCATGTGACTGTAATGTTTAAGTCAGACAGTTTTTCTTGTTTTCAAAACTCATGCCTGTGTTGACATTATACAGGTGCTGTATGTGCACAGTAGCCATATGTGATTAACTATAAGTAATACTGGGCGCATGTGGCTCGATGCTATAACATGTCAGATGTAACATAATTATAGTAATTTTCTCCCTTGCATGCACATTCAGTAATTGGTGCTCACTGATGGTGCTTAATTAACAATTCAATTAAAAATTCAATAGTGGATATCTCCTGATGCAACAGAATTGTTCTCAATGCACTTATACACTCTCGCCTTTCTGATACAACTCATGTCTTCTATCACAAGAAGCTGATATAACACTGCAAAAACCAAATAAGTGAATATTTGTGAAGCAATGAGCGATAAATCACTATTTCGAGCAGTGAATAGTGTAAACTGTGGATGGGCTACTGACTAGTATACCTGCGCACCCCAGACATAACCGTTTGTTCTGACACAGAGGTGACCTTCATCTGCTTTTGTGTCTTTGTCCATTGGTTTTGTTCTTGACTTCATATCATCATTGTCTGTTTCTGATTTAATTGCTGCTTTTATAAAATTGCAACGTGCCATGGTTTTCACATGACATCTGGTCCTCATATGAATGCACAAGTGTTTTTTTCTTCTTTCTTAATTTCGCATTTTTATTTAGCCAAAATACAAGATCCCTTTTTCCTGCTGATTGACTGAGAGGCCAGCCTGGGTTATGTGTCCATCCAAGAAAGAAAACCCCAGACACACACAGATGTGACATTACTGCCCTAGCACACCGGTGTTAATGATCCATTGTTAAGTCAAGACATTTGTGTTGCTACCTAATATTAACTCGAAGAATTTATGCAACCTGCAGCATTATTGTTGAAAATGGCTAAATATATCTATCTGTACTTTATATGCTTTCATTCTGGTAGCAGAGTTATGGGAGGTATTTCCCACAACATATAATGTTTGTAAACATCATTAAATAAATACAACCAGAAGTCTTTATTTACAGTATTGTACAGGAAGCTCTTTTAGAGGTAGATCTTTAGTAAGTGTCTTTTAGAGTATATATACTAACCTTAACCCTTTCATGCACAGTGGTCACTCCAGTGGACAGTTCTTCTCCAGCTGTTCTCTTGTATATTCATAGATTTTGTTGTTTTAGTTCCATATCAGCCAACACAGTGGACATTAATGCAGCATCTCATACCCTGACATTCAGACCATTACTGTAACTTTGCTGTTCTTGATAAACCTGATCTGCACTAACATGTTTGAGTGTAAATCAATTATTTGTTAGACAAAAAGTTTTTTTTAATTTTTTTCCATATTATCTCCATGAGGTGAGTAATTACTAGCATCAGAATATGTTAAAATGTGAGAAGACATCGGATTAGAGGCATTAAAAATGTCTTTATTACATTGTTTTCATATCACTTTCTGATATTGGGTTTTAAACAGTTTCTTTACTTCAAAAATGAAATGCATGGATATTTTTGTAACTCCATAGAAAAAAAAAGATTGCATAATTTTTTTTTTTTCATGCCTAAGGAAGAATAAAAACACTGAAGAAAAAAATCTTAACTAAGGTTCTCACAATTCATGCGTGAAAGGGTTAATGTCAACCTGGCTACTAACCCACTGTTGTGTTGTGTTTTGGTCTGTCTGTTTTTTGTATTCTTGTGCTGTATGTAAAGCTGCTGAATACTTGAATTTCCCTCAGAATTACTAAAGTATCTGTCTGTCTGTCTGTCTGTCTGTCTGTCTGTCTATCTATCTATCTATCTATCTATAGCAAAGCTCCAGATGGGACTTGGTTTAATCACAAAAACTGGTGCCCAAAGCGTACAGGTTGTTCTCATATCTTTGTTTTAATTCTTTTTGAGAGATAAATATCTAAACAACTGGCTAAATATTTCCATTATTAGTGATCTTTTCTGAATGGTGTTCTTGCTGTACATGTCAGTCATTCATTTATTAATTTTTTGAACCCATTAGTCCTTCTGAGGCTCACAAAGGGTGATGTGACATGTTTCCAGAGCTTATCCCTGCTACCAATGGTGGCATATACCCTGCCTTGGACGTTTCACCAGTTCATCACAGGGTTGAGATATACAGACGAACAACCATTCACTGATTTAGACTGATCAGCTAACCTAGATTAGTGCATGTTTTTGGATGGTGGGAGGAAGCCAGAGTACCCGGAGAGAATCCACACAAATACACAAAATTCAAACAGAAAGGACTGAACCCAGGACCTTGTTGCTGTGAGATGCTGTGACAGTCATGTGATCAAAAGCTCCTTTAATGGAGCTGTATGTAAGTAAGGCTTGCTACATAAACCACGAGAACAGCGAAATATGTTTGTGTTCTCAAGGTCACAAGAACAAGAACAAAGTTTGTTCTGGCCAAGACATTTAATACTTCAGGAGAAACTCAAGTGCTGAACTGGTGGGGGGGTCCTCTGCTTTTCTGCATTACCCACTTCGAACACCTCATCAATTGTGCTATAGTTCTCACACACCGCACAAGAAGAAAGTTCTGCATGGATGGTGTCGAGAACAAACTGCGAGAACTCCCAATCCGGGGCTGCAAGAACAAAATGATGTAATTTTGTTCTCACAGTGAGAAGAAATTTCTCTGTTCTCACAGAGTATAGCAGACTTTAATCTGTTGGCAGTTGGACATCTGCTGACTTTAGCTAACTGCATTTCCAAACTATTAATGCATAGTGTAGCACACTGTAGTAGTGGTAGATGAGTAGAAGAGACTTTGTAGAACTTGAGAGCACAAATTCCAACCTGAAACCTCTACATAAAAATCAGCTGCAGCTGTGAATCCTTTATTGGGCAAGTGACTATTTTTGGTAATTTTTGCATACATTACAAGTCAGTAACAGCAACAGTTACAGTGAGGACAGTGAGTCAGCAATCTCAGGTCAAATGTGGTCTACCAGGTCTGCAAGGTCCACCTCTGCATGAACAGTGAGTGTACCTGCTTTGTTTGGTTCCATGAAGTAATGGCACTAATGTAAGGAATGATGTTCAAAGGGATAATGTGGATGTGGACAGCTGCACTCATGTTGGACTAAAGTTTGAAAAGTGATGTTCTAACGTTGTAAAATACATGTTCCTGTCACATTAGTCATGTTTTTCTTGTATTTTTTATATATACCTCTTGGATATATTTACATGTTTGCCACTTATGGGCAAGGAGCTAAATATGGTAACTTCACTGACCTCGATTTTCTACATAACAATAACATTTTTTTTTTTAAATTTCACTAATGTGATAAAGTCATGTTAGGTCCTCCAATAACACACTAAGGTTGAGAATTTGAATTCCAGAGTATTTCTATGAGTGAACTATAAAGGGTTAAGGATGAAAGCAAATGTGAAGCTTAGGAACTCCATTACTGAGCAAACAACAATTAGCTTAGTGGACTAATTCCCTATTAGTTTCATTCATTTTCTATAACCATTTAATCCTCTAAAGGGTGGCAGGGGCTGGACTGATCCCACTTTGGACAAAAGCGGAGACACTATGGACCCAGGTTTTCTGATTATTGCAGCGCTGACATATTCACTGAAAGGCACTTGGCCGTCACATCCCTGCTACAGGACTAGTATTATCTGCAAACCTCTGGTAATATGTAATAAGTGTAGAGGTCATCTGTGATCTTAATCTTGTATCAGTCATGGCTGTAGTATCTGAAGTAAAAATTCCACTGTAAACAACAATCGTATTTCAGTGAACACAGAGGTCCTGTGATAATATCAGCCCCATGTGAACTGACATCACTGTAATTTGGGATTTGCAATTATTCATCTGATTTTCTGGCTAAGGACTATGGAGGCTTACCAATGATGTCACATTTTAAAAGGGTTTCAGGTGCAAATTCAGGAGCCTCATGTCACAATATAGTATGGATCTTCACTGACAGTAACTCAAATCGTTCAGAACAGTGATGTCTCATAAGATAATGAGAAGGATGAGATGCATGGCCGTGTACAGTAACAAATATGTTTCCAATTTTCAGTTTTCAGTAAATGAAAAAGTTTACCCTTGAGAGAAGAACTGGAGAATAATGTCACTAAATTCAATTAAAAAAACAGACTTACCCTTGCACCTCATGAAACACACACGTGGGGCGTTAATTTTCAAAATACCAAAGGACCCCAGGCTATACTATTCTCATGCAGTTTAAGAAACTGAAAATAATATGGCACTTCTTTGCGGTCAACAAATGGACTCAAACATAAACTCCACATTAACTCCACAGATGCATTATGTACATTTTACACAATGCACCTTTTTGAGTATTTGATTCCAGTTTTCTGTTCAGTACATGAATCATTTTGAAGTAGGCACACATTTCCTCCTCTACTCTGTCATTTATATCATTTTTTTTAATGTAATATGCACATTAACTGTACTTTTTCATATCCACATGAAATCAGTTTTGGGAGTATGGCAGTGTAGTGGCTAGCACTGCACCATCATGGGTGGTGGCGCTAGCTGGGCCTCCATGTGTGGAGTTTACATTTTTTCTTGCTGTGTCTGCATGCAGGTAGTTAAGGTACTCCAACTTCCTGCCACAGTCCAAAGACATGCACCTGAAAGGCTCATTCGTGCTCACTTTATGCACATAAATAGGTACATCCATTTCAAATGCTGTTAAGCGTCACTGCCTTCGTACTTGTAGATGCGTCCATTGCATTGGAATGAGTGTTTGTCAATCATTCCACCAGAGGGCGCTGCTCTAAATTAATGTACTGGTCGAATACCACTAATGCCACGTTTCCACTACATGGAACTGGCTCGACTTGTCTCGGCTTGAGTCGACTCTGACACCAGGTCCTTTTCCTAGAGACCGTTTCCATCACAGGATTCTACCGACTTTAGACTACCTGGATGTCATGGTGATGTGGCGTGTTACTTCCGTGTCGTCTGCTCAGAGACTTGCTGATAAACTCACTTGTTGCGTGTTGTCTCGTCAAGCTCATGCTGAATTTTTACATCGGCCACCAAAGACTGAATCTCCTCCGACCATGGTGTAGTTTTGTGAGCTGTCATCATGTGGATTAGCCTACTGCTATATTTACTGTAAACTTCCACATCTGTTTTTTGTAAAATGGTGAGTCACAGAGAGACAACTCTCTGACCAATCAGTGGTCTGCATGCAGTGTTTACACGTCATGTTTTAGTAACTGTTCTTCAGTCTTGGAACCTCGGCGGAGGAGATACCAAAAAAACTAGTACCGGGTACCAGATTCCAGGTCCTTTTTTGTAATGGAAACGCAAAAAGGCAGAGTCGAGTCGAGTCAAGTCGAGCCAGTACCACATAGTGGAAACGTGGCAGAAGAAGACTAGAGTATTTTAAAAAGAAGAAGACAACTAAAGTCTATAATAACAAACATGGTAACAGAGGAGCTATTTCTGATGTGAATATTAATGTTGATTTTGAGAAAAGTAGTTGTCATAAATATGTTGGTAGTTTTTCACTAACTCAGACAGTCGCTCTTTGGCAAGTTCAGCCATTTTTGGAAATTATTCTCCTCAAATCTCAACACTGCCTCCATGGTTCCCGGTGGTACTGCTCTGTTTGCATCTGCAAACTCCCAAGAAACCAACAGAAATATGCACGTAAAGAAAACAGAGGACAGACAGAACACTCCATCCATATACGTATGCATCTTTAACGTAAAGCATGAATGGGCATTAAATTGGTCATATTTTGCTAAACCCACTTTTATTAGTCTTTGGTACATTTATTTGTGTATTTAGACCCAAATAGTTCAAAAAGTTTGAATTTAAACCCTCCAGGTGCTGCACAGCTAAGTTGGGATCGGCTTTAGCTCCCTGTGACCCTATAAAGCAGTGCAAAAAGTAAAATTACATAATGAAATTGTTTACATTTATAAACTATCAAAATGTGAATAACCTGAAGAAATATGAATAACCTGAAATTTGTTCAGAAAAGTAAATGTAATTTTAACAATATTATGTGTCAGTTTATTATTTTCCCCCTCAATAGCTCTTTACTACAATTTGCCAGTTTGGGATCAATAAAATATATATATCTTATTTATACATCTGCATAACAGTGGATCTACAAAGGCACAAAACACTTAGTAACAAGCATTATATTGTAAGAATTTTAGAGTTTGGAATTGCAGATATTATCATTTATATTTATATATTCATCCTGTGGGCCGGATTGGAGGCTTTGGGTGGCCTGTTTTGAACCGTAGGCCATATGTTTGACACCCCTGTTATAAAGGATTGAGTGGCTATGGAGAATAAATGAAATTAATTGCACAGCTACTAATATTTTGCATTTATAGTCTGTAGTGATGGTTGCATGTAATTATGTGGGACTCCATTGTCATTAAATATAGTGGACAGTTAGAACCTACCAGTGATATTTATGAGATTATGAGACTGGATTAGATGATGAGTTTGGACGCTGAGGGCTTCCCATACCACCACACAACTGAACACCACTGAAGAGTAAAAGTTACTTCCTGTTTGAATGCGCCATGTGGTTTCAGCATAAAACATCAACCTGTGTTCATGCTAAACTGATTTACAGGGGGGTGGAGTTAATGTAGTTTCTGTTGTACTTGGTTTACTTGCTGGCACTTCTGCATTTCTCACAGAGACAAGTCACTTTCAACGTTACCATGACAGGAAATGCAACAGAGCTGGAACCCAAGAACACAGCTTATGCTCTGGTCTTCGGATCGGTCATGGCTCTGGGTTTGCCTCTCAACGCTGTGTCACTGTGGATCCTGCTCCATCATCACAACAGAAAATCACCCAGCGCTGTGTTCATGGTCAACCTGGCCATCTCGGACCTGCTGCTCGTCATCTCCCTGCCCACGAGGGTCTACTTCTACGCCACCGGTACCTGGCCTCTGGGCGGTATGGCCTGCATCTGGATCACAATGCTCTTTCGGAACAACATTCGCTCTAGTTCCATCTTCATCACCTTCATCAGCATGGACCGGCTGCTGGCTGTTGTTTATCCGCTGAGGTCACGCCACGTGAGGACTGTTTCCAATGCTGTAAAGGCCTCTGCCCTCATTTGGCTGATTGTGGTATTGGTGAACATCCCAGAGAGTGTGAGCTTTTCAAGGAATTTATACAACTACAGCAAACCAACATGTTTTGAATTTCCTCACATGAAGGAAGTGGACAAATCACCTGTGGTTTATTTCCAACCTGTCTTAGTCATCATACTCCTGGCTGTCAATATTGTGTCAACCTCTTTGGTGTCTTGGACGGTACAAAAACACCTCAGTGTCTCAGCAAAGGTCAACAACAAGGTGAATGTCATGCTACTTTTTGTGATGAACTTGATGATGTTCATCATATTTTTCCTGCCTGTATCATTGTATCTCTTCAGAGACTGGAAAACGTCCATTACACCACTGATATGTCTTGCGAGTGTGAACTGCTGCTTCGACCCTCTACTGTATTACTTTTCCTTTGATGGATTCTGGAAGAAAAATGAGGGTACAGAGTCTTCAAGAGAATAGTTGGTGAAAACAACAGAGAGGAAATAGTGGCATTAAGAAAAATTTAGATGTGTTTGTTGTGTCTGTGTTTAAGATAAAAACTGAAAATTTTGTTTTATATTAATAAAAGCTATTTGATTAGATTATTACTTGTGCTTTTGATTTTTGTAGAAGTCAAAGACAAATACACCAGAAAAAAATATCTTAAACTGAAGGAAACACTTGCTGATGTTTCTGATCATATTTGCGTTTTCTTCACAATGAAACAGAAAAGGAGTGATTTATATGCTGAATTCACTCATTTTTGTGTTTTATATATTTTTTGTTTTATTTTTGTCACACTAGCTCATATGAGCAACTCTGCAATGTCTGCAAATCAGCCTGGTTAAAGTTAATCTTGTGTGACACTTCAGTCAAACTGAATTTTAAGGAAATTCTTCATTTTAGTCATAGACAAATGCAAAGAAATCTAACATGAACATTCATCAATTATTGTAGCTATTTTAGGACTCTATGCATCCTTGGAAATTATTCCCCTTAATTTGATGCACACATAAAGCATAAAGCACAAAAACAAAATCAGCCTATTCCACATATAACTTGTTCTTCAAACAACATGCAAGGGAGTTTTATAATCCCTTAATGCAATTTGGCTCTGTATTCTGTGTATTTTTTGTGTCTTTGGTTATAAATCATGCAATGCAGCTGAGATTATTGTGCTTTTTCAGTTCCAGAGCCAGCAGCACTCAAGTCCTCTAAGCTTTGCCAAATGGAGAGGCATCTGTACGCACCGGTGGCAAATTGATCTAAAGAGTCTAGATTTGAAACAATCCAGATTTCGAGGATGTGCTGTAAACAGTCGGGGATTCTACGTATTTGTGATTGGAGATGCTTATACATATTTAAGTTTTACAGGAGGTCACTGCATGTAGGCCCAGGCTTATCTCTCTCTTTACCAGGCAGCCTTTTTAAAGCCAGACATTTCTAAGGACAAAACTTGGCAGGGGTTTGTGAGGCCTTTATTTCTTGATTCATCAGTTCCATCTATTTTATCATGAATCATGGACCTGAAAATTTGGTTATATTCTTCTGTTTTACGTACAAGGCTATATGGTCTGTGCCAAAGTACAGAACGAGCTGCAGGAGAATATTTCCATGTTAATGTGATTATGATGGACTCTGGGATCCAGTGCCAGTCTGCTGCTCTAGTCTGCTTCATTATCATCTGCTTTCTTTAGCGGTGTGTTAAATATGTTAAATATTGTTTTGAGTTCATGTATTATTTTTTTTCCTTTTTAAAATTCGTCTTTTTAGTTTTTTTTTTTAGTTCTTAGTTCTTTTTAGTTCTTTTAATCTCCCCTTAGAGCAGTACAATGTGCTACAGGAAGAAGCAAGGCCTTGAGGTGCAGTTATAAAATTAGAGAAATACATGCACATGTTTTGGCCAAAAGCATGATGATGACACAGGAAGTGGTATGACTAGACAAGAAAATACCCAGCACTTCATGTGTAACATGTCAGTCACTGTCTCTGCTTTTAGTCAAACAAACATGTACTTCTGTCGTTTGTTTTATCTCACAGTGCAGTGATTTAAAAAAAAAAAAAAAAAACAGTTTCTACTACAGTTTTGAGTGCATGGAAATATAATCACATAGTATGTCTCAAATCTTCCCTCAACCCCCTCACATTGAAACTTTTCATGTTTCATAATGAGGACACTGGTGGAAAAAAAACACCAAAAAAACGTATCCCATAAGCCACTTTCAGTCGCTGATGCCATTACACTATGGGTGCAACGGCACAGAAAAAATGTGGTTTGACACATTTCCATACATTTTCGGTGCAGTGAAGGTGGTGGTGGTTGTGGTGCTGGGCTGGGGGGGTAATTACAGAAAACTGAAAATGAAAATTAACAGCTTTGAATGTCTGACCTGACTTCTGTACCTCTGTCATACTCTCTGTTGTCATGTTTGCCTCCCTTATCGGCACCCCAGCCTCAGAATAAAGTGTTTTTTGGGGGGGTTTTTTGCAGCGGTGCAGAATGTATATAGGGGAAACCCTGCACATGGGTTCAGCACGCGGCCATCCTGCTTCCTGAGTGTTTGTGTTCTCATTCATACACCTAAGATTCCTTTGTTGACTTCTTGTTTGTATGTTTAAATGTTATGCCTTCCACAAACAAGCCAGGACATCTGTAGGGTTGCTGCTGGCCTGACCAGGCCTCATCATAACCCTTCATAAATTGGAGACACGTGTGGAGCACTGCAGTTTCCTCCCTTCAGCAGCCTCACATATATGTTTAATGTGACCCTTACTTGTGCCCTCTGCAAGGGGAAGTAGACGGCTCACCAGCAAAACAACCTGCACTTGATTCAGCCTCACTTCTCTGTTGATTTCAAGCCAGAAAACACAATAACAACACACCAGACAAAGTGGGAAAAAAAAAAAAAAGAAAAGTGCCATAACACCAAACTGTCTTCATATGCAGTAGAATTTATTCACTGAGGAGCTCAGAAGTGCATCATTAGTTGCGGTGTTAAAAAATGCATTGCAACTTCTTTTAATCATATGTCCAACCCCTGTCTCTGCATTTTGGACATCATGCCTAAAAGCGAGAGAGGAATAATCATAGTAATGACACACTTTTGACGCCGCATGATCATGTTATCATAGTTTGTGAGAAAAGAGGCACACAAAGATGTACATTTTATGAAGTGTTATTTAAGTAGCTGAATTCACATTATTTATAATTACTATGCATTCAGTTGTCTCCCTGATCCACCACCACCACCACTATGTCAGGTTTAGAAAAATTACAGTAAATTCATATTGCCCCTCGTCTGCCAATAAATTAGAAGACAACAATTCCAACACTGGGGGCCTTGGGGGGGGGGGGGGGGGTAGTGATCCATGATTATTGCTTTACTGTTCTTCAGTACTGTTCCACAGTATCTGATAGTATCACCTATGACTCAATGTGGATCCAAGTTAATATTCCCAGAACGACCGGCTTCTGCCTCTTCCTCCACACTGTGGGTTCGAGTTTGAGGCTGGAAGGTGTTTTCCCCACCCTTCCTAGGCGCCCCTCCAATGCCAGAACCATCAACCTGTCTCCCCCAGGGGCTTGTGAGACAGAGCCAGCTGTGCCTGTGTCGGTGGTACCCAGGTCAGGTACTCACCTCCACTATTACTTGATGACACAAAAGTTAAATAAAATCGGTCTAACATCAATTTTTTTTACCCAGCTCTAGACTTGTATGTAGAGGATGTTTTGATAAAGCTGTGAGAAAGTGAAAGTGAGCGCCCCTCACTTTATCATTGTTGTTGACTATCTGCTGCCCCCTGTGGTTGAGAACCACTGGTGCATGCCAAAGTTTTGCACATACTGGACACACAGACAGACAGATGGGCAGATGACCAGCTGATGACAATGCCCTGTGGCCAGTGTGGCCAAGGGTAAAAACTGAATGTATAAAGTGAAATTATCAAGATGTACACCATTCTACCCTTAAGACAGTGTATTTGGGCCACATACGAAAATAAAAACACTTGTCACTACAAGAATAAAGTTGTAAAATATTGAGATAAAACCCGTAATTTAATGAGAATAAAGATGAGTACAAGAAGAGTAATAATTTTACGAGAATAAAGTCATAATATTTCGAGAATAAAGCCACATTTTGAGAAAAAAGTCATAGTTTAAAAAATACTCATAATTTAACAAAAATCATGCCATTTATGAGATTATAGTTGTTGTATTTTGAGAATGAAGCCATAATATTACAAGAATAATGTAGTGGGAAAAATATCCTAATTCATGAGAATAAAGTCGTACCCGCTCATTGCATTATAGAGAACTTGGAACATTTTGTGAGGTTATACTTTCATTTGAGACTTACGCATCGTGAAATACTGAACCTAATAGCCCACCATCAACACATTATTATTAGTCTAAGGACTTTGAAGTGAGTTTGCACACGTTTGGGTTTGTTTTGTTGTAAGAATCAAACGGATTTGGAACAATTTGCCTCTGTTGTGGAGGAGGAACTGACTGGAAGTGGTCAGCTGCAGGGCTATCGATGGTTACAACAGAGAGCTACACAGAGACGGTTTGTTGTTTCTCAAGAAACTGTGAGGATTCTACTCCAATTTTTGGACCCAGATTGGGTTGACCTGTGGAAAAGACGGCACCTTCATTATAGAGAGCACAACATAAGAGGACCAAATGCACTGTGGCATTTGGATTCCTATGACAAGTTGAAGCCATATGGTGTCGCTCTCAATGGCTGTACTGATGGCTTTAGCCGTCATATCATGTGGATAGAGGTCTATGTCACCAACAGTGACCCAAAAGTAATTGCAGATTCCTTCATTAACACAGTGACTGCATTGGAGGTTGTCCGTAAAGACTACGGACTGATCTAGGTACAGAAAATTCAATTCGAGACATGTAGCGGTTCCTGCGTAGAAATCACACTGATGTAAAGGCAGGAGATCAGTTTCATACACAGATGCAGCACTGCCAATCAACGTATAGAGTCTTGGTGGGGAGTCTTGTGTAAACAATGCATCCAATTTTTGGATGGATGTCTTCCAAACTGTAAGAGAAGATGTATACTTTACTGGTGAGTTCTTGGACAAAAACTTGATGCTGTTCTGTTTTCTTAACATAATACAGGTAAATTTTTAGTATATGTTTATATTAATATGCATGAAGAAGGTATTCTTTTTTTGCACTAACCTAGTAATAAATAGGCTACTGATACCTAAATTTTAAATGCGGTACATATTGTCATTCAGGATGAATCAGATAGAGTGGTCAATAGAGACCTGGTTATGGGATGCTTGGAGGAAGACCCGTTCTCATGTACACTGTGCCACAACTTTATGGAGGAGAGGACAAGCTGCAGTTGTCATTCCAGAGACAAAAATATGCAAGGAGGAGTGCACACCTAAAGGATAATATGCGATGAAACTGTTTTTGAACTTTGCACACTTCTAACGGAAGAACATGGTTGGGATGCATCTACAGCTGCAGAACTGTACTTAAGTTTAAGAAGTGGAAAGAAAAGACAATATTTGAACAATCTAGGGTTTTTGCTTCGACAAACTAGGTCAGGCCCAAATGTAGGTCCTTTTTTGTTTTCTTATACTGTACTGTAAATTAGTTGTAAGTAGCTTTAGGCTGCTCTAGTTTGTTGCAAAAATGACCAAAACATTTTAAGTCAGCATTTATTGCTCTGAATGGTATATGAAACACTGATTTATGTATGCCACATTTTCTAATAAGCTTGTTTCAAAGATTGAACTGTTACTAATGTAACATCTTCACAGAAATGCAAGTGATGTACCAGAGACAATCTAAATCTGTAATGGCGCTAGTACAGGCACAGAATCCAAATGCAGAACTCAGAGGCGGAATATAAAGTTCAAGGGATTTATTAGTCACAAACAAATGGATAATGAATGACACAATCTTGAGGATAATAGATGGAGATTTCCTCTTCGGATTCGTCCTCCGGGCTGAGGACGTTAACCCCTTTCTCCATTCGGTTACCGGAGCCTTATTCCCAACTAGGGAAAAGCAGAGGGAGGTCAGGGACGGAAACAGGTCATACACAGGTAAGCTATCAAACAGGCGACAGGACATAAGGTGTAGCATCCCCGGTTAAATGATGGTACTGGCTCTATTTGTACTGATGGAACACCTTTATTGACTAATTACATTTTTTCCACCATAAGAGCTGTGAGAGATGAAATATACAAACATTACTTACTCACAAATCCCTTGCAATGTGTATTTAAAATTAAATCAACCACATTTTATTGAATCAAAAATTATGAATTACAGAAGATATTTACTGTGTTCATATCATGAAATGTCTGCCCTTTTATCCCTTTTAAACTAACATTTATCATAATAATCATTTGCAGTCTTATGTATTCTATGTATATGTTTATATAAATACATATGTAAATTATTCTATATATTACAGTGCACTAACTAACATCAGAAACAACAATATTGCATAGCAGGCTAAAGAAATTCAGTAAACACTTAGCCTTACGCTAGCCCACACACATGCGCTGCATATATATAAAAAATAAGTCTCAAAATATTGAACACTAAATGAAACACTGGCTTAGATTAAATACATACCTTAGTGCCTCTACTGACCGGGTGCTAAACATATTGAAACCCATGGTAACAGCAACTGAAAAACTGAGAGTTTAACTCGTCTTTCTTCCGGTTCCGATCTCCTTCAAAATAAAAGTTCCGGTAAACGTCAAAACATAAACATCAACATCTTGCACAATAATGCACAAACTATACAAAACAAGACACCAGGTTACTAAAGGTCATTTACATAAGGGTTTGACTAACTCACGTACCAGAAGTCAGGCTAGATGATCAGAACCAGGGTAGCAGATGAGGCAGACAAAACCGACAGGGAGCAGGCAGTAGACAAAAACCAGGCAGGCAAAAACAGGTCAAAAACAGGTAATCAAACAGACAGACAAGATCAGAACACTGGTAAGAACTACGAGAGTTACAAACTGGCGTCTGACCAGGGGAAGAGACTGAGCTTAAGTACACAAAAGGGAGGGAAGACAACGAGACACAGGTGGCACAAATCAGGGCGGAGACAGGTAATCAGGGGAAAGGTGAACACAATCAAGGAAGGGAAGTAAAGACTACAGACAAGACACATGAGGGAAAAATTAACAAAATAAAACAGGAAGTGACAAACAAACATGAAAGAGACAAAACCAGACTAGCGTCTGGCTGCAGGCATGACAAAATCACTGGCATTATACAGTAACATTTTTTCAAGTATAAACGTCAGGTAACACTGACAAATGAAATAGAAAAAAAAATAAAATAAAAATACAAAAGATTTAACATAAATAGGCATTTTACATGTCAATACAAAAACTTTCAATACACATGTAGTTTATAATCGAATTTCACAACTGGTTTACCTGAACGAAAACTGAAACACAACTATTATTTGTGTTTTCTACATAATATCCAATATCCAGATGTCACTGTCCAGAATAGCTTTCAACTGACTGGAAATCTGGAAAATTATCATGTGTCAGACAAGTGCAATATGGAAGTTAAGTTTATACTTCTTCCTACTCCTTTTCAACCATGCAAAATTGAGACTCGTATGAGCTTGAAGATAGATTCTGTCCATTTAAATATTTTATTTTGTTTTATTTTGTTTCTTTGCATGTTCAGGATAAATAAACAAATCAAATCAAATCAAATGGATGCACATGTATGGGTCTGCATGTGAAACTGGTCTGAGCAATAAACTCAACTTCAATAAAAGCTGAAACCAGTAAATCTGAACCTGTACAGAACCTCAGAAAGGTCTGCAGACTTTCTTCACTAAATTCTTTGATGTATTTTTTTTATGTATTTTGCAGATTATATTTCTTTTGGGGTCATTGTGCTGGGAAAGTGCAACCTGTCAATTACTTTCTTGGGTGTAGGTTTTTGCTCATTGTACGTTTCATTCAGTCTCTCAAAGTTGAGCTGCATTTGTGGCTCTAAAATCTCTCTCCAGCAGTCAATTACCAAGCATTTTACTTTTGTACTAGTTCTTTGTGGGATGATTCAGCCAAGACTTCTGAATTTTCTGATGTGACCCTTTTTCTACATCTATAGTTGTTAAGCACATCAAGGAGGTCATCAGCATCCACAGACTGAAACTCATCAAGTGCCTTTCTTATCACATCTTGCTTGTGAGAGCTTAAAAACTAAAAAAAAAAAAAAAAAAAAAAAAAAAAAAAAAAAAAATTCTTTAGGTCAATGTAAACTTTCCCAAAAAACTTTTCTTCTAGAAAAGGTGGGGCAAGTTTCAGGGGCAGGTACTGACAATCCTGAAACTCCTTGACAAATATCCTACCAGTTGCTTTTCATGTTAGTGCTGTAAAATCATGTTGAAGAAAAGGCACTTTAAATGTTGTCCTAAGAGTACAGCGTTCATAAAACTCTGTCCAGAAGCTAGTGTAGATGTCTCCGATTCTGCTTTTCCACCAAAAAGAACCTGGTGCTACAGCCAGTGCTCAACTGGTTCCAAACTGGTGTCTCCAAAGAACAGGTTTGCTTTTCAATAGGTCAAGAGCAAAGTGGAGCCAAGTCAGAGCCACATCATTACATCAGCGTAAAATGTGATCATGTGACTGTGATGACCACAAAATTATGGTACATTTGTGTTTTGAAATGTTTAGTTGTGAATTATTGTCAATTTTTTTTAAATACACATTGAAATGTATTTTATTTTTGGAGAAAAAGTTATCCCCCAGAGATCAAGACGATTGTGTGTTTTAGTCAAAATGATCTCAATTACATGAGTGGACAGTGCTCGCTGAAACCAGCAGGGGGCGCGGCCGTGTAGTGAGTCTCTGTATCTGCCCTGTGGACTTTCTCAGAACTGCAGAGGATTCAGAGAAAACGCCACTCTGTTGCCCTGCCTCATCTTTATTATCCTGTTTTTCAGGTTAGTAATGTGCATAATATCACAAAACCCGGATAAAAATCGCATGGAGACATCAATTAACTATGCTGGCCAGATAGTTTGTTGAGCAAGATGTGTTTGTTTTTTTTCGGTATCGGTTTCAATGTTAACAAGTGATTAGCTATGTACGAGAGATGCTAGCTAACAATGATGCACATATTTCTTTAGCTTAAGCATTGTGGCGCACACACGTGTAATTCCCCGTTGGTAAATGTTAATGTTAGAAGTGTTAATTTAAGCTTTATCTGTGTGTAGTTTATGTCCCATCATATTAGGTGAATGTACAGAGTTTTCTTTTGTTTTTTAATTTAAAGCTGAAATGGTGAATCTGTCAGTCGTATATTTTAAGTTACACGTGTTTTAAATTGAAAGTAAGCTTAGAGTACTCTGTGCAGTCTGTTTTTTTTTAACAGTAAATGAGCTTTGCTCATAGAAATTACATTCATGGTAATGAGTAAATGGTTGATGATGCCATGGTTTTTGTATTTCATGGAGTATAATAGAGGAAATCCAGTCACAAAAGTATGGGAACATTTTATTTATTTTGTATAATGAGAATTATTTTGTTATAGGTTTTTTTAATTGATATGCTAAATTGAAAAGAAATGTTAAAAGACATTGAAAACAAATTGGACATGAAACATAACATGATTGTGAAAGTAAACACACCTGCTTTTCATGATTTTGATGAATAAAAGAACTGCAGAGGACTCAGAGAAAATGCCACGCTGTTGCCCTGCCTCATCTTTATTATCCTGTTTTTCAGGAATATATCTGCTTACGCGGTGCTGCCGCTGCGGTACCCGTAACATGACTGCGGGTCTGATGTGATGTCATTACAAGCTTATATTGCAATCCAGTGAAGAAAAACACAAATATTCATTCTGTGGCATTTATGATGAACATAAATATCTAGGTTTCTATATTACATACATAGAAACATAATGCAAGGATAGTGTGTAAACAGATAATTAATGAGGTCAGCAGAGTAGTATTGTTACCCAAGTTTATGTGAGGCATAGGAAAACGTGGACAAAATTAACTTTATGCATTTAAAATGGGTTTATTCACACTGACGTAAAAAAAAAAAAAAAAAAAAAAAAAAATACAAATTAAAAAAAAAAAAAGCTTTAAATCTTTACAAAAGGGAAGAAATACCAAGGTGCTGTTGCTGTGTGAATCTGCTTCCTCGTCCATGGGCAACAACTGTACAGAACAAAACAAAGAAACCATGCTTTAATTTTACATGTTCCCCATAATGTGGACAATAACGGTTATGCCTTTTATAAACCCACCGAGGAAACATCGTTTTGGCGACAACAACTTATTGTTAGCTTGTTGTTAGCATACCAGTGTTACGCCCCGGCCTAGGGGTTTACCAGGGCAAACATAATATACTCACTTTGTCCCCTCCTAGCTCCCAAGCACACACGTCAGTCAAAAAAACTAAAGTTCACAGTATTTATTTTTTTTTACAACTAAAGAAGGGTTAGGGGAGGACACGGCTAAAACGACAAACAAAATATCCTCTTGGGAGTTCAAACTAAATTACCTACTCCAAAATAAATTCAAGAAATAAAATACAGAAAAGTAACTTAAACTCCCTAACCAAAAACAGGAGAAAACAGGAAAAACAAAAGAGCCGACCTCCCCTACTAGAAAAGGATCAAATTTACAAAAATACTATACTCAGTGCCAATGAAAATGCAACACTTGAATGTGTTTTATTGTTCCTGAGCTGCATCAATATGTTTAAGTTTCAACTGTTTAAGATAATCCCAGACAATTTCTTAACAACCTGAGACGGGTTGAGCTATTGTCACGCTTGAATGAACTTGTCTGCATTCATAAGACTTGTTTTTCTCATTGCTCAGCAATGAACTGCTCAACTTAAGGAACTGTGGTCAGTTAAGGAGTGGTCATGTTCTGTATATAAAGGCAAACTGAAAAGTACAAAAATCATTTGCTATAACTCAGCGATGCCTGGACTGACACGTGACCAAAGATGCCATGCTATGGGGCTCCTGGAGGCCGGAATCTCTGCTCAGCAGGTGGCGCGCCATTTTGGATGCAATGTGTCCACCATAGTCAGGATGCAACAGAGGCATGAAGAAACTGGCTCAACTGCAGACAGACCTCGCCCTGGACGAGCACGTGTGACCACGCCACAGCAGGACCGCTACATTGAGCCACAGCACCTCCAGGACCGCTTTGTGACTTTTGGTTTTGGGGGTCCTTGAGTTTCTTTCTTTATCCTTATTTTTTGTCAACAAATTTGGATGTGATTTTTTATTTTTACTGTATAGAAATGGCCTATGATGAATTCCAAAGAGCTTATGGAATAAAAATCCTCATCGATTTAAAAAAATATAAGAATCTTCAAGTGTTGCGTTTTCATTGGCTCTGAGTATATTTACAGCTACATACAATCTCGAATAAACACACAAAGACTGACGGTCACACACAGGAACACTTAGTTGGAAGCTGGCAGGAGGCAAGAGAGAGAGTGAACGGCTGGATCCAGGGCCATTTAAAGGGGCCGGGCAATCACACTCAACCAATCAGCTTCCTGCAACACAAACAGACACAAAAAGGGCACAGCACACCTACAGGACGGGGGAGAACACACATACTAAACAGAAACATATATACAGATAAATAGACAAATTATGACCCAGGGTCATAACACCAGTAGCCAACATTCTAATGTCTGTAACATTTGTAGCTTTAATCTCTAAAGTAGACTTTTTGTGAGCTATTAACCATGCATATGAGAAACAAAACTTACCCATATCATTTGCCGGTGTTTGAACAACGGACTCGTCCACAATCAAAAGCTGCCTGTCTGTGTCTGCTGTGGCTAAGTTCAGTGCACCGGTAGTCAGATTCACCAGCCTGTCCCCTAAAACCCAGTCCAGCAGGTCCAAATGTGGGATTCTTTTTGGCCTGCTGCTGCATCCAGCCTGTCTTTTCTGGTCCCTGTAGTCCTTCTTTAACTTCTTTAGTTTGTTTAGAAGCTGGTCCAGGGTCTGGTCGTAGCCATCTCTGTATTTTTTTTTTTTTTTCGAACACTGGCTTTGTTTGAGAAGCTCCCTCCAACTTGTCTTGGACTTCAGATGAAGCTCACAGTGCCAAAAAGCACTGGGTCTCCTCCTCAGTCCACTGCTGCTTGTTTTTTCTAAAAACTAAACTGAACATAAAACCTGCTGGCTGTAGATTTAAAAATGGTGGTTCATAGCTTTTGCTGTTCCTGTTTTAGTCCGTAACCCCTGCCCACCAATGACGTGGGGGGGGTTGCATCATCGGTTCTTGGCTCTGGCCCCACTTTAGCCCAGCTCAAAGTTGGTGCTTGCCTGGAACCTCTTTGGAACCACTTTGGAACCACTTTGGAACCACTTTGGAACCTCTTTGGAACCACTTTGGAACCAGTTTGGCCAGTGCTTAGGTGGTGGAAACACAAAGAACCAGTGCTAAGTCAGGCACTAGCTCTGAACCAGCCCTGGAACCTGCTTGGTGGAAAAGGGGTATGAGTAAACCTGAACCACTACCATTCTCTAAAGCAGTAGTTTTCAACCTTGGGGTCGGGATCCCACATGGGATTGCCTGGAATTTCTAGTAATTGATAAAACAAACAAACAAACATCCACTCCATGTGTAGTTACTGCACATATGAGACGTGACAGTGGAGCGACTTAAACCTTCGTGAGTAAAAAAGACACACACCCCCCCCCCCCCCCCAACATTACTTGATTGTATTGAATCACAGTAGAAACAGGAGGAATCATTCACGCCTCTTGATTTTACTGGCAATTTACATTTATTTCCAGATATTGAGGTTATTGTGACTTTGCTACCGTGTATGTTTCTACAGTAGGAACAGAAGCCTCAAACAGCAGTCACAGTAGTATTTTTTTGGTTTTGTAACATTTTTAGATGTGTAGCCTGTACTTCTATTTTTGTTAATGAAACCTGTGCTAATGTGCACCTTGGGAAAAATATTATATTAGCCTTAGCAAACCAGTTTGGAAGTTATGACTCCATTTCAGGAAGTTGGGAAATTGGTGTAGCTTATTGTCTAGCTAACAGAGGTCTCAGGCTATATTAGCTATGTTACATCAACAACAAATCATCATCATCATCATCATCATCATCATCATCATCATCATCATCATCATCGTGTAATTTAACCATCCATTCTACTATTGTAGGGCAGTGATCACCACTGGCAAACTACAGGTCCCTCCCACTGCTGTGACAGGGAGGCATAACACATACATCATTACCACAAACAAACAGAACTGGGTAACACTTTACAATAAGGGTCCCTTAATTAACGTTAGTTAGTACATTATTAAGCATTAATTAACTGTTAATAATATATTAACAATCATTATTATGTATTACTTAGCATTAGGTAACATATTAGTTAAAGTATTAATAAGCAGTTAATTAATGTTTACTACTCAAAGTTAGTTAATAAATTATTAAGCATTAATAGAAGTTGACTAATGTAATTAGTTATCATTATGTGTGCACCACTCAGCATTAATTAACATATTGTTTATATATTAGTAAACTGTTAATAATGTCTCTAGTAGTCAATTACTACTGGGGTTGAGAAAGGCAGCTGTCTGCTACTTCATTCCCAGTGCCATTGCCAGTACTGGTGCTGGGCTGGTTGGTCGTTGGAGCACAGGGAGCTCATGTGTGGGGGAGAGGAGCAGGGAGACTGGGCTTGAGCTCAGGCTCTGAAGCTCAGCGGAGCTTAACATTAGTAATCTGACCTTACTCCTTTGTAAAAGCAAGCCTCATAAGTGTTACTTAACCATTAGTTAATGCTTTTTGGACCCTTATTGTAAAGTGTAAACATATATCCTTTAGGAAATGCATTACAATGGAAAATAAGCATTACTTAACCATTATTAGTTGAAGTATAGGTGAAACAATCACATGTAAAGCATTTTACACATTTTATTCAAAACACATTTAAAGAGATATTTACATCAGCTAAGATTGAATATCAAGACAAATTTTTACGCCAGTTGCTATTTAAATTAAACCAATTAGACATAGGTCATAAAATGAACTACATCTTACAAAAATCAAATGTATCGTGATTTGGGTGTGAATGGTATCGTATCATATTGCATCACGTGATGCCACACATGTATCTTTAATATATCGGACTGGAAATGCTGCATCGAGATGCATATTGTATTGACCATACACCTAAGATTCCCAACCCTATCACTTACTCTTTTCTTCCTCCTCCATCCTCTGACATTGGCCACCTCTTCCTTTTCTCTGCCAGCTCTGCTATGGTAAACACCTGTGAAATAAAGGCATGGCTGGCTTGTGTTTACCGCGTACCTGGCTGGGAGTGTGTTTGTGTCATACTGCTGTAAACCGTGATGTTTCTCACAAGAGACGAGATCTCGGACCACCAAGATGAGAGGCTACAGGGACACCATGGAGAAGTTGCAAGTGGCATATTCAGCCCTAGAGGCACTAGTGGGAAGGTGGAGTTCCACTTTAAAACTATGACTTTATTCACATAATATTATGGCTTTATTACCTCCGCCAAGGGGGTTATGTTTTTGCCGGCGTTGGTTTCTTTGTCTGTCTGTCTGTCTGTGTGCAAGATAGCTCAAAAAGTTATGGACGGATTTGGATGAAAATTTCAGGAAATGTTGATACTGGCACAAGGAACAAATGATTAAATTTTGGTGGTGATCAGGGGAGGTCTGTGCTCTCCGAGTGCTTTTCTACTTCTGGAAATATTATGACTTTAATCTCACAAAGGTACAACATTATTTTGTTAAATTATGAGTTTAAAAAAAAACAAAAAAAACTATGACTTTATTCTCATAATATTATGGCTTTATTATAGAAATATTACAACTTCTCGTAAATTTATGTCTCTTTTTGTATTCAATTTTATTCCCATAAAACTTTTATTTTGATATTTTATGACTTTATTGTTATAGTGACAAGTGTTTTTATTTTCTTATGTGGCCCTAATATGCCGTTGTATACCCTTGATTATGTCACGCTATAATACATTCCAACAACTCTGCTGATCTGTTTTGTCTCACAATCTGACATAGGCATGTCTGCAAGGTTAAAAGATGTAAACCGACAGAATGTTTTTTTAGAAGTATTCAATACTGTGCAAAGGTCTTACACCACCTTTAGCTTTGTTGTTTTTGTGGGGTTGAAATGAGCAGACATATTTATTTCTCATTTTCTTTTCTTCAGATACAAGAAAATACAGGAAATATGTGCACTGCCTTAAAAAGACACACAAAACTGAACTAAATGGGTTCTAAAGGTTAAAGTCACTATTTGGTGTGGCCTCAGACCCCATGAGAAGAAGCAGCACAAACAGTTACAAATGTCTGACATGTGTTGAATGAAACCTGGTATAAAACAAAAGGGAGTGACACTATATACCACCTCTTTGATTTGTAGAAGCCGTTTCTTCCCCCTGAAACATTTGTTTTTACTGTTGTATATCCTTCACACACAATAGTACAAAGACTGAGAAATGTAAATGTGTGGTCATTGTTGGCCTAGCACCGTATATTTGAAAGTACCCATATAAAATCACAGTCATTTTGATAAATGAATTAGTACTTACAGTTTTTGTTAATGTAAAGGTTTAGTTTATCACATACAACAAGATGAAAAAGACTTACAAAGTTAGTACATTGCGCCGGAGTCTGAATTGGCAAATACACTTTTTAAAAAAATTAGACACATTAAAAAGTCATGAAAATTAATGAAAATATTGCATCAAAAGAAAATAAAAGGAGAAAACGAAACAAAATAGATTGAAGGTGTGATGCAGGGAGAATAAAGGTACAAATCAACTTTGTTTTCCATCAGCACAAGATCTTCAAAACATAAGTAATGTGACACACCACACTGTAATATCCTTGAGGCAAAACTGGTGGACTCAAATGTACGACTCACAAAAATGAAGATTTAACAAAAGTATTTTAATAGTCCAAATATAATGAAACAAAAGGCGCTCCCAAAGAGGCTACAAAGTACAACTTAGAAGAATCACTACAAGAAACAAAACCCCAACAGAATACCTGAACCAAACCTGACAAACATGAAAAAACTGGCTGAGATGCTTGACGAGATCACACAGACTGAACCAGACAAACTGACAACAGGCAAAGGGAGACAGGGACTATTTCTACATGAGGTAGGGGAACACAGGTGAAACCAATCAGGGGTGGGGCTAACAGTCACACTGGCAGGAAAATCCCACAAAGGGAGGAAGTGAGGGTCTGAAACGAGAGGGAAGAGATGCGTACAAATAAAACAGGAAGTGCAAGACAGGACCAAATGTGAATGACTCAAACTTAACATAAAGTGACTCATCATAAAACAAGGACAAAACACTGAAGCACCTAAGACAAGACATAAAACATGAAACACTAAACGTTAACATGACTAAATTTAACACACTTGACGAGACATGACACACGCTTAGGCTCATATCTCAGTCTGTTCATATTTAACAATACTTATAATAATAATAATAATAATAATAATAATAATAATAATAATAATAATAATAATAATGATGATGATGATGAAACAATCTGCAAACATAGAAAGCTATCACAGATTTGTTTTGCTTTTTATATTATTTTTTGTTAGAATCATAAATACCGTAAAATTTCATGTTTCATAAGTTGAATTATTCTTCTTTTCTCAGAATACTTACCTGATTCTCCATATCATATAACAAGTGACAGCGAGAGGGAGCACCAAAAGGCTTTGTGTTTTATAGATGAACACACATTATCAGGATGTCTTAGATTACATCATACATGGGTGAAGGTAGACTTGGGATAAATATATTTGTGTTAAATGTGATTTTAAGTATATACTACTGTAATTATATACAGCAGTACATGAGTATTTAGGTTTGATAAGCATAAAATATAGAAAACATTTCAACTTCATTGTCATTCTTTGTCAGGACAAACGCCCAGTGGTTTAAATGGCCTGCAGAGGGCCTCCTGCTGATAGAACACAATACATAGGCAGATGCATGTTGGTTATGGAAGAGAAAGGACATGAGATGTGCAGTTGAGTGCATGTGACTTACTTTAAGTTTCTTTATGTTGTGTTCTATAGTTGCAGAGTTTTCGGTTCGTAAAGCTTTCTGTTTATTTATTTATTTATTGCAAATTTTTAGTTCACTTAATTTCATAGTGCCATGTTTTCTTTTTTTTTTTTTTTTTTTTTTTTTTTTACATGTTTTTTAAACCTGTCTCTTCACCAGGCTTCTTAACAAAAAATCCAGTTAAAATATTAAATATAAGTAGCAATCACTATCATCAGACTAAGTCATCGGAATTTATTTTATCTGACGGCACCAAATTTATAGTACACTGTAAAATTTCAGTAATATAAAGTCCTTTTCACATGTGTCTTTTAAATGAGGATTATGTTAATGTTTATGAACATTGTTCCACAGAGATGGTCCTCAGTATTGACAGATGTCCAGTATTACACACAATTAAAGTCCTTACAGCAGGGGTCTCAAACATGCGGCCTGGGGGCCAAATGCGTCCGGCCAAAGGTTCCCATCTGGCCTGTGGGATGAATTTGCTAAGTGCAAAAATTACAGTCAAGGCTGTCGATCTCATTTTAGTTCAGGTTCCACATACAGACCAATATGATTTCAAGTAAAATAATAGCATAATGACCTACAAAAAAGAATGACTCCTTATTTTCTTCATGGTTTGATGTGAGAAAAACAATATTACATCATGCCTATAAATAATGACAACTTAATTGTTTTTCTTTGTGTTAGAGCAAAAAATAACTTTAAATTATCAAAATATTTACATTTACACGCTATCCTTTAACAATAAAATGTGAATAACCTGAACAAATATGAACAACCTGAAATGTCCACAAAAAAAAAAAAAAAATTAAGCACAATTTTAACAATTTTCTGCCTGTCACTAAGTGTTTAGTGTCTTTGTAGATCCATAATGCACAAGTATAAATGATAAGTTGAGGCACAATATTGTTAAAATTGCACTATTTTTCTTAAGAAATTTCTGTTTTTTTCAGGTTATTCACATCTTTTTTGTTTGGATAATTTATTAAAGTAAGTATTTTCATAATTTAATGGCAGTTTTTTGCACTGAAACAAAGAAAAAAAATTGGAGTTGTCATTATTTATAGGTTATTATGCTATTATTTTACTGGTCTGGCTCACTTGAGATCAAATTGGGCTGAATGTGGCCCCCAAAAGACAATGAGTTTGAGACCCCTGCCTTACAGTGACTTGTGGAATAATTGTGACTATCTGAAGAAACATTCTGTAAAGGTAAGGTAACTGCTTATAATCAAATTTGCTTTGTAAGTATCTAATGTCAATACTTGGAACTAGTTACTCTACAATGCAGGACTTGATGTTTGGTCATGAGGACATTTGGAGGATTAGAATAAATCTGTGTGGTAATGTGAAGTGTGTGTGTGTGTGTGTGTGTGTGTGTCTTGTGGTTCTATGTAAGCTCTAGTGTGTGTATGTGTGCGTGTGTGTGTTTTCTCATGTATGAAACAAGGATAGCCTTTTATTTGGTCAGAGCTCTCAGTCTGTGAGAGACTCCAGATCTGGAGGAATGGGAAAGTCTGACTGTGGTATAAATTTGTTTGCTGTGGCTGGTCATGGTCAGCTGATTCTCTCCCCTGAAGGTAACTACAGAGAGGGAAATACAGACACATTCTATCAGTGTGGCTGAGTCCCTTGAACGCACAAACACACACATTGACATTCACATAAGTGCAGTTGAAAAAAAAAAAAGACCCTAAGCAGGTACATTTGGGTTTGCAGGCATCGCTGCCAAGACCACAAACAAGCCTGTTGTGCCACAGCCAAGTCTTCTTTGGACCAGAAGAGAGCTGCTATTCACAGACAACAGCAGCTTTGGTGACTGTTGAGAGTCAAGCAGCACAAAGAGCCAAAAGAGAGCAGACAGAAAAGAGGGACACACAGAAACAAAGGCTGAGCCGCAGAATGGACAGAAGATAGAGGAGACCCTGAAGAGCAGAGGAAAAACAATCCACCAGCATGTGAAGCTTCCAGAAAACCCAGAGATCATTTGGACAGACGGTCATGTGCAGGAGGAGACTCATTACAGCAGTCAACCAAATGATGCAATATTTTTTTTCTCTGACATTAGGATGCAGGATGTCATCTGAAGAAGACTGGATCCAAATCACTTTGTTGCAGTTCTGGCTGAAAACATTACACTATTCATTTACAGACATGAATGACAAAACACTTTCAGCCAAAACACTCCAGTCCAGTAATCTGGATTTAACCGTATGATTGATCTCTTCGAGACAATCTCTAAATCAGGGGTGTCAAACTCATTTTAGTTCAAGGGCCACATTCAGCCTAATATGATATAAAGTGGGCCGGACCAGTAAAATGATATACATAAAAGGATAAGAACTTAAAAAATAATGTCAATTCCAAAGTTTTCTTAATGTTTTTCAGTGAAAAAAGTAAAATTCCATTATGAAAATGTTTACATCTACGAACCGTATTCTAACATAACATGAACAAATATGAACAACCTGAAAATTCTTCAGAAAAAAGTGCATTGTTAACAATATTACTAAATTGATCATTTATACATGTGCATCACAACTTAAAGATTTAGCAACAGGCAGAATATTGTTAAAATTCCACATATTTCTCTTAAGACATTTCAGATTGTTCATATTTGTTCAGGATATTCATATTTTTTGTAAAAAGGATAGTCTGTAAATGTAACTTTCTTTTCTAATTTTACTTTTTTTATACTAAAAAAAGAGGACAATTTGTAGTTTTCCTTATTTATAGTTTATTATGATAATATTTTACTGATCTGATCCACTTTAGATTGAATTGACCTAAAATGATTTTAACATTCTTGATTATTAATATCTTCAGTGTAATTTTTGTATTTCACAAATTCATCCCAGGGGCCAGATTGGACCCTTTGGCGGGCTGGTTTTGGACCCCGGGCTGCATGTTTGACACCTGTGCTCTAAATGAACTGCAAACTTAAACACATTTACAGGTTTACAGTTATTTTTAATTTTGAGTTCACATGCAATTACATAAATTTGGAATATGTTATAATTACTTGACTTTTTTTTGCTGACCATACATTCAAATTTGTAGTTGTTTTTATTTTTGTTTCATGCAGCCTTTTATTTTTAATCCATTCTTTCTATGAAAACCAAATTCATTCATTTGTTTTATGAACAGCTTAATCCTCTGTAGGGTCAATGGGGGTGCTGGAGCCTATCATACGCAGCTACCAATGGGTGTAGGCGGGGTAAATCCTGGATATCTTGCTAGGTCATCACAGAGCTGACATATACAGAGGGGCACCTATGGGTAATTTAGATTGACTGGTGAACCTATTAAGGTGCATGTCTTTGGATGGTAGGAGGAAGCTGAAGTACACGGTGAGTACAGACGTGAAAAGAGAGTTATATGATTACAGGAGAGTAACTGGAAAAACATTTAACTGAGGACTCACTTATATAAAATCTCTTTCGTTAAATATGATCTGGCATTGCACTTTAAAAGTCTGCATTGCAACATAGGAGTTACGTAACTTCCAAAAATGGATAGAGGCTATTGGATAATTATGATAATGTTCAAAGGTTCGACTAATTAAACCCATGAGTTTTTTGTATTTTAAGACTGTACAAAAAAAAATTATAGGAAGAGAGAGTATATGTAATTTCTAATACTTTTAACAACATGATTTTCTGATTTGATTTTACACAACACAGAAGGAAAAAAGTGATGAATTAAGCACAGGCAGGAAAATGAGTGTATTAAAATAAAATATAGAACTTTCCAAATTGTGAATTTTCATTGAATGACTAATGGGACTGAGAGATGTGTGAGGCTTTGAGCAGATGACAACTCCTGGCCCACTTCCTGCTAGTAAGCCGAGGCAAAACGGGGCCAGAAGGCACTCTCACAGCTGCAGACCTCTGCATGATGTAGGCGGCATCAAAGCGGCGCCATCGACACTTCCTCAGAAAGAGCCGGGGGGAAACGCTTGGGGGATGATGGGCTATCTCTTTGCCTTTCTCTTCCACCCCCACCCCCCACCACCCCCCTTTTTCCCTGCCTCCCCTTCCTCCAGCCCGAGCCAGCTGTCAGTGGGAGTATGTGGAGGCACTGCACTCTGTCACACAGACTAACTGGAGTGCGAGGGCCGAGAGGGGTGGATAGAGAGATCTGAATGCGGTGACAGTAGAGTGATTAGGTGATGTACAGCTGAGGAGGAGATGTAGGAACCAGGGGGAAACAAAGGGAGAGTGCAAGAGGAGATACGGGATGAAAGATGGGACAAACAGAAACATGGAAGGGTGAGTGCTTGAGACAAAATGACCTCTCCGCTGAGGGACAGATAAGACAAGGAGGAAGGCAGTGGAAGATTGCCCAAAGGCACAAGATGGAAGATGAAGGTTAGAAGCTGTTCGCATCAGGAGCAGTGACTGACAGGAAGGAGAAGGACACGGACAGAGGCGGGAGGCCATCTGGTGTAGTCTTCCTCTGCACTCTCCAGCTGGAATATCTACAAGCAACATATATGTAAAATAACTTATGCACAGTAAGCAGTTTTCAAGCACTTTGTGTGTGCATGAGTTAAAGCCTTCTCTTCAGGTCATTTTAATAATAAATAAATAATTAAAAACCTGGGACATTAGTCTAAATATACAGGCACAATTCTAGATGCATTTTCCATAAAGCCATAAATGGATATTGCTGTAAAGTGCACACGTCATTCACCTCCCATTATGATTAAATGCCAAGTAACTGCACAATGGATCATTGGTTTCACGAAAGACGATGGCTTTTCTATTCTCACCATGTGTTCAGCAAATTATCAAATTAAGATGCATTACAGTACTTTTCTATCTATCATACTGTGCGCAGACATTTAGAGAACCTGTTTAGCTTTGGAAAAAAACAACTTTGCAACAGTGTTTTAGAGTATACGTCGCATAACTGTGTGTGTGAAATAAAAATAAATATGGTGAACACTTATTAAACAGGCTGTTTTCCATGTTGCTCTATATGCAATAGACTTTTCTAATAACAGTAACTACTTTCATTACATTCTGATTTTTAATACCGCTGTGACTCATGGGTCCGAGCCTAAATAACATACATTGGATTATTGCTGAGCGGCGAAAAACATTCCCATGTTCCAGTACGGCATCCCAAATGTCACCCAGGTGCACTGAGGGTGACTCATTAGCACAGCGGTGCTCTGCAGCAGTGTGTCATAAATGGATGTGAATGAGCCCAGGGCAGTCTGGAGATTCTGCTCAAAGAACAAAAACCAATATGAAGCAAAAGTATTACATTATCCCATTACAGTGCAATTAACTTATAACCAAACTCTCTTCTCTGAGGAATTCTGATTTCAGCTCCTCAGTTCATTGTGTTTACTGATACTGTTTTGTTTTTTTTGTGTGTGCACAAGACACTGTGTGACGTTTTTCATCTTTCAGTAATATGAACAACCTTGGTGTGCCCTTGTTCCTCAGCACCAAACATGATGACAACTCTATGCAGAAAATAGTACTTTTAGACTGCTTTTATTTAAGTCTGTGTTGATGTTTTACTTATTGTTAGAGGGAAAACTCTGTGACAGCTCTCACATCCTATTATATTTATCACCTTGCGCACTGTAATCCTGTAGTCCATTGTAAACTAATACATCATCTTTTTTATTGTTTCCATCATCATTTAGCAACCTACACTGTGAATAGCGGCTGATAATGTATATCACTAACATATCCCAAAAGTGAAATACTTACAGGAAACAAATCGAATCGCGCATTGAACTATTCAGCCAGGTTAGATTACACTCTAAGCAGAGGGGGAGCATTTTTGTTTTTTCCTCTGGACTCTGAGCAGACAGACGGACACAGTGTGATATCACATTAGCATTATAGCCTGCGATTCAGTATTCCCGGGGTGGTGGATATGGTAGCCTAGTGGGCATAATGTGTGTCAATAATGAAAAAGCATTGAAACCTAGAGAGCAGAAAGTGAATTCTTACAAAATTGGCCATTTGCAGCAGGTTGTAATTTGGAAAATAGCCTTGATGGAAAAAATGAAAAGTATTTTGCCTGATGCAACTCAGCCACTGATATGGAAACTAATATTAAAGTCAGAAAATAACCTGCCCTGCTGCACTCCCAGGTGACTTCCACCGCTAGATTAAGATTAGTTATTTGTGCTCTGCTGTTCTGTGTTACCGTGTTTGTTTTTGCTGATTAATTGCTATAATTTAGAGGAGAATCATGGCTGTGCTGTAAAGCCTTGAGGAAAATCCAAGGCTTGTGTATTCTTAAATGTTTTCAAGCTATGGACAATATGATTAGAAACTATATATTAAAGAACATAATAATATTTTTATGCATTTTACTTGATGGTAATGACCAAATAACAACCTCTCACACAATTGCAGAGGGTTTGAGGAGCAGAAAAACTGGTCTCTTTTGCTTTTTACTTTTGAATCCCATGAGCCTTTTTGTAGACTTTATGTTACTTGGGTCACCTCACAGTGAAAAGAAGCCCCAAATTTAATTTCATTACTGAATTGTGTATATTCAAATCTATGCATTGTCATCCGTTTGTATTATTTTTCCTCCCTCTAGATAACGCCAGCAATATTTTCTCTGCCTCCCAGAATAATCCTTAACCAACAGTGATAGACGAAGAGAAAAGTTCCTTTGAGATAGGCTACTCAGACTCAAATTGAAAAAGTTATTATTAATCCTCCTGTCCTGCACCCACCAAAAAAAAACAAAACAACAAAAACAAATACACACACGCCTACACACGCCTACATACACCTTACAGACAAACTGAGAGAAAAGAAGTGATTTTTATTTTTCATTTTAACAATAATGCTCTCTGATAAAGTAGCAACTGCAGATTTTTTATGTTATTCTGTCCTTTAAGAAAAAAGCCGATGTTAATATCAATGTTAATATTATGGTTAGTTATCTTACAGTAACAATATCATTGCAGGTAAACTGCAGGATGAAACTAAAATGTTTTATGGGAACTGAAATGAGCAAATGAACCAGAGTGTAAACTACATTGAGCTGATTCCGTTCTGTCTCTGCAAGAGCCTGGATGGCAAATTACAGCGCCTTTTTATAGTGATTATAATTTTTGCACAATTAATTGCATCCTCGGGCAATCCCTGAAAAAAAAGAAAGAAAAAAAAAAAAACTACTGTAGAATCTCAAGAGGATGTGTGTCTTTGCATCTTCCTGTGAGTTTTTGTGGTGCGGTTTGACCCCCGCATCCAGCCCTGTGGTGAGTTTATGATGGCATTTTAATTCCAAAAGTATGTTTTAAAGAACAACAACAAATAAGACAGATAAGATATTGTATATTTGTCTCATGCACAGTTATATGTACAATGCATACACACGTTTTGCAAATAAGGATAAAATAAGGATAAGGCTGTTTTTTTTTTCTTCTTAAAATTGTCCTGTAAAGGCTCAGAGTTGAGCATTTGTAGTTTACTTTGGTTTAGTTTGTTCAGTTTAGTTATTTAATTCTATTTAAATATTTTCCTTTGTGCATATTGTATGGGCTATGTGATTTATGTGTTTTCAGTCTAGACTTATCATTCATGACTCCCAAAAACTTGGCTACCTTCACCCTTTGAACATCATCATCATTTATTAACTTCTTCCACAAGTTGCTGTTTTATCAGTAATGACTGGCGGGGGCGTTTGATATTTCATATATTTGTAGATGGATTCACTCTGGTCAGCTAGAATCATGCCTTTATTTTTCAACCTCAGCGTGGCAGACTCACGGTTGGAGTGGGCTGGGATGCTCCGGAGATAGGAGATGGGAGGAGGAGGAGGAGAGAGAGAGAGAGAGAGAGAGAGAGAGAGAGAGAGAGAGAGAGAGAGAGAGAGTGGAGGGCGGAGGATGAGAGAGGGAGAGAGAAAAAAAAAAATCGCCTGAATCCATCTCTCTCCTCCCAGTGACGTCGGTCGGTCTGGTCCCGGGGTGCGCTGGTCTCTCGTCCCATCTCAGCAGAATCCACTTGAGTTGCTGCTTCGACCGTCCACACCATCAGCCTGTGCGACGCGCTCGGTGCGGTGTACGGGTACCCGGTGTCCTCCTTCCACTCCACGCTGCCCGTCTTGTCCCACATATCAGTGAACTGTTTGAATAGAGAGGAGGGAACCTGAGGCTCTGAACAAGAGGGAGAGGGCGAAAAGGAGGAGAGACAGAAAAAAAGAAAGAGGAGAGAAGAGTAAAGAGGTCGCCGTGGTCCCTCTCCTTCCTCGGGCTGGTTCTTCACCGAGAAGATGCTGAGAATAGCCGGCGTGTTGGCTGTAGTGGCTCTGGGGTTGAGCGCCGCTCGCACCAAAGGTATGGCAGGTGAAGGGCAACTTGCTCCGTGCGGTGCGCATCTGCGCGCGCGCCACGGTTTCATTCTAGCTGGACGTGGTCGGAGAGCTTTGTGTGGATGCAGAGAAACGTCCACGTGATTCCTAAAACTGATTGCTAAGATACTGACTGCAGTTTGTGTGTTTGATAGGGAAAATGACTTGCTATTTTCCCTCAGTGTTCCTCTTTGGAGTTGTGGAGACAGGGTACTTAATAACTGAATATAGTCCTCAGAGGCACTTGGCGGTTATTTGTTCTTCTTTGGCATCAATACAGTAGTTTTACAGAGACACTGGTATACTGGACTAAAACTGAGCTTACTGTGACGTTTATGTAGCCTAAATATTTGGGTTAATCTTCAATACCCCTGAAGGGACATAATTCTCTAGTTTTCTGTCTAAATATTTGTGCTGTATCTTTGAGGTTTTTCACTTATAATTTGGTTTTAGACACAAGGTATTTGGCTTTGGCTGATATCAGTAAGTGCATCAAGAGGGAAAGCAGAAAACTTTAATTAAAAGACTTTTAAAAACAGTTTTACATCAAATCCTGCACACAGGTAGGCTTTGGGTTTTCAGATACAATCTCTGCACCTAAATTGGGTAATAAGGTTGGTTTTAAGGGGTACATCACTGAATTGTGATGCACAGTTTAACCAGATAAACATAAGATACCCAATACTGCCAAAAGACAACTCAAAATAGTAAACTCAGAACAAAACACCTTTGGAAATAAAGACAATCAAAGAGGTGTGTGGCAGCAGCAAGGAGTAAGGGCTTTGTTACGCATCATTGGTTTATGATATTCATTAAATAAAAAAAGAATGAGAACTTTCATATTTTGATCAATTCATTTATATAAAGTGCACAATTTACATGCTAAGCATTAGTTGGCTTTATTAATATGACTTAAGTTAAAGCTGGAGTTACATCACTAAAATCCAAAAACATGACACATCATTCCCAAAGCTAAAGATGAATAATAATGACATCCAGTTGTCATAAATGTGTGCCATACTGCTGGCAGTTTTTCTTCACTGCTGAGCTAATTTTAGGTCTACCAGTATTACTATTGCAGTGGGACTACTCAATCCTCTAGTGAGCATGGCATGTGCCGTGGGTAAGCGGGAAAATGTGGCAACAGGTTCGTACTAATCAATTCCCTGTAGACACAAGCTTGCCTTTACAGAGCGAAATAACAAGGTGACACCTGTCAGTTTCGTCTGGAAGCAAAGAGACACCATAAGTATGATAAGCTGTTCACCCTCGTCTCCTCCTGACACAAGACAGAGCTTCCCTTCTGGATGGCTGGCTGGCTGCAGCTGCAATCTTTGCTCTGTGTAGAAGGCGAACATATGCTAATAGACCTGCTGCAGGCCATGACCTGGCTCAGAGGTCAGGTTTTTGCCTCATATGCACTTTTATTATAATAGGATTACAGGAAAGCGACATTGACTTTACTATCACATGCTGCCCTCTGCAGATCTGTTTGTTTTTGGACAGTGTTTTATACTGTGTAGGGATATTATGTATTAACCTGATAAGTTCATTTATATAACACAGCAGGATATAACAAGATAGTTGCATTGTCAGAAGGATTTTTCTATGCAGTGCTTGGCTGGGAAGTAAACAAATTACTGCCAAGTCAATGGGGGTGGAAAAACCAAGCGCACCATGGTTCTAATTGATTCCCCAGAGCCACTGTACAGTGCAGTTAAATCCAGGAGAAAATAGGAGTCCTGTCTCTAGGATCTGTCTGCTATCTGTTGCTAGACTGACCGTCTCTGCTTTTCCTTTTTCTTGTCAAAGCTGGTTAGAAGCCGGATCTGTAAGAACAACAACAAACCTACACCACTTTGTATCTCTCACCTCTGAATCTGTTTCTCTGTTTAGCCTTTTGAAATGACAACTGCATAGTGTGTTTGTGTCAAGTGTGGCGAAGGATCCACTTCCGTAGAGCCAAAATGCAAAGCTGTTTTCCAGATAACTTTGAAGCAGTGCTACTGCTGTCATTTTCTGTTTAGCCACCGTTTCATTCCAGAAAAGCGTTGGACGTGCATCTTCCTTTAATCACCGTTACCCTTGAGTCATCCATTCACACTCACTCTGCATCTCTCTGTGTGTCTAAATGTGTGTCTATCTACTTAGTATGTGTTTCAGAGTTGTCAGTAATCAGAGCTTGAAGTGCTAACGTTCCTCTATGTGTGTGTGTATGTGGAGGTGTGAGAGCGTGGGTTTTCCCATGCACGCACTGGGAGAGTGATAGAGTGCAGCCAACATGTTGACACATGCCAAGTATGCAAAAATGGGCAAGGAGGTGATGTCGTTTACAAAGGAATTATTGCTTTGCAGATACATGTTGTGGCTCAGACGATTTCCCTAGAACCGACCGTGTCGCCGCTCGACAGAGAGAATCTTCTGGCAGCAAAGCAGAAAGACCTATAGAGTTTTTGCCAGTGCTTCCCGGAGCTCTGCTTTTGTGTAATTCCAAGCAATATGAACTCTGAATTTAGATAGCTCATTACTAGCACAGTGTATTTTAATTCAGCTACCCACTGTGTGACTCTTTGTTGGTGGAACCTTTTTGCTGCTTTATTATATCCTGATAAACACATTGTCCTTTTTTTTCTGTCAGTAAACATACAAAGAGTTAGAATGCAATTTCCAGTCCCTGGGAGAGGCCTCTTGGTAACAAGCTTTAGGCTGAAACCAGTCTAATGCCTGTTGTGAAGTTGCAGGATTAATTGGCACAGGTCTTTTAATTTATGGTTTTCTATATAGGTCCTCTGTTTGTGTGTCTGTGTGTGTTATGTGTAAGCTGGCGCCTTTGTGTGTGTGTGTGCATGTGTGTGTGTGTGTACAAGAGATAAAGAAAGCCAAGAGGATAGTCATTTGAGGATCCCATTAGCAAATAAAAAAGGGGGGTGACAAAAAACAGAGGCAGATTTATGTCCCCCCTTTGGAGAGAGGAAGTGCATTATGGGAGCACTCTATAAATCCTCCATTGAGGCTGTGACACAGGATGTGGCACAAATCCTCCCTGGTCTGCCGCGGCCAGGGGAGGCAAGGCTCAGCGACATGGAGGAACATCACAGATTTTTACAAACACTCTTTGTCCTCCGTTTTCAAAGCTCCGCTGATCTTGGTACAGCTTCATGCGATTTGACAAGTTGGAGGGCTTAGTGACTGCAGCGATGGAAGGTCACTGATCCCAGTACGATTCTAAAGCCATCAGAGACAAAAGATTGAATGCTGGGAGCCTGGGTGGATAAGTTTAAGCCATGGTCATCAAACAAGGAGAAGAGGATGGGTGATTGAGACCTTGATATCTGATCAAAATGAAACTCTGCTGCAAGCCCTTTATGTGTCTTTTCCTGCATTTCTGACTAGAGCATCACTTGCTTCCTTATAATAAAACTTTACTTACAACAGGTGAACGACTGCATCTTTAACATCTAATGTGAAATCAAGCCTGTCATCCTCAATGTAAATGAAATCGGAAAGGAATAGTAATGAGTGGGTGTTTGCCTTTTGTCAAATATATGCTTAAGAGAAGCAGAAGTAAAATGAAGTTTTTTGTACCTCTGAACCATTTTCAGATCCTATTGGCTTGTGGTTATGTAAAGTATTTGTATTCCATTGTGGCCTCTATACGCTTACATCTACCCCCAGCTTTACTCTACTCAATACACAGGATTTGACTTCCTCTGCTACATTTGTCTCCTGTTCCGCTCTTGTCTTTTCAGAAGTGGAATGAGGAGGAATGTTTAGGTGTGGAATGTAATGTGTATGTATACATAAGCAGCAGGCTGAACTGGATGTACCTCTTAGTGAGTGGGTGCATATTGCTCCTCTTCCTTTTTTTCTGGTTTCTTTGAGTGGTTACAGCTGACCATATTTGGCAACGAATATCCAGACAGCCAAGGCCCATTGATTTACACTACAAAGTGTAAATGAGACAGGGAGATAGTGAATATTTGGACAGATAAAAGTTCAGAGTAGGTTTTGTAGCATTAAATTAGAGCATCCTTTTTATTCAGAGGTTTCTGGCAAGAGCAAAAGAAATGGAATTAATGCATATGAAAGGGTAAAGGAGTTGCAGGATGTGTCACTTATTTCTTTGTCTGTTGTGTGATTAGATGAGTGAGTGATGAGGAGCGCACACATGCACATATACTTATATTCAGGATTTAGCAACAATTGACACGTGTTTGAGATAATCAAGTTTGTTAGAGGTTGTAAGAGTTTACAGATGTAACGATATGAAAATTTCATATCACGATTATTGTGATCAAAATGATCACGGTTATCATTTTTAGTGCGGTGCTCTTAAAATGTGCTCAAAATGCTCAAAAAGTACTTATACACACACTGAAATATTTTAACCAAGTTGTATTTTGAAAATAAATAAATACATTAATTAATTAATAAAATAACACGCACAATTTACTTTCTTTTGGCAGAAACATTAAAATATTAACATGTAAACGTCAGACATACAAATGTGCATCAAAGATGGCACCTTATGGCCATAAGAGATATCTGTGCTAGGGGTGAGAATTGATAGGATTTCATCAATGTCAATGTCGTTATCAATTCTGCTTACCAATCCAATTCTCCTATCGATTCTTGAGTGTTTTTTTGAGTGGGAAAAATAGTAGTTGGACAGGCCATAGTGGAGCTTGTTTGACAATTTTCCATTTCAAATCATTCAAAATGTCACAATGAGAGAGAGACAGAGAGAGAGAGAGAGATGTATGGGATGGAGGTACACTCGGACCAGGTCGGTGCAAGAGCCTACTATCCCTGGATCTCTGGAGCACTGTCTGTGCAGCTGCCTTCAGCCATGTTTTCAGAAGCCAAACATTGCAAACTGTGCATGCATGCCTGGAGTGCCGCTACTTCTCCTGGAAATGAGCAGAATTACTGTGAGTTTTCAAAGTGTGGTAATCAAACACGGCTTTATTGATAATTAGAATTTAAACGGTAGTACTGGAATTTTTACTGTGGTTTATCATGAAGCTGGCAATCGTTACATCCCTATAAGAGTTATGCTCTCTGTGATTTGATCTTGTGGCCCACGGTGTAGGAAACAGACACACACACGCACACACACACACACACACACACACACACACACACACACACACACACACAAACAAACAAACAACTAGCTCTCTGAAATTTTCAAAGGACTTCTTCTGCCACTTCAGTGCTCCTCTCATCCATTTGCTCCTGTTTTCTCTCAATCACTTACCTCCAGTCCAATCTCACCAGTGGAGTCCCTTCTATTTTTCAGTGTGATGACACATATGTGTGATGCATCCACACACACACACACACACACACACACACACACACACACACACACACACACAAGCATTGCACGTGCATACACACACATGCACACACACACACGCACACACACACACACACACACACACACACAAGCATTGCACGTGCATACACACACATGCACACACACGCACACACACGCACACACACACACACACACACACACACACACACACACACACACAGACGAGTAGAAGAGGGTTACACAGACAGATAGCGTCTGCCCTGTCCCTCTCCACCATCTGGGTCTTGCTGACCTCGGAGGAAATGATGAAAGGATCAGAAAGAGAAGATGGCTAGAATTAGAGGACAAGTGAGAGGAGAGAGGGTCAGAGAAGAAGTTGCAGATTTTTGTCTCTGTGGCTCATAAATCTCATAAATAAGCGTGCTTTACAAGTGGAGCCCATTGAGATGAATGTAGGCTTATATAATAGACATGCAAACACAAATGTTCGTATGAATCTTTCATACTGAACCAATACAAAATGTAAAAAAATACAACTGAGCTGAGAAATACAACCGAAGATTTATTTAGTAACATGTTGTGTGATGCTTTTTTTGGTTAAAATGGAAAATTAGTCTTGGTATCAGGGCAGGTATCAACATTTTTTCAACAGTACTCATCTCTACTCTTCTCTAGGTACTTTGGCTTCCTTCTACCATCCAGAGACATGCGCCTTATTAGGTTAATTGGTAAATCTAAATCACCCATAGGTGTGAATGTGAGAGCAAATGGCTGCTGGTCTATATATATTAGCCTTGTGATGAACTGGTCTTCGACTGTCAGTTGCTTGAATAGACTCCAGCGTCCCCCACGGCCATCTCAAAGATTAAACAGTTCGGAAAATAAATGAGTCACCTCTACTCATCGTGTTTATGTTCTGTAAGAGGCACATGTACTTGCAAGTTATTGTATTGTTGTACTTAAGCAAATAGTTTGCTAGACTGTAGTTGTATAATTAACTGAAAGCAAACAAGAACGTGTAGATGCTGGTTGAACTTGGGAAATAGTACTGGAATTGAAAAAAATAATAATCCATTTGCTTTTCCATACCAATTTGTCTTTTACCACTGAGATTTATTGTCTACTGTCCTTGTGAACATTTTATTGAGCTATCTTGAAGCTTGGTATGTGTTAGGAGCCTGTGTAAGGCTACTGGGATTTCATTCCAAAGGACAGCTCCATATTCAGGTCAGCTCTGCTTGAGCATAAGTTGCCTATTTCAGCAACACAAGGAGCCACATGCTCTTCATTGTCAGTCTGTACACACAGCCCCATTAGAAACAGTTAGCTACATGGATTTACTAATGGTTTGCAAGGCTGATGATTATCCACAGGTACTTGGGTGCCAGTACACACATATTAATTAAGTGGTAATTGTTATTTTCTACATTGGTTTGCATTCTATATCCAAGCATGATACAAACACATGAACATGCACATACAAACCCACTCAACACCAGCAGCCCCTGTGTGATTTTGCCTTGATGATTGTGTTAAGTACTCATCACTTGCATATCTGTTCTTCTATCTGTTCTCAATTTCAATTAATCCATCCATTTCCCCATGAAGGCAACAGTTGTCATCCCATATGCTAGCCACTTACAGGCTGAACAGGAGCTGGCAGAGCTTATACCAATGCAACCAAACATTCCTTTATGCACACAGATAAATAAACAAACATGCTGTTGATTTGTCTTTGACACTTTATATAAAAAACTGTTTTAGTTCCTTGTATAAATACATGAAGGTCAGGGCTACTTTGCAATTGAAATTGATACATCCCTACTGATAAAAGACATGCTAACACTATTAAGGACTGGTTGTTGTCAGTTGCTTTACTAGTGTCAGCTCCCCTGGTGTTCATCCAGCCTACCCGCAGATGCAACAAAATCTGTCTCCCTTCTGTGTTGGTTATGAAGGACAGTGATGAGAAACAAGGCCTGCCTGGTTTATATTTGTTTACCTCCATTACATCTCTGCTATTATTAATGCACTGCGGCTTTCTTTTCAAGTTTTCTTAAAAGTAAGTCATTGCATTTCTAAAGCAGAGAGAGCTTTTTACGAAATGCTTTATCTGGCTCATTATCCTTCCTTATCATCCCTACTTATATTTAATACGTCTTGATGCATCCTAGATCTCTACAAAGACTTTGAAAGCTGCATCTCCATTGTTGTTTTGATGGCAGAGAGTGTTGCTTTTATTTTATTTTCCTTCAGAAATATAGTTCCCTGCCTGGAATTGCATGACAACAGACAAATTATGCGCTCGCAGACATGAAGTGAAAGCCGGGCGCTGTCCTTGGTACTGAAATGAGCCAATGCCACTCAGTGAGGGCTGCAGCCACGGAGCTATTTGTTGTGCTGAAAGTAGACATGGAAGATTTTGTCTGTCCATTAGGTCCTGCCTCAGTGAGAGCTGTATTTGCATAAACCAGCATGCAGGAATATTGGAGGGGTGGAGATACGCGAACACACCAGGGACCTGATGGGTTGTCACAGCTATGATAAGGCTGAGTGGTGATTGATGAGTGACAGATGGACGGGTGAAAATAGCTAGGAAATGTGCAGCATCTTAATAGTAAAGATAAGCAGCATTATCATAACAGTTAGATCATACAAAGTGAAAGATGAGTAAAATCTAATACTTGGGGATGAGATATTGTAGCACTGACAATGACATCGTTTTTAATATATGATTATTTAATGTTAGAGATAAAGTTTGGATAAAGGGATCTGTTTTCATCAAGTTAAATGAAAGGAAATAATTTTTGGAAGCATACAGAGGAACTCAGAAGTATAATTCTGAAGAGTGGAGTAAAACATTAAGCTATTTTTCATTATTTTTCTGCTTAATATTGTTTAGGTGAGAAATCATGATGCACTGGAGCCGCACTTATTGTGACCCTTCCCCTAACATATTAAAACTAAAACACCATAGTATTTGTGGATCTCTAAGTCGATTATGACCTTTTAGATTTAATTTCCTTAAAGAATATTATTCTGTTGCAAGTGTTTTGATGGCAATGAGGCTTTTTCTCTGGTAGATTAGTGTCCTCATGGCTCTTTCTGGCTCTGGCGGCTTAGACTTGTTTGGCTGTAAAAATCCAACAAAGCTGCTAAGGTAAACATCTTCCCCCACCTCCTCTTCGGGCTTTAACAGTAGACAATCTGGCATCCAGTTCGCATTACTGTCTCCCTCTGGATTAAATAATCTGCTATTATGTGATTTAATGACAGTCTGGTAAATAGTCCTGTTTTCAATAATCCAAATATAAATTTGACAGAGCATCAAGTTTTCAGGTATCATTTTATTTGACACATGACAGATGAAGCTTTCCAATTTTCAAGCACAGTTTAACATTTTCAGTGTACACAGCTTTTCTGAGATGAGATTATTCTTACACACTAAAGATATGCACAAATAACTGTTTAGTTGATTTGTCAAAACATTAAGCATAGTAGACTGCTTTATTTAAGAGCTGACTAGGTTTCATTTTTTAGGAGGGTGTGGGAGGAAATTTACATTTTACTTTGTAGAAGTAATGGCACTGTTTCTGCCTGAGTACTTCATGTTTAATAAATTATAATAATAAAGAGTGGTTCAGCCGCTCCTTGGTGGGTCATTTTTATAATTAACTTCATTCTGGTTTGGAGAGCATGTCTTGACAAGAACATTCTGACCAATCGACAAACTGACTTAAACTAAATTGATTATTCGACTTCAAAAAGTAATTAAAATGTTCCTCACTATCATATTATACATGCATTCTTTTCTATGCACTGCTGTACTACTATGTATTATTAGTGCTCTATAGGGACCTAAAGTTACATTGTATTTCTGACTGTAGAATATGCTATGGAGCAATGTGTTAGTTGCAGTATGTTGAATACTATTTTGCAAGTGATACAGTACATTTTGATGGCAATGTTTTTACACTATTCCACTGACTGATGGTTTTCAGGTGCAAAATTGTGTAGAAATGTTGCTCCTCCTGTGTGTATGTCCATGACTCACTCTAGCATTAGAGTCCCAGAGCCAAGACCCATAAACCATCTAAAAAAAATAGAGTTCCAACAGTTTGAGGTGCATTGAGTTGTGGCCAATGATTCCCACATACCGGCTGTTGGGCCATATTTTCCACCTGCTATAGAAATCGAGGTACAATGATCCATGAATCCTGCAGCTTTGTGTCGAGTTGTGCGCTGTGTCTGTGTTATGACTTATAAAAAGCAGTGGCTCAAAAATTGAGATATGACTTATGTAATATAGTGTCCTTCATTTCAAGATGTGTATGGATTTCTTAGCTTGTACATACACATGAACGGACAGGCACAGGTGGAACATGTGAAACGAACAGGTGGGCTTGGTTTTGTGTAGGAGGTCTGTCACGGTTGCAGCGATTTTATCCTTCCGCTGTAACTGGGCCACTGACATACACACTCACACACACACACACTGAACTCCTCCTCTCCCCTCTGTAAAGGTGCACCTCAGTTCCCTTTGGCTGTTGCACTCGCTCAGTAATTGCATATGCCAACATGTCTGTGTGCGCATCTATGTGTGTGCGTGTGTGTGTGTGTGTGTGTTTACCTGCGTCTAGGTCAAATCCTAGGAGATGTGAACTCTCTGCTGGGTTGTTTCATTTTTTAACGGGACGCTCAGGGCCTCATTTGTTCCTGTGTGTTTTGGGAAATATCACCAAGGTGCTTCCATCTTCCCTCCCCAGGATGGAAGAGCAGAGAGAGAGAAAGAGAAAGAGACAGAGACAGAGAGAGAGAGGGGAAGAGAGAGTGAGGGAAAGCTCTGAGAGATCCTGTCAGCTCGTACAAACCTAAAAGGCATTAGTTGGAGGAAAAAAAAACACACACAAAATTTGTCACATTTTGATTTTTTTCAGACCCACATGAACCTACATGTTTATTTTGATTTAGTCCAGCTGTCAAGTTGCAGTGCCTGCTTTAGCTCATGTCTGTGCCCTGTATCTCTTCATTCTGTGCTCTGGTCCTGCAGCAGACAGCAGCATGGCTGTAGAAGCTCCCCCCGTGTTACCAGCAGGAGGATCTGGGTCACTGTGTACCTGCTCCTCCCATCACTTAGCTTCCTCTCCCTCCCCTTGTTCATCTTGTGTTCTATCTCCTTCCATCTTACCCTCATCTGTGTCTCTTCCTTGTCTGTCTTTGTCTTATCTCTCAGCCAAAAGGATCATAAATTCAATCTTTCTGCTTTTTTGTTATGTTTTTTCCAATCTTCCGTCCTCATCTTTTCCATACTCCCACTGGGTTTTCCTGGTGTAGCATTAGCGTGGATGTAATTACCGATGGCAAGGCTTAGCCAGGTCTTATCGCACTGTTCTCTCCTTCCCTGAGGACCTGTCTCTCCCTTTTCTCTTTCTCTCTTAGTGACCCCATGGAAATTCTTCTTTTGGAAAGGCTGAGTTAAGGGCATGTAAAGACTGAAATTGTGAATTTTGTTTTGGTTCTGTCCTTTGAGTAGTTTTGGTTGGCTTTAATAACCCTGTAATGCTTACAGTCAAATGTACTTTGAAAAGAGCAAAAGAGTCAAGTAATAACTTGTGCAAATGTCTGCCACACATCATAAAAACATTATCTTAATTTAAAAAGAAAATGTGCATATGGGAAATTTGCAGAAATGAAAATCCTTCTTCATGCATACAAACTCTCATACTTGTTTGGGCATCATGGGCTTAAGGCTAACAGTGGTGAATAATTAAGGGGCTATATTCATACATTAAACTCACAAAAATGTCTGGCAGCAGACACACACACACACGCACACACACTTCACACTTCCTTATCTCTTCTTCACCTCTCCTTCACTCCCCTTGCTCTCTATTTGAATACCTTGTCACCAGCATACAGCGAATGTTATCATGGATGTCTGTAAGTGTGTCTGTATTGTGTTTGTGTGTCGGTGAAGGTCACTTGGTTTTCTTAGCAGTGTATTAATATTAAATTATGAATCCACTGTTGTTCCTTTTCACTCCTGCTTTTTGCTGTTTGGCTGGTTGGTTGTTTTAGTTTTTTTGTTTTTTTTCTCACTCATGTGTGGATCCGCAGGTATCTTTATTTTGGGTGTGTTCATACATGTGGATTTTTGTGCGAGTGTGTGTTTGTGTGTGGGCCCGGGCCCCTTGAGTTCTCATTACGGTGAAAGTGGATGGCCGAGCCCAGCCCTAACATCTGTCTCTGAGAGTGGAGGGGCCCCACACCGAGCTCTTAGCCAGGAAACACCCTGAGAGGAGAGGCAGCTTTTTGCCACATCATTGTACTTCACTCCAAAAGAAGATTTATTTTCAGCGCTCCACATTTGCTCTTGAATACACTCCTATTAATACATGTTGCATGTAATGTTACTTTGCCAACACTGAAATGCAGAGTCACAGATAGGGCCAACAACCACATTGAAAAAAACCCTTGACAGTAAGGTCCATTCAGAAGCTATATTACAGATTTTGATGAAGTTTTTATCAGCAGATGGAGTATGCCCAGATCTGACTTGTTTCTACTCAAAATTGTACATAGCCACAATTATCCAAGTAAGTGGCAGTAGCTGTGGTAACGTAATTTGATCAATATAACCACTTGACTGACATGATTGTGAACAGAATGGCAACTTGTAGATAAATGAAGTGTTTTTGTAAGGGGTAGTTTGGTGGGTTCTCCTTATTTCAAGTCTTTTACCCATCAATGCATTCACAGTCTTAAATCATTTAAAACAAAAAAGGCATAAACCAGTTTTTTCCACTCCTGTCATGTTTCTGTCCCTGCACGCACATGCAGCGAAGGGGAAGAAATGACATTCATTCCAATGAACCTTTGATAATTACCAAATTATCAAAGGTTCACATCACGCAACTTCATTCAAAATTGCTCCCAATCAGGAAAGTCTCTTTTGATGAAAAAAAAAAAAGACATATAAAAAGACACATAAGACATTTTTATTCTGATTGGGCTGTTGCTCCAAATATTGGTGAAATATTTGATAAATGCAGCCACCGTTGGGTTAAATACCAAGGAAGTCAGTTTTTTCATCAAACCATGAGGATGATACATGTGCCTGAAATCTCCAGATGAAATGGACTCAGGTTAACCTCTTTAAGAAGAAGAAAAAAAAAAAAGCCTGTCAGCCTATAATTTTGCCTGAAAATTGTCTTTGTCCACTATAATGGTATGACATCAGCAATAAAGGCTTTTTCTCAACAGATGGAAGGAAGAGTGAAAGGCCAGTGGAAAAGAAGCACTTCCAATCTGTTGGTCCTCCTGAGCACAGACAAAGAAAAAAGAAACACAATGCTACTCAACAGAGTGCACGTTTCACATCAACTGTGCAACAGGGAGCATGAGTTTCTGAAAAACGTGGGCTTAACTGAGAGGAACAAGAATTACTACACAAAAAACACATTCATATTTAAAGACCTACATTAAAATGATATGACAAGGCTATGGTGGGAAACGTTCTTCTCCTTTTGTTTTTTGTTTTTTTTTTTTTTTAATTTTCAGTCAATTTTTTTCTTTTAGTTATCAAGGCATCTGCATTTTATTATTTCACACATCACCCTGGCTAATATTTGGAAAGCTAAGTCAAATTAAGTCTTATTTATGTAAGTAAACACAGCTATGCACACTTCCAGTAGTTCTTCCTAGTCTCATCAGCGCTGTATTTTTAATCTTCAAGGAGAAGCTACAGGGTCACTGCATGTCTAAAAACAAACCAATAAATAAATAAGTAAATAAGAATAAGAATTTATGGAATACACCTTATTATAAAAGCATGTATGTAATCTGAACAATGCATGTGGGATCACTGTACAACCTCAAGTGAGGAAAAAGTTGTACCAGTATTGACTTTTTCTTTTTCTTGAATGAGTTGCAGCCTGAATTTAAGGAACTGATAAATATTTATAGATGAAATGAAGCTGACTGATAGAACAAGAAATAGTCTGTGTTTCCTGTCAACAAAGAGGGAGAGGTTAAAGTAAAGTTTAATATCACTGCTTTTTTTGTTGATTTGCATTTTACATATTGTCATAACCTTTTCTTGCATATTAAAACATGAAATTAGCATTATTAGGTACTATAACAGTTGAATAACACTATTCAAGGCTTTCAAAAGAAAAATGTATGTCAAGTTTAGGTCATTGCTCTGAAATGATATTGCTCATCAAGCACGCAAAACTATTGTCACATGTAAACAGTAGAGGACACTGTCCAGTCTGTCCTTAGATTTCCCTACACTGCAAAAATCAAAATCTTACCAAGCGTATTTTTCTCATTTCTAGTCAAAATATCTCATCACACTTAAAAGAAAACATAATCACCTACAGAGTAACTTTCCAGTGACATATAAGGACTTATTTTTAGACAATAGATCTTGAAAATCTTATTTCAAGAAATCTTATCAAGATAATTTTCACTTGTTCCATAGGCAGATTTTTTTTTTTGCTTAATTCAAGATTTTTTATCTTAATTCAAGCTAAAAAAAGTCTGCCAATGGAACAAGTGAAAATTATCTTGGTAAGATTTCTTCAAGATCTGTTGCCTAAAAATAAGTTCTTATATCTCACTTACAAGTTACTCTGTAGGTGATTTTGTCTTTTGTTTAAGTGTGATGAGATATTTTAACTAGAAATGAGAAAAATACACTTGGTAAGATTTAGATTTTTGCAGTGTGAACAGTCATCATATTTGCCCTCCTATGAACTTAGCTACTCCTCTATTTACTCTATGAAATTACTGTATCTGAAAGTGTTCACCCTCAACAGCTACATTTTCTAATTGCAACCAGAAATGTCTTCGTAAGCAAGGTCTTGAGTACTGTTTTCATTAAAAACAGCAACTCATCCAGTTGAATGACAGAGCAAAAAACCTGAGCCCAGTAGTTTAACCAAACAAAGCTAATAACCTCCACTTCTTCCATAAACTGTAAATGATCTGAGCAAGCCTTTTTTGCATCACCAAGTTGTTTTCATCTCTCATTACTCATGCTGGAATATATTCAGACAATATGAAACAATCCATCTCTGCCTCATATATGCAGACGAATATCAGTGTTTTTAATCCTCCGCTGTATCTCAGATTCACACTTTTATGTTGCCAGTGTACCTTTCAGTTGCTGCCGTTTTCTCTCCTCCTCTCCTGTCTCAAACCCAACCTGCTCACAAAAACATACACACATTTAAATATCAATGAGTCCTCCTCTTTTATGCTATGCTGTGAGTCCCCAAACAAATAGATTATGTCTGGCTGTGTGGCGTTTTCCCAGGTGGTGTTTTGAGGTACTCAACTGTTGGCCACCTGATGCCCAAGTCTGTATGAAATGGCTGTTTACATGCACATTATGTGTATGTTTGGTATGTTTGCTTGTGTGTGCTTGTACATATGTGATTTGTGGCCCTGCAGTTGTCTGCCCTCTGTGTCTTTCTCTGTCCTGGTGAGTCTGGCTCCATCTGTTTGCATACTGACAGTTCTCCCCTGCTGCCTACAGTCAAGAGAACACCTGTAGATGGGAGGAACACACACAAATACACACTCACGGACATACGTATAAATAAACACTGCAGACATATCTCAAAATTTGATGCACTCCTCCACCTTTGAGTTGCCCCTAATGTTTTTTTACCCTCAGCTTTTGTGCCCTTTGTGTGTATATGCTGGTGTCTGAACGTTTGCTGCGGTGCTCCACTGTGTGGCAAATGACTTGTCCCCGGCTGGGTGGGTAATTTTCCAGTGGCATTGGTGCTTTCATCCATGCAGTCTCTCGGGGTGCTGTGTTTATGAATTGACATCGTAATCACGCCTTTGCCACTTTCTCTCCATTTTCAGTGCCTTTAGAGCAGTAGGACGTGCGTGCTTTGTGTATGTATGTGTGTGAGATGCGTTTATATGCAGATGCTGGAAAAAGTGATGGAAATCTGGAACATTCCGCCGTCAGAGGGCAGGTGGTGAGACAGCAGAGAGTAGGTGAGCGACTGATTGACAGATTGAAATTGAAATACGCACAATATTGGAAGCCCAGAAGAAAGAAACGGTGGAAGATACACGCTCAGATTGAGGTTGAGCAAATTGGACAGAGATTTTGTTGAATCACATAAAGAGATGCTATCTGTTGCATTTTCATATAAATAAATGTTTTGAATTGTGCGTCTCACAGTTTGTTTTGAATAAACACATGCGACGGTTCCCCCCGCTCATCCTCCTTGTCTTCTCCTCGATACAGTAAAAGATGTAGCTTTTATCTGACTTAACTTGCTACTTGGAAAATACTAGGATCTTGCAAATTATTACTTTGAACAAGGCCTATACCTGTAAGATTTCACACTGAAGGTGAAGAACATGAAATATTAAAATTGTCTTGTTACACTTAAAATACTGATAGAATTTGAAACAGGGCATAGTTGTCTTATTTTCTTTGGCGCTATTCTAAAAGTGAGGTTTCCATTCCCAGTAGCGAGGCTGTTGGATTACCTTTGTTTTCAAGTGTACCATGCCACTCCTAGGTGCTGCAACTGAGCCTCCAGTAACAACCCCGGCTTTGTTAGCTCTTCTTACATTCAAACTTGTTTTTGTCTGTCCTGTATTCTCTCGAGTCTCAGAAGCTGCATGATGAAATACAGAGGTACGGTTAGCAGTGTTGAGATGCAGAGGCAATAGAAAGGGGATTTAAACCTTCGCTCTGTGACACTGTAGAAAGCACATGCCTTTTGATGTAAAAGCAATTGGCTCATACAGTTCTGTACAACAAAAGGAGTAAGAAATAATCATGCTTATATTGCCTGACACCAAGATATGCAAACACAGTTTATCACGCTTGCATGTGAAATTTTCAGTTCCTCCCTAGATCTTTCTCTTTTTTCCCCCTGTTTTCTTTGTACCTCTGTCTCTCTCTATCTCGCCTTCAGCTGGTTTGTTTTAAAAGCACTGGGTTTTATTATTTGCCACAGACTGGAAACTCTTTATTCAGAGGATTAGAGTTATTACTTCCACACTTTCACAACACGGTTCAGGATTTCTTCCTTTCTCACTTTTCTGCGTCCTCTACCAATGTCATGGCTGGTATGACAGAGGATTCAAGGTTTCATTGAACAAATGCAGTTAATAAAATGCCACAAGTAAGGGAAAGAGGGCATTTAATAGCAAAGAGGATTTGAGCTGGTAGCAATAGATTAGGGCGCAGTGTTTTACTGGACCAATTCCCTCAGAGTTACTCTCTGTCCTCTTCATTCCATCTCCTGGGTTTATGGACAAGAAGGTGTCCATAAAGTTACATGGGTGAATGGGTACAGGATGGAAGTGTGTCTGTGTGAGAGAGTTTTGATGATATGTGTTTTTGCTTGCCCTAGGCTTTGACAGAGGCAGGTTTTTCAAGGCTGATACTAATGGTCCTTTCATATCTGTTCTTGCTGACTTCAGATACAGTATTTCATGCTAACAGCCCCTTCTTCGTGCCTCATCGCCCCACTGCGGTGAAAAAAAATTAGAAAATAAAAATATAAAATCTAAAGGACGGATGGGAGTTGATCAAACTGTAGTGATGCCGCTTTTTGGTCTGATTCTTTATCGATTCCCGGTAAGTTTACTGTGTGGAAATCAGAAAATCATTTTATTATCTCTGGCTCTGGACACTGTGTAGAAAGGGCATCCATATAACCCAGATGTATAAATGCTTCACTGTTTAATTAGTGTTAAATTTGTTTGAGGCATTGATAAGGTCAGAGGCATACAGAACAGACGGATACGGATGAATTTATAGCTGGTTCTCAGCTGAAAGTGTTTCTGTTTTCATCTCTTCACACATATTGTTGCCCATAAAGTTTAAATAGAATGTTTGCATCTTTTCTCATGTAATGATTGTGACCATGTGATTTATTCTTGATAGATAACGTGTAACTGGGACTCTGTTTGTAATCAGTACACCAGATCAAAGGTGATTACCGATGTGTATAATTAGAAATAAAAAGAGAAGTGTGTCTGAAATAGAGCTGCACAGTATATTGTTTGAGCATCGTCATTGCGATGTACGTGTGCACAGTAGTCACATCGCAGGTCTTGCAATGTAGGAGGCAAATGAACTCAACATGTTCTCATCAAATTTTAAGGGTACCTGACAGACACTGTGCGCAGCGATCCACCAATCACTATCATTCTTAATCAGTTTAGAGTGACTCGCTGGTAACTATAGTGAAAAATGAGCAACGAACGAGAGAAAATCACTGTAAAGGAAGACTTGGTGCCAAAAAGAAAAGCAACGTCTGTTATTTGGAATCGTTTCGGCTGCAAGAAGGAGGATACTGAAACACATATTCTGTGTTGATAGTGCTTTGCATCTGTTGCCACAACGAGAGGTAACACAATTAATTAGTTTGACTATTTACGTCGGCACCGCACAGCTATTATAGACTCCTGAGTATTTTTTTGTAATATATATCATAGGGGTTAAAAAAAATCGCAATGTCAGTTTTTTCCAATATCGAGCAGCCCTAGTCTGAAAACAAAATTATTCCAACTTTATGGGCAAAAGTGTATATTGTGAAAGTGTCTACAAAACAGTGACATCATAAATAATGTTGCAGTAATTGTGTAATATTCAGTGTAAATAAAACCACTGTTCCCAGTTATAAGCATAGGTTGAGCCTTGTCACCTGCCTTGCTGTTCTTGTCTCTGAAGCCGCTTTGTACCTTTAACCCTACAATATTAACTATATCCAGATAGATCATTTTCAGCCTTTCATCGGTGGTGCCTATCTCTGCTCTCTGTGTGGTTTAGCAAAGGCTGGCACTCATTTATGCAGCTGAGTTTCTTTCTCAAGGACAAGCAAACTCATGACCTTCGGGCTGCGAGTCAGACCCACTAAAGCCACTTGACCACTGCTTCCCAAATGGATCTGGCACAGTGTGTGACGTTTTCTGATGCCTGTGTGTCACAGTTGCATTCCCCTAATTTCTCATCCTCACAGCTTAGCTCTACCACATTTAGCTTGCCTGCATGCGTGGTTTATCACTTGGCGACCACCGTACTTCACTCCTTTTTGAGCCAGTGCAGTGCCATTAGTGGCAGAGGCTGCCAGGGCAACAGGCCGGCTCTGCAGGATTGGAATGTGTGTGTGTGTGAGTGTGTGTGTGTATGTGTGTGGGTATGAGGGGTGGATGGGAGGGTGGATGGCAGGCAATCTGTCGCTTGTTTACACTTTATACATCACTCTCTGGGTGCTGTAAATCTCTATTGGGGTCTGTCCACAACCACCTCCCTCCCCATTGGATGACATCTGTTTTTTTTTCTCTTTGTCTTCTTTTTCCGCTCTGTGTGTATCATACCATAAATCGCCAGGAGACACACGAGAGCATCTTTATTTCTTTTCCCAAGCATTGACTGGAACACTGCTATTTCTGACATCCGTTAGACTTTGAAAGCCTGTAACAGTGGACCAGTATCGATCTACATAATGGAAGGTGTGATGATCGTATTGGTGCGGTGATGTCATGGGATGAGGCAGGGAAAAATCACCTATATTATTGATCTATTACCGAGATGTCACTTTCTCATACCATCGATCTGTCCACCTGAAATCTGGCCAATGACCAGAAAATGACTTGAAATTATGGCAAATGTATCCATGGCTGTGATCCAGGCTGCTAAATATCCTCCGCCTCTTTAACGGGTACACTTCACAGGTCGTTGTGGGGACAGGGCTGTTATCATGAAAAGCTCGCTTCGCTTACCAAGCACCATCTTGCCAAACGACAACGATGGCTCCAACAGCAAAATCAATGCCTTTTCACCCCCACAGGGGCAAGTACCTCTAAAAGCATTTTCTATCCTGCTTTTCAGCTGCATTTATTAATCTTTCAACAGCTGACTCTTGTCTCCCTCTCTATCTTAACATCTGGGATGAGGCTTAAGTGGTTACGAGCTCCCCTCACTCCCCTACCAGAAAAATAGCTCTCTGAAACCAGATCTCCTGCTTTGAATGGAGCCTTTGTTATGGATATGGATACTGTAGATCTAGATTGCTTGCAAATTGTATTTGCTTTCATCAAATTGATTCTAATTTCAGTACTATACTCAGTGAGGATGAACTGTTGGGAATTGGCACTTTTGTGTTCAGTGAAATGTTTTTAATAGGAAAAGTGAAAACAAATATTGCTGCGTTTCTGCCGTTGGTGCCATGAAGAAAACATAAGGGATAATGAATATTCAAATAAGTTTCTCACTCTGTCTGTTGGCTCATTCAACATAACTCAGACACTTATAAATTGGGAGATTTTCCAACCCATACTTTGCCCCTCTTTACAATCCATTGATAGCGGAAACTCAATTGGTTTAGGAAATGTTATGTTCAATTTGTCAAGTGTTTTCAGTTGTGAAGGAAGGGAGATGAAGGAGAGAAGCATTTAAGAGTGTCTGGCTCAAGGCCCGGGCGACTGGCTATGGGCAGTTTGTCTAAGTTGTCTGATTCAGTCGTTGATGGAGGTATTATTTGCAGTTGGAGTAAGGATGAGTTGCAGCAGAGTGTGTGGAATATGAGGGATTTTCTCAGCCCCTGGCTCATGGTTGGGGCTAAGAGACAAAATAATCCCTTGACAAGTGCAATATGAACGAAATCCTACATGAGGAAAATCCCATGTTTACTTGGACACACAATTCCATCACCTCCATTACTTTTGAGGCTTTTTTCCAGGAGGGGACATGGTGTTTTCTTTCCTAATGATTTTCTCCTACTGAATACTGACTAGTGTGAAAGAGATGGTGGACATTTCGGAGACTGTGATTGTTGTAGGTACATTTCTACTTGTAGTTATGGAAAACCACAGCAACTTTTGAGGTCAGACTTTTACATAAACCTTGGCTAAATGCATTCACAGTCTGATTTTCACATTTCATGTCATTTCAATATATTTGACCTCAGATATTGCAGCTATTTTATTGGTGATATTTGTGATTTTATTTCAGGAACACAAACACAAATGTTATATCCATGCTTTACTATTCCTCCCACTTCTCCTTTAACCCCCAGAGTAAAAAACATAACATGCATAAAGTAAAACTTTATCCGAGCAGATGGTACTTAAGGATATTTTTTTCATTATTTGGTATATATCAACAAGGGAGTAGGTTTGATTCTGACATTGGTGGAGACACAGAAGTGCTTCAAGGCAGCACTCCTGAAAGTTGATGTTTTTTTATATTTGTGATCATAATTTCACATCATGTAGAGCTGATCAAACAAGCAAACAATCATAGTCAGTCGGTTCTAACCATTTTGGCACCCTAGGTGAGATAATAATTTGGTGCCACCCCCCCAACCCCTTAAAAAACACACACATGCACACAAACACACACACGCATACATATGGGGGCGGGCACGAAAAATAGATACATGAAGCATAAGAGGAGATGCACCAAGCAGCCAGCAGTAAACCACATAGAAACATACATCAAACAGCCAACTAGCAGTAAACCATATAGAAACATAAATAAATCGATAGAAACATTTATAAACCAGCCAACTAGCAGTAAACCACATAGAAACATATAGAAACCAGTTCAGCAGCAGTGAACCATATTGAGGTTTAGCACATATGTCACATGATCATGTGGTTTGCTGTTTACGATGCCATATTGGTAGGCAAGCTTTCCTTGGATCGTACAACGTGTTAAACGATGGACCTGTGAAACTCCCGTGTGCCGTTTATTACTTAGCTTTCACCAATTATAAATTAGGCAGAAAGACTGCTTGGTTCCATTGGTGGCAGTGGTGGTTCTGTTCTGCTGACCGCTGTTTATAGTTATTACCGCGGTTAGCGTAGCTTCTCAGTATAGTTAGCCTGTGTGCCTGTTGTGCTTAGCAGCGTGGAAAAAAAGAATTGTCATCATGTGGTACGCTGATGAAGACCCCTTTAAACCTACCAGGAGGGCTTCCCCTGGCCTATCACCCTACAGAGAGAGAGTGATTGTGGATCTACCTCCTCCCTTTGAGTTTCCTCAGCTGGGTGAAGCAGCTGGAAGTGGCAGTCGGAGCTACGGCGGGCGACACCGATGAGTTCTGGTGAGAATACTCCCCACCCGTCTGTGCAAGTCTGCCCTTCTACTATGGGACAGCCTTCCCGATGTGGTCAATTCAAATTACACGGCTGTGAAAGACAAAATGGGATCGGCTTTTGGACAGAGACAGTTAATGGACCATTTTAAAGGTAATGTTCACGAGTTCCGGGGGAGAGCCTGGAGGTGTACGGCTGATGTGAGCCAACTGGTAGCTAGTACTCGTGTTTTTGCCTCCAAGTTATGCTCACATCACTGTTGTTAGTAAACACTGAAACTCATGTATGGTGCCTTTATCACAAGCAGACATACTCGCAAATAACAAAACACGCAAACATGAGTCCAAAGAAAAACACGATATAAAGCAACAGTTCTGACTTTCTGGATCCAGATAGCGTGCCTACCAATATGGCGGTGTAAACAACAATCACATGACCAGTGACGTCAGCTGCAAGTCCTCAATAGAAACAAATATAAACCAGTTCAGCAGCAGTAAACCACACCTTAGCAGATATCTCATATCTTAATCATCTACAGTTCCATTATTAGCCAACTTTGCTTCATTTCAGTTCAGCTAGCTGTAGCTAGTAACATAAAATGTTTTTTATCATTATAAAAGGTTCCATCCCTCCATAATTGCATTACTTTTCTGCCTCCTCTTCTCTCCTCTTCTAAACTGTGCAGCTAAGGCCTTGGAAGGCCTTTTCATGGTGATAATTCTCCATCCTTTACCTGGATGCTTAGTTCCACACCTGTCTGACTGTCATTCAGCTCCGCTCTGGCTCTGACACTCACACACACAGTGAGCTCACCTGAGAAATTACAGGGGGGGTTGTTGTTTTGTTTTTTTCCTCTCATTTCTTTATTTTTAAGACAATTAATGAGAAATTATTATGTTATCAGGTATCAGCCTATGCCACGAACCGGCCCTGCACACACGGACACGCATACGCATGCAGGCAAACAGACACATGTACACATGTAAATGTAAATGACACCTCTGATACTCAAATCCGTCGAGCTGACGTGACCCAGGCAGAACAAATGCATACATGTTGACAACTTACGCTAAGCGGTTGGAGATGTCTCCTGTTCTGTCCAACTAGCGGGTAACTGTAGCTTTTACAAGTAGATGGAGTAACAGCAGGGATGGCAAATCACATGTACGATAGCAAAACCACAGAGCCAATTGGAGAATGATAATTAGGTTAGAGGTGGGACTTCTAGCAGAGACTGACTATTGACCCTTTGTGTGCCACAATCATTGACTAAACACTACAGACAGCGGTTGTATTGGTAGGGACAACACAGTAGTGGCTGGATATCAGTAGGGACGTGTCCCTAGTGTCCCTGTGCAATTCTACACCCCTGTATATCAGCACTACTCCACCTGGCACATTATCACATAATCTTACTGAGAAAATATTTGATAGGGTGGAGCTGTAGTTTGTTTCCTTAGAATACAATGTTTGTTATGGATGTTTTTCTGCAAGATGGATACCATATACCATACTTCTATAGCAGCTATAATTACCAGTGTTGATATCTTTATACTTTCAATGGGAACAACACCAATATTCATAATTTGACATGCTTTTTGAGTTTGGTTCAAGTATTATTGGTCTTGTTTACATTTGACATTGTGGGGTGAGGAAAAGTAGATGAAAAACCTTGCTGAAAAACCTTCCCCTTCCAGTGAAAACATCTCTTTCTGTCTCTTTCGGCAAGTGTGGCTGCTAAATGATATATGATCCACGAGTGATTTATGTAAGAATGATAGAGGCAAAACAGTAAATGATTTATTTAATATGTTATGTTACTCTTCATTCCATAGTTGCAGCTGTAGTAGCATTCTCAAAATATACAGTATGGATCAGTTTTTGCTTTGGTGCAGGATATCTAGATAATGGACACTTGTTTTATTACCTCAGCTAACAAGGTTATATTTTTACTGGCGTTTGTTTGCTTGTCTTTCTGTTAGTTCTCCATCACTCACAGTTTTGCAGAAATCATTGCAATTTTTTTGTGAGTGATTTTTTTATGTAGACATATCCAAGGTAAATCTCGTATCATTTGATTGCAATTTTCCACATACACGTCAAAGATCTAATACCAGGAATTTTCTGACCTTGAGAGGTCAAAGGCACACACATGGCATATATAATCTAACCATAGTTATGTTAAAGTCTTGTTCATTTGGCATTAGCTAACTTCCCACTTTCATCTGTTGGATTTACAAACTTTACAAATTGTATTATTGATAATCAGTACTTATACACTAATTGTTATTATTATTATTATCTTTAATGCAACTTCTTACCTTAATACATTGTAAGACACTGGGGGCCATTAAGGGGGGGTTAACATGAAAAATTAATGGGGCCCAGCATTTGTGGGGGGCCCATAGAGCAGTGGAGGGGGCCCAGTGGATACAGGTTAGAACTTGGGAAAAGTTCGTGTAAGGTCCACTGTATAATAGAGGCATAGCAGTCAGGAGTCGGATGTTGAAAGCATGTAAAGTTTCGCTTTTGTTTTACACCAGCGTAAGTTATGTTAGTCATGTATCGCACCCCCACATATATCCCACATTGAGGATTACACAATTCAGAAAATGGGTGGATGAATGGATGTCTGTGAATTCCAAATATAATGCAGAGAGTTTTTGATATTACTAGTAGTACTAGTTTTGTTATCGCAAATTCATTGTCAGATTGTTTTGCTACATCTCCTGCTGAGTTGTTAATTTGTCCGTGCTTGTTTTGTGTCATTCTTCACACATACTTTCTATACAACGCATTGTTGCTCATTTGTGCTTTCAGTCTAAATTATTACCAGGATAGTGAATAATTATTCACCTGTGTTGCACCTCCTCTGAAGAAGTGTTAATTTTGACACCAATTCTTAATTTAGTTTCAGTCATAGTTTTTAGACAAAACTATTATCTAGTTTGTCATAATTTAACCATCTAAACTATTTTAGTTTTAGTTTAGTTTTAGTCAACTAAATATCATTAAAATCTATTGTAGATTTAGTCGACTAAATTTTTATGTAATGATATAAAGGGTATCTGAGGTTAGGGCTGCTCGATTATAGGAAAAAAAAATAATCACGATTATTTTAGCAATAATTGAAATCACAATTATTAAAAACGATTATTTGTTAACCTTAAAGTTGTTTATTTTTTTTCTTGCAAAACAATGTAAAATATACTCTTTAAACATAAATAAAGCTTTTAACCACTAAAACAAAGTATGTTCACTTTTGTACGAAACAAAAAAATCTTTGAATGCAAATAAGTGTACTGTAAATTCAAGTGTTTCCTTTTGTAAATAAATAGTGCACTGTAATTAAACTGCTATAGACTTGCCATAGAACTGTAGCAATAAAAAAAAAAAAAACTCACGTAAAGTGCAAATTATAAATTCAAGTTTGTTCAATGTAGTATGAAACAGTAAATTCAGTGGCGTGCCGTGAGGTTTCAGTTCAGGCCTTTTGTATACATCAGCCATCTAGAATACGCACGCTAGGGTTATACGGGTTAGGTCAGATTAGGTTAATACGGGAGTTGCAGCGTAAAGAGATTCGGAGACTGAAGATTGCATTGTGGGCGAAGTTGTAAACGGAGTTGTTTTTATGTGTTTTAGTTTTTCATAAGATTATGATAACGGTGGCGGTGGTTAAACTTTAGATGGTTTAAAGGTTTGTTGTGTTAGCGGTCGGTGCGGACACAACTACGAAACACTTTTTGCACGTGATGTGTTTTTGCTCTTCGTCTTCTTCATCAAACCCAAAGTGATTCCATACAATTAAATTTGACTTGCCTTTTTTGTTTACCAAGCACTTCTGCTGTGATTCTCTTGCCGTTTTTCCAGGTCGCTAGGTACAACTTTCCTCTTGGGGTGGACCTGCCGGCTAGCTGGCAGCAGTAGATTAGAGGGGGGCGGGGCAGAGCAGGTCATGGGAGCTTGCATGCGCGTGAATTAAAACAACTCAAAATTAATAATCGTTTTTTCTCGATTACACAGTTTTTGTAATCGTTGCGTGTAATAATCGAAATCGTAATCAAATTTCGATTAATTGCACAGCCCTATCTGAGGTCATAATTTTGACTTAGATTAAATAAACTTCTAAGTATTATAGATTAAGGTTTGAATGTGCAGTACACATTCATTTCATTGTTCTGTCAAACACAAATGTTTCTTTATTTGCCACAGGTTTCATTAAAGGGCATCTCAAGTACAACAGAAAAACAATGAGAAGTAGAGTCCTGCTGTCCCCGGCTAAGATGTGCATTAATCAGAACAAACTGCACATGGCATTCTCCAAGAAATGGAAGAGTGTTAAAGCAGCAGTGCCAGCAATGGTATATAATAAACCAGTTGAACTATAACTAGTGCTCACCTGAAACTACTTTAATGCCTAAAACCGCCATAAACAGTTCACACATAATGCCACCAGGGATTTGAACTTGGTATCAAGAAAAATGGCATAGAATTGAAAACACACTTCTAAGCCTTGACAACAACAGCAGTAAATACCACTGAATAATACTGGGAATAACAGCGCTACATAGTTTACAATGCGTCTTGCTGGCCATAATATTAAAAGTCAGATGTTCTCATATATCTGCTTTCTCTCAAGGGACAACATTTTTTGTTTCCCATGTGCAGCTTTACTGTCGGCACACTCTGCCAGCGGTTAGATCAAAACAAATGTAAACACCTTCCGTGTCACTTATAAAGTTGAGTTCTAATTGGAGCTCTTCTCAACTCATGCAGCCTCCTCTGCCTTCCCATTCGGTCTTGTACTCAAGTTGTCCCGCCTCTTCCTCCTATTGAGTGGATGTCATTTCAACTCCTCCCTCTCCCGCTCCCTCTTTCTTCTGACTAGATCTTGTCTCTGACCAACCTATTTGTCTAGTTTTCATTCTTTGATGAAAGTGTCACTACATTTAGTCAGTCTTTTCACTCATGTGAATCACTTTTTATTTAGTTATCGTCTCGTTTTCGCCTAGACTGTGACTATGACGAGTAAACTATAACAAAAATCATTCGTCAACCAAATTAGCACTGCTCTGAAGTCATGTTCATTTCATTTCAAACCACAAATAAATCTAGCTGTTCTTTTTCGTCCTGTGAACGTGCATCTCTCTGTCACTACATGTGTCAGTTTTGACACTTGCAGTTTCAGTCTAAATTTACTGCAGGTGCAAAAACAGCAGGATGCGTCTGTGTGGGAGTGGTGAGTGTGTGTGTGTGTATGTGTGTAGCCACTAAAATGGCTTTTTGTTTTTTAAATAGTCTGCCCTGCTAGGTCACTGCTGTGTTGTTTATATTGCTGTGGCTCCTGTGGCCATGGCAGTAGTGACGTGATGAGGATTGTGAGGGTGTCTGGGGAGAAGCAGCCGTGCTCTCAGTTTAAATGCTGCAAGGCTCTGGGGATGGACGCTCACGCTCAGAGTGTCTTTCCATGTCGGGCAGGACAAGTTGTTTTGTTATTGGACGACTAAAAATAAAAACCTCTGACCTTGACTGGTTGCTGATGACAAAGTGAAGAAGAGTGGTGATGAGAGAGATAGCGATGATGTGTGTGTTTTTGTGCTTTTGACAAAGACAAGGAAGGAGGGAGGAGAAATGATTATGGGAGTAGCCATTTTCAGCCAAATCAATCAGTTATAAAGAGGGACAATTTTACTGTTATTTTGGATTGCCAACATTTTTTTTTACTTTGAAAACTTGATAAAGAAATTCCAAACAGAATATCTTCGTCAGGGCATGAGTCTGAAAACACTGGTCTTAGAATGATATATTTTCCAAAAATATATCTGTATGTAATAAGTAGTGGCAAATGTGAAAGCCATGTCAAGGCCGTCCTGCTGTTGGTAGGGCTCCTAATGGAAAAACACACACAGCCTTGTCATTCAGGTTGGTGGACACCTACTATTCATGCACCCAGATTGCTAATAATAATAGCTTTAATTGCCTGATTCTACTATAGAGAAGTTATCACATAAAGATGAGGATATGTAGCTGATCACACAGAAAGCCAGAGAGCTGAGATAACATTCAAATCCACTTCTGATCTCTGATGTCTGCGAATGCACTACGGGGCTGTACAGTCTGTACTTGTCTTCCCAGCACTGTTCAGGACACGAAGCCTAAGAGAGAAGGTACAAATGTTATTTAAAATCTGACTGACAGCACTAGAGAAAATGCATAAAAGACAGCAAGAGAATCTAAGTGAAATATGGAGTAATGTAAAAGAGAGTGTGGGTATGGCAGAAAGGGAGAGCTGTAGAGTCTGAAGAGAAACACATCAGCAGTGAATGTGCTCTTCACAGTTTCTTTCATGTTACGAACTGCAGCCCATTATATGGAGAAGCTTTTTCTTGGCTCTCTTGCCCATTTGTGGCTAATGCAGCCTTCAAAGTCAAATGGAACTGGGTGGGTTACTGTGAGTCGGAGTGACTGTAATGATGTCATCTGTCTCCTGTCATCAGTGACAGGAAAAGAAATTTGCCTTGGTGCTGTTTACGAAGACTGTACAGATGTTGGTTAAAGTTTTATAGGTCTTGATTAACATCAGAAAGATTCATTGAATCCACTGCGTCTTTTCCTAATGTGGTGCTGGTGACTTTGTGTGTAGGCGCATGCACTGGTGTGTTTGTCTGTGTGTGTGTGTATGTGTGTGTGTGTGTGTGTGTGTGTGTGTGTGTGTGTGTGTGTGTGTGTGTGTGTGTGTGTGTGTGTGCCTGACGATGCTACACATTGGTATGTCATAAGTTGAGCCAACTAGGTTCCTGTCACTTTTAATAATGTTGGGTGCCTCAAAAATCAGTGGGTGTGCACCATAAGCTCATGGGAACACTGCAGCAATACATGTTTGTGTTTTGGTGACACTGACAGCGATAAAACAATTATCTGTTGTCTTGTCCTCCTCTACACCCAGCCAATCACATCATTTCCACTTCAGTAGAACGTTATTACAGCACATTGTCAGCAGTGGGCTGGATGTGCCCTCTTTGCCATCTATGAAACATCTGAAACAATCTTTCATTAAAGATAAAGCACCTGTCAGATCCAGGAAACATGTACATTGACTTGAATCAAATGGGGATTAACTCCACTTAGAGGCGTTACAGAGATTTTTTTTCTCAGGATAGTGTGAACATGTGATGTGACAAGTATCAGATTAATGTTCAGCAAAGGAAATTTTTCAAAAAGAAATAAGAAAAAGGAAAAGAAGAACCCTGAAACCATTATATTGTTTATAATGCAATATGGAGCATGCTAAACTGTTTCATTGTCCTTGCGCTGTTGTATTTTTTTCTGCTACAGGAATGGACTCATCAAATATAATTAAACAAGGTCCTGTCCTTGCTGTCAGTCATCTCTTGGGAGGGACAAAACAGTAGAACCGTGCTTTAGCAAATGGACCAGTCTCCACTGTGAAAACTGCTAAGCTAATTGGCTGGCTGTGAGTGCTAATATGAAACCATGCAGTGCTCCTCCTTTTTTTTCTCAATTGAACCAGCAAAGACAGCAGTCCCCTTTTGTAATGGAATTAATGGAAAAATAGGAAATGGCCTGAATTAAGTATTATGGGAATGTGATATGTAGTCTATATTAATTAGGGCCTTCAGAGTGAGGGCTCTGAGTGCTTAGTGCGAGTGTATTCCCATGTGGACCAGCCATAATTATGATGGGATTTCTACCTCTTCTTCCTCCCTATGATGAAAAGGTTTTGTTGTTCCACTACTTTAAAAAAAAATGGATGGAAAGGAAGGATCAGCATCACTTGATGAAAGGAAACTCTGAAAGTGCAGCTGCCGCAAAAAGCGTTTCATTTCATCTCAGCGCAGCGCCGTCACTCTCCTACTTTTTTGTCTCTCCTCTTCCTCCTGACTCCTGCTGCCTTTAAGTCCTGGAGACATACAGTAGCGATGCATCACAAGCCATATAGAAGATTCACAGAAAAGTGTGTAAAGACTGTTTGTCAGTGTATTGGGATCTCCAAGGATGCGTTTGACAATGGATGTCAGCGCTGCTTAGAATGAGGCGGCTGCATGTTGTGCTGTTCTGCTGAGCTTTTAAGAATTACTTGTGCATGTGTGAATGTAGATGTGTATGTGTGTGTGTGTGTGTGTGTGTGTGTGTGTGTGTGTTTGTGTGTTATTGTGGACCGCTTTGGCCGACATCCTGCTGTTTCTTATGGGATGTAACATTTACCACAGTGGTGTCTGTTTCAGAAGGAGCATTGTAATCTGGCCTATTTGCTGTCCCACTGCATAAAAGAGCTAAAGTGACTGAGAACTTTGCCAAATCCTGACAATGCTATTTGCATTGAAAGCTCTCTAGTCTGAGTGCCTGTGCTAGACAAACGTCACCACCCATAACCCTTTTTATAGGAACTGGGAAAGAGAGACAGTAGCAGTTCCAAGATGAGTCAGCCTAGCTCAACCAGTAGGATAAAACTTGGTATCTGGTCCAGAACAATGTTTACTGAGTATATTATGGTGACAAGCATCATTACACAGAATCCATTAATGGACTCTGCCACCTGAAATGACAACTCTTTACTGTGGGGCCATTACAGAGATTGGCTCCACTGATTTGCAGCGTCCACTCTTACATACATTGTCATACAAGTCTTGATATTTCTTTGAGAATTATTCCACAGAGGAGATTTCTGTGGTTACCAGAGGGACTTGAAAATGAACAGATTTAGATCTACTTGTAACAAAGTGCTCATGAAAGACGCATGGTAAACTCACTGGAGAAGTGCACAATTGCAGAGTAGGCTTGGCATTTCAAGTAAATACCACAGAGTGCTGAAGCGTCAGTTTAAGTATGTGCTCTTGTACACACATCAGCAATAGGCTTCGGAAAGCATTATATACATCAAGTAAATACAATGAGAGATGGTAACCGAGCAAAACTAAAAGGGTTCATGGGGTCCATTTATTTTCCCCAGAGAGTAATGAGAGGATGGATGCACTGACAGGGATTTACAGTGTGTCTTTGTGTCAGATGGAATAATAAGTAATAGAGATGATATACTGTATGTGTGTGGGTGTGTACGCCTTGCTCTTTCTGTTTTTATTGCATGTTTTGGTTTTATGTGTTCTGTTTTTAAGTGCACTGCTTTTCTGGCTGAATAACAGAGTAGCATTGTCAGATTCCCTAATGAATCACGATTCCGGCTCGCTACCGTTGGTCAAACATGAGAAACTCATGTCTTTCTTGTTACTCCCACCTTCAATTACAGCACTCTTGAGAGAATGTGTCACTTTATTGGATATCTTCGTTTCTGCTTTCAGTCAGCTGTGACTTGACTGACAGGAACAAAAGCAAAAATCTTCAGTGTACCTTTGTAAGCAGGTCTTTAATAAGGAAGTTTTACTACAAGTTGTACCTGTGTCACAAATGAGGCAGCTCTGAAATGACACAATGTCCTTGTGTTCCAACATGACTGCACTTGACATGTTTACAACTCTGCTCAATTATCTAGATTACACCTTTCCAAAAAAAAAAAAAAAAAAAAAAAAAGAAGTGACGTGAAGTGGGAAAATTAATGAAAGTCTTCACATACAGTAGTACTGTCACCTGCTAGACTGTGAATAAACCTGTTATGGAGCTGTCACTAAGTGCTAAAGACAGCAATAGGTTGAAATCCAAATAAAATTGGAACTGATGGTTGTTAAAATGAAGTCTGCTCTGTGTGTTTTTGTGCTCAGGTTTTCTTTCAGGTGAGGTTGGTTTTATTAAAGGACTCTTTTGCTGTGAGATTTAGGTGTTCTTTGGTCCATGATATAACATGACATTTTAAATTGGAGACTTGAGTTAGCTCTTGAAGTGAGGTTCGGTTTCACTACATTTGAACAAAGACTCAATATACACAGTAAGACACCTTATCTGTACCAATTAAGCGGCATATAGTATTCTAGTACAGCTCAGACATCTGTCCATGTAGCAGACCACATAGCAGACAGAGCTGTCAGAGTCTTCCACAGCTACTTAACTTCCTTTTACCTTCCAGCAGCCATTACCTGTGGCCACAGGAGATCAATCTTAGGGATCTGAGCTCTGACTGCTGTGATAAAACCTTACGTGGTGTCACAGCTATGACTTTGACCCTCTGTTCGTAGCGGGCGTCTGTTGAGCGTTCCATCTCACTTCCTTTCATCGTGACTGAAAAGTGAGGTGGTATTTATCTCATCGGGGGACAGATGAGGGCTTTTGTCCTGGGGTCGGTGACACTCAGTGGGACTGAGGGGCACGCCCATGCGATGTCTTATCAGATCAAACACGTCCTCTGTATTACCTCTCTGGAAGCAACCAGTGAGCCATTTTAATACTCCCCAGCCTGCCTGGTAATTGTTTGATTACTGATGGCTGGTGGGTCATTAGAAAAGAGAGGAAGATAGACAAGGCCGTTAAATAGAAGAAAGTAGAAAAATGTGCCTGTTGTTCCTTTATGCAGACTTCACTACAGACCGCCACAAAACCAGCCTGAAGGATATTGTCAAAGTGATGTAGATAAATGTAACACAGTAAAGGCACTTCAATGGATAGCATTAGCTTTATTGAAGGGGAAAAGGGTTTTATTTTTATTTTATGGCTGTACTGCTTTGTGTGACAGTCAACGAAGAATTATAGAGGGAATGACACCGGCGCCAACCTATATCACTTGTACATTCAACTGTTTGAAGCATATGGCTCCCAGAGGAGCGACTTCCAGCTGTATAATGCTGCTGCTGGAGACAGGCTTATTAAATACGTACATATGTGTACTGTAAGGCCCAAACAGGAATGTTTAGTGTACCCCGTGTATACAGCGCAATATTTTTTGTAATGTTAACTCCTAAATGGGCCAGAACATAATAGTATATCTTTGAAACAACTTCTTACAAAGTGTTGTAAGTCACAGTGTTTTGGGTGCTTATGGGTGGTTATCTCTCTCTATCTGTAACTGCAACTTGATTTTTTGTCACTGTTGAAACAATTTCAAGAATCAAGTCTCTTGAAATCAACACAGTATTTCAGTCTTTGTGTATGTGCTGCATTTTTTTGCATGTAGGATTATACATTTTATTTAATCTTTCTATAATCACAACATTTTATTGAGATTAGGACCTTATTTACAAAGCATTCTAGAGAACAGGAAGTATACACAATGGAACAAATCAACTACACATTAGAAAAAGAATGAATAATAACAGTCAGCATAAAAAGATAAAAATAAAAAAAAATTAGATAATGAAGCTGAGAGGTTGTTATGGGTAATGTTTGTCTGCAGCAGGGCTCACCAACACGGTGCCCGTGGGCACCAGGTCGCCCACAGGGACCACGTGAGTCGCCCGCGGGCATGTTCTAAAAATAGAACTAGTTCAGGGTTCTCCAACACGTTGCACGCGATCTTGGTTCGCCAAGGGTCACTAATATAAGAACACAAAGTTGATTCGTCATTTGGTAGAACAGGTCTAAATTTCCACCCAATCAAAATTACAAGTGTCCTGCCCACCCCCCCCTCCCGAGATGAAACGGTCAACTAGCTGTCAATCAAACTTTAGCGCTGGTTTGCTGCCTGTCATTGGAGAGGGGCGGGGCCCAGGATGAGCCAGATGCCAGGCAGGTAGTGGGTTTAGCCCCGCAACGATGTCGGCCAAATATAGTCAGGGAGTTATTTTCACCAACGATGAGGCAGGGACTTCTGTTTGACAAATGTGAAAGACGAGTGTGTGTGTGTGTGTGTGTGTGTGTGTGTGTGTGTGTGTGTGATCTGTGGCGTGTTCTGGCAGTCCGTAAAAGATGCAACGTGGAGCGGAATTTCACCAAAGTTCACAGCAACTTTTCTGGAGATTCTCTGGTGGGAATCAGCCTCCGTGAAGAGAAGGTAAAAGAGCTGAAAACTAAAGTCCAAAAACAACAGTCCATGTTCACTAAACTGACCAAGGCCAGCGCTTCAACAGAAGCATCAGTAAAGTGGTTCACATCCTGGACCCGCGCAAACATATGTGCACTATCTGCGCATGCGCTCAGACAGCTGGAGTCAGACCTGAACAGGTGCCTCTGCGTTGGACTCCAGTGTGATGACTGTAGAAGTGACGGGGATGGTGGATTTATGTGCACAAAGTTCTGGTTTTAATTAATATGTTTTGACAGCATATGTGAATTTAGAAAAGGTCAAATCCTTCAGAAATACAGCAGCACATGCTAGTGAAGTTTTATTGTGTGAGTGACAACGTTCCTTTTCACAATTTCAAAGTATTAAAAATGCACATACAGGTGTGTATTATTTGTTTTTAGTAATTCTATAAAAATATGCAGGACTGTTCCATTTCATAATTTTTGACATAGTATTAAAATATTTAGGAATACAGCATGCAAATGGTTGTATCTCTTTTTTCTACTTTTGATTTTCTTAATTAAAGTAAAATAATAGTTTCATATTAACACTTTTTAAGTATTGTAAATGTTAAAACAAAGATATATAAATAAATAAAATAAATGAAGAGCACAATGTTACAAACGTATGATACAAAATATGTGTATGTATGAAAAATAGCTATGTAAATAAATGTTGCTAAATTAGAGTAGCCCTCCGGCAACTTCATTAGGTAAAAGTAGCCCACAGAAGAGAAAAGGTTGGTGACCCCTGGTCTACAGTATGTAGGCTGTTTACAGTTCACTCCATGGAAGAAATCTTATTTATTAAATTATACATACAATACATCTTATAAAAAATATTTTTCAATAAAATTAATGCTACTCAGTAAAAAACAGGGGCACCTTATTTTAATGTTTCCATTCCCCTTACACGTATCAGTTACCTGTATCCCATGTAACAAAATGATTTATGGCTACTATGTGCTTTGTTAAATTTTGTTGAAGGTTTTTTTTGTCTGCTCTATCATTTCTATATTAGCTGTCAAAACTATATATTTGCATTTCAAGTCAAGATTACTATGTGAGCCAGCTCTGCAGGTTTGGCTGTCTCCCCCTCTGCTCACTGCAGTTTTGCTGACTTGTTTGTCAGGTGCTGGTAGGTCCTATCATTGTGCTGTTCCACCTGGGAGGGTGAAGATGGGCCATTACTGCAACAATACTTCTCCCGGGTCCATTACATGCACCAATCTATGAACACGTTCACAAAAACACACATCTCCTCATACACAGGCACCTCTGCGATGCTTTAAAAGTCCCCATCGAATTGGCTGTGATTATTGTGGTTACCGTGATTGCTATCATCGTCTCCCATCACAGCCATTATCAGCGGAGCATTTCCCTGTGCGCTCCTTTCAGCTCAGCACTCTGTTTACCCTAATGTGAGCTGGGGGGGACATAGCAGAGAGTCGTCTTCCATAAACACCTTGTTATCTCTCACTCCTTCTCTAATTTTCTCTCCATTCTATCATTCTCGCTCATTTCCCCATCTCTTGATGGGCTGTGTGGGGCGGCCGCTCTCCGGCTGAAATAGAAGATTGCGCAGGTTGTTTATTGCGTGTTTGTTTTGGAGGCTCATCGCCGTTTGTGAGTCAGCATCCAAACTTGCACTGATGCTTTCCTTTGCTGGGGTTTTACAGTTGTTCACCAATTTTTTTTTTCTTTTTATTCATGCCACCTCCATTCCAAAAGAAGGCGGCAGCCTATTTACACTCAAAATGATGCCTAAAAAGTAAAATGTAAATACTCTGTGCCGCTGATGCCCACTCTTCTCTGCTCTGGCTCTAGTTCTTCCTCTCTATTTTCCGTGTCTGTCTTTGTACTTCTTTTCATCTGTGTGAGGCAGTGTTAGCCAAAGCGCGCTCAGTTCTGCACAAATGGGATTCTTACAGTCCAAATAGAGAAGATTGAAATCCAGAGGCCTCTGTGTGACGGGTGTTAAATGTGTCATCCAGTTAATACTTTCTCAAACTGGAAAAACTGATAATTTCAGGCCATATTAAAACTTGATTTTCTGTACATTTTAAGTACGATCTTCATCTATTCTGGCAGGTACAGGTAATAACCTTTTCTTTGTTTTAATGCTACTTAAATACACTGAATTGTGGCTTTTTCTCTCCTATACCTGGGATGTTATGAGCACCAAAGCCTATGTATTTCCTCATAATGCTTGCTAGCAGCTCAGAGGAAGAACCAATAACAAGCTCTGTTGTATTTTGAAGCTAAAGCCTGTTTTTGTTTACTGAAAAACTTGAAAGTTGGCATTTGAGTCAGGGGGGGGGGGGGGGGGGGGGGGACTCTTCTCACATGGTCAAAGTGACTTGCATGTGTGTGTCTTTGAATCACACTCCCACAGTGACATTTCATTTGACTGTGATCTGTCATGTTATCCCCCTGTCAGTTCTTAAGACACGCATGTCACTACCAGCCGAATGTGTTCAAGAATGTGTGATTACTGGAGGTGTGAATCCACCGCTGATAATGCGTGGCCTATGCTGTTCCTATGCACACACACATACAGGTTTCACTTCCCTACAACCTCTCTTGCCCAGAGCTTTTATCAGCAATTCATTTCCCAGTATCTCAGCCATCAATCATTGCAGCTTGTCCTCAAATGCAGCCGTCACTCCTAAAGAAGAGGAGAGCGAGATGTATACACAAGGAGACACAGGCATAGACAGGCAAAGAGAGAGGGGGGCTTTTTAATTAAGATTACAATCGACAGGCACTTTTAAGAGATGAAACTTTGCCTCATTTTTGGAAGTGTGCTTTAGTTGGCTCTGTGTCATGTTTGTCCTTACAAGTCTGATTGACTTAAAATAAGGGAAGTTCACTTAGAAGGCTAATGTCATGTGGTTTTTCACACAACTTTAAATTCAACGTTGTATCATGAAATCACTAAATATACAGGCCACTTTTAATTGGTATTAATCTGTATGCATTATAAGCTTTCCGCATGTATGTTCGCGCCCTGTCAAATACCACGCACTGAGGGTTAGGGTTAGGATTACGGTTAGGGGTTAGGGGTTAGGGGTTAGGGCAGTATTTTTCAACCTTGGGGTCAGGACCCCATGGGGGGCAGCCTGGAGTTCAAATGGGGTCGCCTGAAATTTCTAGTAATTGATTAAAAACAAACAAACAAAAAAAAAACAACTTACTAAGAAAAAATATATGGTGAGTTGACAATCCCAATACATAAAAGACAAACTCTGAAGCTGAAACTGAAGCACTGTGGTACTGTTTATCTTTCAAATGTTCATTGTAGTGGGTTTAAGATGCTGCAGCTCTTTCATAATTCATAGTTTGAGTTATTGTTTGTTCAGTATTAACTGTCAGCCTTGTAAATTCAAGCTGGACTGACTGTACATATCCTGACCAAGGAAAATAAAATTCTCACTTTGTGCAGTAATCTACACCTGGTTTTTCTGCTTCTGTCCATAATAATATACATTATATAGACTAAATGTCATCTAAAAGTAATGTTTATTTGCAACAGAGAATAGCAAACTATCACATGATCAAAACAAATTAATTTTAGCAAAAAAATTTCTCCGTTTTGAATGTCTGTGGTCACCAGAAATTTGTGATGTTAAAATGGGGTCACGAGCCAAAAAAGGTTGGGAACCACTGGATTGGGGCTAGGTGAACCAGAGATCTTGGCATAAATTGACATGCAATCAAATGGCGTTGAATAACACGCAAAAGGATGTATAGCACACCAAATGCCATAAGAGCTGGTGTAACATACAACGCGATTTCATGAGATCAGTCTCTTAAATTCCATCTTCCTAAGACCGCAAAAAGTAAGGAGAACCCTCCCGATAAACTCCATCCACTGTAGGTGAACAACTGAAAAAGCAGCAGAAATCATTTTCATGAGGGCTAGTCAGCACGGTGCAGTAAAAACAGGGGCACGGAGCACAAGGGAAACATACTGAGCATCTAATCTGAGCATAAACCAGCATTCTGGGAGCTCAGAGTGTACCCTGGCCCTGAGCTGCATTGTTCACACGTTCAGAGCACTTATTCAGAGCATCGCCCTCGCAGAGAGCGCTCTCTTGACACAGGATGCAGAGGGAAGGAGAGGGAGAGGCAGCAAAGCAATCCAGTGTTTACTGTGGTGGTGAATAGGTCCCAGATACCCTGTACAGCTGCTGCTAAGTCATATGCCACTTCCGAACTGCAGAGGTGGGCTTCCTGTTTCTGCTGAGAAAGTGATTTCAGCTCCAAAAAGGACACTGACAGCCCCAGTGAGCATATTTGGGGGGCTGTGTTTTCATTCCACTGGCCGACCTGGACCCAAGTCTTACCCATTTGCTTTTGTGACTTAGCTCTACAACACTATTACCTCGGTCACACTGTGTCAGCCTCAGCCAAGATTATTTGTCTAATTGGTTCTGACTCTCACATTTGGGATAACCTTCATTAGCTTTACATGTTCCAACTGCTTCACTGGGAAATTTTCAAGCTTCATTTGTCTTATGCGGTTTGCGAATGCCCTGTCTGCTTCAGATGTGAGTATTTGTGACTTGTTCTTGCTTTTATCCCAGTAGGTGTAAGGATGGAGAGACTGGCCTTTAGCTCATCACTGAAGTCAGATTACATTGAGAGAATAAAGTGGAGGAAAAGCAGCTCTTCGCTGCGTGTAGAGGTCACATTTCAAAGGAAGCCAGGGCACTCAAATATACCTCTGAGCCGGTGCTGTCCTTCAGCTGGTGATGGTGTCAGTCTGAGTAATGACAAAGAGGAGCTCTTTCATCTGTCTCGTTTTGTTCCTGCTCCTTCATTCTTTGTGTTATTACCATGGCAGCCCATTTTCCCCCCTTCATCTCCCTGTATGCTTGATTTGTTTAGTCATAGAGATCTGTGGATTTCAAGTCTTTGTTCCCACTGTTGGGAGACATTGGGTTTTGATGTCAGTAGCTGCATTTATATGAGTGCACTCTGCAAAACAAATAATGTTCAGTGGGAGTTGCTTCTGGAGTTAAAAAGTTACAAAAACTGAGGAAACTTCAAACCTAACAAAGAAATACTGGCTGCTATTTAGATCTTTGTTTTATTTTCTTAACTTCCACTTCCACTTGCAGTGCATTATTCAACCATTGTTCAAGCACTGTGACCTATAGGAATATCATTTTGCTGATGCTTTTTGACTTTAAACCTTTGAAGTTGTTTGGAGTAGTGATGCAAGAGTTTTTATTGTATTACCTGCATATAGCAAGGTGGAGCTATCATGTCTTTGCTGTTTTTAACATGAATGTAAGCTTTGTAACCTCATCAACATTCAATAAAACCAGGGTATCATCAATCAGTAATTAGACTCTACATCTCTTAGTCAGTAATGTGTAAATGCTTGAGCATTTCTGCCTTTGAAATGTACAATGAAGAACAACTGTAAAAACATCATGTATGTTCTCCCTGTATGTTTTCCGCCTATATATGATTCTGCTTGATTTATGCATTATCACATAAAATAGCATATTATATACATCATTATACTTAAGTCAGTGATAAGTTAATGAAGATGGTGTCTTTTTTACCAATGTGGAGCTGATAGGAGGATGTACACTGCAAAAATCAAAATCTTACTATGTGTATTTTTCCGTTTTCTAGTCAAAATATCTCATCACACTGAAAATAAGACATAATCCCTAAAGAGTAACTTTTCAGTGAGATATAAGAACTTATTTTTAGACAATAGAACTTGAAAATCTTATTTCAAGAAATCTTACCAAGATAATTTTCACTTATTCCATTGGCAGATTTTTTTTTTTGCTTAATTCAAGCAATTCAAGTTCCTTTTCTGCCCTAACCCTAACAATGAGTAGCATAATTCAAACCTGTTAAAATAGAATTGTGTACTCACTGGTCACAAGAGAACGATCTGCCTGTTGTTGTGAATATTATAAACAATATCATTTCTTGTCAGGATTCTAACCTGTGATTGTTATATTCTACCTAAAGGCCCCCACAGAGTCAGGCGTACTTGACTCCGTGGACGTCTGCACGTACTAGAGGTGGACTCAAATTGGGACTGCCGGACATGTCTGCACAAAGCTCAATTTTTACAACCGAGCAGACTCCATGCACGCGTAGTTGGTAATAGTCTTCACATCGACCTGTTTTAAATGTGAAAGTACACGCAACGGCCGACTCTGTGGGAGCCTTAAGTTAGACAAGTTTCTTCATTGTTTGTATACTTATTCATGTTATAGTTTTTATCCATAAATATTTCGGGGGGGGGAAGGCGGGGGCAAAGAGGGGTGCCCAGCCTTTGACAGGACCCTGCTTGCCCCCCCCTCTGGTGCCTATGTTCATTAAAATTAGGATATCATCAAGCAATAATCAGACTATTTTTCAGCCAGCAAAACAATATACAGCACCGTGCAAAAGTCCTCGTCCATCATTAGGTTAGTTGGTTCAGTAAAGTTCTAATGACCGCACATATACATTTCTCAGTCTCTGTATTGAGATCCAATCTGGATATACAGTATGTGAAGTTTTTACAGCAGTACAAACAAAAGTTTCATGGAAAATGTTCTAGAAACCAAAGTGTTAGTAGTTAGTGTGACCTCTCTTTGGACTTAACATATGTAAAACCCTTTTTTCAGAGAATATCAGATGTATTGCATTAACTTTGTGATGTTTTATACCAGGTTTCATCCAACACATGTCAGATGTCTCTAACTGTTTGTGCTGCTTCTCGCCATGGGGTCAGAGGTCACACTAAATAGTGACCTTTCGAACACAGTTTAGTTTTTTTGTGTCTTTTAAGGCTGTGCACATATTCAATATATTTCTTTGTTTTATGTGAAGAAAAGAGAATGAGAAATAAATACAAATGTTCATTTAAACCCTGTAAACAGCAACAAAGTTATAGAGCATAAGACTTTTTCACAGTACTGTTTTAAGTGAAAATTACCTTTTTCCTTTTGAGATATATTGGTAGAGTGGAGAATGTTATGAAACAACCTTTGCATATTCATGTTGGGGAAGTAAAATTAAGAAATTGCAGGATATTTATGTGTCATTAATTTGACTGCAGCAAATAAAATTCGGATCCTAGTGCTAAAGAGAAAACCAGAGGAAGAGAAAGGTGAGAAAGGTGAGAAAGGAAAAATAAAATCACTTGTTTTTCCCCAGCATATGATCCTGCTGCATTTATTTATTAACACACATGTAAATATCCATTTATGCACATCATTATACTTAAATCAATGATAAATTAATGAAGTCAGAGCCTGTTTAGTTATTAGAATTTAACATCAGTTAGTTTTTTCCCTTATCTTTCTCTTTGCAGCTGTGGTGTAATCACCCTAGAGGGATCATCGTCCTTTCATTCATTGTCATTTCTGATGTGTTTGCAAATCTCACAAGTAACTGGTGCAGAATAGTTGTGCAAATTTGATCTCTTTTCAGGCACTTCTATACTCTGTAATTATTCTTCTGGAGTTTTTTAACCTTACGGTCAGTCATTTCACAATTCACTTGAATTCAGGCAGTAACACAATAAACTCCCCTCACTGACATAGAACCAAATGGCATCATTAAACCAGAACACAACTGGCTTATTCAAACAAGCATTACTCCAACCAGAAAAATAGCAAACAACAATAAACCAATAAACCTCTTTATTAGCCACTGTGAGTTCTCGGCTACATCAAAGAAACCTCCCCAGTAATGTACTGTGGGTTTTTTTTGGGAATCAGTCTGGTTAGGGCCAGATAATTATTGTAGTAGGAGTAGGAGCCAGTTTCTTTCACCATAGCAATTAACAAGGCTTGTTAACATCAAAGACAGAAAAAGACCTGAGGCTGACTTTCACACATAAAGTGCACTGAACTCATAGGAGGTTCGACTTTACATTGCAAGCCTGTGTTTTCAGATATTCTTGATTTGAGACCTATGAATGGGTCTGAAATTTTCAGCCAAAAAGCCTCCATGGCTGAGTGTTGATGAGAAATAAGAGAAAATCAGAAATGAAGAAACATTTCAATCATCCACATCACATCGTCTACATGAAGTCTAATCGGTTTACTGTAATATGTGTTTACTCATCTATATGGAAATTCACTGAAAACAAAGCTTTCATGCCCAAGAAATTTTTTCTCAATAATGCATCTTTTTATGTTTTGGTTAACAGAAGCTGCACATGGCTTGATTGTGTGTTCAATAACAAATCTTAAATGTCATTTTATAAAGATGTTAAGGTCAGAGACGTTGCAAAAATGAACAACAAAGCTTTCTGGGATCATCCTTGTTATCAAGCTTTGGTTGATTTGATGTTCCCCATGAGCAAATCTGGCTCCACACCAAGTAAATTTGACAGGTTCACAGAAAAGCTCCTTTTCCTGGAACCTCAATCACTCATGGATTCGTCAAAAAGTTGGGCTTCTAGACACATTTTCATCTTGCGTCAACTTTCTCCTACGGAGGAAATGGGTAAATGTAATCCCTTTTCTGATGCGCGAACAAGCTAATCTGCTTATTTCTTCCATTGTGGATTGACTTGGTGATGGCAGAGAGGCAGGTGATAAAAGAAAAGTACAGAAAGAGAGGTTTATTTGACTTTCTCCACTTCACTCTTCCTTGCTCTCCTCTTGGGAGACTGACTTTAGCTGTTGCTAGATTATCCTGACGTCTCCTATTCTCCTTCTCTCTGCACTCAATCTGTCTTTCTCCATTTCCTCTTGGTGGGGTCGGCACTGATCCCCTGATCCAGGAAGTTTCTGCATTTGTTACAGTGTCGCTGGCTTTGTTTTGACGCCTTATCTCTCATACAAGTGCAGTGAAGGGGAACATGACCTTGCCAATGTATTGCCAGCCTGCCAAGCTGTGGGTGGTAGATATAGTTGTGTTGCATACACTGTTTTCTATTTGCTGATACAGTCTGTTATGTGAAGTGGAGAGTGTATAGGAAACACTGAAACCTCCATCCATTAGATTGGCTGACATGAAGGGCCTCTGCATGAGGGTGATGACATATTTGGCGCTGGTAAGCACTATTACTGTACTGCATATGCAAGCCAAAGGGTAAAGACAGCATCAGTCACTCCAGTAATTTGTTAATCCTGCATGCAGCATCATTTTGTTCAAGTCCTAGGACGATGTGACCCTTAATCTCTGCCACTAACATCACTGAATGTGCTGAAGTCTGCAAGAAAAGGTCCCTAATCTGTCATTTCATGATGTATAGCATAACATGCATCAAATTTACAACCTGCCTCTGAGCACCAGAGGACATATTAAGGTAGACAAAGATAATGATGCATTCTGGGGACACCAGAAAAAAAAAAAAAAAACGCCAATCCAGTTTGAAGAGATCAAAAGTGAGAGTAACATTGGTTCATGTCCTTTATTGTGCTTCTGGGTAGATGATGCAGCTCATTTAACTCTTCTGTTGTTCCTCATTTTATTTCTCTTTCACAACCAAATGAATCAGTTCAATACAATTCAGCTCAGTTCAGTTTTATTTATCTAGCTAGCTCCAGTCATAACAAATGATTATCTGGAGGCACTTCACAAAATACATTGTTTTTCTTGACCAGGTATTAGGCATTAAGTTTGATTAGGTTGATGACATGACCCATTCAATTAACCTGATTGTGTTTCTATTTCTACATTATGGTGGCCGACAAGGACCAAACACCCAATGCGTCTCAGTTGGAGAAAACAGCTGCAAGTACAGGAATGATGGAAATTCACAAACTCAAACACAAGTCTAAACAAGGAACAAAAAGAGGAATGTGGTGCAAATGAAAAAATACGCCACAAGACACAAAAACACATGCATAATCATCAAATGCTCTGCAAATAGAGAAACAATGCAAAGCACAAAATGATTCAAACCAAGAAAATATCTGCAAACGAAAAACGCTGCATAACCAGTCAATGCAACGGAAGTGCTCCAAACCTGTAGGGGGCACTGTCAGCAGAACAGCTCAATGCAAAGACACACAGGAGGGAGAGAGAGATGGAGAACAGCTGACTGACAGTGTTTCAAACTACTGTGGGAACAAACTGAAAGTATCACATAGTAATGTTACTTGTATTTGATTATATTTGACACTTGTCTGTTGTCTATAAACGCTGCCCCCTACAGGTTTGGAGCACTTCCGTTGTTGTGACTGGTTATGCAGTATTTTTCGTTTGCAGATGTTTTCTTGGTTTGCATCTCTTCTTTATTTGCAGAGGATTTGATGATTATGAATTTGTTTTTGTTTCTTGCAGCGCAGTTTTTCTTTTGCACCACGTTCCTCTTTTTGTATCTTGTTTAGACTTGTGTTTGAGTTTGTGAATTTGCATCGTTTCTGTACTTGCAGCTGTTTTCTCTGAGACGGACTGGGCCGTTGCAATGTGTTTGGCCCTTGTTGGCCACTGTACTACATGCTCGTAGAATTGGAACCACAAAAAAAGATAGAGTTATAATTCTTTTTGCCTATATACAGGCTATATATTACTGCAAAACCTGCACATTAATGTGGGTGCCTGGTGTTCACAGCCTTTCCTACAGTGGAATATATATAATCAGTTGTGAGCATGAACTATCCAGTGGTTTTCTTGCTTGTCACCACCCACTACAACAAGAAGTGATATTATTTTACTTATGGTTGAAAGGATTTCGTGCACCTTTTTTACATTTACATTTTTGAAGGATACAGCTTTGACATTTATTATGTATTTAGGAAAATAAGTGTAAAAAAGTAGTTTTTTCATCATGATTTATTGCACATTTTGTTAATTTATTTAGCTACTTATTTATTACCAAAATATTCAAAAAATGTAGATATAAGTGTTGTATTGTTGTATAGCCAATCAAAATGCTCAAAAATTGCCCTACAGTGAGTAAAATGTAAAGATATGCTCTGTAGGATTTGTCCAGTGGTAGGTGATAAAAGGTTTACTGTCACCCCCAAAAAAAACAAAGAAAAAATTGGTGTTTCTACAGACTAATGACATCAGATTTATGACATCTTAGCTTTAATGTAACACTACAAAACAATACAATTATTGCCTTAGTCCAATGATTGGCAAAAATGGAAGAGGGAGGGCCTAATAACACAACCCCTTATTATCACACGTCCAAATGAGTCATTTTACACACTCTCATTTCATTATAATTCTTCAAAACAAAACAAAAATCAATATGATTTTGGCTTTGAGCTTTAAATGATCATATTTGGGGCGTGAGTGGTATTTATTTAAACGATGAATAAAGCCTTAGCAGTAGGTAAAGCATTTTATTTACTGCATTCTCTGGAACATTTATGTCCACAGGAGTGACAATGGTGGAAATTCTGACACCTACTCAGGTCATTCATAGTGTCTGTAAATTCCCTCTTTGTGGCAACATGCGCTTTTTATTTACTCAAAGGCTCATTCAGCTGTATCAGGTTAGGAGATGGAGTGAGGCTCAATAAACTGCATATGATTTTCTTCATGCTTCAAGGACAGGATACAAGCGGTCAGAGAGGGGAGGGAGAAATCTTCCTAGAAAGGCCAGGCAGATGAACTACAAGAATCACCATAGCAATAAGTGAGAAGATAAACGCAAGAGCTGCTGCAGCCCTGACAACTCTAACTTAAGTATCTGTGACACTTTATTGTGCGAATCACTCATATTCTTTTTGGGTTTTCATAAAAATCTAATGAAAGCAGGGCAGTAATTTTGATAAATGGTGAGGCCTCAGACAGTCGAGATAAATGAGCTGTAGTCTGGCTTATCAGATTTAACAAACCATCAATCTGCAGCAGAGTTCCAAATGAGAAGATTGAACTGTTTTAGATGTATTCATGATGCTGTGTTTCAGGTGGCTGTTAGTCTGTCCAGATCTATTTAGCTGAAAAAGCTTCCATTTGTAAAAGAGAACATTTTCCACTTTGAGCTTGTCCACTTGAGAGGGTTGAGCAGCTTTTAGTGCACAGTTATAACAATGTGGAGCTGCTTCCAATAATCCAAAGCATCTCACGTCATGTTCCCTACATTTCGCCATACGTAAAGCTGTTTCAGATTATCGTAAACAGCCCCAGATCTGCCTCAGCAAACATGCATCACTACAATACTAATGAGTGATTGTGTCACCTGCCTTCTGGGAAACAAAACAGACTGTACTTCATCTGAAGCTAATGCCAGCGATGCTTCCACTGTGGTTTATTTATGACAGGGGCCACATACTCCCAATTTAACCTCAAGTGGGCCAGACCGGTAATATAATAGTATAATAACTTAGAAATAATGACAACTCTAATTTTTTCTTTTTATTTTACTACAAAAAAGTATTACATTTACTAACTTAAACAGAAAATTTGAATAATTTCTTAGGAAAAATAATTGCAGTTTTGAGCATATTATGTCTCAGCTAGGGATGCACCGATACCGATACAAGCATCGGGTATCAGTCGGATACTGAGTGTACATCTATTTGTACTCGTAGAAGTGCTCCGATACAAACACACTGATACCACTTTACAGCAGCGTGACGTTCGCAGTTAAGTGCAGCAGGTACGTGGCGGAGGAGTAATGTCAGCAGTGTGGAGATTTTTCCAAATAAACGACAGTGAGAAAAGTAACGGTGACTGTAAATTACGTTAAAGACACAGACGGATACAGATGGAGCGTTCTGTCCATCCTCTGCCTACATTCTGTACAATGTTCTGTATGTTTTCCGGGTGCTCGCGGATGCGTACCCCGACGGAGAATTCGGAGCAATACCACCGGGAACTGTGGAGGTAGCGGGTTTTTTCAAAGAGCGACTGTGTGAGTTAGTGAAAAACTACTGACACATTTATGCCAACTACCCTCGTCAATATCAACATTAGCATCCGCATTAGTATTACCTCCTCTGTCATTGTCATGTTTATTATTATTTACTTTCTTCTTCGTCTCAAAAAACTTTACTCTTCTTCATGATATTTGGTAATTATGGATCATTAAGAGCGATGCCCTCTGGTGGATTGACTGAGAAACGCTCATTCCAACACATTAAATGTCAGTAGCAGCACTTTGTTCTAGTCAGACTAATGACAATGACAATAAAGCACATTTTCAAAAGTAACTAAGAACTGTAATGGTATAAATAAGTACTCATAGATAGATAGATAGATAGATAGATAGATAGATAGATAGATAGATAGATACTTTATTGATCCTGGGGGGAAATTCAAGATCAGAAATTCATTCATATCGGTACTCGGTATCGGCAAATAATCAAACATAAGTACTTGTACTTGTTCTCGGTCTGGAAAAAAGTGGTATCGGTGCATCCCTAGTCTCAGCTTATTAGTTACTCATGTGCATTACAACTTACAGATCAAAGTGGATCTACAAATACACTGAACATTTAGTTACAGGTGTCTGGAAAAGAAAAATATGCTTACATCCTCCGATCAGTTCCATGTTGCTAAAAAGACACCATCTTCATTAACTTAAGTGTAATGATGTATTTAATACTTTATGTGCCATATATGTGTCTTGTATCAGAATCATATATAGGCGGAAAACATACAGTGAAAACATACATAATGTTTTTACGGTTGTTCTTCATTCTGCTGTTACATTTCAAAGGCAGAAATGTTGAAGCATTTACTTACACATTATTGACGAAGAAATGTAATCTAATTACTGATTGATTATAGAATATTTATTTTGTCTTTTGGGTAACATTTGCTAATTCATCCTGGGGGCTGGTTTGAACCATCTGGGGGGCAAGTTTTGCCTTGGGGGCCATATGTTTGACAGCTATGATTTATGCGTATATTTATGATTTAATTTTGTCATTTTACAGGATGAGGAACTGTTTAAATATTCCTTGTTAAGAGCCTACCACACAAGGACAAGGTTTAGTCAGAGTGTACAGACTGAAGAATGCAACAGAAAGGAAGTGAAGTACTCATGTAAATAAGGTCTCCAAGGGTTTTACTTTTTTTCTTGAAATATAGGAATTTCACAGACCTCTAGCTGGATCTGAGCAAGCATGTTTTTACTATATCTTATATGAATCAGAAAGTATTTAAAGAGAACTATAAACCAAATAATTTGCAGTCTGCAGCAAATAGCACCAAATAGTCAGTGCTTATCATGTGTATGCCAAAATTATGCATCCCGTCTCCACCCTAATTGCCTCCAGTTTAATCAACACCAGCTGTCTTCTCAGTGAACTCATCACGAATCCTGCTCTCAATCGCATCTGTCTCGTTCTTCACCTCGACTTTTTCTCACCCCTGTTAGATTTCTCTGCAGGTAATGGTGTTGCTACCCCTGCAAAATGTAGATGCTATTGCAGGTAGTTTACCTTGTTTCTCGCATGCACTGCTCTGGTTTGCAGAGCTATTTGGAGCTCATCAGGAAACTTTTGGTACACATGGGATGCTATCAGGTGAGCACCAAAAACAACACAGTTCTGTGTGTACACCAGACAACCTAGCACAGCATATATGATGTGCCAGAGAAAGTTTTTGGTGCACACCAGAAATGTGTGAATACATTTTTTCCCTCACATTCCCTCTGTGGATCTATTTCAGTGACCTAAGGTGAATTTTAGAGGTTAACATTCTCTAAGTTTATTAATGCTCCTGCCTCCAATAGTTATTAGACATGGTTTTACAGAAGTCTGTCTTATTGTGCATCTTATATCAGAACTAGCGCTGACAAATGACATGTGACGAAACACACTCACTCATCTAGCTTGAGGGTCTGGTTGAGTATTGGTCTAAATATGGATTGTGTCAAGAGTGAGAATGCGCCTAGACTGCTGCAAACAAGCACTCTAAAAATACCAGCCTCCTTAAACGGCCAAGAAATCAGAAAAAAAAAGGGAGAGGAAAGGACGTCTGCTTTTTAACACTACTCCTTGTCATGTTTTCTCTTCATCTCTAAATATTATGCACTTGTCTGGCACTCTGCCAACTCAAACAGATATTCACTTGAAAATAGGAGAATCTCTTGTGGAATGCCAGAGCAGTAGCCAAAGTATGTGTGAATACATCTCGAGCTTTAGGTATCTGAGTCGCTGTTTTTATGAACGTGCACTGCAGCTCTGCATGTGTGTGTGTGAGGATGAATATATGAATAAAATCTGCAGGGGACTGGTGTGAATACACTTACAGTATGTCCTCAAGGTCAATTTAGACCAAAGTGCTTCTTCCATAACGACACACTCATATTGCCTTATATATATATATATATATATATATATATATATATATATATATATATATATATATATATATATATATATGTATTTAAGGCCATATGTAGAGAAACAGCTTGTGGGATACATTTGAGTTTGCTCTCACACTAACCATCATGAAAACCTTGAGGGCCTTTCTTGTTGCCACTGCCCATTACTTTCCCTTCGGATGGTGTGGCTAGAATTTCTGTCAGCATCACACTTTGCCGTTTAGAGCTTTTTGGGCTAAGTAGTCCAAATAACATGCCTCTAAAAGCCTCAAGAACAGCTTTTACAGTTGCCTTTTACCTTTAGAAGCCTTTGCTCTCCTGGTCACTTTAGTCTCTATTTCTTCTCCACTTTCCGCCTTTTAACCATGTTAAGAATGTCTCTCTCCCATCATGCATTGCAACGTTATCAAAGTCGACCACCCGCAGTTTGTTAATCGTGCCGATGGAGGTGTGAAATGGAGTGTTCACACTTGGTAAAGTGGTGTGCTAGCTGCTGCAGTCTTTTTTAGTATGAATGTGGTCAGCCATTTTGGATACTGAAGGTGACAAACATTACAGATACAAATCTTATCTGATCTCATTAGAACCCATTATCTCTTTGAGCACAAATTCAACCATTTTATTTATTTATTTACTTCTAACAAGTCCATGTGTGATATTTTTCTTTGAGCATTGGGCATGGTTTATTTCATGCAGCAGCCTTAATTTAGCTGTAAACTGTGAACAACAGAGCTTCTGGCCATAAAAAAGCAAACAAGCGTGAGTGGTTTTTAAAAGAATCCACAAACACTCACTCTGTCAGTGCCATTGCACTGACAATATTGTCCCTGCATGTTGTCCCCCCCCCCCCGAGTCCTGTTTTCTTTGCTTGTATTTTCTAACATGTAATCACGGATTGAAGCTTCAGCTCCAAAGTTGTGCCTGCAGTGATTAGAGTGAGAGGGGTAAACACGCTGTCAATAGGACTAATTTAACACACGCCAAGATGACTGGCCTCTGAAAGCCCTGCCAATTGCGCCCAGTTAGGAAAATAACAAGACGGTCGATTTGTTTTTAACCCCCCAGCTGGCACCGCTGTTTATGGCCAGGAGGCCAACAGCAAGCTTTAGCCTATTATTTAGTCTGGTCATCAATCTAAACACTAATTAGAATTGTCTCCCTATTGGCCTTAGTGCGTGTTGATGTGCGTATGTTCTAAAAATCTTCATCTTGTTGTTGCTTCCACTGAATGAAAGCTCTTAATTGTACATATTTGCACATTAATATGAATTCAGCTCTTCTCACATAGCAGTGTAACAACCCCTGCTGCAGCCGTCTAGGGGTGATAATGCCTCATTTAACATGATGGAAGTAATACTCTAAAAACAGTTTTTCAGCACTAATTGAAGTTTACTGTGTCCATGTCAAACTATTGAACAATGCAAATAGGCAGAAAAAGTGCCTATTATACACAAGTAGAAAAACAAAGAGATGGCTCATATGAGGAATACACAGAAGTCTCCTTTGAGCTTAGCCTCTTTTATCGCTGTTCTAAGTCAAAGGGATATAAACTATAGTTTGAAGTGACTTCTAATTAGAAGTTATGGTCACATCATCATGTCATCAGTCTTTAAGGTTACTGGTCCCTTTACCCTTTGCTGTCTGGTGCTGGCAAACAGCCATGAGGCATTTAATAGGTCATATGTGCCAGACTGTACACCCCACAAGACAAGTATGAATTCTAAATGCTCTGCACAGCTGTGGTGTACAGCATTTAGATTCAATGTGCGCACTTTTATCAAGCAAGTACAAAATGTCACATTTTGTAAATATCCAGCAGATTGTGGACTAACTCCTATGGCTCATTTTAAATAAACCATATAGGTGTAAACTTCTGAATGTGTTCAGGGGAACAGCCAAAACTTAACCCTGATGTAAAGTTATACCCTAACGCCCCCTACGCCTCTAACAACCCTGCACTCAGAGCTCAGTCTGTCTGAAAGAGTAAACATACAGTTTCATGTCTGAACTGTTGCATTTTTAAGTCCCCCTTCAGTCATGTTATAAGACACAATAAAAACATTCTGTTGAACTAATTTTCGTTTGTTTCTGTTTTTCCACAAAGTTCACTGAGCTTCTTACAAAATTGATATATTGACATCTTCTCCTCATTCTCACTGAAAAACTTGGAATCTCAAAATTGGCTCAAACACTGCAAACACTGTTCATTTAAGCTTATCTGCTAGGCACAATGTGTTTCTTGCTCCCCTGAAATTCCACTCTAAATCTCTGACTTCAAGTTTCAACATCGAACTTACTAAATCACTGTTTGTTTTGTCACAAATAACCCCTGAAATTCAGATACACTTCTTCTTTCCAGCAAATAAATAGAAGCAAACCAACAGAGTCAAACAGTGCACAGTTGTCATTCTGCAAAATCAAAGGTAACAGTAAAAACCTGACATATATGGAAGGAGTTATTGAATGATGGAAGTTCTTTTTCCTCATATAATAGTCAAATCTGAGGGCAGTGAGTCTCAGTGCATATGTGATGTAAAGTGCTTCTCAGGGTATTAGAACTGACTAGAATAAAATGAGGTTATGTTTTCAGTGCCCTCTGTATTAGCTGTGGCCACTGATGCATGCATGTATGCATACAGTATATATATTTTTGCAGTTATAGCAAAACTGAGAAATAAAGTAATTGTATGCATATGATAGTCTTTTGGATGGAAAAACATTTTTATGATGAGGAGGCAGAAACAAACACCAACATACATAAATCAGAATTTATTTTCTGTACCCTGATTTTATTTTCTTTTTTAACAGATTGTGTATTTCAACTTAACTTATTGCTGTCAATTGCTGTCAGTCAATTCCCTGCAAATGTGTGTGCACTTTCTTTACATTTCCATGCCTACAGTATGTTCTGCTGTGGGTGTGCCAGGAATGGGGAGGAATATTGTGCCTATCAACGTCAAGAAAAATATGTCTTTAAATTGATGCCACACTATAGATGTGTATTCGGGCTCCGACCACAGAGCTGTGCTGACAGTTGTGCGGTGTCAGAGGTTTATAGTCATGAGGGGTGCTCTCAGGACTGGCTGTGTGTTTATATCGGCTGTGATTGGGATTTCTCTGCACGGCCACGGGGGTGTCAACACATTCACATGCTGCACTCTATCAAGGCTCTGCGAGGTTAAGAGTGCAGCAGACAAGTTCAGAATCATTTCAGACGAGACACGCAAGCTTGCACACAAGTTTTCTCAGCAGTGAATATAAATCTGCATGCCTGATCTGAATTAAACTTCTACATGTAATTACTTTCTAAATGTAAAGAGACAATAATGTAGATTTAATATGGTGAGAAAAGTTTACATTTGAGCATAAGGATTAAATTGGATTTCACAAGGCAGAACTGTAAGTAAGAGTATAGGAATGAATTTTATACATAATGTATGTAACAATGAAAATTTTACAGACTAATTGAATCTTGCTTTAACATCTACATCCTTATAACCAGCCTTGTCTGAATTCAGCTGACACAGCATCAAAATCAAAGCCTGAGTTTCAGCGTTGGTTCAATCTGTCTCTCCACATATAGAAGGGATCAGTCTTTTTCCAAGTCTGAGGGTATGGCTGGATGCCATGGATGCTAATAAAGTTGCAAAGTATGAAAAAGGTCAAATGGTTGATCCCATTACCCTTCATAAGGAAAATGACAGTGATGGCTGGCCTCGGTGGCCTGATGAGAATCAAAGCAGTGAGGTATCACTGTGAACTGCAGTGGCGTCTCCTGTTAATAGGACCTTAAATCACTTTATGATCTACATTATTTAACAAGCCGCCATTTTTGATGCAGTTATGTATCAGCTGATATTAATTTACATCACACTCTTCATGTTTGATGTCCTTGACATTGAGCAGGTAGAGTTGTCTCTTCAGTGGAGCCCCCGATGTATAAATGACTTTCTCCGCAACTGATAGGACAGACAGTCAATATTATCTTCATTTCACTCTTGTAGCTATGAATCCCAGCTACGTTATCAACAGCTCACCCAGGTGAATGCAAATGTCACCAGCTTTGCCATGCCTTCTTAGCTGTGCATTCTTGAGAACCTGTTGCAACTATCTGTTTTCAGTCTCCCATCGGATAGCATAATTCCCTCTGCAAACATTTGTAATTATCACCTCAGCTCTTGCATCTCAAGTCTAGAAAACATGCATGCTTGAATATTGTTCATTATGGACTGCATAGGGAAGGGTGGATGACAGCGCACTCCTGATGCACCCATTTATCTGGCATCTCATCGCCGAGTTGCAATATTGCTCTGACAAGACGACCACAATTGCTTGGGCATGAGGGGGAAGGAGGGAGGAAGCAGGAGATAAAGGGGAAAACAGCAGCTTTAATATGGCAACAGATAAGAAAAGTGAGTACATGCAATCTATGTGCACCCCCTCAACCTGAATCTTACTATCACACACACACACCCCCATTTAGAATTGCAAATTTGTTTTTTTTTTACAAGCCAGGAAGGAGATAAGGAGTGAGGTGTTGGATGTATCAGCAATCTGAGCATGTTGTTCATTTCAGTTTATTTATTTTATTCCTGGCATTTATTTATCTCTCTGTCAATGCTCATGAATGTATGGTTCCTTAAGTACATATGAATGTGGGAGGTTTTTTTTTGTGAAAGTGATAAAGATGGATAGTATGTTTATGTGTGATCTGGTGCAGATTGTGTTGTATTCAAGCGTGCACTCAAGGGATGCAGAAAATTTGCTTTTCAGGACACTTCTCTGTGTGTGTGTGTTTCCCACAGCATTTCTGTTCAGTTTATTGCTGCGTGACTGTGAATTCAGGAATGGTGCAAGATGGGAAGCACAAGGTTGAGACGAGTTGATGAAAGTTGTTGAAAAAAAAAAGGAGACTGTTTGGGTTTGGCTTGAGTCAGCAGGCAGTGATAGATGAGCCCAGAGTGCCGCCTGGTAGATGGACTCCCAGAGATCACAGAGTTGTTCACCCTACACAGATAGACATGGAGACAGCTCTTGGTTGCAAAGCCTAGAGATGGTCGACAAAACAAGATAAGAAGTACAAGCCCATACACACCAAGAGGGTAGGCTACAACTGTCAGTCAGCAGAACTAAGCTAGAAAAACATTAAAATCAAGAACAGTAAAGAAAGAAGAAACAAGCTGGTGGACTTACAGCTTCTGAAAGGTGCCTTTAGGCAAGATTTGTTAAGAAATATTAACTGTGTGAATGCTTGCACAGAGAAACTAGTGATTGGATTGCTCTCATAATCTGTTTTTTTTTTTTTCTGTTCTCCCTTTTTAAACCCATCATTAAACTCATATTTTCTTAGTCCTGAAGTGACTGAAAAGAACAGAGAGCTGGTTGTTTTTTATATCATAGAATAGTCTCTTTTATTTATTACACATTAGCATACACGAGTCTTGCCTTGATCTGCTCTATGTACACCCACTGCAAATATGCTGTGCTTCCAAGTTTTACACACACACACACACACACACACACACACACACATGCACACACACACGCAGTTTAAGCTTCTTTGGCAGCACCCAGCGTGGGCCACGTCCACTTGACTGCTTTGATGCCAGGTCTGATACAACACGGCGTCTCGCCAAGCCACTTGCCCCTCAGTGGGTCATCATCACCTTGGTAACTGCCAAATGACACCACCCCATGTCCATGCCCTGACTCACCCATAGTGAAAGGTCATGAATCATGTCCTTGTGTGTCCGTAACATTTAAGAGCCGCATGATATCTGTGCAGCGACATACACAGGATTTTTTCCACTTGTACTTAAACACACATCACCTTGTACCAGAAACAGGTTTTACACAACTGTTCCTTTTCTTTTCAACAACACCTGCACACACTCATATCACAAAAAATGAGCCCTGGCCTCAGAACAAATATGTGCTGTGTGTAATCACTGACTATTGTTAGATGAATTACGTTGTCCAAGATGAGATTGCTTTCTTTGACAATAACTATAATCTAAACCCACGCATTTGGCCAATCATTTTAATAAGGTTGCTTGCAAACTCATACTTTGGCAATAACCACATATCTACCCACATGAACACACACTGTAGACACGAAGATATTCAGGACTTATGCACTTAGAGGTGATTGCTTTAATTTTCTCGTGTCTGCATAATATTCTTCAAATCTCTATTGTATTTTTCCTTTTTCATGTTAGATGATGTGCATGTTGACCATATAATGTTTACTTGTATTATATACTATATGCTAGCATGTATGAAGGAGTGTTTGGACAGACATTTTGTAATATTGGACCTGTGAACCACTTTCAAGTGTGCTCCCCTTAATCCTAAATCATAGACATTTTAGGTTTACAATACCAATACAATGCAAAGTGCTTTGGTCATGACTAGAAGAAAATTGTGGTTTGGATTAAATAATGCTGGACACATCACAAGTCATTTTAGAATTATATCCTGGGCTTGTTTATATGTATCTGCATAAACACATGCATTGGCATCATTATTTTGACTAGGTTTTTTGACCAAAGATGAAAGATTCCAATGTCAGCTGTTTCACTGTTAATGAAAACATAATAGGTAATGTGTGGTGAATTAGCTTCAGCTTTGGTCACATGCATCACTGTGAGCCAATGGTATCAGGTCTCTGATGTTCCTAATGTTCTCTTGTTGTGTTACGAGAGTTAGTCTCATGGTTCAGCAGAGTGGATTTCTTGGCTGTGACAGGAGATATTAATGCCATGTTCGGTGAGTTTGGGTCTTTCTAACATTGCTTTTGGTAATATAAAGATGGAAAGAGACATAAAGCTGCCTGTGTTTATGGCTTTCCAAGAGATGGTAAAGATGGCGTTAACAGGCTTTGCCTGTCGCAGCATCTCAAGTGGTCACTTGCGTCATGAAACAGTTGTTTATTTCATTTTAGATCTTATCAGGGGACTTTGTAATTTGCTGGTCTATGCATAAGATGTTAAAGATCATCATCACAGAGGCTCTCTGACTGTTGTGAAGTCAACGGTTTTTGCAGAATAGTTGTTTATTCAGGGAACTGAGCCACTTCTCCCATAGGACTCCATTCAAACAGAAGAGCCTCTGGTCTCCCTCTGAAGATGCCAAGGCTGTGACATGTTTACAGTTAAAGATGGGAGTCTTGTTTTTAGCCTTAGAGGAGGGGCCTGTGCTATATTAACAGTACAGTTTGAGCTGCCTGACTTAAGTGGCTCACAGGCTCTGCTCCATCCTTCTCAAACCCTCTCAGTTTTCTCCTCTTTTCCTCCAATCTACTTGACAATTCCCCACCCACCCCTAAATCAATCTCTAAATCCAATTAGTCATTGCATTAGACTATGAGGAAAAACACCACTGTGCACTGCAGCCTGACAAATGTTTGGCTGCTGCTGTTGTTTGTTTGCCATGTGAGAGCTATTGATCAGAATGTATGAGGTTGATAGAAGGGGGTGTAGGGTATGACCTGCTGGAGATAAGTGTTATTGTGAAATAAATGTTAAGCTCTTGTCTATTTTGCGGTTCAAGAAAAGGGAGATAAAAGGAGTGATATGCATGGACAAAGTTCTACAGGGGGTAAGAGAGAGAACGGATGAGGCAAAAGTGCAGAGTGGGCCAACATTTGGCAGCTGCTAGGGAAAAAAACAGGTGAGAAGGAGAGATAAAGGAGGGGAAAGGGAGCTGAAAGACAGAGATTTGGTAGGCTTGGAGACAGAGAGAGATTATGGGAAGGAGAGTGGCACAGAGTGAGTGTTATTGCCTGAGGTTGTATGTGTCAAAAGCAAAAATGATGATGCCAGGCGAGGATGGGGGTTGCCTGGCTATCTGGCAGTTTCTGCAGCCAAGGGGTGCCCACTCCAATGTGCCAACCTGAAAAAGAGAAAACGAGATAGATGTAGGGTGGGAGACAAGAGACAAGCTGAGAGAGTGGAGACTGATTTAGACGGGGATAAACAATGAGACCAGTGAGGAAACAGTAGAAGACTGTTTCCACTGTAGAAGAGTGGAAGATTAAAGGGCCAAGTCGCTTTACACCTTCACCCAAATCATCCTAAAATCTCCCATGATACTTTACAGTTTTGTAATAGTTGATCAAGCCAAAACAGAAGTGTTTAGGTTACTCTGCATAACACACAATTCCTGGAATGATACTGGACCCATGTCACTGTACGCTGTCCATACATTAACCAATCAGGAATAACAATATGAGCACTAACTGACAAAGTGGTGTTAATTTGGATTTTTTCATTCCAATGTCCTCAAAGCTGCTGTGCTTGAAACAGTACAATGGCAAGAGTAGAGATCTGAGCATCTTTGCCTTCAAATCACTGGGTCAGAGCATCTCCAGATCTTTTTCATTCCCTATGTGAAGTGTTTTTTGTCTTCCACAAGTATCTAAAGAACAACAACGCAATCTCAACCAGTCCAGCATCTGTGGGAGCAGAACGTTATTACCACCTTTCTAATATTTTGTAGGTCCTCCTTTTTCCACAAAACCAGCTCTGACCTGAGGCCTGGACTCCACCAGACCTCCGTAGGTGTGCTGTGATGCCTGGACTAAGATGTTAGCAGCAGATCCCTGAAGTCCTGGAAGTAGAGAGGTGGACCTCTATGGATCAGATTTATTTCTCCAACACCTCCCACAGATGATCAATTGTCCTGAGACTGTGCTGTCCTTCCTTAGTCCATTTTTGGTCAGTACTAACCACTGCAGGCCAGGAACACCTAACAAGACCTCCAGTTGTGGAGATGCTCTGACCCAGTCATCACCATTACAATATGGACCTGGTCAAAGACATTCAGTTTCTTACTTTCCTCATTTTGCTGCTTCTAACACGTCAGTTTCAAAGACTAAATGTTCAGCTACTGCCTAATATATCCAACTCAGTGAAAGTCACCATTATAATAAAATAACCAGTCATTACCAGTGGTCAGAATAATATGGCTTATTGGTATATACTTATTTGATTAAATTATCATTTAAAATGATTGAGCACATTTTTGTGGCTAAGGGTCATCATTTATTTGATATGAGTAAGGCAAGGGTTAGGGTTATAGGGTTAGATACTTACAAATGAGATCATGTTTTGATGTATATTCACTTTATGTCATTTCATATTAATGAAATAAGCATAAATAATGCTTAATGATGAGAGGATATGGTTCACATCCATAGGCCTTTAAAAAAGGCTCCACAATACTCTGGTACCAGCATTAACGCCAAGAGAACATTGCTTTTCTTAAGAAAGTAGATTATGAGTATCTCATCATTTGATCTTGGTCTCTTCTCTTCTCTTCTCTTCTCTTCTCTTCTCTTCTCTTCTCTTCTCTTCTCTTCTCTTCTCTTCTCTTCTCTTCTCTTCTCTTCTCTTCTCTTCTCTTCTCGTGTCATCTCACCCCTCTCTTGTTTGTGCCATGATTTCACTTCTCTGTGTTGCAATTTCAACATTTCAATATTTCATCTAATATTTCCAGAGCAGAGAGCAGTATTGCTGAATTATTTACAAGCACCGGAAATCTGGGTGAGGAAAGTCTGACACCAATACACACACACGCACGCATGCACACACATGCACGCACACACACACACACACACACACACGCACACACTATAGATTTATGGCTCTGGGTGTGGATTTTTGCCAGTGAAAAGTGTAAAATGGTCATTCTTGAACTGTGACCTAGGAAGGAGAGAGGTAGATCAATCAGGAGAACTGATCCCCCCCGCTATAATCACCATCCACAGCCCTGTCCCGGGGCTGATGGATGACCGTTCTCTAACACACCTTCTCTTTCTCATCCATGGATAGTCACACACAGGCGTACTGTATACACACACACACACACACACACACACACACACACGGTTACCTATAAATCTGGACAACACAGACAGGACCCTTGGTCACTTTCTTAGGCGAGCATTGTCATGGATATGTGACATTTTCCATTGGCAAACTGATGAACCCTGCCGAGATTTAATTTGTAGCTTCTCAATATGCCGTCAGCAGCTTGTGCATACATTGTGTAGGCTACGTGCTCTGCAACTGCACACCAGCTATTGTGTGTCTGCCAGAAGACTCATTTTTGGCCTTTATGTGCATGGGCACCATTTGTATAAATCAGCTCTCTCCTCATGTGCCTCCCTCATCTCAATTCTGTTTGCAACAAAACCGTATTAGAAGAAAAAAAAGAGAATTATGAATGTACAGTTTGCTGTTCAGTCACAAAGGGAGCAGTTTATTACTGGGAATGCTTGGTACTAAATAAAAGAAAACACTGAGAGAAAGGTGTGAAAATGTACTGAAAGATATTTCAAATTGTCGTAAAAACAAGTGTGAGAAAATGAAGTCTAACACAATTCAGTTTCCTAGTCTGTAGACTATGATGTTGTACATTAACATTTCAGTCATCCTCGATTACAGTATTTACTGCTGACAGACTGGTATGATCAGGATGTCTTTACTGATTATATCATTTCAATCAGACAGTATTCATGCCATTGTCAAAAGTGGCTGTGGTGTAGGTGAAATGAAAAGGAAACAGAAACTTGCACAAGAAGAGGCGGAATGAGAGGAATGGAAGGTGAAAAGAGACCTCCAGGTGGATGTGATGTGTGGAGGTGGGTTTTCAGTCACAGTAGAGGTTCTTTGTGGTTTTTTTTTGATCATGGTAAATTTCCACAGTAACTTAAACTGCACGTCCATCCTTCCATGGAGCTTGTAATGTTCAAGATAACAAAATCAACACAAACAAAAGTACGGCCTACTGAACAACTACCAATCCCACAATTTTCCTTTGGGGAAAAAATTTGGACTTTCCTTTATACAGCTGCATAATATAGAATCCTAAAACAGTGACTGATGAAAGTATCACAGCCTTGAACTTGCTGACCTTATAAGATTTGGCAGTAAGCCTACTTAATGCTTGGAAATCTGCTTTTATACTTGTTTTTACTTGCTCTAACAACATTTAACAACACCAGAGTTGAGCTGAAAGAGCAAGACTTAAAATGTCCTTCACATCTACTTAACACATTCATTTTCTGGACGACACAGTTGTAATTATATTGGCGCTTTAATGATGGAGCAGTCATATTGATAAGGCTATAACTCCTGCATTCACACAGTTGGTTTCCATCTTTCCTTTCTGGCTTTGGCTGCAGTGGCTGTATTTACTATTAGCCTGTATTGTATTTTTAAATTCCTCACATTTAGATTATAGTTTGTTATTTTTGTGATAAATATGTGACTGATAAACACCTGTCCATCATCATCCTTATTCTATGAATGTGCTCATAATTTATGCAAGATAGTCTGGATTGACAGAGGAAGCAGAAAAGCACTGCTGTGACATTGCATAATGTAATTGTAACTGTTAAACTTTGTTGAGATAAAAAAAAAACAAAAAACATTCCGGGTATGATAAGCTTGTTTGGCGCATGTACCGTATTTTTGACTGTTTCACCGTTAGCATGTCAGTAACATTTGCATCATGCATAAACAGTGAGCAACAGACAAGAAAACTACTCCACCATAAAAGCAGCCAGGAAAGGAACACAACAAAGCTAACCTGTTACACTTAAAACAGAATTTAATGCTAAGTTTTAGCTTATAGATGAACTTACTTATTTGCATATAGAGATGGAAAGTTTGATCTGATCAGCAGAGGTGTCAAGTAACGGAGTATAAATACTTGGTTACCTTGAGTAGAAATTTTGGTTATCTATACTTTACCGGAGTAATTATTGTTCAGCCAACTTTTTACTTCTACTCCTTACATTTTCACGCAATTCACATCAGACTCTAGCAAGGACATAGCAAACATATGTAGCCTAGTATGAAGAAGTCTGTGGCAGAATCAAGAGAACTCGAGCAAAATGTCTCAACCAAACACCAGCGAGGAGGTTGGTAGCGGCCAGGAAGACCATTTTCAGTGGGCATATATGCAGTTGAAAGAAGTAGCCTAGTGCATCCCAAATATTTCAACATTAACATTTAATATAAACATTATAGTCATTATGGCCTTTAGAAAAATGTTTTTTGGGGAGGTGGTAGTGCACTATAAGCCCCTGTAGCGTGGTCTAAACTTTTGTCCTAAAGGTATTTTTCCCCCGTACATTTACTTTTATACTTTAAGTAGTTTTGAACCAGTACTTTTACACTTTTACTTGAAGCTTGAGTTGATACTTCAACTTCTACAGAAGTCTTTTTAAACCCTATTATCTATACTTCTACCTAAGTAATGAATGTGAATACTTTTGACACCTTTGCTGATCAGAATCATTACCAGACACATGCATTTGAGCACACATTTTAGTCCCAGGTGTGATAGGGACACATTTAAGGTGTCCACTGGAATCAGATCATAAAAACATTCTTAAACAGGGACAATAAAATAAGGCAATGGCTACTGCCACAGTACTGTGGCACAAAATATCGGTTTGTCTTTTGCCACAGAGCCAAACAAATGTCAGCATTTGTACTAGAGCCAATCATGGATACTGTTACATGAACTCATTAGCCTCTTGTTGCCACAGTGCTGTGGTGATATATGGCATATACTTCAGTGCATTCTTTTGTGCATTTTGCTACCACAGTACTGTGGCAATTGATGGAAGAAATGACAAATGAATGATAGTATATAGTGTAGAATAGTAATTATTGTTCTAAATGGTCTTTATGTTGTTTTATGGGGTATTTGCTCTGTGCAGTCAGCGTCAGTGAGGCTGGAGAAGGTGGGCGGAGCTACATATTAGATACAGCAGTGTGCCGTGTTACTTCTCAGTTCTGTGTCAGTTCAGTGTATTGAGTGCTGTCTGAATTCTGCACTCTGAACATTGTCCCAGTGGCTGATTTATATCATTGTTGGATTTACCTGTACCACCCCCCCACACACACCCCCGTTTGAAAATCTTCAAAAAAAAAAAAAAGAAAAAAAAAAAGTGCTACTTCAACCCAGTATTGAACTCAAGTCTTCTGTGTTGCAGTTCAATACACTACAGAGGGGGCTAAATCTCCACTGTTGCATAGACTGACCTATTTGCTATCTGATTGCCTTGGTACTTTTTGGGATGTAACAACTTACCAGTCTAGACATGATATAACGAGGGTGCTGATTGGCTCTGTGGTAATAGACAAACTGATATTTCGTGCCATAGTACTGTGTCAGTAGCCACTTAAATAAAATAATACAGTTTAAGGTTACATATGAGCAAATGAACACCTTGAAAACTTGTAGTCCACATTGGTCTAAACCACAATCTAACCTTAAAATCCTCACACAGTTCTATCCCTCACGGTTCTATCCTTCTGCTATTAGATAAAACTACCTTTGAGTGTATCCGAAAAGGATTATATGTAGTATTGATATTCCTAACTCTCAACAACAGCTGGAAGTCATGTCCCCACACACACTTAGGAAAACCAAACAACCAACACAAATGCTATTTATCCACAAACTGTATCACTCACTGAATAAAGTATAAAGCTCACTGTTTGTGTGAGTATCATGAATTTTTCTCCTTTTAAAAAAATCTGGTTATTTTGACAAAATAACACTGTCTTATAATCCTCACATGCTGCATCAGCTGATACTTTACATTATAGCTGTGTTAGCTTAGCTCTGTTTCAAGACAGAAAACAACCACAGTAAAACCACGACACATCTCCGCTCTCTGTACAGTTTGTGTTGTCAATGGTTGCACTAAAGAACTGTTTGGAATCATCCAAACAAGGTCAAATCTGTCACAGTTTAGTCTGAACTGTGGCTCAACAAATGTTGAACTTAGCAAAGATAATAACATCACATAATAACTTTATACCTGCATAAGCCTCATAATCAAAGTCATCTGTGTAGCGGAAATGCTGTAATTTCATCATTAAACTCCATTCTTTTCATTTAGAGCAGTGTCCAGTGGTGAAAATGACAATACTGTTTCTAACCTTTATCACTTTGTCACTTTCTTTGACACTAAAAGTTGTTTCTTGTTTCTCATCCAATCTCATCACTTTCTAGAACTTTAGTGAAAGGTCTGTTGTGTTAGTTTCCATCACTATGGGAGATCGGCAGAGTGAGTCACTACTCCCTCTAGTGGTCACAAAATCCACGATTTTGTAACGGTAAATAAAATCAGTTCATATCTTTATAACCCAAATATTGGCATCTTTGACATAACTTCAGAGCTTTTTATTCTAAACACTTGATGATACTTTTTACTTACAAAAATGGGAAAGTAGAAAATCTAAATATAGCCCCTTTAAGGTCTATTAGTTTACAAATACAATTAATCATTCATCTTCTAGTTTAATGTTCTGACTGATTGAACATTACATTAAGGTAGCAATGATAGAAAAACATTACAAGGGGCTTTGATTTTTTATTTTATTTTATTTTATGATGATTTCTATACTTACATTCATAAGTTATTTTTGATTGTGTCAAACCTATTTTACTGTTAATATTCATCTAACACCTTTTTTTTTTCAGTAGAATTGTCTTCATTATATCCACTAAATCTGATAACTGTAAAGATTTCCTCAGTTTTTCAGAGCACTGAAGTTCATTTACATTTTTTTTTTCTCTGGGACCTCGACATTTTGAAAAGAAAAAAAAAAAGGGTCATTTGTTGCGTACATTGTGGCAACTTCAGAAAAAGACTTACAAAAAAAAAAAAAATACTGCATTTATTTTTCTTCGTCACTTATTTCAAGCTATTTCACAGTGATTCTTTTGGAGTGTCTTAACAGAGCTCAGGCTTTCCTAATGCAGGCAGCCAGCACCAGACCATACCGCATATCTCACTATTGACATCTCAGTATAGTGTGTGTTTGTCTGTGTTGAGCTTCTTCCAGGGCGTCTGATCAACTCTCTAGAGCTGAGCTAAAGCATACTGCGATCAATTCGTGGCTTCTAATATTGCCCTTTGTATAGTCAGCGATGTGTGAGGACTAGCCCTTTCTTCTTCTTTGTAGATCACGCTTTCTTCTGCAGCCTGTAATACAACTTGGTTTCATAATGGAACAGCGAATCATAATAAGCCGTATTATTAGCCAGCTCACTGGGAATTCATCAGGAGCCTCTTCCTCTGCCATTATTTCTTTTATTTTCTTCACTCTTCTGTCTTCCTGCACATTATTTTACCTCTCTCCCCCTCACTGCTTCCATCCTCTCTTGTGCTCTTTCTCTGTACCTACCTATTACTGATGAGTCGATTTCACGAGTCACTGATGCGGAGAGGGTACAGTAGAATATGCTGTATGTGAGTGTGAATAACAATTGCTGTGTGTATGCCTCATAAAAGAAACAATAATTACATGCACTGGCACTAATATCGCATGCCTCATAAAAACACAAATGGTCATTTCATCCCAAAAGTAACTCTGTTGTTGGGGGTGAATTTAGCTAATTATGTTCGGAAAACCCCACACATGTGATTAGCACTCAAAAGCAATCAACCTGTCAAAGGCATATTATTAAATGAGCAATTTTTAAAGAAAATACATAACCTAATTGCTTTTTAAGCAAATTCAAACACTGCATTCCTGCTCATTACTGCTCATATTGTATTTTCCTTCCAGCATTGCCTTCATTGCATTTTTGTGTTTATGCAGGAATAAGTACTCACATTAGATATGCATAAAAACAAGCAATTGCTCATTAATTACATTCTTGATTCTTTAGCATAATCAAATCAGAGAATCTTCATAATACCCAAATGGATTAACCTTCCTCATGTGTGTTGAATGAATCAATACATGTAATTGAAGTGGGAATAATACAAGTGAGGCAACAGAGAAAGACTTTTCCGAACACTACAGCTGCACATACAGCAGTAAACGTTTACTTTTGCGTATTCAGACACTACAAACACTGGTAAATTGGAATGAGTGTTGAAATGAGTGAATTTATCGGCAGTTGCCGTAGTAATGCAAATCAACTTATCTTACAGCATAACAACCTAAATTATCTGCAAAACATTCATTCCAATTATTTATAACCCTAAGATCTGTCTCTGTGGTGTGTATTGTATGTAACAGAAACAGAGAAAATGCCACAGTCATTTAAAGATCTAGTGTGTATTAGTTAGGGAGACTTGTATCAAGTATTAATGATGTTATTTGTGTATAATTGACATCGTGACTGGTACAGGGCCAGCCTGGGAATGAAACAACATCAAATGGAACATAACATATGATAAGACATGACAGAACATAATATAAGATAATGTCTAGGGCACTGAGGTCTGCAGATCAGCTTCTCCTTGTTGTTCCTAAAACAAGGCAAAAACCTACAGGTGAATGAGCTTTCTCAGTGCTGGCACCTAAACTGTGGAATGAGTTACCCACCCATGTCAAAATGGTTCCTTCCCTGGAAACTTTTAAATCTTGACTTAAAGGTCACTTTTATTCCTTGCCGTTTAACCCAGCATGAGAATTGTGTGGTCTTGGTTCTGTCTTCTAGTGTCTTTTTGTTTTTTATGTCTTTTTGTATTGTACAGTACTTTGGTAACCTTATGTTTTTTAACCCATAAAGACCCAAGTAGCCACTGATGACCAAAACCATCTACTGATCTAAGATATTTAATAACTTCTAAACCACTAATCCTATCAACCCATGTCAATAATTAGTGTTAAAGGCACTTACTCATCTTTTCATGGTCATTTGGACGTTCAGAGGCTCCATAGTGAACAAGGAAACACTGTCATCTCCTACAACATTGATTCACAAGTAAAATCCATGGAGTTGGATCAATGACGGTGGATGGACACACTGGGTTTATGTTCCGTTAATGAGAGATTTTGCAGAAAAAGTCACTTTTTCATCAGTTTTCTCTGTTTTTGATATAATAACCCTCAACTTTAATCTGAGCTTTTATGAACATCTACATGATCAATAAATTAAATATAGGAAAATACCTGATGTTCACTGAAAAAACACAAAATACAGAGGATTATGTCATAATAAATTGTGATAAATCACCAAAGAAAACTTAAATATGGAGAAAAAATATTTTGGAACTGCCACAAAAGTAGCACTGGGTCTTTATGGGATAAATGTGGTATATAAATCAAGTGGATAACATAACATAACATAACATAACATAACATAACATAACATAGAACCTTCTTTGACTCAAAATACTGCTGACAAGACTGATATATAAGAATCCTCACAGATGTTTTGTACCACACGGGTTACAAAACTTTACCATATTTCTGACTTTAAGAACCATTTTCATCCACATAATTGGCTCAACTCAACATTGACAAAAATTAACAGTAAAAAGCTGTTGAAACAGTTCGGAGTTCATGTTTGAGAGCCAGTCAAAATACCCATACCTTTTTTGCCTCGGAGTTTATGTCTAATATCAACATCTATTCAGTATGGACAAGCTTGGCGGTTATTTTGCTTGTCTCACGCTATTTGACAGTCACTATAGACTGAAGTATTACAGCTCCATTGTTCAGGTAGACGGGCCGTCAAAAGTAAAGTTGTTTGGTTCCTGTCTTGAGTATGGCTTAGCAGTGGGGGATTGAGAAGAATGTCACCAGGGTCACTTAACTGATGGCTCCCTCTATGACTACACAGCATTGCGTGTTTATTTATTTTTTTCTTTCCTTTTGCAAGTCAAATTTTCAAATAGCACTAAAAGCAGCAGAAGCCTTTTCACCCTCAGGCGCACATGTAAACATTTGTTCACATCTCTTAGGTTGAATGGTCCCCTTTCAGTGGGTACTCTCTCTGCCAGTCCATCTTTTATTTTAAAACCCCACTCTGTTTGTTCCTGCTGCGTTACTTGAAGTTACACAATCTGTTTTTAAAGTTCACCTCATTTTTCCTGTCCCCTCCACCATTTTCATTCCTTTGCTCATGTTTACTTCACCTGATATTCTTTTTCTGACCCTTTTCCTCAGTTTCTTTCTACATTCTCTTTTTTTTATTTTTATTTTTTATTATACTTTGCTCTTGTGTTCCTTCTCACAATATATTACCAACCCATCGCTCTTGAAATAATTCCCATTCTAGGTTGTGTCTGAAGCGTTTGTGTCTTCAAGATAAAATTGTTACATTTGCTGTGTGAGGCAGAAGCTCCTCTTGGTAACATTTAAAGAGTTTTTTAGTTTGGCTTATTGTTGTGGAGTTTTGCTTGACCTTCCATTCACCCGGGGAATCGCACACAAAGTTTCTCTTCGCAGCACGTATGCGTCTAGAGGAATCCAGATATATCTTGTGATTATTTAAATACAGTTAGTTAGAACATGGGATACAGTACATTGATTAATTCTTCACCATCCTACATTCTTCCACAAATACACACATCCTCACAAATCCTTATGTCATGATCTGAGCACTCTAGTAAGTCAACATATAGAGACTGACCAAGCAAGACTCCTTCAGGCTGGGGATGATAGAGTTGAATAAATTCTAAGCTCTCAGGACCTGAGGGCACCGTCCACACACCCCGTTATCCTCTGACTGTATATAGAGACAGAGCAAAAATAAGCAGAAGAGACACAGGAGAAGATTCAACAGTAGCTTTCATTCCTCAGATATAATCTAACAGTGGTATTCTCAGACTCAGAGGCATAAACTTTCCACGGTTCATCAGACTACCCAACTCATTAAGGGACCATAAGATGGCAAACATTGTAACTGTTCTCCGCCTAAACACCACAAACACAAAGTGACATGCTGCCGTCAGTGTTTTTCTCACACTATAATCTTCGCTCGTTGCTGCCTTTTAATAGGCCGATGGAAGACAAATAATTGTTTTGAGGGGAGCTGAGCTCTGTCCTAATTCAATCTTCTCACCACCCAAATCCCCACTCAAACACACTAATGCACATTAATAAGATTTCATAGCTCTTAATGGGAGACAGTGGTGGCGTAAATGCAGTTTTTTACTGCCCTGTGTACTCTTATGTTTGCATTTACCGGTTGTGTGTGTATGTGTATGTGTATGTGTATGTGTGTGTGTGTGTGTGGGGTGGGGGGGCTATCTGGTCTCAATCTGTTTTCATTAGCTGTTGCATGCGCTGGTGTGTACTTATCCATCTGCTGCAGGGGATACATGCACAATCAGCTGCACGAGCACGTAGAGTACATGCCCAGTGGGTGTTATATACCAGACAAAAACAGAGCATCCTCAGGAGTGACTTTATCTCCTTTCTCTTCATTCACTTTTCCTTTACCTTTGTAAAATCTGCTTTCTTTTTTTTTTAAGGTTTTTTTCTCTGGGCATTCAAAATTGTCTTTGCAAAATATGTGTGTTGTTTTTCCCATTCAGATCACATGGTTTTATTCGCAATGTAGTAAAACATGACAACAACTTGGTGGTCTTCAATCCTGGCATATTGTGTCACACAAACAATGATGCATGCTTGTCGGTCGCCTTTGCCATGTCATCTCCTTATTTCCTTCCTTTGTTTTAGGAGATTATTAAAAAAAAAAAAAAATCAAAAAGACAAAACAGAATTGCCCTTTGTCCTTGGCTGACAACAATAAGGTTAAATAATTGGTAGCATTAATGCATGTATATGGCTGGAAGAAGCGCTGTACAGATAAGGGTGTCAAGTCACTTTTAAGTTATGGAGTCATTAACAGGGTATTGCTCGTTGCACACAGTGATTCACCAGGACCTGATTGCACTATGCAAATCAAATGAACATCACTGGCTGAGATGGGTAAAGTTTTTACTCCAGACTGTCTCATACACAACCAGCTTGTGTGGAGGGAACAGACATTCAATCTCAGTTTTCATATTTGTAGAAGATCAGCAATAGCTCAGTCAGTGCTGAACTGGGTAAACTATAGGCAGCTTATGCAAATGTTTCCTCATTCCCTCACCTCTCCACACAATAAACAACACACACTTGTACAAACAAAGTAAAATGAAGAAAGGTTTACTTCTTTAATAAATCAAACCCGAGATGGTGCATTCATTTGTTTTCTATCATTGATAAAATCCATATTTGATCTTGTGAAGTTTCCCCACAGTAAATGAAACTCTTAGAAATGAAACAAAAATGTGTGTAAAACTCAGGTCAGACTTTTCTTCACAGCATATAAAAAATAGTTTTCATACTAAATCACTGCATAAAACAGTAACTGTACATAAATCTTTTAAGCTAATGCTTTGTTTGCCTCATCCAGTCTTAATTAGTTTTTATTTTCATACATAACGTTCATTTAATTGTGTCTTTATTTGTTCTTTCTTAACACTGTGTTTTTTTTAGTATTTATGAGTGAATAGCAAAGTTTCCAAACTGCAAATACCTGTCATTATCCCTGTCTCCTATTAATTTTCCAGTGACTGGATCAGCTCATTACTTTGTTTTCTTTTTTAATTGTCTACCTTACATCATGTCAAACCACATGTGAATTTAATTTAATTTCATATAGATTTTTTTTTTAATGTCTTCTTGGTAATCCATTAACTATTAACTGGTACAACCCCTTAAACTGCTATATTCACTCTTCACTCTTTCTGAGAAGTGTTGAAAGGCGCTGGCCTTGGGAGCACCCACTGTATCGACGTATCCTCTGTCTGACTCCTCTCAGAGCAGCCTGCATTTTAAGCCAAACTGAAACAATAGGCCCTTTTCCACTGCAAGAACTTTCACAGGAACTTTTAGCTTTACCCGGAACTTTGTGCATTTCCACCTAAATTACCCGGGTAAACATATTTCCCTTGCCCCCGAACTTTACCTGTAGAAGTTCCTGGTAGGGAGGTAGTGCTTTTCAGATTACCTGGAATTCTTGAGGGGCAGGACTGTGTGCTGAAGAATGCTGACTGGTGGACTACACTTGCAGCATTCCGTATTACGTTCACCTGCCATTCAGCCACTGTGCAGCATCAAACTTTGTTTTGTTTATTTAATTTCCACAGGCGTTGTCTTTTGATAATTTGGAAAATCAACCAAAAGAGAAGCTATGACAAGTGGATGGATGACGAGGTCCAGGCTCTTTTGAGTGTATTTGCACTCAAAAGCATTCAAAGGGACTGTGAAATGATGACACGAAACAATCGAGTTTATGTAAAATTAGCCAACAAGCTGGTGGAGCTAAATGTAAGACACATGCCTAAACAAATGCGAGAAAAGCTGATACGAAATACAAAAAAACTTAAGCAGGATTATAAGAACCTAAAGGACCACAATGGTTGCAGTGGATCTGACCACTGAACAAACAAATGGTATGACCAGCTGGGCTGGCTGTTCTGGACAAGCTGGTCCAGACACTTGGCTGGAATCCCTAACCTTTCACACATGTTTATTTTCTTTTTAATCTCAAGGCACCTTATTTTTTGCACCTTTTGTTTAGTGTTTCAATTTTTAATAAAAAAATTCTAACCTAATATTGTCCTTTCATTTACAAGGCATCAAAATATAAGTTGAGTATAAGTACTTTTCTTAAGTAATATACAATCTAATTAAATGCAGGCATTTGAGTAAATCTGTCTGACTTTAGGGTCTAACCTGGACTATATCTGTAAAACAGTAAAAATGAAAAAGGACCATCCATCACTCTTAAAGGTGGACATGTTTTAGTTTAATGACTGAGAAGTTGAAAATACATGTTCTACCATTTTAAATAAAAATTTACGATATGTAATGATGGTTAACTTCACCTAAAATGTATTCCAGATGGATTAAGTGATTCAACAACCAGCAAAACGTTAAACCCAAACTGCCCACTTACAGTACGGTGCAATTTTATGGTGCTAGAGCTTAGTTTCTGAACTGTACTTGTTCTGTGTTCAGCTAAAACCTGTTTGAATTCTACAGCTGTGACAAGTTTATGGTGCTGAAACTTAGCTGATGATTTTTTTTTCAGCGTGTGTGTGTGCGTGTGTGTGTGTGTGTGTGCTGGAATGTATTTCATCCATCTCAAGGTCAGTTTCCTCAACGGCTTGTAAAATCTGTTTTCTTTTTTTAAGATTTTGTTTTCGGGCATTCGCAAATTTCTTTGCAAGTAATTGTTGTCTTTCCCATTCAGATCGCATGGTTACCTCCGCCAAGGAGGTTATGTTTTTGCCAGGGTTTGTTTGTTTGTTTGTTTTTCTGTCTGTTTGTCTGTCTGTTAGTGTGCAACATAACTCAAAAAGTTATGGACAGATTTGGATGAAATTTTCAGGGTTTGTTGGAAATGGGATAAGGAAGAAATGATTAAATTTTGGTGGTGATCGGGGGGGGGGGGTGCAGACCAGAAAATTTAATCAAATCTGTCCATAACTTTTTGAGTTATGTTGCACACTAACGGACAGACAAACAGACAGACAGACAGACAGACAGACAAACCCTGGCAAAAACATAACCTCCTTGGCGTGGGGGGGCCCACGGGGGGGGGGGCCACTGATCAGCCTTGGTGGAGGTCTGCGCTCTCCGAGTGCTTTTCTAGTTTTATTTGCAATGTAGTAAAACATGAGAACAACTTGGCTGTCTTCAATCCTGGGCATATTGTGTCGCACAGACAATGATGCATGGTTGTCGGTCGCCGTTCATAGAGTCATCGTGCTTTCTGGGCCTTCAGCTTCTTCTTCTTACCACCACCTACTGGTCTGGAGGGGCAGTGCAGTTTCTTTTACCACTCCCCCATACTTCATCAGCCTGATTTGAATAAATTACTCGGAACTTTGGGGTACAGTGGAAAAGCAAAGCACACAGATTAACAGGAATTATTTTACCCAAGTTCCTGCTAATAAAAGTTACTGGTATTTTGGTGGAAAAGGGCCTGTAGAAACACTTGCAAGCACAAAACCCTGCGCTCTCTTTCTTATATTTTAAATCAATCTTCCATTTCTGCTTCTGCCTGAGGTGCTTTGTGCATCAAACCTCACCACACCTAACACCTCACGCTGTTCCAGTTGACAACTGCCTGTCTTTGTATTTTGCCTCCTACCCATTCCACTGCAGCTTCTTTTCTGTTTGCACGTCTAGTTGGATCAATTGATTCTTAAGTGGACATGCGCCCACTTCTACTAGTGGAGGTCTTACACATCACAATAGCAGTGAGGCAGAACTAGGCCTTTGCGTGGATTGCAATAGCATCGTTTTACACACATTTCACAAGAAAGACACACAAACATGGCTTACACAGCTCACCAATCCCTGTTACTATCACTCTGCTATTAAACAGTGCTGATAGCCAAAGCATAAACCCACTGCCTCACCCCAGAATCATTACACAGGCTACGTGTGTGTATGTCTGTGTGGAACATAGGTAATGTTCTTCTGACTCCTTTGTTGAGTCCACAGCTTCATCATCATTAGGCTGCTGCAGTGATAAGACAAAGTGATGGAGGGATGAGGAAAGAGAAAGAGAGAAAGGCAGAGAAAACGATGTAGTTCTGCCGCAGATGTATCAAGGGGATTACCTTCACAACTCCTACCTACCTAATAGACTCTCTCACCAGGTCTAATGAAAGACACACAGTCTTTTTTTAGCATTAATACTTCACACCTTGCTGCATTAAAAGTTTGTAAAATATCTCTCAGAGATGGTTAGATTTAATCAGTATATTTTTGGGCTACCATGAGATGTTTCAAGTATAAATCCCAACATTTACCCTTTATTTCTACCCCAACGTATTCCCCTTAATTCTTCCTCTTTAATGTTCTCTGCATTGCCAGTATCTTATCTTCCTTTATTAACAGCGCAGCCTCGTTAGGGTTCCTCAAACGTTAATCTTGTTACGAACAATCAAAGCAGTCCGGCTTTGAGTCACCCTGTGCAATGAACAGAGAACAATGGCAAAATGCTTTCTGTTTGAAATTGTTTCATCCGACTCATTTATATGTGTACTTTCTCCCCTTTTCCTTCTCATTGTCTTTATACTTTACATTTCAGATATTTATCTGATGGTCTTCCTCAAAGTATCTCCCTGTGTGACAGGGCATGTTAAGGATCACTGCCTGCTCAAACCTCTGATCTTTCCTGCTATTATCAAAGTTGATTGCACATCCTATCTAATTATGATGTGTTATAGAATAAACTGGACTAAATTACCCACTGTTGCAACTAGGTGAAAGGGTAAAGGAACAAATCAAAAAATTTACCTCAGTCCACTATATGAACAAAAGTATTGGGACACAGTGAATTCAGGTGTTTCTTTTCTAACAGGAGTCTGGGATACAAAACAATAATGACAAATGTCATAATATAGTTTTATATTTTGATAAATACTGTATCATTGCATTGGTTAGTTTGGTTTAAATTGTTATCTTTGCTTCCAAAAGGCCTCAGAGATGGTTTTTACTGAATTTATCTCAACATTGATGTTTTTTTTTTTTTTTTTTATCCATGACTATGATTTTAAATGTTTTACCTCTAAATTTGTAAAACATTTTTCATACTCTGACTGTAATTAATAATTTTCTACCACAACTAAGCATCTACTTTCTTCACATCTCACTGAGGAAGAAAAATCTCCCATTAAACATTAAGGAAATATTGACGTTTACAAACTATATGGACAAAAATATTGAGACACCTGGCTACAGTTCGTAAGATGTCCTGTTCATGCTAATTTGAGATATAAACATCAACATTAATAATCAATATGATATTTAACCCAATATAAAACTATATGATGACATTTGTTATTATTGTTTTGTAACCCAGACCCCTGTTAAAGAAACACTTCATTTCAACGTGTCCCAATACTTTTGTTCATGTAGTGTATGACTTAGGCAATTACGCTATAAGGCTAACGAAATGTAACTTGGAAAAAAATAGGTATACTATCCATGACTCATATTTTCTGCTTAGCTTCCTTCTATTAGTCCTTGTGGTCGACCTTTCTCTTTCCCTTCTTCATCTTCTGCTTCTTCACCCTCCGTGTTTTATCTCTGCAGAGACAGGCAGAGACATCCTGCTGATGTTTAGACCTTCCATCATAATGCTGATTGGTTATGCTGCTTGACAATGATTGGATTTTAATTGATTAGTTACAACCTAATTGGCTGATAGGCAGGAGCTTAATGAACACAAGACTCGAAGGCAACTTAGCATCAGTCTTCACTTGTAGAACTTGTGGAGATGTAGGAACCAGGAATTCATTCATTATCACAGACCGAAGTGGGATTCATTATCTGCAGACTGAAGGTTTGTTAATTTATTTACAATATGTTGTTGAGTGAAGGTGACATTCATTATTAATGTAGGTGTTGCTTTATATTAAACTGGTAATATGTATAAATCTAGAACCTCTTTCCACTAACATCGTCTAATGAAACGATAGTGATGAGTAGTTTCCTTATGTTCAGTCAACATGAAATGTATTTTCGTCAAATTCCATCTTTTGGTCTCCATGGTAATAACACTGGGCCTATGCACAGACCATGTTTGTGCAATGATTATGTGGAAATGAACGCAACACAGCCAGTGTCACTATGACTGGCCTTTAATTAAATTTCATATTCACCCCAGACTTACTAAGATTCATGGCAAAAGCTATTAATCTAAGGATGCAGTACTGTATATTTGAGGTCACTGTCAATTTTAAAGCCGCAGGAGCCTAAATCGGGGAGAAAATAACAGAATTTGCAAATTCTCACCTTCCTTTTGCAGCTCTCTCCTCTCAGCCCTGCTCAAAAGACTAACTATGAAGACAGATAGGTGTTTCATCCTGTTATGGAAAAGTAAAGGCAATTTTCTCAACGTCCACACACAGAGTAGAGCCACATCCAGGTCACAGCTGATGGAATCTGATCAGTGATTGGTAACTACAGTTGTCAGTCATATGTTTAACCCTCCTACTGGTCTCAAAAAACCTGTGATTAGACTAAATCTACAGTCTCAAGGGATGACCAAGGAATAAAGATAGATAGATAGATAGATAGATAGATAGATAGATAGATAGATAGATAGATAGATAGATAGATAGATAGATAGATAGATAGATAGATAGATAGATAGATAGATGTATTGTGCCCTCTCAGATCACTTAAATTACAATATGCTGAAAAGTACAGTTGACATGGATTTTTTTGCCCAGTGATTAAAAAAAAAAAAAAAAAAAAGCATCTCAAACGCTGCAACTTTAACATGAAAAATTATATGGGCTTTCTCTTACTTTCCCTTTTTTGATGAATTGCTTGTAGCGTTGTGTGCATCAGCTTGATTCTACTTGACAGGGATGTATTAGCATCATCCGGCTGCAAATGAAATGTCCATTGATAGTTTTTCTAAGGGAATGCAAAAAAAGTTATTGATCCGGCCTTAAACTAACTGGAACAACATACAGCACATCACTATCTTATCACAGCATTAACTACACCACATTGCCTATTACTGTGCATGGTTGTGTTTGAATGGAAATTTAAATGAGGAGTTGATCCTCAAACATTCAGTACAGTCTGTCGATGGTGTTTATTCTGGAGTCTGTCTGATAAATAAAGATCTGATCTCTTGGCGGTCATTAAAGAGATCGCTATGTCTTCACTCAAGGGGACATGGGGAGGGAAAACACCATTGGTCTCTATGTAGCACAGCAGGAAACTTACAGCAAAGGGCATGGACTGCTCACAGCATGCACACTGGTAGGCAACAGTTTGTGTGTTTGTCTGCATCTATGAGCTTAACGCCACCCTAGGTTGTGTACAAATCTCATGGTAAACCATAAGTTGGCAACCAGCATGAAGGAGGCAAACTCAGGGTTGGAGTTCAAGCAGAAAGCTTAATCTCTCTCAAGATTGACTCCACATTCACTATAATGCAAATGAATAAGAAAACACAGCTTTTTTCTTTTCATTTCTTTTTTCATTTCTCTCATGTCTTTTCACAGTCAGTCTTTTTAGTCTAAGAGACTTAGGCTTTCAAAAATGCTTCCTAAAGTAAATAAAACTGTAAGTGCTGGTCTGTTGGTGTGGGGTGGAAGAAGAAAACAGATAGTAACTGCCAGCTGTTTTGAAAGGAAAGCTAGTATCCTGCACACTGAAGTTAAAATAGCCTTTTTAAAAATTTTTTCCTCAGATTTCAAATGCGAAACATCAAAACAACACTAAAAATAGTGCACCACAAATCTAAATCTATTAAAATAAAATACCATGAAACTGAAAGCAGAGGACCTGGTGCTGATAATATTTAATGCTTCCTGTTTGCAGCGATAAACCAATAGGCAAAATGGTTCTTATGTCTACATTAAGTACAAGAGGAGAAAGTAACAGTCTAGAAATATAAGAAATTGCAACTAAAGGTTTGATCAGTGCTTTGTTAAAACTGATTATATAATTTTGCTGTGTCTGACATGTAAAGTTCTGGTTGATACATAGCAGATGAAACAAATTAAACACTAGTGTTTGTGAATGTTGCCCATAAAGTTGGTATAACATATTTTTACATTTTGTTAATAAATGACAATATGATGTATTCTTGAATAAAGTGTAACTGGGACTCGGGTGATTACCGGTGTGTATAAACAGGAATAAAAAGGGGAATGGTTGGAAAAAACAAATTATGCTAGTTTATGGGGTAACGGTGTAATGTACTGATTTAATGAGTCTACATATTTTGGATATTGGGATTTTTTTTTAAGAAAACACAATGTTACAGAGTAGAGGTCAGAGGTTCAAGGCTACCCCAAGTTACTGAACGTAAGTCACACTTTTTATAGAAAAGGCATCTAAATATCAAGATTACATTCACACACTTCTTATCAAGGTCTGAGCATGTGCTAAGGAAGAGTTAGGTTAAAAATGGTTTTTATCCAAAATTTCGTATCATTAAGTGATGTTGGGGAAAGAGATCTTTCCTTGTCTGCAATTATTTTGCAAGGATGTTTGGTACTTCAATCAGATACATCCACTCTCTGTGCATAATAATAATTATCATTTTCGTGTATTTCTTACAGTTATGGTTAAAAATTTGTTCTGTAAAGTCTCAATTAAGACACGGTGCACCCACAAATAGGGAGTTATAGGTGGTTTGATATTAGGATTGTATAATGGCTTCAGTTAAAGTATGCAAATTATTCTATAAGTAAATAAATTAATCTGCATTGGGGGAAATGGCATTGGTGTATTACGTGTAACTCCAAGTCCCTTCCTCTTTTTCAGCTTTTCATTTGTCTTCTTCCACTTCCATCCTGAGACCATTCATTTGCACCAGATGCACCATCAACATTCACTCAGTGTGTCATTTGTGTACAGAACATCAGTATGATCCATATGTGCAGCTGCATGTGTGCTCCTGTACTTAAATCTGCTCCAGTGCAGCTCCCATGCCAGCTGTTAAGTATTTATTTCACTATGTTCCTTTCCCCCCTCATCCTCACCCCTCCATCATTTCCACTCTTTTCAGGGTAGCTCCCTCTTCTTTCTCCCGGAGGAGATTAGTGTCTCCTCTGTGAAGTACAACTTGACCTTAACCCTCCCTCATTCTCTCCCACACTGCCTCTACCACTCCCTTCATCACCATTTGATGTAAATGCAAATGATTCATCATCCTCCACTGATACTGTATCACGAGCCTATGACTGGGGAGTAAGAAAAAAAAGGTTCTTTATGGAGTAGTTCTCCTTTCCAACAAGTCAAGTACCTCACACAGAGTCTTTTAAAAATCCCTGGACACAAGTTAGCATACGTATGTGTAGGTGAGGGTAAATGTATGGCTTTTTGTCGTATCGTCACCAGCAACAGCTTGAAACATGAACTCGTGGCTTTTTAAGCACAATGTCAAAATTATTCCTTTCATTTCTAATCTTTTTCATTGTCCCCATTTTTCTCGCTGTGTTTTCCATATCCTATTCTCTTCCCTTTTCCTTCCCTCCACCTCCTCCATCTCCACTTTGTGGACAGCAGGCATTCAGTCTCTTATCAGTAGAATCAGCCAAGCACAGCCACTTTTGGGCTGCAGATAGGCAGGATTGAGCTGACAGTGTGGAACAGCTACTGAGAAAGAGAGACATTAAAGATGAAGGGGGGGCAAGGAGGGGACAGCCAGGGAGCAAGACAAATCACAAATAAGGAAAATAAGAGGTGTTTGTTTTCTTTGTGGGAAAAAAACAACAACCTCGCGATAAGAACTTTTTCTTGCAAAAAAAAAAAATATATCAAGCATGGTCTGTCATTTGTACAGCAGAACATATCTCCTATACCATCTTCAAAAAAACTGGAAAGCAACCATTTACGAGTGACTTTCAGAAATCCTTGAAGCTCCTGCAACTGACTAACTTTTCTGCCTTACAGTGAAATTTAAATAAAAGATGTTTTGTTAGGACTGTTCCATATTAATTATCAGCTCCCTTACAGCTAATCATCCAGGAAGCTAATCATCACTACCTGTCTGCCTCATCTTCTGTAAAGTAAATATAGTCATATTTGACAAGACAGTCGGTTTACTGAATAGCAACTGAACAGAGAGCAAACAAAGCTTTAAAATGTCAGATACTTACACAACAGTGTCCTTAGGAATGTCCACATAATGAAACCCGCTTAAGCAAACTTAGGGAGTTTCTCATTATGTGGTGTCAAGTGAAAGTCATTTGTAGATTTGAGGATTAGGGAGGATTAAAATTGCAGCTAAGTAATTAAGCTATCTGATTTGGAGTCTGTGTGAAGTCACCTCCAAAAATCTTTTACATGTTAGAAAAAAAATTGTTTTGTTCTGTATTTTTTGGGGGAAAATCATAGCGTCTGGATCCACAGTCATACCTATTATGGCCCCATCCCCAATAATATCCTCCTGAGTCTTTCTGTTTTTGGGCATAAAGTAATTGTCTTGGGTGAAACTAATGTGCCACATGTATTTTCATTCAAAAACATGATGTAGCCAAAAAATAATAGTTTTTTGTCCATCTTTTTTCACCTCCATTTTAGCATTATCAAATATGGAAAGATATAACACCAAACACTTGACATAGGCTGTGCTTTTACTGCTTTGGCATTTTACCTTTTTTTTTCATACTATGAACACAGACGCATACAGATACAAGTAGTAAACACACTGTCCACTCAAACAGTCCTCCTCAGGACTGTAGGACAGGATGGACACACTTTCAACAGGGGTGACGCAGGACAACGGGGCCATGGCTGTCCTATCTGCAAGGACATAAGACTTTAACATATTCACATGGCAAACACGTGACTTTTTCTGTCTTTCTGGTGTTTTAATAACATAATCGGTGTCACTAACTTTACACTCCTCATAAGGACTAGAAAACATTGCGTAGAAACTTAAACCAACAATAAACAACAAAACAAGAAACAGATCACGTGGCTGAAACAGGCGGTTACGTGCATTCTTATAATGCTGTTTCAACTTAGGTTGGGCAGCAGAGGGAGACTGATGGGCCGTCTCGCAAGCAGCGGGCAACCACTGTCTGAATGAACTGATGTAGCCCAGCTGAAATGGTTCACCAGTAACTGGGATCGGATGTAAAAGAGCTGGGGGAATGGCCTGGTTAGGCTTCCCACATACTTGGCACACGAAACAAGAACGACAGAATTTGACATCTACTTGCAAGTTATCTACCTCTGGTTTTACATCAATACACACAGTTTTATTCAACTCAAGAGGGCTGTTCAATTCGCACGGCGCGTACAAAAAGGAGTTGGACAGATCCGGCAGATCACCCAGCCGGCGAGCTTGGGCACGCATTACGGCGCACACCGGAAAAACGGTAGGATCGCAGGCGGCAATGGAATTATCCTCATCAGCAGCAGGGCAGTCGGTTACTTCGGGTACGGCAGGAAAAACTTTTTGACCGGCCAACTCATTTCCAAGGATCAGATCAACCCCTGCCACGGGCAGCCGATCACGCACGCCAACGCGCACAGTGCCAGAGACCAGTGGACAGGTGAGTGAAACAGAGTGCAGCGGCATGCGGAAAACACTCAGTTTTATTCCCCACACCAACAAATCGAACCACAATAGGTTTTATCTGAGAACGGCACCACGCCGCGACGGACCACAGAATACTTCGCACCAGTATCTCTCAAAATGGTGATGGGAACCTGGTCCCCCTCACCCAACGACAAAAAACCATGTGAAATAAAAGGACGAAATTCATCATCAAACACAGGCTTTTCACATTTTACCGGTTCTGAAACAGATGCAGATTTACACTGTATTAAACCCACAGCAGAGGGATTTTTGGTTTTTGATTGCTCTTTTTTCTTCAAAACTGGACAAACTGCAATCAGGTGGCCTGGCTGCCGACAGTAAAAACACTCCCGACTTTCACCACCTTCAGCCGAAAACGCACGCTGGGCGTTCTTAGGAGAACGCACCCGTTCACCATCAGAAACGTCATGGCGCACCGGAGTCATAAAGACACTTTTGTGGGTCAAAGCGAACTCGTCTGCGAGAACAGCAGCTTCGGAAAGTGACCCGACTTTCTGCTCATTCAGATACACAACTATGCGCTCTGGCAAACACTTTTTAAATTCCTCTAAAAGGACGAGTTCTCGCAGCTGCGCAAAATCATTCACTTTACTGGAGTGACACCATTTGTCAAACAAAACACCTTTCTCCCACACAAACTCCACATATGTCTGGTCAGGGGTTTTTACACACTTTCTAAATTTTTGCCGGTAAGCCGGCACCAACTCATAAGCACGAAGAACAGTGGCTTTAACAACCTCATAATCCAAACTCTGTTCAACCGTTAGTGAGGAACACACCTCCTGTGCTTTACCGGTCAGCTTACACTGGAGCAGCAGAGACCATACTTCCCGTGGCCAGTTCAGGGTGCCTACTATGCGCTCAAATGGACTGAAATAACAATCCACCTCCGCCTCTCCAAACGGAGGTACCAGTGCTATATGCCAGCTCACATCGAATCTGTCATGGGGAGAGTGTGGGGATGTGTGTTGGACAGGTGAGTGGGTAACAGTAACAGTAGTAACAGGCTGATGTTCCAGCTCCAGGGCTTTCACCCTCAGGAGCATGGCCTCCACCTCCAGCTCTTTATGTCTTACCTCCATCTCCTTTATGCGCAAAGTCAGTCGGAGTTCTTCCGCCGACATCCCCTGCACAACCGGAGGTTCCGCTGACGCGGTGGGTGAAGACGGCTGAGGCTTTCGGAGCTCCTCCTCCACATCACCAGCTCCTGCTGTCAACACACCCCTCTCCCCAAGCTTCTCAATAAGGAGCTCCCTCAGCTCCTCCTTCCTAATATTAGTAGGCAGCGGCACACCAAAACGAGTGGAAATAAGCATTAAATCTACTTTCCTACAAGTGTCTAATCGCTCCAGTGTAGGATGCGCAGCAAAGGCCTCCAAATCAAAATCCATTTTACACACAGAAAAAACCTCAGACCAGAAATAGGCACAAAAAAATACTCACCGAACTTACCGGAAAAATCACACACTCGGAAAAAACACGTGGGAAAAAAAATCGGACGAGCCCCCAAATTATGTTACGCCCCGGCCTAGGGGTTTACCAGGGCGAACATAATGTGCTCTACTTTGACCCCTCCCAGCTCCCAAGCACACACGTCAGTCGAAAAACTAAAATTCACACTGTTTATTTTTATATCAACTAAGGAAGGGTTAGAGGAGGGAGCGGCTAAAACAACAAACAAAAGTATCTTCTGAGGAGCTTAAACTAATTTACCTAATCTAAAATAAATGCAAGAAACAAAATACAGAAAACTTACCTAACTACCTAACCAAAAAACAGGAGAAAAGGTGAAAACAAAAGAGCCGACCTCCCCTACCAGAAAAAGGATCGATTTACAAAAAACATCAATTTACAACTACAAGCAATTGAATTTTACACGAGCACACGAAGACTGACGGTCACACACACGAACCCAGGGTTGAGAGCTGGCAGGAGGCAAGGGAGAGCGAGGATGGAAGCTCCAAGGACATTTTTAAAGGGGCTGGTCAATCTTGTTCCACCAATCAGCATCCTGCAAACAAACAGACACAAAAGGGGCACAGCACACCTACAGGACGGGGGAGAACACACACACGCACACACACTAAACAGAAAGCACATACATATAAATAGACAAATTATGACCCAGGGTCATAACACAAGTCATACTTCAGGCATTTTGACAAATAAATACCTTGTATTAATATGAAAAAATAAATTTAGTAAGTCCCAGTATCAACAATGGAGGACAATGGAAAAAAAAACAACAAAAAACTGCATTTCAATAAAAACACCACAAATTATAGCTTAAACCCTCTTATTAAATACAAAATTTCACCTAAAACACACAGTACCTGTTAAATTGTAATTATTCACCTTTCTTGTGCTAATGAAACAGTGATTCTTTTGGCAGCCAATTGGGAAAAAAAAAACAAAATAACCAAAAACAAACAAAACAAAACAAAAAAACAGATCTTTTGTTTCATTGGATGAACCTCAGAGCATCAGATATCACTGGTAAATCCAGGATGTCCTCAAAACAACAGCTTTCACCCTCATAGACTACTATGATTATAAAGCTGTCAAACTGTTGTCCCCTACACAGCAAATTTGTGGAGCAAAATAATCTGGAGTTAGGTAAAAAAAGAGTGAAAGAGTTAAATTTCTGGAGTTCATTCTGTAAGTTTAACTTCAGCTTGTGTCTTTGATGGTGTAATTTTCGGGTTACATCTACCAGGTGTTGAGGAGCATGATTGAACACCATAATGGGTGTTGATTTCTGTACAGAGCAACAGAGAAGACCAGTGTGCTCATGGACGTCATATGAGGTGTCGTATAAGTACCATTTTACTTCTGAAACAAGGCTATTTATTAGGCTGGAAGGAACTTTTCTGTCAGCTCTGTCACTATCATAATGTGTATATTTCTGATCGGACTAACTTGCTAACCAGCTGCTAAAATTAGCCCTTGCTGCAAACTTAGAACGTCGAACATGCTAATTTTAGCTCGACGGCTTCTTGCATTGTAGTCTTAGGTAATTCATACAATTCATACAAGAGTTGAGAGCAAAGCTACTGAACAAATAGTAAGTGTCATGGTGCACTCCTGCGTTGCCACAGACCCCTCCCTCAAACTCATTATCAACTTCACCTGCTGGCACCTGTCACACCTGGAGCAGATCTCCATTAGGAGTCCGTAGAAGCACCTCCTCTGCTCTGGTACGGTGCCAGATCATTGCTGCTGCTGTCACTGCTTCAGACCTCCATAGACGTTCATCCCATTTCACTTCAGAGCCATAACCTGGACTCTCATCGTCCTGATCCTGTCTTCCCGTGGACTCTGATGTTTTCAAACCCAGATTTTGTCTTGTTCTCATGTATCGTTTTATGTTAATAAACCCATTTTCTCCCTTCAGTATGAGTTCAGTCTTTCACTCAGTCGTGACAGTAACTGGCTAAAACAGCAACAATGCTGAGCTGTTTCCTCTGTTTTACTTTTGTTCAGGCACCTCAAACAAATTCATGGATTGTCTCCTGGGCTATTTATATTGTTGAAAGAAAGCACTTCATGCAAGAGCACTTTATAAGCATCTATACAGCATGTGTTTGAGCGCACTTTTCAAAAAAAAAAAAACAAAAAACAAAACCCAAAACAACTAGTCATTAGGTGGTGTTTTTTGTTTTTGTAATCATTTTCAACCCCCCCCCCCCCAAAAAAAAAAAAATTAAATTGAAATATTAACTCCATTAAGTGTTGAATATTAACCCCCATTACTTAACATATTAACTCCATGCCAGAGTTCACATAAAATGAATTCCAGGCGAGAGTTGTGTTTTATTCTACATGAGATTAGTTTTTGTAACTCCCAGAAGAGTTAAATTTTAACTCCTGAAAAGAGTTAAAAGATCAACTCTCGGAAAAGAGTTACTTTAACCCTGCTCTAGAGTGTATTCCATGGTCTCACATTTACACGTAAATCGAGTTGATTTTAACTCCCATGGAGTTTATTCCAGAGTCCAGAATTTGTGTGTACAAAGGGTAACAATGCAATACTAGGTCTCAAGAGGCCATAACATGATAGAAAATTAGAGTTCATCAGCAGTAGTTATTCAACTTGATTGAAACTTACTATATCCATGAGACAACTATAGGTGTACACTACCACATTATGCAGGTCAGTGATTCATGTTGCTTAAAACAAATGACCATAGTATTGCAGGCTGACAGACACGAGGTTGGTTCTTGTTTTACTAAAATTCTCTACAAGTATAACTGTACACTCAAGTCCAGTAGGCCTAAGTATAAATGTCTTCAGCTCAAAGTGGTATTTGACACTTTATTTGCATCTTTCCCACAATTCCCATTTGTTTCAGAGCAGCTATTATTACTAATTTTGGTCAGGATGTATCAATTGAATTTTTTTATATGATGGTTAATTTTTCTGTCGTGACATTTACTAGTGCTTTGCATGGACTTCAATGGTAAAACAAGCTTAATTACACAGGACAGCAAACTGCTAATGAAATGCTCTCGATGGTGTGAAACTTTCAAGGTTGTTACGACTCCATCAGGACAGGATGGTTCACTTACAACAAAAGGTAATTGTTCTACATTGTTGTTCCTTATCTCACAGAAAGTGAACCTAAAGGGGCTTTAAAGTTAATTTAAAGCCCCATTTTGAGGTTTTGTCTTACGGCGTCTTCAATAATAACTTGAGCAATAATTACACTACTTAAACTTTAAACCACAAAGTGTACCATTCATCCACCCTACACACAAATTGTTTCCTTTAACTAGTGATTAACTGGGATTCAGCCTCCTCTGGGAGCTGTATGTAGCGCAGCGTGGATATTGTGAGGGAGATGCCTGCGGAATATGAAGTGGAAGACAATCTGGGTACATGGTTGGTAACAGGCACCAAATTAACTCTATGCAATGCCTCAAAATGCAGGGAAGGAAGGATGGGTGGATAGTAGTGGTGGTGTAATCTATCTATTTTAATGCATCTCATTATTAAGGAACAAGAGGCCTTGTAATATGGAAAGTAGTAGAAGATAGGGAAATGGAAAGGAGCGTGGGAGGAGGAACTGAGAGATGAGGAAAAGATGTTGAGGCATAATCAGAGTATAATTAAACTACTCTCTTATCCATATTGAGGTGCGTGTATATGCACACCGATATAGTGGCTAACACGGACATGCATAGACACACTTTGCAAATACAGTTACTCTTGGAAACACTGCAGAAAACTGATAAACTTACATGTTTATATGTATTACATATGCTCCTTTTAGCTGCTTTACATGTCTGGGGTGTAGTTTGAAATGCATGTTCATTTGGTATTTATGGGTCCTGCACGCCTGGCATAGTGCAAGGGTTTGAGGGGTGTCACAAAAAACGGGTGTTAAATGTTAATGAGGCAACTGCAATGATGTTTCTTAAATTATTAAAACTCTATTAAGGGATATTTTGGTGTGAAAAATTATTCATTATGAGCTGCAAGTGTCCCCCATGTCACTAAGAAAATAAATTCTGCAGGTGTTTCAACAATTGGCAAGTTATGGGCGAGACAATATCAATGAATTCTAAGACACTGCCACTGAAGGGCAAAAATGTGGAAATGCAAAGTGAATGTTCTAAAAAAAATAGGCTGATTAATATTCACTGAGCTAAAATGAGATTGTTACCAGAGCTCATGGACTAAAAGTGAGATTCTACTGACTCGCTCTCATTCTGTAGATTCTTATCTGAGAATCAACAGGTGGAGAAGGAAGATGTTGCACTTTATTTTCTCCCAGATGTTCATTATTTAACACAGAGGTTTCAAACATACGGCCCACTGGCCAAAACCGGCCCACCACAGGGTCCAGTCTGGCCCATGGGATGAATTTGTGAAATACAAATATTACACTGAAGATATTAACAATCAAGGATGTTAAAATGATTTTAGTTCAGGTTCTACATATAGACCAATTTGATCTCGAGTGGGTCAGACCAGTGAAATACTATCCTAATAACCTATAAATAATGACAACTACAAATTGTTCTCTTTGGTTTAGTGTAAAAATGAAAAATTACATGAACATGTTTACATTTACAAACTATCCTTTTATGAAAAAATGTGAATAACTTGAACAAATATGAAAAACCTGAATGTCTTAAGAGAAGTTAAATTTTTACAATATTTTGCCTGTTTGTAAATATTTTGTGTATTTGTAGATCCAATGTGATCTGTAAATTGTAATGCACATGTGTAAATGATAAACTGAGGCAAATTGCTAACAAAACATGCTGCTCACTTTTAATCGACCTCAGCTAAATATAGTGTAAAATTCTGTTGAAAGTTACTGTCCTATAATTTATCCAGTCCAATCCACTCTATTTATATAGCACATTTAAACAATACCAATGTTTCCAAAGTGCTGCACATCATACAAACAATAAAACAATTAAGAGAAATACTAAAAACAATAGATAAGTATATACAACTACAGGAATGCTCTAAATAACACAAAATCAAATAGTTTAAAAGTAATAAAATCAATAAAAGTAAATAAATAAATAAAAGACACAGAGGACCACACAACTCACGCAGAGTTAAAAGCCAGAGAATAAAGGTGGGTCTTAAGACGAGAAAAATAAAAAATTCCACTGTGGGGGCTTTTTGGACGTGTGGGGGCAGGGCATTCCAGAGTCTGGGGCTCAACAGAAAAAGCCCTTTAGATTAGATTGTCTTTGTGTAAAATTTATTATATACATATTTATTTTTGAAGGTACTCAGATATTATAACTGCACAAGGCCATTTGACCTTGAAAAAGCAGGTCAGTGGCAGCTATTTTCAGTAGGTGTCTGCTCCATGCCAAGATGCATCCACAGTATAAATTTGTGTGCAGATATCTCAGTGCATTCTTCAGATAATGCGATTATATCACTGAATGGACAGACAGACGGACAGATGACAAAATGATTACAATACCATGTTAAAATAAATAAATAAATAAATTGTTGTTCTGAAGACATGTTATGTGATAGATAGAAAACACATTTTGTCTCTTAATTCTTCTTTCTTTTTAATCTAACTTATTCTTAGATACTCATACTCTGCATTTATTTATTTATTGATTGATTGCTAATGTGGTATGACTGTTTTTGTGGAGCAGTGACCGTATTTTGTATTTTGAATTTCCCCTTGGGGATTGTCCGTCCGTCCGTCCGTCCGTCCGTCCGTCCGTCCGTCCGTCCGTCCGTCCGTCCGTCTATCTATCTATCTATCTATCTATCTATCTATCTATCTATCTATCTATCTATCTATCTATCTATCTATCTATCTATCTATCTATCTATCTATCTATCTATCTATCTATCTATCTATCTATCTATCTATCTATCTATCTATCTATCTATCTATCTTCAGCACAACAGCACATTTTACTTAAGCTGCACATGAAATGATAGATGTTTAATTGCCTATTGGATACATTACTCTGGACACTAATGTAAACAAGATCATTATGGATAATAATTATTTTATATCAACACAGAGACTTTAATCTCAGGTTCTTTGATAGTAGCTGCATTATTGTCTAATTGCAGAACCTGTTGAAGCAACTGCACATCAATCATTTTTCTAGCTATAAAGGGCTACGTCTTACACTCTTGCCAAACTTTCCCTCAACAAAGCTTTGAAGTTCTCATTGGATTTAACCATGATGGAGGCCAATTAATAGCATTCTGACTTTAACGCTGCATGTTCCAACCCTTACTCCACACAGTCTCAGCAGCACTACAAGCCTCTGGCCATGACAAAATAAACATACCCCCTGTTTCGCTTTGTGCATTGCTTTGTCAACTCTATTTTGCATCATACACCGCCATTCACACAAAAGGATTTTCTGTCCTTTTCTCCTTGACTGCGAGTAGCTCAAATGTTGCATTAGCATAATCTAGCACAGGAAATGTGCGAGTCATGAGGGAAAAGATTATCATCAGAAAGGTTATCTGGCTTTCTAGTGACACACATGACAACGCACACACATTATCACTGAAAGAAATATATCAAGATATTGTAAAAGATAGTAAAAGATTATCTAATTCATGAGATTATAATCACGTTATCATTTCTCAGGTCTTGAGGCCTCTGGAAATATCTTGTAATCTGCTTATTTAAAAAAAAAAAAAAAGTATTTTCCTCATAATTGTAACAACAATTATGAGGAATCGATTGGATTTTAGTTTATTGCTTTTTTTCACAGATGACTCACATGACCTCCAAAACTAAATCTGTGGAGCATGACTGACAGCATTTTGACAAAGCACTCTCAATAGCCTCAATAATGTTCATAAATAATGCATATATGTTAACACATGAAACGACCAGTATGTGTTGCATGCTCGTAACCCATTCCTTTCTCAAGCTGAGCTCTCTGGGTGATCAGTAATTGCCCTCTGGAATCATAAGTAGTCGGAAAAAATAAAAGCAACTCTGTATTCAGTGGATAGCTGACTTGATCAATTTACAACAAGCAGAAGAACCTCAGAGAACGAGCTGTTGACTGCATCAACTGGAAAAATGGGGTGGAAAAAATGTCTGGCCTTCCCAGTGAAGTTTTGAAAACATGCAAGGACACTGTAAAAAGAGAGCAGATTAGCTTGTATCAAGAACGTCTATCTTCTCTTTCCCAGTCACATCTCACTGTCTATTCTTCTGTTTTTTCTCTCTGTCTTCCTCACTCTTCGGTCCAGCAGGTTCAGCTGCAGTGAGGAGCCATGAAAAATGGATGAGTGTGTTTCTCTCTTTCACCTCTTTCTTTTCTCTTCACTCATCCCCCCCTTTCTCCCTCACTGCAGTCTGATCATGCGTAGCTGTTATATATTTATTTTGCCAGTAACGAGAATGAAGGACAGTTTCTTTTCTTTTTTTTTTTTTTTTCTAGTTGAAGCGAGTAGCTGAATAGAATGAGCAGAGACAAAAAAAAAAAAAAAAAAAAAAAAAATCATTGCTGCCCACAAAGCCGTGAGCAGGCAACAAAAAAGAATCGGGAGGGTCAGTGGAGCTTTATGCGTTATCTTTTTCACACCTGGAGCCCACACATACAGTGCACACAAGCTCAAAGTGTGTCAGCTGGTGCATCAACCACCAGTGACATCTCACAAACTACCTCCCCTTTCCTGCTCCTGCATTTGTGAATATGATTCAATGTTTGGAGATTTCAGTACATTTATTCCTCTCATAGCTGGCCAAATCCCTGTAGCCCTTTTGTGTCGGTGTTTGAGAAAGAGATCATGAAAGACAGCAAGAAAGACAGAAAGATGGGTAACATAGCACTATGAATGGCAATAGAAAGAAGACTGACCTCTGTCTAATCAGCTCTGGGTGTTTATTTTAGATAGGAGTATTCTGGGATGCACCAGCACTCTGATTGAGCTAACCTCTATCTATGAGCATGTTAGCTATTTATCCAGTTTTACAGATGAGGACTGCTGAGCTGGAATCACTGACTCAGTTTGATCATTGTATTCACATTAAGCTGAATGACCTGAAGTGACTATGGATCAGTGCTCTAACTCAGAGATGATTGATGAATACCAACCATCGCACTGACCTCATGGTAAATCTTTATCAGCTGCCAGTGACATTGTGTTGTTATGTACTTGTACGAGTGCTTGACAAGTGATTTTCATTTGTACATTTCACATTTCACGTACCGACACATACTGCAAAAAGCACACATACTGGTAAAGAATATTGGTTTCCACTTTATTTTATTGCCCTGTTACTAATCTTGACTGGGCTATTCCTGTACCTGACCTTTTGTGCATCCTGCCATTGCACCCCCTGCTCTGCCCCTACCCCCCCTCCCCTCCCCTTCTCCTCTGAAATTGCTTCAGTCCTGTATTCCTTTTGATGCTAAGAGGCCTTTGAACTGCAGCCAGCATCTTTACGCTGTGCTCGGTGGCAAAGCTGCGAGCAACTCAAATATTCATAGGGACCAGACCTCACCTGGAATACTGATGGACATAGGCCTGGACTCTACTGTATCAGGCTGGGCCGGACCTATGTGAGGGTGAGCTGCAGTCACGTTAAGAGTATCTGAACTGTGTTGAGGTACTGGTAGTAAATGGTTACAAAACTGCCAGGAGAAAGCGTTCTGTCATTTTATTGCATTGTTTGATGGATGCTACTACAAGGTGCAAGGACTTTTTTTTATTTCCACCAAGGTCATGAGTGTTGGTTATCCTGCTCTGTCTTGTTATAGAGGTGATTGTAAACATTGATATGGGGGTCACATGGAGGTTTGTGTTTAAGTTCATGGTTAGGTCACAACAGAACAACAAGACTACTGAAATACTGCTAGCTAAGATTTCGATACACTCTAAATCAAGGGTGTCAAACATGCGGCCAAGACTGGCCCACCAAAGATTCCAATCCAGACTGCAAGATGAATTTGTGTGCAAAAATTACACTGAAGATACACATTAAAAAGCATGTCAAATTCGTTTTAGTTCAGGGGCCACATACACACCAATGTGAAATCAAGTAAAATAATACCATAAAAATATATAAATAATGACTCCAAATCTTCTTCTTGGTTTAATGTGAAAAAAAATAGTAAATTATGCCTGTAAATATTGACAACTCCAAACTTTTCTCTGTTTTAGTGCAACAAAATAACAATAAATTATGAAAATATTTACATTTACAAATTATCCTGTAACAATAAAATGTGAATAACCTGAACAAATATGAACAACCTGAAATGTCTAAAGAAAATTCAGCACAATTTTAACAATTTTCTGCCTGTTACTAAGTGTTTAGTGTCTTTGTAGATCTGATCCATAATGCATATGTACAAATGATACGTTGAGGCATAATATTGTTAAAATTGCACTTATTTTTCTTAAGAAATTTCAGTTTTTTCAGATTATTCACATCTTTTTTGTTTAGATAGTTTATAAAAGTAAGTGTTTTCATAATTTAATGTGGTTTTTTTGCACTAAAACAAAGACAAAAATTTGGAGTTGTCATTATTTATAGGTTATTATGCTATTATTTTACTAGTCCAGCCCACTTGAGATCAAATTGGGCTGAATGTGGCCCCTGAAAGAAAATGTGTTTGAGACCCCTGATGTAGGGTGTAACAGTACACAAAGTTCATGGGTTGGTTCAGTACAATTCAGTGGTGTCATGGTTTGGTATGTTTTCGGTACAGCCAAAGAACAGAAATGTCCTTGACTTTTATAATTTAAGTTGCATTTACACTAAGTTACAATATTTACAGTTACAAACTTTCCTTTAACAATAAAATTTGAATAATATGAACAAATACCTGAAACGTCTAAAGAAAATTAAGTGCAATTTTGACAGTATTCTGCCTATTACTAAATGTTTTTGGCCTTTGTAGATGCAATCCCTAATGCATATGTATAAATAGTATGAAGTTGAGTCATAATATGGCTCAAATTTTCAACAAAGAGAAAAATTTGGAGTTGTTATTATTTATAGGCTATTATGTTATTACATTACTGGTTTGGCCTGCTTGATGCTTGAGATCAAATTGGACTGAATATGGCGCGAAAGAAAATGAGTTTGACACTAAATCAAGAATTTGATCTATTTGAACAGCATTAATCATTCTTGCAACATGTTCATCTTCCTCAGTAGCCATGATGCTAGTAAATAGCCACTGTCATGTGGTTTTGCTTCAGTAAACCAAAGCTTGATGCTATGCATGGCTGTGCTCCATTATGCAGGCTCCGGCTCTAGATTAAAACAGTTTTTTCATAACCAAATATCATTTGAGCTGATTATACCACAATAGGTTTCTTTTTACTCATGGTGTTCAGTTTAATTTATCACACACTTGACAACACAAGTAATACATATGTTCTCAGCTCTCTGTGAAGTGACTGTGAAGCAGCTAAGTGTTTTTGTGCACATGTAAATTCAGACTCAGCTCTGACATTTAGCATTGATCGTGAATGATAAAGAACACGCTGAGGTGTCTCTTTTTCTGCTGCAAGAAAGATGCATTAGTGTGATCAATCTTCATGTTTAGTTGAGATTTAGATTTCTCTTTGTATTCTCTGGGTGGGTGTCTGCAGACTGCTGTAGAGTTCAGTGTGTGTTGCGTTTAAAGGTGGCATAGGAGATGGTAATCCAACATACTTTTTGTGAAAATCAGCAGTTATCTCCTCACGGCTCATAGTCTATTCTGTGTGTGATCGGAAAACAATATCTGGTGTTTGTACACAGAGCTGGCTTTGTGAATGAGGAGAAAAACAGTATGGTCAGGATCTCACAACAGCTGACCAGTAACAGGGAGCCGTTCCTACTGCTGTATTAACACTGATATTGAGATAGGAAATGCATCTGCAACTGGGTGCTTCTATGAAACTGGTCCCCAAAAACAGGACATGGGGACTAAAAATTCAAACCAGATGTAGACTAATGTTATGAAGCACTTTAGTTCTATTTTAAAAATAAATACTTACTGAGATAAAAGAGAAACTACTTTTCAGATGAAACCCATTTTTGTATTATTTTACAATACATTTAAAGCTATACCTACCGATGTGGCATTTCTCACAGCACTTAGTAAAAGTTTGAACATGAACAACCCGCCTCCCTCCAAAGCCCCGCCCCCTTCCCTCTGCCTGAGCTCTGAGGCTCTTCCTCCTCTCTCCTGATGCGCGATGGAAATGGAGGAGGAAGCAGAGGTGGAGGTCCGGTCCGTTTTGGCGTGTCTGCGGACCCCTCCCTCAGTAATCAGATGCATCATCCACCTGCCGCGGGCCCGCGGCTCCTGTTCCATCAGTAGACCTGGTCTGTGCAGTACTGGGTCAGTGTCTTCACTGCAGTGCCCAGGGGATGGGCGCGCGCACTATGAACGCGCGGCCTCCAGGAATTTTCCGTGGACATTTGAAGTTTCATAGTCCATACAATTATCATCCTACATCATCTTACAGTGTGTGACACCATGTACATGTACCTGTATGAGTCCCACCGTCATAAAAGCTGAGCTTTATGCAGACCTGTTCAGTCCAGTACAGCTGACTTCCGGACTTTCATCTCCATCCTTCATTCATCAGACTCCTGTTTGTTCCCCTCAGTTGTCGTTTCTGTTCATAAATCCATTTTATCCCTTCCACATGTGCATGTCAGTTCTATCTAAACACATCCTAGACAGTAGACTGTGGTCAGTGACAGGAAAAGCAGCGCGAGTGAAGTGTCAGATTCAGAGGGACACATATCGGATGTGAGACGGCGATAATGGATCGGATGCTGGACGGCCGTAATGGATGACTGACAGGAGGCTCAGCCAAGTTCGGCCAATTATTTTATTTGGACCGACTAAAATGATTGGTCAGACTTTTATCAGAAATATATGAGAATTAAACATTTTTGAGTTTCAATACCTGGCGGATTTCTTTTACATTTTAATTTGACACACACTTATTAGGAGCATTTTAAGATGACAAAAGAAAAGTGTAAAAATGCCACATCATACGTTATAGCTTTAATACCAAAATCTGTATGTAACACAGTCAGAAGGGCACAAAAATAATGCGCTACAATTTTTTTGAATATCTTTTTGTTCTCTCACAGGTACATTTTGGGAATTGAACAAATTATGCAAGACAGAGTGTTTCACAAACATGACCGCTGTTGCAAAATCATTCAGCCTATTTATATGCGATTAACTGGGCAGGTTCTGCGTGTAACTTAAGTGGGCATGATGGGTTACAGTCAAAACCTGGAATGAAACTGCAGATTTATGATAAACCTGCATGTCTGGATTACAAAAACCACTAGGATCATCAAACTTAACACAGTGTCTTTATTTATAGTAGTATATAAGACTATTTCAAGCCATGTTTTCAAGATCAAATGCACTGACACTAGGTAGCTTTTCCTGTTCCAATTTTGGTCCTATTTTTGGCCCAAATATTTGATAAAAAATTCATTAATTTTGGGATGGCTCAGAGCAAGAGTATAATTTTTTTTTTTTCATTTATCTGAGGTCATCATTAGGTACATCCTGGAGGGAAATATGTCTACATTTGTCTTTTATTATTGGGTCTAAAAAGCTGGCAAAGTACCAGATACCAAAATGTACCCAGTTTCATAGAAGCATTCAATTCACATCCATGAATTTGAGGGTGGCTCTGTTAAGAAAGCTGAGTTTGTTTGACATGAAATATCAACAGTCTCTCAGGAATAGTTTGTTCAATCTTTTCATGTTTGTTACCTAAAGTTATTCATAAATAATTGTGGTCTCCTGTGTTTTGGCCCATCAAGTGTTGCAGTGAGTTGAAGCTGTTAAATTATAAAACATTTAAGCTGTTCAACCTGGCAGTGAAGAACATTTGAATAATCATAGTTATTTAAATTAGATTAGTCCCCTTTTCTCCCTGCTGAAAATAGCTCCCTAAAGCCATTGGGATGTAATTGCCTTTATTGATGTGTCATTGCCTTGGCAAAATAATTGGAACCAGGCTGAGATGGGCGAACTCAAAGTATAGCCATTCAGATCAACGCCATTTCAGCAGGACCTCTACTTTAACACAGCAAATTATGTGTGTCTTAACAGTTAGTTTTCAATTAAGTAGATGAATGACAATCTGAAGAATAGAAGGAAATTAGAAAGAAGAAAAAGAAGAAAACCAAACAGAAACTGAAAAACATGAAGACAGTGAAGAACAGAAGCAAAGTTTTAGATGAGTTTTATGAAAAACAAGATGAATAGAATTGTATAATCATAGTGAGTGTTCACTTTGACTTTTTTAATTTTAATCTTTTATGGGACTAAGATATTTACTCATACTTATTTTCAATACTCTCTTCATGTCAACAAGAGCTGTAAATTCACTGAGGCGCAATCACTATCATTGGATCATCATCTATTGATACCATTCTCTCAGTAATTAACAGTTCCGACCAAAATGTAGTTTTGTGGCATCACAGCAACACTTACCTTTGGCCTCCAAAGTCTGATGAGTTTATCATCAAGTCCAAGTGAATGTTTGTACCAAATGTAATCCATCCCTGAGTTCCTGCAATAGTAAGAACTGACAGACTTTATATTTAAACAACCTTGACCTCTGAACTTTAGCCACCAAAATCTCTTAATTTCATCTTTGCATATAAATGAATGTTTGTGCCAAATTCTGTCCAACCATTCTTGAAATATTGCATTTTAAACATCATGTAGACATACCAACAGCTGTAGCTCTATCTACTGTAAACTAAATGATAAATAACCTTATAAATCAGCTACAGTGTGTACTATATTCACTTCACTACTTTGGAAACACTTTCACCACTTCAAAATCTATAGTAAACCTCTCATTTCTGACCAGTGATGGCTGATTTTACCTTTTTTTGTCAGACAATTAGTGTCTGTTTCAGACAAAGCATAAACCACAGGCAGTGTTGTATATTAACAAAGTAATAATACTTCACTGCTGTACTCAAGCATGTTTTGGGAGAATTTGTACTTTACTGAGTATGTTTTTTCTTTCACTTGCAGACTTCTACTCCAATACATTTTTAATGCACAGTATTGTTACTTGTTACAAAAAAAATAAATTAAAGGAAATTTGGTGTTTTCACCACTGAGATTACCAGGTCAGGAAGCTGATTTGTCATTGGGCCTAATCATGTGATGCATAAGTGCAAAGAATGGTCCACACTCAACCTTTCGGTCATCTGTTGATGTGAGCAGCAGTGTGATATTCAAAATTCTGCCACATTGTTAAGACTTCCTTTGGTTGTTATTAACATTTACTTGTACTTTTACCTTCATTACTTGAGTGCATTTTATTGTAGATTACTTGGTATACTTAAGTACAGTAAAGTACTAGATACTTAAAGACTAACCTGAGTTTCTCAAGAAACACATAAAGAGACAATACAGACAAAATGCAGATGTCTTTTTTCCATAATGTTCGCATCCCCACACATTTCTGTTCTGTTCTGTGCGATTGTCCATCTGTCTGAACCGCCCACATGCCCCCCTGGACTAGTGGGTCAGAAACGATTGGCCTCAGAGCTAGCCAAATGGTCTCACAGGATAAAGAGACACTTTTCAAATACAGAGTAGAACAGAAGTAGCTGATGAATCACAACAAAGATGTAGAGTCTTCAGATACTTGTGATGCTGATCGCCAGCAGTCACCAGTTTTACAGTCACTCCAACTGATTGTTTATTCCTCATCTTCTAACCTGCTTTATCCTCTGGGCATGTGTTTTTTTCTTATTTGTTATTATTCTATACATAATTATTTGTCTCATCTTTGTCTAGATCATTGCAGATCTGTATAGAAGACACAATACAAGTCAGTATTTAATGATAAAATAACATTTTTTGGGTATATAACACGTTGAAAGAGTGTGCATGCATGCTCTGTGTGTTTGTCTGGATTCATTTTTACATTTCTTTGTATGTAATTTTGTCTTTGTACATTAGTAATGCGTGGTTTTTTTTCACACTGAGACACACTAGTTCCCAAAAGGGCATCACACAGCCAGTGAATGAACCGATCAAGGCCTTCTCCGGTTCATATGCCCCTGTCTCCAAATGTCTGTCATTTTAATGGTAGAGATTGGCAATGACTGATCCTGAATAGTGTGTGTATAGATTCTGTATTTTTGGATATGTGTTTATGTGCCTGCATGGGTTCATTCTTCGGCTGTTAGGATGATCACTGTCCCACTGGCCACTGATGAGACTCTTTGTTTCAAGTCAAGGGTACCAACACAGAGCAGAGCAATAAAAACAGCCCAAATGACTTCCCTCATTCATATGAGGATTCTGCTCTTCTACTCCTGGCAACTGGCAATTTTCCGTTTTATTTACCAACTCCTCTGCTACAAAAAAAAACAAACAAACAAAAAAAAAAAAAACACTCTCAAGGCTAAATTAGACAGAAATGGGGGTCAGAAGAATAATATGGCTGCGCTGGGCGAGCATGCTTTTACCTCAGTGCTGTGAAATATCGGAAGATTGTTTTACATGTCATTACAAGACAGGCATCTTTTCAGACAGCCTACAGTACAATACACTTAAAACAGATAGTGGAGCTAATCCATTGAACTCCCATGTGTTTTCTACTTGAATCAATTTACTGCACAATACAACAAAATGCAAGTTTGAGTGAATTCTGCATGATAAACAGAGTCTCACTTATTCTTTCCTGTATAATGGAAATTAAAAAAAAAATAGGTACTTGTGCTTTGAATGGGTTAAAAAGAGGTTGAGAGAATCTTGTTATGCATTGTTATGTAGCTGGTTGTTTTTGATAAGGAGCCACATACAAAAGATTGGATCCGGAGTGTAAAATTGAGCCACAAAATGAGCAGTAGTGGACAGTGGAAAGAATGGCATGATGATAATTTCTCTACTTTAGTGCTGTATGAATGCAAACTGTGGGCGTTCATAATGTTGTTATTGTGTTTATTCTCCTTTACCAGAGCTGTAATCAACTTATGTTTCTGCAATAGTGAGGTGTTAAATTGTGCATCAGTAGTCGCTTTACTACTGGACATCTGTTCAAAAATTTACCAATATTTACTAAATGTCGAAAAAACAGAAGTGTGTAATGTCGGGTTTTCCATTAAATCCAAAATGCGATGATTTGTTTATTTATTATCACAAGATGACATGAGAAGTCATTCCATAAACATGGCGACAAATGTAAATATGGTGTTGATTTACAGATATATTCTCTGTTATTATATATTACCCCTCTATCTTGTACTAAGTTAAAAAATGATGGGGTTTACTGGTGTGTCCACACGTGTTTCTTCTTCTTCTTCGCCTGTTGTAACGTCTGTCAACATCAGTTTTTTTAAATTCACCTGATCTAGCTGTGAAAAAAGGTCTTTCCATTTGCAGTTTTGAATGATATATCATTTGCACTACAACCAGCTCTTGCCAGTGCAAAAACTTTTAATCGAATAATGAGATTTTTGGCAATATTGTTGTTTTTCCATACAGTAAATTTTTATGCACAAGTTATATTCGCGCAGTTTGAGGATCAATGGAAAAGCGACTAGTGGTACCTACTACTAAATGCTAGCAGTAGGCATCACTATGCAAAATGACAGCATTTGAGATTGTCAGCACCAGCGGCATGATCAGATAGTCTCACACAAATAAGTATTCCTGTAAGTTCTCCTTGATTGGACTGGGAGATTATAACTCCTCTTCATCTCCTTCAGTTACAAAAGTAGCTGCCAGTTAATCAGACATGTCCAGAGCATATCCAGCAGCCAACCCCGACTGGCTGCCGCTTCAGTGTTTATGAGAGCCTGTGTCTGTGTGAGAGAGGAGATAGCGTTCATTTTATGTGTGATATCGGGCACATATTTCTCAGATATGGTAGAGGTTAAAGCATGTTTGAAGCACCTCTTCCTTTCATGTACTTACTGCCTTCCAGGACTTTCAGTTCTCACAGTTCACAGTCAGGGCTTCACGGTCATGCACTGCTTCTCCTCAGGTTCATCCATGGAGAAACTGCACAGTGTGGCATGGGATGGAGAAAACACAGCTCTGTTTTCATTAATCAACAGTGTATGTGTGTGTTTGTGTGTGTGTGTGTGTGTGTGTGTGTGTTGTCCATGGCTATGAACTCCAGAGATAAGTCTTTACAAGCATCTTCATTTTCTTCATACTGGACAACCACAAACAGACCAGTAGCACTGTTAATGAACTAGTACTCAAAAAACAGGAAAGGAAATTATGGGAGGCTTCGAGCAGCATCCCCCATAACTTTCCAAGAGTGGATGATGTCATTGAAACTTTTCATGCGGTGACTGACCTGGTGTTTTATGGCATCAAGGTTAGAACAATTGCATCCAGGTAGGGATGCACCGATACCACTTTTTTCCAGACTGAGTACGAGTACGAGTACTTACATTTGAGTACTTGCCGATACTGAGTACCGATACGAGTACTTAATAATCCCATTCCAGTTCTTAGTTCCTTTTGTAAATGTGCTTTATTGTCGTTGTCATTAGTCTGACTGGAACAAAGTGCTGCTACTGACATTTAATGTGTTGGAATGAGCGTTTCTCAATTAATCCTCCAGGGGGTGCCGCTCTTAATTAACCATACTGGACAAATACCATGAAGAAGAGTAAAGTTTTTTGGAGAAGAAGAAGAAAGTCAGTAATAACAAACATGGAGACGACAGAGGTAGCACTAATGTGATACTAATATTGCAGCATTTTCACTGGTAAAGTTTAAAAGCTTAAAAAAAGAAAAAAAAAAAAGAGAAATGAGTGATAAGTTTCGTTTTCACTTCTGTTGGCAGCATGGTCCGCACCGCTCTGTACACCTGCTGGTATTCTCATTCTGTTTTACACATCCGCGAGCACCTGGTAAACGGATGGAATGTACGCAGAGGACAGACAGAACGCTGTGTCCGTATCTGTGTCTTTAACGTTACTTGCAGTCAGCGTTACTTTTATCACTGTCATTTATTTCGTTAAATCTCCGCACTCTTCACACCCCCCACACATTATTCCACCACGACGTACCTGCTGTGCTGAACTGTGAATGTCACATGGCCGTAAGTGGTATCGGTGCATTTGTATCGGATTACTTTTACGAGTACGAGTACACACACTGAGTATCGGAGCCGATGCCGATACTCATATCGGTATTAGTGCATCCCTACATCCAGGTATTTGGACCTTTCATTGTCCAAATGAAAGGTGGTTTTTCTGAACAACTGCAGTCTACAGTACTGTGCAGAAGTCTTAGGCCATGTCATTTTTACATGGTTGTAATGAGCATAGTATTTATTTGTTAATCTCTTTATTAAAATACAGCAGTAAATGTATTATAATATGGTGCACAGTATAGAAAAAGTAGTAGAAAACTAGTCGAAACAATAAGAAACATGTTGTTGAATGAAACCTGGATTTCAAAACATCTGCACAGAAGAGTTCGAGACATGTTGACACACTAAACACAAGATATATCAATCTGTTTTGTTTTTCGTTTTTTTAATTATGTTTTTAATGCTGTTCTGTCCATACACAGCAACCATATACCTGCATTTAGATATCTGATCTAACAATTTGTCCCTAGTGTAGAATACTTATAGATTTGCAGTTTTCATACACTTTTGTTGTGGAAATTTATCTGAAATAAAAGGATCTTTAGAGTCAGAGCTATCTTTGTGAATTTAATTGATTTTGCAGTAAGAGGAGATACAACCACAGAGCATTAGTTCCAGTGGAAGGATCTCGTAAGTGTTTTATGCACAAGACAAAACATAGACAAACCATCGGCGAGGTGCTGCCCTTCACCTAAAAATCTGTAAGACACTTATGGAATCCAGAGTCCTTGGACCAAAGCAGACATGACATAACAAAACTTACTGGGGCATCATGTTCTACTCCTGCCTAGAGACAAGGCTACGATTATCTGTCACACAGTACAATACATTTTCTATTACACTTTATATTATAGCAAAAAAACAAGACTATGCACCACGCTTGTGACTGTCAGTTTTCAGTTGTAAAATGCTTCCTTTACCAGACTGCTGAAGAACTACACAGTCAAACAGAACGTGGCTTTTCACAATGGTCTGTGAATTGACAAATGGAAAGTGTGCTAAACTACGTTAGTCTTATTCAACTGCTTTCAAATAAGAAACTGCATTCATACTGTATCTTGTCCCTTGCAATATCCCTCCATTATAATAATCCATGACAACTTTATTTTATGTTTTCAACTGATAAACAGTGTTCCTAAAACTTGGTCCCCTGTCATGTTGTCAAGGTAACACAATAAAATTCTTAGCAGCACAGATCGACTCTACCTCTGTGTTTTGGAGTGTCCCACAAATCCCACCATCATTATATTAGATATCTTTTCCTCCTATAACCTCAAGGTTCTCCTCACTTCTTTTCTATTATTGCTATCCTCTCAATTCCCTATTTTGGGAAATGAGTGGCACTCAGGGAGGAGAGGTAATGACATGTTTCAGGTTGCAGCCTCTGTCTCTTCCCTACAGGAGGAGGTGAGAAGGACTACAGTAGATGTACGTCTATGTCTGTGCATGTATGTGTGTGAGCCAGAGTCCCAGTAGGGATACTCTTCTCCTCGTTGCATCTTCTTGTCAACCTGCCTTCGATTTTTAGAGTGATATGAGAAGGATGGAGAGAGGCAAACTGGAATGGACTGCCAGGAGAAATCACAAACCCATTCAGGAGCACTGAGGACTAAGTGTTATGGAAGTGTACATGTTCTTGTGTGTTTGTGAGAGAATACAAGAGTATGAGTACATGGTATAAGCGAGATGAAAAGCGAGACTGACTAGATAAAAGTGAGCTTTTGATTGGATATGTCGGAGTGATGAAAGGGTATGGAGAAGAGATTGAAGTGAAAAAAAAAAAGTAGATCAATAAAAAATGAAAGACAGATAAAGTTGACCAGGCTAAACATAAAAAAAAGAGACCAAGCCTCTGTTTTACAGTGCTCCCTGGATCACACACATACACATCCAGCCACACACATGCATTTCTTTAACCAGATTACCGTGTATAGTCCACCTCATGCTCCACAAGACGGTGGCCGGCAGTACAAAAGCCCAGCCATTCTAAAAGGATTACAAAGTGGATACTTTTCTTTCCTCAATGTGTTTTCATCTCCGTGTTTCACAGATGGCCTTAGGCGCCACACCAAATGACCAGAACAAAATACTGTAGGGATCAAAGAGGCTAGAGAACATGTCCTATGCTCACTGCATGTTCAACAAAACACATGGAAAAAGGCTCGTAAAAAATGCAGCAGCTGACATCACAAAGAAAAAGCACGATTCCTCTCTACAGCTCTCTCCTTCTAGCCAAAGTAAAAAGACTGAATTTACAGGTAAATGACCTGATGCCGTTTCAAGCTGTTGTAAAAAAAGAGAAGACAAGCTTCAAGTGTTGAGAAACCGGAGTTGAGCAGAAGACTCACATCTGACTGAATCTGGACAGTGATTGGTAATTACAGCTGTCAGTCACATTTTTAATCCTCCTAGCTGTCTAAAAACACCTGTGTTCAGGGGAGAGATTTTTTTTTTACAGCTCAGACAGAAGTCAGTTGAGAGAATCCACAGAAGTGGGTAGAATTCCTGTGTTCTGTCAAGCCACTTGAATTGCAATACGCTGAAAGATTGTAGAATGTTTTGCTTGAAAAGCCATCCAACTCTGTACCTTTAAGTAGCCACATGGGAAAAAAGTTTTGACCATTATCATTCTATATTTAGGATTTTTAATTCACTTTCAGTTGTTTAATTTTCTACCACTTATCATAATGTCACCCAAATTTATGCATAAAAAACTGACTGACTACCAAGAAAAAAGTGGCAAAACATTCACAACTCTGCACTTCAACAAAAATGGTTGCAATGATAAAAGATATATAATTAATTATCATTAAATAGCTTTGGCTTTAAACAAGGATATGCAGAAAATTATTAAAATATTGTGATCCTGATGTATTCACAGTTGTAGTTCTATCACGTGTTTTGAATACCTTTCCAGTTTCTCTAAACATTCACTCTTTTGGATTCATGTGATGTATAACCTCTTACAACACTCTGCTTTATAGGTGCATGACATTTCACATGCTCCAAACACATGTGTGGGAAAAACAGGGAAGAAAAAAAGCTGTGAATGCCATATCTGAAAATGCACATACAATAATGGATAAGGATAATGGCTCTCAAATGACTCACACAGGAAACATTTGTGACTGTGAAGCCATTTGTTGAAGAGAGGTCATGATAGTAGGGGGTAATGGCACCAAAAGTGCTTTTTCAGCTTCTATACATCCACTCTTGTTCATTTAGATGGATGCTTTTAGTATTTTTTGCCATGCGCTTTAATGCATAACTCTTTTCCATCTTTCTCCCTCTCTTTGTTTTTCTCACTCTTCCCCAGGGGCAGCAGAGTGACTGTGCAGTCAGCCTTTTCCCTATCTCTGTAGGTTAATAAGTCCCCATCTGAAAGTAGAGCACACAGGAACACCGCAGCACAGTCACTTATGGCACTGAGGCAAACTCAGACTTTCGTATCATGCTTTTGCATTCTCTTCTCCATCTCCAGCTCCTCATACTTTCCTATTGTGACTTCAGAGGGGGAGTTTGTGCTGCAGCCAAAGGTGGATGGAAAACAAGCTTGTGATAAAAGCCTGACCTTTGTCTGGGCTCTATCATTTTGCTGCAGGGACAGTATGAGGGGTAGAAGGGAGAAAAATGTCAAAACAAAAATGTCATTGTTTGCTCAGGTGCAAATACAGCTGGACTTTGATACGTGTGGTAGTATTTGCCTCTTCTATGTAATTTTTTCCCCATAAATATGGTACTGGAATATAAATGCACTTTTTTTTTTCATGTGTGTGAACTTGCTCGCATGTTTGTGTGTATTGTTTATCATGGCCAGAGCTCGTGCTGGGTGGTTTCATGGGGCGGTGCCTGCATTCCCTGCTTTGGATTTGTTAGAACTGGAGGCTGTAGGGTCCTGCTGCACAGTGCTCTGCACTCCAGCCAGACACTGAACCTCCCCCACTGCCCTCCCTTTACCTAACACACACACCAGGTACCAGGCACTGGAATCATGGCCAGAATGCTACGGGCTATGAAACCAGTGTGTGCACTCCCACACACACATATACCCACTCTTTCTTACACACTAACAGACATGCACAGGTTAATATACGTTTTACACACCCACACATTTACAGATACACACACACCTAGGGCAATTCAGGGCAGCCTCTGAATTGTTAGGTTATTCCACTCTCAACAAAACCAAAAAAGCACTGTGTGATCCTGTTTTAATCTCACCCTGCCTGAGGCTACAAACAGCTCATAATCTCAAGAAACTAAATCCAAACAAGAGCAGCAGCAAAAAGGAGCAACAGGTGAATTAATTTCAGGCCAAGTCATGATTTTCAATTACATCCCAGAGGACACATCATGGATCTTGGATGATCTTGGTGTAGGTTTTGGTTTTCACCACATGTCCTCCAAACACTGTTCTGACACAAGAGGACAGAAGAAGCAGCTCAGTATAACAGAGGTCAGAGTGTCACTATCTGAGAGGCACTGTGGAAGGATGGCCTCAGCATAACCCAAGTGTTTTGGCAGGAACGTGGTTTCCTTTGCTGTATACTCAGAGTGAATAATGAACTCAGCTCACCCTAAGCACACAAAAAATCCTTCTCATATTTTTTTCGCTGAGCTTGGCAGCTGTTATAATTTAATGTTTGCTTTGGTTTCTTTGTTCCCAACATTGGTGTGATGGTAAAATAGCCGAGCTTCACTCCTCATCTGCCTTCAAGACCCTGGTATCAAGAACTAAACAGAAGTAAAAATTCATTTTAGTAGAAGTAATTTTCCCTTGTGATTTTAGTGGGTCTACTGAAGAAGATTTTTACAAATTCTATTTCCTTGCTTTCCTGCTTCATTCACTACTGAAAGTATGTCCTCTTTATCTTTTATTTACTCTATATACCTGAATACCTGTGGTTTTCTGGGGAAATTGAATGTAAGAGCTCTTCAACATGACCTACTGATATTCTGTTCTTGAAATATTTATCAAAGTTTTTGTGAGATGTTCTTAATTTTTGTTTTAGTTGAAAATTAGACATTTGTTGCATTACAGCTTATTTATTAGATTTGTAATGCAAAAATTCCATGTATCACATGTTGACCCACATTTTATATATGTAAGTATATAAAAAATTAGTTAAACTCTGGCACATAGAAGTAAAGAGCCAAGCTCCTTCCCAGGTCATATGTAAAGGGTCAAGAATCTAAATGTACAGGGTGGGAAAGCAAAATTTACAATGAACATTTAGTTGTTTTTTCTCAGCAGGCACTACGTCAATTGTTTTGAAACCAAACATATATTGATGTCATAATCATACCTAACGCTATTATCCATACCTTTTCAGAAACTTTTGCCCATATGAGTAATCAGGAAAGCAAACGTCAAAGAGTGTGTGATTTGCTGAATGCACTCGTCACACCAAATGAGATTTCAAGAATAGTTGGAGTGTCCATAAAGACTGTTTATAATGTAAAGAAGAGAATGACTATGAGCAAAACTATTACGAGAAAGTCTGGAAGTGGAGGAAGCAACAAAAAACGTACCAAAGCTTTTATTAAAGCTTTCAAATCCAAAATCCTAAAGGATCCAACCAAATCCATGAGAAAAATGGCAATTGAACTTGAGGTAGACAACAAGACTGTTAAAAATGCAGTAAAATATGATTTGAAGATTTAAATTCTCATGACTTTCAATAAACTAATTGGTCATACACTGTCTTTCAATCCCTGCCTCAAAAATTGTAAATTTTGCTTCCCCACCCTGTACTGCACATGTTAGTGTCATTGGCGTGCATGCTGTATCCTCAACACTTTTGTGATTTAGTGATGAGCAATTCAAGAATGAATCGTTCAAAAGAATCGATTCATTTAAGTGAACAAGTCAATCAATTCAGTTGTATTGCGAACTGATGCAGCAGCACTTTGCTAATATTACTGTCTATTATCACATTAACTAGTCAGAATCACTCATTAAGAGGTGGAAGTGCTGTGTGACGCACCATGCAGCAGGTAGTCTTCACAGCAAGATCTCTGATTGTATCGTGAGACTATTTGTCAGCGACGGATGGACCGAACTGAGGTAGTGAACCACTGAATGAAAAAGTGGCCAAGTAGGGTCGAGCAGATTCATTCACAAATCGCTGACTTGCTGAATCATGAACGAATCGCTGAATCACTCACGAATCGATGACTCGCTGAAATGTTAAAGTTTAATTGCAAGAAAGCATACTAATAAAATTAAATTACACAGTTAGGCAACGTAAAGTAGATAGATAGATAGATAGATAGATAGATAGATAGATAGATAGATAGATAGATAGATAGATGGATGGATGGATGGATGGATGGATGGATGGATGGATGGATGGATGGATGGATGGAATTAAGCACTGCTAGTTTGCGACCAGCATCCACAGGATTATTTTATTTAAATTGGTGAATTAAATGAATCAATTCAGAATCGATTCACAACAGACAGACGACCCGAAAGAATTGAGTTAGTTAACAGAATCGGACTTCCCATCACTATTGTGATGACTAATTGTGAGGGCTTTGTATATCTAGACGAGAAATCTACTAAGAGGCTTTTATTTTTAATAAAGTCCTTTCCCAGCAGATGGTTCCTGTCAGCTTGCTCTGTGAAGCACGAAGGCATCTCACTGAGTGCAAAAAAGATTAAAGTTTGCAAAGATCTCCAAGGTTCAGAGAAGACATGGATCACTGCAACAGCGGGATAGTTGAGGGGGAAAAAAATTAGCTGAAGCACATCCCTCGATGTTGCCGTAGCAGAGATGTTTCTTAATAATTTGCAGTGACCCGTTGATGGACATCCCTGAGCCTCTTCGAGCTGGCATGAGCTCCCAGCTTGCCATGTAGCTGTAATTGCCTGTTGGTCGCTGTAGTGGTGAGCTGTCTCAGCTATGTTTACCTTTCATTATGCTGATGCATTCATCACAGTCCCTTTTGTTGACCTTATCAATCAGAGTTTAATTTCCTACAGATTTCTTTTTAATTACAACTGTTTCTCTTCCTCCCTTGTCCCCGATGGGCTTGTTCAGATTGCAACACCCGTCTGTTAAGAAGTAGCACCCACCTGCACTGTTACGGTGGCACGCCTTTGCTTGGTCAGAGATTAATCAACCGTTATAGCACCTCTGCCAATACTCAGGGCCTCAAGTCAGAATCACAACTCTTGGCTTAATTGAGAATGAAATGGTGGAAGGCGATAGTAGTGCTGTCCAGCAGCCAGCAGTAAAGGGCAGCTCGTTCACCTTTCAGCTGTCACACAACCTGATTATATTAGCCTGTAGTGGTTTGATAACTGTATCCCTGAACCCCTGTAATTAAAATGATAGGAAGAACAAAATGATTCAGTGGCCTAATAACTGCACTCACTTCTGAAAAGACATATCAAAGTCATTTTCCTATATATGCGCACTGAAAAAATTCTGTTAGCATTTAACACAAGAATCCATTAATTTCTTTGAGAATGTAAATAATGAGAAAGAAACATGGCTCCTACTCTTTGAAAGGAGTGAACAGTGTCCTCCCTGTTTAGTTTACCAATGTGACACAGTGGCAAAAGGTTATAGTGTTTGAATCCCAGCTCGGGTGTAAATAAGTAAGCGTAACATCTAGCATGAACGGTTCCTTCTGCTTGTTAACAGATGAAAGAAAGAATGGTGCGTTTGATTCTAGCTCTGTCCTTAAGATCTAAAAACCCTTCGCATCTCTGCTAGTTGTGCTTTGCTAGACAGCCACAGGTTTCATAAGGCCATGGAAAATCAGCCTCCCTCCATTCACAAACAGAGGTTATCACATGCCATTTACTGAGTGGTTTTAGTAGCCAATGAAGGTGTTTACTTTTAAAAATTGGGGTCACTTGGAGTGCAGCCCTGGCATTTTGTCTCAGGTGTGTATCTGTGGGTGTGTTTTCTTTCTTTTAAGCACACATTCTATTAAAGTCTGTCTGAAACCTGAAGGCTGAGCAGTAGATGAGCACTGCAAAATTCAATCAAAATGTCAAAAGGACAAATCTTTTTATTGGTGTGTGTCACTAGCACACAAAAGCTTGAATACTTTGAGCAAAAAGAACAAGTCCAAGGAGTAGTTCTGTCTGACTGCCCTGAGCTACCTGCAGAATGAAATGATGCAAACACATTTGGCTCTGCTGGTGTCATGTTGTCATCATATCGATTAGAGGATTAACTGTGTTTAGTTTTGATTCAAGTCACCGAGGAGGTAGCTAATCACTTAGTGTCAAGGCATTAGCGCTTGCAGCCCAGGGTTCGATCGTGGTAAGCGGTTGCAATGTTTCCCCTGGGAATCTGTGGAACTGATGGTCTGACTTGTTCATTTTTTTAACCCATTCCCCATCCCCCACTCCCTTTCCACTTCCTTCCTTCGTCAACCTCTGATAGCCTGCGTTATTGGCAAGAAGAAAGTCGTATCCGTCCGTTTGGTGATTAGGACTCAAGGGCCATGTCTCATGCTGTCAATACATGAACCCTATTCTGCTAAGACAGCGTCAGCACTGTGTGTCCTAACAGTTCTGTGGCTGTGGATGAAAGTTGTGGGTGATACTACATGACGAAACAGTGGCGATTACCTGAGGTGGACACTACTTTAATATCCTCATGAATCCTAATGAGAAACCCATTCCATCCCACTCACAGAGAATGTTGTAGATTTCATATGTCATTAACCTCCTATGGTACTGTGGTAAAGCCATGCTGACTGGTGGTAAGATGCACTTGATGTTGTATAATGGCCATAAGGTCCCAACATGGAGGTATCACCAGACTTTTGTAATGCTCAGTTTTATGCCAGTGGCACTTTTATGTTGGGTATCTCATGACCAGAGGGGCATTATATCAACTGCTCTATTACAGTGTTGTACCTGCAGAACTTTGAGCTTTTGTTATAGTACATTTAGGAAATGCTGATAACACTGTGCCTGACTCTAGTAAGTAGATGCAGTGAGCAGCACTAGCCGTGGCATCAAGGATTTAAAGGTCAGCAGGGCTTCTAGGCTTAAAAAGACTGAATATGACGTTGAGTACAAGCTCCTTTAATTCTCTGGACTCCTCATTAGCTGTCACGCATTGTGCCTCAGTAGTGTTATACCCTGTATTACACATTTATTGGGGTTGTGCACTTGTCCCATGTCGAAGCAGAAGATTAGCTTCTTTCACCTGCTTTCAAATTCTGTGCTTTCTATTTTCTGCTTTTCATGCAAGAGGATAATGTCCAGCTGGGTGTGTAGCTGATTTTGTAGAAATTCTATTCAATGCTTAATGTCAGAGCCACATCTAATGTATCTGGTTGCTGATTAGTCTGTAACTCTATCACATCTTCGATAAAAAGCTTCCAAATGACAATTTCTTAACTCTTTTTCTGCCCTTAGCTGGAGCTTTTGTCGACGACAGAGATGACACATACAAGTCCAATTCTCATGGAGTTTTTTCACAGCTGCATCAGCAAGTTATTCATTCCAAAATGACATTTAAAGTTTAAATCCAGTATCATTTTACCACTGACTGTTGTAGCAAACTCATGCATATTTATCATGTCCTAATAGACTAATGTGTTCCCATCTCTCTGCCCCTGTAAATGATCTCTCTAACTGTATCAGGGCCGTTAGCCATGCTTTCTGGGTTTACACTCATAAATATGCATCACGATAGCGTTAGCGTGTTTCCCCAGGACTTGCAAGCTTCTTGCTGCTACAAAGTATCCTCAGAAACATTATCACAATACCTCTGCTAATATCAAGTACCTTCAACAGACTCATGATATCTTCACAAGCATCTCTGAATATTTACAGTTTATTGTTGCTGTCACTAAAGATGCAAAAGTGGGATTTCTTCCAGAAAAAAAAAAAAAAAGCAGAAACAGGAGAAGAGAAACAAAGATGGGAGTTTCGTCATTTTTTACAGTGATACAGTGCAGTGGAATCCAATTTCAAGGCCCATGGATTATGAGGTGCAATGAAAACAAACAATCATATAAATATTATATTCATTGGATGAAAAAGGAATACAGTTGCATTTGTTTTACAGCTGCAGCAAATGAATATTCTTTGTGTTGTCACATTATAGAATATATCATATTATTTTTCATCTTGGGTTGTTTATAAAATACACTTTTTTTTGCTTTACCATTGGACTTCAGTAAATTAATAATTGAAGTGTTCTGTGACATTAATGTAGAATATTCGTTTTACATACATTTCACTCGTCATTGAACATCATATTATCTTTTTCTTTTCAGCAGACCTGAAATTACAGTGACACTTTGTATCATTTCCAACCCACCAACGCTGAATATGAATTTTACATAGAGGGCAAAATGTAAGCCATTTTATGTCAGCTAAAAAGCTACTAAGAAGGGCTTGAGGTTACCAGTTGTTTTCATTTTTTTTCTTCTACGGCTTATTTGCCTTTTGACTCCAAGATGGTAAACAAAGAGTGAGAAGGTCGAGAGAGTGCCACACACAGCCCAGGGGAGCGTAACTCAATTATGGCGTTTAATCAGGCCCTCAGCTCATGAACTTTGTTAAGACTTGGCCTTCTATTCTGTCCTTTTGCTGGCAACCCAGTGGTGGCCATTGATCAAACATGGCACAGTGATTTGAAATCTGCAGGGAATGTCTGAAGGAAGAAAGGAGAAAGACAAAGCACGGAAGATTAGTAAAATGAGAATGCATTGTAAAAACTAAGGCTAGAGGGGCTTTGCTAATATTAAAAACTTTACATATATTGTAATTCTCACCCCCTCTATTTGTGCACCTTTAAATGTTAATGCATTGACGAATTTTGTATGTTAAAATGTTAATAGATAGACCAGTTTTTCAGGTGAACTGAAGCTGAACATGTATGCATATAAGACTGGCACTGTTGCAGAGGTTTTTCACTTTTTTTCCTTTCTCTTCACAGTAAATAAACACAAGCCATGGATTGAGACCTCGTACCACGGAGTGATCACTGAAAACACTGACATCGTTCTGCTGGATCCTCCTCTGGTGGCTCTAGACAAAGACGCCCCCATTCCTTACGCAGGTATGGCACATTTCAAGCCTAATGATCATCTTAGCTACAGAGGGGAAAGCACATCTAATGGATGATTCAGGTGTTAATCCACACAGGGAAGTGTAGCTGCAGGATATACTTGCACTAAGGATATAAACCTTATAAAGCTGTCGTGTGATATCACTGTGAAGGCGTTTAGATTGGCTTCATGTTCTATAACTGCTGCATCACAGCTTTTTTCTTAGTGTTAACCCGTCTGTACACTCCAGTTATTTAATCCAATAATTCCCAGTGAGCACAGATCACATACAGAACTCATATTTCATATTTATTTTGAGTGGAAAGTGGCCCAAATAAGCCCCATGGTGGCTGAGGACACTGGGAAAAAAATGAGTCAAACCGGATTAGATTCTTCCCACTTTGTGGCCATTCCAGCTCTTCCAAAGGGTGCCAGTTCTTGTGGGAGGATGTTAGCTGGAGGCTGTTGCTGATCCTAGCCAGCCTATCTCCCGCCAGGCTGCTAATGTGGCCAAGGCCTTAGCATGGGGCTGTGATGCGGGACTGGAGCCCACTCACTGAGGCCCTCAAGCCGGGCTGGATGGATGATGGAGAGGGTTGATGTGTATGTGTATGTGTAGGTGTGTGTGTCTGTGTGTTTGTGTGTTTGTGTGTGTATGCTCGGTAAACCATTTTTTCATTTTTTCCTATTGTATGTGTGTGGATGCCTGTGTGTGTGTTGTGGCATGGCCTGAGGGGGCTCACTGTAATGGCCACCCTGCAGGGAGAAAGAGAGGAAATGATGAGACAGTAGGGAGGATTGCTGGCTGACCAGCATATGTCCTCTGGCTCTCGATAGACTGACAGCAACACATAGAAAAAATACACATGCATGCAAAAACATGGACACACACACACACACACCACACAGCAGGCAGAACACATGGGTATTCCAGGATTTCATATGTGCGAATACTGGGAGATGAGAGATTTCTTACTAAATTATTAATGAACAGTGGCGTTAACATCACCAGTCTGCGCTATTGCAGTCTTCCTTTATTTTTATTCTGTCTCTGCAAGTTCTTATTTCTGTCTTATTGGTTGCTTGCCTTTTGACACCACTTCTCCCATACTTTTTATACCACCTTGCCTGTGTTGCTTTGAGCTACCTCAACAAACTCACAAACTGCACCTTCTGTTCTTCTGCCCCTTAAAGCATTGGTGTCCAACCAGGCAGACACAGCCGAGGGCAGAGACAGTTATCCAGTAATTAGCTGAAGGGAATCCTGCCTCTTCCACTAAATTGCTGAGGCGGAGTGACAGGGCAGTGCACAGGTAGTGGTTAAGCCTCATTAATTAGGCCAGCCAGGTTTTAATTACAGTACATCCAAGACACAGATACTCAATGTCTGACTGATGGCTCTCATGCTGCTTAGAAAACACTTGAAAACACCTTTAACTTTAGAAAATCAACACTTTCCACATGTACACCATGCATGATGCACTGTGTACAGAATATGTTAATACTGAAAAAAAAAAAAAAACTGAATAGAACACAAACTTCAGAAGTGTTCTTATGATTCAGTGTTATGTGAAAAAACAATATGCAGCACAAGCCCACAGTATTTTCTTCTAGTCTTTTACATCAATCCAGACCTGTCCAGTAATCCTCTCGGACTGCTGAGCAGGGCACAACAGTCACCGCAGTCACTGGTCTGGAACAACAGGAAATGTGGCACTGCTGCGCCTGAAAGCTGGCAAAGACTGACATCAGCCATCACTCCGACACTACAGCAGCTTCAAAATCACAGAGACAGCATGTCGGAAAGAGTGAAAAGCACCGGCATATATAGACTCATTGTTTTATGCATGGCTATGTCTTTGTCTGACACACTCCAACCTCGCACTAAAAAAGGTAGTTGGTACAAATAGATACATGCTACAGAAAACAACATCAAGGAAAGACTCTTTGGTGAACACCTCTTGCTTTCTGTTATTGCTAAACCTATTTTTTTATTCATGAACTAAGTTACAGTTGTGTGGAGCATATTCTTCTATGCTGTCTGTCACAACACATAACATTACTAGCTGACAAGTGCCTGTAGATAAACTCTGTCAGTCATCAAGTTGAACTTCTCCACTGTAGTGTCTGCTGAACATGAAACTCTGTAGACAATAACAGAATGATATTTGCTGGCTTTAAATAATGTGAACATATCATAACATACAATCATCACTGACTACAATAATCAGGCATAATATTGTGACTTGGTGAAGTGGTAATAGTATAATTATCACATTTAAATGGATGTGTTAGACAGCACTGGAAAATTTAGTCCTCAGAGTTGATGTGCTGGGAGCAGCGAAATAGGTTTGTGTAAGAATCTGAGCAACTTTTGACTGAATTGTGATGACTAGAAGATGACTAGAGTGTCTCCAGTCTTAGAGGTCTCACAATACAGATTTTTACCACCTGCGTTTTACTGTATTATTTAAGTCCCCCCTTAAGCTGCCAAAAATAGCTCTGATCCAATGCTTGGCCTCCACATGTTAGAAGCAGATTCTTTACATTTGTAAATTGTGACACAGGGGTTCCTTCGATTGGATTTGTTTCTCCACTACATTCCACAGAGCTTTGATTGGACTGAGATAGATCACTTTTGGTAGGGTCCTAAACTACCATTACATACTGGGAGCACAAGACAAGACCCGCAGTTTTGGAGAAGCTCAGATCTAGTCATCTAGTTACCTCAATCAATCTGGAGGACTAAATATTCACTGCTGCTTAATATATCTTCACCTCAGTCAGTTTGCCTTGTTCACTCAGTCACAGCAGATGAATTTGAACAACTGATGTTGTGTGGATTTGTTTCTGGTATTATTTGTTATAGGTATTATTTGTGCGAATGTGGTATACGACATTTTGTTCATGCTTTCTTATATTCTTCATTTCATAGGTCTTATGTATCTCATTGTTGTGTTTTGTTTTGTTTTTTTTCTGTCTCTTCTGCCCAGTTTACTCAGTTCTGGTTGTAGTTATTGTCACCATTATAATTGTCCCCATGGTTGTTGCTGTTTGTATTGTTGATACTTTCTTGTGAGGGTCTTCGCCACCTGCTTCTCTCTTGTTCTCTCCCCTTCTTCTACCCCCCCACCCCCACCCCCCATGTCAGGTCCGGCATCGAAATGTGGTTCCGCAAAACTCATAATAAACACAGTAGAATATCAAAGGACGCTTCATATACTTTATGAAGTTACCCTTGGCGAAGCAAATTTGTTCAGCACCAAAAGGAACCAGGCTACCATTCTGCTGTTAGAACACTGGACAAGACAAGTAGGAAAAAAAAAAAAAAAAGTAGTGTGAGATACTCCCTGGTAAAATGTCCAAATAAAAGAGGATACACAAGCAAAGGTGTTAGAAAAATGGGCAATGATGACTGGGCGTACAGTTGGTGTCGGCTGCTGCCTTATCGGTACAGACAGCTGCCTGTCAGCCAGCTGAGCCCATTAAAAAAAAAATATATATATAAATATATATACATATATATATATATATATATATATATATATATATATATATATATATATATGCCACCAACTGAAATATGTCACTGTATTGAAGTAATCAATACCTGTCAGTGGTCATAATATTATTGCTGATCAGTGTGTATATCCCCAATGTCTGACTAACTGTCAATATTGAAATAATCTGATACTTCTATCTAGCTGGACCACACTTCACATACATTTCCTTTAAATGTGTGTGAAGACTGCTGGGGCTTAAAATCTCAGATGCTTTCTACTTGAAAAACACAAACAATGTGGCAGGTCCTTTTTTATAACTGAAAGTAGCTTCAGTGCAGGTGCCTTTACATGTAATGTTTATCATGCACTGCTACTTGTACTGCTGTGGTGCAAAGGCTAAAACCACTTAATTTGCTTGAAATCATAACAGAGTGCACTGTAGATGAGGACAAATGTATTTTAAAATATTCACTTTGCTTCCATTTTAAGTGGCGGGATGGAGTCAACTGGTGGATAATGAGTGTGACTAACTCTCTTGTCCATTAGGTTATTAAGTTGAAGTGGGTTTTTAGGAGACTGCAGCGTTATACTGAGTAGGCTTTTTAAGAGCTGGGTTAGCCAGGTTAATGGACAAAAGTTGTTAGAAGTGACGTTTTGCGACACAGGTTGACTGGTTGTCACTCACTCACACTTTTCTGTTGCCAGCAAACATAGACAGTGACACCCACTCATTTTCTTGTGGAACAGAAAAGCATTCATGTGTCAATCTTTCACTTTCACCGGTCCCCAGAGCCCTGCGGCTTTTGCTTGAACAGCAAGCTAATGTCTCAGCAGTGACCCACGTGTACACATGCTGCTCAATCAGCAGCTCTGGCAGTTTGGACAGGTTCACAAGACCTTGGTGTCCTGTACATACATTCACTCTGCATAAATATTATGTTCCACTATTTGCTGACTCTGGGGTGTCATATTTAGTTTACCTTTTCTGTGGAGGGGGGACATGATTTTTACAGCACTGCTCTACAATCATTCACAACAAATAAGAAGTCAGACTGACAGCAGGAATCGACCTGATCCTACAGGGTCATCTAATATCTGAATGGACCCCGTATTAGAACTCCAACAGCGTTAGGGAAACTTCACTTCCGAAGACATTAATAAAATTAATTTTCTCTGACCTTGACTTTCTTCTCAGAATCTAACAGCTTGTCATTACTCCAAAACCAGCAGACAATATTATATTGTTACTGCCATGAAACAAGGTAAATAGAAATGTAAACATACAGCCTGGCTAATGTGCTGTGATTAATTAGCTTCTTGCTGTCTGTCTGATTGGAAAACAGATCTCGAGCTAATTATGAAAAGTATCTCATTAGCACATTAGCAATGGGTTCAGTACAGTGTGTGGGTGGAGAGACACAAAAGCTGCCATGTGTTTATTAACAAGAAAGGAATGAACAGAGTTTGTCTGAAAGGTCAAATATGTTGCAAGACACGTGAAATGGAAAAAAAAAAAAAATGTGATAGTGTGATAAATAACATAATGAGTGGGGTAAAGGTTTTGGCTAGGTTGAATGTTGTGGTTGTTAAAAGTCTTATCTTAAATGTGGGTGTGGAAATCAGTTTGAGTAGTCACACGGAGTGGATCAAGTCCGTATTTTTCCATTTGTATCAGCTGCCTGTTCTGACTGAGCAGTCACTGAATCCAAAGTGAGAGTCCTATAGACTTAATCATTTCCATAGAGAGAAAAGTCACACATTATGCAAAAAGCTCCATAGCGATCCCATAAATGCAGGGTTGAAAATGAACTTGTCTCATGTCAGTGTGTATAAATGGAAGGTACAAGTTACTTCTGTCGGAGCCCATTGCAATCCGAAAAATACAGTTGAAGAACGAGAGACCCTCTATGCCTTTTAAAGCTAATTTCATGAGATGAATGAAAAATTCAAGAGGCAAGGGACCAGTTTTTAATAAGGTAAGAGTTTTTTTTCAACAGGTGCCACTGCATAAAATCACTGAATATCCCCAACTTCAAAGCTATAGCTCTAAACCATGATTAAAAAGTAACAGATTGAAATATTATTGTACATAGATAGTCTATCTAAAAATGTGCTTTCCACCACAAGGCAAACAAATGCCTTAAATCCATCTGCATTTTCTGTCCCAGCTTTCCCCCCCATTCTACTTTAAGTCATTTTGCTTGTATTTTGACCTAGAATAAGACCTCACTTTCTTTCCTCCTTCTTGTACACTTGCACTGTTTTTTTTTAAAAAATCTTTGCTCAAATAATTTCCACCTGTCAGATTCCATCCAGCTCCAGTGCATTCAAGGGTTGACGCAGCTTCCTTTTGCCTCTGAGACACAACACTGTTCACAGCAGTTGTTTCCCGTAGGATCGCATTTTTCATTTAGAAAGTTTTTAATCAAAGTAAACCAATATGGAATGTAATTTATAAGAGGCTAATAGATAACAGATGGACAGAACAAAGTGTGAGATAAGGACTTAAGTGCTCACACAGCAATGCAGCACACCCTAATGCAGTGTTATTCAATGACACTGTTTTTATGGAAACTTGTTTCAGCAGACTTTGAGCTGAAAAGCACAGCAACATAATGACTATCGCGCTTCTGGCATTCAGAGTGCCTTAGACTTTGGCTTCAAGACAATGGAGCCATCACTCTGCCATTGTTCACATACTCATTTATTAATGAAGTACTGAAATGCAATCTGCTTTCTCACTGAACCACACAGATGAGGGAAATAGTCTTTGTAATGAGATTTTTTTACAGGCTTTCAGCTTTTTGTCTTTTGATGAGTTACAGGACTGGCAGATGGGGGCAAACTGAGCTAGCACAGCAACTCAGTGCTTTGTTCTATCAAAAGGAAGTGAAAAGGAACACGTTTTAGGTTCTCTTGAATGCTATTAAGCTGAATTTTACAGTCAACTACCCCCTCATTCCACTGAGAAACGAGATGCTTGAAAGCTGTTGGTGCTTTCAAAGTGTGGCGTTGAGAGCTGTAGAAATCAGAAACTGATTTGTGATGCTTTGTCCTTGGTACGCTCCATTTCTAAAGTGGATACGTTCCCATCAGTTGACTCTCTTTTACTTAACTGTTGTCAACCATAGATGGCACATACCAGAGACACTCTCCAGTAGCTCTTTCTCTAAACTTTGGCTTTTGATATTAGCAGTTTACTATTAAATATTATTATTTTTTAAGAGTAAGTTTCTTTTTGTCAGGAAACCTTGAAAAGATGAATATGTTCTCCTGTGATATTCATTAAATGTATACAACTACTCATCAACTATCTAGATAAAATATTCTTGCGTAGGATAGCATATTGTTGACTGAGTCATTTCTCCTCTGTATTTCTGCATACTTCTTACCCTATCTTGGCACAACAACACCCGTTTGTTGAGTTAATGCTGTTTCACTGTGCTTCCTGTCTGAATCACAACTCTAAGGCATAACGGTAAAAAAAGTGGTTTATGTAAATTTTGCCCTGAAACACTGTGAACCAAGTCAGACAAAATATGAAATAATTTGCTTTCTTCTGCTTTTCCATCCCTGTAAAAAAAAAAAAAAAAAAAAAAGGTCAGTGATTGTGTCTCTAACCATGGGCAGTACAACTTATATTTTTCTTTTTCAATGAAAGTTTTTTTTTATTCTCGCTTGTTTCAGGTATTTTTAGCATAGACTCAGCTGAAACATCCTTCCTCTTTTAAGTTGATGTATAGTTTGGCCTGATTTCTATGGATGACACAATGGACACTACAAGGGTTTTTTAGGGTCGTCCCTTTTATGTTCCATCCTCCAGTCATCGTACAGTTAATCTCCCTCTGCTCTTTATTAAAACATGACATTTTCGACAAATAAATCAACTATGGCATTTGTTTTTCAAGAAAGATGTATACATCTTACTTTTATGTTACTATCTGAAATAATTCTAGAAAACAAGAAGAGAAAAAAAAAACAACCTTCATTTAGAAGACGTTAAAAGCCTCCATAGTGAATTGTCAGTAAATTAAATATTGGAATATAGCTGATTTTTACAGAAAAATGCAGGATCCACAGATTTATGTAAAAATAAATGGCAATAAATCACTTAAAAATAGTTAAATGTTGACAAAAATGAATGATTAAGTGGCCATATAAGTATTTCTGGGTCTTTAAGGTTCAATATTAACAGTATGTGTTTATGTTGTATTTTTGTGACAGTGGGAACATTAATATTCAGTAAGGTGAGAACTTCAGTATCACTACAGCACATGTGGTCTGACAACAGCCACTAAATACATGGATGTTGTACAAAGTGTTTCTTTATTGCTGCTATGAATAATTTTTTAGGTGATTATTATGTCATCATTTCCATACGTTTACAGGCATACAGTATATAGTGCATAACTGATTATTTGCTCCCAGTGAACTTGTCAATGATTAGTATTTAAGCCTCAGGGCCTCCAATTAAAATAGTATGAGTATATCTATGGAGACAAATACACAGAGAGTGAAAAGTTCTCTGCTTGTCGTCACAGGCTGAGAGACAGAGAAGGATGTTAACTTTTCACTGAAGTCCAACTCCTGAAGCGGCAGTCTGTAAGAGCAATCCATGTTTTAGCAGTTTGTCAATATCACATTCATCACTTTCCACTACATCTCTGCTGTGCTTCAAAGAGTCTGACACTGCTTTTGATATACAACTTACATTTCGAGGTTCATCCAGTCTACCCTCGAATACTTGTGCTTTTTATTGCACTCTATCTCTGATCCAGCTCCCAGTCCTATCTTCATATCATCCCATCTGACCAAGTCCTCCCTCTATCTGTTTTGGTGAGGAGGACCACCCTTTCTCTTTGAAATCTGACAGCTTCCTCCCAGCTTAAATCATCCCCCTTTGCTTCTGTCGTCATTCCATCACCTAGTTTTTGGTTGCTTCCTCTTTAGACGTGGACAGACACACATCAGCTACAACTTCAGTCAGTATTTTTGTATGTGAAGACTGAAAATATCAGATTAAAAATTTGAGGATGCAGTAGTGATGGCTATGACAGACGGCTGTGTAGACAAGTTCTACTTTAAGAAAAGTTTTTGGGATCTGTTTAGAGTCCCTTTGCAGAAATGCACAGGTTTTAAAGTTGTGACGGGTGATGAATTGAGTTAATTTAACTAAATCATGTTTCTGTTTTTGAATTATGTGAACTATGCCTACATTTTCTAGACAAGGCAAGGCAAATTTATTTATAACACAATTCAAACACAGGGCAGTTCACAGTGCTTTACAAAAATGGAAAAGAGACAAGTTAAAAACACACAATTACAATTAAAATATAATCAATAAAACATAAATAATTAAAATAAAGTAAAAGAGAAGAGTGCAGATAGAACACTTTCAGTTGTTCTAAGGTCAGAGGTCAGGTCTAAATGTCTAAATCAAGGTTGTTGCTCCATCTTGGAAAATATTTTGCTGCTCAGTGCTTCATAGCAAAATCCTGAAGCATGGAGATCAGAAAGTGGCTAATTTTAGCCCAGTATGAGTGTATGTCGATTCTACAGGGGTCAGTGACTGCCCTCAGACAGTGGTGGTGAAAGAAGAAGGCCAGTGGGGGCTCGTCAATAGAGGGCGCTAGGGTACCGCCCCAGCTGTCTCATATGAAGAAAACAGTAGGAATCGAATAAAATAATTTGACAAAACATGAATATTTAAATAAATGAGCTAAATATGACACAGCCAGTGAGTATCATGTATAATCTGCATTCAAGTGTAGTTTAAAAATGTTTTTGGTTGTTTAGTGAGCAGTAAAGTGACATGTTTCCTGTTTGGGGGGAAAAAAATTTGCATCCAAGGATCTCCCTTTCGTAGACAGTCGTTATAAATGGCACGTGCACAACAGATCCATTTTATTTGCGCCCAAGCACCACCCACAGGGGTGAACGTCACATCCTGAAAAGATTCAAGATATATATTAATATATATAAGCAGATATATAAGCAGATACCTCAGTAGGTAATACTACTGACTTTAATGCAGGATATGGCATTTGAGTCCTGGGAGGAGCAGTAATGGCATTGGCATTAAGCCCTTAGGCTAACTTCTAATTAAAAAAAAAAAAAAAAAAAAAAAAAATAATAATAATAATATTTTAAAGTAGTTGTGTGTGTGCTTTGGTGTATCCTAGTTGCGATATGTGATTATAGTGCATCCAAAAACTGACTTGCATACTGCACCCCACCAAAAAATAATTTCACCAGCTGACCAAGGCATAGTAGAGTCTTACAGTGATCTGAAAACATCGTGTTGAATGAACTGTGTTCAGGTGAGAACCAAACTATGTTCACACAGGACTACTCATTGTTCATTAATTCAACATGAGGTTCAACATTTAAGTGATAATGTACGAGGAACTAGTTAAACCTTGACTGGATGACGCAAGACACCAAAGCAGAAAATATGGCAAAATGTGTTTGCAGTTAAGATAATTCCTGTAAGTTGCCTGTGCAATATCTGGGTCTTAGACACACAGGCTCTGATGCTACAATACTTTATACACTCAGAAATAGCACAGTTACTTCAGCAAAGCATCTGTGTAAAACAAACAGTGCAGTCAGATACTGCAGTTGTCTGTTGTCATGACATCACAGCAGGAGAAAAAAACATGTTATGAAAAGTGGATATTTAAATTTTAATACTAACAGACTATATAGAGTCACTAAAACAGACTGACAATAAAACCCAAAACTTTTGTTTTGTTTTTTTTAATAACAAATACTGCACATTGACAGCCATTGCAAATGCTGCTTTTTCTACTGTTGCTGCTGTCACTCAAAACCAACATCAAGTTTTAATCAGACCAGTTTTAAATTATGAAAAGAAAAATCTATTAAAATCATGAATCTTCTATAACACTGACAAAAAAAAGAAAAAATTGAGATTTATTTTTTTGACCATTTCACCTAGCTTCTCACCATTGAAGTGTCTTTCCACTTCTGCTTTAATTTACCTTGGCACTAATACATTAATACTTCAATCTTTCACCCTCTGTGGATTGATATTGAATATGCTTAATATTCACACAAGAGTAAGAAATTGTCTGTCACAGTGAATATGAAACCAATAAACTACCATTAATAAGCACAACACAGGAGAGCATGGAGAAATGAACATGTGAAGCAAATGAAAATCTGCTCTTGATAGAAACAGCAGACAGTCAGAGTCTTAAATTTAATAGTAATCCCCCAGTGACACCCATGTAGTTAATTCCTGGACGCCCTCCATTCTGCAGCAACAGGGTTATTAGAACATCATTCCAGCAAATGTCTCATGGCTTTAGTAAGTCATCTTTTTTTCATCACACTTTTTTTTTTATTGAAAGCAAAGCAGTAATTTTTCAAAGTCAGATGAGGAATTTGTGTATTTATGCTCTGCCTTGTACAGAGAGAAGAGACATGATTACTGCAGTCACCATCCTACTTTAGCCTCATCTGGATAGGCTTCCTATCTCTGCACTGAGCTTTTATCTTTTCTCCTTTTAGCCTACATGTCATCATGGGTAATGTCATTTCCACATGTTCCCTCACATGTAAATCAATGACTCAATTACCAGAGGGAACACTGAGTGAATGAGTGGAGGTGGATCTGGGTACAGCACAAAGAAAATGATTGCTGAAGAGGAAGCGTATGAAAGAAAACACTTGAAGAAATTATGATAAAATTCAAAACATCAATAAACATCACTAAGGAGGATGGCTGATTTAGCAGTGCTTCACCACAGCTGGCGACATGTAGGAAGAAGGCGTTTGAGCACTAAAATCAGTGGTGTAGTGGTCCCTGGAGAAGTGGGTATACTCTCAGTTTTTGGCTCCCTCTTTTTTTTTTTTTTAAGTCCAGAAAAACACCATTTTTGAAACTGACATGTAAGACTACTCTATGTAGTTTACCAAAAAAATCCATCAGTAGTATTTGCTCACGATTATAAAAATTATCATGACTTGATCAGGAGCAGTTTGTAGGTTTTATTGGTCACAAAAGCAGCTGCATGAATGGAAATGTATTCAACATGAGGCAAACATAGGATAACGTTAGCCTTTCATAACATTAGCCTACTCGCACAGCTGAACTATTGGTGACAAAATCTCTTCTCCTCCAAATGTGCAGTCATATGACCAGTAGTTTAAAACAGTGACTCACTTGGAAACCACCTTAAAACTTACCTCAGAATTATGTGTTCTATGAAAGTAGGTTCTCTCGATATGTGTCACTCATTTGAAAGACATTCATTCTGCCTTTCTCGTTCACATTTCCAATAATCACGCATCTTTCAAAGAGATGTGCAGTGACCTGTCAATCAACTGGGGTGGCACTGGCACCTGACGTGGCCAATCAGGTTCCAGAGGTAGCCGGTGCTAGTTAGCAATATTTTCCTTGGTGTTACCCACCCTACTCTGCCTCTGATTGGCTCATCAGTCCTCATGCCTAAAGTTAACCAATCTAATCAGTGAAGGTGCCAAGTACTAGCCAATTAGAGGCAGAGTAGGGCAGGTCATGGCTTCACCATCCTAGGGGAAAACATGAGTAATTTGGCTCAGATATGACTGAATGGTGCACATTAGGGGGATTTAGAAGTGGGTATATGCAATGCTGACTGAAAAACAAGTGGATATACTCTGTATACCCCCGTATACCCTGGACTACACCACTGTTTAAAATATGACTGTATGTGTAATTTATACAGGGTGTTTCAGAAGAAAGTAGACTCAGAAAAAAACAACATAAAACCAAAATGCGAAGACATTTTGAAAGTCTGGTCATATGTGTTTATTGACCATGTAATTCTCCTTTGATTGACACCAGTGTCCTGGGTCAGTTTTTATGCTTCAGTGAACAACGCTAATTTGAATTGTGTAAAATAAAAGTCTTTGTGTGTGGCTCAGGGCGACCATGGCTCAGATGGTAGAGCGGGTCGTCCAATAACCGAAGGATTGGCGGTTTGAATCCTGCTCTGTCCATGTGCTGTTGTGTCCTTGGGCAAGACACTTCACCCTCCTTGCCTCCAGTGCTGCTACTCACACTGGTGTATGAATGCCTGTGAATGTTTGGTGGTGGTCAGAGGGGCTGTAGGCGCAGATTGGCAGCCACGCTTCCGTCAGTCTGCCCCAGGGCAGCTGTGGCTACAAATGTAGTTTACCACCACCAGAGGGAGAATGTGAGAGCGAATGAATAATGGATCCTCTATACGCGCTTTGAGTATGCGTTTACAGAAAGCGCTTTATAAATCTGATCCATTATTATTATTATTATTATTATTATTATTATTATTATTATTATTAAGTGAAAGGGTTAATATGAGATCTGTCGGCATGGATGACAAGTTCCATTGGTCATTTACTTGCATGCATAAAACAGGAAAAAAATAATGACAGGTAACCCCCTACCATTTATATAAAGATTTCACATTAACAACAGGTTTGAGTCTATCATGTCAAACACAAGGGGTTAATGCTGTTAGTGAGGATTCTTTAAGCTTGTTTTGAGCTGACCACTTGAAATTTTAAGCATTTCAGTCAGCATACGTAATTCATTGCATCATCGCAGCTGAAGTCAAACTCCTGTGGCAGGACAGGGGCATGATTAGGTGAGCTGTCGCAGATGTGTTGAGGAGGGCACAAATTTGTGTGGCAAAGAACGAGGCCATGTGGAAGACTACATGTGCTGGAATCCTTCGACTAACGGAAGTGTGTGCCTTCAATTCAAATCTTGAAGTGTAAAACTTAAATCTTGACTAACTGAGCAAATTTTGCTCTTAATTTTCAGCTTCTCACCGATGTGTGAAATCTTTGTATCGATGGGAGGGGGTTAACATGTAATTATTTTTTTCCTGTTTTATGCATGCAAGTAAAAGACCAATGAAACTTATCATCCATAGTGACAGATCTCATATTAACCCCTAAACTTCCACGCACAAAGACTTTTATTTTGCGAAGGCGGGGTATACCATGGACATATAGACACAAACGATCACTCTTGCATTCAGGCTTATGGGCAATTTAGATTAACCGCTTAATCTATCAGCACATCTTTGATGGTGGGAAGAAACCGGAGTACCTGGAGAGAACCCACACAGACATTGGCAGAACATGCGAACACCACACATTGACTGGTGTTGGAATCGAACCCAGGACCTTTCTCTAGCACAAGTGCTATCCGCTGCACCACCATGTCGCCCCTACATATGACCAGATTTTCAAAATGTCTTCGCATTTTGGTTTTATGTTGGTTTTTCTGAGAGTCTACTTTTTTCTGATACACCCTGTATATGGGGTGGGATTTTCTTACTATTTTATTTTATTTTATTTTTAATTTTTAATTTTATTTATTTATTTATTTTTCCTCAAGACAGGAAGCGCTTCAGTCACGAAAAATATGTAGTTTTATACCCAGGTTGTACAAAAACATGACAGCAAAATAACAAAACAGTAATAATTAATCCCTGTATCTCTTGAGATGATACTATATCCAAGATGCTGCACATCAAGGTTATTTACCTGGAAGAGGAATACATTAAATGAGTTACCTTCATATTTTATGAGCTGGTTTTGTGGTTTCAGCCTGCCTCAATCCCTGGTTAAACACACATACTGCTGTGTTTTTATTACATGTGTTGGGCGTTGCTTTGATTAACATACATTTCCAGGAAGCTTAATTTAGCATTAGCCATAAATGACATATTTAGACCTAAACCTCACCCTGACCTCAACTCTAACCTCAAAACTCTTTATTAAAACTCTATAAACCTCAAATTTACTGGTATGTGACCATGTGAACAGATTTGTGTCCCATTAACATATGTAATACTTAACACACACACCTCCACACCCCTCCCACGCAGACACGGATTATTGCTTCTGGCCCCTTCAGTTCATTAAGGTTATGTTCTTCCCCCAGAGAAGACCAGAAGCTTAATACTGAATATGCATGAGAATCATATTAATTATTGTTATGAGTTACAGTATATGCCTTCATATGTCTACGCTTATATTCCTTCAAAACAAAGCCAGGCAAATCCAACATGAGAAGGTGCAACAAGCAAGATGCATTGAATGAGTATTGAAGGGTCTGGTTGAGATTGGAGTAATTGGTATAGAGAGAAAACGGTGGGGAATTACAATGACAAGATGGAGAGTCATCTTCTGTTTTCTTAATCTCTTCCAGCTGGTATAGATAGTCTTGTAAATGGCATGTTGCTGGATCCTGTGGTGAGACGCTTGCAAAATTACAGAAAATTAAGTGTACAAGATTGGCGACCAAAATCCAATCTGCTTCCAGCCTCAGCCATTTTGTAAAGTTGACGATGCCTGGGAACTTGTGACAGTCCAATTAAGGACATTTGCATATCGGGAGGCTTAAATTATTGTCATCCGCTGGAGCATAAAATGGAGGTACAACTCAGAAGGAGATAGTAGTGATCTGCACTCGTAGAGCATGTAGAAGTGTGTGCGTGTGGGAAAAGGTAGCTGCTTTTAAGTCAGACATACTGCAGGAGTTTTATTTTCTTTTCTCATCATTCTCATTGCTATCTACAGTATCTTTTCGTCATTTGTACTTCCATCCTCTTCTCGTTTTAAGGTTTCTGCTCCCTGTTTTATCTCAGTTCCCTCCTTTACATCCATCTTTACGCCTCCTACTCCCATGGGCTTTTAGTTTGTTGAAAGACGACCAACACGGCTCGCTATTTAGCAGATCTTAAAATTTTATCTACTAGATAAATGGAGAGACCACACTGGGTGTAGATCGTAGCTGTAAAATGCTCCATTACCGAGAATAAAAGTAGAATTTTATTTTTTTTTTTTTTTTCCCCCAGCGTCAGACAGTGAACTTCCATTGTGTAGCTAGAGATTCTCTGTTAACTGTCTCTCATTTATCCCATCTTTGCCCGAGGCGTCTGTATGGTTTTTGGCCTTATGTCATAGAGCTACAACCAACAGGAGGTACGGTGAGAGTAAGTGTATCTGTCAGGTGAGAGGCAGGGGTAAGGCCTTACAAGGAATGACTGCAGGCTGTATGTTCAGGCCACAAAAAAGATCCTTGTGTCTTTTTGTATTTTTTTTTTTTTTTTGTCTTGAAACGCCCCTTTGTGTTTGTTACTTGAATTTTAGAGCTCAACATCAGGCACCTCACATACAAATTAGGCATTAAATTGTGGTGCACCTACATGATGTCTCAATCCCTTTTAGTGTTTTTTAATGTATGTTTTGATCTATAAGTCCTCAATGCTCTAGATAAATATAAAACACTTAAACAATATTGCCATGCTGTTACTCTTGTGTTCTAGCTGCAGGAGCGTACTCTCCACGCCATAACCCACCTCCACACTATAAGTTATTTATGTCCACAGTGACTCATAGGTTGCTGAAGTTTTCTGCATCAAAGGTGAAGCAGAGTGCAAGGCAAAGGGACCACTCTGTATTTTGCTTCGAGGGCACTGATGTTATCAATTTTCTGCTTCATCACATGCCCCTTATTTCATCAGCTACACAAAAATGACCTTTTGTCCTTTCCACATATTGTGATTCAGTGTTCTGGGCTATTTTAACATCAAATTCAAAGCCTTAAAATCCCTGGAGTCATATAAAAGGTAAAGCTACATTAAATTAGCTTTGGAACTAGCATTTAACCTTTAAAGTACCGCCACAGAGGTTTTATTTATTTATTTTTTAATATATTGATCAATGTGAAATTTGTTGATGAGGCCATAGATAGATAGATAGATAGATAGATAGATAGATAGATAGATAGATAGATAGATAGATGTACTTTATTTATCCCAAACTGGGAAATTACAGTGTAGCAGCAGCATGACACATTCAACAACAATATAATACCACAGCAAACGTGAGTAAAGAGAAATATAACATAAGAGCCAACATTATACACTGTCCACTATAAATTAGTAGTATAAAAGTTCTGGGTAGAGTCTGGATGATAACTGTAATGGGCTGAAATAGAACTGTAAGGTGCAAAACAAGTTGAAATATTCCAACTGGGAATGTGCAAAATGGCATTTAAGTGCAAATGGATTTATGACCAGAGACCTCAGACAGAGTCAGACAGAGGTGAGTTTATAGTATTTATATTAAACATTATTTAAAAAGTACTATACACTATGTCACTAAATGACAAAACAGATTTGTCAGTCAGCCAAAAGGGTAATCAGCAGTGTGCAACATTATTATCACTAAACCTTGATAACTATGTTATCACTGTTAGGTCAGATCCAGAGAGATGACAATCAGAGATATCCCAGCATGCCTCAGGGTCATCAGAATAAAAGCCCTGCGATGGCCGTGAGATGATGTAGACCTTCCCTAAAGGTATTACAGATGTTCTCTGAATGAGTGCCAAAATAACTTTCATAAACTATATTGACAAAACTAGCTGATAGACTACCAATTCCTGTTGAATTGTAATATTGTCTTGATAAAAATGTTCATGTCAATTGTCCATTTGGAGTTTAAAGGCTCAATTTTCGTCCATTTATGGTCAGAATGTAACAAATATTTCAGAAATCGAGAGGTAGAACATTTAATACAATTACGATAAGAAAAAAATCATTGCTGGGTAAAATTAAATACAAACTTACTCTGATGTATTATTTTATCCTATTTACTGAACATAATTTACATATTAGTACCAGAACAACAAGGATCACATTAATAGATGTACTTTAGATGTTGCATTTTCTTTTTTGTTTCTTCTAATTTACTTATTCATGCATTTGGATTAGATGTGACTCCGACAACCTTTCATTTTTTCTATTTCTCCTCTTAGAAACGAAGACTTCAGTTCATAATACTGTACTACATTACAGCTCAGTACTCAGTAATATGGGGAGAATACAGTAGTGGTTGTAATCAGAAAGTACGTTTGGTACCAGAGTAACTGGACTGACAAAATGGAACTTGACAGATTTTGTCTCTGACTCTTGTCTCTTTATGTTAGATTTAATGTTACATACTATGATATTAAATAGAAACAGGCAGCTAGCAGTTTGCAGCTTGATTTATTAAACATTTTATTTGTAACATTTTAACACAGCCTAAATGTTCCTTGGTGTCAAGTTAGAGAAGGAAAAGTATTGTTTGTACAATTGTATTATTTATTTTGAAACAAAAGGGAATATAATGGTTCGTACTGTGTTTTCCAACACTTAACTGCCTTTGCTTTTGGCCACTACTCTCTTACATAAATTTCAGTCTGATATTCTTCACAAAACCGTATTATTATCAGAGTATACCTAATTATTACTTCAGACATTACAATTGCATTTTTATTCCCTAGCTATTAAGGATGTGGAATGCTATGTTAAAAAATAAATAAATAAATAAATAAATAAATAAATATATATATATATATATATATATATATATATATATATATATATATGTGTGTGTGTGTGTGTATATATATATATATTTTTTTTTTTAACAACGATTTTACAAATCAGCTATGTATAAAGGACTTTAAAAGACAAAGTGAACTTCCACAAAAATGTCAGCAGGACATTTTTAATAAATAAATAACTCTACTCTATAACTCCTACAAGACAATCAACCATTTTATTCCACAACCAAGACTGTAGTTGATATTTTTGGAGGTTCTTGAATTATAACTTCATTAGGCAGAAACCCACTTTTTTTGTCATTATGAAAAATCAGGCTGTGGTCTTAATCAGACTCATTCATAGGGCCGGTCTGCTCTTGATGACTAATCTCAAGTATGTGAGAATTTTTATAATATGCATTTAATCACAGACTTGTGCTTTTACAGACCCACATCCTCCTCAAGTTTTCTGCTCTCCCAAGTAAAAGGGATGGCTCATTTTAAAGGAGCACCCCTTGGCTTATCAGAGGTGATATGCTGTCTTCACTTCCCCTCAGGCCTGTAAACTGAATGCATTAGTAATGAATCACTCTGCAACCATACCCAAGCGGACAACAATTTGTGTCCATTCCTGATCTGCTAACTCGGTCTCTTCCACTTTCTTTATGTGAGACCTAAGGGATTTGTGGAAGAAACCAAGTCATGGCAGAAAACAGGGGAGTATCTGCTCATGCATTATTGTCAGTGCAGCTGAGAGCCATCTCAATACCATATGTGTGTCAGACACGCAGTAAACCCCTGCCCATCAGCATTATTGTAGTTTATTAGGGTAGCTCCTTAGCTGACAGCTGAACAATTGTGTTTTAGTTCTGCTGTTGGCCGATAGTGTCATCTTCATGCTCCTGGCACTTCCCTGTCATTTTCCCCTTGCGTGATCCCTTTTGCGATACTGATGGTTACACGCACACACACACACACACACACACACACACACACACACACACACACACACACACACACATTGAGGAATATGGAAAAGGCTCAGTAGCGGTGCACTCCTTCATTGGAGCTGTCATACTTCATTGAAATGAAAAACCACTGGGAAGCGTAAGAAGCTGAACCAAAAAAAGAATAAGGAGGTAAGAGTGAGAGAAATGAAGGGTTTGGGCGTTTATCATCATCCACTTGACACACAGGATAGGCGACAAGCGGCTGTGATAAAAGAGACATGGAAAGTGATAAATGTGGCTAGAGTGTAAACTTTAATGGCCCAACCTTGGATGGGAGCAATTTGCCAATATTTAATTAACTGTAATGTGATCAATCAGAGTGTTAAAGGATGGAGCTGTTCCGGTGGGGCTCACTGCCAGCCGCACTCATCCTATAGTTCATTTAGCCTTGAGAAAGCTCCAAGGAAATGCAGCAATCAACAAAGGCAACTCTGGTTTGTGCCTAGAGGATCCCATTGTCACTGCACTGACAACAGCTGTATGTTTTCCTGTAATTCATCAGAGATGTTTGAGGCCTGTAACATGCAAGGGCGACTTGTGGTCAGGATTGTCGTTTGTGGGATTAATCTTGCATGTTTGTGAGATTATGTTGCTGTTTTTCTTACATTTGCTTTCAATTTCAGGTTGATGAGATGACCTAGAAAGGGCCAAAGAGCATTAGGCCAAGACAGAACATTGTTTAATTTTTCTTTTTGCTGCATTTTTTGCTACTTCTGTCTTTCGACTACCAATTTTGTCAGTCTTTTTGTCCACCCCCACATTCACTGTAGCAAAGAGCCTTATTTATGTCCAGGATTATGGTGTCGTAGTGTTAATACTTCTGGAAGAGCAGGATTCAAAACTGGAAGAAGTTGTTATTATCAAGATTGCATACTAAACTCTAGCTGCAATGTCATTTTAATTAAAAATGTAAAAATATGTAGATAGATGTACTTTACTGTTCTCAATCTTGGAAAATACAGTGCAGCGGCAGCAGCAGCAGCAGCATGACACACAGTAAAAATATAGAACACGAGAGCAAACACACTATACAGAGTAAATTAGAGGTATAAAAACAGACCTGGATAATTAAACTGCGAGGTATAAGATTAAACTGTGATGTTCAGTAAAATGAAGGCGCACAATGACATTTATGTGCACAGTGATATTAGGTTAATGACTGGAGTTTGAACATCACACATAGGTGAGTTGTTGTAAAATGAAGTGGCATGTGGCATAAATAGAAAGACAGATTGAATGACGGAAAGCATCAAAAACCGTCCTTTTCAGCCTGTTTTTAATCAAGATTTTCTGCAGTAAATGGACATGAGACAAAAGGCCCTTTGTTTTTGGCAGTATTACAAAAGGTTAAAAGGAAAACATTAAAAAAGAAAAGGTCACCCCATGGCCACTGGAGCCGGATTTTGACAGAAGACAGCATTTCTGTGGTGTGCAATGAGGCCTCTTGAATAAACATCTGACAGCTGCTGTTTGTCAGATAACACCTTACGTATTTTTCAGGTAAACATATTTTACACTCAAAGCGCTGAGACCTCTCATTTACCTAACCCACCAAGGTCGGGTGTAGTTTGCTATGCATGTATGCCCTTGGAATTCAAAGCAGGTTCTCCAAGCATTGGACAAAGTCTGACAAATAAATAAATTAATAAACAAATGAATAAATAAAGTCAGATCTCAAGCCCTGCCATTATTTCTCTGGCCGCCGGAGGAAGATCTCAAAGATGGCCCCTCTGCGCTGTCTGTCAAATGCATATTCCATCAATAAAAAAAGCTCCTAAAACTGTCCAGGAGGATAGACAACAGTCAGTCTAAGTGAAAATGAAGTGCAAATTGATGGCATATATTATCCCAACCTCAATTTTCTACTTGACCTTTATAACTCACCACCAAAAAAATAAGGATCCCATGTTTTATTTCCAGGTGCCTTCCCATTCTGTCAGACAGGAAGGGTTAGACTGAGAGGTTAGAACTCTTTGACAAAAATATATGAATTGGCTAATAAAAGCTTGGCTGATTAAATTAAAGACGGTAATTGGATTCCTGCATGTGCAATAAAATAAAGCTGGATTGGATATAATGAAATTGTCTCCTGAAGATTTAGTTTCTGTGCTCCTCTTTTTTTTTTTCCCTGTGAAGGCTGAAAGCTGGAGGACGCAGCGCTGCAGTGACAGGCAGAATTAGAAAGCGGAAACAATACAAGGAGCATGTAAAATGGAGTGAGACACTGGGGTTTTTTGCCGCTGATTTATGTGACATTTCATGAACAAATGCAGCCAAAATGAATAAACAAAAGGCATCAAAAGGCATACAGACTCAGAAACATCTTGAGTTTATCACCTCACCATGACCAACCCTCTGAGGTGGTGTTATTTATGTATAAAAGCGAACAGACTGAAAATGACTTACCTGCTGAAATGCACAAGACTAAGCAGAAATCAAATAGAACTGAATAAATAATTATGACCTTTAGCTTTTTTGAGCAATTAAATGCCTCCCTATAGATTTGGGTTTTGAAAAACACTGTAGAAATAATAAATAGAAAAATAAATAAGGACAGATAAGGGTTAACATTTAAATAATACTTCCACTGTTACCAATACTGCTTATTAATCGCGTACTTCAACAGAATTTTTATCAGGTCTTTTTAGCTGTTAAGAGTTAGTGTCGCAGTTCACATTTAAAACAGAATTATTTGCTTTATTTTCTCATATGCGACATATACTCTGGGGTATATAGACATACCAGGAATTCCATCCATCCATCCGTATGTCTGAGATTTTCATCCATCCCATTTCTCGGACATTATTTACCCGATTCTTTTCAAATTTCACACACATCTTCTTTATCACTAGGTAGTTCACAGTTTGATGGCTGAATATATTTATTTATTTATTTTTTTACTTATTTTTACACTTTTTTCAAAATTTCCACTAACACACTTTGTTCCTAAGATTTTTCAGACATTATTCATCCAAACCACGGTGTGACCACTATCACTGACTTATGCACCTTGTTTTTAATTCATGTTGTATATGTCCTTATATATATGCTTTGGTATTTTGCATATACTTCTTTTACTCCATGGTATAGATTTGTATATATTCAGTATTTTTTTGTATATTTTCAATATTTTGTGATATGTTATTTTTATATACCGTCTTTCTTTTAGACTTTATGAATCTGCTGCTGATCAAAACAGAGGTGCTCTTCTATTACTATGTTCTACTCATGTCCGTGTAGGTTCTCTCTGGGTACTTCAGCTTCCTCTCACCATCCAAAGACATGCACCATCATAGGTCAACCAGTCAATCTAAATCACCCATAGGTGTGAATAGAGAGACTGAATCATCAGTATGTCAGCCGTTTAATGACACCCAGTGTGTAGCCAGTGTTCACCCATTGGTAGCTGGGATGGGTTCCGGCCCCCAGGACCCTCATGAAAAATAAGCATGAATGGATACTCTCCTACTCTTTAGTAGGAAAGGACAACAGCATTGTGTTGAAATGATCACTACTATGGGCACTGATTTTGTTGAAATACTAATGTGAAACAACTGGGTCGCAGGGGTGCTGAAGCTACAAATGAGTGATGGTGGGGTAAACTATACCCTGGACATGTTCATTTCAGAGCTGACATATACAGATGAACAACCATTCACGCTCTTGTGGTGATTTAGATTGACCAGTTATTATGGTGCATGTCTTTGGATGGTGGGAGGTGGGCCAGAGAACCGGGAGAAAACCCACACAGACATAAAAAGTATTTTTTGCAAAAGAAAATAATCTTTCACACTTAATCTTTTAAGAATGAAACGAAATCCAGATACTTACTTTGTGGTTGTTTACCGACAGCTTCCATATCTCTAAAACTATGAACAATGGATCAGATAATGCTCTGACCCTTTCAGACTTAAAATATGAATGAATCAGTCACTTATAATTATTAACATATATTCATATTTGGGTTCCTGGATGCTCACATACATATCGCATATATGAGCTAAATATCAAACCTTGCTCTTCACTTACAATTGATGGACTTTCACAAGATCACACATGTTTTCGCTCAAGTATGCCTTTTATGACTTGGAAGAATAAATCCCTTTCTTGTTTAGTTCTACCTGTGAACATCCACCACCAAGAGCATCTGTGTGTATTCATGATAAAGTGTGTGTGGCAGAGAGATGTCTCTCAAACACATTTGGATTAAAAATAGCAAATGTCTCAGTTAGAAATGGAGTTTGAGAAAAAAAATTGTGAAACAGTTTTGTTTTCTTATTCTATTCTTTATCTGTAGCAAAACTGATGACGCTTATGGTGAACTTAGCTCCAGCATCCATTTAATACCAGGTTTTGACATTTTTGACACTTTGTGACTTAACTCTGCCAGTTTCCAAAACTATCCTCAGTAAATTATGTGTATATATTGCAAGATAACAATTCCATATAGTTTTTTTGTCAGGCAGTGTAATCAGTGCAGCAGTATGCTCTGAATTTTTAGTCCAATTGTCTCAGTTGTCGTCTGTCCGTGAACAGTTTTTCTAGAAACTTCTTCTCCAAAACCGATCGGCACAATCATTTGAAATTCATAGCAGAGCTTCCTTGGGGCAAGGTCTACCACGTTTGTTCAAAGAACTGAGAAATATTGATTTTTGCATTTTTTATAGATTTTTGAAATTTTAAAAATCCCCATTGGTTTATAATGGGAAATTTGTCAAAGTGCTATAACTATAACAAAAATTTCTAAGAAAGTGAAAAAAAGCCTTATTTCTAGAACATTTACCTCATTTGTCATCTAAATAGGGAAAAGCTTGCAAAGAAATTTTTACATAAGAAACACATTCTTATTTTTAAAAATATCTATCTATCTATCTATCTATCTATCTATCTATCTATCTATCTATCTATCTATCTATCTATCTATAAGAAAAAGTTATATATATATATATATATATATATATATATATATATATATATATATATATATATATATACACACACACACACACACACACACACACACATATATGTATATGAATATGTATATATAAAACTTTTTCTTAATAAGATTTTCCAGTTATTATCAAGGTGATTTTACTTCTTGTACTAAGGACTGTTTGCTTAAGATATTGATATAATTACTACTGGCACTAGATAGAAAGTCACATATGGACTTTCATGTGGTGCCATGACATTTGACCTTGAGTGACCTTGAAAGGTCAAATGAATGTCAGTTAATGTCTTTAACTATGCCAATGGACTGTGGGACCCTTGGTCCTATTTTTGAATAAATGAAGTGCTACATAATGATGCCCTCCTTTTGAACATCACCTACAGGTAGTAGGAGTTCTATCTGTGTACAGTTACAAACCCAGATTCAGCACTTTTTCCACTGTCAAGTTATTAATTCACATTCATCTATTACATTGAAGACACAATGCATGAAATTCAGAAAATGTTTGTTATTAATGACCCTGGTGGTTGTGAAGTGAACTGCAGTCAGTGTCACATTACTTGTGCACAAACATGCTAGTGTACTTACATGGAGTTTGGGTTGTTTGGACTACATTTCTGATCTAAAGGTTTCTCGTGTTGCACACTGATTCTACAGTGAAAGACTGGAGGGCCTTTAAGAACCTGGGAATGAGTATAAATGTCACATCTTTGGATTTTCCTAGAATACCTGTGACCTTTACATAAAAATAAGTCTATAGGCTCTTGTCCATGAATGTCAGGGAACATGGCATTATTTAAGGTAAGTTATAATCTGTTCACAAATCGGAAATATGACAGCAATTAATATATCTTACATATTGCCTCTGTATTTTAGAGTCAGCCTGTGGTCAATGTCTGATATATGTATTTGCATGAACTAAAACTATGATAAGATATGATAATCCTTTATTAGTGCCACAACGGTGAAATGTGCAGTGTTAAAGCAGCATAAGGACAGTGATATTAAAATGAAAGATTAAAGTAAGGAATGTAAAAAGTATACACAATAGTGTTAGTTTGATAAAATATACACTAAAATTGGAATGATACAGAGAAGCGCAGGGATGGAGTACAAATTGGTAAAGCATTCCACATTAAAGTGAGCCTGGATAGCTTAGTCAGTAGGGCATTAAACTTTTAATCTGAGGGTCCAGGGTTCAAGTCCATGTTCAGGTAGAAAGTATTACCTCAAGGCTCTGCCCAAGGGATCCATCTAATCCAGTATATATGAAATTATGTAATCCAGCACTCAGTAAAAACATTATTAATAAATAAATACAGAAGAATATTTATAAAACAGTAAAGTATAACAGTATTTTCAATAAGTCGGTTTCCTTTACTGTACTATACCTATGCTAAGTCCTGGATATGAAACTGCAGCATCCTGTATTTGCAAATGTTTTTTATTCGGTTATATTCTGCCTGTGTTTTCATTTTGAGTGTTCTAAGGGAACTTTGGTCTTTGTGGTTTGTGCTCTTTAAATGTCTCTGTCAATCCACAGTGAATGCCTCAGGTCACGGTATCATGCAGCAGTTTTATACTGTCGACTAGGGCACTTTTAGTTCAACTCACTCCAGGGCTTGCCTATCACTCCTTCAACCTTAATGACCCAATAACCTGTACACAAACACACACACACACTGAAACACACACCACTATCATGAAAACCCCCACAAAAGTGATTCATCAGCACTGATTTATTCCCAGCAGGAGTATGTGTTAATTACAGAGGCTCGATCAATAACTTCCACTAAACGATGGCTCAAAGGCATCTATGTGTATGTGGGAGAGTTTGTATGGGCACAGCTATATGTGCATGTGTGAAGCCCCTTGGTGGTAAGTACAGTCGTTGCACCTGCATGATGGATGATGTGACTGTTTTAGCCATCAGGAGTGTTTTACAGGCTGTGAGTGGTCGTCTCTCTGAGCTGACCCTGTGACAGGCAGCCTGGAGCTGAGCCAGCAGACACAGCTGGACTAACAACGGCAATGAGAGCAGTCACTTCTAATGATAAAACCACCTCCGTCTAGTGCACGGTGGATTATAAAGGCCGCGGGTGACACAGTGGGTCAAAGCACTTGAATAACATGATTCTAGGTTTGAGTCTGATTTGGAGCGTTAAAGTTAATATAAGCAGCATTAGGTGGATGTACAGCGGTTCGTGAAAGCCAAGGTTATTTTGATTGTGTTTTTGCACATTATATTTTAATGTACTGCATTCATCAGTATATTTATACTAATTACAATTAACTCTGATGCGTATTATTCACCCAAATTATTCTTCCTCCTGGCAGAGGTTGCTGCTAATTTGGAAATATTGAATTGAAGGAGACATAATAACTCAAAAAAAAATCTAAAAATTACTTCTGCTTAGATGTTTTATGGCTAATCTTAGTTTGGTTAGTTACTTACCGATTAATTAAATTGAGTTTAATGGTGATATTTACTTAAGACATGCATTTCTGTAACTTTAGATGTTAGTTCAGTAGTTATCCGGTTTGTTTTATAGTTGATTTCCGACATTCTTAACTCATTTTCATAGTCAAAATGTTTTGGTGCAGGAGCTGGGATGATATTGACTGATTAAACATCTCTTAGCTTTTCACCTCCTCCAAAATATCATTACTTGTATCTTAGAGTGCATTCACACCTGGAAAGTCCTTTGGTCCGCCTATTTGGTTTGGATCGAATGTGGTCTTTATTTTTTTGTGAGGGTCGGATAACTCATTGCACTTTTTGCTAGTGGACCTAAATTTGTAAACAGAAGCACACGTGATGACCTGCACTGGCGTTGTACAGAAAAGTCGGGGGTGGGGTGAATCAGAGACGGCAGGTATTGCTGAAAATAAACATGGAGGTCTTGTGTGCAGTTATCATTTTCGGAATATGTATTCTATTTTTACAGACACAAATTTACAAAAATAATGTTAACTGTCAAGAACGGCTCATTGGGAACCAGTTTGTCAATGTTTTGCGAGTCATTCTGCATCGACGAACTCATGCTGCTTGATGGACTCATAATCAGAGGTGCCCTAAGCCACAACATGCTAGCAGTAAGCAGACGATGTATGATGACGCTACAGTGGCTCGTCAAGCACAAAAAGGGACATGGTTCCTGCTTTTTTTTTTTTTTTTTTTCAGCTCGAGGACAGTTATATTCACACCAGAAGTGAAATGGACCAAACGAAGTAGGTCTGAATACACCCATAAGATTCTTTGCTCATTGTTTGCTCATTGTTTGTTTGGTACAAACTATTGGATCAATAGATGAGTAGTTTTTCTTGTCTGGTTATCACGGTTTACACACCTGGTGTACTTACAGTTCTTGTACCTACTGACAATGTTTCTGTACAGTGAAGCATTTCGGCAGTTACTCTCACTTTTCATTTTCTTTTTGCTGTTTACAACCAATGTAATAAAGGTGTAAAATATGGGCAAAATCTGAAAAAATAACTGACTTGCTGGTCACTGAGCAGTAGCACTGACCTGTTTTGGGGGTGAAAGGTTTTACGCACTGGATGTACACACAAACATATATTACCAGTTTGTGAAATTACAACCTTCCTTCTGTATCACAAGGCCACTTCTATACTTTAGGCCTCCATCGCTGACAAAATAATCCTGAGGTTGTAATAAATTCTCTTTGAGTCTGAGACAGCTTTTCATTCTTGTGACCCACTTGTTATTTTGTGTGCTTTAATGGCACCCATTCCATTGTATTTCTGTTCAGCCAACTTGTACATAAACAGATCTTGCTCATTGTGACTCATTGTGACAATACTGATACTGGCCCACATAAAAACAAACATCCACAAGAACTCAGAGTATCCCAAAAATATTAAAGCAAAAACCAAAAGTGTGATCAGATGTGTCCACAACCCTATCATTATAAACACTTATATATACATTTCCCTATTACGAACAGTTATAGCATTTTTCTATGGTCACAATGATCTTGGCATTTGCCCTTTGGCCACCAAAATACCAGTTCATCATTGAGTCTGAGTGAACATTTATACCAGATTTGAATATATTCCATGAAGTTGTTCCTAATATATCATGATTATAAGAATATGAGAAATTGATGGCAAAGAGATGTTGACTTTTGGACATTAAAATCACTCCATGTCTGTCCTTGTAAGTTTGTAACAATCTCTGCTAATTCCTATTGCGGATACGAACAGTAGCTGTTATTAAATAAGTAATCAGAGCCCTGCTGATTATCAACAAATTGTCCAACCCAGATAATTAAAAGAGCATTTTGTAAAAAAAGATGCTTTCTTCTATTGTGCGGACCATTATCACAATCAAAAGCCCACACTGTTACCATCATTTGTTTCCCTGTGGATGCTTTTGTTGAATCCAAACTTTATTTCACTGGAAATCTAAAAGAAAAGTCAATATTTTACAACCACTTACTAAGCAGCATCATAATACAAAGTCTGGTAAAATAGCAAGCAAAGTGTTCTCATATTTGACATGATTGAAATGGACATACTTGAAGACTGTGCCTTTTATAAAGTCCAGGAAACCACCAACTATGCACCGTAGCTGCTATGGATGGAGGAACATGTGTATGTGCAAAGGGAGAGGATAGAAACAATAAAGCGAAGAAGAATGGAGGGTCGCTTGGGGAGTGGTGCTAAAGCACCAATAACGCTGTAAGGAATTTGGGTAATTTTCTGGTTGAAAAGCATCATTTAGCTGCAGATAAATTTGCATAAGACTCCATAGTAATTAGAAATGGGGGTATGATTATAGAAGGGCGTTAGACTGAGCAATGACAGGCTTTCAATGCAGCCAGTGGAACGCAAGAAAGCAAAGAACACAGTAATAACAAAAAAATTAATATAAACACATTAACACAGTATTATCATAACAGTCCACGCTTATTTGAAACTTGTAATTATCATACAAATGGTTTAGTCTTTTATTTCTAAATGTCAGTTCAGTCGCAATATAATTATCTACATATTTATGATTTATTAAAGCTTAAAGTATGTAGTGTACGGCTTGGGAGAGAGTAGTAAACTGAAAGTGTTGTAAAGTGAAAGTGGTATTTACAATAAAAATAAATAAATAAATAAAACATGTGATCCTCTGTGTTTTGAGCGTGCTGCTTCACACCAAATCTGGTTGTGGTTTGGGAGAGTCTTTGAGAGTGAAAACAGACCTTGGCAAGAATAAACAAGAAAAAAAGTTGCACAGGAGGAAATCCCAGGATTTGAAGCAGCAAGATGTTCAGATTTTTAAGTTTTTGCTCTTGAGGGAATGTGCAGAAGCGTGGGTGAGGGTGTACTCCACTATAAGTCTACAAATTTCTATATAAAAGTCAAAGGCTTTCAGGAGGGCTTTGCTGCCTTTCACCGGAGCCTGTCAGCGATGGAACCAAAGCTACTGACTTAGGCCCCCGCGGACTGTCGATCATGAAATCATACCATTGCTCAAAGCAGGCATTTAGTGACTCAATTTGTCAGTCCTCTAAGTCTCATGTCCAAGGGCCATCTACCACTCTCTGCCCTTTGTAATAGAAGTCAAATTTAGCTCGATGGATCTATAGCACAGTAAATGCCAGTGCAGGCATTTCTTTTTTCTAATTGACTTTTCTTTTTTTTTTCATCATTTAGTCTCCTGAACATAATCTCAAAATATTTGATATATCATTTAAAAAATCACATTAAATAGGACTAAATGACCTATTGTGTGATGTACCATGAGCATGGAGCACACTGGTCCATTTAAGCAGACAGTGTTTGTAAAGGCTTGAGAAAGGTGTAATTGTACTGACAACAGAGGTGTAGTCCAGGGTATACGGCGGTATATGGAGTATACCTACTTATTTTTCAGTCAGCATTCGGTATACCCACTTCTAAATCCCCCTAATGCGTACCATTCAGTAGTATCTGCAAGCCAAATTGCCCATGTTTTGCCCTAGGATGGTGAAGCCATGACCTGCCCTCCTCTGCCTTTAACTGGCCAGTACTTGGTACTTTCACCGATTAGATTGGTTCACTTTAGGCATGAGGACTGATGAGCCAATCAGAGGCAGAGTAGGGCAGGTCATGCCGAGGAAAATATTGCTAACTTAGTACCAGAGCCAGGGCTCTGCTTAGCGCTGGCCACCTCTGAAACCTGATTGGACACCTCAGGTGCCAGTGCCACCCCAGTTGATTGACAGGTCACTGCACGTCTCATTGAAAGATGTGCAATTATTAGAAATGTGAACAAGAAAGGCAGAATAAACATCTTTGAAATGAGTGACACATATTGAGAGAACCTACTTTCATGGAGTACATAATTTTGAGGTATGCTTTAAGGTGGTTTCAGAATGAGTCACTGTTTTAAACCACTGGTCATATGACTACATATTTAGAGAAGAGATTTTGATGCCAACAGTTCAACGGAGCGAGTAGGCTAACGTTATGAAAGGCTACTGTTATGAAAGGCTGCCGTTATCTTATGTTTGCCTCATGTTGAATACATTTACCTTCATGCGCTGCTTGTGTGACCAGTAATACCTACAAACTATTCCTGATCAAGTCATGATAATTTTACAATAGTGAGCAAATACTACTGATGGATTTTTGGGTAAACTAAAAAAAGTAGTGTTATATGTCACTGTTTTTGAAGGTATGATCCACATGTTCTAGTTTTTATCAATACTTATGTAATACTTTTTGCATTTTCATTCCCATAAAAGTAAGAACAATAACAATGGATTGAATGATTAAGCACTATCAAGAGCACGCCAAATCCAACAGATGATAATGTAACTCATCCCTATTTAACAATGTCACCTCTCTGATGTTGCTGGTGGGGCAGTCTGAACATTAATGTGCAGATAATGGAAGGGGAGGAGATGGTCATCTGACATAGTCACAATTCAGTCTATCCAGCAGATGACTGTCTAAGACAGAATATGTCCCTGTTCAGACCTAGCATTAACATCCTAAAATATTAAATACCAGTGTCCAGCTGTAAGCACATCTGTTCACACCTGGTGTTAAGAAACGTCTCCAGATGTGTCTCTAGTGATCATTTCTGTTTGGATCATACTTCCTCTCTATTTGCACATCTAAAACATGGTGCATTTTAGGTGGAATAGGCTGATTTTCTGATCTTTCATTGCGAATTTAATTCACTGTGCTGCTTGAAGGTGACTGCCCCCCTTTTTTTTAAGGTGGTGTGATTTCTGCCTATTAGTCATTGCATGAACTGACACATGAATCAATCAGTCCACCTTAAATATCAATATGACATCTTGACACTTCTGTTTGTTTTTATTGGCTCTGGTAAATGACATACGGTGTAGTGATGATTGACTCTTGCACTTAAAACAGGATGAATGAATTCCTGTATTATGTAACACTTTCCTCACAGAGAAAAACGAATACAGAAGGTTGTGCTTCCTTCATGTGAGTTGAGGCACTAATAAACTAGTAATAATCACCAATAATACACTGAATAATAATCTTTTTAGGGAGGACTGGATGGGCAGAAGGCTAAAATGTAAAGAAATAGTGGGAAAATGCATGAGTACCACACATTAAAAACACCCATTTACATGTGACATCACCAATCAGTGATATTACCGTGAACTTGAACACAGAGGGAGAAAAAACAACCCTGTTACCATGAATTAATTGATTATTGTTAACTGGTGATTTAATTAAGAGCAACAGTGTTAACATCATATGATTAATGCTCTGATAATAGGTGGGTTTCAGTCTGCCTTTTTTCAGTAAGGTATTTATCTTAAAGCAACACTGCAGAACTTTTGCTCGCAGGGTCCCCCTAAAGTCAAGAAATGGTATTGTCTGTAACAAGTGTCATAAAATCTCTTAGCAATACACATGCATTTGTTGACAAGCCATTGATTCCAGCAAACTTCCTGAGGCAAGACAGGAGACATACTAATAGAAATATACCAAGGTTGACCTCCGTGAGACATGATTAAAATCACCCAATACAAAGGTCGGAGCCTCAGGTGAGGCAGAATCGGCATTTCCTTTTGAAAAGTGAAAGTGAAACTTAAGTTAACTCCAAGAGCAGGTAAAATGGGCACAATGACACCAACAAAAGTTCAGTGTCTGGCGTACAGATTTGTTCTCTGATAATAACAATATCATTCATTAATATACAGACATACCTCACCTCCCTGTGTTTTACCCATTACCTCAGTATTGTGGTCCAGTCGAAAGGGGGTCCCAAAGCGGTCAGTGGTGAGATCAAAGTTATGGTCCTGTTCGGTGAGCCATGTTTCAGTGAAAGCCACGACACAACATTCCTTAAAATCCTTTTTTGAAGCGAACGTTCCCCTGAGCTTGTCTCCTTTATTCCTTAAAAATGAACATAAAAGCTCTAAAGCCGGGACGCCAAACTCCTTACTGTCGGTCACTGCATGCACATGCACCCAACAATTATGAGACATATCAGTGACATATGCTGTAAAGCACTAAAATTTTGTAGGGGTCCCTACCCAAACCCAGAAGTTGCATAGCACCAGTGCAGGCAAGATTGACACTCTGGAGCAGTGGCGATTTCTCATAGACTGCAAGGGAAGCCTGGCTTCCCCTAAAATTATGAAAATTAAATGGTTAAATAGGTACGGGTGTGTTGACATTTTATTGACTGCAAATGTGTTAGAACACGTTCATCTCAAAGATGAGTTCGTTCAGAATCAGCTTTATCACAAATCAACGGACTCGATGTTGTTCACTTCTCATACATTCCCATTGCGCTGTTTTCTCATACGATCTCTGCTCAGTGCATTTGTCCGTAGACTGCGGGCGTCTCTGGGCTTCAGTGGGACTGAGTGGAACAGTTTTTTTCATTGCCTCAAAACTGGACGGTAATTGGATAAATGCCACGATGTTGTCCCGCCCCCGGACGCCGGGCGTCTCTGGGGGTGAATGGAGCTGTGGGCGGAGCTCGGCCGGGCTGGACGCCAGAATCCCACGTGCTGATTGGATGATCAGTCGAAAGGCTGAATCCCATTTGATTGACAGCTAGTTTCAGATCTACTCCTTCACTGACAGAGTTCAGTTCATTCCGTCGTGCATTCTGCTGTGAAATGGAGAGAGAAATCACTACGAAATTACTCGTTCATTTCTTGCACTGTAAATAAAACACACTCATTGTACTTCCTTGTTTCAATTTAACATAATTTCAATGTTTTCTTGTTTCAGTTACATAATTTAATCATTTCTTGTTCGAGTTTAATATCGTTTTGTAGATAGTTAAATCAATCATACTGTCAGCTAGGTTGGAGTGAAAGGAGCATCTCTTGTTTAAAAAGGCTGAAGTCTTACACCCACAACACAATGGGCCAAGGCCGTCTAAGCAGACCAGCTCTGCTGGACATTCAGAGGACACTGGTCCAGTCCCTGGAAAAGACGCCTACTTGGTACGATAAGGTCATTGACCATTTTCTTAAAAAGGAACAAAGGGCCGAATTTATGTTTAAATAACGACAATTTTTTTTTGATGTAAGCCGACAATGAGCTTCCCCTGTCTGAAAGACGAGCAGCTGCCACTGCTCTGGAGTGATGACGAAAGGGTAATTGAACCTGTTGTGAGTTGTTGTACCACCAAAATGACCTTGAAAATATAGTTGGAAGGTTGAAAAAGTCAGTTGTGTTGCTTTAAAGCAGTGTATGACATTCTTGACCAATTTTTCATCAAATCTGTAAACCCCAAATGATAACCTAAGTTCATCACAAGCCGTCATACCAAACCAAAACTGATACCAAACCGTCACTCGAGCCTCCAGCAGCAAGATGCAATGAAGCTATTTCCATGTTTGTTGCTGTTGTGGCCATACTGCGCTTGCATGGAATTCCCATTCCCACAATGCACTTTGCAACAAAATTTCCAAAAAGGCCCGAGTTACATATTGGTTTGGTATGTAAACAAACAGACTGCTCGTCATGGAGTCAACTTCGAAGTTGTTCACCGCGAGGGAAGTGATTCAGGTGCGTAATCATGGAAAGACTAAGAGTTGTGATACTGAGGCTATCATTCGGGTTTTACAGATTTGATAAAAAATTGGTAGTGAATGTCATACGCAGCTTTAATATAAATGTATGTTTTTTATATTCATTTCTGTATTTCATATTCCTGCTAGTAAATATGATTCATCTTGTTGTTCTTATTATTATCAGCTATTTTTATTTTATGTAGGAGTGAAACTTTGCTGACATACAGTGTGCACTTCTCACATGCTGCAACTCTTTGCTGGAAAATAAAGGTTTTGATCAATGAAAAATGGAACTGTGTAGGTTGTGAACATATTTGGACAGTCTTTGTCAGTTTGCAGCTGTGTGTGGAAGCAGATGCTGCCACATTTAGTAGCTTAGTTCATTCCAGTTGTACATATTTGAGTCATTTTACCCGCTTCATTGTGAAATATGAAAAAGTATCTCTGTAAAACTGTGTGAGGGCACTCTTGGTTATTTAAATGTATTTTAATGACTTTTGAGAGAAAGCCTTATGAGATTTTATAGGCTTCACTCTGTCTTGTTAATAAATGAGTTACAGTATTTAATATTACTGATACAAGTCCAGAAGGCAAATCTGAATCACATTTTCAACTACGCTGATTAAAAGGGGTGGTTTTTTTATTCATTAATAATTTAACAAATGCAGAAGCAGCAAATGTGAGTAAATCATTTTTGTGTAGTTTTTCGGTTGCTTTATTTATACAGTTTTTGAATTGCTCATTCATTTTTGTCTGCATACATGTATAGCATATATTTTTTTTACTCATACATGAGATTGTTTTTCTATACATACCATAAATATGTGGAGATATAGCTTATTTTCCATCAGTGATATGTGAGCATATGCAACCTCAGAACAAAGAAGAATTCTGTCTACCATCAAGGCCCTTTTGTCTTTATTTATAATGGATTACATTGGATTTATTTGTACTCCCTTTTATTTGCATCAGTTGAAAAAGGCACAAATGAACTTTTTCAACTATGAGCTGTGTTTCAGTAAGTTTTAATGCAAAATGAGTTGTAAAAATGTGCCAAGGTCATGCCGGTGTATAAAATCGAAAAGCACACTCTGCTTATTAGATAATTTTCCACCCCCCCTCCCTTTGCTCTGAGTCCTACAGTCTTATTTAAAACATTTACATGTCTTCTAATTAACAGATCCCATCCTTTAGGTGCCATTTTGGATGGAAATTACCAAGGAATTCAGAGCTGAACCCTGTTACGTGGCATGAAATCAGGGCTAATGAGAGCAGGACTTTGTATGTAAGGGCATATGGGAGCATGTTTGCAGTCATACAATGTGCATGACAGTGTGTGTTTGATTGGGTCAGAAAGATAAAGAGGGAGAAGAGGCATTGTCACAGATAGAGACAGAAACAGAGATAGCCATGGAAATCCAGCAGTTCTCTCATCTTTCTAAATGATACATGGAGATGATACATTTTCAATGACATCTCTCATTGTAATCTCAAGTGTCTCCGCCTGTGTCTGAGCCGTACAAGACAGGATGTGAAATTGGGGTCTTAGAACAGGATGTTTTATTAGCTGTTGGATATTGCCAAGGTGGTTAAGATAGTCTATTTGATTTGCACTGCTCCTTTCATTTACTCTGTTTGATTTGCGATAAGTGACTTTTCCTCGGGAAGAAATCGGTAGTAATTTCACAGTTTGTGCCTGTCTCTGTCTCTGACGCTGTCTCTACCTCTGTCTCTCTTTCTCTCTCTAGCTGTCTCTCTCTCCTTTTCAAATATGACAAGCTTTTTGTATTACATTTCATTACAGGAACTCTTATGAGCAGCCTCAAGAAATGATTGCAGTGAACTCACAAATGAATTGATCCCAATACAAATGAACTCATGATAGTAATCCCATGCTAAGTGGCTGCTGCTTAATTTCATATTGATGAATGAACCGCCTCAGCCGGTGCTCAGAACAATGGTTTCTAATTAGAGAGACACTAATTGCAGACACATTGATTGGTTGGTAGAGAGATCTTAAGGATCCTGTTGGATCAGTTGAAGAGCTGTTCCAGGAGAACACAGACTTTCTGTTTATCTGACGGAAAAAGAAAAACAACCATTTAAAAACTCCTTAAAAGCATACATATTAGTCTGTGAAACACTCCAACCTAATCATATTAAGGTAACAGCAGGATGTTGAAATGTGAGGTAGAGTGCACACACTGAAGACAATGAAGCTAAATAAATAAATAAATAAATAAATAAATAAAAGATGTACCTTTGTGGGATGCTGGTTGAATGTTAATAAGGATCAAATGCATTTTGGCTTTCACAACACAATTCTTTTGACCCTTGTAGGGCATTAAGGATCTGACAGATTTGAAAACAGCACAAGTATAAACTGGTGCCCCTGCCATTTTATTGTGGTCTGTAAATCATGAAAACGTAGGTAAACAGATTAATTAAATAGATAAAGTTTAAAATGAAGGTCATAGAAAATAAGGACTTCAGAGGTTCAGTAAATGTAAATGTGCAGACAAAGTAGGTTAAAAAGCACCATTTACAAGCAACAAAGGTGCCATTTGCAATCATTTAACTTGAATAACCTGTTGCAATAAAATAAATTTGAGATGGGATTTGTAGCCTCTTCATGCACAATGGTTCACATTTGTCTGGAAATTGACTTTGGAAGAGGACATTCAAAGCTACAGCTCAGACATACCAAATTCTAATGAATCCCAGCACGGTCGTCCTTGAACCCTTGGATCTTGTAATCTCTTGCATCTTATCACCCTGACCACATTTACAACACTGACATCCAACAGTTTATCTCTTGTGAACACAAATCCATTTTGTGAAAAATGAAGAAACACGTGCATTGCTTGTATTTTTTCCTCATTATTGAAAGCACAGAATGGTTAGAGTACAAACAGGAACTGTGTAGTCACCATGCACCAGTACATTTCTGTAGCGGCACCAAAAAACGTTTAAAAACCTGGAAGGAAATGTGGTCAAGTATACACTAACGCCAAGGCCTCACTGTCATGAGATTCAATCCATCTGCTAAGCCTAATGGAGTTGAAGTGTAAAAGTGGAAGAACTTGTTTACTACAGCTTTTTTCTTTAGTGAAGCACCTGTTATGGTCCAGAAGGGGGTACATTCATTCCTTTAACTCAAATACAGTGATTGTAGTCAGTGTTTTACCTGCAGTGAATCAGGGTCCACAGGAAACTGATGCAACATAATTCTCATTGAATAAAATGATGAAATTATCCCGAATAAAGCTTATTATTAAACCGATAACAAATGTTTTACTGTTTACGATAATGGTCAATTTACAGCAGTGCATCACTTCGCTTTGTGCTCAGCTGTTTCTGCACCAAAATGCATAAAAATGAAAACGCTTTATGTACTTGCCCTGGATCTGAAGAGCAAAGAGTGTGAAGTTATGAAACCTCTCCTAAAAGTCTTGCTGTATACCAGAGGGGCATGTAAAAATCTGGTTTGGCAGGTGCAGTGTGAATTAACCTTAGTTACGTAATGCAATGTTAATGTTAGGTGACATAAAGTTTAATTTTTTTTCATTGGTTTTAGAAATGTAACTTTACATATCAACTTTAACCATTTGCTCTGGTCTTTAGCATCATGTGGACATTGGTAGAATGGCACCTGGGTGTGTTGTATAGATTCGGGTCCAAGTCCAAAAATCCACAAGTTATGTTTGCACTGTTTATACTGTTACACGTATGTTTACATTGTTTACACTGTTACATGTATGTTTACATTGTTTACACTGTTACATGTATGTTTACACTGTTTACACTGTTACATGTATGTTTACACTGTTTACACCAGGGGTCGGCAACCCGCTGCTCCGGAGCCGCATGCGGCTCTTTCATCCTTATGTTGCGGCTCTGCGTGGCTTGGGAAAATGAATTATAAGTGTCCGATTGAAGTGTATGTTATTTGTTTCAAAAACGTGTGTCATGTCTTCTTATTAAGGCAAAGTTTTTAACTTCTTTCTTCAGCCCTTGTGCAATTTCAGTGATCAGCATTCACCTTCTTCAGAGACGTTTGACAGCACTTAACGTGTCAGCCGGCAGCCGGCATGCGCGGAATGCCCTGCGACACCAAAACTACACAATATCTGAACAAACTATTTTATTTGTGTTTGTTCGTTTGTTTAATTGTAGTTGTAAATTGTAAGATTATTGTGATCTCGAAATATTAAAATAAAATTATATATACATATATATATATATATATATATATATATATATATATATATATATATATATATATAGTATTATTTTTCATCGCTCCAAGTGTGCATCACACTCTCCGACAGCCTGCCAAAACGCCATACATTTATCGAGACTTTCAACCCCAGGTAGGCCAAGTATGGAGAAATCTAAGAAAAGAAAAATATCTGAAGACTAGAATCACTCGGAGAGCGCAGACCTCCGCCAAGGCTGATCAGTGGCCCCCCCCAATGGGCCCCCCCACCCCCGATCACCACCAAAATTTAATCATTTCTTCCTTATCCCATTTCCAACAAACCCTGAAAATTTCATCAAAATCTGTCCATAACTTTTTGAGTTATGTTGCACACTAACGGACAGACAAACAAACAGACAGACAGACAGACAAACAAACCCTGGCAAAAACATAACCTCCTTGGCGGAGGTAAAAATAGAACATTTAATGATGCCAGGTGCCATGGCACGACCAAGGTGCCGCGGCACCTCAGGGCCAATGCTAGGTGGTGAGGCACTGCAGTACTACGGCTCAGTGCCAGGTGCCGTGGCACCGCGGTACCAGGGCTCGGTGCCGGGTGCCGTTGCACCGCAGTGCCACTGCTTGGTGTCAGGTGCCATGGCACCGCGGTGCCACAAGTGGGTGCCACTGGTGCCACGGCACCACCGGCACCTCGAGCCGAGGCACCACCGTGGTGCCACGGCACCTGGCACCGAGCCATGGTACGGCGGTGCAACGGCACCTAGCGTTGGCCCTGAGGTGCGCCGCGGCGCACCTCGGTGGTGCCGCGGCAAGCCGTGGTACCGGTAAAATCATTGTATAAGCCGTGTCGGAGTGTAAGCTGCAGTGTTTAAAGTGTGGGAAAAAAAGTAGCGGCTTATAGTCCGGAATTTACGGTATATATAGGCTAACATCTTCATTTCAGATGTCAAAAAGTGTTTGCGGCTCCCAGTGTTGTCTTTTCCGTGGGAACCGGGTCGAAATGGCTGTTTGAGTGTTAAAGGTTGCTGACCCCTGGTTTACACTGTTACATTTGCATAACTTCATACTACTTTTATATTTTCAAAAGTTTACCCAGTACAGTATACATTATGGGCCAAATCTAAGAAAGGTTTCTGTGCATAACAACATATGCAAACTCATTGCCCACGCCAAAAAAATTAACAAACTGATTTACTAAGAATGCGCACTAACGGCTGCGTCTTTCAAAGGTGTAAAATAGCATGTCTGCATCCAGTTAGTACATTTGCTGCTATGAATTTGCAATATTCATATTCATTTACATGCAATTGTGCATGTGCTGGGAGCAGTATTTTTAGACAGATGGAAGAAAAGATAATTGAGAAGTATGTGCCCCCCCCCCCCCCACACACACACACACACACACACACTTTACAAGACTCTTTTCCACTTGATCTGATGATCGTGATTACAAATACACCCCATGTGACAAAATTCTGTGTGCCTGACAGTCATTCAATCCAACAACCCCCCCCAACCTCTAAAATGAAAAATAAATGAATGAATGAGTCATGCAGTACCTTCTATGACAAAACTCCTCCAACGTTACATTTCCGTGTGTCTGGATCATTCCAGTGCACTGTTGCAGCGTATTGTCTCCATGATGACAACCAATAGCGCACGCAAAATCCTCATTTGAATAGGGCAGTCTCCAAGACTTTGCACCTGTTGTCATTTGCGTAGGCAATCTTAGTAAATCACCTGCAAACTGCAGTTCAACCCCACATGCAAAATTCTGTGCACGCAAATTAGTAGACGCAAATTGGGATCTTAGTAGATCCGTCCCATATTTCTAATTTGCACATATTTTGATTGCATACTATTTTATATTTTATATTTTTCTAATATATATCTATATCTTATTGTGTTGTTATTTAGATAGAAGTGCTCTGTTACTGGCAGAGACCACCTGCAATTTCATTGCTCAGCTGGTGTAATGACAATAAAGCCTATTCTATTCTATTCTATTCTATTCTATTCTATTCTATTCTATTCTATTCTATTCTATTCTATTCCATCTTGTTTTTAACAAATTTGTTCCATTTGTTCCAAATTTAACCCTAGTTATAGTTCTGTATAAGCATTTCAAATCTAAATCATTTTCATGTAGATTCAGTTTCATTCATTGCTTAGTAAAGAATTTAAATCACAAATACTGGTGGGTTTATGGCAATACTAGATATGACTGAACTTCTTGGGATTATTTAAATTTTTCAAAGGTTAAAGGTCATTGTAAATGTCTGATGCTACTGTTATCACACTTTGATGTGTATATCTTATGCTAATATTTTCTCATCATGTGTGACATTTAATCTACTCTGAATGTTGGTGGTCTTGTGTTATTCAGTAACCTGGGTTTCTACTCTCAGGGTAACGCGGTTCAGATCAGATCATTTGGTCTGATCTCATGGAATGAGACAGAGTTAGAGAAGGTCAGCCTGTGGCGCCCGTTTCTCACTCTGCACTAATGTAATAAGAGCACAGTCACACTGAGAGAGGCGTGGATTAAGATGTAATCCACCTGCGTCTCTCTTTGTCTCTGATTTGTTAGCGCCACCCCTCTCACTCCCTCTCCATCTAACTCGTCTACCCTCTCCCAGACTCAGTCAATTTATTTCAGCCTCCTAGTCTTTGCCTTTCTACTTCACCCTCACTGGTTTATTGGAATTCAGCTTCTTTCTTTCCCTGCTCCCCACTTTTCTACTCATCTGCCCTCTAGTTTTTATTTTATTAACAATTCCAGTCATTCTCTGAGTAGAGATGCACCACAGGTTTGTGATCAATTTAATTTTAATTCATTTTCAGCAGTAGTTTTTCTCAGAATTCACTTCAAATGAATCTGACAGGGAATCTTCATGTCTTTGAGCTGAATTTATTGATTCATTCTATTATTTTGATATTGGAAATTGTCAATAGAAACTCAGAAAGAATAATTTTTTTGAACTGCTTTTAGAAAAACATGACTAAGATTGGACACTTTCTATTTGATTTGTCCCTGATATTAATGCTCACTGATTGGTTTAGAGCTGGAGGCTTTATGTCACAAAGCAGACTACATATTTCCACTTAATAGAGGGCTATATGAGTGAACACAGAAATAAATGTTACAACCAAGAATCAATTGAAACATGAACTCATTCTAGTCTTTACTATTAGTTCACGACGTCATTGATTAATTAATAAATATGTTCCCAAGCAACTAGGGCCAGATCGATAATATCATAGGAGAATGTCTCAGACTGGCTGAGATAAAAATATCACTAAAAACCTATTGAAATTGTAATGATATATATATATGTGTGTGTGTGTGTGTGTATATATATATATATATATATATATATATATATATATATATATATATATATATATATATATATATATATATGTATATATATATATATATATGTTATGTGATAATAAAAAAAAAGGTCTACTGTGCTCACATACACTATTTGTTTATATTGTAATGTTGCAGATCATACTGCTAATGGTAATATGTTTTGTCATTTGGGAGCTTTGTGAGGCCATAAGTCACAGATGCAGTGCATGAAGGAAATACAAACAAATGAGAGTGGAAGTGATACAGAACGGGTAATTCTCAGTAGGAATAGTTTATACATAAGTTCCAAATTAACCTCGTAAGACCCAGCTGTGGGTTTTCTGTCCATGTTTGTGGAGAAGAGTTTCATAGCTTTATACAAAAACAAAAATGAAACAAAAAAAAACTGTCCACTGCAAAGGACATACCATAAAATTAAAGAAAAAAAAAAGCATCTTAAAAAACTGTTGCATTATGATGTATAGGCAATTATTTAAATAAAAAAAAGCTAAAACTTATACTTTCCTGATATTTCCTGGGTCTCAGGAGGTTAAAGAAAAAAATCAGTATACAATCGTTATTTTTACACTATTACAGAGTTTTACTGGCTTGAGCCACACCACTACCTTAAAATTAAACCATTTATGCAGTGATAGAACATTTTGCCTTTATCACCTACCCCTAATTACAATAGTCTGGTATCCCTGCATGTGTCAGACTAGTATTTCTAGCCTAAACATTAGGTCTGAGCTCGCTGCACGTACAACTCTCAGTACTTTTTTTCTTCAGTCCAAGTTGCCTCACTACACACTTGCTTTAGTCTTGTTCAGGCTTGAGGGACTAACTCTCACAGCATCCTGCTCTTAGCTTCCCAGCACTGAATCCCATTCTTTTCTTCACTGTGAGTATGTGTGTATAAACCCTGTGGGGGATGAAATAGTCCTTTCCTCTTGCTTTTCCTTCTCCTTTAACCCTCCTCATGCTGAGGCAGAGACAGCTGTTATCATGTTTTATCACACAGTGCATAGAAAGTAGATTTCATTCTTTAAAACAGTTCTCAGGGAGGGCTGGGCAGGGATGTGATGCTGGAGTTGGAGAGCAAACTGGAGGGAATAGTCAGCGATGAGGTGTATGTGTCTGTGTGTAGACAGGAGGGAATGTTGATATATGTCAATGTGAGATGGTGTGTTATGAAATTATGCAAATCTGGAGTTGAACATCACTTCTTCAGTAAAATTCTCTGTGAGGAAACCTGAATAGAAATACACAGAAATGTAAATTTATTTATCTGGAAATTCACAATTTGCATGTACCAAGCCTCTATTTATTTCAGTGCAAATGTCTTTGTTATCGTATTAAGTAAATGTTGTTCAGTGAATTCAGTCTTGTCCAAGCAGCAGAATTAAATTACTTTGGCGGCTGCAACAACTATCATTTGAATACTTGACGCTGATCCTTGTCGTGGATTAAAGCGCCACCGGGATATCACCCAGAGTACAGTAGGGAATTTGAGCAAGCCAGGACAGGATTTAGAACTAATACCGTTTCAACAGGGCCAGTGACTCTCTGAATATTATAACCCTCTTGCATTAGCATTACCAGAGCCTGGAGTGAAACATTTGTCCCAGTCCCATGAGGATGAGTGAGTAGAAAGGATAATATCCAGGTCGACTCTTTCCTTTTGTCTATTTGGTGTCAGATCTCTTTGTTCCTAATGTAAGTACGTTCAGAAGTTATATTTTCATTGAATTCATAAACTGCAAGTCTTTCTCTTTTTACTTTAGGTTAATCTGCAGGCCTACTCTTCTTTTTTGGACAAAGTGTCAGATCATCTGAATTAATCTGATCGGTTTTAGACTCCATTAATTGGATTAACAACAAAAACTTGTGTGCTGATACTGACACGCTTAGAAGCTACAGCCTCTGGAGAGCTGAGAGATAAATAAACACTTTTTGAATTCCACTCATTTGTGTCTTTGCACAAATGTGTGTAGCTTGGATTTGTTCAAGTCTGCATGGACACGCAGCTATTCCCAGAATTCACTGCATCACTGACAAACGCATACCTCTGTGTATTTTTCTGAGTGAAAGACGAAGGAAATGAAAACTAACTCCAGAGATGTGCTCACTTGTGTAACGACCTGAATATGCATGTTTTTGTTTTGTTTTTTTTTCCTTCCTCCATGCAGGCATCTGTCACACTCACTCAAAAATATGTTCAACCTGTGAAACTGATACATCTTCCCCTGACAGATACCACTGATATGCATTGACACACCAGTCTGGAGCCTCGTGTTCATACATCCTCCTTCTTTTTCCTTGCTTGTACTTGTGTTCATGTGTGTGTGTTTGCTTTGTTTATTCAATGCATGGGTTGGGATTATTCTTGTTTCTACGAGCTCGGCCTTGTCATGTGCGTGCTGGATCGAGGCGGAGGACATCCACGTGCCAAGTCCTGATATTCTGTGTCGCTCCTCTTTGACATGCTGACATTTGCCGCACCGCCGCTGCCTTTGTGCTGCTCTCATCACCGTGACAGCGGACTTACAGATCTCCAAAAATCCCCAGCGCTGTATCAATTCGCTCAGCCGGCTCACTGTGTTGAGTCTTAGATGCACACAACACATACACACCGGAGGAGTGTTGTGTAGAGCACAGAGGCAAGCATGAAAACACACAAGTACACACAGTACTGAAGTGGGCACTCAGGGGCAAGAGATGTAAAACCCAAATTGGCTGGTGTGATAATACCCTCAAAGCAAAATGATTGAAAATTACTGACAGTGACATTTGTTCACAGTGGCCCATGATTTGCACCCCTATTATTATTTCATTCACAAGAAACACGGATTTTAAGCCGGTAAATATGACAGCATGGCTGCGGTAATGATACATTGACATGCATGAAGCACCTCTCATTATTTTTTTTTTCAATATTGATCGAGCATCAAAAGAGTGTCCAAAGCACATCTAGCTAAGACTTCATCCACCATCTATCATTGGCTGTAGGCTGAAAATAATGCATTATTAATCTCCTCTTGACACATAGGGTGTTGTTGTCATAAATAGTTCACAGAGCCTCAAGATTGACACTAATGAATCAATGAACAAACTTTGCCTATTCAGGGTAATGAATTTCAATGGAAGTATGGATTTTTTTTTCTTTTTAGCATATTCACTGGTGGGTTTCTATAGTTTGTCTAACTACAATTTTTGTATGGATGAAAACAATATTGCACTTCAAGTAATTACTTGAGGGTAAATATGCAACATTTTCCATAAAAAACAACATATAAAATCATACAATAATAATTCCTCTCAATCTTCACTACCCCTTTGGTAGTATGTGGTAATTTATTTATTTGCAGAGAAACCACATCTTCTGCACACACACACACACACACACACACACACACACACACACACACATATTTGATTTATTTATTTATTTATTTATTTTTCCCTCTTATTTTGTACCTCTGGCCAGGAACGTCATGATGAAGTGTGCAGACATGGAGCAATATGATGACGAAGTGATGCCAGTTCATTCATTCATGTGTGATGCAGTTCTGTCTGAGTTGCCTGTCACAACACATTTACACAGCAGACTTTTTTTATTTTATTTAACCAGGAAATATCCCATTGAGATTAAGAACTTTTTTTACAGGGGCCAAGATACGAAGCAGCAAATGCAACACACAGTTACAGGATTACGCAGTTAAAACACGTATAACAGATACATTCTACAATAAACAGTTAAAAATATCATTTACACGCAGATTAAGAGACAGGACAGGAGGAACAACAGACAGGAGGAAGTGTGTGCGTCATCTGTCTACATCACTGAATTTTACCATTGTGTGAATGTATTTATTTAAATGTTCAAAGGCCCACGCTAATGTACACATACACACACACACACACACACACACACACACACACACACACACACACACGTAGTATTAGCATTAGCACATATTATCACATATTAGGAGCAATGAGCTGCCATTGAAAGTGCTCAGGGACTCCAGATTTGCATCGGTACCATGGTCAAGGACGATTAACCTGTAAGTACCTATACTGAAAACAGGTAGACTCAAGACTCCAACTGAGAGTCCAACCCAGAACCCGCTGTAATGTACAAGTGCAAACCACTATGCCAGCGCATCAACCCATTTTTGTGCATTAGATCGTAATAATCAGAAAATAATAATTTATTTTTATATTTCACTGCTCTTTTTCTTGCTAATGCTGCTTGTTCTTTACATTCAGTCTATTGCTCTCTCGACCATCACTGCCCTTTTTGTTAAGTGGAGAGGTTGATGGGTGAAGTTTGACACAGCCAATATATATTAACTACTTTACCTTTGAGCATCATTACATATATGTATATATACTTCCACACATATTTTTTTTCTTTCATTTTGGCATTTGTTTTTTAGATTGTGTCATCTTCAAGTGAAAGTAACTACAGCTTTCATAATATAACCTCTTTATCTTAGCTCACAGTTAAATGGATTCTAGTGAATAGCATCTTCAAGCACACTATATTGTTTTTTCGACATCAATTCCATGATTATACCTTTGGTAAGATATATAGTTTATACTGACCACTGTTTGTAAGTTAACTTAAAATGTACTGTTTAGTTTCTTCGGTGAAGAGTATCGCATAGAGTACGTTCTGTATTCATTGTAAACAGCATTCCACCACTTTCATATTTTACACAGCAGCAGGAGAGGTTTTGATCTTATCTGAATTACTACTAGTGTTAAATAGCATTATATAATAACAGTACAGTATAATGTTTATATCTCCATTTTTTTTCCAATTTTTTTTTAATGGTGAACTACAGCACAAGTGGGATATTTACACAAATTTCTATTGCTTTCTGAAGCACTTTTGCAGTTATTATGGTCTTAAGTGGGCAATTAGCACCCGACTTTATCTCACGGGATAATTCTTTATTTGACATTATCTCCGGCTGTAGTTTCATTGAGTGGCACAGGCCCTGTGGCTCAGGTTTAGCTATGTCTGTGTCCAGAACAGCTGACAGCATCTATTCTGCAGTTAATGTGGCGTACTGAGGAGCTGCAGTAAAGATAATGTAAGGGTTGTAAAAGTGCTAAAGCTAATTAGCTCCCTGGCAGAAGCTCACCAGGTGAACGGAGCTGTTTGAGATGGAGGCAGACTGGAAGAATGATGGAGGTGATTTGGAAATAGACAGTAGAGTAACAAGCTACAATGGCTACGATGAAAAGAATCTATGGTTAAACCTTTATAGGGCACTCATTGAAATACTCTGAAATTCACAATTTCAACCTTAGAGTGTTATTGGACATCGTCATCTACCTCATCTTGCCTTAAAACATCTGAACAGCACTTGCTAAAAAGTAAACACATGCAATGAAACAACTATTATAAGGTCATAAACTGACAAAAATCACTCATATTCATTATTTACAGCTTCAATATGTCTATAAAATCTCTCTGAATCACTGTATAATGTTATAAAAAAAAAAAACATGCCTCTGGACTTCATTGCATGGGATTGGCCCCATATTTAATATTTGAGGAAATTACCCAAAATAGTCACTTGCCTGATAAAGGGTTAAGAATGTCCTGTTACTGAATAGATAGGAATAAAAAGATGAATGAGACTGAAAACAAAATGATTCCACCTATATGGGAAACTGTGTATTTTGTTTCTGTAAGGTACAAAAGACAAAATCACCTCTGAAGATATGATACTGTGAAAATCTAGTTTTTGGTAGCATTTTAAAATTCTGTCTTTCTATAACACCCCTCACATATCAACTGTGGTAATACTGATTAGTGAAATAATGTCATTTGCAACCAATAAGATGATTAACGTCGCTTAGAAGTGACTGACATGTTAAACTCTTAAAGGTGTGGGAGACTTTCGTGACCAATTTTTCATCATATCTGAAAAAACTTCAGTCACAGCCTAAGTATCATGAATCTGTAAGTCTTTCTGTGATTACTCACCTGAATCTCTTGCATCGCGGTGAACATTTTGTTGCGATGTGCAGCAGCAGCGGCAGCTGGAACAGACACAATGCGGAAACAGCAGGAGCTCCCGTCCCTCTATGCATATTCCTCCAGCCGTTTCCGTGTTTCAGCTGTTTCCGTGTCATGTTTGTTTCATCCATTATAATACCATATGTTTGTGCTGCCGCTGTCAGTTGGCTGTGTGAACCTCCCTTTCCCACAATGCACGTCGCGACAAAATTCCGAAGATGCCCAAGTGACCTCCCGGCTCGGTTTGTAAACAAATAGTTTGTTTATGGTGGATGGCACTTCAAAATTGTTCACCGTAATGCAAGAGATTTAGGCGAGTAATCACAGACAGACTTACAGATTCATGATACTTAGGCTATGACTGAGATTTTACAGATCTGATGAAAAATTGGTCACGAAAGTCTCCCATACCATTAAAAACACCCATTTTGACATCTTAAAATTTTATGCATAAAGGTAACTTCTACACTGAACTAAATGTGAAGCGTGATGGCAGCTCATGAAGTTTACAATGACCCAAATGTTGAGACATACGTGGCTAAATTATTTCATTCAATATACACTCAATATAATATACAAAGTTGCATGTGTAAATAATTACATTGAAAATATTTCAAGGAAAATAGAGTAAAAAACTGCACACCACACCCATTCCAAAGCCCCAGTATATTAGTGATTCTGTCAGTGCTACATTAGTCAACATGATCGTGTGCAGGGACTAACATCAATATTTAAATAATTCATTAAGATAAAATAGATCTGTGTCATTTTGCATGCACTCTAAACAGTTTCCTAGCCCTTAAATATACCCCCTCCTGGCATATAATGTTAATCAAACTTGTTTAAGTGGAGCACTGGCAGCAAGTGACATGTTGTGAGTCCTGATCTATTTACAGAAAGGGCTTTAATCACAAATGAGTTACAATCTGTAAGGAAAGCAGCCATCTTTGTGCTTCCAAGTTTAATATAACAGGTGTTTATAGCCTGGGGGAAGTTGAGTTTCCCATCATGTGGGTTTTCACTGAGTAATTCAGATGGATTCTTCCAACAGGGATTAGAGACGATGCAGCAGGAAGGTGGGATAGAGGACTGATTTTAAGGTTTGAAAGAAGGTCCAGAGGGTCCACCATTAATAAACACAATGTATCTTCTGGTCCCCTGTTGGACCGGGGCCTCTGTGTTTGTCGTTTCTGCACTGATTTCTTGTGCTTGTCTGGACTTGGACCTGAACATCTTCAATGGCATCTTCAAGTGCAAGTACTAATGCATGTACAGTCTACTCTCGTTAAACCGCCCGCCGTTATACCGCCATTTTCGCTCACCGCCGACCAAAACCATTGCACAAAAATCCCCAATGCATTATTCCATTAGCTACCGCCATTTCCGCCTATCGCCATTCGCCAGCCCAGTTCCATGCACAAACAACACTTATACCATTGATTTCCCGACCGTTATACCGCCAGCGTGATTGCCATCGAGTACACATAAATTTTAACAATGCACTGAAACAAACACGCCAGACGCTGATCGCGACAAGCTACGAGTAGGTCTACGGAATGGCCACCGTTCATTTATCGCAGAACACTCAGTAGGTCAGGATGTCGGGAAGAGGACGTGGGATTAAGCCAAAGCCTCAAGATGATGGGGTGTCATTTCCCGTCATGGTATAATAATACTTAAAATGTTTCCCCACTTTAAATGATCCCTTACAACATAACAGAATCAAGATTTATTTAGAAACGCAATTAGAACGGGTTAACGGAGGCAGCATAGACATCATATAGTAAAGACATGCACATTATGGACGCAACCCGTTGTAACGCCAGTTTCGCTATACTGCCAATTTGGCCGTGAACGGAAGTTGGCAACAAGAGTAGACTGTATTAGAATGGATAAAATAAACAGACCAAATTTCCCGATGTTAATACAGCAGTGTTGCAAAATGTGAAATGAAGAAATATCATACTGTAGCTATTTTGATCCCAACTATCATATGTAGTAAACAATTTGAAAAATCACATGCTACAGTCGTATGCTTGGCAAAGGTGGTGGCGTTACTGGATCCAAGATGCAAACTGTGCTGTTATAGAGTTTTTGACAGTGTCTTTTATTACTTTCTCCAAATGGTCAGCTGATCACGTGGCAGTATTGTGTTCAGTCAGAAATTCTGTTCGGTTAATTATGTCTGTTTTGACTGTGTTTTCCATTTTTTGTTTTTCATTTGTTTCTTGCAAACTCTGGGCAATTGAGGTTTGATTTGGAGCCAGAGACTTTCAGTTATTTGTGTGTTTATTTCCTTTGATGTGACTTTTGAGAGCTGTAATGTCTGACAACAACTGAACGCCACAGCAGCGACAAACGGGTTTATCCTTGTTCTCAGCATCAGGTTGAATCTGTCCCTTAAATATAGGCTCTAACTCCCAGGCAGGTCGATAAAGCTGCTGTGGCCGGGGCTGCTTTATTTTCTTATCATTGTCCGTGTCTGTACTGCCAGACTCTTTTCTTTTTGAACTTTTTTCCTCCAAGTCTGAACTCATGTTCACTTCTGTTTTCCCAAAGGCTTTTTTAAGTTTGTTGTGGCACCACATGAGCTGAGCTGCTGATGTGATTGGGTGGCGGGGGCAAGTAGGACCTGATCAGGTATGAGCAGGCATCAGTTTCTAGTGATATGTGGGTGTTCACGTGAATCAAAACAATGTTCTTTTTTACTTCACGGAAATAACAAAACAATTGTATATTTGGCCTTTTAAAAAAAAAAAAAAAAAAGGAATTATCGTATATCTAGCAAGACTACAGTGAGTTATCCATTAACCTTTTTAACCGGGTTTCACTAAATGAGACATAATTTTGATTGTGTTTTTTAATGTAGCTCTTTTTTTCAGTGTTTAGCCAAAGCAAACATCTGATCAGTGCTGGTTTTATTGAAAGGGGAAAGGAAGAGCAGGAGATAAAGGAGGGAGTGTTCTTGTTAGAAGGTTATTAGTATGTATAGTAAAATGTTTGCAAGATATCTGAAGTTGTATGACTTGAACAAAATTCTTTTTTGCTGTCATACCTGGTTAAATAAAGCATGAATACAGAAGGAAAGTACATGTGTACTGCAGTATTGCTTCAGCAGGGTGAAATGAAAGAGGGAGAAAAGAAAGGTATGAAGGGCAAATGAAGGAATAGAAAAATTCAGTACTCTGGACAAATGGCAGAGATGACAGACACTTAATAAGAAGCTGAATTTGAGAAATGGTGGTGTTGAACGACAGGAATAAATGAGAGAGGGAATGAGAGGAATAAATGATAGGAGGAATATAGCTGTTCGGTGGCTCATGTTAGCCAGCCAATCACAGAGTGTTTTAGGGGTGGAAGGCAGTGATGACGACACCCACTGGGGAATACTGAACACAAACACACACACACACACACACACACAGCCCTACATTTTTATTTAGGAGGGGAGACAGTACAGCAAGAGGTCAAATCAGCTGAGGTGTTTTCATTGTTTCCATCATGATCTCTGTTTCTGTCTTGTTTGCAGTTCGATATGCCACACATGTGCGCGTGCACACACACACACACACACACGCGCGTGTGTGCGCGCACACACACACTGCTGTAAAAAGACACAAAATAATGTTGTGGACAGCACAAAATCAAGTCCATAGGGCATACAGTGTTTATGATGTGTATTGTTACTCACACAATCTACTACCTGTTTGTTTTCACATGCTCCAATATACTATCATACACAAACACACACACACAAACACACACGCACATAGGCATGCGCACACACACACACACACACACACACACACGCACACATGCACACACACACACACACACACACACACACACACACACACCATACACACAAGCTTTTGGCAGAGGCTGCCCTACCTTCACACTCCTGGGTCCCTGGCCCAATTTGAACAGTATCAGTGAGCGATGGTGGCCCGCTGCTGCCAGAAGACCTGGGTAGAAAAAGTCGAGTCATTTTTCACACCTTGCCTTAACACAAACTTCTCTCCAATGAGAGTTCGGAAAACATTTTGCCTCTAAGCATTTTAGTTTGTGTACAGGGAAACAAAGGTGTTTGACTGGTACTACAATCTTTGAAAAACATCCTGTCTGAACTTTAACTAGATGAAACATGCACCGGAACTTCTAAAAAACAAAACAAAATAAAACAAAAAACAGAAACAACTCTTTGTCTTCTGACTCCCACAGTCAGGTTTAGTGTTTAGCCTTTTTCCTCTTACATCCAAATATTACACATGCCACATGTTCTGACTTATTTGATTGCAATGCATCCTCCTTTTGTATCTTGGAATATGCCATAATATTGGACTCCTCTCCAGAGACACAATAAGAATATTTTCTTCAAGGCTATTCTCAGACACACTGTACGCACCTGGTGTCACTCTCCTCCTCGTTTCTCTCCTTCGTCCCCATTTTCTCCTCCTGCGATGCCCCCGAAGGTAAACACTGCCAGCAGCAGTAGTAGAAGTGTCACCCAAGGCCATCGTCTTTCACAGTCTGCAGCAGACACTCTACAACAAGCTCATTCATCCCACACTTTCACTGCACCATCAGCCTAATGCACTCATTACCACAGACACCGCTGGAAGGATAGCTCTCTGCCTCATCCATGTGTCTCTATGAGCTTTTAAACTAGGTGATGTAACTGATAGCAATTTACATATAAAATACCCCAAATGTATTGGAACCAACGAAGTGGCAGCGTCAACATTTTGATCGTGTTTCCCTCTCGTATTCGTCAGTACGGTATAAACACGATTAGTATACATTTTGTGTTTTGGTCAGTGGGAAAATGATGCCTCTATAATCATCCCATAAAAGCACTGTAAAGCTTTTACTGCTAAAACCATTTTCTCTCACTCTAAAGTACTTGTACAGCTTTTAAACACATCCTTTACCCAGCATCCATCATTTTCTCAGTGTTTTCAGAGTAGTTCCCTGTATATCTGTGGCCCGTTTGTTTTTAGACCCGAACACAGTGGACAAAGCCTTATGTTTTGATTTTGGCTTTAGTCCCAGTTTTGTGGAGTGAGTAGAATAAGGTAGGCTGAGTGGAGTGGTACCCATTGTGTGGTTGGAGCTGAGCCTGTAACTCTCAGTAGTAATGATGGTGAACAGCTGGGCCTGGCTGCCGGAGCCGACGGCGTGCGATGAGATGATCGATAGCTTAATGGCAGGATTTCAGACCATATTTGGGCAGTGTGGCTCTACAAAATGTGGAGTGGGGATAATTATTTCATCACCAAGATCTGGAACTGGGACTTTTTAATTTTCTCCTGGGATCAGTGGAGTGTAATAAGTGATGCCCTGTTGTAGAAATTGTTGAAATATCAAAGCTTCTCACATTACAGAGCCAGTATCTTTTCATATTAATGGATTTATGGCCATGTGTTCCAGCGCTGTCACAGGTTAGGGTTTTATTCTGCTTATCATACTGTCACATGGACCTTTGACACCACATAAATGAACACTTCTGTACAGTTTAAGAATGGGTGCAGCAGCCTTTTCTCCTCCTCTGCTTACAATAATAGTTCCCTCCTCAAAATTCATCTTAGTCTTCACCGAGGCACAAAAAAATGAGTGCTGTCTTTCTATGCAACAGAAGTGTGTTTTGATTGAAAGCTGAAGAGCGTTTCAACAGGCTTTTCATAATCCATGAGCATTACAGGAATATGTAATGTCGTTATGACATAAATACAGTTTATTAAGACTAAACCTGGTAAAGTAAGGTTTTTACTTGTATAAGTGACATTCCAAAATGCATCCAGAGTCTGTTTCGCATTAAACTAAAGAAAAGTCACTGCAGGTAGAATCAAATCTAACTTAATTAATTTGTATATTCTGTTGTGTGACTGTTAGATTTGCCCTGCTTGGTTGACCTAAGATCTAATAAACGCTATCCATGGTCAAAGAGAGTGTCAGCGAGGTGATGGCCTTTGTTTCATTGTGTAGCTCAGCTGAGCAGAGAACATCCTCAGGGGCATTAATGGGGGTCATAAACTCTGATACGGATATTTGAACACATTGAACTCTAACTGGCCTTGCTCAGACAAGGACACATGGTTTCCCCTGAGGCCATTTCCATGAACAGAATTATAAAATAGAAACAATCGATTTCTCTCTGTGTTTAATGTGTTTGGATTGGTTGTGTTTTGTGAATGTTTAGCAGGCTTTTTTTTTTATCTATCTGCTTCCAACTTTGCTCATTCTTATTCGGTTTTAGGTGTACTTTTCTTGGTCTTAGGGGGCAGCTAATTAATTTCCAATCCAAACTATGACTGAACTCAATCAAAATTTAATCCAACATCAATAAAACTGAGCCAAGAATTTACAGTATAATCCAGACTTAGAGTTTCTGTAAATGGTTTAACCCTTACAGGTCTGAGTGTATTTTGGCTGTTTTTACCCTCGGCCACAGGGTATAGTCATCAGTTGGTCGTCCGTCTGTCCAGTAACTTTGCCGTGCACTGATAAGTCAGGCCACTAGGGGCAGGCCCCCAAAGACTTTGTCGGAGTTGCGGTTGGCCCTTTCGTATACGTTTGTCATGTTCCAGATCTCATCTACGCATATGCATTGCATATCTGTCAGGATACGTCAGAATGGCAGCTGGTACGAAGTGGAAGAAACAAACAGGCAGGAATATATTCACTGATTTCAATTTGATTCGATTCGATTTCGATTTCATTGTATTACTTCACATTATTACTTTTGTAACTTGAAATATTTTGAACCAAGCAACCATACAGCCCGTCATATAAGCATTCAATGCAAGTCGGAGGCGGGGCAGTTGTCAGTCAGGGAATTCCCTGGGCTCTCCTGATTCAGTCAGGATCTGTAACTCTGCAGCATGGGATTGGTGAAACAAGTCATTTACTTTATGTTCATTAAAATGTACTCAGAGTAAGCCAGAAATCACATATATTCTACAGAAAGGGTAAGTGTATAGCTTGCTTTAATACAGTCTTTGCTTTGTAATCAAGTTGTTGCCAACAATTTGCAAATATATTGTGTATTTTTTTACCCACTTGGCTAAATGAAACTTTAAATTTATTTATTACAAACATAGTTCTTCTATTAAAGGAAGCCATGCATATTAGATGTTTTGGAATATTTGTTAATCCATGCTAAATGACCTGTTTCCCATGCTGCAGAGGTACAGATGCTGATTGAATCGGCCCCGACTGACAACTGCCCCGCCCCGAATGTTTATATGACAGGCTGTATAGTTGCTTGGTTCATAATATTTCAATTGATAAAAGTTATAATGTGAAAGAATACAATGAATGTGCACTTATCGCTTCTGTTTGCATGAATATATTCCTGCCTGTTGTTTCTTCTGCTTCGTACTAGCTGCCATTCTGACATATTCTGACAGATTACAATGCGTATGCGTAGATGAGATCTGGAACATGACAACCGTATATGAAAGGGTCAACCGTGTCGGAGTCGGCCGTATACACTCTGTGGATATCTGTGCGTACCCGGGCCGGACTCACTGTGGCTCCGAATCGGACGTGACAGTGCACAGCATGGGTAAGAAAAAAAAGAGGGATGAATGGAAGTGCCTCTGTGAACCATCATTTGGAATCATTTGGAAAAATCAACACTGGAGTCTCCACTTCCTGTTCAGCTTCACTGTGGCTTTGACAGTGGAGACACAATAAAGTGGATGAATGGGTGAGCGAAATGGAATTAAACAACAATTACTTTCACCAATATTTTGCTCAAGCCTGTGAAAATGACCCTAATGTTAACGCATATGTTAATAATGCAATGCTAGACTCTGGCCCGGCTCGGCTCTGGGTATAGGCGACACAGGCAGCTGCATAGGGCGCCATCTGCTGGAAGGGGTGCCAAATTGCAGCAGCAGCAAAAAAAAACAAACAAATAAATAAATAAATATAGATAGATTGAATAGATAAATAAAAATATCTGTATAATAAACTTGAGATGCACCCTTTACACTTCCTTGTTGTTTTCTCTTAAATAAATAATAATAATAATAATGGATTGGATTTATATAGCGCCTTTCTAGACACCCAAAGCGCTTTACATTATTGACCCATTATTCATTTGCGCTCACATTCTCCCTCTGGTGGTGGTAAACTACATCTGTAGCCACAGCTGCCCAGGGGCAGACTGACAGAAATCATACTCAAGCTTCAATATGACAAATCTTTATTGCACTTTTCCCACTTTGTGAATTCTGTCATTCACATTTATTTCTTATTCACTATTAAAAGGCATGACACCAGCTCACATGATCTCTTAAACAAGCTAAGTATCTAAACAGTTTAAATTATTTCTCATTGTATATTTATTTCTCTTACACTTATTTCTCTTATACTTATGGTTTATTTACATTAATTCCTTACCACTGTATGCACTGTTTTAGATAAATCTTGGATTCCTTTATACATTTATTATGCAAACAAATTCCAGTATTAATTCACAGTCTCAAATATTTTACATATTGCAAATCAACAAATCAGTGACAGCCAATATTTTTAATATTTTCATAAGTCAGGCCGAGGGTTTTCAAGTGCAAGCATGTTATGTTTGAATACTTTTGATTTTGCCTTTATATTTTTCATTAAAAAAAACATTACATTCCTTTGTTTGGTAGAATTTTTTTTCAGCAAAATCTCACTTGTGGGACTTAAAGATTTTAGTTTTTGTTTTAATTTGACATACTGTATTAACAAACTGAACTTAAAATCATACAAAAACATGAAATCTGACTAGGATAAGTTAGATTCTTTACTGTATTTACCACATACATGTTCAATGAACCATTTTTCACAACTCATAATATTATATACAAGTGGTGCCAGGCACAACAAACCCCACCCCTTGTACATATTGTAGCTTACTTTGGCATCAATCCAGCTGATGTCATCATGTCTATGCATGTGCTGATGTCAGCATAGACATAGACAGCATAGACAAATTTTGGCCACTGTAAGTAAATGGGGGAAAATAAAAATTTTTTTTTTAAAAAATCATCAAAAATTTGAACTTTTACCTACTTTTCCTAAAATGTAATCACATATATTCATGGTCACTGACAATCTATAGACCCAATTTGCTATAAATTCAACCAATACTTTTGCTGCTAAAGTGTTAAAGAAACAAACTGAACCAAAAACAATACCCCTTGCCTCCCTTGTGGGGGGTGGGGTAAATACTTGTAAAAATAATCAGGTGTCTCAAGATGCCACAAATCTCATTGGTACTGCACTTTTCCACCAAACATGGTGGCATGTTTTTTCTTTTTAATGCATGTAGTTCCCTTAGAAGCCTATCTTAGAAGCATCTCTTCCTGCACCAAACACACACCAAATGTGATGACAATACTGCAAAAAATTATGTTTTTATTGTGTATCATCAGTCTGGTTTTACTTGGCCTTTCAACACAATTGACTTCACAGTATTACTGTATTATAGCAAGACTCAGAGAGGCTCCGTCTTGCTATACAACATCTTAAATTGGTCATGTGATTTGGACACAAGGGACTCCTAAGGGTTAAGTCCAGTTATTGTGCATGTTTTTCACTGATAAGAATAATGTCTCCTTGTAGTACTAGACATTACAAAGATTGCTTCCTCTTGTAAAAGTCTACTAACAGGTTAACCTTGTCCGACATTTTCCGACATTAAGCACTAAAAAGGAAAATCATAGATGCAGTCTTTTGTTATGTGACAGCTATGAAATGTAATTGTTCCTAGCCCTTAGTGGCTTTAAGGCTTGAGCGATTTGTTTCTGAATAGATGTAAACAACACGTATCCAACTGATTAAATTGATGTGTTTGTGTTTACTGTAATGTTTCATTTGGTGCTGCATGGATGCCAGATTGTTATTGATGGTCTGACTCTTGCACAGCAGTGCTTTGGCTTCTCTCCAGTTCTAGGCTGAAGTAATTGACACGTTGCCTGCTGGGGTTTGTGATTAAGTTTATTGACATATAGGAGGAGGTGGGTGCGTGGCATCACACAGTTGGCAGAGCTAACAGACCTCTCAAGCTGCTAAGACAAAATAGCATTGATGTTCTTAGAACCCAGCAAATGATCAAATTGATGATGTATGGTGCTTTATGATATAAACCACTTAGGAACATAAGCAAATGACAAAATTTACACTTTCTACAATTTGTATTTATGGATCTAGAACTACAGTCTATGCTTTGGTGTATTGGATTAAAGTGAAAACTCTCAATATCTGAGAATTTTCCGGATTGAGCCAGTAGTTAAACCCCTAAAGACCCTAAAGCATCTACTGATCCAAAATGCCTAATAACTTTGAACCACTGATGCAATTAACACATTGAAATAATTCAGGTAAATGCAGTTTCCCAGCTTTGCAATGGCATCACATGTATCTTATTTGGATGTTCAGAGTCTCTGTAGTGAGTTTTGAAACACTGTCATCTTCTGCCACACATGTAGTACATGGCAATGGTGTAGACACTTGTTTTTATGTTCAGTTAAACTTTGATGAAAAAAGTCACTTTTTCTTCAGTGTTCTGCGTTCTGATGAAATAACATTCAAATTTGTTCTGTTCAAGTAGACGTTCTTTTATGAACATCTACATGACAAGTAAATCCCATAGAGGAACCAGATTTTCACTGAGAAATACAAAATGCAGTGGATAATATTCTAATAAATGATGATGAATCTGTTAGGAAAGGTGAATGTTGAAAAAAAATCATCTCAAAAGGTGTATTCTCATCTGGAAAGTCCTTTGGTCTGGTTTTTTGGTTCGGATTGAATGCGGAGTTTATTTTTTTTGTTTGGGTTGGATCGCATTCTCATTGCACTTTTTGCTAGTCGACCAAAATTTGTAAACAGAAGCATGCATGTGACGAACTGCCTCGGCACTGGACAGAAAAGTCAGGGGCGGGGTGAATCAGATGGTGGGTGTTGATGAAAATAAACACGGAGGTCCTACGTGACCATTGACCAAATGTCAATGAGACATTCAAACTCCTCATTGCTCCACGTCTGTCCACGGCTCATGGCTGCAGCTATTAGCTCCGGCTACCCATGTGGCTCGGCTACTTCCAGTTTTGTTGAATACCCACAATGCCATGCGGCTGTGGCTCATCAAGCACAAAAAGGCACATAGTTCCTTGGTTGGTTTTGGCTCGAGGCAGGTTATAGTCACATCAGACGTGAAGCAGCTCAGAGTCTGTTTGGAAATGATTTGGTTCGAATCAGAGTTTGCATCGGGACAAGAACTCTAGTCTGTTTTAAATGGACCAAACTAAGTAGGTCTGAATACACCCAAAGTAAACATAAAAATAGTTCTAGGTCTCTGAGGGTTAAGGATGGTGACTAGGAACTACAACATTCAAGTAATCAATCAATCAAATTTTATTTATATAGTGCCAAATCATAACAAAAGTTATCTCATTACATTTTACACATAGAAGTGGTCGAAACCAGACTCTCAAGGCAATTTACAGAACCCAACAGAATGTAAACAATATCAGAAAATAAACACTATCACAACTGTATGGAGAAGTGAGTGACGACGATGAAGGCAGGAGAGAAGGAAGGAATTTATGAAGAGAGAATTAGGAATAGAATTTATAATATTTGATGGTTGAACAGTATAAAACATGCTGTTTGTTGTTATTCACACCTTTTGTAAACCATGGTTTTTAGGTGTTTTCAATGAAGAAGTCAACCTGTAACATTATGTTAGCCCACCCATGGACAGATAACTGAGTGTGTTTCAGCGTGTTAGATTCCAACACAAGATAGTAACATAGGAGGAATTGAACATTTTGTAGATACAGCTACAGCAGGTTCAGAATTCTTGGCAATTCCCCTAAGCCCACCTTATGCTGCCTTGGCGTGGCAATTTGATTAACAAGTTCAGTCCTCCACTTTTCACTGTGACACAAATGTGTCTAGCACTGAAACACACACGCATGCAGAGTGTGGGTGTTCACTGTGTTAGAAGACAGTGGGATGTCATTAACTGTGTGAGAGGAGCCTTTAATGTAATTAACAGTGAGGAGACAAGAGACGGGCGGTAGTGGACATAGACAGAAACACACCACCACCCCACTAAACTCCTGTTGAGAAAGTGTGTCTTTAATTAAAAATCATCCCTTTAACACACACATACAGATGCACTCTGAATAACACCACTCCAGCTTTTATGTGCTCCAGTCAGGACATGCAGACTTGATTAGTATTAATCCTTATCTGCAAAATGGACAGCTTCTCAATTGTGTTTTTTTTTCTCAGCTGGCTAACTTCATGAAGAGCATAATTACAGCATTTTCAATTTCAGCCCACTGCAGAGTTAGGGCTGACAGTCTAGTATCTCTGCACTGCAGATGAGAGGGCTGGGTGTATATGAGTGAGTGTGTATTCATGTAGCCCAGAGCGCTTGTGCATGTGCAACTGTATTTTTGCAACTAAAACGAGGAGGCGAATTAGCAGGGCTTGTGGGTGACTAATACAAGAGATAATTTCATGGCAAATCCAAATTGGAAAACCAGCTAAAATCATGACAAGTGTGTAAACTTCATGGCAGACAGCAAGTTATGTGCCAATGGGGTTTATTAACTAATAATAGCAAGTTAAAACATTAAGGTATAATGTGTTTGCAATTTGGTGCCAGACAGCAATGCCCAGTCCAGAATCTGTTCAGTAACAGTATGATATCCAGTAATCTGATTTACTTGCTGTCTATGCAGTGTGTGTTCCAACAGTAGGAGGATGAAAGGCATGTCAGTCCTGATTAGAGCTGCAGAACTGGCACAATTTGAATCTCTTTCTGTGTGTATTCATGCCTGTGCTTTGGTCACTCTCCAGTAAGGAGATCCGAGCTGCCCGAAGGCAGTGGCCATGTTCCCATCCTCCCCAGCTCCTCCTTTCATCTCCTTTCATATCTTCCTTTTCCTCCTCTTCGTCTCAGTGGTGCGACTGTTTTCTGACTGATATCTCTACGTTTACTTCTCACTCAAATGCTCAGTAAACAGCTGCTGTGCATATCTATGCACTTATGTGTGAGAGCGCCTTTTCGGAAAAGAAGCTTGTGTGTATATTCAGATGTAGGCAGCTCATCAGTGATGCTCTGTCGGCTTTGATAATAACTTGGGGCCCTGAGGCGCTGTGGCCCCCAATACTTTGTCACACTCCTCCAGCTCTGCAAACATAGGCCACCATTGCCAGTGAAGCTGCTCTGCCTTCACTGATAATGAGCTCTGTGTCCTCATAGATACTCTGGTGTGGACTGGTGCCAGATTCCCTTGAGGTGTTGAGCACTGCATGACTTCTGACACCAACAGGACAGCTGCTTAGGTCCTGAGCACACATTCCCACTGACTAATAGGCAGTCATTAATTTAGACTTGATTAAATGAAAATGTACTGATACCCAAGGGGAAAGTTAGTAATCACAGCAGCAGGCAATAAGGTGGAAGAAAGAATGAAATGAATGGAAGGTGTCAGAAAAGTCAGCTATGTTGGCATCACAGTTTTATAGACCGAGTTTTAGTGTTTGAGTGCAATAATAAAAATACAGTTATTAAAAATGGTGCCGGTATATTATGTGTACTGGATTGTAAAAAAAAACAATTTATTATGTAGAAAAGCCAAACAGTGATAACAGCACAGCAAATAAACTAATAAAGCATTCATATAAATTACTTTTCATCCATTAATTTAAATGCCCCCCTTCAAGGAGACAGGGATCCTTCTGACCATAAATCTAACTCTTAAAAGCCTAATGTGACACGGAGACACATATTTAGCTAACAGTTTAGCCCAGTAATTAGCGTTTGTAAGCTGTCTACCTCTGCCAAATGCCAGCCACCCAACATCTGTTCCTCTACTGCTGCCGGGGCCAGCATTTCCATCCTTGTCCTTCCCTCCGCCACCAGTCATCTTTCCCTCTCAGCAGGGGGCAGAGCACTTATCAGGTCTGAAGTGAAATGATAACTGAACGTAGGGGGGAGAAGTGACAGCGCTGTCGCCCCTGGTGCTGGTTGAGTGTTCATTTGAGTTTCAGAAGAAGGAGGTCCTGCTCCTGCAGTCACCAAAGCTCACCTTGACCCCTTTCACTGCTGCCTATCAGCTGCAATTAAATCACAAGAAGCAATATGTGCCACCCATTCTCAGTAGTGTAGATGGCGTGTGCCATCACCATATCCTCAGCATATTCACTGTGATGGGAAGCGTCTGTGCTTGCCTGTGTATATTGGATTTATTTCTTGCTCCAATGGTGATGGATTTTCCATTTGCCTGTTGTGTACGATGGTTCACTATTGAGAGAAGCAGCACATTGAGACTGTTGCATCTTCTGTCACTCGCCGTCGCACACCGTTTGCTCAGTGCCATTTTATGATTTTGCTGTCCCCGCTGTGCCATGCTTCTCCATATTGTGGGGCCCCATTTAACTCTGATAAGTCATTGTTCAGGCAATACAGAGAGGAAAGTCTTAACAGCATGCAGACAGTGTAGACACCCTTCCCTTTTCTCTCATTTTCTGTTCTCCCTTCCTCCATTTACTCTTTCTTTATCATTTTGCCTATAGCTCCTCTGTGGGCAAATTGTCATTTCAGAGCCCCAGCCCAAAAGGGATGGGGAGGGAGGGAGGGTGTGGTGAGGTGAGGTGAGGTTGAGGGGATTATGACAGAAGAGGATGAAAGGGGAGAGAAAGGGGAAGGCGGTGGAAAATAAAGTTGCTCTTATCAGAACTTGCCAGGAGCAATGTGCACACAAAGCTGCTTGGGAATCCAATTTAGTCTTTGCTGTTAGTTTAAGTGATATCAGTGTAATTAGCCGTCACAGGTCAGAGTGTTAGCCTGGCGTGTTAAGTGATTTCCTGAAATCACAACTTGTGGAAGTGTAAGGGGACGTCAAGTCACTGTGAAAAAAAAGGAATAAAACAACTACTCTTGCCAACTCCACAAATGGAGCACAATGCTTATAAATGTCAGCTGCCTCTACACTTTCTTGTTGTGGTGTTGACAGCTGCGTACGTTGGTTTTAAGTTGATTTTCTTCCTATACGTCTCTCCACAAGGGTGACTTTGAGCTGTCGTAGTTCTATTCAGTGTAACTCAATTGTGCTTTATGTTGTTTATTTGACGGATACAGCTAATGTCATGTTCAGGTATGGGAGGTGGGCAACAAGCAGTGGCAGCCACAGGAATGTCCTTGGGTTTTTCCACAAAAACAATTAGAGCAAAAGTAAGACGGCGGGAATTTGAAGTTGATCCATTTAAAACTTCCAATGTGAGTTTGTTATGTCCCTATAGAGTTTTTTTTTTTTTTTTCCCACATTACAAGCGTGACTCTAAAAGGAATAGGTATTATCCAAGGTGACCGAGCACCTCTGTATGTGGACCTAGTTCTCCAAGAACACTACACACCACATAAACCTGTGAATACACTCTTTACCATACTCCACAGATCACTGACCCCTTCAACATGGCTTTTTCAAACATCTTCAAGACATAGGGGAAAATTCAACCTTATGTTCTTAGTTACCCTGAAGCATTGTACACAGTATAAGGCAGGGGTTAGCAATTAATTTTCTTATGGGGCCACATGAGAAACTTTGACAGTTGTTAAAGGCCAGATCAATAAGCCTGCAGCTCTGCTCAATATCTATTAATACAGTAAATGAAACATTACAATGAAAATGTGGAGTACAGAATAAAACTATTTAATGAATATTCACAGAATACTTTTTTGAAAATGTGCAAAACCAGCTCCACATGAACTTTACATGAAAAACAATAAATCCATCCACCTTTGTTTGCATATCTCAATTCCTTTTCTTTTTCTTTACCTCTGACTTCAGTGAAGATATACTGACAGTCCATGTCCTGTTAAAAACTCTGCATTCTGAATCAGTCTTTCTTTTTTTTGGTGTTAGCTGACCAACAGACCAGTCAGTGCATAAGCCTTAAGCTAAGTGTGAAAAGTAAGTGCAAATAAACATTAATTTAGCAGATCCTCCAAAATAAAAGCAGTGCAATTGTATTGGTTGCATCTATTATAATGATATATATTTGCATTGACTTTTAATTTGCCAGTGATCTCATGCGGGCCATTCAGGGTCAGGCTGCATGTGGCCCGCAGGTCGTACAATGCCCAGGTCTGGTATAGGGTGTAAATCAGAAAAATCTGCTCATGTTTCATTTGATCTCCCATTTGTATGTGTCTCTAATCCTGAAGCAGGAAAAATTCCAACAGGTTAACAGATATGGAAAAGCAGCTGAGGCAGTCGCACATTTAGCTTGTATCACTTCTTTTGTTGCTTTGACTGCGTGTATGCCTGTCCAAATGTATTCAGAAGCATTTTAGCCTGTGTCTAATGATGGCTGACTGGGAAAGGTATGTTGAAAGGATTATGAATGTAAGGCATGAAGAAATCTATTTGTCCATAAACTTTTACTTGATAATGCAAAATATGACTTTTTCCTTTTTTATAGCGAGCCAGTTTACACACAAGTATTCATCCTCTATCTGGTTTCCATGTGAAAATCTGTGATTAACAATGACCCAATGTCTTTTTTCCCCCTGTCTCCCCCACCTCCTGGTCTCCAGGGGAGATCTGTGCATTCACCATCCACGGGCTGGAGGCTCCGTTTGAAGCAGTGGTGCTGAACGGCACGTCTGGTGAGGGTCAGCTGAGGGCTCGAAGCCTGGTGGACTGCGAGCTACAGAAGGAGTACACCTTCATCATTCAGGCTCACGACTGCGGCTCTGGCCCCGGGGGCACAGAGGGTAAAAAGTCCCACAAGTGAGTAAATGCCACATGTAGAGGTCGACTGACAGAAGTGCTTTTAAGCTAAAACCTCAAGAAACTTTTGATGATATTGTTTTACTGTTCAGTTTTTGTCGTCAAATTGAATGTCTCTTTTCCTGTTATCCCTTTGACACCAGAGGAATCCATCCCAGCACACGTACAGAATGACACCCACCTTCATCATACCCACAAGACTACTTTAAGAGGTCAACTGATAAAAATAATTTGTCACACTTGTTGGCTCTCCTTAAAGTAGCCATCGTCTGAAATTGCTCCCTGTGCGGCCTTTGAGGTGACTACCTCTGTACCTCTATACTGCACTTCACCTCTTGCTGTCTTACTGCTCAACCCCCTCACCTCAGCCAACAATAGAACCGAGCACACACATCTATCATCTTGTCCGGCTTATGGACACTTACACACTCACACTGACACCTACTGTATACACAACCAACCTGGAATTATAACAGCAGGGATGTTCAAGTCTCTGTGGAAGTTTTAAATCAGTAGAGCGTGTCTGGTTTTCACTCGGTGTTGTTTGTGTTAAGGTGAGTGTGAGAGAGACAATACGTGTGTAGAAGTCAACAAGGGTGATGGATTTGTGCCACTATTTTCATGCTGTTGATCATGTTTTATGCCCCTTTTTAAGCACCCAGGCATTATGTTATGTCTCACGATGACTTCCCATCATCATAACTCTCACGCCCACTGTGATGCAGACCCAGTTCGGTTTGCTCAGGCTGGATGACGCTGGAGGCGAAGAGAATTTGGGGACACTTTAAATGGCCTGTCCTTTCTCTGACAACTCTCAAAGGATGAGGTTGGCCTTTTCGCCGCCCCACTCGCTTGCTCACTCCGATTTAGAAAGAAGCTAACAGGGAGAAAAAATCTCTGCCCAGGGCTGTGCTCAAATTACACATGACACGTCAACTACAGAGACGGAAAGAAGTCAAGAAAATTAGCGGCTAAAGAGGACAGGGGAGAGGATCAGAAGTGACATGGGATGAGTTTTAACTTTAACTCTCTATCCTCTATTTCTTCCTTCTCTGCTTACTGCTGTCCTACTTCTCCCTCCGATTTTTTGGCTCAGCTAGCATTTGCTGTCTCACTAATGTTGCTCTTTTTTTTTTTAGTTCTTGTGTCATTTGCACAGAAAAAAAGGATCTCAATGACAAATGGGGGCCTTTTTTCTGACAAATATAATTTTGTTTTTGAAAGGCATCATGATAGAAAAAACACAACATTTTAGAATACAAAACATTTTACAAAATCCAAGGCAAATTGAGAAATGCAACATGGCAGTGAGCGCAAGAATATTTCACAAAACATTACATTTCAAAAAGCACAAAAACATTTAGCAAAATAATAAAAAAAAAAAAAAAAAATCTGAGCATTTGAGGAAAGATAAAATACTTCACAGAATGTGACACTCAGAAACACAACAACACTTCAGAAAACACAGAACTGTTTGCTATTGTGTTTTCTGAAATGCCATTGTGTTTCAACCTTCAGGGCCACCATAGTTGGCTCTTCAAAAAGCCTCTTCAGAAAAATCGTCATTGTCCAAGCCAAATAAGTGGTACATGTTTGCACCTTTGGTAACGTTGCCAAACTGGCCACTACAGCAACAATTCAGGGCTTTATAAAAACCTACATCACTGATTTCCTTTTTTCTAACTGCCAGTATAAAAGAGGACAGATTTAACCGGTTCTGAATCTATGTGCTTTAATCTCCTCTCTGAGATATGGTCCTTGGCTGCCTGTGGATGCTCTTGTCACTTGTCAGCAAAGTGCAAAGCTAAAGTAAATTCACCTAAAACGCTTTGAGATTGCTTGTGCTCAGGTCAGCTTTAAATGGAGCACAAATTATATACTGCCAGGGCTGACTTCTGCCAAACGAGTGCTGAGAAGTGTTCTTAGCTTTTGTTTAAAAGAGCCATAAATATAATAATTGCCTACTCTCCAACTGTCTTTTTTTCGTCTGTCTATAGACATAAAGGAAAGGGATTCAACATATACCACATATATTTTGTGCAAGCTCTCACTGGTTTCAAGTACTGCAGGTCCTTTCTGAGAAGAACTGGTATGTACAGTAATTTATAAAACCACCGAATCAAACTCAATCTACTGTATATGATCAAACAGACACTTTTCCTGGTTGCAATGGAGGCCAAAATGCAAGAGGAAAGAAGTCAGATGTTACAAAATGTGCTAAAATGTTGGTGTTTCGTGCAAAATTTGCGGTGAAGTAAGCAACATTTGTTTGGCTAGAATTTTCAAAACTAGCATATAAATCTAACCACTCTAAGGCTTGAAACTAGGAAAAAATACACATTTTAAATTTTAAAAGAATTAGGCGAATAGTGTACGTTAATAATTATCACCGTAAAGCAACATATGACTTTCATCACAATTTTTTCTTCAACTTTATAAAACCTGAGTAATAGCCTCCTTATCACTAATCCATAAGTCTTTCACTTCCTTCACGGTGAAAAACTTTGAAGTGTACTCCATCACAAGCTGTCTGTTTGTTTACATACCAAACCGAAGCCAAACCGTCACTCAAGCCTTTTCGGAATTCCACGCATCCACAGCAGCAAGAAGCGTTGAAGCTTTTTCCATGTTTGTTGCTGCTGCGGCCATACTACAGCTGCATGGAATTCCAATTCCCACAATGCACTTTGCAAACAAAATTTCCAAAAAGGCCCAAGTGACATATCAGTTTGGTATGTAAACAGACGGTTTATGATGGAGTACACTTCGAAGTTGTTCACCGTGAGGGAAGTGATTCAGGTGCATTAGCATGGAAAGACTAATGGACTAGTGATAATTAGGCTATAACTCAGGTTTTACAAATTTGAAGAAAAATTAGTGATGAAAGTCATACACAGCTTAAATTAAGGATAATTGAAAAGACTAGTTAACTCATTAAGGGTCATGTTTTTGGATGGTGGGAAGAAACCAGAATTCCCAAAACATGGGAAGAACATGCAAACTGCACACAGAACAGCTGACACTGAGATCGAACCCACAACCTGTGAGGCATTCACTGCACCACCACAGGAGGACATACTGCATTTCCTTGAAACAGCTCCTTTCTTGATTGAGCTGATTTTAAGAATTTATGTCAACTCTGAGAAAAATAATTAGCAAAAATTGCTTAGAGTAAGATAACGTTTTTCAAGGCACTAGCGGCATTCTTACATTACCATTTTATTGAAGCATTTGTTGTTGGCAAAATTTTGACAGCACTCCAATGATATTTAAGGTTAAGGTTAACTGCTGTATTTAGTCTCTGTATTTTTCCCATCCTTATACACACAGTACCACACAGTAAATTTGAAGCTTACAGTGATACATTTCTTAAATTTAGAAGTTTTTTATTCCTGAAATAAAAAAAAACAAAACAAAAAAAAACAATTATGTTCCTCTGCTAGAATTTCAGGCAAACCATTGCTATGTGTTGTTATGAAGAAAATGTTGGTGAATATTAGCTCAGATGTCTTATTGAGAAAAAGCTAAATAATATTCATTTAAAATAGGATTAATTTTCAAGTGCAAAACTTGGTTGTCAGAAATATTTGTCTTTTTTGTCAAAAAATAAGAAAAAAATTCCAGAAATAAGGCTTCAAAAACCTTATATATAATTTTTTTTATTATAATTTTTTTTTTTTTACACTTTTTGAATGCGATGTGGCAAGCTAAAATATCAAGAATCCCTGTTTGGTAAAACTAATATTTGTCAGAGCTCACTTAAAAATCATATAAGAAATCTCAAAACCCACCAGTGTATTTGGACATGTGAGCACCAAGCCTTTGGGATATAAAAAACAACCAAATAATCTCACTAATTAACACCTAAAGAATAGATGCTTCTGTCTACTTCCCTATTCTCCATGCACTGCAGTCTGTGTATGGTTGCCATGAAGTAATTAGGCATAAGGGATGTCTCACTACCTTACAAAGCATGTCATATTCCTCATACCTCCCAGGACATGCACTTTACCACAACACATGTATTTAACACCTGCCCGGGGGTTAAGTGCCTGGAGCCTGTCAGGGGGTAATGCATTCACAACAGGGTTGGGCACCTCCAGGGTTTATGTGCAAATATTTGTGGTTAAAAAAAAAAAAAGTAAATGTAATTTAGATACACAGACACTGCTCTGGTCTGTATACACACACATTCACACATACACTCAGTGCTTGGCAGCATGGTAGTTATTAACATCATCATTAATGAATCTTAGATGCCTGTATGTCCTAACCTCACTACGGTTTGGAGAGGCCAATTATCTCACCAAACAGCAAGCTGAAGGACAGCCGTGCACATGCACACTCACACATCCCAAATGCTGAGTCAAATTCACACTGATATACCTACATTTACATATAAATAAGACAAATACCGTAGCTTCGAAAAGACAGGGTGATTTTGCATCGCATAACCAGACACGCTAATACACAACCACGACGACAGCCGCCCGAACACGCACCCTACGTTAACAAACAAAAGTCACTTTCTTATGAGTGAAGAACTGGGCCAAAAGCTGTGCCTTGTTAGCATAAGCTGTCATGATAAATTACAACAGTGAGAAGACCAGGGGACTCCACCAGATAATGCAGGGTTGTCGAAGTGTCTGCATTTTATTCTACCAAGGATCTTAACTTCATGCTTGTCACACTTGATACTAATATGAGTGAAACCTCATTCTGTCAAAACCTGTTAGTTGATGTGATTATTATTCTTTTGAGAGGGAAAAAAATCTAGTGTTGGAATATGTTGTTTATCCTTAGCTAACATAATGTAATGGGAGAGTATATCCTCCATGTTTCAATTATGAATATGAGCTGCCAGGAACTGCACCATCTGTGCTTGTCTGCTTCAGTTACCAGACAAAAGCAAGTGACAATTGTTCCCACATCGGCTTCAAACCATGTCAAGTGTCACACCTTAGTAGCAAATGCTTGGAAGTTAGTTTGTTGAGTCTGCTAGTAAAAGGGCATTCAGTTATCTTACTGTGCACAAATACGCAGTAAAATACATTTAGTTAAAGATAAAATATTTTTTTCTCATGTAAGTAAATGTTATAGCTTAAATTCCATTTTTATTACTCCCTCTATATTTCTCAGTTGAAACTATTCATCAAATATCTGGTAAGAAGTGAGCAGAATCTGGGCATGAAGAACAATCTGGACAGGATTACAATGCATAATATTCACCTTGGATTGAGTTTACATTGGCCCCTACAGAGTCTCGTTGTAGAGCCTCAGGGTGCTGAATCAATGTGGAAGTAGGATTTCCTTGCATATTGATGAGGTTTTCTGTCCTATATTGTGTTGTGCATGTGATCTCATCGGTATAGTTAGGGTTGTTTATTTCCATTTGAGTCTTACACAAGGAAATTGATGATTCAACCTCTCGGCTAATTCTTGACAGAGATTAATTGAGTCCTTTGCCTTTGTGCTGGATGTATGCGTATATGCATGAGAGGCATTCAATAATGAGTCTTTTTGAGTGGCTGTGTGTATTGAATGTTGAAAAATAATGAGTGGAGATGAATATGTGATAAGCTCTGAACAATACTGGCCTGGCATTAGCATGCATCACCTGGTGGTAACATGCAGCTGGTATCTAACTGTGTCTGTGTATGATTTAGCTGGATTAAAAGCACACCTGCTTCTATAAATTGGGGGCAGCTGTGGCTTGGGAGGTATTTTGGGTCATCCACAAACTGCAGGGTCAGCAGTTTGATCACTGGCTCCTACTGTTAATATTTGAAAGTGTCCTTGGGCAAAATACTGCACCACAAGTTGCTCCACGTGAATGGGTTGAAGGTCCAATGTGTAAGATTTAGGGGGATTCAGGAGGATACAACTACAGAAATATTTCAAATATTTCCAATTATGGTCTCATTAGTGTATAGTTGTGTAAATATAACAATTGTTGAGTTTTTTACTCTCCCTTTGAGTCCAAGGAGTTATGTTGTGCCACCATATTTCTACACTAGCTCAGAGCAGACTTCCTGTTTTATAAGCAGGTGGTATCCAGTGTAAAGATATAGTGTGGACCAGGTTTATTATAGCTTATAAAAAATGGACAGAATGGACCAAACTCACACTGGCTCTGATGAAAGACTTTGTAGCGTCGTAAAGGTGGTGGTTACAATCTGCAACTTTGCAGCTAGATTTCACTAAATGTCACTTAATGACCCTTTATTGAACTTATGTGGCATGTATTTGCATGAAGTTACATCCATTACGACCAAATATGATCCATTTACCATGGAGCATTATTGCCAACATCTGAATGCTTATGATTTATTTGGCAAATTCTAAGAAAGAAAAAAAAATCAACACCTGCATTCTGAGATTTCTGAGGTTGTAGTTTTGAGCAGGTACCCAGTGATTCAATCAGACATTCTGAGTTTGCTAAAAGAAAAATAGACAAATAGCTGTTTGAAGGTGTAGAGATGGTGTTGCTCATTTGTGGATCAGCGCTGTGAGCCTTTATTGAGCCGGGGCAATTGATCTCTTGATTGATTAATTCTGTGCAACTGGAGCTTATTAGCCCAAAGTAATAAACCAATACCATTTGGTTAATTGAAGGTATCGAGTCACTGGCTGATGATAGACAGAGTGGGATGTAAGGCTTTGTTTGAGTACAATTTAATCACACAATCGACACTCTAATGTGATCGTCTCAATTCACTGGAGTGATACAGCTAGCTTAACATTTGACCTTTTTTTCCTAAATAGCCAGCTCTGTTGTTGTTATCCGTTTCATTTTCTGATGCTGTGATCATTACACACCCCCATGGGATCATTTACCCCCCCCCCCCCCGTTTTTTTGTGTGTCTGTGACTCTTTAAAAACCCCATGCTTCTGAGGTAACCCTGAGGCCTGTCACAGCGAAGGATTGGTGGCCATGGGCTCTGCTTGGCAATCATCCAACAACATGAAAACACACACACATTCCAGCCCTAGAGAGCCCAGCGTCTGTTTCAGCCAGATGTGAGCCATCAGCAAAGAAACACACACACACATTCACAATGAGACATATTTACAATTATTACATTTAGTTATTTTCACTCATTGTGTGTTCTGGTATGTTATCACACACACACACACACACACACACAACACACAACAAAACAAGCGCTCCATACAAGCCCCAGAGGAGCGGAACATATGCTTGCCTCCTTACCACTGGGGAGTATGTAAGGCAGGGGGGTAATGTTTATGAGAAACCATCATTAATATGACAAAACAAGGCTGGCTCAGGGATTTAGTGTGCACATTGGTGCTGCCGTCGTTTGTCAGTGCTTCGGATTGTAAACTTCTGCTGCTGTTGGCACTGTGTCCATCATGGACCCCAGTGGATTAATCGTCATCATCATCATCGTCATTCATACATAAGGGTGTAAATTTGTAGGTTATTTTCATTTCTACTGATGCATAAACGTACAAGCAAAATTGTAATATTCAACATTTTTCTGAACAGTAGTGCAATAACAATCCCTCTCAGTCAACCCTTTGGACCCTGTGTCAGTGTGGTGGTGTATTTACCAGCAGAGATTCTGCCCTCTGACTGTATTTTCTATTTTCATCTTGTTTTGTTGTGTTCAGGACATTTCTGCACCTCAACATTTGGGCCAATAACAACATCATGCAGCATGAACAGGAGGAACAATATGAAAATTAAGTGACTTTGCTTCGTCCTGCTCTTCTTACTTACTGTACTATACTTGGTGTGGTGCAGTTCTGTCTGACATACGTACATATAGAAGGGGCACGGTATTGTATTTCTTTTCCATCTATAACAGTCCTGTAGAGCATATTTTTGTATTTTAGAACATAACTGCCAGGAAATAATCAGTAAAGAACAATTTATATTTCTATTTCACTTTTATTTCCCTCTCTAAAGTCTCTCCATTCCCTCTAATATTTGCTTGACCATCACTTTCTTCCTGTTTTCATTGAGAGGAATAAAGAGTTTGTGAAGTTTGTGGCTTCAGTTTGTTGAACCCAGTGAGAAATATTACAGTTTGTCTGTAATTTCTCATACACTGACTAAGTCGTGTTTTACTGTGTCATAAATTTCCTTGAATAATGTCCTCTTCATTAAAAAAATACATTAAAAAAAATACATAAACTCACATACAAACCTACACAAACTCTGTATAACCTCTACATTACTATCTGGAATGTTATTAATCCATGTCATAAAAAGGATGCGATAAATAATTCACCAAGATAGAGCTCATTTAAACCAGTTTATACTTGTAGTCAAGTTTCTTTTCTCTCATTCTACATACTATTTATACAAAACGCTATGTTCTGTATGTATGGTAATAACCATTATTAACTGTCTAGTGAAGTAGATTAAACAGTACCCTAATTATTGCTGAAATATAGGACAAAGTAACATAAATGGATGAGTACTAACTGGACCTTATACACTATATATTTAAATATGCTTTGTTCATGTCTCCCTATTTATTTGTTTGTCTAGCTTTCAAACCAGGTTGTTGTTGATGTGTTTCTGTTTTTCTATTCAGCTTTTTTATGTGCATTTTGCTGTGTACAGAAGCGCAAAAACAAATAAGCGCCTAAACTTGTGACAGGCCCAGATAAGGCAGTGTGAAAATCCATTCTGCCTGGGTTCGCCCTCCCTACTGTCTCTCTCTTTGTTGTCCAGTCTCCATCTGCAGCCACCCACATGTTGGAGATATATTTGCAGCTTATTTTAATAGGATATTTTCACAGTCATTACCATACCCAGCAGTTAATCCTATAAACAACACGCTCATCTCCACCCTTTTGTCTCTTAAAGCTAAGCATTACTTTGGATTTGCCATTCTAAAGCTCAGAACGATATTATTCTAGCCTATCATCATCCATCACCGGTCGTCAGTCAATGAATCGAAGGATTGATTATGCAATCTGTTGCCTTCTAGCTGCTGGAGAGTATTGATGAAGACATTTTAATGTGATGAATGGTGGAGTTTTTTCATTATGTATGACTTAACATGAATTACTGCTGATAGATCACTTATGAAGTGATTAATTGGCGCAGTAAGAAGCGCAGTGTATACTGTGTATGGTTACTGTAGATGAATCAGTTAAGAGATCCAAAGGTTGTCTTTACCATGACAACATAATTGCAGCAATCCATTGGGCTCATACAATGTGCTATAACCAAGCACAATGGGATTAGTGGTTATCACCCATAGTGAATTCTGACCTCAACTTTCTGAACCCAACCAGCGCCTCTGGAGCTGCAGTGATGAGAAACATTGCTTCTTTGTGCCATTTTCACAGAAGTGATCTTAATATAGTATCAGGGCCATTTTCTATTATACATTCTATTTCTATTGTGAATGTCAAAGATCTATGTGGTACATTTCAAACATATGCAATTGAATTTATTAAGATACACTTTGGGTTTTCTCTGTGAATGTCACATTTATTGTGTTGTAAGAATGAAACAGCTCCGTGTTCTCTTAAGATGTTTGTCTTGCTCAATTGTACTATTTTACTCTACATTTATTAATGTCATTTTTCCAGTGCAAAGTTCTGGCTCAACTTCACTTTGCTGTCCTTTTCATGGTTTACTGTTTTGTTTTTTGTTTTTTTGTTTGTTTGTTTGTTTGTTTTTGGGGGGGGTGATTTTATTTATTTATATATTTATTTTGTATTTTCCATCAAAGTTTTAAGCATAAGGCTATCACTGCATTATAATTGTGTAAGATTGGACTGAACAATAATGACAAAAAACTCCAGCTCTCATAGGGAGCTAGTGAGGGGGTAGTGTATGTGCAACAAAAAATGAAATACCTGGAACCAGAAGCAAATGGAGTTCAGCTGAGTTGAGCTGCTACCACGCAAAGGAAAAACCTTATATGTATGTGTATGCACCCACTGTACCATAGTAACAGCTTTTGTATTATTTACCACATGGCAAAAAGAACCAAACTGTTAAATAGTGTAAAGCCTCATAGAGAGAAAAATTCATTTAACCACATGATATTTTTCAGTACTACTCCTTATTTCATTGTTACTGTTAGGATTTGTGGAGCTGTTGTGTAAAATTTATGGCCGAGGTGGGAGACAACTCTGGTCTCTTTGACGTTCTTCCACAGCTGTAATCTGGAAGTTGAATTTATGTCTCTGTACTCCCATCTATGTAGTGGAGCTTTGTCGAGTAACGCTCACACAGAGTCAAAGTCGAAGATCGGGCAGAATTTTAGCCGCATAAAGTGTTTATTCATACACAAAATAAACACTGAGTTGATATCTGCAGAAACAACTGACGTTTTTGCTCTGGGAGACCGCTTTATAATGTAAAAAGTAGGTTGGGTTTTAGCTATGAACCATACCCCTTTTTCCTTTTTCATCATATTTTGAATGTTATTCTAGTCATGTTGGAAGACCCCCTTCTTGGCTTCATCCCTGATAGGGTACATTTTTACTGGTGTCTGTCTGGATTGGACAGCATATATACATATGCAACTATTTCCCAGTATTAGTATATCATATATAAATATGTATTTTTTTCCCCAGAATATGTAAATTATTCCCTAGAATGTCGAAAATTTCCACTCGTGTTCTTTTTTGTTCACCACATTTTTGAAACTTTCCATGGACTCACGTGTTCTTTTTTGTTGTGGTTTTCCCAGGGAAAAAAGTCAGCTGCTCTGGTACAATCTTCACATTACACTAAGAATAACTTCTGGCATGCAAATGAATACAGATTGAATACTTTTGAATACTTGTGTTTAAAGTACTGGTTTCTGACACCACAGAACCCTATTCTGTATTTATACTATCCAGACTCTTTCCTGGTGCTTTTCATGTATAATCTCTGCAGTCCCTGTCTGTCCTGACAATCCCTGCATGGAGAGGCTAACTTGGCCAACTGGAGTGAAGTTTTTGTCCGGGGCTGCATTTTCAGCCTAGCAATGTGCCTTATTACAGATGTCAGTTCTGGATGGTTTCAACTCTTCCTGGAACAGATGCCAGTAGGATACTTGAGCTTTCTGTGTAGATGATATAATATCTTAACTTCCACTTCCTTCCTCTCTGTCGCCTCCTACTTTCTGCAGAGCCGTGGTGCACATTCAGGTCAATGATGTCAATGAGTTTGCCCCTGTGTTTCGGGAGCCCCAGTACCACGCTGCGGTGACAGAAGGCAAGATTTATGACAGCATCCTGCAGGTGGAGGCCACTGACCAAGACTGCTCACCACAGTACAGCCAGATCTGTAACTACCAGATCACCACCACCGACACACCTTTCGCCATAGATCGAAACGGTGAGTAGAAGAGAAGGGGGGAAAAAAAGTGGTGTTCTCAGTTGGAAGAGATACATCCATTACTAAAGCACTCATCACTAAGACATTTTTGCCCCATTCATGAACACACATGCAGCCACAGAAACCACTCACACACACACGCACACACGCATACACACACACACACACACATACACACACACACACACACACACACACACACACACACACACTCCTACCTGCATGCACTCAGGTAGTAACAAAACTCTGACAGATGTCTCTCCCCAGGGTAAAATGTATTCTTTGCTCTTTCCAAGGACAAAGTCAAGCTTTGCCCAGGGAGCCATCAGTCTCTACAAATCATATCACACAAGTCTCTGCACATACAAACACAGATAACAGACTGGGGGAAAAGAAACTATGGAGTGTCTCAAATACCCTTTTAAATTTACTGGACTTCACTGAGATCTCACTTAGACAAGAAAAATGCTAAAAACAAACAAACAAACAAACAAACAAAAAAAAAATAAACAAACAAGTCTATATGACAACACACAGTTGCAGACATGAGTGAGATACTCACACATGTCCTTTTTTGGCCTCCCTGGTTTGATCAAGGACTCACTGAGCTCAATTGCATTTCCATTTCTAAATAGTTCATACAACTTGAATTCTTCTGACTTTTTTTCCTCCATGTTTCTGCTGGATTTCCAAAGTCAAGTAGGCTTAACATATTCTATGAGTGCACACTTTTAATCTAGACCTCTCCAGTTTTTACAACTGTGACTAGTGGCTCTTGAGCAAAATTCACAGTTGTAAGAGATATTTCTGTTTAGATCCTCTCCGTCAGACTGCTAAGACTTGGTGACTTTTGAGGTGTTGCAATAAAAAGGCTGAATGGATGAGGTTAGGGCCAAACTGCACTGTGAATGATACATGGGGGAGGCGGCAGAAGGAGTATTCTCTCTCCGTTTGAAGGGGTCTCACTCAGCCATTGACCGCAGAGGAAAAAGCTTTGAGAGCTCTTGAACTCAAGAGTACCTGAGGGAGAGACGAATAAGATGGAGGAAGAGAAGGAGGGGCTGGCTATGAGAACAAGAGAAAGCACCATGAGAGGATTAGGGGGAAAGATAGAAAGCTATATTGGTGGATATATTTTGTGCTGTTAGATCCCATGAGAAAAATAAATAAATAAATAAACAGGACAAAAATGATCACAGCTAGTTCTAACTGAAAGGTTTTTTTTTTAAAAAGGAGATTAAATAGGAAAACAATAACATTAAAAAAAAATGTAAATAAAAATCTGTTTTTTCTGTCTTAGCTCTAATGTGACAGATGTTGAAATGTTCTGTATCGACCATAGGTGATAGTCTAATACTCACCAGCAAATTATTCATTAATTAATAATATTATTAAAATTAAACGATTATCCACAATAGAAATGAAGAGATACTGTCTATTTAGGTGCTTTCACATCAAACGTTTCAGGGACTTTTTGATATGGTCTACCCAGTGACCCCAAGAAGCACTGACCTTCAAGAGACTTTTTCATCTTTTCATTCACACTGGCAGTAGGAACCATGAAGTGATGTAATGTGGGCAATGGTTGGCATAGCAACATCTTACTCATGGATTATGATGCACTACTGGAGATTAAACTACCAACTCTATATAACATAGTTCAAATAAGCCCATCCTTAAATATTATAGAGTAATACAATATAAAATACATGAGTGTAGCAGTAAAATGAGTCCAAAAACACCTGATGGTGATACGGAAGTTTAATAAGTTGTAAGGAGTTGTAAGGATGCGGTTTACATTGCTGTCTTAATCTTTAGTAAAGACAGGTTTTCTGGTGCTTTGTTCAATAGGTTCTTCTTTCTGGACCCATAACTATGCACTATGTCACTTGTAGTTCCTCCTGTGAGAGTATCTACCCTGAAACATGAGGTTAAACAGACCATTAAAACAGTGTTCTATGAACCACAACAGTTCCTTGGGTGCCACGGTGGTGCAGTGGTTAACCCAGGAGGTTCTTGCTGTCAGGCGACAGCACTAACTGCTGTTCGGTGGTGCATCGCACTGCAGTAGTTAGCACTGTAGACCACAGCAAGAAGGTCCTGGGTTTGAACACAGCACCAGGCAACTGGGGCGGTTCTATGTGGAGGTTTCATGTTGTCCCTGTGTCTGTTTGGGTCTCTGGATGTTCCAGCTTCCATCTAAAGACATGTACCTAAATAGGTTAATTGGTCAATGTAAATCACCCATAGATATGAATGTAAGAGTGAATAGTTGTCTGTATATGAACCGGTGACACATCCAGGGTGTACCCCACCTTTGCCTGTTGGTAGCTGGGATGGGCAGCACCCCTCAACCCTCTAAAATAGGGGTGTCCAGAACCAGTCCTCGAGAGCTGGTATCCTGCACGTTTTAGATGTATCCCTCTTCCAACACACCTGATTCAAATGATAAGTCTATCATCAAGCTCTGCAAATGTTTGATAACGGCCATCAGGTGTGCTGGAAGAGGGAAACATCTAAAACATGCAGGATAGTGGCCCTCGAGGACCAGGATTGGACTAAAACCTGGAAAAACCTGCTCTAAAAGATTAATTAATTCATCTTCTGAACCCGCTTTATCCTCACTAGGGTCACGGGGGTCGCTTGGAGCCTATACCAGCTATTTACGGGTGAAGGCGGGGTACACCCTGGACATGTCACCAGTTCATCACAGGGCTGACATAGAGACAAACAATCCCTCTCACATTCACATCTATGGGCAATTTAAATTAACCAGTTAACCTATCAGTGCATGTCTTTGGATGGTGGGAGGAAGCCAGAGTACCCGGGGAGAACACGCAAACTCCACACAGAAAGGTCCCACCCCCATCGACCAGTGTTGGAATCAAACCCTGCTGTGAGGCAGGAGTGCTATCCACTGCACCACCATGCCACCCCCTAAAATATAAAAGATTAAGTAGTTCAGAAAATAAATGAATGAAAACAGTCCCTATTTCCTGCAAAAAACAAACTTGGGTTTCTCTCCATCAGCTGTAAAAACAGTGAAAATTGTTCTGCTTTGTCTTGTATTCCAAAAAATTTATGCAGATTGATTTAGGTCTAAATACAAAAACACCACAGTTAGACTTAGGTAAAGGTCTTGGTCAGATGTTTGTTGTCATGGTTACAAGAATAATCTCATGATTGCGGTAATCAAAAGGATGTGGATGAAAGAAATGCTTACTTCCTGCTTTAAATAGGACAGAAATAGTGGTCACCTGGTCAAAGCATTATTGACCAAACCTTTAACCTACACCCAGCTTCCTCCATCTTCTCAGTTAAATGACAAAATATGACTGCCTGGGCTTCAGCTGTTCACTGTCACTAGAAGCAATTTTACTTTGGTGGGAGTGATTGGAGGTTTGGTATGGAAGCATTTTCCTGTGTGTATGTTTGTGTGTTTGATAAAGAGGCAAATAGACAGAGCGAGATGGAAGGTAAAGTAGTCATTTACTAGCTGGCCACCCTCGCCAGCAGTCACAGCACGCACAGCCTGCTGACACGGATAAGTTGATGTTGTAATTGAAGGAGCGGGAATAGAAATCTCCGTCATGGTGAGGTGTGTGTGTGTGCGTGAGTGAGTGAGTGTGTGTGTATACTTGTGTGTGTTTGTCAAAAAGAAGAGCAGCACAACAGATGAGGCAGCAAACAGTGAAATGGGATGAGGCTGCATAACAGTGAGACAATGATGTGCACTGAGAGGGAATGGGAAGTTGAGAGAATGAGGAGGGAAGGAATTCTAAACAAACTGAGAGGGAGACAGAGAATGGGCAATAAGGAAAACGGGATGGACAACAATGGTGTTCTCATATGAATTACACCTAATCCTCACTCACACACACACACACACACACACACACACACACATACACGACTACTATTCAGATATACCACATTATCAGCATTCAGCTCACTTTGTACTTCTCCCCGCAATACAAAAATCTGAAGAAGCATCCCAGCTGTAATGGAAGCCACAGTAACTCGTTCCAGCTACATTTCATCTAGCAGCCATAAGGGCAAATAGTGTCTCTTTTCAATGTTCTTTTACATTCTGCAAATGTTCTCAGTCACTGCACCCCCTTCCCGGCCAGGCTCGGCTGCGTGTATAGCATTGTCATCCGTCTGTAGTCAAAGACTCATCAAATATTAACAGACACATTAGGACTACAAGAGCTCCCTTCATGCATTCTGCTCAGCATGAGAAAGACGTCGGTTTGGTAAATGGGTCGTGGTTACTGATGTGGCAGGAGACTCTCAGTCACTGGATGTGGTCTGGATGCTGATTGCACTGTAGGGACAAGCGGGTTATTTGTTACTTTTAAGGTGCTATATACAGCCTTTTAACACATATAAATCACTGCCGAACTAGTTCCGTGACACTGAAACAAACAAGTTCTGGCAAAGTTGGTCATGTACAGTGCATTTTATATCAACACGATGAATCTGCTGGGACGTTTTAAGATTTTATTACTCATGAAGGATGGCAGGGTGCCACATCCTTTAAAGTTAAAGTGTTGAAGGTTCAGCTTTCAGATTCAGAGGGCTCTCATTGCAAAAACAGAATAGTACATCATCATCATCATCATCATCATCATCATCATAATCACCTTAATGTAAGAGTTGTGGCTTATTACTTTTGAATAAACCACTTCTATCAAAAAAAGAAAGTGAACTCCAGTATTCCAGTGCACTAGTGTCACTCACTATGTTTACCCACTATATTTTAAACAACAACCATAGTTGAGGTTGTATGAGGTGGACACCTTCAGTGTCATTTAATGCCACATACTAAAACTTTAACTTTAAAGAACAGTGTCTGTCATACTCGACAAACCTAACAGAAACGTCTAATACTAGCACTGCTCTTTTATTTTGATATTTATTTTAAAAATGAATGAGCCGACAATTAGTGATTTATAATTCAGGTATTTTTCATTACCCACACCCACCAAATCTGTGCTGCCAGAAATCTATGTTGATCAACAATGCAAAAGCTGCCATCTGTATCCTGTATTTACAAAGCTTTCTGTCCACACATCGTTTGTAATGTTAATTCTTTATTCTAGTTCTTGCTTCATAGACTGATGTAAAGAAGCTTCTTCTCTTTTTGCCTGCTGTTTTGTTCTGTCATAGATGGTCTGCCTGTGAGGGAGGACAGAGTCTGCATTCAGTATCCAATAATGTGCACCAATAGCCTATTTATTAGCCCTGGGACCACATGACAAAGGCCCTTTCTACACATAGTATTGAATGGGTGTCGGGCAGTGCAGCAGAACTCCACAAACTCATCCACAAATTTAGATTTCACTGCAAGTGGAACTGTTCTTCATGAATGCTGACATCAAGGGCTCATTGGATGGTGTCTGAGTGGGCTTGCTGAGCTGTGGGGCAGAGGCCCCACAACATGAATGCTTTATAGTCTGGTAATGCAGATTATAGCAGGGATGGTATAACAGGACCTGTGTCCTCCACTGTGGGGTTTGTCAGAGAGAGGAGATGAGAAGGCGGACTAGTTTTCATTGTATGCAATGTTTCTTTAAAAGTTCAATATGTAAGACTTTTGCATGTTTTTACATTTGCATGTGGTTTATTTTAGAGTCTCAGAGAAAAGGGAGTAGAGTCTTCTACATTAGAAATCCTGAATATCAGCCTGTTCACTGATTTCTATGCATTTAGGCAACTGAGTCAGTCATTAGTGTGGAAGTGGATTTAGCCAATGTCATAAACAACCAGCTCCCAGCACAAAATGAACTTCACAAAAGTACACCAGCACACACATATCTTACTGAACCTTTATGTTTACAACCTAGCTGGAATGCTCTCTTGTCACTTTTTGTTCTGAGGCACTGAAATCTTTTCAGAAAGCGTGTGGGTCAATCCATAGGACCCATGGATGATGGGTCAACCTGCAGTACTGCGTAAAATTCAGATTCAGAAAACTTTATTTATCCCATAAGGGCAATTCATTTGCAGCTTACCTCAGACATCAGCCCACATCCAAAGTGCAGTGTGACAAAGTCAAATAAAAGTCTAATGCCAGCTTTGTTATTTTTGCAGAGCATATATATATGTTTCTCTGTCTCTTTTTCAGATACAACAACAAAACACTGGCCATATATGCACCATGTTTTGTGAACTTCCACAGGCAAAAGTTATCATTTAGTGTGATATGTGTGATATATGTTCAAATAACAAAAAGTAGTCCAAACATTAAAAGACATCTGAGCATGGTGTAAAACACCAGAAAATTAATACAATAAAGCTCATATTGTCTGAACAAAAAAGGCAGGTTTAGTGAACTAGGAGGTCACAATAAATATTTTCATTTGTATAACCTGTGAAGAACAAACCTAATTGTTTGCTTCAGCACAGTAAAAAAACCAAAACCAAAAAAATAAATAAATAAATAAATAAAAAAATAATAATAATAATAATTATATATATATATATATATATATATATATATATATATACACAGGGTGGGGAAGCAAAATTTACAATGAACATTTAGTTGTTTTTTCTCAGCAGGCACTACGTCAATTGTTTTGAAACCAAACATATATTGATGTCATAATCATACCTAACACTATTATCCATACCTTTTCAGAAATTTTTGCCCATATGAGTAATCAGGAAAGCAAACGTCAAATAGTGTGTGATTTGCTGAATGCACTCGTTACACCAAAGGAGATTTCAAAAATAGTTGGAGTGTCCATAAAGACTGTTTATAATGGAAAGAAGAGAATGACTATGAGCAAAACTATTACGAGAAAGTCTGGAAGATACTATTAAAGAAGAGTGGGAGAAGATGTCACCCGAATATTTGAGGAACACTTGCGCAAGTTTCAGGAAGTGTGTGAAGGCAGTTATTGAAAAAGAAGGAGGACACATAGAATAAAAACATTTTCTATTATGTAAATTTTCTTGTGGCAAATAAATTCTCATGACTTTCAATAAACTAATTGGTCATACACTGTCTTTCAATCCCTGCCTCAAAATATTGTAAATTTTGCTTCCCCACCTGTGTGTGTGTATATATATATACATATATATATATATATATATATATATATATATATATATATATATATATATTAACAGAACTCCTGACCTGTTTCAGGACCCAGTGCCATTGTGTTTTAATTGTAACTTTTCTTCTGGTCTGTAATAACATTTATCACTGCATATATTAAGGATTTCCAGTTATGTCTGTAGTATTGTAGCTACTACTGCTCAACACCTAAATGGATCAATCTAGCCATTATTTGACCTGTGCTTCTTATATAATAGCTTTGAAAGCAAGTGTTGAAAAGTTGTCACCACGGCATAAATAAGATTTATATGATATACCATATTTCAGTTGCTATATTTTGTCTTGTTCAATGTTTTTAAGACTTAATCATTACCATCTTCAAAGTAACACCAAGGGTGTAAGGGGGTGTATCCACATCCTCTTTGCATAAGGAAGCAACAGGGGTTTAATGGAAACGTGGTGTTAATTCTGTGAAACACTGCCACTAATCAAGGTACTTGCATGAGATAGAGGCTACCTGTCATCTCAACCAAGATCTCATTTGTTACAGTGATTATATTAAGGTATCACAGTTAATTTGACAGTGATTTACAATGATGCTTAAAGTTTTTAATTAAATACCCTTTACTTCTTCAAGAAAACACAGACACACACAGCAACACCAATTGTGTCTTAGTCTCAAGGCCAGAATGCCACAAAGTCCACGTAATAACAGTAGACATTTGAGGTCTGAATTTACCACCTCACTTTGCCAAATGCAGTTTAAGGTGCACTGTTAACTTTCCTACTTTATATAAACATTACACTAAACTTTCAAGTCACTTAAGTTTGTAAACAGTACATTCATACTTTTTCAAGTCATTACAGTGAAGCACCGCACCATGAAGAATACATTCAGAGGTGCAGTCATGTTGCGCGCAGCCAGAGAGGCAGGGAATATGGAAGACTGAAACATATCTGTTGCTTCTCGATTATAACTACAATAAACTGAAGCTCATTTAGCTGTTAAAGCTCACACAGTCATTTTATGACTTCATAAAGGCAGTCTCTGATGACTCCATAACTCTGGACTGTTTTCAGTTACACTGCCCACATTTAGGTTTGTGTTATTTATGACATGGTCCATTATATATTTTATAATAACTTTCTGAAACACTTCACTTCCTCCTATGAACATTATCTGTGTGTACGGGAAGAAAGTTTTTTGTTTTTTATTCAAGCAGAAACAAGGTTTTACAATGACTACTTCTACATTATACGTGCACATACAACCCCTCTCATTCCAGCTCATATTGTCTAAACTGACTGTGAAGGTGTTAGGTGTTTTCACTGATGGAAATTGCCGCTGCACAGGAAGTGTGTGTCTATTGAAAACTGGAGACTGAGATAGGAAATCAAAACACTAAAACCCTGATGGAATGCTTTGTTAGCATAAAACTGGACTCACCTCTACAACTCAACTTCTTCACCTCTACATCCAATCAGACAATAGAAAGGAATTTTATTTACTGACAACAAGTTTGATGATTTTTACCTCCTCAAATCCCCAAAAAGTCTCAAGTCTGCTATGCAAAATAGCAAAAAACTTTTTTCATTATGACACACAATGGGAACTGAAAAATTACTTTACAATGCCTAATGTGTTTTCTGCAAAAAGCTATTTGGGTTGAATGTGACTCTTGCTCTCCATCAGGTAACATCCGCAACACAGAGAAGCTGAGCTATGACCGACAGCAGCAGTATGAGATCCAGGTGACGGCCTGGGACTGTGGCCAGAAGAGAGCACTGCACAGCGTCCCCGTCCACATTGACGTCAAACCTGTCTGCAAACCAGGCTGGCAAGGTAGGCCTTCATCATGTACGACATGTCTGTGTGTGTGTGTGTGTGTGTGTGTGTGTGTGTGTGTGTGTGTGTGTGTGTGAGCGCACGCACACGTGCGCACTTTGTCAATATATAGATCACACTACGTAGAAATGCAGCACACACTGAAACTGACCTGCATTTCACCCATCACTAGAACATGCAGGACCACACCACAGAATAGGAGCAGTGGGTTTGCCATATCAAGCCATATCAATTGGAGGGGTTAAGTGTCTTGCTTAAGGGCACATCAGCCAACAACTTCCTGCCAGTCCAGTGAATCGAAATAGCATCCCCTCAGTCAAAAGCTGACACTCCAGCCTTCTAGGCCACAACTGCCCCCCAGACCAGAGACAAGGTGTGATTCAAACATGGTCTTCCACCAGAGAGAGATAGATGCAGTTGTTTGTGTTTGTGTGTGATAACTTACAGAAGACGTACTTTAAGAGCTGGAAGAGCTGTATGTGATTGGTTGGCTCAAAGAAACACAGATGTGAACATTTGCATGTGTACAGTACGTCCACGAACTGTGAAGTACACATCTATCTGTGTCTTTGCCTCTCACTTCTTTTTTTTCCTCTTTTCTTCTCCTGCCCCTCCTCCTCTCTCTCTCCATTTCTTCCCTGAGGAATTGGCCTGTCAGGTTTAGCTGGTGCGATCAACAGCACTTTAGTAAGAGCACCATGACACAGCCAACACGGCTCTTAGCACATCAGAAAGCAGTCATGGCAGCCTTAACAAGGCCCAGAGTAATGCAAAGACAAGTGTCTGCGCTGAGTGCTACTATAACAACAACACAAACGGTGCTTGACATAACTCTACATGCAGTTTATACTTGTCAAAGAGGGCAGCAGCACATGTGATATAAATACGAAACACATGTTACCGCATGCAGTCTATGTTGTTCTGTCATCAACAAGCGTTTGGCATCGGGCCATTTTTGTCACACAGGATGAAATGTTATTTGGCTAGTGATAAACAGCAGGAAATGTGGAGCCTGGCAGCTGCACAGTGGCAGCCACTGAACCCTGCAAAAACTGTTAAGTTGTTTGGCTCATGTTCAATCTATGCGTGTTTTCTCAAAATGAGTGGAAACACTTGTTCATTTACTTGTTTCTGATCAAGGTCAGGGTCTTAATGCAAGGCAAAAAGCCTAATCCATTTAATTTGCAAGTTAAAAATGAAAGATTAATGAATCTTCTTGAAACTCTGAACACAAATACTGTTTATCCTCACACACCCACGTGAAATCCAAACAGATGGTTTCAGTTCTGCCTGATTAGACCAACACCTAGGATGGTGTTGGCATGTACACACTGACATCCCTGTGGTGTCGTAACAACTTTGACTGAGTTTAAGACTGAGAGGGATTAAAAGTCAAACAATCAAAATAGAAGAGTACAGCATGTGCCATTTGTTCCCAGTTTCAAAATGGATAGAAGTAAAACGTACAAAGTCACTGTGGCAGCTCTTGGCAGTATGCTGTGTATATTGTGCCCTTATTGCCAGAAGAACAAAGAGCAAAGTTCCTGTGGCAAAACAAGGGAGATGGCAAGGAGAATCACAAACTCTACTGAATGACTTTGAAAGCATGCGGATACTGTTGACGCAAGAGAACAGGCTTCATACTAAAAGACACATGCATCACACACACAAAATTTGTGTAAATGTTCACATCAGAATAATTCGGACAGATTTCATATATCGTACACTACATTGTCAGATGAGCATAGCAATGCTGTGGATGAGTGTGCAGTTTGTGTACTGTATGTGTGCACACCACAGGCAGGAACATGAATACACAGCAGCAGTTTTGTCCCGAGTGTACAGAGGGACATTAACTCCCTCTGTTGTCGGCTCTCAGTGATTATCCTGCCTTTGAAACCTGTTTGCTATATTTTAGTGTGTGTGCATTTTTCAAATTAGGATTGCCAGTACACAATTATTGCAAGAAGATGAACAGGGATACATCCTCCACTGATTAAAGACGAGGCAACCTTATGAGCATTGTTTAGGATGGAGAGGGAGAAGTAAATGCCATGGCCTTAGAACGGGGTATATTTAATAGGACTCGCAGTCATTTTATTAAGGGCAGGCTGCGGATGGAGGGTTCACGTACACCCACAACACACAAAAGATGTGCTGTCTTCTGGTAAAAACCAGTAATCTGTCTGTTCGAATTAGCTATGGTTGCTGACTTTGGACATCAGAGCTCAGCTGTGTGTCTCTCGTGACCAGTCACATGTTCTCACTTAGCAAGTGGAAACTCCTTTACTGACTGTCTACACGCACACACTCAACACTCTGCTTGGATGTGTAGAATTCACCAGTGTCACACTTTTTCAGTTTTCTCATTCAGTTATTACACTTTTTAAAGAGGATTTTGCTGTAATTCTAGAGGACACACAAATGGTTTACCATAATATTAACAATGAACAAATGTCATAAATGTAATTGGATTGTCATAACACACAGTTCAGAAACAGGACATTGTGCTGAAGAGTGATTTCTTGTTTCTGTCATTTGAGTTTCACAACTGCCCTGCCCTTTAGCATCCTGCCCCATACATTCTGTTAGGAGAAGTGAGAGTGACCCTGTGTTATGACCATTGTTACACGCTACATGTGAACTTTCTGATATTAAAGTGCCTTAAATAACTTTAAAATGTCTTTATTTTAGACCTTGCTGTCTCTATGTACTATGTCTTTTGAAGTAAGTAAAAGCTGGTAATTAAAGCAAATGTCACGTATAGTGAAGTTATTTAAATTACCATTAAAAAAAAGTCCTACCATATTATTGTATAATCATTTATTAGCCTTTATTTAACTGTAACTCTGATCCGGTTCTGAGTGGATATGATGCAGGAATAGTTCAGGGACAGCTGTGTGAAAGGGAATCACACCTATACTGACCCATATGAGGCTCTAAAGGGGTTAGTTTGAGTTTTACCATCTCAGAAAGGCCCCCTATAATTAATATCCATCTATGTGTAAGCTAAATTTAGAATATTTGCACACCTTTTTCTTGTTCAGTTTTTTTCCCATATGGAAACTGAAGCCCTAAAATGCCCTTAAACGTATCAGTTTTCCTGATAAAAGAACAGTTCAACAGCCTGTGTTTTTTGTTTTGCTGTGGTGTTATGAAGCAGAATTGCTGCCTTACTATGAATCCAATGTTGGAAAATAAATGAGGTCTGGCTGAATGTGATTGAAGGACGAGTGGTCTGAACACCTCTGATTAGAGGCAGTAACCCTGATTTTGATCATACAAATGTCATGATCTAGAGTCACAATTTTAAGAGTAGGACTTTATGTGATGAAATGGCTGGAATGGCTCAAAAAGATTTTCAAACAGGAAGTAGTAAGTTCAGCTGTTTTGCAAAATGCAGATGTTTACAATTTATAGCCTGCAGTGCATGATCTTAGAACTTTGATAATATCTGTGGTCATTCTTAATTGCTAAAAAAAAATAGAAACAAATAAATGTCCAAGTTAAAATGCTGACTTTTAAAAGACAGCTATAGGCAGCTCCTGGTAGCTGCTCAATATTTTTAATGTTAAGCACGCTGTAGTTTGTCCTACATCATGTGTATAAATACTTTATCAGTGTCAGTGTGGTAGCATATATATAAATATGAGAAATAAAGTCTGTTTTGGGAACGGTCACAAAGTAAAAACTTTAATCTCACAAAGTTTCAACAACAACAGTTTCCAACTTTTCAGTCTATTACAGTCCATCTCCTATCTGGTCTGTTAATCTGCCTCCTTCTCTGTGTCCACTGAAAAACACATACACATGTGCACAGACAATAAAAACTAATAATGGATTGAGCAGACAGAGGGGAAGATAAGTGTGAAAGGCTGCTGCAAAGCCTCTTCTGTCCATTCAATAGGATGGTTATCAGTTATATGTGGTGTAGTACAGTTTGACAGTTTGAAAGAAAGCTTTATTCAGTCAATCTTACAGTCTCCAAGCCTAAGGCCACCAGTTAGAGAAAACAATCAGCCTTGGAAAACTTTCGGTTTTCCTGTTTTAGAAAAAAGCCATGCTGTATTGGCTTTAACCACAGCCTGTCGGCAAAAAAAGTCCATTTGCCTTTAAGCATCACTCTAAATTCAAGACAAGAACCATTTTTGTCATGTGCAGTATGTCCACCATGGCAGGTGGTGTAGTCACACACAATCACACACACAGCAGCGTGACTGTTGGCATACTGACACACACAGATGAGCACACACCCAGACTGAAAGATAGTCATGCTGTTGAAGAAAGTGATCTGAATATTCATGCCCATCCTTTGTGTTTTGAGTCAGGCCCTGAGCTGCTTGTGTGTGCACAACAGCCCCATATTAAAGCTGACCACATGGGCATTGTCGGTTAAAGTGATTAGTATAAATCTCAAACTGCAGTTCACGTTTCTAAACTATCAGGAAATTATAAGAAAAGTGCCTCTGCTTTTTGTCTGGATTAGATTATGTGTCAAATATTCTACTGCTACCATCCTATGTATTCTGTACCATGCTATTTTTCCTGAAAATCAGAATGAATGGAAATTCATTGATGTAAAGTATGTTGAAGATCCTGAAAGCACATTTGTAGTGTAGGAGAGCTAGATGAAAAATTTATATCTGTGAAATGTGCAGTGTAGAAGATGTGACTGGCCATTAAAAATTCATGCACCACACATCAATACTAGTCTTCTGGAAAGATGATTTTTGTAACAAGGACAGAAACACTATTTGCAGTTAATTAAATAGAAGCATTTCTGTATTTGCCTAAAATACACTGGATGGATTCTTTAAAATGATAAGGGGACTTAAAAAAGATGTTTGCCACAAAAATACAGAAAAAAAGATTCATTAACGCTCTGCTTTTGACAACTTTGAGAAGGAAAATTGTGTTTTCTGAGGAAAGTCAGCTTCATTTGTTAAAAACAAAAAAAAAAAGAGAAGTGACTGGTCCCGTCATAAAGAAATCATACATACTGGACTTTCTGTCAGGACGTTGTGACCTGTCCTAGATTTGGCATATGTTTCCATCCACTATGACAGACTACACAAGATAGAATGATAAGTTATCACGCCTGATGTCCATTTGTTGCTTGTGACACAAACCAGCCATCGTAATATCCCTGTGTCTTAACTGTGATTCAAGTATTGACCAGTGGCAGCTGGTGAAATTATTTTTTGGTGGGACGCAGTAGTATGCAAATCAGTTTGCAGATGCACAAAGCACATGCACCACTTTTAAAATATAAATTAAAAGTAAAATATAATGACAAAGTATTTTTTCAGTAATCTATAATCCAACAGAGTGGAAGTGCTGCTGGGTCTTCTTCTTCGTGATTATCCACAGGTGCTGTTTGGAAACTTGTGGTGTGTCTGGCTATTTAGAGTCAAAAAAATCCGCATAAGCATGCTAGATTTAAAAAAAAATTCCAAGGCACACTGTAGGATCTGTGTAAAAATAAAATGCCTTTATTACTTCAAGGCAGTCTTTTAAAATCATCATGTTTTCAGTAATGTTTCAAAGTGTCTTTTCCACTGATAATATGGTCAATGCATTTAGACCAGGGGCGATGGTAGTGCAGGTAGATCACGTGGTATTTAAAAAAGTTAGCCTATGGGCTCAATGACATAGTTGTTTAGTTAAATATTCCTGATTTTTTTACAACTATTTTACGTGGTTCCTATTGTCTTTTTTTTTCATATGAGACAGGTATGTTTATGGGGGTGGGGGGGGGGGGTGGGTGAGCCTATTGACAAGCCACAACTAGTATTGACTAGTGGTGGGCGGATCAATCCAAATATCAATAATATTGATACCAAGTTGGTATCAGTATCAGATTGATACTAGCGTGGTGAGATCGATACTGTAGTTTCAGTTTTTCTCTTGATATGCATTGCTGCGGTTTTGTCAAAGAGGCAACAGCCTCACCGGACTCACCGCTTCTGTGTTGTTGTGCCGTCACGTGACTCAGCAGCACAAAGCAAACAAGCATGCCGCCGGCTCAGGTGGGCCCGCCCACCAGCACACGCACAACGCATGCACAGACTGAGACACGGAGCAGAAGAATGGCATGGAAGAGCAGCACCATGTAGTTATATTTTCAGACCAAAAATGAGACAACGGCAAGCTGAATAATTTGTAAAAAGGCTATAAGGTACAGATAATTTTGATTTGATTTTTGTATCACAGTTTCTGAACACGACCTTAAAAAAATTATTTGTTTTATTTAGTTTTTTTTTTTTTTTCGGTGATCACTTTGTTCACTTTGTTAATTTAAGAAAAAAATTCCAGACATGACAATGTATTAAAAAAAACTGGTTTTGTAACTGATCTATTGTTTCTGAAAAAAACTTATTTTGATAATAAAGTATTTCCTATTTACTAATAAACTTTGCCCTAATTCTGTCCTGGGTTTTAACTGTTTAATAATAAAAAGGAAATGTCACAAAATGTCACAAAATACTTCAAGGTCATGAAAATTTGTTGAGATTTAGCAATTCCATGATGCATCCACCTTAATTATTGATACATATCTGTATCTGTATCGATAGTGATACTGGTCCTGTATTTACTTGGTATTGGATTGATCCCAAAATATGCAGTATTGCACACCACTAGTATTGGCCCTCAGAGCCGGGCTGCTGCTGCTCCCACCTTCAGCGTTAATGCCATAAAACGGCTCTCATCTACCTGGTAGCCAAGGATAAGATGGTACATTTGTCTCACATGGAACTAGATGGTCTTTGGTTGGTGTTTACTTTGTGTTAATACATTAAAATTGAAATTGTAATGACATGAAGATGCCACAAAAGAGGTACAAAAATCATATTAAAAATAGGACAGAACCAGCAGAGGCTTTGTAAGAAAAAACTGTCAACAACATTTCTGACTTTTCTTTTCCTATCTCCAACTATCTTTTACAAAATGTGTTAGAGACTTTTGGTACAGTACAGTGCTGCTGGAAATTTGCTGGATAGTTGAAAGTGTTGTTCAGGTGCAGCATCTAAGATCAACATAGACTCTGAGGTTTTGAAAATGGTACATGCATTTTGTACTCAGCTCTTCATTTTGCTTTTCAAGTGTGTCTCTATCTGTGTGTGTGGCAACAGTAGTCCTGATCTCTGGTTAGAGTAGGAAGAAGGTGAATTAAAGAGGGGAAGAAGAAAAATAAATGGCTGGGCACTTCCCTCTTCCATTTCCTCTCACCTCCTGCTTCCTCTGTAATCTCAGACTCGGAGTGTCTGGCTGCTGCTCTAGCACTTTTCATCCCCTCTCCGGTATTAGCCTGTTTCCCCTTATTACCTCCATTGTTTCATTTCTCATTTTGCCCATGTGATGTTTCTATTTCCTATGTGTTTCTCCTTTTTCTTTTCTTTCTTGCACATATCTGTTGCTATTGTTACTTTTCTCTCTTTGCCCTTTCTGTTTTTTCTTGTCTTATCACACTTGTCTTACTTACTTCCTTTTCTTCAATCTCTATGTTTGAATACAGTCTCCAATGACAATCAGTCACTGGACTCGTATTAGTCCACTTTTCACTATGTTGCATTGTAGCAGAACATGTGCATACGTTGCAAGAGGGTTGAGAGGGATCAATGCACGTGAGCCTTCTCCACCCTCTTCCCCAGTAATCTTTCCTTAGGACATTGAGTTGTGGTAGAAGTAAGATGATAGTAAGGAACGCTTATTGTGTCAAGGGTTGGACAAAAATAACTTATATATTGTAGTATATGTGCACAGCTGAGGAGACAGAGGATATGCTGGTGGAAAAATAATAGTTTCAAATGCTCAGTTATCACACAGATCCACAAATAAATGCATGAAAACAGATGCCTGCTGCCTGATGCATGTGTAATAATTTATTAAACACACAGGCAAAGATACTAACACTAACACATGATGACACATAATGATGCACCCACACCTTTGTAAGAATGATTGCACTCATCACGTCCTATCAGTCCTGTCTATTCTAGTTAAGACTGGAGTTGTATTTTTTGTGACACTGTAAAATTCCTCTAAGATAAAGAGAGACAGGGAGAGGGTCTGGGTTTAAGAAGAAAGCGGTGAAACAGCAGGGAGTAAGTGAAAGTGAGAGGTACCATGTCAGAAGAGTAAGGGCGGAGATTAAAGTTAGACTTCTTTTGCCTCAGGGACATAGGTTTTGCCCAAGGGAGGGACTTAGAGAATCTCTGGGTCTTGTTCACCTGCAATGCTGCAGTGAATTACACGAAAGGAAGGAGCAGCGGTGTAATCATGCAAACGTGAAGGCAGACAGTTGAGCATACCCTTATGTCCAGGCTCCACTTCTGAACAGAGGCTTTGAATCGAGTCTAAAGGGCAAAATGCATGTGTGGAAAAACTCCCTGTGGGGTGAGTGGACCCTAGGGCAGACATGTTGAAGGGATTACAGTTTATGTCCCAGCGCCGCACGAATCCCCTCTGTATCCCTCATGAGGAGATAGAGGACGGTTAGTCTTTAGCCATCATGAGGAGGATTTAAGAATAGATCAGACAGAGAGGCGGAGCCCTCACAATCAATGCTGATATGACTCTCCAGACACAAATGTTTTAGTTTCTCCTCTTTAAATACCCGGAAAATATTAATTTTTACTCAGTTCTCAAAGGGGACAAGAAAATTATTGTAATACCAGGCAAGAAATTGAGGACTTTTAGTATGTTTCCCCCAGCAAAATGGGAAATGGTGTAATTTTATTAGAAATGAACCCATTAGAAGGTTCATGAGGCTTTATATTGGAGCAATATGATTCTGTAACCTCAGGTGCTATACAAAGCAGATCTGTAATTTCTATCTCTGGTGAAAGATCACAATATTATAGTTATCACATTGACATTATCAAGCCCAATTTAAGGAGAGAAAATGTTTTCTAACATGTATAAACTATAAGGGTTTGAGGGAAAAAGGATCCACACTTCCAACAGAAATTTGCCATACCATTTTTTCTTAATTTTCTTGTGAAACACTAACATTTTACATCCTTTGAATGTTTTCTGAGTTTTTTGTGGTGTCTTTTACATTTTCATAACAATGAATAATATGATCTACACTATGCTCCAGTGGGTATCAGTCATACCTAAACTTGGACATGACATTGACAATTCACCAAATACATCTCAAAATGTATATTTGTTGTATTTTTGCAATCAGTAGACTTGCTATTTACATTGTGTTGCATACAAATTTCATCTCCCTTTAAGTCTATCCAATTTAGTCTCATGTAGACACATGGTCAAACACTTTGGTATTAAAATTACTATATTGTCAGAATGGGGGAATGATTTGGTTTCTGAACTTTTTTAACAGTTATGACATTTACATAACTTTAAATAACACTTCCCACTAAAATATGTTCAGATTTATATAACACCACTTAGTTTAAGAACCTCTTCTACAAAATGTGTATAACATACTTTTATCATGCAACATCCAGGAAGGAAATCCTCTCCCTTTCCCAATGTTTTTAAACTTTTTGTCTTTTTTTTTTCTCTGCCGCTGGCTTTCCAAGCACTTTCCTCTTTCTGTTGCAAACCTTTCTCTCCAACAAAACAAGAGCTCTCTAGAGTAAAGTCTCCGGTATGTTTCACAAAGAGCATGCATGAAAGCATTAAAATGAATGCTTTCAGGGCATTGTGGAGAAAGAGAGAGGAGAAATCATAAAGATGGGACTCTGAAGTGGAGGGATGGACGACAAAGGTGGAGAGGAGAGGAAAGGGAAGGGAAGTGAAAGGAAGGAAGGAGAAGAGGAGCAGAGTGCTCTTTTAAATGGAAATTGGCTCTCCCACTGATGGTTGGGACGAGTAATGACGACCCCCCTAACTACTTGAACATAGTGTCAGCATTTTTACATGCACACATGTACGCACACGCACCGCTTTCACCTAACCATCAGCCTAAAAGTTCACACATCTACATACACATTGAAACGCATGCAAGAGCTTACTGATGACACACACTCACTCACACTGTTCCACACCCTCCAGAGACTGGAAACAGCGTGAAAGTGTGATGATGCATCATTTTCTTAAGCACCTCTATCCATCTTCCCTACCTCCCTATCTCTCACTTTCTGCTTTTCACAGCCTTCCTTTGAGGAAAGATGGGGCAAACTTAGCTTAGTTTGTACGTCTCCAGCCTCACACTGTGGTGTGTATATGAGGTAGCATATATGAGGGAATACTACATCCTTATCTATTGTTAAGTATTGCATTCTGGTAGGAAATGTGAAAATATAGGCTGTCATAGTGCAAATAGGGGTTGTAAACATTGCAGAGGTTCTGTAAGGATGCACTAATAAACCATTATAACGAGTGAAACCTCTGCTGTGGAAGAAGCTAATTGCACTTTCAGGAGCAGGGAAGTGTTTGCACTGACATTTTTATTTTTGGGTTGATCTAACCTTTTATTCTGGAGCATGTTTCAATGTGCGCTATACATGTTCATGTGCTTGGAGTTTATATCAGACTCAGTAATATACTGGGAGCTGGTCTGTTGGCATCGGTGCACCACATTTTAAGCCAATAATAGATAGTGTTGTACTCTGTTGTCACCACAGAGGAGTGGAGAGGGAGCAAATGTGGAATTTTTTGGGGGAAAATTTGACTCCAATGAATGTAGACAACTAACACAGACAGGAAAGATGCAGATTTTTTTAAGCTACATTAGCATCCATTCAAACAATGGGAATAAAAAAAGAAATGAATACATGTTTATTTCTGGATATATGTATTCCTTGTTTTTAATGTTACCTTGTATATATAATATGTTGTATATATTTCTTCTATCTGTGGTACAGAGTTGGACTTTTGTATCTTAGTATTTCTTTGTAGTTTTGTATATTGTCAGTAATTAGTGATAGTTTTATAGTATATATCTTCAATATAATTTTTGTGTGAATGTTTTATATACAGTTTTTTTTTTTGCTTTAAAAATCTGCTAAACTGATTTTCATTGTTCTTGTAACAGTGACAATAAGACCTATTCTATTCTATTCTATTCTATTCTATTCTAGTCTATTCTATTCTATTCTATTCTATTCTAGTCTAGTCTAGTCTAGTTTAGTCTATTCTATTCTATTCTATTCTATTTTGCATATTAAATCTTTAAATTAAGAATAATATGCAAAGGCAACGCCGCTCATTGATGAATTCCTGGCATCCATAACCGCTTGAATGTTAAAATGTTGTTTCCTTTTAGCTGATTGAATAGTCATCATAAAGCAGTCAGTGAGATAAATGGGTTACAAATGCAATCTCTTAGCTTCTAAAGCGCAGTATAAATACATCAAAAAGAATCAAGTCAGATCATAGTAATGGTGACTATATAAATCGCAACAAACTGGTCATAAATATGTTGCCTCCTCCAGTATAATGACATTAAGTATAAGTGCTGAGATAATCACTTCTCAGAGATAAACTGCACTCTGTCTGTTACATACTGCATGTATAGTGTAGAAAGAACTCAAGACCATTCATCATCGTCATGCTGTAAACACCTTTAACAATAATATATTTAGTCCACAACACAACATAAAAAATCTGTTCACTCACCGATACAGACACACACATGCACGCAGACACATACAAGTATGCTTTTATGAAGGGTTTGTACGACGGCGTACCTGCTCCACGTGGTTGTTTTCAAGTCTGCCATGCTTCCTCTGCCTCTCGTCTTCCTCTTATATTCACAAAGAGAAATACTCTGGGGCCCGCTGCGTGAGTTCTGTTCAGTGAACTGCAGGCAAGTGCACAGCTCACTCGAGACCAAATAGTTTCCTATTAAATCCACACTACTTTTTAAGACAGCTGGGCTTTAGCGCAAGTAAGTGTGTGATTCTGTCTGTGAATACTCTAGTAAGTACTTTTGTGAATATGTGTGCATCGCTTTGCCTTGAATGTAGTCATCCTGTCAGTGTATTTGTTTGGGACAGCATCAGTGCTAGATACTGTCCTGAGACTCTTTAGTAAGTCTAAATTTTTTAGCAGAAACACAATAAAACTACCTCAGCAGCGGCCGTGAATATTAACAGCATCTACCGCATCATGCATGATAGAAGCTTTACAGGATACAGTCACAAAAGACTTGGGATTTCTGTATTGCATTTGCTTCTAAATTTATGTGTAAGCAGCTGAAATAAAAGAGCATTCCTGTGTAGCTGCATGACGGTGGAGTGAGTGAACAGAGTCGAACACAGAATTACAAATTATATTATCTTCCTCTCCGTGTCAAACCAAATTCCTGAACAACCATGCTGACTGGTGGGTTACCAGGTCAAAGCTCGGACATCCTCTACCAACGACATTCATAATGACGGATGAGCTTGAAGAATGAGACTAACCTAATTTAAAAGTACACAGAACAATGAAACTTAGGTTCGTTCTCATTCTGTTCTTCATCAAGAGCCATTTCCCCTGTCGTGGTAACTGAGAGCACCCCGGATCTCATGTTTACACTCAGTCGACCCCCTTGTTCCTCTCCACATCTGTGTCCCATCATTCCTGTTTACCCAGAGGTGGAGGCATCCTAGGAACAAAAGACTGATTTACAAAACCTGTATCTTTTGCAATGATTACTAGTTTCACAGAACTGTGTTCATGTTGATTGTACTCCACAGGGTACCTCTTTCATGTATATCTATGCCCAAGCCATTTGCTTGACCTGTGGGTTCATATACATGTGTCCTATTTGTGTTCATGCTGAAAGTAAGAATGTCACTGTTTATAGCATGTCTAAATAATGGTGCTTAGCTTATTAAGGCTGAGTGAGGTTACAGGTGATGTACAAAGTTTAAGGATCTTATTTCAGGATCTTATTTAAGGTTGGGAGAAGTTTTCTTACAAGCCTGCATGAGGTCCTCTCTCCCTCTCCTAAGGGGGGGAGAGAGAGATGATACTCTGAAATATGTAAATGACCGGCAAAAGGAGGCGGTTTCCCGCTCAAAACGGACAAAGGAAGGCACGGCCCAAAGAGATCAATAACTCATCAATATTCACGAGGAGAACGGGATGGGTTGGCCCCTTGCCAAACTATAAAAGAAGAAGACCCAACTTCTCTCAGAGCATCTTTTTCTTTTTCTTTTGTGTACTTTTACACTTTGTGAGCCTTTTTGTCTTTTTCCTACTCTTTGTACTCTTCCTGCCTTGTGCTCCTTGCTCATGCTTCGTGCTGTACTCTTCGGAGTCTGTGCTCTTTAACTTCATGAGTCTCCGCTCACTTCGTTGGTCCTCATCGTGCCTCCTCTGCTCGGGCCGTGCCAACATCAGCTGCTGCTTCGAACTGTCAGAGACGTCATCACCACGTCCTCCATCCGCCATCCAGACTGCGTTCAGCCGTTCCAGCTGTTCCTGTCCACGTCGCTGCCGGGCCACTCCAGCCGTGTCGGATCCTCCCACAAAGTCAAGACCCGCATCCTTCAGAGACCAACAACCTGTAAGAAAACTTACTCCCGGCTTATCTGAGTTGGCGTTGTTCCAATTTAAGTAGGTTTACCTCACCTTAACCTCACTAACGTGGTAATATCTTGAATATAATCATAGGTCAATTTAGTACACTTTCTTCCTGTCCGTAATCTCCTGCTCACTTTTATCCTATTTGTCTCTTGTCTTTGTGTTATTTGTAAGTCTTAGTTAGTCAATAAATTCTTTATGTGTGTATAAATCCTCTGCCTCAGTTGTGCTTGTGTACTGTATATATTCATCATCGGGTTCACTGTTCCGTCACAAAGTTCCACCACCTCTGCAAAGTTTCCAAATTATTGGTTGGGTAATTTAAGTTTAAGGTTTAATAGTCAGATGCAGGCATCTTCAACTATAAATCTGTTATTGAATTGATCCATAGATCAACGCTATATTCTTAAAATAATTTGGCTTACTATTGCTACACCTGCTTTAACCCATAAAAATCCAAAAAGCCACTGGTGACCAAAGCCATCTACTGATCTAAACTGTTTAATACCTACTGATCCACTAATCCTATCAATACATGTAAATAATTAGTGTAAAATGCAGTTCATCATCTTTTTGTGGTCATCAGATGTGACCCAATTGGACGTTCAGAGGCTCCATAGATACGGTAGAAACACCGTCATCTTCTACAACATTGATTCACCAGTAAAACCAGTGGAGTTTAATCAATGACAATGAATGGAAACACTTGTTTTCATGTTCAGTTAATGATATATTTTACTGAAAAAGTGACTTTTTCTTCAGTTTTCTCTGTTTGGATTTAATAACCTTTGAATTTACTCTGAGCTTTAATGAACATCCACATGATCAGTGAATTAAATATAGGAAAGTACAGGATTTACACTGAAAAAACTCAAAATAAAGAGGATAATATTACAATAAATGGTGATAAAACACTTAAGATATGTGAAAAATAGAGAAAAAAGTAATTGGACAATTACCACTAAAGTAGAACTGGGTCTGTATGGGTTAAAATTTCAGGGATAATAACATGTAGGCAGACAGATTGTGACACAGGTTCAACATTTATTTTTACCATCCAGAACTTATAACATTGAAGCCAGAGCACAACTCTCTCTCTCTCTCTCTCTCTCTCTCTCTCTCTCTCTCTCCACGTATATATATATATATACACACACACACACACACACATATATATATATATATATATATATATATATATATATATATATATATATATATATATATATATACATACACACACACACACATATATATATATACACACACACACACACACACACGCTGTCAGCTGTCAAACAAAAAAAATTTAACCTGATTAATCCCAGGGTTGCTTGGATTAATTTTGATTAATCTATTTATCGTGTTTATTAAACAGTTTCATCAAAACAACTTGAAACAAAACAACTTGAAAGAACTGTTCCTTCCTGGGGTTTTTTGTACTTTTTTGTGCTGTTTAGCATCTTCCATCTTTATGGGTTGGTTCTGCTGCCTGTCTCTACCAGATTAACTGCCCATTTGCGCATGCACGACTCTAACTCTTCTTGGACAACCTGCCCAAAATGTGTTGGCATTCAGAGTCATTCTGTGCTGCGGATGGGTTAATTGCCTTAAAATTTTTGATGTTAATATATACACTACTGGTCAAAAGTTTTAGAACACCCCAATTTTTCCAGTTTTGTATTGAAATTCAAGCAGTTCAAGTCCAATGAACAGCTTGAAATGGTACAAAGGTATGCAGTGAACTGCCAGAGGTTAAAAAAAAAGGTAAGGTTAAACAAAACTGAAAAGTAATATACATTTCAGAATTATACAAAAAAGCAAACAAGAAATGGGTTAACAACTTAAAGCAGTTCTGCAGCAATGGAGGTTGATCAAGCCTCACAAGTTGGTGCTACCAGTTCCCACAGGTGTCCCAACGTTTCTTAATTCCTTCCAACCCCCTCTGTCTGCATAAAAGTAGTGTTGGAACACACTTTGGTACCATACCGTTGTGAGCATTATTTGAACAGTATTGTACTGCAGAAAGTAGTGTGTTACTATAAAAATGGAAAAGAGGAAAAGGCAATAAATGGTAGAAGAGAGACAGAGCATCATAACGCTTAAAAATGTAGGTCTTTCCTACAGAGAAATTGCTAAGAAGTCAAGGTGTCAGTAAGTCCAGTTTCCCTCACCATCCAAAGGCACTCAGAAACTGGGGGAAATGCTGACAGGAAGAGGTGTGGCAGAGCCAAAGCCACAACAGAATCAGAAGACAAGTTTCTGAGAGTCAACAGCTTGAGCGATAGGCGACTCACAGGACAACAGCTTCAAGCACAGCTCAATAGTGGCCGTAGTAAGCAAGTCTCAGTTTCAACTGTGAAGAGAAGACTTCCAGTTGCAGGTTTGATCAGTCCATAACACCTTCTTCCAGTCTTCAGTAGTCCACTGGCAGTGTTTCATGGCCCAGCCAAGCCTCTTGTTCTTATTCTGAAATCTCAGCAATGGCTTTCTTACTGCAACTCGATCCATCAAACCTGCAACTCCAAGTCTTCTCTTGTATGTATACATTCTGTCCCTGTATACACATACACATCTCAGTTCAGTCCAATGGCCTTTTTTTTTTTTTTTTATTTTGCAAAGAACCATTTTTTTCTTTATTTCATTGCTGCAGTGGCTCCCATTATTAAAGATAAACCCTGCTGTCAAATGTTTATCAGTAATATGAGGCCATTTGTATGGAGCTTATCTGAAGTGTAACTGTTTTATATTTCAGTGCTTCCTCACATCCTGATGTTTTACCACACAGGGGAGTTGTGTTACTAAAAGAAATATGCCTTTTGGTATAAAAGACCATCTGCGATTATACTTAGTTTTGCAATTTGTTTTTATGATATGCTACCCCCACACTCCATGTGACTCATTTGCTTTTTCTATGTGTGAGACCAGTCCTCATTTTTATTTGAGGCCTGTGAACTGTACATCCCAGTGTTTATATTCATCAGAGGCTTCTGTCACAGTAGGGTCACTGTGGTGTTAGACTGATTTCATTTTACACTAAACCTGTGTCAGTAATGATGTGAAGGAGGTAGGACAAGGTTCAACCTCGTTAACTGACTGTGAAAAATAAAAAGGGGTCTTTTGATATACAGCACTGGGCAAAAGTCTTAGGCCAGTGTTTTTCAACCTTGGGGTCGCCTGGAATTTCTAATAATTGATAAAAAAAAACAGTTGAGAGAGACAATCACAATCCATAAAAAACATGACAAACTGTGAAGCTGAAACTGAAACACTGCGATTCTGTTTATCATTCAAATGTTCATTGTGGTCGGTTTAAGATGCTGCAGCTCTTTCATAATTCGTAGTGTGAGTTATTGTTTGTTCAGTATTAATTGTCAGCCTTGTAAATCCAAGCTGGACTGACTGTACATATCCTGACCAAGGAAAATAAGATTCTCACTTTGTGCAGTAATCTACACCTGGCTTTTCTGCCTCCATCCATAATATAAAATTAACGTTTATTTGCAACATAGTATAGCAAACTTACATGATCAAAAACAGATTAATTTTAGCCAGAAAATGTCTCTGTTTTGAAAGTCTGGGGTCGCCAGAAATTTGTGATGGTAAAATAGGTCACGAGCCAAAAAAGGTTGGGAACTTCTGTCTTAGGCCAACATTAGATTTGCTTGTTTAATAAAGTTTTAATGACCACACACATTCAGGGTTCAAGGTATTTTCTTATCCCTTAGGGACAAATTATTGTACAGTCAGCAGTTACACACACATCAACAACAAATGACAAATACAATACAAAAACACAAATCACACACTATTCACTATTCAGGAGCACTAATAGCAGCAGGAATGAAACAGTTCTTAGGCCTATTGGTCCTGCTACGTGGGGCGGGCGTATCTGTGACCAGACTGAGGCAGCGTGAACTCAGACCATAGAGGGTGGGCTTGGTCATTCAGGACCAACTGTGTCTTATTCCAAGTTTTGACCTTATGGGGGTTTGACCTTAAGGTTGTTTAAGGTTACTCCTGCAATTCTGCTGCACACCTTTACAATACCCTGGAGTCTGTTTTTATTTTTGATGTTGAGTAGACCAACCCAGCAGATAAAAGAAAAGGCTGAAACAGACTCAATAAAACAAGAATAAAAATCTTCATAAAAGTCTTGTTGACATTAAAACTCTGGAGCTTCCGATAAAAGTCCATGAGTTGATGTGCTTTTTTAAAAACAGAAACATGCATTTCTCAGAGTATTAAGATACAATCTGGATATATGTGAAGTATGTACAGTATAAGAGTAAAAACAAAAGTTTAAGAGAAAAACAGCTTCTATAAACCAAAGACATCGTATTTAGTGTGACCTCCCTTTGTCTTTAACCGTTTTATTGAGATAATATGACATTTATTGCATTCATTTCCTGATGTTTTATACCAGGTTTCATTCAACACGTCAGATGTTTCTTCTACTGCTTCTTGTCATGGGGACAGGGTCACACTATCAGTTTTTGTGGGTCTTTTAAGCTGTGCACAAAGAAAAGTGAACAAGAAATAAATATGTATGTTCATTACCCTGCAAAAACAACAACGCTAAAGGTGGCCTTAGACTTTTGCAAAATACTGTGTGGAATCATATCCATTGTATGAGGGAGGCATTCACTCTAAAGTTCAATAGCAACTGTGGGGAAAGACTGAGGACATAGCCTGTCATTTTTTATTCATCTTTATTGCATATTTGACATATAAAAGGGAATTTTAAGGCAAAGCTATGGTTTGTTTTTATAGTTTTCAAGGTAATATTTCCATATACGGCACATAAAATGTAAAAAGGCAGTGACTGCCCTTGCCTGTACATTATTTCTACCACATCCAAATCTGATAAAAGCCTAATCCATTTGGATATTCAAAATTCAAGTTCATACCCCATGTAGATTCCTTCCATTAAAATTGCAGAGACTGAAATCAATAAGAAAAAGGCCAGACTGTGAAAATACCCACTGTGCTTTTTCAGCTCGCTCCTCTTGGTCCAAATCACAAGACTAAAAATAAATGAACTGATGTTGTTTCATGCTGTTACAGAAAAGTGAGGCTACTTTTCACTGCTTTTTTGTTGAGACATGGAGCAGAGCAGTAGAGTCACTTCCATCTACTTACATGTCACATGACAGAAACTATCAGCGATTGGTCATTACAGCTGTCAGTCAAGTATTTAACACTTTATCGGGCAAGTGACTATTTGTGGTCATTTCTGCATGCATTACAAGACAGTGACAGCGAGGACAGTGAGGACAGTAAGGCAACAATCTCAGGCCCATTGTGTCTACAGGGTCTGTAAGGTCCACCTCTGCATGAACAGTGAGTGTACCTGCTTTGTTAGGTACCATGAAGTAATGGTACTAATGTAAGGAATGATGTTCTAAGGGATAATGTGGATGTGGACAAGTATCTGGATCAGCACTTATGTTGGTCTAATGTTCTAAAAGTTATGGTCTAATGCCCTAAAACACATGTTCCTTTCACACTACATTTGTTTTTCTTGTATTTTTAACTATACTTATTGGAATTTTTTTAATTTTATTTATTTTATTTTTTTTTGCCACTTATGGGTAAGGAACCAAATATGGTAACTTCATTGACCTTGATTTTCTACATAACAATAACAAATTTTGAAATTTTTTACAAAAGTAATAAAGTCTTGTTATGTCCTCCAATAACACACTAAGATTAAAATTTTGAATTTCAGAGTATTTCTATGAGTGAACTATAAAGGGTTACCTCCCTTACATGTGTGAAAATGCTTGTGATTAGACAAAGTTGTGGGGTCAAAGGGTACATTTTCTACAGCCTAAAACACAGGCAAAGAGTAGATGCAGTCTCACATCCCTCCAGACCACTTTAATTATAATATGCCAAAAAATAATAATGTAATTTTTGCCCATTAATACTAAACTATGTAGGACTGTAACTTTAATACTGGAGATGTGATGACGTTATTCACTTTCAGGCACATTCAGTCAATATATCTCTGTTGGATTTTTAACACAGTTCAGTCTGACAAGTCATGTTTTAAATGTTTTATTACAACAGAACAATGTATTTAGAGTTGGTGTCTGGGATCTGAGCTCATCTCTCCCCACAGATATGTTTACATGTAGGTATTGGAGTTGATGGATACAGGTGGATGCTGGGTTGATGGAGGGAGCTTAAAGAGCCTGCAGCAGCGATGTAGTGCATGAACAGCATTGACATGTCAGAGGGAGAACTGGGAAATGCTTGCAGTTTAAATAAACTGATAAATTGAGGGGTGCTTTTGGTAGATGGTGCGTGAAAAGAGAGGTATATCAAGGAGTGCAACACGGCCTCCTGCCTTTTCATGGTCAGTTGTGTGCATTGCACCCAAACAAACTGGATAATAGTTTGAAGTAGAGAGGCATGCCCAGAAGAAATAACAGTAAAATTTTATCTATGTGTGAGGCTCAAAAGTTAAAGTAATTTATGTTAAAGAAATGTAAGGTTTAATAGTAAAATAAATTACAAGGAATAAGTTAATTCATATATTTGTTCAAAAAATATATTGACAGTGTTTACCCGATTTACTATTTACATTTATGTTTGCAAAATTATTATTTACACATTTAAATATCCTCATTTGTAGTGTACAAGCAGCTAAAATAATCTCTTGAACGTGTCTTTCTGAATCACTGACATTTACCGATCTAAGTTCTGCTAGCTCCTGATTGGATTGTTCGGTCATGTGAGGAGATGTTTCAGGAAGTGTTGTATCAGTAGTTGCGGTATGTGAAAAGTAAAGCACTGTTTAAAAAGAAATCCATCTCCATCCTGCTGTCTCATTTTATAAAGAATGAACCATTAACCACCAACGAACCCTCATGTTATATGCAATTAGCTATGTAAACAGAAAGTTCACCAACAAAATATGCAGTGTTACATAAAAATAGTTGAGCATAATGATTTTCATTGCTGGCTGTCATTGTTAACTGCTGAATATTTTGTTGATTATTACTGTATGGATATTTTATCATTAAACTGATTAAGCAAGCTTTAAAAAGAATATGATCTGTGTAGCCACATTTTTCATGAGCCAACACCAATAAAACCTTCCCAGTGGGAGTATGAATACATTAACGATGTGCGATGTGCTCTGGCAGGCAGCCTACCTCTTTTTATCCATATGCCTTTTAGAAGTGACCAGATGCCGGTGACTACCCCAACAGACAAATAGTCTACGGTCATTCACCCCGTGAGATTAAAAACACAGGCTGAGTATAAACTACCATCAGTGATTTAGAAATTATCCTCCATGTTGGTGTTTCATGCAGAAAATTCACAGCAAAGTCTGTTCTTTAGTCAAATTTTGCGATATTATAACGTCCCCGGGATTAGTCAAGGTTCACTATTAAGAAACAACAGTGCTCTTTACTGTTGCTGCTACACATGTCTCTTCGTCTTTTCAAGAGTTTTCTACTTTTCTGAAGAATTTCAGTAAGTTTTTTCAGTGAATATTCAGGCTATGTCATGACACAAGCCTCCTGAATTTGCACTCACCTTTAAAAAATGTAGTTTCTAATTTGCCAGTGTAGCCTTCATAAATCTGAACAAGGAAATTGGCTAAATAAAAAAAAATGTCACAGATCACAGAGACAGGGTAGGTAATTGTCCTTTAAAAAATACAGACATGGTAGATTCACATAGGATTAGATCACACATGACCTCTGCAATTATTACAAATTAGTAGAAGTCCATAGATAATAGTCTGTCCTAGTCCAGGGCAAATAGGGCTTTAATCTCTTCTTCTTCTTCCTCTTCTTCTTAGTGTATCTGTCATGTTTGTCCAATGCTGTTAAATCCACGAACCTTAATCACCCACTTCCAAACTCAGCCCAGCCCTTTCTTACATCTCTACATGCACACTGTGTCCTCAATCCATTACCTCCCATTTATCCCTCCACATTCCCTCTCTCCTTCCCATGCATCCTTAACCAGCCCTGTCCTGCCCTCTCCCTCTGGATATAGAGCCAGCTAGGCAGTCTTAAAGCCAAGTTCTCTACAGGTCATTTGACTTCTAGATGTCACTGGAGTATGTTATTACCACCAACACCCACTCTCTGTACTAAATCTGAAAGATGCGGCATCAGTCTTTTTACTCAGTATGGTAGTAGCAAAACAAACTGTGGAATGTGTTTTAAGCAGTATTTGTATTTATTTGTATTTATTTATTCAGTTACAGGACAGTGTGTATTGGCATTAGTTACAAAGAACAAGATGCATGTACCAGATTTAGCAGAGAAGCTAATTTCCATCTGTTGTCCTGGACAAACGACTAACAGTGTTGTATAGTTACAAAGTAGCAATACTTCACTACTGTATTCAAGTATGTTTTAGGAGAATTTGTACTTTACTGAGTATTTTTTATTCTGCTTACTTTGACTTTTATTTCACTACATTTCCTAACTCAATTGCATACTTCTACTCCCATACATTTTTAATGCACAGTATTGTTACTCATTACACAAAAAAATGTTGAGATTTGTCATTGAGCTTAATCACATAATACAAAAGTACAAACGACGGTCTACACTCAACCTGTTGGCAATCTGTTGATGGGAGGGAGAGGTGAATGAAGTTATGACATAAAACAGGTTGGTTTTATGTCAGTGGGTTAGACTTTGGATTCCTTGTTTATGATGTGTAATGTAGGCTCCATGTTTTGAGGTGCCGCACGAGCTTTATAGTTTTCTTTTCTTTTCTTTTCTTTTCTTAATTCTGACATTTATAATAACAGCAGTAGCCTACTCCTGTTTAGGTTCTTGAAACCTTGTTTTTGAAGTGTGTGATATAGACATCATTTTCAATATTTTGACTGCTTGTATTTTATTTGACCGTGTTTAAAAATCCTGTATAAACTTTATTATATTAAAAATTCTGGCTGCCTTTGGTTGTTATTAACATTTACTTGTACTTTTGCTTTCATTACTTGAGTACATTTCATCATAGATTACTTGATATACTTAAGTACAGATACTTAAAGACTTTAACTTGAGTATCCTTTCAGTTGGTGACTTGAACATCTAACAAAGTAATTTTTTGGTAGAGTACCTGTACTTCTACTCAAGTATGACTTTCCAGTGCTTTATACAACACTGGTTATAAGGACACATGTAAAGTTTTGTGCAGCCTTCACTCTGCATGTGAGAGTCCAGGAACAGATTTGGTTTCACAAGACAATGCATTACTTAACAGTAGATAATAGGAGGAAAATGTCCTTCTAACACAAAGGACCTGCTTTGCATTATTAGCCTCTAGACGAAGGCTGATAGAAGAAAAGCACTTGAAAATTTCCTGTAAGAGTAACCAAGAATTTCATCAAGGTCACATATTGACTTTGCCACCACATAGAGAAATTCCACTGGTCTCCTTCACTCAGTGGAGTCACTGCCTTTGGCCTGACAAACATGTAAGCACGTCGCAAAAATCTAAGACCATATCTACCAGTCTTCAAACAACTGGTCCAAAATGATCAGGCACTAGAGAAGTGGGTGATACACTTAAGTGTAATCAACATGTGGAAGGATTTCAATTTCTTATGGTTTCTATAGCAGCTGTGTACAAAAGAAATGTGCATGTGTGACGAAGATATAATACAGAATGCAGAGACAATGCAGTCAAAGCTTTTGTGTTTCTATCCTTTTTTTCATAACTGCATGTTTAGTTCATACCATTGTTTGAACCTATTCTCACCACAGTTACTGACAATCCCATAGTAACAGTAACAGCATCCCACAACAATCACAATCTGGAGGAGGTAAATCAACTACAAAAAAAAATGCAGCATATGTGTGCATTTGAGCAGAATGCGCAAGGAAACAAACATGGCAGATTTAACAGACTGGTGTGCAACAAAGAGCTCTTCTTCTTCTCCAGTCAGCTCAACATCACAGTTACGCCTCAAGCTCAAAGCCAGCAAGTCTACCTCAACATACAGATGGATGGAACTTAAGCTGATTGTGTTAACAGTATTTATGGAACGTTAGAAAAGGGCTCCAGTTTTAGGTGGTGTAGTTTTCTCTTAAAGAAAAAGTTTCATGCACTGATGATGCAAAAATTCAGCAGAATGACACAAGAACTGGACTGACAGGCTGACTGAGCAAATGTTGGAATATTCTGACATTTATAGGTATGCCCAGTACACTGTTTGAACTAAGGTAATGAGGCAGATTGGCACACAGCAAACAAAACTCATTTAACCACTAAATTGGATTCATAATTTTGGAGTATGTTCTCATTTTATCTCTGCACAGAGAAAGACAAATTCATACCACAAAGCCTGGAAAAAAAAAACAATGAAGTGAAAAGCAAACCATCACCACAGCACAAAATAATAGCCTGTCAGGACAGAAAACACAATTCACAGCTGACAGGACAGACAGTGACAGCGTAATGACTGCTGCCGCTAATGCAGGTACTGCACTGCACTCCAACAACAATGCAGCAATTTCATTAGCCAGCCACATTCTGCCAGGAGGATATTGAGTTGTGATGCCAGAAACATCAATGTCAGTAAAATATTGGAAATGGAGTCTTGTTTTGATGGGAACCTAAATGCGCAAAATGAGGTGAAAAGCACACAATAACAAAAAACAAGTAGGCCTCTGAAAATCAGATATGATTTCAGGTAATAATCTGCAATCAGTTGGTGTTTCCACTCCTGGGATCAGACTCTGCAGGTGTCTTAACGTTGTCACTGCTTCTCTCTGTTCCCCCAGGTTGGAATAAACGAGTGGACTATGAACCGGGAACAGGTAGTAAGCAGCTCTTTCCCAAGATGCACCTGGAGACCTGTGGCGGTCCGCTGTCATCAGTGAGGACCACGGTGGAGCTGCAGACCAGCCACATCGGGAAGGGCTGTGACCGTGAGACCTACTCTGAGAAATCTCTTCAGAAACTCTGCGGTTGGTTCTGCTGTCTGACTTTGTCAAAAAAAGCCATTTGTGCAATGTTCTGAACACCATAATCGTGTTTCTGTGACCTGAATGACAAGGAGCTTAGATTAAGTGGGTCTTTCTTGCATGTAGTAGCACATCACATGACAGTGGGACCTGTGGCTATGGCGAATGTGTAGAATATACAGCATATCACTGATCAAAGACGACTTCTGACTGAAATGCAAACCGAAAGTTAATTTTGTGAATCAGAAGTAAGCTGTTGGTAAAAGCTTCAGAAGAATCCGGGCTCCGACTACCAGGGTGAAAGAATGCCCTAGGCACCTGTCTGTGCCCTTTTTACGCCAACATCTGAAAGCTCCCAGTCCATGTTGACTTCTTATGTCTGCTTGTGTCCCTGGTAAACCCCTGTGCTAAATGAGGGCACCAGAATGGCAACTTAAAGCTGTGGCACTAATGATATGACAGAGAGAGGGCATTAGCCGCCCCAGATGCAGCCACACTTCCGTCTCAGTGACTGATGAGTAGTCGAGCCGCCGTGTCGGTGCCCAGAGCGGCGACAAAGTAACCGAGTCTACCCGCACCCCACCCCCCACCCACGCTGCACCACCAGCAGGGGGGCTGGAGTCATCATCTTTGACTAACGGTCTTCACAAGCCCCAGTCCAGCTCATCTGAATGCATAACGTCCCCTCCCTGCCTCCCCTGGCTCCCGGTCCATGCATGGTTTACCACTAAAGACTCCTTTTCAGGCACCTCATAATCGTTATCTGATAGCGAATAGAATAAATTGTAATTGCTTTTTTAAAGCACAATCAATTTGAGATAATGTACAAAGACATCGGGCAAAGAGAAAGCTGCAGCTGGGTGCTGGAGAAGTCGATGCGTATTTATTTACTGAGGGAATCTAATTAGTGGAGCCAGAACGTCGACACTGGCGTGAGTACGTGGTGGGAAAAACACAGCTTTACAGACAAGAAAAAAACATCAATTAATGTGCTAATGCTGTGGTATTGGTAGGAAGGGACAGATGCAAGTTGCAATTGTATGGCAGGACAAGAGAGACATGGTGAAATCTGACATTGCCCATTTTTTCTCTGAACAGCATGGTTCCTGTATTTCTTTGATTTATTACCATCCGTAAGCTGTTACAGACTATTTATAAATGCGGTTTAAAGTATGAAATGCATTTTTCACTGTCAAACTGACTGGCAAAGATAGATCAGTAAGGGCATGTCAAATACATTGGGGAGCAAGGTGAGAGACGTGGCAAAAATAATGTTAGTCAAGGTGACAGCCTGGAAAAACACCCAAAACAAAACATCTTCAACATCAAGCTTCTGTGTCAAAGCAATGATGGAATATTTTATATATATATATGTATGTATAAAAACAGAAAAGGCAATAGGAGTAGTCAGTTCAGTGAAGAAATAAATGGTTTGTTTGTGAGATTGTATAGGGATCACACAAATGAAATTCACTTAACATGCTGTTCTTTTCAACAAGGCATCTCTGTGTGTGTTCTCTCCTTGTGTTACCATAGTACTCGGTCAATATGTCCTCTCTGTTTCCTTAGAGGTGTGTTTTATTGGTGAGCTATACACTAAATTTGTGAGCGGTGACTCACATCTCGTTCTTTTTGAAAGTCAGTTTCATTTGCCATGAATCAATACCCACATCCTCTATCCATCTCGGCCCATTGATTACATATTAAGCCTTGCCATCTGCCATACTCATAAGTAATCATAGCCAAGGTTAGGCCAATATACACTGCATATCTGCCGTGATTGTTATTGACACATGTTCTACCGTACCTCTTATTTGTGCCCACGGTGATGACCCCAGGGGCCTCCTCAGGCAGCACTGACCTTCTGCCTGCCCCCAGCGCTGCCACAAACTGGACAGCTTCCCTGGTGACTGACAGTGGGAGAGACAGTGACTTGATCTTCAGGTTCGATGGGCGTCAGGCTGCTAAAATCCCAGACTGGGTGGTACCGCAGAATCTGACAGACCAGTTCACTATAGCAACATGGATGAAACACGGGCCAAGTCCTGGGCTCAGAGCTGAGAAGGAAACCCTGCTCTGTAACTCTGATAAGACCGGTGAGTATTACCCACTGGGAAGGATGCATTGATTTAATGTAATGCCCATTGGATTATGTATTTTAAAAGCAATGAATGAATGTATTGTGTGTGTATTATATCATCAAGTCATTAGTGTTACACAAATGAACAGATGAGGATGTACTAATAATGCCAGCAATTTAACTGAGATAAGCTTTGCAGACATATGGTGAACACAAGAGAACAAAATCTGCAAAAAAAAAAAAAAAAAAAAAAAACTCGGCTAATTTGTTAATTTGGCGACAGGAAGCGCTTATGTGAGTGTCTTTGTAAGTGTCTTCAGATAATCTTTTTTCTGTTGTTCATGCAGTAAACCTGCTTCAGCTGGCTGCCAAACCACAGAGCAGGTGTTTCATACAGGTGGATGTGACACTTCTAACTAAAAATAAAAATATGCTCTGTATCTATGTCCGTTGCTTACACATTTCGGCTGACAGGAGATTGAATGTGGACATAGTGTGTAATAATGTAAAACTGCTGAAACATTATACTTGTTGTAATGGAAAACCCCATGATTTAAAGTAACTAAGCTCATCACCAGCATCTGTCAAACAGAAAACAGGCCAGTTCAGCACTGATATTTATACCTATCCTCTCCTTCAGTGTTTACAAGCAGGTGAAAGTCACACCCTATATTCACTCACTGTAGAATGAGCTTTGCAATGACTGCATTTTTGTTTGTGTCAGCTATTTTTGTAGACATTTAATGACTGTCTAAAGGTTGGAAAGAAGGGAAACATAGGCACAAGGGGGAGTTTCTGCAGATAAATATACCACTACACATATCTAGAGGGTCATAAAGGGCCATCTTCTGAACTGCTTTGTTCTCTAGAGGGTCGCAGAGGTGCTGGAGCCTATCCCAGCTTCCTGTGGGCGAAGGCGGGGTATACCCTGGACATGTCGCCAGTTCATTCCAGGGCTGACATATATAGACGAACAACCAATCACTCTCAGATTCACACCTATGGACAATTTAGCTTACCCAGTTAGCCTATTAGTGCATGTCTTTGGAGGGTGGGAGGAAGCTGGAGTACCAGGAGAAAACCCACGCAAACTCCACACAGAAAGCTCCCTGGTGTTGGAATTGAACAGGACCTTCTTGCTGTGAGGCGACAGTGCTACCCATTGCATAAATGATTATATAGAATATTTTTAGGAATATCCTTCATACTGTACCTTTAAGTCAAGTCTTGAAATGAAGTGACCCCTGGACAAAATAGTTAATTTAGGTGACTTGCGAGATGCCTAGAAGTCCATTCCTATTGGGACCATCTTGGCTACTGCTTTTCATGACTAAAATTGGGTTTGCCATTTGCAGTACAACAACTTAGAATCCAGAGCAGGACCTGAAATGATGACTCGGACAATGTATGATCCATATAAATCAGTGGTTCCCAACTTTTTTTGGCTCATGACTCCATTTTAACATCACAAATTTCTGGCGACCCCAGATATTTAAAACAGAGACATTTTCTTTGCTAAAATTAATTTGTTTTTGATCATGTAATAATTTGGTATACTATGTTGCAAATAACCATTCATTTTAGACAACATTTAGTCTACATAATGTATATTATTATGGATGGAGGCAGAAAAGCCAGGTGTAGATTACTGCACAAAGTGAGAATTTTATTTTCCTTGGTCAGGATATGTACAGTCAGTCCAGCTTGGATTTACAAGGCTGACAATTAATACTGAACAAACAATAACTCAAACTATGAATTATGAAAGAGCTGCAGCATCTGAAACTGACCACAATGAACATTTGAAAGATAAACAGTACCGCAGTGTTTCAGTTTCAGCTTCAGAGTTTGTCATGTCTTTTATGTATTGGGATTGTCTCTCTCAACTCACCATATATTTTTATTAGTAAGTTGTTGTTTTTTTTGTCAATAACTAGAAATTTAAGGTGACCTCATTTGAATTCCAGGTGACCCCAAGGTTGAAAAACAGTGATGTAATTGTTGTTAAAATATTAAATCCCATACAATACACCATTCATCATAAATAATCCAGATGGATCTGTGTCCAGGTCTCTAATTTGGGTCCTTGGTGACAAGAATCAGGGTCATCATTTTACTGAAAATCTGGCATTCACATGTAAGAGGGAGCACTTTATGGAACCTTTAGTAAAAGTCATTATTTACAACTACAGCCGACTGCATGAGAATGCACTGATTAAAGCTTATGCTACAGCAAGAAACCACTAAGTGGAGCACAGAAGGTGTCTGAGATTTACATAAGCTCATTTATCTTTAAATATGTGTAAATATACTTAAATGCACAGATAAATATTCCCCTAGCTTGTATAATCAGCACTGGTCGAATTAAAGTTATTATCACAGTCTACACAACTCGTACCTTTTTAATAGCATAACTGTGTTTAGTTACTTTGACCTTTTGTCAATGCTTTATGCTCACAAAAGCTGGTCATGATCCTTTGGGGTCCATTTGGAGAAAATGTCACTTTAACACAAGACAAGCTATAGATTTCTTTAATAATGCAGCTTAACAAATATAGTAACAACATTGCTGCTTTGCCAACAGGCATGATTTTACTGTGGAACTTCTCGAATGAAAAGCTGTCAGAACTGTCCTCCTTCAGTGTAGCATCTCAGGCTGTATGTTTTCATAAAACCAGATGCCAGACTGGATTTACCTGACAGTGAACTGGTCCCTGGTGTTAGCCCCCTATTTCTCCCTTTCTCTTACAGAGATGAACCGTCATCACTACTCACTGTATGTCCATAATTGCCGCTTGGTGTTTTTACTGAGGAGAGACTTCACCCTTGTGGACACGTTCAGACCAGCAGAGTTCCACTGGAAACTGGAGCAGGTACGTCACTGATTTCAGGACACATTCCATGGACAGGTGAACTTGTGAAATGTAACAGGAGTGACCTCAGTATAAAAGCTCAGCTCACCTTTTGTGGATTTAGAAAGTAGGTTGTGTGCCGGTGTCTCATAAAGCTGCCTGGATTAAACCTATATTAAAACTCAGGGGGATTTGTTTTCTAACTTAATCCCTGCAGGTCTGTGTTTGTGCACCAGTAATAGACGACTCCCTGTAAAATTTGGGGCTCAGTTTGCAGATCATGGCGTAAGGTTATTTTACAGCAGCTGTCCACAGGACCTCTCCACTTGGTTTCACATCAGGCTCAAAAACACCTTTACAGACAGCCTCAGTCGTGGTTAACTCACATTGCTCCAGTTTATATGTAAATGTATCAACTTCTCAACACATATTTGCCATGGATATGAAGCAGCTCGGCATTTCATTACAGCTAGAGCATTTTTTTCTTTCCATGCTCTGCCATTCCATTGCATGACATGTTTTTCCGAGGAATCAAATATATCCGGAGATAAAACACCTACTTACGTGACACAGGATCAGAATTGGAAATGATTGCAAACACATTTCCAAGAGGGTTTTTTTGGCAGAGAAATGTTGGCTAAAGTAGGGCAAGGCTAGGAATGTTGTAGAAAAACACTAAAAAATTCAACACTAGGATTCAATGAATCATGATTTAAAATACGCAGTTTTCACTAATTTTAAAGTTTCTTATTCAATTTTTAACTAAAGCTCCATTTAGGCGTGGCAGTGATTTTCATTTTGGGTAAAAAAGTGGAGTTTGTCCTCATCGTATGTCACACGTCAGAAAACTTCAAAATGATGAATGCTTGAACAAAACAGGCAAACAGCAAGTTCTCAGGCAGAAAAATGTGTGTGTGCATATGTGTGTGTCCATAGCAGCTGTCTGTTGATCAAGGATGCTGTCTTAAAGTCAGACAGGTCACCTCGACTCTCAAGACCCTATGCTCACCCAGCGAGGACATCTAATTTGGGGGAAAGTCTCACAGCTGAGCCATGACATCGAGAAGCAGCACACAGGACTAATTTGATCAGACAGATCACTGGTCTTGATTGGGGGACAGCATGAAAGAGGTCGTACATCAGCGTCCTGACTGCACATTGTGTGTGAGGCATTGTCGGGAGGAATTTAGACTGATGCTCTTGTAGAGTCACTATTTTCTTGTCTGACATAGTTTGACATATCCTCCGGGTTTCTATTCTCTTTTCATCTTTTAAAACCGTACTTTTTTAGATCCAACACTTAGTAAAGACATACTACATCGTGCAAAATCCCTGGGTTTTCCATTACAAAGGTGAGCATCATTACTTAAAGAGCCTTTCCTTCACTTATTTACTGATTTAAGTGGCAGTGGAAGAACCAACCCCCTGTTCCACTTTTAATGTTTTAAAGCAGTCTGGCTCACATCTTGCCAAGATAATCTTTAATGAACCAGAGTGTGGGATTTATTGACATTTAGTGGTGAGGTTGCAGATGAAGATGAAGCAGCAAAGAGAAACACCATCTTTAGAGTCTATGGTGGAATCCATGGAAGAGGACTGTTCCTTCTGTAGATGGTAACGTGGATGATTCCATCTACAAACACTAATTTTGAATGAACACACACAAAAAGCACTGATTAGCTAGAAGAACAATATCTTATAATTACAATAGGAGAACACACACTCAAAAAAAAGATTCTTGGCTCTAATAAACATGAAGTAATATTTTAAAGTAAAATGTAACTGAAATATATGAAATTTAAAGTTTATTTATCTGAAAAAGTCAACCATAATGTGAATATGCTTAGTATAAAGTGAATCTAAACAAATAAAGTAAACTTTATTTACTAGATCACATAAAAAGGCTGAGCGTCACAGTCAAACACAGTTTATGTAAAAGTTTGCATTAACTAAACCAAATCTGACTGAAGGTATTTAATTTATTCATATTAACTCAATGTGATAGAAAAAAATATTGTATTAAATGCAACTCTTTACATTAAACTTATGTACTAAAATTACATGGAAAATTTACATGTAATTAAAATACATAAAGTCAACATTTTTGGCTTAATTATTTTTTTGAGTGCAGACTTACATACCAAGATGTGAGGGTCACAAGAACAAGGTTTTTAAATTATATCTGTGTACATATTTCTGTCCATATTAGGTTATTAGCACCACTGTGTAAAATAACTTACAATGGACAGATGTCATGAATGCCTTTTGTTGTCAGGTTAAGCTATTTACAATACATTCCACATGCTTTCCCCTTACAGTATCCACCATATCTGCCACAGCTCTATTACAGTCAGTTTACATCAACAGTTTCACTTGTATTGAATGACACCAGGTGTTGTATGATGATGAAACTGCATAATATTAAATACCTCCTTGACAATAGAAAGCCGAAGTCCTGCTCGTTCCACTTATTTGGGGAAAAAAAATTGCATTGCATTCAATAGTGAGACACAAGTCACTTTTTCATTTTGCCTGAATCTGCCTGAAAGTTGCTTTTTGTTGTAAAACTGTTGAAGTATATAGACTATGAAAACACACCCAAAAGTCCCAGAGGTGATGTCATTAGAACTTTCAATCTTTACAATCTGTTAACAGTTGCTGAAGATGGCTCTACAGCTTCAACATGACCAGAACTACAATGATTTCATTATGATTACAATGGCTCAGAATTACATGTTAATGGGTGCTTCTATGAAACTGGCTACATTTTGGTATCTGGTACATCTTTTTAGAACCAATAATAAAAGAGAAATTTAGACATATTTCCCCCCAGGATGTACCTAATGATGACTTCAGATAAATGCAAAAAAAAATATACTCTTGCTCTGAGCCATCCCAAAATTAATGAGTTTTTAATAAAATATTGGGGCCAAAACTAGGACCAAAATTGGGACATGAAAAGCTACTAAGGTTTCAGTGCATTTGATCTGGACCAAATGGCGCTAAAGACACTGTTAAATTTGAGGATCCTAGTTGTTTTTCTAATCCAGACATGCAGGTTTTTCATGAATCAGCAGCCTCATTCCAGGTTTTGTAATTAACCCATTGTGTCCACTTGTGTTACATGCAGAACCTGCCCAGTTAAACACATATAAATTGCAAATGATTTTGCAACAGCAGCTGTTTTTTGTGAAACACTGTCTTGCATAATTAGTTCAATTCCCAAAATGTACCTGTGACAGACTAAAAAGATATTAAAAAAATAGTAGCGCATAATTTTTGTGTCCTTTTGACTGTGTTACATGCAGATTTTTGTATTGAAAGTAATGTAAAATAATATAAAAATGCATTTTATCTGAAAAAATTGTTTCTCTTTTATCTTAGTAAGTATGTATTTTTTAAGTATTTATTTTTTAAAGTGACCCAAAGTGCTTCCAAACTTGCTTCATAACATTAGTCTAGATCTGGTTTGAATTTTTAGCCCCCATGTCCTGTTTTTAGGGACCAGTTTCATAGAAGCACCCATATACACTAATGAAAACTTCTGTGTCATCTGTTGTTGTTGATGTACAAAACTGCATAAGAATCCTATTCCAGTATTAGGTTTGTTGGTTTAGTGCAGCTATAATGACCACACATATGCATTTCACTGCATTTAGATCCAATCTGGATATACAGTATGTGACGTATGTACAGCAGTAAAAACAACATTTTCTAGGAAAAACAGCTTCTATAAACCAAAGTGGTCGTGTTTAGTGTGACCTTCCTTTGCACTGAACATGTCTTTAATCCTTTTGTTCAGATGATATGAGATGTATTGCATGAATTTTCTGATGTTTTATACCAGGTTTAATTCAACACGTTAGATGTTTGTGCTGCTTCTTGTCATTGGTTCAGAGGTCACAATAAATAGTGACTTAAACCTTTTGAACCCATGTAGTTCCATTTTTTTAAGACTGTCTACATATTTCCTGTATTTTCTTGTTGTATCTGAAGAAAAGAAAATGAGAAATAAATATGTATGCTCATTTCAGCCCTGCAAAAACAACAAAGTTAAAGGCAGCTTTAACTATGTCAGAAATAAGACATTACTTCTATATATTACACACCACATGTAGATGGTTCCCTCCACCGCTTCATTTCATGCATTTATTTTTAGAAAGTAATTTTTTAGATTAGTTTGCAGTTGACTTTTCCTGTGGTTTCAGACTTTTAATTCTGCAGTCTTGTCTAAATTGATCTCGATTTTTTCCTTTCTTACCTCTTGGTGATAAAAGTTTTTACCCACTATGCTGCCACCACATACATCTTTGTAACAAGCTGCACAATAGTTGTTAAACTGTAAAGTTTTCTGGGCACTTGTGAATCTCCTCTTTTTTTTTTTTTTTTTTTTTTACCCCTTTTTCATCTCCCTCCCTCTTGTTAATAGTTGTCTCTGAAACCCTGGGGCATAAAAGGAAACTTTCATTAAGTCGCTATCTCCCCTCGCCTCTCGCCACTTTCTCCTCCTCTGCTAATGTCTTTTAAACCAAATGAACTTCTGAATATCTCCAACCCAAAAAGCCATTCCATGGAAGAATCTCCTCCTCTTCCTTCATTGATTTATCACAGAAGTCCAATTAATTTCTCATACAATCCAATCAGGCATTGTGAGCAGCGACATAAAGACTAGAATATGGGAAGATGATGATTGTAGATATTAGTTTTACCTGCTGAAAAAAACTTGTGCACTATCTGTTAATAGCAGGCACAGAGTCTTTATGCACAGGCTTATTGTACTGGACATGATTTATTTTTTACATTTTTAAGCCTTACTATCTGCGCTGTGTATTGTTGAAAATGATGGCCTTAGTTTTTTATTGACTTCATTGAGGGGCTTTGTATTGAGCTTGTATTGAACGTGTCTTTTGTGCACAGTTTCATGTTCTTTAAATACAGTCTCCTATTGAAGTGTCTCAAAGAAGAGACTTGCCAATCTTGAATGTTTTCTGAATGAACCAAGAATGTAAGAAAAACATTATCTGAATGTGTAAAAAAAAAAAAAGTCTTTTGCATATCGAACTGTCCAGAAAATTCAGTCTTTTCTTCTGCTCTGTTTTAAACACAAGTTAGGTTTTTTTAAATTCTTTTGACAAACAGAAATAAAACGTATCATTTGAACGAAGCCAGTAATTGTTGCTGTTTGACAAAAGAACATACTTCAGTTTGGAAAATATTTCCTTGGTATTTTTAACACATTGAAACCCATGTTTTCAAATTAAGTTGAATGAATTTGCTGCTGGATGCATTTACAGGAGCTTCGGCTTGAATCTTAACAAGTAACAGAATCTTAAAAGTAACAGAAAGGAGCAAAAAAACTAAAAAGGTACAGTTTGAGCTTGCAGCACATTAGCTTTTAGTGGTGCTTTGCAGCATCCATTTTTTCAAGAAGTTTCACAATTTGACAAATGGAAGCACATATAGCACAGGTAGAAAAAGCCTGCATCACATCCTCATCTGACACAGCAGAGGGACTCTGGCAAATAGAGAAAATCAATGAAAGGTCACCTCAAGTGCTCCACCTACAAGAAGAATGAGTAAAAAACAACCTGGATAAATGAGATATAGATGGTATGTACATGCAGAGCCAACTTTTAATGTACAAGTGTCATGATTACATCACAAACCCCATGGAAAACAATTAAGTTTCTCCAAATGCTAACAGACAGAAATACTCAAAGGGACTTTGTCACATTTAATTATTAGACAGGAGTGTGAAAAACTCAAATGCAATGATGACAGTCATATAGTGCTGCACATATGGTTGTCTCTTACGTTGTGATTGTCAAGACAGAACAGTTACAGCTAATGACACATGGATGGAGTAGAAACCTGAACCAAAATAAGAGAAATATTTAAATTTAATACTTTATACCTCTAGTTCTGCCTCAATGGGGGAATTAGGCTTTCCAGAAAATCAATCAATATTGAATATTTCTTTATCAGGATTTCTTTTTGTTAGAACCAGTGACTGATTCACTGATGTCTTTGCCTGGAATCATTAACATGTCTCAACTACGCTCCTGACTTTTTCATCCCCGCTCCACGTCTCAATATAAAAAAGCTAGAATCACATGGATGAGCAGCATGTCGATAAAACCACTATCGTACATATTAGACCAGTGGTTCTTAACCTTGTTGGCGGTACTGAACCCCACCAGTTTCATATGCGCATTCACTGAACCCTTCTTTATTAAAAAATACAATATGATTTTTTTCAAATTCAAGACAAAGGCATATGTTTTACTGGTGCACAAAATGAACCGTGCATTAACCTTTTCACAAAGACATGACCTTTTTTAATACTACCACACTGAAATGGTTTTAATTTTTAACCTTATGTATTCCAATAATGAACTTATTGTATTTATGCTATTTATCACTTTTAACATTTTAACACACACCCATCACCTAATTTCCATCAGTCTACAATAATAATGAATATTTACTGCTAATCAGTGTGGCTTCTGCTGTTGTGTATATGTATGTGTAGGCCGTCAGGTCAACCCAGTTTTCGTTTCATCTCGCTCCGAACTTTCCGAACCACGCAATTTTGACATAAAAAAAGATAATTGCATGTAGTGTATCAAAAAAAAGTTCTCGTTATACTCCTTCAGTATTTTTGTGATCGTTGTTTTATTACGGCACTAGCTCAGCTTTAGCGTAATACGATTTCTCCATCCGCGACGGTGCATCGATCGTCACATGATTGTAACTGACCAGTGCGGTGACCGAAAAATGTAAACAAACGCTACACATGGCTGCCTCCGTGGTTAACAGGAAGTAGCAAAAGTCATAACAACGATGTGGAAAATACTCAAATAATTCATCGTCAGACGGGTGGAAGAGATTATAAACACTTCCGGATGTGTTGTAGTGCTATAAGCAACAACAATACACCGTGTATATTGGATGTCAATCAGAGAAAGTCTCCGAAGCCGTTTGTTTACATACATGGACCTTGCCCGACACACACCCAACTAATGAGTCGAGTGTGTGTCTTGACCTCTGCCGAACCCCTGAGACTGACTCACCGAACCCCTAGGGTTCGATCGAACCCAGGTTAAGAACCACTGTATTAGACATATTCTGTGCTTACATGCCCTGTCCACACTGACACAAATATTTAAGAAGTGGATATTTATGCCCATATGACATTGCAAAAATGATAACAAACTGGTACAAAAGCTGGGACAAGGCATTGTTTCTATTGGACTTAAAAGTACAGACACTGTGGATAATATTGTATTTGTCACGAAGTTTAGCAGCAACAAGTTAAGTTATGAACATAGGCCACCTAAAGTGTTGGTTCACGTTGTGGAAGTGAGTTTTTTTTTAATGCATTCACACAATCCCTGCTTAATTGGACTAGTTCATTTGCTTGTAAAGTCCAGTTCGTTTGGGGAGGTATGAATATGCAAAGGAACTCTGATGTGAATCAAAGATGGGAACTGGTCCAGGTACAAACGTAGGTCTCAATCCGCTTTAAGTGAACTAAATACAGAGTACCAAACCGATGTGTCACTTGGACCTTTTTCGAAATTTTATTGCAAAGTGCATTGTGGGAATGAGAATTCCACCAGCCGCAGTATGGCCGCAGCAGCAACAAACACGGAAATGGCCTCATTACTTCTTGCTGCTGCGGCTGCGTGGAATTCCGAAAAGGCCCGAGTGATGGTTTGGTTTTCGGTTTGGTATGTAAACAAACAGACAGCTTGTGATGGAGCACACTTTGAAGTTGTTCACCATGAAGGAAGGAATTCAGGTGCATTAGCATGGAAAGACTTATGGATTAGTGATAAGGAGGCTATCACTCTGGTTTTACAAATTTGAAGAAAAATTTGTAATGAAAGTCATATGCAGCTTTAATTAAAATTTAAATCTTGATTATAATTACCATGGCTTTGATTTGTTTTTTTTTGTTTTTTTTTTCATCAAGGTATTTTGGTGCCCCCCACCCCCCACCCCAGGCATCTAATGCCCTACACATGTTGTGTATTTTACATAATTGCAGCTCCGGCCTTGACTGCAGGTCATACACTGATTTCTACACCTGGATTTGATGTCTGAGCTCCAGGTTCATTATTTAAAGTAATAACAGACATGCACAGGATGTGTTGGGATGCTGTCATTTTCTGATCTCTCCATTAACCCAGTCCACATGGATACACACAAAAATTTGGGAAATGTTTTTAAAAAATATGCTTTTGTAACCTTAACTACTGTTTCCATGCAGATGAAATGCCTAAACACAGAGAAAAATATCTGTTTTGCAAAATATTCACATTAGTGTAGACAGGACATCAGTCTCACAAGGCAACTGCAACAATTTAAGAACTCCCCATCCAAAAACAAAATTTTCCAAATGCCATTTTTTTTTAAAAATTTCATTAGTTTTAATATTTGGTTAACTTTTAAAGATCTTAGCACAAAATTAGGTAAGCAAATCATAGCGTATGTCTCCCATTGAACCACTGTTGTCTTAACTATCACTGCATGCTCTTTCATGAGTGGGTGTAAAAGATAACAACAGAATTTCAAAGTGTGCTTCACATCCTTTTTGCTCCTCAACACTGCCTGAATGCATTCTCACTCATGGCAATAAAAGATGCAAAACAGCACTTTTTTGCCAACTTTTTGGTATGTTGTTCAGCCACAGTTCCCTCCTAACTGCTCCGTGCTTATTGTCAAAACAAACATCTCCTGAGCACAATTTGAACACTGAACATCTGGCATTTCCAAATTGCCTGTTGTTGACTGCTGTCATCAGAAACTCCTTGTTAGTAAACTACAGGATGTTGAGGGACCACACTACCTGATGAGTTTATGAAATTAAGGTGTTTATATCATAAAGTGGGAAAAAAACAGCGGTTTTGTGAGCAACTGTGATGGTCCACACAACATCTGTTTCACTCGGAGCGGGGGGAGGTTATACAAGACAATATATTGTGTACACACTCAAAACCCACACTGTCGGTGTCTCTCAGGTCCAAAAAACCTGCGATGAGGAGCACAAAGCATCACCACAGGCTAGAATAATAGCACACACAGCTGTCTCCAATTTTTCACCAAATTAATGTGCAAATGAGGGCAGTGAAATTATGATCCACAAACTAAACACGCAGATGAGCGGAATAGGAAGCACATATTTTCAGATTTTTTTTTTGCCATTTAGCAGGTGATTCATAACTGAAACAGCAGAAAAGGCTAATTATCACCAAAGATTACCATCTCTTCATCTTTTTTGCACTATTATGATAAATTAAAGTCAGAATTCTGTTCTATTTGAAATATGTGTCCGGCGTTAACAGATGAGAGAGCAAGAGGTGTCTCTCTCTGTCCCTTATCTGTGTTGCTATTTTACCTTCACTCTGAATTTCCTTCCTCATGGGAGGGGTTGTATTGAATGATAGATGACTCTGACTAAAGAGCCCTCTAAATTTAGAACTACACTGCACCGGCTGACTCCAAAGAGCACGATGCACACACATAGACATACACAAGATTTTGGTGATTCGTCCTGAATGTTTGTTTGAAGTACATGCCATATCAAGACCTGTTTCAACCCTCGTCTGTCTACCTGAGGCTCACTGTCCTTCCACATAAACACACACACTTTACCATTTCTCTGAAGCATTGAGCTTTTGAAAATGTTTTTTTTTCTGTGTGTTTAGAGCTGCCATCTAGCTCCAGGGGAGGGCTAGAATCTCACTGTTTACTATGCTCAGGGCTACGATCTCACAGCTTTACTTACAAAAGCTGTGACTGCTGTCCAGCTTCATCTCAGGAGAGATGAAGGGACATGCACCGGTCTTTATACGCAATCATCCATGCCACTCCACCTGTAAAATCGCACCAAGCGGAGCATACTCTGTGTCAAAATCCCTCAGAATACAGTTGTCATTGTGGTCCATTTGCTGCAGCTGCTCACACAGATCACATTCATATCATCAACAACGGGGAGGAATCGTCCCTGGATTTTTTCTTTTTTTTATATATATATTGATTGGTAGTCATGCAAATGGCCTTGTTTGTATTCAGGTGGAGGATCGTATTGACGGCAGAAATCAATAACCACTGAAAGATGGTAGGGTAGAAAGCGAGGACAAAGGTAGCAGTGAAACTGAAGAGGGATAGAAAAGGTAAATCAACTAAAAAAAAAAACACCTCAGGGCATAGGATCGAAAGTCAGAAATTGTTGAACAGAAGAAAGATGGAGTCAACAAAGGAAAGAAGTGACAGACAGAGATCCCCAGTGGGAGCACCTTGTACCAGTATATTATATACTGGAAAGAAAGAAGCAGACAGTAAACAATAGAACAACAGTCTTATTTCTTAACTGCTGATATCACTCAGATGCAATCGTCGGCTAGATTGGGTAAGCGAGACACACATCGACGCACAGGATGATGGACAGGCCTGAGATCGATACAGTCACGCAGGGTGTAAGGAGACAAAATAACTTGCAAAATAATTTAATAAGTGTAATAGAAGCAGGCAGTTGGCCGTTGCAAACCTTGCAGTATGATATCACTCATGCATCACAGACAACATTATCTTCTCTTTTCATATTCTGCTGAGGCGTCGTTCACCCTCTGCTATCACAGTCTGCTTCACAAATGAAATCAGCCTTTATTAAAAACACAGTTTCCAAAAGCCTGTTCTGTGCAGTTTTCCATCATTTTTATTTCTTTCACATCCATGGATAATATTACCAGCCCTTTATGAGAGTGGGAAGTGCTGTAGGTCTCAGATAGGTGGAAATTGCGCTTGATTTAAATGACAGAGGTGGAGGAGCAATAGCTTTTATTACTTCATTGACTGTGACTGTGGAAGTTTGTGTGTGTGTGATAAAGGGTATTAGCACTGTAGCAACGTGCTGGAGTTATATGTGTGTATGCAATAAGATTGCACCATGTATTTGTGGTTATTTCTTTCTTTGCTTTTCAGCAGAGGTGTACTTATATCCATGTCAGCCCTTAGAGCATTTTCATACCTGTAGTTTGTTTGCTGTGGTCCCAGTCGGTTGACAAGTTTGTAAACTTGGAGCGTTTTCCCCTCAGTTAGGTTTCTTTGCACATACAGAAAAATCCAAGCAAAACAAACTGCATCAGTACACACCGCATGAGACTGTATACGGTGCTTTTGGGGTTTTTTTGGGATCTCAGACATATTCTGTCTGAGATCGGGGAAAGAAGGTGAATGTAGGGAGGAGGCCCTTTTTCAAGACGAACATGTATTTCTGTAAAATCCATAGTGATGAGGATTGGATGATTGTTTTGGACTAAAGTGGAATCACATTGAAGCGATAAACTGCTCTTGACTATATTTGGAATCAGACCAAGACCTCTTCTTTTAAGGCGTCTTGTGTTGGTTGTTTTATCTACAGTGAAGATCATGGCAGGACTGAGGAAGCATTTTACATTCATTCTCAGACAGAACTTGAGTCATCTGTGACTCTGAAACTCTCATTTCCATGGCCATTTTTGATAAGTTTATGTGAAGTTTTAAAAATCCACACAATGTGCAACACTAATATTTTCCCTTTGTGTATTTGTGTAGATCTGATAAAACTCCAGTTTGTGTGTAGTCATGTGGACAGGGAACACAAGGCCATGTAAACACATAACTGAATGCAGTATTTATAGAAACACATATTTCCCCACCTGTTTACAATAATAACATCAGTGCACACCAGATCATTTTCAGAAATGTTTTCATCTACGCAAACCTGTATATAAATATATATACACCGCAGATCTATCACAATGTTAGCGTTAGGATAAACAAATCATGCACATGGCATTGGTGCATTTTTTTTTTTGCCACACACTGATGTTCAGGACCCTAAACTCCTACTGTGTCTTCCCTGTACATGCACAACCATGAAAATGGAGCGTTCCAAAATGTCTACTTTGGCTGGAGTTTTTAGAAATCAGTGTTATACTGTTGTTTTCATGTGGATGAAAGGCAAAAACACATTAGAACGTATCTGTTTTCCACATACCTGGCTATGTGTGTACGTGGCAAAAGAGATCAAAAACACACATCACACTTTAATACATTCATGTCTATTGTTGCTGTGTGTAATAAACATGCACCTGAAACAACAAATTTAGGTCATACAGGTGTATAAGTCAGTGTATTACTTGAAAAAGATCATGGTCAGCATGGATACAGTAGGGATGAGGATAGAAGTGTTGTAGCAAAATCCACATAATATAAAGAACAGACCTTTACAAACTGAACTGTAGGTTAGAATTTAACTTATCATTATACAGTTTATAAAACAGTTTATAGAGTTTTTGCATTGACAGATGTTTTTGAGCAAAGGGGGCTGAGTAGACCTCTATATAAGTGTGTAGGTTTTTTTTTTGTTTGTTTGTTTGTTTGTTTTTTTTATTTATTTTGAGTAGTTTTGTTGTGTTCCTATTTTGTCATCCTAACAAAGATGTGTTAACCTACTTGTTCTTCACATAACTGAGACCCAACTTTTTTCTTCACCGACCTGATGATTAAATACTCAAGGTTCATGGCTATACAAGGCCTGTCTACCCCTGTTTTCTCTAGGATAAAATATGGCCCAGCAACAAGACAAAAATGCCTATCTAATCCATAGTGCGGTTCATAAGTCTCACCTTCAAACCTGATGAACTCAACAGCAGTGGTGGAATTTTCAGACCTTGAAACGATATGAAAAACTGCCATGAAATTTTTGTAATAAACGCTCTTACCTTGATGACAGGATGCAGGTTTTCTTACATGCCATGATGGGAACCAATAACCTGCATCACCTCTCAGCAGTGGAAGTGGCTACTTTGATTATTCTACAGAAAATATTTACATTTTCACACATTTCACCATTCCCTGTATGTCCTTAGCACTGAGTTTGTGACGATCCAGGATATTGAAGACCTTTGGCCTCACTTTTGTGGTTAAAGGGGAGAACAAAAGGCAAATAAAAGAAAATAACAGCTCAGTAAAAGCTGCTGTTCTGTGCAATTCATCATATTAATCTGGACCAAATAGGTTCCCTGTTCTTCCAGCAAATCTATTCCTTTACCCTTTGCCCTTAAGTCCCTCTCACTTTTAGTTTTCTCGCTTGCTTGCCAAATAACACTCCCAGAGCTTCCACCTTGACTTTCTGCCTACCCAAATAGTTTTCAAGACAGAAAGTTTATGTGCAATGCTGGTCTTGCCTCTGGCCGGCAAAAGCACTTCCTGGATTGAGGGTGAATGTCAGAAACTGCAGTGGAGATTTATTGTCCACATGCCACCCTGACCTGAAGTGTGACACAGAAAAAGATGAAAAAGAAGGATGAAGTGAGGAAAAGAAAGAGGCACAGAGGTGGAGAAACAAGCGAAGGTGGTAGAGAGCTGGCAGACCTGGCGTAGGAGTTTTGGTGGTTGCACCTACTGTCAGGGTTACGGTAATCAAAGGGAGGCGTGTGATGGATGTTGTGTGGCAGTAGGCAAGATGGCACATTGTTTCTCCCCAGTCTGTCTCCCTCTAGGGCTCTGCTAAAGGTCTGTGGCAACTTTCACCACTGCTTGGTTTGTACTGACAGTCTAAACCTGTGGGACCTTTTTTTTTTTCTGGTCGTGAAGCTGCTGTTGTTTCACACTCTGTTTCTCTGCCACTGTTACTCAGCTCTTCCCCTTCACCGTAGCATCCACACATATGGCTGTATAGTAGTCTGCATGGCTTCAGGAAGCAGTGACTCACCAGCTCTGCCAGCTTGATGCAACAAACAAATCCAACATGCATTAATAATGCATTCAGGCCTTACAGGAAATCAGCACTTTTACCTTCTTAGCAACGAAAACATATACTGTAGTATCTACTGTATATATCCTACTGCCAGGATTCAGCATTGGAGATACTACGTATCTGCCCCTAAATCGGTTTTAACTTTCACTTAACCTTTATTGACAACATTTGATGTTTCCGGTAATGAGGCTTTAGTTTTACCTTTATTTTTCAAAGTAGAGATTTGGCCAGAACAGCATTTTACCCTCACGACACACAGTCTTTTAACCTCTGCAACCTACAACAATACCATTCCTTAACATTGGGAAAATGCAATTGGGCATGATCCAGGTGGATACTGATGATGACACCAGAGCAGAAAAGCATTTTAGGTAAAGGTTCAAAGTCTAATCTTTAATATTTGTGAATTATGCAACCGGCTGAATACCCCTTGTCTTATCCTCCCCGTTGGAAACTTCATAAAAAAGAACAAAAACCCTTGTTAGAGCTTTTCTTGGCTTTTAGTTTACGTGAGTAGTGTCTCTGGTCTAAACTGAAAACAGTAGGTGTTTGGAGTTACTGTGGACAGGATGCACAGACTGTAGTTTCATCCATAGCACCATGGGTAATCTGCCAATCTGATGGACCACATAGTGGTTGGTGAAATAATTACATTATCAGTGTGGAAGGTAATTAATTACATTCTCTAAAGTTTGAACTTGATGTAGATATTGTCACGAGTTGAACTGTTATGCATCTTTTGCTTTGTTCTGTGTTTGACTTTATCATTTCAACAGTTAAGTGTATTATGTTCTGTTTTTTTGATTGAGAAAAGTATTTTTGTTGCCTCTGTTTAAGACTAAATCACAGCTCAACACACTGATGTTAGAAATAGAATGTAAATTTTGATGAGATCTACCTGTTGCCATTTTCATTTTACGAAGGAAAAAAAAAAAAATGAAGCTAACCTACTTTGAATAAATGTTTATTAAATACCAGCCTGCTGCATAGTTTTGCCACATCATCATGCTTGCTGAGAAATAATAGAGAGGTGTGACTGGGTGAAGGTCTCCAAACTGGAGAAAATAATTTGTTCGGCTGAGTGGCATGCAGATGATTTACAAATGCAGATTTAGGCGTTAGAGCCAATCCATGCATCACCATAATCTGAAGTTAAACAGCCCATTCTAGGGTAACAAAACCATTATAAATAAAGCCATTATAAACAAGCGAAAGTGTAATTTATGAATAATACATTTCATTTCTGCCATTATATCCCACTAAACGTTATGATTTTGGTCAAACAACCTGTAGCCTCCTCAATAATGGCTCACAGTTGACTTTTTTTATGCTCACAGTCTCTTTTTTCCTCTAAAGTAAATGCTTTGATTGCCTAAACAACTAAAAAAGCAGCTGAGTTTATTTATTTTATTAAGTTGGTCAGAGTGGTATTGAAAAAAAAGCAGAGAAAAAATAGAAATGTGATGTCAAACTAAAGATTCAACCCTGTTTTAAAGACCAGAGGAGGCACAGATATTTGTGTTCACATGTTGTCACATTAATACATAGACAAATACAATGTGTACAGATAGATGAAAACATATAAGTACTATAATAGTGCCTTACTGCCTCCCTCCTATGAACTTCTGTCACTCATGTTATCCAATAAAATACAATAAGATTTACTGTGCTTTTTTAGTCTGTATTGATAAATAAAATTAAAAAAAAAGGAAAACACTGTCAGATTACATAATATTTTAGCCCACAATGGATGGATTTTATGATTGTGTCTCATAACTGACTGCTTAGCTGATTCATCACTGTCCTGACCTCAGCTCCTCGGCTCTTTTACAGGCATATATTTGCCTTTAACAGTGTATTAAAGTGTAGTATTCATACATTTACTAAATGACCTGATGACTTCAATAGTAGCAAATGTACAAATGGTATTTACTCAAGTAGAAGTTTTCATATTTCTACAGGTGGTTTCCATTCAAAACTAACTGAACAAAATCTCAATCCAATCTAAGTTAAATAAAATAAAAAATATATATGTAGTGAATGAGTATTTTGGTTAAATGTGGAAATAACCTCAATATTAGTAACAGAACTCAAACAGAAGTCTCATTTCTTCTTAATATGCTTTTATCATTTTGTTACATGTGTGAATTGCATTGATAGATTATCTAAGGGAAAGTCTTCGTTATTGCTCCATCCATCCATTTCATCCATTTAGGGTAAAATGCATCCTGATTTAAAGAATGCATGTGTCCATGCAAAATAAGAAATAACACAAAACAGGTCTCTAATCCATTAAAACTATGGCTTTCAAGTCATAAAAAAAAAAAAAAAAAAAAAAAAAATGATGCAATTAATCACAATTAATCCTGTTTTTGTTTTCAGACCAAAGGTTATAGTAATTGATTTAAATATAAAAATGTAGAATCAATGAAAAATAAATAATGTCTTTAAAAGTAACTCCTTTTTCTGGATTTCATCTCAATACCTTCACACACACACATTCGCTCTTCTGAACAGGAGATTTATAATAAAATCATCATCTTACCAGAAGATAATCATAATGAACTGTCAGTATGTAAAACAGGATTTTCTGATCTGCACTGACAGAAATAAGGCAAACTTTCAAAACAGAAGAAATGATCTTAAAGGCACTAATTTCTTGAAAACACAAAGTCTCTCTAATTCTTACACTAAAATGCCACATGACTGTTTAACATTTGAAGTGACAAAGAACAAATGCTGATACTCAATTTGAAGATAATTAATTAATGTAAGTTTTGTTTACTGTCTGTGTCAGTTGACCAACGATCAGTGTTGGACCGCGTTATGTGCAGGTTGTGTGAACGTGTAGGTGTGTTTATTTGTGTTTTAGATCAGTGACAGATGAGAAACGTAACATTCTTTTTTTTTTTCAGATTTGTCCATTCTTTTCTTTATTGATGCTATCTTTGTCTGTGTTGAGCCCAGCAGAACTCAAACTACAGTATCTGAACAATCTATGGTCTTATACATTAACTGAGGAGCAACTGAATGAACAACCAATAGTTTGTATAAGGTCAAATAGAGTTAAAAGGAGTGATGATATCAAACTGTCGCTTGGATGTCTTGCTCCATTTTTCACCATTGTGAGGTATTTGTCTCACACACTGACAGTCAGTTGTGATGGCCTCGATGGCTTTATTGTAAATTAGTCATTCACAAGACAGAATGTGTGTGAGAAGGTAGAAAGATCCAATAGGACTTACTTACGTACTTACATACGATTCAGAAGATAAATGAATGAATACCTGTTCAGTACTTATTCTTCATCATTCTATGTTTTTTACATTCAAATAAATTATTATGATCTTGAAAGTGAAGGGAAAAAAATGCATGTAGTCGTGATTAATTACAGAAAATGTAGTTTTCTTCTATCTGTTTCTATTTTTCTATCAATTTTCTACCTTATCTGACAACCCTAGAAAAAAAATTAGTTAGTTGTAGCTTAGAATACTTTGTTTTATTCAATTAATTCCGTCTGATCATCAGTTTCCTATCATTAACCCTTAAAGACCCAAACAGCTATCAGCCTCTACTGATGTACAATGTTTAAACCAATGCAGTTTGTCATCTTCTCATGGTCATCAGAAATGACCCATTTGGACGTTCATAGGCTCCGTAGTTACCATGGAAACTCCATCATCTTCTACAACAATGATTTACCAGTAAAACCCATGGAGTTTGACAAATGACAGTGGGTGGAGATGCTTGGTTTATATTCAATTAATGATATGTTTTACTGAAAAAGTCTGTTTTTCTCCAGCTTTTTCTGTTTTTGATATAACCCTTAACTTTAATCTGAGCTTTTATGAACCTCTACATGATCAGTAAATTAAATAAAGGAAAATGCCTAATTTTCACTTAAAAATACAAAATAAGGCTAATATTATAATAAATGGTGATAAATCACTTAAGAAAAATCAAATATACAGGAAAAAGTCACACTGGGTCTTTATGGGTTAAATAATTTTGCTGTAGTTCCTGCACATTCTCATACCCCTGGTGTAATTGTTTGACTGTGTTAAGCACTTCAGTGCACTCTAGTTCTCACCCTACTCCAGACCAGTTAGTCAGAATAAAATGAAATACCTGTTAACTTGTCTGGTTAGAACTACCCATTCCACATCAACTCAAAGTAAAAAAACAAACAAAAAAAACCCTGAATACAAGCTTTTTCAACTTAAATCTAACAATATATTTGCTCAATCTCAAACCACATGCTGTATTTTCAGAGTATCCAACTGAGATTGTCAAAAAAAGAAACCCCAGTGTCTCTATTTGTGCGCAGACCTCAAAGCAACAAGCTTCAAAGACCCTCCATGTGATCTGTACCAAATAATTCCTGAGAAAAAAAGTGTTGTCGGGGATGTACATTATGGATATTGTTAATGTTTAAGAAATGCAAAGATTAATAATGGGGTCTAGATTCTGAAATAATAAAGCAGTCAGAGTAGTAGACTCAAAGTGGCTGCATGTAGTTAAAAAGCAGGCGTACACCACAGTGGGTGAGCAGTTAATGGTTCTTTAGTGCAGACTTTGTCATTATGCACAAACCACAATTTCAGTATATTTTGTTTTCAGTTTCATTTTATAGTCATCTGAAAATTCCAATCGTTTTTTTAAAACCGTCTTTTCTTTTCAACTTAGCACTTTATTTCTTTTGTCCTTCAGTCTTCACCAGGAGATTAACAAACTTACACTAATCTAAAAGGGGAATGTGTGACATAAGGAGGATTTTAATAGATTATAATGTGTTGTTCTGCCAGTCAACACATCTCCTATATGTTTTGGTTTTCTACTGTGACATATTTTTTTCAGCGAATGTGTAGATGCTTAAGGGTTAGAGTTAGGAGCTAGGGGTTGTTTGAGGGCTCTTTTTTTTCTAAATCAGTCCAGCTGCTTTTTGGCACCTGGTTGAACTCCAAAAAGCAGTTACATGGTCAAAACTTGGTGAAAACACTGTAAAAAATAAAGATAAATAAATAAATAAAAAAAACCACAACACTGCAAACAACAGTAAAAACAAAAACAGACAAGGAAAACAGTGTAAAAAAAAAAAAAAAAAAAAAAAGCCCAAATTGTCTATTTTTATAGTGAATTGGTCTCACTCACTGCTGTGTGTTTTGCCCTCCATTCCACAGGCGGCGAGGGGTACACTGAGCATGCTCAGATGTCTATGTGAAGCACAAGGTCTATTCTATCAGCACATTTTGAAATTTTTCCTACTGAGCAAAAGCTTGAATTTTTATGAATATTTGAAATAAATCATCCACACAGAATGCTCACCACAGACACATCAGGGGCTAAAGGTTTAAAGCGTCTCGTTACACATCTTTTTTTACTTTTGGTGTAGAAATCAGATCAATAACTAAAACAGTAGCAGATAATCCATAGGGAACGCTAGGGTGCCACCCCTCTTAAAATTACTTGGTGAAGAATATTATATTATGAATTAATGCTTGTCCTCTCTCCTGCAGTTCACAGCAAGTTGTTTTTAACTGTAGTTTGTCAACTTCTGTGTGTTTGCTTCCGAATTACGCATGTATGAACTGTTGAAAGTGAACACTGTGTCAGTACGTTCACTTCCTGGTCACAGGGCACCAGTCTAATGAGCATGCATTTTGCTCTAAGTAAGTAAAATGTATTTTTATGGAACCTTTCACAGACAGACAGCAGTTACACAATAACACACAAGACAGTGGGAAAAGGACAGTTGGAAAAAATGGTTTAAGCTATAATGTTTATTTTTCAATACTCCATCTAGGTCAATTCACTTCTGCAAGTGTTGATACCAGCCATGGAATAAATCTGTGTAAAAGTGAGATTCAAACCATGTCAAAAGCGAAGATCTTTTTCCATAAACTTTCTGAAGCACTCTAAGTACGTAAAACACAGAATCAACAGTCATAAAAGTCAATGACAAGTTAAAAACTAGGCCTGTAACGGTACACATACCGAACACACCTGTTCAGTTCAGTACACAGCTGTACCGAAACGGCACAGTATGTTGAGAAAAAGAAAAAGGAACGAAAGACGTTGTTCGAAGCAGAACTTTAAATCTGTGCAAGTTCCACACGAACATGTTGAAGGAGCGCGCATTGACCCAAAATATGAAATAGTGGCGGCCGTAAGGTTAAAAAAAACAACAACAAATACGACGTGAACCTGGAAGGAAGAGATTGAAGACCCTCATCATTACTAGTCATCATTACTGTCCAGTTTGGGATCGCATCAGGTCTGGTGAAAGACAACAATGAGGAAAGAGACATTAATAAGACAAATGTTATTTGCCACCTATGCACGGTAGTTGTCATACTCTTACACCTGCTCTCTCTCTCTCTCTCTCTCTCTCTCTCTCACGTATGCTGTATAAAAGAGGAATAGAGCCCAGGAGTTGGACGTTGAAAGTATGTAAAGTTTCACTTTCGTTTCAAACCCGTGTTAGTTACATTAGTTATGGACCGAAACCCCAGGTATGTAACTGCGCTGCCGCCGCCACCACCGATTTTTGTTTTTTGTTCAAAACTACCTTTCTGGGAAAAGTGCAATATTAATGTTTAAAATACATTTAGTAATATTAATAATGTGTTTTATTTTCTATTTGATTTATAGCAGCAGAATTATATTATTCCTGTTTTTCTATATTCTATTGTCTCCAAAAATTGGGGGAAAAATGTTAAAAAATTCACAATAAATGCATTAAAGATGTTTTGAGGGGTTTTCTTTCTTCCCGTACCGAACTGAAAAAAAAAGAAAAACGAACCGTGGCTTTCAAAACCGAAAACATACCGAACTGAGAATGTTGAGTACTGTTACAGGCCTATTAAAAAAGTCCTGGAATAAAAATGTCTTAAATGTAAATGTCAGAGGGAGCTCGTTCCACAGTTTAGGGGCAGTCGGTCTCCTCTTGTCCTGAAATGGGTTCATTGGAGGTCGTTGACTGAGCAGTGACTTAGGACTCACGCGTACTTGACAACGAGCTATAACGAAAGTTAACGGATGGAATAGTGAGGTACGTGATCTTTTGAGATGGCTAGCTATGAAAATCCACAACAGGTACCATTTAAAGATTCACTCTGGGGCACAGTTTCTGTACCCTGTAGCCAGTCAGAATTGTTTATCATCTCTGAGATGGAAAACACTTTCATATCTAAAGGTGTCATTCACTTACTGCATGCATTAGACACATGATAATAAGAACAGTTCACACTTAGGATGACGTTTACCATACAGGATCATCTTCATGATCCAAAGAACAATCACATTACAGGACATGCAAAGACCGTACCAGATACGTACACTTATGTAAGACTCATCAGTGATAAGAACAACAGGGACACGGAGTCTTTCTTCTGTCTTTATTGGATGATTTTCATTGGGCGTCAGTGTGGCCTTGAGTGGGATACACACACTTTCCTGACTCCAGAATAAACATGAAACAGATGATTAACCTGCTCCAACTGTCACAAGTATTAATGTTTAGATCTTGTGTAAAACACAGAAGCGGAAGAAACACAGAACACATGGTTTTTAGGCTTGAGATGTAACATAGGACCACGTAAGAGCAGTTAATTGATGGTTGGGGGTTAGGTTTTATATCATAACTGCTGTTTTCTTGTTGTCCTGCATCCCTAAATCTTGTTTGTTGTCATTTACCACGTTAAGAATTGCTGACTTTTTTTTTCTTTGTCTTAGATCCATGTAGTGATAATGATGCAAAATAAGTACATCAAAACTAAAACAGCTGGTCCATGCAGCTTTGTGTTAACAGCTCCTGCTTATAAGTAGTGAATCACTGTGAAAAGTAATTTTGTCGTCTGGTTTTTAAAAGACAAGCTTACAAACAGATGTCCACATCAAAAGTGCTATCTTCAGCTGCTGTAGGTGAGACTGTGCACGTTACCTGGAACTGCTGAACACCTACCAAAATCACCAGTAACATACAGTAGCCTACTTTTCTCCGTTCTGCTCCATATAAACCCAACAAGGTAAGAAAGTCAATGTAATCAGTCTCACTAAAATGACCATGGAGCCTAAAAAAACCTTTTTATATTAGTGTGTGTGTGTGTGTGTGTGTGTGTGTGCGTGCGTGTGTGTGTGTGTGTGTGTGTGCGTGCGTGTATGCATGCATGCGTGCATGTGTGCGTGCATGTGTGTATGTGTGTGTGTGTGTATGTGTGTGTGGCCCATTATGCGCTTGTGGAGAGGTCATTTGGCTGTTGACTCCCAGTCTCTGCTGGGAGCGGCCGTATAATTGCTACTCTAATTAGTCACTTTTGCCAGCCGGTAATTCATAGTCACCTTCAAGTACATCTCCAATACACACACATGTACAAACAAGTATAGAGTACAACTGTTATACACAGACTTCCTATACACACACATCCGACAAAAAGCCTTTCCTGTGCTATCACTCTTTTTTAATTGTTTCTTCTATTTTGGTAATTATAGGCTCTCAGAAAAGCAATTTTGGATGCTTACAACAATTGACATGATAATGGTTTCCATGTTGACACTGAGCTGACGATGATTTATGGCAATTATGTGTTAGCAAACAACACTTTACTAATGATACTGGAGGCTAAGTATTTCCAAGCCCATATTAACAGCACTTAATGAGACTTTTCCACAGTCATGGAGCTTCTAGACAACAATACTTGATGTTTGACATGTTTTGACTTAGTTTTACATTTTATATAATCAAATGTTGGCACACATGTAGGCTGTAGATGGCGGTACTTTTCCTCTGTCATGGTGCGTTCACCTGCCTCCAGCTTCATTTGGCCTCCTATCTTCCAGCACCAACCAATCAAATCCCTTCATTTTACACCCCTGCTTTCACTTTGCCTCTACAGTAACTTTCTCATTCCTTCCCTGCCCCCCCCCCACACCCCTTTAAAGTCACCTTGCCTCCAATGCTCATCAATCTCTGTTGTGGATTCTCTCTCCATCAGGCCCTACAGCCTCCACCGCCGCCCTCAGCTCCCTAACTCCACCCTCTCTCTCTGCTCCATCTTTTTGTTTTGCTCGGCTCTACACTTTAACAGTAAGGCTAAGAATAACCTCGTATTTATAGTCAGTGCTTCTTGTTTGTGTGTTAACACAACGTGCCATTTTGGGTAGGCACATCTGCACCACCCCTTCATTTTTTCAGCGGTTTTTGGGAAGGTGCAAGAGAAGCCAAACACAACAGTTATGAATCTATGTGCAGAGCCACATTTTTGATGTGTCAGTTAGCTGATAATGTGTGTGTCAATATGTCAAATATCTTTCTCCCAAATAATCCTGCAGTTTAACCACTTCACCACAGACTGTCTGTAACCATATAGTCCAGTGGCGTTTGGCCTCACACTCTGATTAGTCAGTGTTTTACACATAAATAGTATTCTAACAGTGGCATGAGTCTCATCTCATGAAATCGCGTTGTATATTGCACCAGTTCTTATGGCATTTGGTGTGCTCTATGTAAGCATTTTCAACCTTTTGAGTGTAATTCAATGCCATTTGATCGCGTGTCAATTTATGCCAAGATCTCCAGTTCACATAACCCTAACCCTCAGTGCATGGTATTTGACACGGCAGGAACATACATGCGGAAAGCTTATAAAGCGTACAGATAACACAGTAATTAAAAACGCTGCGTATATTTACACGAGTCACGATTGAGGCACGTTGGAGGCATAAACATCGTCACCTGTGACATTTAGAGCAGGTTAATCATCTGCTTTATGTTTATTCTTAAACCCTGAATGTATCTGTATCTCACTCTACGATGCAAAAATTAGAAACCTGAGGTAATTTTTTTTAATCCACCAATGAGAGCACAACCTCAGGTCACTTGTTCACCATAGGCTTTAGAAGACACACTCACATAAATGAACTAAATACAGTTAAAATAACCTCGATCGATGCTGGCATGATCCACAGGACACAAGATGAGTATTATACCATAGGAATTTAAATGTGGGTTTTTTTGTTAGTTTTTTAATTTCAGAGATGTTTTTGTTAAAATTAATATGTTTAATTAAGTCATTCTAAGTGCAGCAGTGCCACTGTGCCCTCTAGACCAGCTCCTACTCCTGCGAGTGTCATTAAGGTCTTTTGTTATGAGATTTTTATTTGTATTTTAACGATTCCCAAGAGTCACATTAACCCCTACTAACCCCTGCTTAGTCTATTACCTAAATCTTGGAAATGTATTTGATTTCACAGTTTTCTTTATGGCACAAAATCTGATCTGTCTTTTTCATTTATTCCTCCTTTACTTTTTTTAAGGAACCACTGAGAGAAGATCTTTTCCCCAGAATCCTGGTTAAAATGTTTCAAGGTTTATGTAAAGAAGCAACATGGTTCTTTGAAAACAGAGCACACAATTTCTTTGTACATATTTCAAGTCGATGAACTGTTATTCTTTTTTTCAGTAATAGAAAGTTATTATACGACCCATAGGAGGATTTCATAAATTAGTAGCCGTACCAAAAACAAGAGAAAAACAAAACATTAAGGTATAATGAATACTCATTGTGTTTATGCTGCAGCAACACAAGGACAAAGGTTTTGTTTGTTTAGGATTTTAAAGAAACTGCTTTGATAGGTTTAGAATAAGAATTTTGTTAAGGTTAGATGACCTCTGTAATCATGATTACAATAATAAATACACTATTACAGACGTCTGGAAGTGGCGTCCTCTTTTAAAGGCCAAACTTTGGTTGATCAAAACATGTAGGACTACATTATTTGTCCGTTTAATAGAGTCAAACACATATATTCAAACTCTGACCACGATGAGATACGATTACATTACTAGACTTCACTAATCTTAAAGGGGTCATATTTTGCTAAACCCACTTTTATTAGTCTTTGGTACATTTATTTGTGTATTTGGACCCTAACAGTTCATAAAGTTTGAATTTGAACCCTCCAGGTGCTGCAAAGTTATCTTTATATTCATTCTGGCAATAAATTGGTGGATTTCTACAACCTGTTTTAATTCCTGCTTAATTCGTTACGTTTTATAACTAGTTATGTCACAAAATTTGCACATGTAAGGTAGAGACTTGCGACAAACATTTCTCAGAGTGCGCCATGATTGTTTATCAGCAGCAGTCATTGTAGTAAAAACTGAAAATATGTCCAGACTTCGAGCTGTTTATATAAAACGTTCAGTTGTTGGTTGTATTAACAAACACAAGTGGCTGAACGGGACAGAAAGCACAGCCAACCACCTGGAGGGGGTGGGGTGTGAAGTGGTTTATTTGGATTTAAAGGGCCAGCGCTCAAAACAACCTTTTTTGTGTCATTACTCAGAAATAGGGTTGAAGATGGACCTGTGGAGTTGAATTAATGAACAATTCAGACCCAAACATAGCATTTACAGTTTATATAGACCACAGGGAAATGTTTTAAAATGCATAATTCCATTTAAAAAAGCAACATATCACTCCTTTAATCCTTAACTCTACTAAAGGTCAGTGTAGGCAGACTGCTCAAACACTCTATGGGAACAGCTTGAGCTGGAAAAGATTTTCTGTTCTATGTATGAATATGAACAGGAAATGATTTCAAGCAAAGTGTTGTCCAGTTGCGTCTTAGAGCTCAGGGTTTTGCAGCTGCACAAAGAGTCAGAGGACAGAGAGTGAAACAGAGAAGATCAAAACCCTTTTTCCTACCTACCTTCCTTCCTTCCTTTCCCACATGTATGGGTTTGTGTGATATGCCTGTCAGGTGTTTTGTTATAGACTGTTATTCTGCTGAAAAAGAATGGGGAAGGGGAGTTTCAGGCACGGATCAGCGATTCAGCAAAGACTGAGTCGTATCGCTTCTCTGAGTGTCATCTAGTAAGTCTGTGTGCACCAGAAGAACAATGGTGTTGGTCAATCCATTCAAACTGTCTTTTCTAACAGTTGATCTGTTGTGATTGTGTTCATAAAAAAATGCCAGCATATCATCTTTAAGCAGGAAAGATACTCAGACTCATTTATTCGCTGCTACATGAATCAGGTGTGGTAGTGTGTTTTGAATAACCTATGTGTCTGTTGACTTCCTTATCTCTGCTCTCATTGTATGATGTATGATGTATGACTGAAATGGTTGATGTCTTGCTGCAATTTTTTTTTTTTTTTTTTTAACACTGTGTTTTCAGTCAGTCTCGGTTTTATCCTTCACTCTTCTCCAATGCTAGCCATTTGTTTCCATTTGTTGAACCAACACACAAAGCCCATGACAAGTATGTATAGCCTTAAAAATTGCAGTTCACCAACCAATGTGTGGACATTCAGGGTTTGTCCAGTATTTATAAATACTGTTAAACAAACAAGCTTTACAAATACAACACATTGTTCAAGGTGAGACCAGTGGTTATAGATAGATAGATAGATAGATAGATAGATAGATAGATAGATAGATAGATAGATAGATAGATAGATAGATAGATAGATAGATAGATAGATAGATAGATAGATAGATAGATAGATAGATAGATAGATAGATAGATAGATAGATAGATAGATAGACTTTTCTGTCTGTCACAAGTGAAAGAAATTCTTCTTTGACAGGTTTGTATACAGCAACACACTAAAAACACAAATGTTTAAGCAAAACACATTAAAAGAGCATTCAGGTGCAATCATGCTAAAAAGGAGGAGGGATGCAGTTAAAAGCAGCAAACTGTTCATTCTAGATTATTCAGTGTAGTTATTGCGGAGAGAATGAAGGATTTTTTTTATCGATGTTCTTCAACCTGTGCTTCTGTTGTTTTACAATATAATCTTTATCATGTTTCAGACATCCATGAAGTGTTAACAGGTTACCAATTAGTATCATTTAGACCTCAAAACAAATGTCATTTTGCAGCTTCATCATACTTAATATTAGTTTGTTTTGCACCTAACAGTTTAATTATACTGTTCATTTTTTTTTTTTATTAAGTTCTTTTTTTAAACCTTTTAAACCTTAACTTATTAACTAGCTCAATTCTTTCGATTCATTCATCTGTTACGAACTGGTTCCGAACCAATTCATTTGATTCACCAATTTTAAGAAAAAAAACGAAACATCTATCTATCTATCTATCTATCTATCTATCTATCTATCTATCTATCTATCTATCTATCTATCTATCTATCTATCTATCTATCTATCTATCTATCTATCTATCTATCTATCTATCTATCTATCTATCTTTCTTTCTTTCTTTCTTTCTTTCTTTCTTAATGAGGTTGACAGTTGGGTAGTCCTGTATGGTCATTTAAATATGAGGACATATTCCATTGGCATCGTGACTCATTTAATCCAGTATACGTGGGCTATGCTTCTATATACTGTATTCAAAGAGATTAAAACAGTGCTGCTTCATCTCTGCCTTTGTTTTTGTCTTTTTGGTGTTTTTGTTGAACTGAGGGCATTAACTTTAATGAACATAAACGATCACCACTGGCCAAACTCATAACAAAAGACAAAAGTGTAAAAACATTCATATGCAAACATCTAGCAACACACAAAAAGAAGATTAATGACATCTTCCTTTTCCCTCGAGGTGGCGGTTTAAGTTTTGTTTTGTTTTTTTTTTTGCTTTCTTCTGTATTCTCAGAACCCTTTCTTAAACTGCTTATTTCCTTCATTTCCTTCCATCCACCTTTACCTCTCTGTCCGTCGCTCTTTTTCTTTCATCTCCACCATCCTCTCTTTCCGTCACTGCTATCTCTTGGCCCTGCCACCTTCTAAGCACAGATCACTTCATCTCTCTTCATTCTTCTGCCTCCTCTATCTCATTCCTCCATCTTTTGTTTGAAGTTAGGAGGTTGGGTTGGGTGACAGATCTCTTTAAGACTTTCAACTCCAAAGGACTTGAGGCAACAACTCCCACAGTCAGGTTCTAATGGTGAGACAGGCAAAGAAGAAAAGAGACCAAATAAAGTGCAGCGTGAAGAAAAGAGCAAGATAGACGGGGGGCAGATAGCAATTTTGTTTTCTTCTCACTGTCGTTCGCCCCAAGAGATGATGGATCTTTGATGTGTGATGTTTCCGTTCTCTACCTCTCTCTCACTCTCTTTCTTGCTTTCTGTCTTTGTCCTCTAGTTGTTTCACATACTCCCTCTCCTTTGTTTGTGTGGTTATTTATTTCATTCATTCCTTCCGTCTGTCAATTTGCATCAGGCACAGAAACAGGGAAGTGCAGAGATCGGGGAATACAAAACTTTTTGCTTTCCTTTCATAAGCAAGGCAAGCCAGAGCTGCTCTTCCAAACTTTAACTTCAGCTTTGAACTTCGTAGTTGACGCTTAATGGCGGTGGATTGATGTCTGTATATGGACTGTTTGTGTGTGGGTTTCATCACAGGTGGTGCATCCTTGTGGAATTGCTGTCACACAAACACGTACCCTTGTGGACACACCTTTTTATGTATGGATTGAGCATAGAATAAAGTTCTAGTTTCTCTGAGTTATTTCCAGAACTGAGCTTTTTTAATTTACACTGAATTAAACCTCTGCACACACAACAAAGTTTGTGTCCTTGTCCAGCTGGCATTTTCCCATGTGTGGCGGCACACCTGTTCTTTCAAGATGCAATAATGTTCCTGAAAAGATGTTGAAATTTTGTACCAAGCCAGTCAACTCTATTAAGCCATATATACACCATATTTATGCTCAAATGAAAGTCAAAAATAGAAATACACTGAGTGTGTGTGTGTGTGTGTGTGTGTGTGTGTGTGTGTGTGTGTGTGTGTGTGTGTGTATATATATATATATATATATATATTTACATATACAGGGTGGGGAAGCAAAATTTACAATGAACATTTAGTTGTTTTTTCTCAGCAGGCACTACATCAGTTGTTTTGAAACCAAACATATATTGATGTCATAATCATACTTAACACTATTATCCATACCTTTTCAGAAACTTTTGCCCATATGAGTAATCAGGAAAGCAAACGTCAAAGAGTGTGTGATTTGCTGAATGCACTCGTCACACCAAAGGAGATTTCAAAAATAGTTGGAGTGTCCATAAAGACTGTTTATAATGTAAAGAAGAGAATGACTATGAGCAAAACTATTACGAGAAAGTCTGGAAGATACTATTAAAGAAGAATGGGAGAAGTTGTCACCCGAATATTTGAGGAACACTTGCGCAAGTTTCAGGAAGCGTGTGAAGGCAGTTATTGAGAAAGAAGGAGGACACATAGAATAAAAACATTTTCTATTATGTAAATTTTCTTGTGGCAAATAAATTCTCATGACTTTCAATAAACTAATTGGTCATACAGTGTCTTTCAAGCCCTGCCTCAAAATATTGTAAATTTTGCTTCCCCACCCTAGATATATATATACATACATATATATATATATATATGTATATATATATATATATATATATATATATATATATATATATATATATATATATATATATATATATATATATATATACATATGTGTGTGTGTGTGTGTGTATGTATGTATGTATGTGTGTATATATATATATATATATATATATGCACTGTCCAAAATAATATGGATATTTTTCTAAATGTATCCACACAACCTGTATTTTATTTCACCCAAACACTAACACTATAACACAAAAATGACTGCTAACCAGTACAAATGCAGACAAACCATTGTTTCATGTGGACGTTAAACTACGAACAGTGTGGACCTTCAGATAGTACTGGATATAACAGATACAGAGGCTTTAGTCTGTCATGAAATTAAGTAGCGGTGGCAAGTAAAGTTACCTTTAGTGTTGGGTTTGGGGTTTTTGGAGTGCATTTGTTGTATTATGTACATTTGGTGATAGTGCCAGTACATTTGTCTGTTTACCAAATATGTCCATGTTGACCTCGACACATTGACACTTATATGACCTATATTTGATGGTTCAGGCACATGTTCATTATACAAAACAACAATAGGCATGTGTAAACTGGAATACTTAAACAAGCATTTTTCTAATATCTTTATTCTGGAAAACATAGGGAAAACATCCCTTTGCAAAATATCTGCACTAGTGTGAACAAGTCAATAATGCAGGTGCACCCAAAATATGGTATTTTAGTAAAATATGAATATTTATCCCTCCAAATACTGTAGCTGTGTTTCACTTCAGAACAATCATGTAATTTCCCCTGGTATCATTGTTGATCTGTGATTAAAAAAATTTCAAACATCATTTTCCCTAAATGAGGTGCACTGTTTTCAAATATACACTTGGAATTTCTCCAGCATGTCAGGAATTTGAGTTATGCTCAAGTCCATATATTGCCATTACTAGCACATCACACAAGTGATTCAATAAATTGCAAGCTTTCAAAATTTTGATTTCCATGTAATGGAAACTAGGTACCATAGAGCTTCAAGCCAAACATAATGGTGATTACTGTTGGTTCCTACGATGGGAAACTGTCACAACCCATAAGAACAGGAGACAGGGTCTGAAACATTTAGAATAATTCTGACCCAAGCTGATGGGCTCTACTACGTAGGTTTGATCTTCATTGGGCCTGATGCTCCTGCCTGTCAGTAAATGTAACTTAATTTGCATATATTTTCTTCCAATGGTGAACACACAGTGAAAGGTGTTTGAGCAAAATCAAAATTGTGTTTTTTGTTTGTTGTTTTTTCACATGTTCACACAAACTGCTAATGTATCAGGGTGCAGTGCAGGTTGTGGTTTCATACATGGCTTATTCATTTCTGCATTCGGAGAGTAAGGATGAGTGGTTCTCACAGAATGCAGAATGGAAAAAAAATAACCCTACACCCGTGTGAGCAATGACAGATATTTGGTGACACTGTGGAGCCTTGTACAGTACATTTAAATCATACAGACCATAGAAGCTGTGTGATGTGAACATTTGTTTTAAATTTGCCCGAGAAAAGGAAAAAAAAAGGTGACAGCTGTGTTTTGTGCTCCTGCAAGAACCGAGCTCTCTAGAAACACATCAATAACTGCTGGTTTGTACTGCCCTTTATAAGCCACCTTCAAATGTCTCTGTTCAGTGTTAGTTTCCCTCTGAAAAGCTCTCCAGCTGTGCTCAGCTTTAGAAAGTCAGACAAAATATTTCCTTTAGGGGTAAAAATGTCAAAACATCATAAAAACCTTTCAGACCATCTTTCATTTTTGACTGGATACAATGGAAGAAGAGATTATGCCATTTTTGCAGCTTGGCAGCAGATTTTTTTTCTTTTTTTTTTTTATTTCTACGGGCTTTACTCAGTGACTACATTTTTGGTTCTTCTAAACGCAACAATAAAACTTCCATCAGAGCATTAGGGGGTTGCAAACTCATTGCAAAAACTCAATTTGCATTTCATTGGAGACACATGATGTTTCACTTTCTTTGAAGAAGTTTTTCCCAGCTATGCAAAGATTTTAGGAGTTTGGTAAATATAGGGATTTTAAATGAAGAATATTAGTCTTTATGTCACATCGTGAGGCACCCGTTCTGATGTAACCCTGTAATCCCAAGCCCTGTTGCTGCTCCCTAAGTGGTATTGACACATGTGCGTTACTCTCTCTCTCTCCTATCCCTGAGAGGCATTTCCAACTGACATGCCAGCCCAGCAGAGGCAGCCTCCTCTTAAGCAACAGCTCTGTGCCGTCCCCCCTTTGATGCCTACGAGAGGAAGTCACCCACTAGGCGCTCAGATCCCATATGAGCTTGAGCACTCTTTGAAATACTGAAGAAAAAAAAATCATAGTAGAGGAAAGGAATTGTTTGCATGTTCAGACTGTAAATGTCAGAAAGATCAGTGTGTGCATGTGAATGAACATAACGTATTGAACACTTGGAACTTGAAGTAATGAGATAGAACCGTATTGGGGAATAAATCCAGATAATAAATTAAAGAACACAAGCCAAGCAAGTATGTGTCTATAGATACATAAAGCCTCAAAGTTATTCTCACAGCAGTTTGATTTAGTAGGATTATTACTTGAAAGGGCATCAAGATGAAAAATAGCGCATCACCTCAGTTTTGAATATTATTAATGGGAAAGTTAGAGGTGTTGTGTTTTTGCAAGGAAGACATTAAATTCCAAAATGTATCGCAGGAATACATCAAAACAAGTCTAGACAGCTAATACTGGGGCTGCATGCAAATTTCAGGTGCAGGGATTCCTGGTGTTTGTGTGTTAATACACGTTCCTACAGGCAAATCGAAGGCAATTTCATCAGTATCAATCACATCAGATGGACCATCAAAACTACAAGCAGGCCATTTCCCACCAATTCAGAGCGCCGACGCAGCAGATTGACGTTGTGCGTATGTGTTGAGCAGCTGTGCAAAATGATCACCAATAGGCCAGATGTTGTATCCAGAAACTCAGTAGCAGTGAAAATGAACCGGATTGATTAGAGCTACCATCTGCTCTGCTAGCACAGTGTTAATAAGCAGGCTGCAAAGCACTCTTCATTAGAGAGGGAGGTTACTCAAGGCTAAGTGTTCAAAGGCTGTCCCAGGTTATATCACAACAGCTGAGAGGAGGAGGTGCAGCCCATGAGTGTTGGCACTGGTGAAGTAAAACAAAGCCTGAAGCTGGGAAAAAAAAAACAAAGGTAAAGACAGAAACACTTGACAGAGAGACTGACATAAAGACAGGCAGGAGTGGGCTTTAGCATTCAATTAAAATGCACAGTGAGGTGGGCTAAAGAGGCAAGCATTCTGAAGAGAAGAAGAAGAAATGATACAAAAATGCACGTGTCATATCACCATATATCACAAGTTAAAGCTGTGATATGGATAGTTAAAGCTGCGTATGGCTTTCATCCCCAATTTTTCATCAAATCTGTAAAGCCTGAGTCATAGCCTAAGTATCATGAATCCATAAGTCTTTCCCTGATTACACGTCAGAATTTCTTCCCTCATGGTGAACAATTTCCAAGTGTACTCCACCATAAACAATCCATTGTTTTCACAAACAGAGCCAGTAGGTCACTCGGGCATTTTCGGAAATTTGTCACGACGTGCTTTGTGGGAAGCGGAGCTCCACACAGCCGCAGTAGAAAGAGGCAATGAAGCCGTTCCCATGTTTGTTGCCGATGTGGCCATAATGCGGCTGTCTGGTGCTTCACTTCTCACAATGCACATTGCGACAAATTTCTGAAAATGTCCAAGTGACCTACCAGCTCTGTAAACAAATGGATTGTTTATGGTGTAGTATGCTTTGAAATTGTTCACCATAAGTGAAGAGATTCAGGTATGTAATCATGGAAAGACTTATGGATTCATGATACTTAGGCTATGACTCAGGTTTTACAGATGTGATGAAAAATTTGTGACGAAAGTCATATGCAGCTTTAAGTGAGAGACCACAGTGTTCAAAAGGTGATACTGTATCAATATTCTAAACTATCACCATCAGCTAACACACATCTATCTTATAGTATTATCAGATTTTGTGCTTTAAACAAAGTTTCAGACAAGTGGACTAACAGTTTTATAATCTTCACATGCTGCATCAGCTGATAGTTTACATCATAGCTCTGTTAGCTTAGCTCTGTTTTTAGACAGAAAACAGCCACACAAAATCCACAAATCACCTCTGTTTTCTGTTTGGTTTGTGTCAACAACTGCACTAAAGATCTGTTTGGAATCGTCCTAACAAGATCAGAACTGTCACAGTTTGAACCGTGGATCAATAAACTGTGGAACTTTAGCAAAGATAGTATAATAATTTTGCACCTTCAATAGTTTAATAAATAAACTCTGCTGTGTAACTGAAATGCTGTGATTTTAGTGTTGAACTTCATTGTTTGACTTTAGAGCTGTCTCCAGTGATGAAAACAACAGCAAAGCTTCTATTTATACATTTTTTCCTCGAAACAGCATATGTGAGTTTAGTTTTTTCTTTGAATTTGGTACTATTTCTTTTTAACACATTTCTAAATTTTTAGACTTACAATAAAGTGTGACTTTTATTAATTTTTGATGTTTCATTTTCTCATTATTTATAGATGCATTTTTTTCATCTATGGTGTTTTATATTAATCAAATCCTCTGCTTTCAAGTATCATCCTCCAACATGACTTCTGAAATGATTATTATTCAAGATATGTATGACTTTTTTTTGTATGTCTAAATGTCACTCGGTTAATAAAAGCTTTGGATCACATTTCGATTTATGACACCTTTCCTCATGTCTCTCGCCCTTTCCCCTCTGTCTCAGATCTGTGACAAGGAGTGGCATTACTATGTCATCAACGTAGAGTTTCCAGTGGTGACGCTGTATGTGGATGGAGTGACATACGACCCCTACCTGGTGACGGATGACTGGCCTATTCACCCATCTCAGATTGATGTGCAGCTCACGGTCGGCGCCTGCTGGCAAGGTGAGAGGGCACAGCCATGATGATGATGATGATGATGATTTTGATGATAGTGGTAATAATGATGGTGTTGATGATGATGAAGCAGGCTTAAGTATAGATGCGAGTCCTTTCTTTAGCACTTAAAAATCCAACTGTAAAAACCCCGACAACAATACAACAATGAAGAATGTTTTAGAATATTTTTAAAGTATTATTACTGAGGGAGTCCTTGAGTGTGGAACATGTTCTTTGGCCTTGAATGAACAATGTAATTAAGAAGAGCACTTAGTGTGGCTTTGACAAATGATTGAACCAGTCTGAATGAAGATGTACAATTAAACTGTCCTCCAAACTGATAGCTGCCACTAATTGCACAAGGGTAGAAGAAAGGGCACTCTCTTTCCATGCAGTGCAGTCCACCGTTGATTTGATAGGCCAAATGAGACTGCTCAGTGATGCTTGGCCTCTGATAAAGAGTCATGATATCATTTTGTGCAGGAACAGGTCATCTTGTGTCGCTTTCATCTGCAGGCATTGACCCCGCTCCTCCTCCTTCCCTCCCATTTTCTTTCATTGAACACTCAGAGCCTTTAGGAGGATTAAAAGGGACTAGAATAGAAAAGGGAGTTCAGAGACTATTTCTGCTTTTTCTAGTGGGTGGCTAAGCCTCAGTAAAGAGTTGTAAAACCATTTCTGAAATCATAACATAAACCATTATCCACAGAAGATTGCCTTTTCAGAGCCCAGAGATTTAAGTGTTGATTGGAGGGGAAAAATTGCAGGAGATTAGCTGGAACTGTGTTAAAACATTACTGAAAAGAACTTTTACATTTACAGGAGTATAGTTCTTTGCGTGTTTTGTTGTATTGCTGATTGTGTTAGCAAAGAAACAGACAAGTAATGGCTTTAGAGTTTTGAAAAGGACAAAATGATGGAGTGTGACAATGGCTGGTGGAGTAAATAAGAGTGTCAGTTTAAAAAAAGTATAGTTGCATGCAACAGTGATATTTTTGCAATATTTAATTAAATCTCATGCAGTAATTTCATGGTTCATTGCGCTTAACTGGCCAGTCAGCACTGTGGAGTAGAAATAGATTTTCGTCCTGACCCCAGCCAATGAATACAATTTAAAGTGATCATATTTCAGATACCATCCGAAGAACCCATCCCTCTGCGCTGTGACCGTATTTTAGATGAAACCTCACTCAGAAAAAAAACTTGCTTCACACAAGTGCGTATGTGTGTATAACAATGATCCACAACAAATGTTTAGTCAGAGAGCCTCAGAAGATGTAATTATCAAGTCTTCTAACATTTGAAGATGGTCTCCACACAACGTGTAAAGTAGCAGCAGACTGTAAAGTGTTGTTATTATTAACAGAATCACAACTGTAAGAATATTCCGTGTAATACTACTGTATAAATCTTTATTGTTAAACCCTTAAAAACCTAGAACTTTTCTTGTGGTGATTTACAAATGTAAATGCATTTACAAATTTTTTTTTTTTCTCTTCATGTAACCTTTCCTAAATGATTCATCATGATTCATTATAATGTTATCATCTGCATTTTCCAGTGAAATGTAAGTATTTCTCCATATTTAACTCAATTATCATCCAGATGTTCATCAAAGCTCAGAACAAATTTAAAGTGCATTATATCAAAACAAAGAAACTGAACAGAAGAGAAAGTGTCATTTTTAACTAAATGTGTCATTAACTGAACATAAAAACAGCTGTCTACAACCACCGTCATTTGTCAAACTACATCTGTTTTACTGGTGAATCACTGTTGCAGAAGATGATGATATTTTGGAAAATTCATCTAAAATATACCTGTTGCGGATGTTGCACATAAGTGGTAATACCAATTATCTGACAATGTAAAAAAAAAAAAAATGTATGTCTTAATCAAATAATCCATGTAGTAATTTTGATTTTGTGCCTTTGACCTGTTACTTTGACGTAATTATTGCAAATATTATAGTTTTAATTGAGGCTTCAATAATACAGTGCATGAAAGGGTTAAAGCAGTGGTTCCCAACTTTTTATGGCTCGTGACCCCATTTTAACATCACAAATTTCTGGCGACCCCAGACATTCAAAATTGAGACATGTTTCTCTTGGAGAAATCTTAGCAGGGCCAGGCAGGTGAAGAAATCTTTCCATTCTCTATTCAGTACTGTTTTCTGACTGCGACTGTGCCTGGGCAGGTTGAAGCATCGTAATGCATGTGGTCACGTGATCGGGTCAATCACAATATGCCCTCTCAGATATTATATCCTGCATTTTTATTTTAACTTGATTTTTAATAGGAAAAATGTGTGGCGTTTTAATTATAATGAAATATATATTGAATCATTAAAAGTATTTTTATTAGTAAGTAATTTTTTTTTTTCATCAATTGCTAGAAATTTCAGGTAGCCCCATATGGATTCCAGGTAACCCCATGTGGGGTCGCAACCCCAAGGTTGAAAAACACTGGGTTAAAGGCAGTATTTATGCAAATGGTTGTGCACACATGAAAGTGTGTGATCTCAGATACAACAAGTGGTCCCAGGCACAACAAACCCCACCCCTCGCACATAATGTAGCTTATTTTGGCATCAATCCAGCTGATGTCATCATGTCTATGCATGTACTAATGTCAGTATATCAACTGCCTCTATATATGAGCCAAGTTTGAAGTAAATTGAAACAAAATGTATGTTTTTGAAAACACTTGAAATTTTGCATATTAGAAGTAAATGGGAGAAGAAAAAAGGTTTAAAAATTCATAAAAAATTGAAACCTTGACCTGTTTCCCAAAATGTAATCAGATCTATTCTGGGTCACTGGCAATCTGTAAACCCAGTTTGGTATGAATTCAGCTAATAGTTTTGCTGCTACAGTGTTAACAAACAAACAAACGAACAAACAAATAGAAAAAAATACCCCTTGCCTCCCCTTCTGGGGGTGGGGTAATCATATACAGGCCCACATGCAGCTGTTCACTCTCTTGGTCACATATGTAAAGTCTCTGTTCACTGTTATCTTTTTTACCATGTCCTTACACCAAGTACACAGCACTGCATATCTACCACTGAGACTATAAGGGGGCAAAAATAATCTTCAGATAACTAGGAAGGAAAACTTCACGTACTTGAGTTTTATTGACTTCTAGGTCACAGTTGGATTATAACTTGTTATTGTTACTGCAGCGAAAAGAAAGTAGGGAATTCTCCATCCTTTAGTGAACATTTGTACATTTTCAGTCTCTGCCATTCGTTAATAGAAGCATTGCCCCTGTCCAGCCTTCTCCTTTCACCTCTGAAGCGAAGAGCCTGCAGTGCAGTTCTCACACAGTCAGCCTATACTTACCCTCTGACCTGGCAGAGCATGCTCCGAAGGGCGCGTCAGTCAGACAGCGAAGACGAACATCTTGCCTCATTCTCATTAATCGTCGAGTGAGTAATCACATACTGCTGAGCTGCCTCGCTGACTTCCCTCATCATGGTCATAAAAACACAAAATGAAGTGTTAGTGATCATAGACAGGCTCAAATTAAAGCAATATGCAAATGTACATATGCTGCTGTAAGTAAATATAAGCGCATCATTACAGGCACAATATAACCCAGAGAGGTGAAAGACAGTTCTTTACACTTTCACTTAAGTAATGATCCTATTTCCAGCTCACCCGTGCTTCTCCGGGCTCATCTGTTGTACTTTTGGAAATGACATACATAAAGCTGGGTAGAAAAAGGAGGCTGAAGATCTGGAGAGCCAGGAGGGCTGCACAGAGAGCTGACACCACGTAAAAACCAGCCCCTGTAAAGTGGAATGATCAGCGGTTTTATCGCCCATATCATTCCTGCGCTGCCGCTTCTCAGTAATCCTCTCTCCTCTGCTTCTCTTTTTCACCCTCTGCCTGGGACCCTTAATGGTTTCTCTGGCCACAGCCTAAATTGATAACATCTGTCAGGATGGGACAACTTGGTGGACATGTTGAAAAAAGGAGGAAAATAGTGAGTGAGTTTAAGAGGCAGTGGAGAGAGAAAAGAAAGAAAGATGAAGGAACCAATTTGGAACTCTTTGTGTTGCGTGAATCCAAATGTGATCATGTGGGTCCATAAAACCAGCTCCTTTCCCTTGGTATCAGGAATCTGGCAGGGTGTCTGGATGCACTTAAACAGGAGATGGTATTAAATGTGGAACACTTTGTTCTTATTGTTGTACTAAAACAAAAGTTGGCTGAACGTGGTATTGTAGAGTAGTTTAATGCCTGAAAAGATCAGAATGTTCCTGATGTAATACATGATGAACCTGTCATCAGGCTGAGGATTAGATCAATTTGATGAGCATCAGAAAGTGCTTGAAAGTGCATTTCTTTTTACTTTCATCTCCAAAAAATTTTCTGTAAAGTTCAAGAAGGTCAAAAATTGCGTTTCCAGCTCACATTGAGAACAGGTACAAGACGGTACGCAGTGTCATACAACCATAATGAGAAGTTAAATGAGTGGAATATGAAAATAACTGAGGGGGCAACTCACAAAGGTAAAACTAGGGGTAAAACCGATTGTTTATGCTTCCATGTTAGCAGCTTCAACAACTGTGTTTTCAGGTGGTCATTCCTATACTTGTGAAAGCATTATCTCAGGAACATCTTAACCATCTTGACTTAAATAGCCACCGGTGGCCAGAAGTATGTACTGATCTAAGACGTTTAATAAGTTTTGATTCACTAATCCTATCAATACATGTGAATGATTCGTAAAATGAAGATTCTCAGATTTTCTGCAGCATCAGATATGACTCATTTGGACGTTCAGAGGCTCTGTAGTGAATAAGTAAACACTATCTGCTGCTGTTTTGATCCATTATTCACCTCCATAACCGTTACTGTATTGCACTACCACTGCCATTGTAAATAGACTGATGTATACACTTTAGTTTATTCTTCATACCTCTTATTTATACTTGTTCTATTTTTACCTCTTTTTTAATAACAAGGTGAGAGAGAAACTGCATCTCAGTTCTATGTATGTCCTGTGCATCTGGTGAATTGACAATAAAAAAATAAATAAAAAATGAAATCTTGGAATGTTCTGAAACATTTTTTCACCAATAAAACCCATGTAGTTCAACAAATAACAGTGATTGTAGATGCTTGTTTACATTCAGTTATTGAAATATTTTGTTGAAATGGTCACGTTTGCTTCAGTTTTCTCTCTTGTGATATAATAACCTTTTAAATTTACTCTGAGCTTTAATGAACATCTACATGATTAGTAAATTAAACACAAAATAAATACTTATTTTTCACTGAAAATGCAAAGAATAAACTAATACATAGTGATAAATCGCTTAGGGAAGGTTAGGTACAGAGAAAAATACATTTGGAATTCATAAAAATATTTGTAGGTCTTTAAGGATTAACTTATGGATGAACACATTATAATTAGGTAAAAGTTAAAATAATCTAGGTAACTGCACCAATTACGTTCATGGCAATGATTTAATGGATCTTTCACTGATTTCGACAAAATTTCGCTCAAATGTGTAATTGGATAAAATGGTGAAGTGGTGTCATTTTATCAGGGGTTAACATCATTGACATAATGTTCTGCAAAAAAAAAAAAAAAACCCACTGATCATTGCTCAGTGCTTCTGTAAAAAAGTCTCTAAGTCATGCACTATGTTTGTCACTGGAATCATAGGTCACTTTTTGGCCAATAATACCTTTTATTACATGTCTTCAAGGTCACCACTGAATACATTATATGAATGTGGTAGACATGAATGTACGCTGCACCTTGAATGGTTCAGAGATGCACTGTACGAATCTAGTTCTGGCTGCCTTCATAATTCCACCTTACCGGTCAAGAAAGACATCTCTTCAATTCTTCAACTGAAAAGGCAGGCAGGCAGGTGGCTGGTTTTATGTGACCTCCTGGGTAGTTCACATCAACCGGTACTCAGCTCCGGAGGTGATAAGGAGTTCTTTTCAGCTGGTCATAATGTGCATTGTGGCTGCAGGTCAGTCAATTGTGATCATTCAGTCCTCAAGGTCCAGTACTCTGTAGTTTGTGGTCTGCAGTCTATTTCTGTCATCCATTCACATCAGGAAAGTGGGGCATGATAAAGTGTTTTCAGTACTGGTCAGCTGTGTCTCCACCTGCACTGACTGAGCTTTTCAGACCCAGGATACATTACGTTTGGCATTGATGCATGTGCCTACACCATCAGCAAGGGCTCAGGAGTAGCAGGGTTTAGCTTAGTCTAACGAAGCATAACCGAGGGGTTTGGAACAAAGAATTACACAACCACCAGTTATTGTTATGCCTGGTTCAAAGATTAACTTTTGTTTGGAGAAACTGGATTTTCTGGTTGGTAAGACCCGTAAGTAAGAGGGCATTCATTATTTTGCAGCTTGTGTGGATCCCTCGGATATTAAAGCCTCGGTATGGTATGCTTTATGGATAATGAGGGATAGAAAAAGGTCTAGCATGTGTATAGATTAATACAACTCATAACCCAACTCTTGTTTTCTGTTTTGGTAAATAAACTAAACTGCTGCATTTAGTGAAATTGAGGTTGATGTAAACAAATTATAGCTACAGGGGAGGTCTGCTTTTTGAGTCTGAGATCACTTCAGTTAGTTACATAAGCATCTCTGACTGCAGATTGAAGCTCGTAGTAGTTTCTATTGGACCTCCACATAAACAGAATAATAATAATAATAATAATAATAATAATAAATGGCATTTATAAAGCTGGTCCAGAATGGTCCAGATGGTCCAGAATGCAGCAGCGCGACTGGTCTTCAATCAGCCTAAAAGGGCACATGTCACCCCGTTATTTATTGAGTTACACAAGCTACCCATAGCTGCCCGCATCAAATTCAAATCGTTAATCCTAGCCTACAAAATTCTCAGTGGGTCTGCTCCTACCTACTTAGGTGCACTGATAAAAGCTTATGTTGCCCCACGACCACTCCGCTCGTCTGGGGAATGTTGTCTGGTGGTCCCCAGACCTTGTACAAAACAATCCAGGCTCTTTTCATGGGTCGTTCCACGTTGGTGGAATGCTCTACCGAGTACTACAAGAACAGAGGCATCCCTGCCTATCTTCAAGAAGCTCCTGAAGACCCAGCTCTTCCGAGAGGACCTCCTGTCCTAGCACTGTCAGACATTCCATTTTAAATATTCTAATAAGGTTTTTCCCAGGATTATCACAGATTTTCCCAGGATTATCTCTGAACCTGCTGCGGTGGTCCTGCCTCTCCCCTGCCCTCATCATCATCACTCACTTATCCTCAACTGCCTCCATGTGTCTCCCCCTGCTTCCACCTTCTCCCCCTCTCCCCCAGTCTCTATCTCTATCGCTCTCTCTTTTTGTCTTTCTTTACCCTCTCTCTTTAACCCCAACTGGTCAAGGCAGACAGCCATCCTCCTGGTTTCTGGGTCTGCTCCAGGTTTCTGCTGTTAAAGGGAAGTTTTTCCTCGCCACCGTCACCAGTCACAAGTGTTTGCTCCTGGAGGATTCTGTTGGGTTTCTGTAAATTGGCGTAGAGTCTGGTTTTGACCAACTCTATATATAAAGTGTCATGAGATAACTTTTTTGTTGTGATCTGGCGCTATATAAAAAAAATTTGATTGAGTGATTTGATTGGTTTTCCCCTGTAAGTCACTTTGGAAAAAAGCGTCTGCCAAATGCATAAACATAAACATAAACATAAAGCACTTTCCATTCAAGGAAATTCAAAGTGCAGCTGTGGCTCAGGAGGTAGAGCAGGTTGTCCAATAACTGAAGGGTTGGTGGTTTGAATCTTGCTCTATCCTAGTCATATGGCATTGTGTCCTTGGGCAAGACACTTCACCCACTTTGCCTCCAGTGTCACTCACACTGGTGTATGAATGTGTCCAAATGTTCGGTGGTGGTTGGAGGGGCTGTTTGGCGTGGATTGGCAGCTGTGCTTCCGTTAGTCTGCCTCGGGGCTGCTGTGGATACACATGTAGTTTACCACAACCAGAGTGAATGTGTGAGTGAATAAAGGATACCTAATGTAAAGCGCTTTGGGTGCCTATCAAAGTACTATAGAAATCCAAGCCATTAAAACAGAAGACCATTACTGTCTAGGGATGCACCGATACCGATACCAGTAGCAATTATTGGGTCTGTTACTCAGCGTGTGTACTTGTACTCGTACTCGTAAAAGTACTCCGATACAACCGCACCGATACCACTTATGGCAGCGTGACATTCACAAATAAGAAGGAGGAGTAATGTCAGCGGTGTGAAGATTTTTCAAAATAAATGACGGTGACTAAAGTAACGCTGACAGCAAGTAACATTAAAGACACGGACAGACACGGATGAAGCATTCTGTCCATCCTCCGTCCATTTTTCAGGCGCTCACGGATGCGTACCTAGACAGAGAATACCACCAGGAAACATGGAGGTAGAGGATCTGTTCAAAGAGCGACTGTGTGAGTTAGTGACAAACTACTGGCATATTTATGACAACTACTCTCATCAATATCAACATCAGTATCCATATTAGTATTACTTCTGTCATCTCCATGTTTATTATTACTGACTTTCTTCTTCTTCTCAAAAAACTTTACTTTTCTTCATGGTATTCGGCCAGTATGGCTAATTAAAAGCAGCGCCCCCTGGTGGATTGATTGACAAATGCTCATTCCAAAGCATTAAATGTCAGTAGCAGCACTTTGTTACAATCAGACTAATGACAACGACAATAAAGCACAGTTTCAAAAGGAGCTAAGAACTGTAATGGCATTATTAAGTATTCATATTAGTACTCGGTATCGGCAAGTACTCAAATGTAAGTACTTGTACTCGGTCTGGAAAAAGGTGGTATCGATACATCCCTATTACTGTCATGTTTGGACAGATCTGAGGCATGATACAATCTCCTATGAAGGGAGCAGTAAGTCCTCTGGAGCCCAGCGATGTCACTGCAAGACACCCATCTGGGAAAAGCATGCACCCACTGTGGCTCCCATTACAGAGGTTAGGTGGATTAATTAACACAAATTGGCAAAGCAGGGTGAACCACATCCAAAATGAGCCTCCTCTCGAGGCAGACTAATATCTACATCCAATTTACAAAGTGTTTCCTGGCACCGTGTCCCTCAGCACAGTGCAATAGGACTTTTGACCTGAACGACTCACCTGAGCAGCTCTTGTTGCATATTCTAAAGTATTACTCAAACCGGGTGGAAAGGTCAAGAAAGACTGATTCTTCACACTCTCTAAGGTGCAGAATAAGTGTAAAAATATATATTAAACCTGAATTGTGCTACCTTGAAGCTACTTGGACAGGTATTTGAGGACAGAGCATCACAAAAACACACTAAAAAGACTGACAAAGTTTTCTTGGTAGGCAACATGGCTTCTGGGTACATACCTTTCTCCGTCACTTAATACTACAGGTTTTTTTTGGTGGTTGAACAAGTTTGGTTCTTTTGATGACAAACTGAAGGTCTTCTCCATAATGTATCTGTGTTCTTTGGTGGACTATAGCTAAAATATTAGATAGCATGAAAGAAGGATGGAGGAAGTGCAGACAAAAATGAAAGGAAGGAAAGGAAGGAAAGGTGAAGTTTTGATACCCAGAGGTAGTAACCTTTCAGATAATGAGTAGTTTGGAGACTCCTCTTGCTTGCTGTGGCCTTTACAGAGTTCAGAGGACATATTTTAAATGTGTTGACTTTTCTCTTTACCTTTATTTAGCCTGAAAGGGACGGCTCCGTGACGCTTGCACTTTCACAGCTGCATCCTGCTGCTGCTCACACGACATTGGCTCTAAACATGAATCTGTTAGGCCAATTATCACCGTAATTTGGCCATCAGGCCTCATAATTAAAGACTGAACAAGGTCCCTGTTTGTTTGATGGTCTCTTGTTCTACAGTGTACATAATACACACAAGATAAAACCTCATTTAAATAAACTACTATTACGCTTTCAATTAAGGCATTTGATTAACAGTTTTTCTGTGTGTTTGTGCAGGTGGGGAGGTGACCAAGCCACGGTTTACTCAGTACTTCCGAGGCAGCCTATCTGGACTGACTATCCGACCAGGAAAGATTGAGAGTCAGAAAGTCATTTCCTGTCTGCAGGCCTGCAAAGAAGGGCTGGACATTAACTCTTTGGAAAGTCTGGATAAGAACATAAAGGTAAAAGTACACACCTGCTCATCTGACTCACACACACACACACACACCCAAAACACATTTTCTCTGAAAAGCAAAAAAACCTTAGAATACAAACAAGTTGGAAAAAAAGCTTGAAACTTGTCGCAGATAAATGTTTAAGTTTTTTTTTTTATTATTCATCCTTAACTTCTTGTGCTGCATGTCCAGTTTTTCAATGGTATTATGCTTTCCAATCAGTAGAAAAAATGCTGCCAGCTCACATTTCTGCAAACCATGGATACACATCTCACTGTGATGAAAAATGGTGCCATTGTGTATTTCAACAAACCCTGGATAACTGTAATCTCAAAATAATTTATCACTGAAGCCTCGGCTACTCTTAGGCCTTTACAGCAACAACCAGGAGGTGTCTGAGGAAAGATCACAGCGCTTAAATATTACTGAAGACATTCTAATGGTTTTTCATGTGTCAAATTTACAGGCTCTTAGGTTTAAGCCGTAAAAGCACTTTTGTTATGGTTAGGAAAAAAAGTTGGTTTAGTTAAATTACATATAGTACATACATTGTAAGCAGGGGCAGATCCAGAACATCTTCCATTTGGTGGCAAAGGGGAGGGGGCAAGTTTATTTATTTATTTGTTTATTTATTTAGCAGGGACAGTGCACATTAATGAACATCTCTGTAAATATGCCAATATTATCAAAAAAGCTATTTTTCAAGTTGTCTTCACTGTGTGGTGTTGGAGGTACAGTACACAGGAATCCCCATATATACAATATGTAAAAGGATTTAGCAAGAGATCCACAAAGATACTGAAAAAAAGACTATATATATATATATATATATATATATATATATATATATATATATATATATATATATATATATATATATATATATATATAGTCTTTTTGTATGTATGTATGTATATATTATATTTATATTATATTTATTATACATTTGTTTATTTTTTATTTAATCTTTATTTAACTAGATAAAACCCATTGAGATCAGGATCTCTTTCACAAGGGTGACCTGGCCACGAGGTCAGCAGCACATGTCATAAGAACAGTTATGAGGACGTGACAGTATAGATTAAAACTTAAAATTTTAGAGGTGCAATAGTGTTGTCAACAAGAAGTTCAGGAGCTAAAACACAACAGCAAACAATAATTTAAAATTTAAAAACATAGGCATTATCCAATGGTCTCAGCTGTCTGTCCCTCAGGATAGAACGGAAGACTCCATGTGGAATAACTTCAGAGTTTTAGTTTAGTCTGTAGAGTATTCCATGCCGAGGGGGCAGAAAAGCTGAAAGCTCTTTCTCCAAATTCAGTCCTTACCCAAGGAACAGATAAAACAAGTGTAGTGCAAGAATGCAAGGCATAACAGCTGCTTGTTTTCTGCAATAAAGTGCACAACTAAGGAGGAATCGAGCTTAAAAGAGCCTTAGAAACTAGGGTGAGCCAATGTGCACTCAGAGAAGGCAAGTTCGATTTCAGATATCTATTATCCATAAAGTTGTGATAGTGTTTATTATATAGTCCCATAGATGGTAGAGGTTTCTATTATTTGTACTAACAGTTGCAGTAGTAGTATATCCACTGTTAACACTTGTACTTGTAGTAGTTATATTAACAGTTATGGACGTTTGTTCTAGCTATGGGTAATTCTGCTAGCACCAGCTGTTCTACTTTTTAACAGTTCTAATTCAGTTTGCTGTGCATCCATGTGTCTCCCCCTATGCCCCCCCTCCCCCAATCTCTCTCTCTCTCTCTTTAACCTTCTCTCTTTAACCCTAACTGGTCAAGGCAGACGACCATACTCCAGGAGTCAGGGTCTGCTCCAGGTTTCTGTCTGTTAGAAGGAAGTTTTTCCTCGCCACTGTCACCAAGTGTTTGTTCCTGGAGGATTCTGTTGGGTTTCTGTAAATTGGCTCAAGAGTCTGGTTTCGACCAGCTCTAAATGTAAAGTGTCATGAGATAATTTTGTTATAATTTGGCGCTATACAAATAAAATTTGATTGGTTGGTTGATTGGTTGATTGATTGATTGATTAATTGATTGATTGATTGATTGATTGATTGAAATATAATTTACAGTGGTGGATGAGACAGCTGCAGCCATTGACAAATCTCAGTGCCAAATAAAAAATAGTGTCCAAAGTGGAGACATAAGTCCCCATAGTCGAGAATGGGCAAGAAGGTCGCTGTCACTAATTTCTTTTCTGACCCTGAGAGAGAAGCAGGTTCTTTTTCTGAAGAAGAACCTAAGCTTCACTCAAAGTTTAGTGACCAGATTATTTATATGGGCTTTAAATGAAAGCTCCTGATCTAGGATAAAACCCAAGTACTTGTAATTTAAAACATGCGCTATAGGTTTTCCTTTGGATGTTGTAATATTGGCAATGTTCTGTGGTAGCCCCTTTGCATGAGCAAAAACCATGAGCTTGGTTTTATCTGTGTTTAAAACCAAGTTAAGATCATGTAAATGAGACTGGATAAGCTTGTTAAAAACTCCAAAACCTGAGTGAGTGAATGTAATGGTATGTATCAACACACTAACCAAGTGTTCTTAATGTTTAACAGAAAACAATGTTCAAGAAAGAAAAATATTAAAATCAAAATGAAAATATTCCATTCCAAGTAAAAGTTCTGCTGTGAAACAAATGACAGAGTTAGTTATATAGTTATAGGTCTACGCCTGATTGTGAATCATTTTGTTTGATCACACCTTAGCAGATATTTGTTTTGAAGGCCTGGATCTATCTCTAACCTGAACAAAGTGTTATCAGCGCCTAAACCCAACCTGAACTATACAATTAATATGACTCTAGTTCTGAGAGGCATAGTAGCTGTAAAATAATGTAATGTATCTGAAAATGTTGATATGAAACATATTTTTGGTTTAAAATGTTGTTTGTGAAATATGCAGTGACAATATTGTCTTGAACCAGACACAGACTACCGTTTTCAACTTTAGCAATGTCTTGATATTGAAATTCACCTGAAATTCATGTGGAGTTGGCAGTAAAATGCTAATGAAAGCCTTATATTTGCTGTCCTGACATCCTCCACGACCACACTGAGCATACAGCACATCCAGTGAATTCTGCTGTGTGTGTTTGTGTTCACACACAAAAGAAACACATTACTGTTAGAGTTGGCACAAAGAAGAATATTTCTCTGAACGACCACAGCTAATTCACCAGTTGCTTTCCTTGAAACTCCACAACCCCCGCCCCCATCGGCAGCTCAGCTCATCCATCTCCCTCCACTGTGGAAGATAGAAGACAGACAAGATGGATGGGGGTTTGTGTAGACCTAAACCACCCGCTCTAACCACCCACCCTCAGTCTTTTGTACTGTTTTACTATCTTTCATCTTCTTCTGCTATTCTTTCCATGGAGCAACTTGTGCTGAGGTGCTGTGAGGAGATCTTTGCTAGGCTTTTTGAGAAGACAAGGTGGGATGAGGTGGGGAATTGAGGAGTGGATAACCTCTTCAGAGCCGGTGGAGTTTATCTTTTGAGAGCTATTTTATTTTCTTCTCAGCCATACACTCATCTGGCTCCCATAAGTCCACAGGAGGATTAAGGACAGCATTTAGCCTAACAGGTGGAGGGCTGGCACAGCACAATCAGAAGAAAATAACAGGGAGGGAAAAGAAACAGAGGGAGGTAGAGGCACAGAGCAGCAAATATAGCGACAGAGTGCTGTAGATAAGAGGATACTGGACGAGAGGAGAAGGTGTGAAAGGGAAAATGACAGGGAGAAGGAGTGTATGGAGGGCCCCATGGAGCGCCAAAGTACTGCCACCTTGCTGATGAGAGCCAGTTTTAGGAAATAGGACACACTCAGTGCAGTTCTGGCAGGGGACCACTAAACCCTCAAATCCCCACCTTCAAACCCTGCAGGAAAACACACCCCTCTGTTATGTACTCGACCGATGAAAGCGACGATGTGGGGTTTCTTGATCTGCCTAAGACTTATTTTCATTGTTTATTTTTAACTTCATACCTTTTGTTAAGCAGTTGTGAAGTGTACCTGCACATGGCAAAAACATACTTGCATTAGCTGATGAATCACTGGGAACATTAAATCTTATACAGTCAAAGTGACCTTGAAAAGTTCAAAGGTAATGCATTTAACCACTTCAATCAAGGTTCAAGTCACATTGAGTCGGTATTCACACTATAGAGAAATGAACAGGAAACAATGGACGCATTAGGAGGGTGAGAGCAGCTTCTTTTCAATAGTTAGAAGGTACATTTACTCAAGTTCTACACTTTAGTTACTAGTTAATCTTAAAATGAACATTTTACAGGATGGATTTTACTTTATAATCTAATGGCAACCTCCAGGGCTGAAAAATGAATCCATTGCGGAACTATCAAAATGAGCAGTAAACTGAATGTCCACTGAGGACAGGGTCAAAACAGGAGTCAATCCTCATAGACCCCCATGTTAACATGACTACCTTTAGTGCAGAAAAATGCGTACATCCTGGTACAGAAAATAGTTTGGGTCTTTGAAGCTCATTTTCCCCACTGTAACAACTATATAGGAGGTGCGTTTCAATATAACTCACCTGTTAAGATGATCCAAAGCTGAAAAGTTAATCATTATTAAAGTATCAAATTGACAGATGAGTCTTCTATGCTGTTCCATGCTAAGTTGGAAGCTCAAAATTGAGCTTTTGTTTATTGAATAAAACTTGATTTTGCTCCCAGACAGGTTGCTCTACTGTTGTTGTTTTAAGCAGTTACACTAACAAGACCATGAGAGGATTTTTATCAGGAATGTTTCCGGTAGTTAATTGCAATAACCTGCATAACTTAGCTGCATTAGCCAATGTTAGCATTAATTCATTTTATATGGTCTGTTTAACCTACTAATTAGCTCAGGTTGCACAATTAGTGTGTTTATACATTTCATGACTTTCATATTACTGTAATCAAACTGCATTAACAGGGTTTATTAAGTAGCTGAAATGACTTAATTCTGTTTTTTCTTACACTGTTAATGTGGTCTGTGTTTTCACTCTCTTCTCCAATGCTAGCCATTTGTTTCCATCGAACCAACACACAAAGCTCATGACAAGCATGTATAGCCTTAGAAACTGCAGTTCACAAACCAGTGTGCGGACAGTATTTACATAGCCTACACTGTTAGACGAACAGTCTTTACAAATGCAGCACACTGGTCAAGGTGAAAGCAGTTATCAGTCTGTTTGGCTTCTCCTGTTTTACAACGTAGTCTTTATCATGTTTCAGATGTCCATGAGGTGTTCACAGGTTCACCAGTGTCATCAGTGTTCACCACCACATTTAGACCTGTCTTTCAATGCATGTTAAAATTTTCACTTTCAATCTGCACTTGAATGTCATTTTACACCTTCATTATACTTCATTTGACTTCATTACTGCACTTGTTTTTAGGTTGAAGTTTTGTTTTAATAATGTTTGATGTTATGTTATGCTTTTATTTTCTGTAAAATGACATTGGGTGACTTGAAAGGTGCCACTAAATAAATTATTATTATTATTATTATTACTTCCGCCAAGGAGGTTATGTTTTTGCCAGGGTTTGTTTGTCTGTCTGTTTGTCTGTCCGTTAGTGTGCAACATAACTTAAAAAGTTATGGACAGATTTTGATGAAATTTTCAGGGTTTGTTGGAAATGGGATAAGGAAGAAATGATTAAATTTTGGTGGTGATCGGGGGTGGGGGGGCCCACAGGGGGGCCCATTTCCAACAAACCCTGAAAATTTCATCAAAATCTGTCCATAACTTTTTGACTTATGTTGCACACTAACGGACAGACAAACAAACAAACAAACAAACCCTGGCAAAAACATAACCTCCTTGGCGTGGGGGGGCCTACGGGGGGGGGGCCACTGATCAGCCTTGGCGGAGGTCTGCGCTCTCCGAGTGCTTCTAGTTATTATTATTATTATTATTATTATTATTATTATTATTATTATTATTATTATTATTATTATTATTATTATGCACCTTATAGTTTAATTATACAGGTTTTTTTTCCAAGTCTGTGTTTATACCTCTAATTGATTATGTATAATGTATTTGTTTAATTCTAATTTTTACCTCCGCCAGAAGGTATTGTGACCGCTTTGCTTTGTGTGTTTGCGTGTTTGTTTGCATGTTTGTTTGTTAGCAGGATAACTCAAAAAGTTATGGACGTATTTTCAGGAAATTTTCAGGAAATGTTGATACTGGCACAAGGAAGAAATGATTGGGGGGGGGCAGATCTGTCTTGGCAGAGGTCTGCGCTGTCTGAGTGCTTTACTTGTTATCTATCTATCTATCTATCTATCTATCTATCTATCTATCTATCTATCTATCTATCTATCTATCTATCTATCTATCTATCTATCTATCTATCTATCTATCTATCTATCTATCTATCTATCTATCTATCTATCTATCTATCTATCTATCTATCTATCCATCTATCTCTTTAACAGGTATACCCTCCCCCTCTTTCCCAGCCTTATCTATCATTTGTTACTTCATGTATGCATACCTGGTTCATCTGCATACAGAAACTAGAATCTCCACTGGACTTGACACGGTGCTGTTTTAAATGTGTTCTCATATGAACTCTGTATGTATGCACTCTTACACTTTGTCTGCTCTTCTAACAACTTCCTTTTGTCTTTACTACAGTTCCACTTCAACCCTGCACAATCCATCCTGGTAATGGAAGGAGAGGACCTGGAAAACATGAACACCGCTGTGAGGAAAGTTTCCTACATAAATTCCCGCCAGTTCCCGACCCCAGGCATCAGACGTCTGCACATCTCCACCACTGTCCAGTACGTACAACACTTCTTTGCCCTTAATTGCATAGTTTTTCTTGCCTTTAAGTGCACTATTCCATCAGTATTCCTGCGTTGTCTTCCTTCACGGTCCCTTCATATTGTCTCTGTATCTCCTATTTAAGATATGAAGAGGAGTGTTAACCCATCTCAACACATCTGTTAAGTGTTAAGGAAACACAGCAGATATCACACCCTGACTGATACACAATTCCCTCCTCTCACATTGATCTCAGCTCCTCCTCATCCCCGTCTTCTCTTTCTGCTTCTTCTTTTCCTCCACTGTCACTTGCCTTTGCCTTTTATACACCATTTTCTGTTCCCTGCTGCCACCGGGGGCCAGTTTTTTTTACATTTTTATGTCATGTTTTAATAATTCTGCTTGGGTTTTGCCAGAGGAATGAGAGAAAGAGAGATGCAAAAAAGAGGGAGATTGGGCGAGAAGAAGCAATGAAGAGAAAGAGAGAGAGAGAGGGAGAGGGAGAGAGAGGCTGGCTGGTAAAACAGCCTCCCTCGGCGGGTTTCCATTAAAATTCATGATTGTTTTAAATATATGTAGCCCCCTGCAGCACAGCCCTGGGGGTTCACTCTCCACCCTCCTGTTGAGTTCGATGCACGGCTGCGGGACAGAGAACTACAACAAACAACAGAATTAAGCGTGTGTGTGTGCATGTGTGTGTGTGTGTGTGTGTGTGTGTGTGTGTGTGCTTCTGGTGATGAAGCACAGTCATCGTAGCTACAAGCATACCGATTATCAAGGAATACATTATGCTAATGGTGGCTAGGCTTGCATCATAGCTAAATGCTGTTTAAATTAAGTTTTTCTCACAGACTGCTGACTGGTCTAGTAGTTGCCATAGCTGTGTTTGTGCTATGTGTGCATATGAAATGAAAGCAGCACTCGCACATACACACACAGATATGCGTGGTGCGAAACAGGGCGTCCGTTCCGTAATATTTAGCTGCTACTTTGTTTTTCTTACCTACATTGAGGGCAGAATATTTCCTCACTCACACTCTGAGAGCCTCGAACTCAGCCTTCTGCTATAACACGTCAGCAACTGTTTACAAAACACGCACTGCAAACCATGTCGCTCCATGCAAATAAACAGAGATGTTAAATTAATTCTTGCAGTGCAATTAAAGGAGCTTTTTTTGCTGATGCCTAATAACTGCAATTACTGCAGGCAGAAAATAATTAGGCAAACAAGCACTAATTTTTTTGCCACAGCCCCTGTCGGCTCACTCGTCATATTTGAACTCATTATTTTGTATTTTTATATTTTTCACAAAGAAACAACAAAAGTGTTTTTAATCAGTGCTTAAAGATTAATTATACACATACATGCTTTAGTTACATTACATCTTTATCATAAACATTCCTTTGGCTTTGAACACTGTCTCATTCTCTTATACCGTCATGGGTGCATCTGCATAGCTTTAAGTGAGTCTAACATGGGTGTTTTAGCTAATTAGTTTCGGCTTGAACTTGGATGGAGGCTCTGTACCGGGATTACTGGATGTGTAAGTGACAGGGACAGTAAAGGAGGTGTCAGTAAGTCTCCACACACCCATACACTCCTAAGAAGAGCTGTAATCAGGCAACACAAACACACCAGAGTAGGTGGATCATAAGTAATGTGGCAGGTTTACAAAAATAAAATAAGAATTAGCATATGTATTTGTTCTGCAGCCCAGGCCCTAAGCTCATTGTGATTAATCCAATTGTGTGTAAATACATAGCTTTTGGTTTGGTATTATAGGCTTTAATGCGAATGAATGAACAATCAGTGTAATAATCAATGGTTTGTTGAGTAAAGGTGGGAAAAGATCTCAGCTGGTGATGATATTAACCTCCTTAGACCCAGGAAATTAGCTTGATTGGAAACAGCATGATACAACAGTTTTTTTCTTTCTTTTTTTTTTCAGTTAATGATATATTATACATAAAAGGTAATTTTTTTCTTCCATTTTCAATTTTTTAAGTAATAACCTTTGAATTTACTCTGAGCTTTTATGAATATCTACATGGATAGTATATGAAACAGCATGATGCAACAGTTTTTTCAGATATATTTTTTACAATTTTTATGGAGTGTGTTTTGCAGTGGAGTTGTGTTTTTTCTTTTATGTAAAGCTGTGAAACCCTTGTCCCCTACAGAGGACAAAAATGCATTACTGGGTTTCAGAAGGTTAAGATACTGTACAGCTTTGCTGTTTAGTAACTGTAAAAACTTTCAAATTGTAGCTGAATAATGTTTTCTTTCATTGAATTTATGATTTAATTTGAGTTAAACTTGATGGTACACTAACAGTCATTTAAAACTTAGAGGCAACATTTGGTGGAATTATTTTTATTTTGTTGTCTAAAATGTAAGTTTTGTGTAACAGACAATTACACAGACATACCAACAATGAGAAAACATCAAAAAAAGGTCAAAACAATAACTTAACCTTAACAAAGAAAAGAAAATGATAACTGACAAAACAATGTTTAACACTAGTCAATACCGAGTGTGGCCTCCGTTAGAGTTAATGCAGCCTCTCTAATTAGCCGCCGTATGGTGTCCTGCAGTATCCAGATCCACTCCTCCTGCAGTGCCTGCACCAGTTGTTACCTATTCTGAGGCCGGGGTCCCAGTCACCAACCTGCCTGCCAAGTTAATCCCACATGTGCTCGATGGGGTTCATGTCTGGAGAATAGGCAGGCCATAGCAAGACATTCACCCTGAGAACAGCACAGCAGCCCAGTGCTGATGGGTCCACCTCAGGTGTGGTCTAGCCCATATGCCTGTCGGTCAAACCGGCCTGCCCCATCCCCAAGACCCTCGCGTTCTTCACATGACACACATGGCATTTTGACATGCACTGGAATAACACTGGTGGCCTTTTTAGACCCTTTATAAGGGCTTTCCAAACCACTCCTTAAACTGTACAGATTCATATTGTTTAGTTCTCAAAATACATTTGGTCCACTTTTCCAAAGAGGCCTCAGAGGTGCAATAAATTATGACCAAGAGACAACTCCTCATTTTCTTAAGCAGTCACACACCAAGTGATCAAACAAAACAGATTGTATCAATCCATCCTCCCCACTTACCCAAATATACCAAATTTGGTACTTCAAAGTTTTTAATGACTGTCAGTGTAAAAAAGATGCAGCAACCTCCACGAATGTGAGCGATTTCTATAGGTTTTAGCTTTTTCAGGTTAAATTAAATACTGTACTTCTAAACAGCATCTTCTGAAACACTATTATCAGCAGATCTTAATCCTCATAGGCCTAGAACTATTAAAATAATTTTTTTTCTCTACATTAAGCCTTTCCTTAGTGATTATTCACCATTTGTTTTAGCATTATCCTCTGAGTTTTGCTCTTTTCAGTGAAAATCAGGTATTTTCCTATATTAAATTTACTAACCATGTAGCTGATCATTAAAATTCTGAGTAAATTCAAAGGTTATTACATAAAAATAGAGAAAACTGAAGAAAAATTACTTTTTATGCACAGTATATCATTACCTGAACATTAAAACAAGCATCTACAACCACCAAAACTTCATTTTATCTGAATTATTTAAATGTATTGATAGGATTATTGGTTCATCAGATTTTCGATCAGTAGATGTGTTTGGTCTCTGGTGGCTGTTTAGGTCTTTTAGGGTTAAAAATTAAACCTAAACTACTGACAGAGCAATGACCTCTATGAAAGGCTTCAGAACAAAGTAGACATCTGTGATTATTTACACAAAATGCATTTACGTATGGCATCAAATATGCATATCTGTAATGTCAAAGACAAGAGATAGATTGGATTAGAAGGATGAGATGGATCTGACAAAAGAATCTGGCAATCAAATGTGAGTTTGGGGATAGAAATAAATGTTAAATGTTGCTAGCGAACAGGGAGTCATTATGCACAAAGGCAGTACAGGTGCAGAGACACTAAAACTGTCTGTATTGTTGGCAAATTAATGATTAGATTTTATGGGGAACATTTACGAGGGTTTGTATAAATTACACCGTGTTTTGGCTCCTTGCACTCAAGCACTAGATGAAAATTGAGTAAAGAGCTTGATCATAACTGTGAGTCCTACCTAATGCACAGGTACATATTCAATGCAATTTTTTATTTGGAGTTTTTTGAGGTTAGTAATGATTGTGCTTGAGCTGCAGTTGTGAAGGCAGGAGTTAAACACTGTTGGAATTAGATACAAATGAATAAACTGGAGAGGGTTTTTTTCTTATCCGAGTCAATAGATCCCCATAATGAATCATAGTGCTATGTTTTTCTGTATCTGTTGAATGGTTTCTACTGTGTGTGTGTTGTGTGTGTGTGTGTGTGCAACTCCTGTTTAAAGCAATATATCTGTGTGTGATTTACGTACCAGTTGGTTGTTGTATTCCATCTTGAACACACACCAGCAGAAACCATTCTCCTCCACTGAGTTAATAAGGCTTAAAAAGCCTGAAACATGGCTTCCCACCGTACCATTCGGTATCTGCTGGAGGAACAGAAATCTCCAACGGAAGCGGACAGTGTCGCTCTGCACAAATAAACAGAGATGTTAATTAATTCCACCAAATGCAATTAATTTTGTTTCCGCTGACACCTAATAACTGCAATTACTGCAGGCATCAAGAAATAAAAGTAACCAGTGCAAATCTCTCCAACAGCCCTTTTAGGCTCCCCTGTCATATTTCTTTATAATTAAGTTGGATCGGCTCCAGGTTTTTTTGCAGCTCGGCGGGCCCACACAGCAGCCATCTCCCTGCATCACTGAGTTTGTATCTCCCACTGCTCACAACAATGGCTTAGTGCCCAAACAACCAAAGACATGCACCACCATCAGTCGCCACAAGAAAGAAGAGCAGAGATTACATGATGCCCTGAAACCTGTTTTTGTCTCAAACTGTGGCTTCAAACAACGAACTGCAGAGGATTAGACCCACAGCTTGGATGTTCACAAAGATGTCAGAACAAGTTTTAGGGACTTTGAAAACATGGCTGTAAATAAATGTGGATTTTTTTCTTTTTCCTCTTTTTTTTTTTATATCAAACAGCGCCAAAACAGTGTCAAGACAGAAACTGAAGGAAGCAAATTGGTGCAATTTAACAACCTACATGACAGCTGTGTACAAGTCAGTCTATGTGAGAATTTCATACATGAAAAATGACTTTATGCATGGTCAGTCATGCAAAGCTAACATATTTAGACAAACCTACATGATTTTTTTTTTACGCCATTTCTTTAATTTAAACAAACCACGACGCAGCCAGAAATAGGAAGGCATATGGCGCTTTAGCATGTGGATTTATGCATCGCAGGTGTATTTTCATACCAGAATCTAGCTGAGCACATACTGGGTGCAGTCTTATTCAGTGAATCTTACAGCTCAGGTTTCAGTGCAGGAAATGCTTGTTATAATGCTTGTTAACAGTGCTTGTTATTATTTTCTCCAGCAGCCGGTTACAGAGCTACAGTAGGGAGAGAAAGCATTGATGTCCCTCCCACTGACAGATGTTTGTGTGCTTGAAAGGCCTTCGGTGAAATGTAAAAACGGAAATCTGGTTGTTTGTTCAGCTTTCACAGCTTATAACAGCCCCCTCCGTTTCCTCTCCCACTTCTACCGCCACAACACCACAACCTCACACCACCACCCTCTCTGTGTCCTCCTCTCATATTAATGTGTCTTGTTTTCCTTTTGATTGATGTGTAATTTGCAGTTTTTGTGCCTTGTGTACAGGAATATCAAATAATACATCAGTTGCACTCAGTCAAATGTCTGCTCTCATTTGTGTGAATTTGTACTGGATGTGTTGACACTAAACATGGCAGATGTGTGTATATGCTGCCTGTGTGTCTGTGCTGTGAGTTCACAGCTTGCTAGCTTAAATCCTAGAGAGCCGATATGTGTCCATCCATTCAGTGGTTGCCAGTGGATCCTGTGCATTTAAACACGTGCTATCACACTCCGACAGGCAGCCAGGGAGGCACACATGCATGTATGAAAACACAGCAGGCACACTGCTGCAGGCCTGTGTCTGCTGCCTGAACACCGACAGAGCATTTTACCCCCGTAAATAACTGCACACACAGTGATGCGGATTTGGACTTAACCAGCAATGATTAACAATAGGTTCTGGTGCGGCTAAGAAGTCCTGTTTGGTGTCGATAAGATTTATTACCTACAGCTACAGTTCAGCATTCTGATGATGGACAGATATTTTGCGGAACCTTTGAGAGCTATCTAAGTGTTTTATCCATTTCAGTCCATTGTTTGAAACCAGGTGTTATGTTTTCTTCATCATCCTGTGATGCACAACTTCAGCTACAGCTTTTATGTAGGACCATCTCTTCACCGAATAGGATGATTCACTATGAAAATACATACTCCTGATACTCGGTGTAAAGTTTAAACACTACATCCGCATTTTAGTTGAAGGTTATGTTTAATTTCATGCTATTGTGAGTCAGAAACTCATTTTATAACTGTGTGGCTCCCAGAACTTAAATGTTATTTCAACTTATATGTGGATTCTATGAAAAGGTATTGTACGTTGAAGGTTGCTGGGCATTAAGGTTAAAACTAAAAAAAAAAACAGAAAAAGTGGTAGAAATGTTAAATGTTTCTAAGTATTGCAAGACTTCAGTGTGAATGGGGGAAATTTAAGTGTTCATTCTTTTATCCAAACCCTTGAGAGAGTCATGGGGGTGCTGTAGTCTGATGAAGGTGGGGTTCATCCTGGACGTGTCAGTAGTTCATCACAGGGCTGATTTATACAGACCAACTCACATTCACACCTATGGGTGATTTACACTGACCTGTTAACCTACTAAGGTGCACGTCTTTGGACGGTGGGAGGAGTCCGGAGCGCCTTGAGGGAACCCACATAGACACATAGAGAACAGAAGTCCACACAGAACTGCACCACAGTAACTTTAACACCTGCATAGCGTCTGAGATCAGATGAGATCAAGAGTGTTCAGGACCGTGTATTTGAAGCAATACAGTGAAAGGCTTTTTTACATTTCTACAAAACAATGTTCACTTTTGATTTTAACTGACCTGAAAACCACCAAAACCATGGTAACAGAATTGCTATTTGATTTTCAGTGAGATTCTAATGGTTGCATTAACCCACGTACAGTCTTTATTCTCTTACTAATAGACACTGTCAGACTGAACACCACCCCTCCCACCTGTTTTTGTGCAGGTGTTTTGGTGAAGACACTTGCATCACCATCCCAGACATTGATGCTGTGGTTATGGTGCTGCAGCCAAGCGAGCCCAGGATCACCATCACAGGAGTGGAGAGGGTGAGCTGGCCAGCTACGGACTTCAGAGCCCCAGAGGGAATATCTCTGTTCCAGGACCTCCACATCATCAGCACAGTGACCAGGGCTGACCCCACTCCACATCACGCAGGTAGGGCTGCCGGGGTGGGGGGGTTGGGGGACTGACTGAAACTGTATCAGCTTGTTTGGAGATTCTGGATAAAAGAGACCTTTTAAACACAAACTTATCCACCAAGATTATTTAACCAGGATCAATCCATCAAACTGGATTTCTATAGTGGCTTTCATACAGATAAGTGCAGTTCAAGGTGCTTCAAGAATGGAGTCGATAAAAAGAGAACCAATGTAAAATGCAATAAAGGGAAAAAGTAGGTTTAAAAAAAATTGATAAATGAATAGCAACATTAAAAGAAACAAGTGAATGTGATGAGACTGACATAATAAAAATCATAAAAAGTACAATAAAATGAAACTTTACAGCTTAAGAACAGAAAATTCAGCGAATACAATTATGTAAATAACTAGCATGTTGACCTGTGGGGATCCACGGGTTCTAGATGTGGTAGTTTTTCTGCTGTTGTGTATTCATGCAGTGCAGGCAGTCACCAATCAAAGCGTTCTGGCCGTAGCAACGTGATTGTAAGGCTGAATCCCAATTCACCCTTTGGCCCTCCCCCTTACTCCTACCCCTCTGTTTTGCATGTACACATGAAGGGGTAGTGTTGTCCCAACTCTCGATTAGACAGAGGGGAAGGGCTAAGGCGGGGGGCTGTGTAGCCCTCGAAACAGAGATTTTCCAGGACCACACCATGAATGGAGGGGTAGTAGAAATTTCCCATAACTCTGTTTGAATCATTGGCAAGATGGAGGTAAACAGCCAAAAAGTGCAGCTGTGTGATGAAAGAAACACACAAATGAACATATTTTCTTCGTAAACAACTTAATCATTTCATTGACCATTTAATGCCATTTCAGTGTGTTATAGATCACATTTCTGCGGTTTATAGTTGATAGCCGCAAAAAGATGACCAAAGCCCATGCAACAGAGATGGTAACAGCTACTGACGGCATGATGAATACTTTCAGAAACAAAGTTTTCCCATCCGTTCATAGCGGCATCGATGACTGCTGCTGATGTAACAGGTCACAAAGGTTTGTCCCATTTCATAGGAGAATGTTTCAACCCCTACCCCTTGCAACTCTGTTTCAAGGGGTGGTGTCAAGTGCAAGGGCCAAGGGCCAAGGGCTAAGGGTAGGGGGGAGGGCTAAGGGCTGAATTGGGATTGGGCCTAAGGCTATTGTATTCCAAAATTACTAATATCTCCCAAAATATTGGTCCTATCAAATTGCCGTTTTCCAAATACATAAGTATACCAAACTGCAGCAGTCAGCTCTTTCCAGATTTTGTGTGAATCCCCGGACACACACCCACACACTCAGAGGCCACTTGGCTTTTATAACGTAGATGACAATAAGACATTAGCAATAAATTTAAAAAAAAACAAAACTTTGCTGTGGAGACAAACTTCAACCCTGAGTTTAACTAATAATAAAACTTGAATATATCTCTCAGGTTGAATCTCACAGCTAAATATTTCAGCAGTTTTTCACAGTGATAATGTGTTCAGTCATTTACGAAGCCCCATAGCCTATGCAGTGCCACCTGTCTTGCAATCAAAACAGCCCTTCAGAGAGAAAGCTGCACACTGCATAATGCCTTATGAAGCTGCAAATCAGCAGCAGCCAGCGTTTCTTTCATCTGGTATGTCTGCAAACACCGTGAACCAGAGAAAACAAAAGTTATGCCTTTGCTTTCACTCTGAATAATGCTCCAACATGGTAGGGGGTAGAGATGATTAAAGCCTATGTGAGTCCATTTGACTTAGGATGATGCGCTATTTGTATCTTCCTTCTCCTTATCCTATTGTGTGTTTCCACATAGAGCTATACTGTTACACCCTCAGATAAAGCTGAGCACAAGTAGTAATCTGCAGTGTAAGCTAGAGCCTTTTGTTCCATGCGACTCTGCTGGCCTTGCCAATATGTTAAGTCAATTTCCTGCCGCACAGCCCTGCAGAGCCCACTGCTCTCCATTTAGGTGTAGGTATCAGTTTCTCCACTGCTGCTATACGGTGTCTTATCTGTCGATGTGCAACCGCAGACGCCTTCCTGCTGAGTAAGACCTGCACCTACCAGACGAACGTTTCTCCAGGTCACACCGCCTTGACCACCAGCAAATGAATATGACATTTAAATCCTGGCAGCTCTAGTCTTGTCCGGCGATCTGACCACAGAGGCAGGAACGGTTTTGACGCGGCGCCTGGCCCCGGCCGTGGGCCCCGGCGCTTTGCAGCCAATTAGAAACAGATAAGCAGAGCGAGGGAGGTTTTAGCCCTCCATTGTGCGTAATGCGGCGCACGAAGAAGAGCAGAAAGTGGCATTGCTTTCAGGAGTCTGTGGAGCTCTTTCTGCTGGTGAAATAGAGACTGCAGCTGGGGGGAAGAGATTAGCTGGGAGCCAGAGACAGAGAAAGGAAAAGAAAGAGAGAGGGAAAATGTAGAGAGAGAGACAGTGTGTGGGGGAGGGAGGTGCAATGAAGTTCCATAATGAGCAGATTTTGTGTCCTCTCGAGGCTTAAGGGATTCAAGATAAATCACATATTTCTTTTGCGCGCCATGCAATAAGTTTCTGTTGGACCCGGTTAATCACCCCCTCACCCTCTTCCATGCTTTGTCTCACCGTGTCATTCATTTGTCTTTTTATTGAGTCAGATTTCGGCAACTGCTCCTCATACCACAGTATCCTTTAAAGGGCTTATTATGACAACTTTACTCAGAGCCAAGGTCATCAATTCTTCCTTAAACTCATCATTTTTAATGCTCAGTATTTTGACCCATTTGCTTTCAGGGTCATCTCTTGTTCTGCATCCTTTAGTCTGCTTTGCTTTAGTATTTTTTTCCCCCCTCTGATTTTTCTCTTCCAGTCCAGTTCCAGGGAGTCCAATTCAAGTTTATTTGCAAACCACCCACACTGTGAAATCAGTGTTGACTGTGCGATCACAGGACAGTCCAGCACTCAAACTGTACTTTGAGTTTTTGCTTGTGTCAGCTATTTTCCACTTCTTTATATATTTCAAGGCAGCGTTTACCACAAAACGGGGCTCCACACATAAATATAAGCAACTGTGATTAGCCTAAAATCCCACCACAAGCTGTCTAAATATAACAACCAGTTAATCAATGGAAGAAAATCCAGTTTTAATGATGTCTTTTCTGTCTGCTCTTCTACAATTAAAGGCATATTTTCAGCAAGTTTACTCTAGGTTTAACAGAAATCCACATTAAGCTACATTATATTACTAGTCTGCAGTGAAAACCTGCTTGAAAAGAAAAGAAAAAAAAATTCACCCCTCCATCACTACTAACATTTGCATAGTATTTCATATTCAGCTGATTGAAAAAAGGGACTGTTATCATACATTTTTAAGTTGCACTCTAAACCATCTGGTAAAATTTAATCTAATATTTATTTGTTTCATTCTGCTTTTCTGTCCAATAAATTATGAAGTAAATATTGAATGTTTTAACTGTTAAAAGGCTGCATCTTCGTTTAATTATTACTAAATATTTCTGCCATGTAAATGAGCTAAAGGAAGGTAAGTTATACAAAGTTCATGTTGCGGAGAGTGTAACCTCAACCCTCTCATGCATGAATTTATATATAAATATATTTTTCCTTAGATACATACATTCCCTCCATACATTTTTCAAAAAGTTAGTTACATATCTACTCTGAATATGACTACATATTATGTGAAAACTAGGAAAATGTAATGGGTTTCAATGATCTACCCCAAATATTTTTATTAATCAATCAATCAAATTTATTTATTTATTTTATATTGTATTAAATTTTTTTATATAGCGCCACTTAATAGCAAAAGTTATCTCATTACACTTTACATTTAGAGCTGGTCGAAACCTCTTAAGCCAATTTACAGAAACCCAACAGAATCCTCCAGGAGCACAGACTTGGTGACAGTGGTGAGGAAGAACTACTTTTTAACAAGTAGAAACCTGGAGCAGACCCCGACTCCTATGGCGAAGACACACCAACCCGATTTTTGGCGGTCAGATGCTGTCGGGCAGTCCGGCAAGGTCAGCGACATGAGTCTGGTTGGTGTGTTCTCTGCAACTGGCCGTCGTTAATGCCGTCGCCAGTCTTTTCGGCTGATTCAACATGTGTAATCGGCTACTACCTGTCGTTCAGTCTGACCAATCTGATTGGTGGAGGGATAGCCTTTGACTAGTGAATCAATGATCAAGAAGTTTCCGTGTGACTACAGCTATGCCTAGGTACTTCACACTGTTATTGTCTTCTGTAATAGGCCATTCACTGCTTGTATTGTATCTGAATGAGTGCCAGTCATTCATTCCATGGAGTCAACACTGTTAGCATTGTTAGCATAGTGTTTCTCCTTAGTTTTCAGCTGTGACATATTTCTTCTTCCACAAGAAGAAACCTGAGAGCTGACAACACCAGTATCTTCTTATTACTAGCCATCCATTCAACAAGTACAACAACCCTTCTTGACTACTCAACACTGTCTGCTGACGACTGACAACAGTGAGCTCTGTGTTTAGAGAGATGTTCCGTCATTTTCCAGTTTTACATCTCGCGCAGGTGCAGAACGAACACTGAAGTCAGTAGTCCAGGGGTGTCCAATCCTGGTCCTGAAGGGCCAGTATCCTGCATGTTTTAGATGTGTCCCTCTTCCAACACACCTGATTCAAATGATAAGCCTATCATAAAGCTCTGCAGAAGCCTGAGAACAACTGTCAGGTGTGCTGGAAGAGGGAAGCATGTAAAACATGCAGGATACCGGCCCTCGAGGACTAGGATTGGATACCCCTGCAGTGGTCGATTTGGTGTGTTCTTCACACTTTTTTGACTGTGTCGGGGAGCCAACTGTTTCGTTGGGGTACTTTTTCTGGTGATGATTGGCAGTCGGGTTGGTGTGTCTTCGCCTTTAGAGGATGGTCGTCTGCCTTGATGAGTTGGTGTTAAAGAGAGAGGTTAAAGGAAAAGAGAGAGAGAGATTGGGGAGGGGGGAAAGAGGGGAAATAGGGGGAGACACATGGATGCACAGCAAACTGCAGTACAACTGTTAAAAACTAGAACAGCTGTTGCTCGTATAATTACCGATAACTAGAACAAATATCCATAACTATTAATGCTACTTCTCCAAATACAAGTATTAACAGTGGTTATACTACTACTGCAGCTGGTAATACAAATAATAGAAACCTCTACCATCTATGGAAATTAGTTGTAATGTAAACACTATCACAACTATATGGATAGCATAGACTTTGTCTTTTAGGTATCCCCATAAAAAAAGTCTAGTGGTGTGAGGTCTGGCGAATGCGGATGGTATTCAACGAAAGCGCTCTGTCCAATCCACCAATTCACCAGACCTCACACTACTAGACTTTTTTTATGGGGATACCTAAAAGACAAAGTCTACACTATGAGACCTGCAACAGTCGCTGAATTGAGAGCAGCCATTAAACGTCAATGTGCACAAATACCAAGGGAATTGTTTTGAGATGTGTGCAGTTCCATTGCTTCGTGTTGTCAGCTGTGTCTGGACCAAAATGGATGTCAGTTTGAGAACAGGCGGTGACAAAACAATAAAATGATGTTTGTAAATTCTGTTACATTTTGAAAATTAAATGAATTTTAATAAACACCTACTTTATAATGATTTAAAGTGTGTATACATTTTTTGGGACACCCTGTATTAGTATGCTTTGTGTATGTTTGTAGAGCTGAGTTTTACTATGTGTTTATGTATGTTTGTAGTGCAGATAAATGGCTGAAATTTCTATTTTCTGTAACTTCTGCTGCTGCTGTCTTGGCCTGGACACTCTTGCAAAAGAGATTTTTAATCTCAATGAGTCTTTTTCCTGGTTAAATAAAGGTTAATAATAACTACTGGTAAACGCTGTGTGGGTTGTGTGGGTTGTTTGGTTAGTTCATAGGCAGTGCTGAGGGTAGGATGCTGCACACAGGGTAAGGAAAGAAGTTGTTTTGGTTACACATATGCCCATAAGGAAGCGTGTCGTGGTATTAAATGGGCTAAATCCCTACAAACTAAAATGACACAAAAAGACATGTGTCTTTATCGTAACTTGTCAATTTTTAGTGTGTAGTTGCAGCTCAGAGGTTGTGGTTCTTTCACACAGCGAAGCGAACGTTCAAAGTGATAAAGCTCAGATAGCCGAAGGAAGGAGACTGACAATCCTGCCACAGTCAGACAGAAATATTCACCCTTATTCCGGCACAGTCTGTCCAGTGAGCCAGACTAAGTGACATGTGTGAAACTGCTAAAGCTGAACATGTACATGAATGTGACTGCGTGTTACTTGCCAGACAGCCGAGTAGCCAATCATGTGTATCACAAGCAGCGGGTTACAATCGGCCAATACATGTGCGACTCCCGTGCTCTGCCTGACCTACAGTAATGTAAGCTTCATTATTTGCACTTATGCTTAAAGAATTAGTCACTTAAAGTAACAACAATCAACCACAAGATGCATTGATAAAAAGACCTCTCCACACAGAAACAACAGAAGCATCTTTTCACCAATTATCTTACATTATAGTTTGCTGCCTTCTTTCTTTCCTCTACCTCATCCCTACCATCTCCCCAGAGACCACCACCCCCAAAACATACACATCACACTGCCTACCTCTTCCTCCATGGGGAGACAGTTAAATGGGCATAGCCGGTTCACTCCCAAGGGACTGTACAGTTAGAGAGAAGGCTGGATAGCAGTGAGAGGTGGAAGGTAGTGCTTAGCAGACTGTCGAAGATCCCCAACAGCCACCAAGCGCTGTTGTGATGGGAGCTGTCAGAGGGGACTTGTTACCACATCGGCTCACAGCAGTGTCTGTGTTGGGGGGGAGCTGATGAATAACTGGAGTCTGCAAATAGGGGAATGTGTGTTGTCCTGTGCTGTTTGAAAAATGGGTATTCAAAGTGTCTGGGTTTTCTCCCAGACTTGTTCGACTTGTATGACTGAAAATGACATGACAGAGATGTTCACAACAGACATGGAATTGTTTATTTGACTGAAGGTGCATTCACCTATCAGAGAAAAGAGAACAAAGGCATCTGGATCAAATATTCAGACTCGCTTTCTGTGAATTGTGTGTCTGTGTCTGGCTGTAGCACGTCGACCTGGAGTACTGGAGGAGATCATTCATAACTTGGACTACTGTGATATCCTGGTGTTGGGAGAAGAGCTGAGGCCAGACCAGGAGTCTCTTCAACTGCAGCGTAGTGCCCTGCTCGGAAAACACCTCGATGCTACCAACTCCACCTCTGGCATGTCCGTATATGGTAGGTTTCTATGGTAACAACATCCCAGGCTTCTGTTCATAGCTGGCTGGTTATCATGATAAGACTTACTCATATGAACCCTAAGTATTAATGAATCTAAATCTGTATTCTATATTAACTCATAAAGACCCAAACATCCACCACCGACCAACACCATTGACTGATCTGAACCGTTGAATACCTGTTGATCCACTAATCCTATCAATGCATGTAAATAACTGGTGTAAAATGCAGTTTGTCATCTTTTCATGGTCATCAGATATGACCCATTTGGACATTCAGAGGCTCCGCAGTGAACGTGGAAACACCATCATACTCTAAAACACTAAAACACTGATTCACCAGTAAAACCCACGGAGTTTGATACATGGCAGTGGATGGAGATGCTTGTTTTTACATTCAGTTATTGATACCTTTGCTGAAAAAGACACTATTCCTTCAGTTTTCTCTGTTTTGATATAATAACCCAGTGTTCCCAACCTTTTTTTACCTGTGACCCCATTTTAACGTCACAAATTTCTGGTGACCTCAGACATTCAAAACGGAGAAATTTTTTTGGGGGGGGCTAAAATTAATTTGTTTTTGATCATTTAATAGTTTGCTATACTATGTTGCAAATAAATGTTAATTTTAGATGACATTTAGACTATATGATGTGAATTTTTATTAGTAAGTTTTAATTTTTTTACATGTTTTTTAAATTATTAGAAATTTCAGGTGACCCCATGTGGGGTCCGGACCCCAAGGTTGAAAAACACTGCATTAACTGCTCCCAATCTCCTTTTTAAGTTGTTTGGTACAGTCTGTTCTTTCTCAAACTGATAAAATCTTGTGCCACAAACATCTTAAACTAGTGTACACACCTGAATAAAGGGGTTAACCCAGTGGTTCAAACCTTTTTTGGCTCGTGACCCCATTTTAACATCACAAATTTCTGGCAACCCCAGACATTCAAAACAGACATTTTATTTACTAAAATTTGTTTCTTTTTTGATTGTGTAATAGTTTGCTATAATATATTGCAAATAAACATTTGTTTTAGGCAACATTTAGACTATATACTATAAATTTTTATTAGTAAGTTTTAATGTTTTGTCAATTACTAGAAATTTCAGGCGACCCCATTTGACTTCCAGGCGACCCCACGTGGGGTCCCGACCTCAAGGTTGAAAAACACTGTAATAACCTTTGGATCTACTGTGACTTTTTATGAACATGTGCATGATCTGTAAATTTAATACAGGAAAATACCTGATTTAGACTGAAAAATGCTAAATGTGGAAGATAATATTACAGGGTTATTCAAAAAGAATGAACCAATTTCATTATGCAATATTTTAATAAGAAAAAGAAATAGAAAACTCCAACCAAGTCACAAGTATTCTACTCACAATCAACTTTTATTTACTGTCTTATAAGTATTCAATGTGGCCACCACCTGCAGCACAGACAACATCAATGCAATAAGAGAATTCCTCCCAGACGCGTATCAGCATATCACGATCCACTGAGTTGATCGCTGTTGTTATTCAGTGTTTGAGGTCATCGAGGTTAGTGGGTAGCGGTGGAACGTAAACTTAGAAAACTCCTCTTTCAAATGGTCACTGACTTTCATGACGATGCTTGAGAACTGAAGCAATGCGTTATGAAATCAGTTCATTCTTTTCGAAAAACCCTGTATAATGAATGATGATAAATTGCTTTAGAAAGGTTATATTTAGAGGAAAATTAATTTGGAAGTCGACACAAAAGTAGCTCTGAGTTTTTTTAGGGTTAAAAATGACTCAGGTAGGATTGTCAATGCAGCCATGTTCATGCATGTCCTGTCACTGGCTCTCCACAGGTGTCGACTCCATGTCCAACTACGAACAGGTGATCCGACAAGTGCGCTACTATAACTGGCAGCCTGGACAAGTAACGGAGAGACGGTTTCGCCTCACCTGCTCTGAGCTCAATGGACGCTACACCAGCAATGAGTTCAACCTGGAGGTCAGTGTAACTATGGCCTCACTGATATACAGTGTTAAAGGTCGGAAGAGTGATGAAGTCTACAGGGTGGGGAAGCAAAATTTACAATATTTTGAGGCAGGGATTGAAAGACAGTTTATGACCAATTAGTTTATTGAAAGTCATGAGAATTTATTTGCCACAAGAAAATGTACATAATAATAAATGTTTTTATTCTATGTGTCCTCCTTCTTTCTCAATAACTGCCTTCACACGCTTCCTGAAACTTGCGCAAGTGTTCCTCAAATATTCGGGTGACAACTTCTCCCATTCTTCTTTAATAGTATCTTCCAGACTTTCTCGTAATAGTTTTGCTCATAGACATTCTCTTCTTTACATTATAAACAGTCTTTATGGACACTCCAACTATTTTTGAAATCTCTTTTGGTGTGATGAGTGCATTCAGCAAATCACACACTCTTTGACGTTTGCTTTCCTGATTACTCACATGGGCAAAAGTTTCTGAACAGGTATGGATAATAGTGTTAGGTATGATTATGACATCAATATATGTTTGGTTTCAAAACAATTGACAGAGTGCCTGCTGAGAAAAAACAACTAAATGTTCTTTGTAAATTTTGCTTCCCCACCCTGTATAGTTGTAAAACACAGAGCACTAAGAGGATTTTATGCCAATATTCAGTATCTTTACCTTCCAGCAGTCATTGCAGTGCTGTAATGTGTAGCCAAAGATAAGCCCATATAAATATCTAGAAAATTAGCAACTGTAGCAAAATTATATACTGGCAAAAAATGAAAATAACCTGGGTGTTAATAACAAATAATATCCTCTACTTGACATTTGTGGCTATCTGCCTCTAATAGTCAAGCAGACTAAAGTGCTCGACTTGGCAAAGTGTCTGAGCTGACTCAGCTGATGTCTCTGGCAAGACTTTTACTTCCAAAGCAAGTTTTAAGATGAATTCTAGAAGGCAATCCAGTAGTTTCACTTTCACGCTTAGAGGCAAAAAAAAACTGAGCCCATAACATGATTCAATCTGTTCAAACAGACCTTTTAATGTAATGAAAGTGTAAATTAACTCTCCAAGTTTACAGGTACGAGGATCATCAGTTTTTCTTATCTCTTGGCAAACTAGGTGAGCGTACTCCACAGTTCAGAGACTGGAGAACATGTCAGTCACATGGTAGCTCCGCCTCAGTACATGCAGGTGGTCCACCATCCGTCCATGCTTCATGACCTGTACCCCAGCCACAGCTCAGGTAAGTCTGCACGTTAGGTTGGCTACTGCTCAACTTCTTTGATTTCCTCTTTTTTACTTTATTTTCAACTTATTATTTGCATTTTAATTCAATATATTTAATTAGAGTGTTATTAAATTGTTTTATATTTTACAAGCCTATTTACAGTGAAAATCAAAGCATAATACAATATATCCTCCAGTAACACACAAAGTTAAATCAGTTTTGACACAATATTTTGCATGCACATTATGTAAATATGCATTCATTTATGCACAAAATCACACATTGAAGTTGTTAATGTTTCAGTGTTTGAGTATAATAAATATAACTAATTTAAAATTCATCTTTAAAGTATCTGATAAACACTCTCACAAACATTGTGAAACCGACTGTGATCCTCTGTGGAACTTGTTCAAGTGTGACAAGCAATGCAGACACCTTCACTGTACATGTACTGAAAATTAACTTTACCTCTTGTGTCCAGTAGAGAAACTTTAGAAATGAATAACAGATCTGGATTTTTTTAGTGATGGAAGTGGAAGTTATGTAATTTTTAAGGACTGAACATTCAGACTTATGTTTTTATTAACATAATGTCACCTGAAAATATGAGTCAATGCCTTTGTGTTACTGTAGGTGTTAGTATCTACAAAAAGAACAGGCCACCTTTCATCAAGTGCACTTTTTTACTGTTGCACAGAATGGACTTACTTCTGTTTTGAAAGGTGACATCCAGCACCATGATGCATTTACTGTCTTATGTTTGAGAGTGTACCAGAGTTAATACCACCCTTAAACTAAACAGGCCAGAACAAACAAAACCAACACTGTTTCTAACAAGGAACTTGACAGGTCACTGTTGAGTTGTAGCTTCTTTTTACTTATTAAAACCCATTTCTTTATGACAGACACCTCAACAAACTTAACAGGTTACACTAACAAGACTGTAAAATAGGGCTGCACAATATTAGAAAAAAAAACTAACATTGAGATTTTTTTTAACCCTGCTATATACAAAAATACTCAGGAGGATATAATAGCTGTGTGGCACTGCCGTAAAACAAACAAATTAGTTGTGTTACCTCTTGTTGTAGCCACAGGTGCAAGACACTATCGACGTAGAACACGTGTTTCAGTGTCATCCTTCTTGTAGCTAAAATAATTCCAGATAACTGACATTGCTTTTCTTTTTGGCACCAAGTCTTTGTTTTCTGTGATTTTCTCTTGTCCGTTGCTCATTTTTTGACGTTGTTACCAGTGACTCACTCCATGTACAAGGGCGTGGTCTGCTTCGGCAAACTGATCAAAAATGACTGTGAATGGTGGATCGCTGTGCGTAGTGTGTGTCAGGTACCCAGGTTGAAATTAGATGAAAACACATTGAGTTCACTTGCCTCCTACATTGCAGGACCTGCGATGTGACTATTGCACACATGTACATTGCAGTAATGATGCTCAAACGATATATTGTGCAGCTGTACTGTAAAATAACACTGTTGGTAAGCTAGCATTTAGCATTAGCTGACCCCTGACCCTTTGCAGATAAAACACAACCCTCATACTCCTGCAGCTCCACCGCTTTTGTCTGAATATGGTCATTTGCAGCTCTGAAAAGCCAAAATGTTGATGGACAAATGGCACTGGTGGCTTCAAAAGAGCAAATAAGAAACCATTGGATGACGACACTGCTCCTCTGCACACTACTGATATCCAATCTATGGTGAGGACAGGAATCTGCAAATTTATCACCAAATGTCACTGAAATAATGAATTTATGATTAAAATGAAAGGGCGACACGGTGGTGCAGTGGTTAGCACTCGTGCCTCACAGCAAGAAGGTCCTGGGTTCGATTCCAACACCAGTCGACAGAGGGTGGGACCTCTCTGTGTGGAGTTTGCACGTTCTCCCCGTGTTTGCGTGGGTTCTCTCCAGGTACTCCGGCTTCCTCCCACCATCCAAAGACATGCACTAATAGGTTAATTGGTTAATCTAAATTGCCCATAGGTGTGAATGTGAGAGTGATTGTTTGTATATGTTCAGCCCTGCGATGAACTGGCGACTTGTCCAGGGTGTACCCCGCCTTCGCCCCTATGTAGCTGGGATAGGCTCCATGTGACCCCCGTGACCCTAGTAAGGATAAAGCGGGTTCAGAAAATGAGTGAATGAATGATTAAAATGGAGGTAACTGATCTTTCTTGGGGCAACCCGTGTCATTCAGAAATTATTTAAAGCTATCTCCTATCATTTTTAGGGGATCTTATAAGCTGTCACTCTGTTCTCCGTAAATTTGGAATAATTGTGTTTTCACACACATTCCTTTTTTTATTCCTATTTCTGCACATCAGTTATCACCTTTGACCAGGTACAATGATTACATACTAAGTCTCATTTACACTTTATCTATGTAGAATAGATCACAATTATCTCATGAAAAGAGGGAGAAATATATTATTCCAACTTTATGGCCAATGGTGTAATTACACAGGAGTGTTATATTCATGTAACTTGAATGGTCGAGGCGTCAAGTTTATTTTTAGACTGAAATTTCTTCCAACTTACAGTCTTGGAACCCCAGAACATATATACTACATCAGTGTTCTCAACCGTTTTTTAAAGAAAGGTCCACTAATGGCATCATGTACCTCCTGCCACCCCCCCATCCCTGAAAAAAATGGGGGTGAGGGGGTACGTTCTTCTAAAAGTACCGCGACGAAACTGTATGTGGAGGACGCGGTGGGTTTTATAGCTCTGTAGATAAAGCCCCCCTCACCTCATCATTTCCCACCTGGGGGGGGTGGATTACGTGATGGACCTCAATCTGTAAATTGAGGGGGGTGGGGGGGAAGTATGTGCCTCTGTTATATACTGGAGTTTACACTGGGCCTTTACGCAGGGGCACCGCCCCGTTGAGAAACACAGTAATAGTCCAGCCGCTGCATCTCCTTTGTACTAATAGCCAGTGGGTCTGTGATTTTTTGTGATTTTTTTCCCCCTCCCATTATGTGCCCGCACCCCCCAGGGAGAGTTCCCACACCCCCCAGATGAGAACGACTGTACTACATTAAAGTATGCAGTACAGATAAATAAATTGTGAAATGTATTTGACAAACTTATCTTACCATTTACACTGTTGCTCATAAAGTTGTAATGATGTTTTCACACACCTTCCTCTTTTTATTCCTATTTCTACACTTCAATAATCACCTTTAACCAGGTACAATGATTACATACTGAGTCCCAGTTACACTTTATCTATCAAGAATAAATTAGATTGTCATAATAATTTCTTGAGGAGAGGTAAAAATATTTGATTCCAACTTTATGGGCAACAGTATTTTGTATGTGAACAGCCAGTTGAAACAACCCTATCGATTAAAATGCTATAGATTAATTAAAAAAACACCGTAAATGACCTGATAGACATTGGTGAACTTAATCAAAATATCCACTGTAATCCCTGGAAGACAGCGCAGGAAGGGTTTCTTATTTCAGTTTTGCATCCCAGGGTAAACATGCTTATTTCCAAGGGAATGCTAGTTTTCACTTTCTAGTTTGTTTATCTTATGTTTATCAGAGCGCCGCTCTCACACAGTGGCGTCTGGCATAAACGGTCTATCTCCAACAACACGTCAGCCTTTTTCCCCTCCCTCAGTGCATACGAGTGACCTGAAGTAAAGAGAACATGGTGAGGGAAAGACATCGGTTTTAATCTACCACATAAGATTTAATTATTCATCAAACTCTAATGGATTCTACTTAGAGTCCTGGAGAGTTCAGTGGCCACTGCTGTTAACAGCTGAGAGAGATGTGAGGGTGTGTGTGTGTGTGTGTGTGTGTGTGTGTGTGTGTGTGTGTGTGTGTGTGTGTGTGTGAGAGTGAGAAAAGGAGGTCAGAGGGTGGTGGGGAGTTGGAGATGAGGGAGGGGCAAAGCAAATAAGTACAAAGAGTGTCCAGCTGTACTTACATTAGAGGAACACCATGTCCATCTTCTTCATGTGTTTGTTTATGATGCTATCACGCCGTGTGTGTGTGTGCGTGTGTGTGTGTGGAGTAGGATAACCAGAGGGGGAAATGTCAGTGTGTGCATCCACCTGACTCCACAGAGCTGCGTGAAGCTTCAGTGCGAGGAAGATCAAAAGCCGTGGGTTTAGTGTGAAAATCTGGGGAACTAGACTGAATCAAATGATCATCTGAAGAGTCCTCTGTGAGTCTGGCCCTCGTTAAACACACACACACACCCAACGGGGACTGGAAGAGGAGGGCAGGCGCTCAGCAGCCGTGTTATTTCAGTAGATCAGAGTAGTAGAAATAAACATTTTAGATCAAGACAAATCCCTAAGTGTGGGGCGCAGTTATATTGCTAAATAGGGCTTATAATATATGTTTGCACTGAGCAGAGAATGTGTATGAAACAACAAGCTACTGCGTAATTTCATTTGTTTTACTCGTATATAGTATTTGTGTGAAACGTATTTAGGAGAATAGTCAAAACAGCTGAAACCTCCACTATGTAACTGAATTGAACATCTTCTTTCACTGTGTTAGAAATAAAGGTGAGAGATGAGGTTGGTTTTTGACCCGTCTATGTCCTACATTTACACCAAGTTTCATGGAAACTGGTGCAGTAGGTTTTGTATAATCAGAATCAGCTTTATTGGCCAAGTATGTGAACATTATTTAAGAATGATTGTGATTGGTGGATCGCTGCGTGCAGTGTGTGTCAGGTACCCTTGAAATTAGATGTGAACATGTTGAGTTCATTTGCCTCTTACATCGCAGGACCTGTGATGTAACTATTGCGCACATGTACATTGTGATGATGATGCTCAAACGAGACACTGTGCAGCTCTAATACCAGGTTAGAAGGTTATTAGAACCCATTTAGTTCACTTTGAAGGCTGTGCATATATTTTCTGTATTTAGCTTACAGCCGACAGGCTGTAAGCTATTGTCGTCTGTTGTCGTCGTCGTCTGTCGTCCGTTCCAAAAATTTCAATCGTCTTCCTCTCCAAAACTACAGTTTCAACTGACTTCAAACTTGGTATACAGCTTCTTTATGATGACGTCAAAAAAGTTAGTGAAATTATTTGGATCCAGATCTGATTCTGGATTTGGTGCGACTTTGAAAAATTTCCCCATTATAAGAGATAGGAAGTGGATCAATGCAATAACTCAGTAAATATAAATGATATCAAGTGTAAATTTCTACAGTCCAGCCCTGATGGGGAGATGACCAAAACATAATGGCCACATGCTGATCAGGATCTTCTTCTGGATCCGGGAACTTACGGAAAATTTAACATGGGCTCTTATGGGGAAAAAATTTCAGTCGTCTTTTTCTCCAAAACTACAGTTCTGATTGACTTCAAACTTGGTATACAGCTTCTGTATGATGATGTCAGCACAACATATTGAAATTATTTCGATCCGGATCTGATTCTGGATTTGGTGCCACTTTGAAAAATTTTCCCATTATAAGAGATAGGAAGTGAATTGATCCAATAAATCAGTAAGTATCAATGATATCAAGTTGGAATTTGAATTTTTTACAGATCTGATTGGAATATGACCAAAACATGGGCTATTTCTGTAATATAATAAATACACATAACTGGGTGATAATAAATGGCATCTGGATACATTTCTCAAAGCTTTTAATTTGGCCGGTAAGCTACAGGGCCATTGGTCCTATTTTTTCTTTATGTATCTGTTTTATTATGTCTTTGATTAATGTTTTGTATGTGCAAAATAAATAAATAAATAAATAAATAAAAAGAGAATGAGTAATAAATAGATATGCTCATCACAACCCTGAAAAAACAACAACAAAGCTAAAGTACTATACATAGGATTATGTGTTATATATTTATATAGACTTATAGATCTTCCACTGGAGAGAATATGAGGTGAAGGTATATTTATGTCCTTTTATTGTAGAATTGGTAACAACTGTTATTCTGGGAGCATTTTGAGTTCCTAAGGCTGAAGTTTGTGTTGCTGTGTAACTATATTGTATTATACTGAACAGTGTGTCTAATATAATCTACTTGTCATAGATAAAAGACATTAGTCGGCCTCTAGAGACAATGAATAACTGTATAAAATTTTAATGCCAATCTGCTCAGTAGGTTTTGACTGACAACTCCGTCCCCAGAGCCACATAGCCTTACAGCCACTAAAACAAACAGTGCATTGAGTAAAATTATAAAATATGCCATGAACAGTAAATACATACAATAAAAAAATCACATAAACCTTCATGTGATTTCAACATAAATACTGTTAAATTATAGTAAAACATTTTGTGGATGGTAACTTACTCTGGACAATAATCAAAGAAGACAACGCTCAAAAGATGACCCCCTTTAAAGGTTAAAGAGGTCCTTTATACAATAACATGAGAAGGAATATCAGGAAATCAATAGGTTATAAGAAAAGGCAATCTCAGTGAGCAGGGACCATAAAAAGTAAGAGTTCTCATATATAACGGTTAAAGGCTTCACCTACAGCCACATTAGAGAAGATTATTCATCTAAATCTTGACTAAATGAAAGGTCCACTGACTGCAGTGTTGTCTCTGACCTGAGGGGAGGGGCTGTCCAACAGTGTGTAGGTCTATCTGAACATGCAGAAAACTGATACTGGCAATATAGAGATCCGGACCTGATATTTAATGCAAAAAATCTGAATCTGATCAATGTTATGTGTAAATGTTTAAAATACAGTCACGGGAAAAAATTATTAGACCATTCCTTGTTTTCTTCAGTTTCTTGTTCATTTTAATGCTTGGTACAACTAAAGGTACATTTGTTTGGACACATATAATGATAACAACAAAAATAGCTCATAAGAGTTTAATTTCAGAGCTGATATCTAGTCATTTTTCATGGTTTTCTTGATAATAACCAAAATCACTTCAGTTCTTACATCAATAGTTTTGGTATTGTACTGCCAAAGACGGTGCGTTTAGGCATTCCATGTTTTCTTTTTTGTCTGTTTTAGTCACATGATACACACAGGAATTAGTACTTGATTGCATAACCATTGTTTTTGATGACCTTTGATGGTCTAATATTTTTTTTCTGCAACTGTAGATTTACATGCAAATATGGCTTCACTTGTTAACTTAAGATTTTAAGACAAATAGTATTAAAAATCTGCTTGAGATCATTTAATTTAGACCAGGGGTCTCAAACATGCGGCCCGGGGGCCAAAGGTTCCCATCTGGCCTGTGGGATGAATGTGCTAAGTGCAAAAATTACAGTCAAGGCTGTCGATCTCATTTTAGTTCAGGTTCCACATACAGACCAATATGATTTCAAGTAAAATAATAGCATAATGACCTACAAAAAATAATGACTCCTTATTTTCTTCATGGTTTGATGTGAGAAAAACAACATTACATTATGCCTATAAATAATGACAACTTAATTGTTTTTCTTTGTGTTAGTGCAAAAAATAAGTTTAAATTATCAAAATATTTACATTTACACACTATCCTTTAACAATAAAATGTGAATAACCTGAACAAATATGAACAACCTGAAATGTCAAAACAAAAATTAAGCACAATTTTAACAATTTTTTGCCTGTTATTAAGTGTTTATTGTCTTTGTAGATCCATAATGCACAAGTATAAATGATAAGTTGAGGCATAATATTGTTGAAATTGCACTTATTTTTCTTAAGAAATTTCAGTTTTTTCAGGTTATTCACATCTTTTTTGTTTGGATAGTTTATTAAAGTAAGTATTTTCATAATTTAATGGCAGTTTTTTGCACTGAAACAAAGAAAAAACATTGGAGTTGTCATTATTTATAGGTTATCATGCTATTATTTTATTGGTCTGGCTCACTTGAGATCAAATTGGGCTGAATGTGGCCCCCGAAAGACAATGAGTTTGAGACCCCTGATTTAGACAAAAAAACAAATCAGTGACAATTTTAGATTATTCTGCTCAGTCGGGTTGATAAGATTAATGTAATTAAATGTAATGTAATTAGCATCTTAGATTAGTCTTAAGCTTAGGCTGTGTATTTGCTTCATTTAATTAAACATTAATATAATGACAATTTGGCAGAAAAGGGAGAAACTAATTCATTTATTTACACTCTTTTGTCAAACACATCAAATTTCCATTAAACTACGATTTAATTGCTTCATCTCATCTCTCCATCTTATTTTGTTTTTCTAACAGGTGTCCCGAGTGCAGCCACTGTGGTGATCGTGATGTGTATCGCCGCCCTGGTGGTCGTGGTTGTGCTGGGCATCTACCGCATCCACCTGACCCACCAGCAGGAGGTCAAGCTGAACGAGACGGCAAAAGAGGGCGATGAAAGCTGGGACAACTCGGCTCTGACGATCACGGTCAACCCAATGGAGGTAGGAGGGTTGGGGACAGATGGGAGAGATAAAAAAGTAAAAAGAATCTGGAAGGGAGGGGATAAATAAGACAGAAGAAAAGAAGGAATAAGCACAAGCTCTCGGCCTGATCACATTCAAGGGTACCAGAAAGGGTGCACATAGAGATGAAAAATAATAATGCTCTATCAAAAAATCAGACAGGTCATTTTATTTGTCTGATATTTCTCTTTTAAAGTTCAAAATATTTTTGTATTACAGTGTCTACTAAAAATTTTGCAGGCTTGCACCCCTGTCAAATCAGAAATTATTGGGTGTACGGACACTACAGTCTAATAGCTTCCATATTTAATACCTACAAAGATATACAAATGTTTCAGCACTCAGGATAATCATGCATTGTTTATTGCATAGATGTCGTGTCCAAAGCATGCGTGCTGAAAAATTCCATACATTGACAGAAACAATAAAATTAGACCCACATATTTTAATATGGTGTACAGACACTACTTTGTGTACGGACTCTACAAGACTGGAACAGAAATCTGGCTTACCACATGGTCACATCTCTGTTAGATCTGTAACTAAGTCTTCCTGTTACAGGAGGAAAGAAACATTTGTGAACAAGTTATAACAATATATCTATAAGGCATATACGCCATATTATTGATGGAAGTATATTGGTGTATGGACACTACATGAATTTTGGTGAACAACGCACCATTGAAAACATGCGGTTCGACGTAAACATCCGTTTGCCACATTGTTACCAAATTTTCTGCAGCCAGGGAGCATACCAAAATCTGTCTAGTTGTGCATATTTAGTCATAATAATACTTAAATAACAGGTTCCCATTCTATTATTAGAATTAAAGGGCTGTAAAAGAAGGGTTTTCACAACAACATGGCTGATTGTCTTAATACTGAAAATAAGAATTGATAATCAAACAGCTGTTCAACAAAAATGATGAATAAATGAAAAGGAATGTGATGTGTGTATTTTGTAATAAAAAAGACACAGGAGTTGAGCGGTAATTATTTATTGTGTTACAAAACATTATCTACAATAATTTTGCTCTCTATTAACAATAAAATTGTGCACGTTTTCACGCTCATTGGGTCGCCATTTTATCAGTTTTTATCCGATTTTCTTCAAATTTGGAGGATTGCAAGATCTAGTAATAATATGGCCAAAGAAACATTTTGGGAATGGTTTTGGGGGTATCTTTTTGCAATACTGATAAATAATGGATTGCAAATGTACTTGTACACCTTGATTGTGATCGGGCCATCTGGTCTCACATGAGATGTTAGAGAAGTTACTCTATTTGTGATTTGAAAAGTGACTTCGAAACAACTGCAAACTGATTATTTTTTGGTCATATTTCACCTTAAGAATGTGGAGGAGCCTCAGGCTGTAGAGGAGGAGGCCACTGAGGAGGAAGAGGAGGAGGACGAAGAAGAGGACGAAGACGAAGATGACGATGAGGAAGAGGATGATGACATTACAAGTGCGGAATCAGACGACAGCGAGGAGGAAGTGGACGTCCAGCTACCCAGGATGCAACGCCCAAGCAAGAGGGGCCAAAACTGGGACAAAACAACAATATCTTACTGAAACACACACTCACGGCCACTAACACACACGACAAAACACACTCTGCAACACGTCCATACTGAAACCTCGAATCAGACGGTTGAAACAAGAAGACTTTCTTTACTATGTGATGCTGATGCTCTTAAAATGAGGTTACATCCCCCCCTAGTGGAAGGCCACAATGAAATCCACACAAACACTGCAATGATTGAACCTTAGCCTTGAACACACCGTTTTGTACTGGAAATAATAGGACACTAAAACTGCTCATCAATCAAGATTTTCATCCTTCATGCAGGAACATACAGGAATTTACTTCAAGTCACGCCCTGAGAGATGTCTGTCCTCAAAACATTTCTCTCCCGTTACAAGAATTTCAGCAAAATACACTTGAATAAAACCAATCTGTCAGTTGATGTGTCAGACTCTACACAGTTTTCTGATGTCCCGCAAACTGCAAAACAGTCTTTATTAAAGAAAACTGAGTTGCAAGAGTAAATAAACAGATTATTTTTGGTTTGTATACTTCATGTTACCAGTCTTTATTCTAGCCTACACGGCAAAGCCAGGGGATTTTACAGAAATAGCATATTTTCAATTGTACTCGAAAACAAACTAAAGGAAAAAAAAGGTCATGGTTAGATCAGTGCGCTGTCACAGTCCTGTGGAACTAGCTGAGGAGTTGGATTCCAGGGTTTTTGGGAAAGTCAGAGGAGTCTCCTTGTAAATTTTTATACGTTCCTTTCTTGTAAATACTGAGTATAATAGGTGACCCCCCCCTCTCTCCCACTACCACCGCCCCCACCTTTACCACTACCCATGCAACTTTCTCCATCCAGACCCCTCCTCTTCACCTGTACACAACACACACGCCACCACTTCATATGTATGTACACATCCTGAACCCTTAGCTTGCAGGAGTCTTTACAGATCCCACCCCTACCCCTACCCCAACCCCCACCCCCCTCAGTCGTCTGTGAGTGTGTGTGTGTTTCTAGCTCAGTGTTCAGACCATTCCAGCTGACTGTGTCTTGGGTTTGTTGTGGATGACTGAACCACTGCCTCCATAGTGACTGATAGTGCAGCAGGCAAGATGTTAAAAAGACGTGTAAATGACACAGCAGCGACAGAAGTGCACGCTACCATTACTGCTCTTATGTGAGCGAAGTCACAGTTGCCGTGTCCTGGTCTACAGCACCAGTATAATTCATCTACAGACAGTTACATTTGGTCCCACAGCATTCATTATTATGGTTCATTGCAGACGTGTAGGGGAGTGCGATAGTTTTCACAACACTTAAGTTTCAATTCCAGTTCCATCAAGAAATGACACAACAAACCTTCATACTGATGCTTGACTATCTCTGAGGCAGGGGTGTCAAACACGCAGCCCGTGGACCAAACCCAGCCCGCTAAAGGGTCCAGTCTGGCCTGTGGGAACAATTAACAAACAGCAAAAATGACACTGAAGATATTAGCAGTCAAAGATGTCAAATTTGTTGTAGTTCAGGCAAGACCAATAGTGATCGTACGTAAAATAATAGCATATTAACCTATAAATAATGACAACTACAAATTTTCTTCTTCTTTTAATGTGAATAAATCATTGCATTGTGAAAATATTTATTTACCAACTATCCGTTCACAATAAAATATGAATAACCTGAACAAATATAAACAACCTGAAGTGCAATTTTACCAATATTCTGCTTGTTACTAAATGTTTTGGGCATTTGTAGATCCACTGTGATCAGTCAGCAGAGACATAATACTGTAGAAATTGTCAATCAAAGTTCCAAGCTCTAAAATTTTTTACAATATTCTGCCTGTTAGCAAATGTTTGTGTAACATTGTGTGTAATGCACATGTTTAAATGATAAATTGAGGCATAGTGTTAAAATTGTACTTATTTTTCTTGTGAAATTTCAGTCCTTTCAAAGTATTCACATCTTTTTTTGTGAAATGATAGTTTGTAAATGGAAATATTTTCATAATTGTATGTTTTTTATTGCACTAAAACAAAGAGAGATTTATTTATAGGTTATTATGTTATGATTGTAGTGGTCCGACCTGTTTGAGATCAAATTGGGCTGAATGTGACCCCTGAAAGAAAATGAGTTTGACGCCCCTGCTCTAAAGAAGTTGGCTTGTTGCTAATATACAGTTTAATAACCTTTATATCTGTAATTCCACCGTAAAGCCTTTCCCTGTTACTGATATATACAAGCTGAGATAAAAATGGGTGATAATGCTGACCTTCTAGACAACATTAACATGGCAGAATGCACTATACGTACACAGCATCACTCTCAGTCACCACCTAAATCACGCTTACTGCATCTTTTGCTACCGGATATAACACTTAAAGAAAAGTCATGTTTGTCTCCAGTTTTTTCAAGCTGGATCATGAGCAGAGACAATAATCACATCTTAGTTTCTGACTTTGAATTGAACACAACATTAACAGAACAAATTTAAGGCTTGCAATGGAGTCATGTTGCATAAATCTTGTTGCATCTGCCAGTACTTTTGGCCAAAAAATGGAGCAACTCTGAGACAGAAGAGGAAAGGAGTGCAGGCATTTGGCAGTGTTGCATGTGACATGGACAGAGAACCCAGTCTGGGGTTTTCTTCACCTTGAAGTGAAAGGGCATTAATCTCTGGCTGTGGCCTGTAATGTTTGATAGCAGGAAATCCACAAAAACAAGGTTTTCTTAGAGAAGAGGAAAGACATGTGCAGTAGCTGATAGTACAGTCTGCCACACATAAATCAAAGGCTTTGGTTAAAGTCACAACAGTGGAACGTTTCCCCGTCTGACCCGGTGAGTCTCTGACAGCTGCCCTTTAGGTGCAGCTGCCACAACTCACTGTATGTGTGTAAACTGTGGCTCTATGTTCATGTAAAGTTCTCATATGTTGTTTAAGAGTTTTCCTCATCTACTGTGACACCTGGTCTTGTGAAGTCACCTCCCTCCTTGCACCCCCTTCCAAACCTTTGGTGGACTTTGCATCGGCCCGAGCCCTAATGTTGTCCTGACGTTTGTTTTAGAAGAGGAGACGGTGAAATTAACATGGAAACCTTGTATAATGTGTAAAAGTTTTTTTTTTTTTTTTAGTTTTATTTTCTCTGGACTCTTTGGTCTGTTTTCCTTTGGAATGGTCACTACAGCACTTTCTGTAAATTGGCCAATAAAAACTTGTTTTGGAATCTAGCGGTGGGTCTCGTATTTGTGTGTTTGTCAAGCTTTTTAATTATTTGTTATAGTTTTTCTACAAATACGAAATAGTCTTAATAATCCTGAATCTGCTCACAGAGTCTGTTGGCAAGCAGATCTGATGAAGCTAGAGGAAATCTTTGCAAAAGTCTCTGTGGAGAGTGACTTGATTGATCATCCATCTATTTGTTATTTTGGGAGGACATGTTTCCTACTACTGCATGGGGGTGCCACATTCAGCCCAATATAATCTCAAGACAGCCGGATCAGTAAAATAATAACAGAATAGCCTATAAATAATAAGAGCTCCAAATTTTGCTCTTCATTTTAGTGTAAAAAAAAGTCCAATGAAATTATGAAAATGTTTACATTTAAAAACTATCCTTTTACAAAAAAGTTAATAACCTGAAATTTCTTAAGAAAAATAAGTTCAATTTTAACATTATGCCTTAACTTATCATTTATACATGTACATTGCATATCGCAGTGGATCTACAAAGGCACAAAGTATTTCGTAAAAGGCATAATATTGTTAAAATTTTAGAGTTTTGAACTATTTATTGGTTATTAAGCTATGATTTTACTGGTATTCACTTGAGATCAAACTGGGCTAAAATAAGTTTGACACCCTTGACTATTAACCCTTTCATGCATGAATTATGAGAACCTTCATCACGATTTTTTTCCTGAGTGTTTTTATCCCTCTTTAGGCATAAAAATAATAATTCTATTGATTTTTGTTAGCCTGTTTTTATGGAGTTACAAAAATGTCCACTCAGTTGGTCACCATGCATTTAGTTCTAGAACCAAAGAAAAATGTATTTACTGATATACTGTGTGAAAACTATGAAATAAAAACATTTTTAATGCTGCTAATCTGATGTTTTCTCACATTTTAACATACCTCCATGGAGATAATATGCAAAAAAAAACCCGTTAATTACAGTCTAATAACAATTAGCAGTTTTTTTTTACTCTCAGACATCTTACTGCAGATCAGGTTTATCTAGACCAGCAAAGTTACAGTAATGGTATGAATTGCAGTGTATGGGATGATGCATAAGCGTCCACTGTGTTGGCTGATATGGAACTAAAACAACAAAATCCATGAATATACTACAGAACAGTTTTGAACAGCTGTTCACTGTAGTGACCAGTGTGCATGAAAGGGTTAATATCTTCAGTGTAATTGTTGGGCTTCATAAATTCATCTGACAGGCCACATCAAAATCTTTGGAATGCCGGTTTTGGTACGCGGGCTGTATGTTTGACAACCATGCACTACTGAGTGAAAAGGTTATTACATGAAAATAAAGACACTCACATAATCATGTTTTTTTCCAGTAGCAGTTGTCAACCTATCATTCAGAGCTGCATTTTCCCATGGAAGTGCTCCTTTCAAATCAGTGCCAGCGCCATAAGTACTAATAAAGGTCTAGAACTTCACAGGGGAACCTTAATATCACAAAATAAGCGTGATCTGCTGGAAGTAACCTTCCATGTGATTCACGGTCTCCTTCAATCAGCCCCTCACATAAAAATACAGGCCTCGATGCTTCAGAATATTCTCACAAAAGAAGCTGATGACCGGCTGACAAATTGTTCAATCTCAGCATAAAAGCGAGGTTGGAGAGCAGATGTAAGTGGTGCGTACCCTGATTTTTCTTCTTTTAAACACTTCAATTTTGAAAATAAAGAAAATGTGCTGTCTGTGGAGCAGTGGTGATCACCAGGGCCAGCAGAAACACTCAGAGTAGCTCTACGGTGGTTATAGCAGCACAGGATTACTACATACTGTGTACAGAATGAATCCGAATACTCTTACAGAATTGTTCGTATATTTTCTATACTGGATTTATGAATCCCTGTTTCACATTCCATTTACTTTTACTGCATACTTTAATGTACTGTATATGTTCTGGGGTTCTAAGATTGTAAACTGGAAGAAATTTCAGTCTAAGCTTCATCGTTTGAGCTTAAACGAAAGAGAGATTCTCATCACGCTCCTTTGTAATTACACACTTGCCCGTACCTCTTTTCATGTAATGACTGTGACAATGGGATATATTATTGATAGATAAAGTGTAACTGGGACTCAGTATGTAATCATTGAACCTGGTCAAAGGTGATTACTGCTGTGTAAGAAAAGGAGTGTATGGTAAGATAAGTTAGTCAACTGCATTTGGAGCCTATCACACCATCCTAAACAAGAAAATGACAGGAGTATATGTAAGAATGAGCGTATGTAATAAATAAAATAGTATTATTTGCATTTGTTTGACTGACTGCTTTAGCGTAGAGCTTGAGCACTTATCTCATATTTTCACTCAACTTCATCCCATTTAAAAATATTCATTATGTTCAGGATGCAACACATTCCAATAAACATCAGCACAGTAAGACATTCACTACATTGTGCCACTGACATCAGCTGAAAGACATTTAGAGACTGAAAAACACCACATGATGTAAGTTTTCAGATTTCATTACTTCCGCCAAGGAGGTTATGTTTTTGCCGGCGTTGGTTTGTCTGTCTGTCCGTGTGCAAGATAACACAAAAAGTTATGGACGGATTTGGATGAAAATTTCAGGAAATGTTGATACTGGCACAAGGAACAAATGATTACATTTTGGTGGTGATTGGGGGGGGGGGGGGGGGGGGGCAGCACTGATCTGCCTTGGTGGAGGTCTGTGCTCTCCGAGGGCTTTTCTAGTTTTGTACATATTTTAAACACAGTGGAGACAAATGGTGAATGACTCTAGCCAATGCAACACCCAAAGCCATAGTATGATTGCTTAAGTCATACACTATATGGACAAAAGTAATAGGACATGTTGAATTCAAGTGTTTCTTTTCTAACAGGGGCCTGGGATATAAAACAATAATGACAAATGACATAATAAAATTTTATATTTTGATAAATAAATATTGCATTTCATTGGTTAGTTCTGTTTAAATTACCTTTGCTTCCAAAATGCCTCACAGATTGTTTTTACTTCTTTTTCTCAACATTGATTCTTTTTTATCCATGAGTATGATTTTAAACCTCCACATTTCAAACATATTTTTCATGCTCTGACTTTAAATAATAATAATCTATTTTCTTCACGTCTCACTTGAACGTTAAACTTAAAAAGGAAATATTGGTGATTATAAACTATATGGACAAAATATTGGAACACATCATGGCTACATCAGTATTAATAATCAATATGATATTTATCATAATATAAAACTATGTTATGACATTTGTTATTATTGTTTTGTATCCCAGACCCCTGTTAGAAAAGAAAAACCTGAGTTCAACGTGTCCAACCCTTGTCCTTCAGGCACTGAAACACATTCAGATGCATCATATTGTTAATTAGACAAATATAAAATAAGATGTCTTCATTCTCTCTACAGTATAAGTCAAAGTAAATTTAATAACACTACTTTCTTTTTAATTTACATTTTCCATACTGTAATTTATATGCTAAGTATACTTGTTATATTAATACTTTATCCTAGAAAATGTAAGTTGTTTATACTATAATATAAATTGGTAGCCCAATATATATGATTTTTTATTATGCAATTTAAATGTTTTCCTCTGGCCAAAAAATTTAATATTGAGACAAATACAGAAAATGAGTGAATTTATTAGCAGCAGAATATCTCCATCTAGTGGACACTGGCTGAACTGTACCTCTCAACACCAAAATATGTTTTATTATTATTATTATTATTATTATTATTATTATTATTATTATTATTATTATTATTGATGTTGTTGTTGTTATTAAGTTTTACCTCCACCAACGAGGTAATATAATTATTCATATATTTAGTGAAAATTATTATTATTAGTATGCTTCATATAAGATTCTTTATATGTCAATTTTAATTATTGTTTTGTTTGTTTGGTTTTTTTTTTATTGTAGGACAGTAGAATTACAGGAGTGTGGGTGTAATTGAGGGGGGAGTGTATACCCCCACTAATGTACCCACTCAACATAACTACATGAGCCTAAAGGTATGGACGTCAATGGAGCAGCAACAAAAAAAAAAAAAAAAAAGCAGCATAAACCAACAAAACATTAGTGGACTGTGAGGTCTCAGCTGAACGTCTTCTCCAGTTGTTTTGCTGTCACACCTCAGTTACTTGTGTCCACCTGCCTTTGGGGCCTTTAGATAAAACACACTGAAGTAAATGATAACAAGGGGTTCCAGGCACAACAAACCCCGCCCCTCACACGTATTGTAGCTTATTTTGGCATCGATCCAGCTGATGTCATCATGCCTATGCATGTGCTGATGTCAGCATATCAACAGCCTCTACATATGTGCCAAGTTTGAAGTAAACTGAAACAAAATGGATGTTTTTATAGACATTTGAAATTTCCCCCATGATAAGTAAAAGGGGAAAAACAAGATTTAAAAATTCATTGAAAATTTTAACTTTTCCCAAAATATAACGACATCTGTTCTGGGTCACTGGCAATCTATAAACCCAATTTGGTATGAATTCAACCAATAGTTTTGCTGCTACAAGCATGTGAAATTTCACCCGTTGTAAGTAAGTGAAAAAAAAAAAAAAAAGATTTTTAAAAATGAATCAAAAAAATTTAAACTTTGACCTACTTTTTCCAAAATGTAATAGCATCTATTCTGGGCCTCTGGCAATGTATAAACCCAATTTGGCATGAATTCAATCAACAGTTTTGCTGCTACAGATATGTGAAATTTTGCCCATTATAAGTAAATGGGGAAAAAAAGATTTTTTAAAAATTCATAAAAAATGTGAATTTCGACCTACTGTTCCCAAAATGTAATCAGATCTATTCTGGGTCACTGGCAATCTATAAACCCAGTTTGGTATGAATTCAAAAATAGTTTTGCTGCTAGAGTGTTAACAAACAAATAAACAAACCAAACCAAAAACAATACCCCTTGCCTCCCCTTCGGGGGTCAGGGTAATTAATGATTTCAGCCATCAGACGTTGGGCGATTGCAATAATGTGCTCTTCTAAACTCAATGAAAACGAATGCTCAAGAGGGTTACTGCTTGCATAAACTGGAAGAAATATACTAACTCAAGATAAAGGATTAAAATATGCACAAAACTTTTCATTACTATTTTCCAGGTTAGGAAGCAGAGTGGGGATGCCTCGGGCGCTGTCACCTTCACTCCTAACTCACAAACCCAAACAGACTTTTGATTTTGCAACAACCTGTCAGTCTGTCAAAAAAAAATACCGCAGCATCCCTACATTCCATATATCTGTAATTATCGCCTCTATCACTCAAGTCTGTCGTTATTTTACTGGGTTCTGAGGACAGCCAAGCCAAGAAGAGAGATGGGCAAACATTACCGCTTTTTTGTCAGAGCTGTTTGATGATGATGGCAGGTAGTGTCAACGCTGCAAGGGCACAACTTTCTGTCAGTCAAAGAAGCATCTTGAGAATAGAAAAAGCAGCAGAATATAAATAATAAAAGTCCAACTTACCTCAAACTGAGATGCAGTACTCTTTTTCTTGTATGCATAATTTATTACTCTATATTTTTGACATTGTTATATATTTTATATCAATATGTTATAACATCAAGAGTGCATCTAAGATCTGACCTTGTAAAACTACTTCTGTAAACAGAAGTGCAGCTGTGGGAACATGAGAATTTACACACATCACATGCAAAGCAAAACTCACAATTATGGAAAAAAAAATAGGACCAATGGCCCTGTAGCTCACCGGCATCTTTTATCAAGAATCAATAACAAGTTGAATTTGTGAGGGTCTGTCGGTATGTTAGAGTCCTGTGGTCTTGATGCAGGAGATTAATCTCCCAATAGAAGTGGGTGGTATACTTTCACTGGAGGAGAACTCAACTAATTAAATGAAAGTCCATATATGACTTCTGATCAGTGCTTAATTGTAACTACATTGATATCTGTAAACATTTCCATTTTATAAGTCATCAAAATATGGACCATTATAAGTAAAGGCAAATTTGTCAAAAATTCAAAAATCTAAATTTCTCAAAAATATGAACAAACTTTGAAGACATTGTCCCAAGGAAACTACATAAAAAAATTAAATTAATCTGACCAGCAGTTTTGGAACCTTGAGTCTGACCCTTCAAGGTCACTCAAGGTCAAAGGTCATGGACCCACATGAAAGCCCATATAAGACTTCCTATCACTGTTCAATAGTCACTATGTTCATATCTCTAACCATTTCCATGTTATAAACCATCAAAATATGGCCCATTATAAGTAAAGGCAAATTTGAAATATTTCAAAAATGTGTCAAAAATCAAAGTATCTCAAAACTGTGAACAAACTTTGTAGACTTTGTCCCAAGGAAGCTACATATAACATTTGAAATGAATCCGACCAGTAATTTCATGACATATGTTTGAAGAAAATGCTAAAGATGACAACAGCGATGATGACAGACACAACACCTTCACAATAATTCATGGCCTATTGATCCATGAGCTAAAAAGTGAGCAAAATATGGAAAACATATGGCAGGGAATCCCAGATGGATTTAAACCTTATCTTCCAAAATAAAATACAACCAGCCATGTGATATTTAACCCATAAAGACCCAAACAGCCACTGGCAACCAAAACCATCCACTGATGTAAACTGTTTAATACCTGTTGATCCACTAATCCTATTAATACATGTAAATAATTGGTATAAAATGCAGTTTGTCATCTTTTCATGGTCATCAGATATGACCCATTTGGACGTTCAGAGGCTCCGTAGTGAACATGGAAACACCGTGAACTTCTACAACATTGATTCATCAGTAAAACCCACGGAGTTGGATCAATGACAGTGGATGGACACACTGGGTTTATGTTCAGTTAATGAGAGATTTTGCTGAAAAAGTCACTCTTTCTTCAGTTTTTTCTGTTTCTGATATAATAACTATCAATTTTAATCTGAGCTTTTATGAAGATCTATAAGATTAGTAAATTAAATAAAGGAAAATACCAGATTTTTACTGTAAAAACACAAAATTCAGAGGATAGTAGTGTAATAAATGGTAATAAATCACTTAAAAGAAAAGTTAAATAATGAGAAAAAAACTGGTTATTTAGAGTCACTAGTGAAAAAAGCCCTGATGAAGACCAGAGGTCGCAACGTGTTGGCTGTATTTTAAAGATTGCCATGAAGTAATAAAGGCATTTTATTTTTACACAAATCCTACAGTGTGCCTTGGATATATTTTTTTTAAATCTAGCATGTTAATGCAGATTTTTTTTTACTCTAAACAACCAGACACACCACAAGTTTCCAAAGAGCACCTGTGGATAATCACCAAGAAGAGGACCCAGCAGCACTTCCACTCTGTCGGATTATAGAGAAAAAAACTACTTTGGAACTGCCACAGACGTAGCAATGGGTATTTATGGGTTAAAGTAACAGACACACATCACATGATGGTGGACGGTGTGCAAAGGGTCTGAAAAGACCAACCTGTGGATTTGTGCACAATGGAGAGTCCAAAGCCAATGCTGCGTACCTTTGTCAGCATTTTGTGTGTGAGAAAGGACTGAATTTATTTCCAGTGTGAGTTGTGACCTTTACGCCTGACAGAGTTCTGGAGCAGAACACCAAAGCACAGCACAAAGACCTGATTCATCAGTTTCACACTGGGGTTCAGACTTCATTTTCCAGGAAAGGCAGTGTGTCATTTCAAGCATCAGGATCAATGTGTTTGTGTATCTATCACAAAAAGACAGTGTGAGATGAATGTAGGGATGAAAACGAACTAAAGCAGGACATGGATTGGTTTCTCTGGACCACATTTGGTCTCTGGTACCTTCTGATAACTGGACTAAAGCAGTGTGAAGCACAGCAGTCAAAAACGAATACAAAAAAAGGTTATAATCTCACTCTTTAACTCTTTAAGTGCCAGACAGTTAAGGGGATAATAAGCCTTAAAAGTGCCACAGAATTTGGCCGTTTTTCAGTATTTCGCGTCGTTTTTATAATATTTGAAGAATCCTGCAGGAAACCGCTCGGTAACATCCGACCGATTGCTGATTAGATCCAAAACGCACCGGACGCAGCCGATTCATTATTGATCGTAATTTGCATAATTTATAATAATAATAATAATAATAATAATCATCATCATCATCATCATCTTTATTTATATAGCACTTTTCATACATTAAAAACTGTAGCACAAAGTGCTTTACATATCAGTTTAAAAATCAGTACCGCCCCCCACCCACACCCACCCACTCACCCGCACACACACACACACACACGCACGCACGCACGCACGCACACACACACACACACACACACACACACACACACACACACACACACACACACACATATACATGCAAACCCACAAGCTCACACATACTTAAGAAGACTGACTGAGCACGGGTAGACCAGAACAAAAATGTACAAGTAAAAGTAAACCATCAGTTTAGGAGGCGCTGTCTCAGGGAGCCATCCGCACCAGGAGGCAGCCGCCGACCCCGGCGACCAGGCACCAGCAACACAGCCCCGCATCCCAACTAGTGGGAGAGGGCCAACTGGGACCCCCACCCGCCACAGCCCCCGGAGTCCACAGCCGCCCCCCCGGCATGGAGGGCTCCCTCTGATGAAACACCGGAGAATAAGAAACATTAAAAAGATATAAAAATATTATTCGGTCGCGTGACCTCAAATTCCCGTCTGCTTGGTCTCAAAAGGGGGACGCAGAAAGAACGTCATCGAAATGTGAGAAAGAAATGGGGGTGGATGGTTTGTTTGTACACAAATATGGCATGTTCTCCAAAGCCGATCTGATCGACCTGTGGCACTTTACAGGTTGTTTTTGTAAAGCCGATTTAATCGGCCCATGGCACTGAAAGTGTTAAATATACTTCACTCGAGTCCTGTCCAGCAAAACAGGAGGAAAGAAAAACCACAGTGGAAAAATATCATCCTGTTTGGCCTGATGTGGATATAAATGAACACTTCACATGAACAACAGTAAATATTCAACAGTTTATATGGATGTTGCACTTTATTATCAAAATTGTGCTGCATTTGGAATATATTTAGCAAAAAAAAAACCTGATTAACCCCATTTAATCCTGACTTTTGGAGTTTTCAGTTTCATGGATTTTATATTTTAGATTTATATTCTATGAAAAATCAACAATCTTATCAGTCCCATCAAAAAAGGACTGGATGATAGTATCCACACTGGTCAAAAAAGATACATTTTTTCCTGTTTATATTAATATTTCATGGGAAAAAAATCACTGTTTCTTTTTCAGTCGACTCCGTGTTTTGTGATAATAATAATTAGATTTTTTTTTCATAATTACAAATTACCATAATTACCTGGCAGCAATTATGAGATTGTGATCTCCAAATTATGAGATGTTTTCTCATAATTATACCTGGAACAGCCTCCACATCATCACCACTCTAACTCCATCATCCCGTAACAATAACAGAAACAGTCTCTCAAATGGACGATGCTCTTTTACCGACAAACACAACTCTGATAGCATCATCTACCTCCTCTGGTGAAGAATAGAAAAGTGTACAAAATAAAATCATCAGCCCGTTAAGGTAAATGTCAGGTAGTTATTGAAATTAAAGGAAAAATATGACAAAGCTTATGGGAAAAAGAGAGGAAGAAAGGCAGAAGTCAGCTTTTAGACTCAGTATGTAATCATTACATTTGGTCAGAGGTGATAATCAATGTGCATAATTACAAATAAAAAGAGGAATGTGTCTGAAAACCAAATTAATCAGACACAGTGCATTATCTTAAATGAGAAACATGAAGATAATGGTATCAGTAACAATTGCAAAGTCAACGGAACCAAGGTTCAGCAGAAAGTGTTCATACAGAGCTGGATGCAGTTTGTTGACAAATTCACCCAAAACTCATTACTGGAGTTTAGTAATATTAAACGGTAATGCACCTTAAACGCAAGTTGCCAATAACCCATTAAACAGGTAGGTGATTACTGCAGTGCACTGTGGGATGCAGTATGTCATGAGGATAAGTTGTGGCATATGACAAATTTGGCCAGTGAAGAACACATCAGGGTATTTTCACCATACTGTAGATTTACATATTTGTCAAATACTATGTAGGTTGTTTGGTCAGTACCAGTAGTAAGTAACATGACGTTCCAAATGCAGCCAAATATGGACATCACAATAACCAGAACCCCATGCTTCTTGGTTCACGACCAGAAAAGTATTAGTGTCGTTTATCCAGTCTTTGACCGTTGAAACAAACTATCCATCCGTTCTGAATCGGTTCTGGAACAGCTGTGGTGGAAAGAGGGGATTTGGTGGTAGAAGCTGTGGTTAGGTTAGCTCTAAGACAGGGCTGTCAAACTCATTTTTGTTCAGGGGCCAGATTCAGCTAAATTTGATCTGCAGTGGGCCAAACCAGTAAAATAATAACATAATAATATATAAATAATGTCAACTCCAAACTTTTCTCTATGTTTTAGAGCGAAAAAAGTTCATTTACATTATGAAAAGGTTTACATCTACAAACTATCCTTTCAAAAGATGTGAATAACATGAACAAACTGAAAAAATAAGTGTAATTTTAACAAAATTATGCCTGAGTTTATCACTTATACATGTACATTATAACTTATAGATCACAGTGGATCTACAAACACACAAAACATTTAATAACAGACAGAATATTGTTAAAATTGCACTTACTTCTCTTAAGACATTTCAGGTTGTTCATATTTGTTCAGGTTATTCACATTTTTTGTGAAATTATACTTTGTTTTAGTGTAAATTACATGAAAATACATTTGAAGTTGTCATTATTTCTATGTTATTATGATAGTATTTTACTGGTCTGACCCACTTGAGATTGAATCGGACTGAATGTGGAACCTGAACTAAAGGATTGTTAATATTTTAGTGTAATTTTTGCATTTCACAAATTCATCTTACTGGCCAGACTGGACCCTTTGGTGGGCCGGATTTGGCCCCCGGGCCGCATGTTTGACACCTGTGCTCTAAGAGGTTGAATATGAGGTTGAATTTGTGCAATAATGTTCTGTCTGTTGGAATCAAAAACCCAACCACTGATTCATCCCAAATTCCCCCATGTATGCAACCGACAACAGCCAAAGTTCAACCAGTAAACCACACTGGTCATTAAATTTACAATAAGCATCCATCCAGTATAACACATAAATGTACTTTCATATATGCTTGAAATTATTGAATGGAACTTATACCTCTAAATTATGAAAACTTTATTTGACATGATTTTCTCATTTATTAGAATGTACTGCATGTATATGTGATATTTGTGTTTATCGCCACCTTTAACTCAAATCTGTATCACAGTTGAAATGTTAACCGGCTAAGTCTGTCCCTAATGTTGGTCTTTGTTGTAGACGGTCTGGAACAGGCTCCAGATCCGGATCCTAGGGTTGGGGGTGTATATGATTTTTGAGGCATATCCCCAAAACATAATGTAAATTATTCAACATGGTGGGTATGATTTAAGGGGTCTGCAATCTTCTGCTTCCCAGAATTAGATGCTGCATGTCTGAAAATTCTACAAGGATGAGGGTTAAATCTCAAATCACCTAATTGGTGAGTAAAATACCAAATTAATTCCCTCAAGTGGCCCTCTTCCCTTTGATTCTTCTCTGCATTTTTTAAGAGGGAATGGGAGGCAGCATGTCTGAGAGTGGGAGAAAAAGAGTGCAACTGAAAGAAATTTGGAAAAAATGTTAAATTTAATGAAAGGGAGACACCACTCATTTTATAAGACACATGTGTATGATACCCTATTATATGAATGTATTTATGAACTATTACTAAATCCTCCTGAGGAAACAAATTAGAAATCACTGGTGATGTAACTGGAATGTAAACTCTGGAAATACAGCTGGTATTATTCATGTTAAATACACTAAATACAGGCCAATATTCGACCCAAACATCTTGAACTTTTCTCACTCTGATGATGTTCACTGTTTTATCTTGCCAGCTGCAGCTAAATTATCTATTTTGCCAACTAATTTAAATCCAAATTTTCATCTGCTAAGGGGCAAATATTGATATCAACTTGTGGTTTTCTGCCAAAAATACAGTTATCCAGCTATCATTAGGTGGTTACTCAGGGGATTAGAGCGGAAAAGTGTGAGAAATTGGAAACACACACTTTCCCTCTGCAGGTCTCTCCTATCAGTGCAAATCAAAAAACTACATAAAAGGATAGAAGATCTGATTTTGTTCATGCTCAAAAATAAAGCTACTTTTCCAGCTCTGTGGTGAGACACAGAGTTGAGCAATAGAATCGAGAATATGTCACATCTGACAGAATGTGACAAGCAATCTGTACCAGTATCTACAGCTGTCAGGTACTAATTCAACCGGTCTGAAAATCCAAATATGCTGATACTTGCAGTATTCATAACCCTTAAAGACCTAGAACTATTTTTGTGGTGACTTCCAACTAAATTTGTTTCCAACTTTAACCTTTACAGTGACTTATTGCTATTTATTATAATATGATTATCCTCTGCATTTTGTATTTTTCATTGAAAAAAAGGAACTTTTTCCAGGTAAAGGGGGTCATCCAATAACCGAAGGGTTGGCGCTTTGAATCCCGCTCTGTTCTAGTCATGTGCTATTGTGTCCTTGGGCAAGACACTTCACCCCCCTTGCCTCCAGTGTCACTCACACTGGTGTTTGAATGGTTATGAATGTTTGGTGGTGGTCAGTAGTGATGTTCAATACTACAGATTTCCTTTCTGATCCGATACCGAGAAAAATTCAGGCTGGTATCGGCGATACTTATCTGATACCGAAACTTTGTACAAATACACTTAAAGCTGCTTGACTTTCGTCACCAGTTTTCATCAAATCTGTGAAACCCGAGTCATAGCCTACGTATCACGAATGCCTAAGTCTTTCAGCGATTACTCACCTGAATCTCTTCCCTCATGGTGAACAATTTCAAAATGTTCTCTACCATAAACAATCCATTTGTTTACAAACAGAGCTGGTAGGTCACTCGGGCATTTTCAGAAATTTGATGCAATGTGCATTGTGGGAAGTGGAGCTCCACATAGCCGCATAATGGCCACAGCAGCAACAAGCACAGAAATGGCTTCATTGCCTCTTGCTACTGCAGCTGTGTGGAGCTCCGATTCCCATGGTGCACGTCGCAACAAATTTCTGAAAATGCCCAAGTGACCTAATGGCTCTGTTTGTAAAAACAATGGAGTGTTTATGGTGGAGTAGACTTTGAAATTGTTCACCATGAGGGAAGAGATTCAGATGTGTAGTCACGGAAAGACGTATGGATTCCTGATACTTGGGCTATGACTCGGGTTTCAGAGATTTGATGAAAAATTGGTGACGAAGCTTTACGCAGCTTTACTGTATGGAAAATCTAAAAAAATAATAGTTTTGTTTTTTGCTCAGTACACAGTGAGTCATTCAGAGTTGACTGACTGAGAAGCATGATACAGTACACACTTTGAATTAAGCAAAAAAAACCATCTTGAATTAATAAAAAAAAATCTGCCTTGGAACAAGTGAAAATTATCTTGGTAAAATTTCTTGAAATAAGATTTTCAAGATCTATTGTCTAAAAATAAGTTCTTATATCTCACTTACAAGTTACACTTTAGGTGATTATTTCTTATTTAAAGTGTGGTAAGATATTTTGACTTGAGATGAGAAAAATACAATTTGTAAGATTTAGATTTTTACAGTGTTCATGAACAAGAGCTCACGACCCTGGAGACCTGATCCACATCTACACAAAGACATTTGATGATAATGACGATGATTGATGATCGATGACTGGTGATGATGATGATGATGATGACAGCGATGACAACGACAATGGTAACAATGATGATTATTGTTGATGATGATGAAATCAATAACAAGGCCTGTGTTTAACTGTAGCTGCAGGATAGCTGTTCTAGTTCTTGCTTTTTTTTCATTTACTCTTTCAGTTTAGTTTTTTTCTTTGAGTCTACTGTTAGTTTGTCAGTCTGTCAGTACACAAGTTGTTTTAGTTTGAAGAAGTCTAACTTTAGTTTTTATTTAGTTTCAGAGCTTCTTCAAGGTGTTCAAAGGCCTCTCAATTTGTAGAAGCTCTGAAAGGTTAGATAGTGAATCTGGGGCAGAATGTGGTTTACAGACGGTCCTACAGGATACTGTATTGTGTAAATTGATTTTACTCTTATACACCATGAACCATCTACACTGAGGGAAAACAAAGAGTGGTGTATTGTTCATTGTTGTTTTTATTGTTTTCATGTTTTGTGACATTTTATTTGTGATTTCTCTACTTTCTTTGCTCACTACTGACTATTCTGCGCAGTATAGAGTTTTATCCATAATAACAACGCAACACCCTCCCTTCCTGACTTCTCCTTCTTTATTGGTTATTCTTCCTCACAGTGTAATGTGAAGCTGTTCTTCATTTCTCTGCATTACAGCAGAAAAAATTATGTTGATGAAATATTAACCTGAGGGCTAAGGAAGACTGTTTTTTTCTTTTATAATAAGATAAGATAAGATAAGATAAGATAAGATAAGATAAGATATTCCTTTATTGATCCCACAATGGGGAAATTCACAGTGTTATCAGCAGCATAAAACATACACATAAACATACACATACATGTAAAACAAACAGTCATATAAACTTGAATAAAAAAGTGTTTAAAAAGGAGAGTGCAAATATGGTTTGATATGATGTAGTGCAATGGTTATAAATATAAAAAATCGTATATATATATATATATATATATATATATATATATATATATATATAAATACGGATTTGAATATATACAACATAGATGGAATGGAAGGAGGGTTGTTATTACACCATGATGATGCTTAATTAATTAATGTTGCTTAATGATGCTTAATTAATGATGCTTCTATTTAGAATTTATTATTTTTGCAGTAAAGTAAAAGGTTTGAGAAGGTGTTAATTAAGGACATGACAGCTCAATACATCTTCATAGCATTCATTATTGATCTATGTGATCATTTAAGCGCCAACATGGATGAGTAAGAATAACCACACAATCAAAATATAAGACTTGAGGCCCCCCCCCCCCCCCCCCCCCTTTTTTTCAAATATAATTATCGATGTTGACTTCAAAGCTGACTTCTGGTCTTTTAAATATTAAAAATGTCAACAAAAATAAAGCAGAAAACATCAAATCCCGCTGTGAAAGGAATGTTTTTTACTTTAACTTAGTAAATACACAGTAAAACATGACTGCTCTCCTCATTTTACATGATGGATGTTAAAGATTGTTAGTATTGATTGTGTTTATCTCTGTGTTGATGATTCCACAGCAGGAAAATTATTTGAGTCTCAAAAATATATCAAAGATCCTGCTGCTGGTTGTTTGTTCCTGCTCCCTTCAGATGAACATGAGCTGTTAAAAAAAACAAAAAAAACAAACTCAACAGTCCTCTGAAAGCTACTGATACAAAAAGAGTGTGAGTTTGCTGGTTAATTTAATCTTATTAATTATATCTGAACATATATTCTGGAAATTAGAGCAAGTTGTGTGTAACATGTCAGAGAACAACGCAGTAAATCAATGTGGAGGATTAAAATTGGACGGTGGATTAACATGTCCAGATTTGACTTTATATCACCGGACTTTTGTATTGAACAATAATCTTTGCTACTGGATAGATGAGGACAAAGTTTAATGATGGAAAAACGAGTGCTAATGGACTTAAAGGACCTTCTTCTTGTAGGTATTTCTACCAAAAAATATGGTTTATGTCACAATCTGCTGCAAGTGTTAAGAACAGAAGAAAATGTGCTTTGAAAGCTCATAGTGCACATCCTCTCCACTATAGAACTACAGTCATTTTTTTATCTGGAGGAAAACGGTTCATTAACAAAACCTGAGAGGATAAAGGGATTAGGACTCTTTCAGGATATTAGTGAGGCCAAACTTACCTTCCTCTTTGGCATTAATAACCATCCATCACAGTCTAAGATCAGCTTGTAAAGTCTATGGGGTCAGAGTTAATGGACTGTCCCATTTTAATTTGGTTTTTGAAAGCTCCACAAAGGACAGTATCATAATAAATACATGAAATAGATAGAGTTCTGTGCAAAAATCTTAGACTGACATTAGTTTGTCGGTTTAATAAAGTTCTAACAACCTCACATATGCATTTCTCAGTCTCTGTATTAAGATCCAATTTGGATATATATGAGCTATGTACAGCAGATAAAACAAAAGTTTCAGGGATAAAACAGAATGGTCAGAACGCTCCGTCCGTACATGTACGCGTCTTTAATGTAGAACACAAATGGGCCTTAAGACTTTTGCACAATACTATACACACAGTCAGGGAAAAAATCATTAGACTATCAAAAGTCATCAAAAACAATAGTTATGCAATCAAATACTAACTCCTGTGTGTATCATGTGACTAAAACAGACAGAAAAGAAAACATGGAATTACATGGAAAATAATAGCGAGAAGAAATGTTGAGGATTATTATTGTTATTATACATAAGAAATTTGATGAAAAATGCTGAAAAATGTTTGGAAGTGGTGAAAAAAAGGACCTGTAGACCTCTAACAAACCTATTAAAACACTAATTGTCAGCTTTCAGTGATCACACTTTGGTAAAGATAACTCGAAGGTACTTGCGCTCCGGAATTAACAGAAGTTGAAGTGGTAAAGTTGAAAAGCACAACATGCAACGCCGTAGAACAGAAATGAGTGTGTATGACAGCTTGTAAGCACAGTAAATCCCTTTCATAATCACCTCATAAACAAACCCCTCTGTCTGCTTTTTACTGTCAAACAATTACAGACCCTCACACTCCAGTGACCAGCAGCCCCACAACACTTCACTGTCAAGGACGCGCTAATCCACTTGGTTCTAATTATGAAGCCACCACAAGAGCAAGGTCTGGAAAATGAGCTATTCCTCTCTTCAAAATAAAGCCGAAGTGAACATTAAAGGAGCTCAGTTTGAGTAAATGTTGACAGGTAGCCAGCACAACTTACAGAAAAAAAAACTCAGAAATTTGACTTTGTCATCAGTTTATCCATCATTAAGGAGCGTTCGCAGTCAGCCATGAAAATAGCACTGGGTTCTTCTCTGAGATGATATCGGCTTCAAACACTACGACTGGGTTACAACAAAGAGCCTGTGTTACAAAGTGGAAGTATGGAATTCAGAGTAAATGGGTAAAGAATCTAACTGACAATCTTTTTTATTTTGTGGAGTTTGACAAATACTACCAACTGGCAAGGGTTCCTAGTAATTAAAATTAAAGGCAAATAAATGGTAATAAATAAATAAATGAAATATTTAGGATGGAAAAAATAACCATGATAAGAAATTAAATGCATATTTTTTAAAATGGGGTTCAGGTTCAAAACAGGTTCATAACATATCATCACACATAATAATAATAATAATAATAATAATAATAATAATAATAATAATAATAATAATAATAATAAGAAATTGGATTTATAATTCATCATGGAGATACTGTGTCTATTAACCCAATCACATGGGACTCATTTATTCATGTAGACGCAGTCAATAATCTGCTGAAGTTAAAACTAAGCATCACAGTAGGAAGAAGGGGCTTTGAAGTGTCACTGAATGTGGTCTGAGTATTTCAGAATCTGCTGGGATTTTTGAACGTGATGAACATTTGGATGGTAGAGTAAACAACGGTTCAGGTTAGTGGTGGCAGTGGAGTGATGTGAGGGGTATTTTCTTCTTTTCCATGTCAATCCCTTTCAACAGGATAATGTGTTATGCCACAAATCTCACATCAAATGGCCTCCACGGTCACCAGATCTCAGTTCAACAAAGCCCCGTCAGGATGTGATTCACACAGTATCAAGTAGATTCACATCATGAATGTGCAGAGAATGCATGATCAACACAGAGCAGACCCTCTGGATGAATGTTTGCAGCACCCTGTAGACTCTGCGTCACAATGAATTAAAGCAGGAAGAAGGAAAAAGAGAGTCCAACCTAGTACAAGCAAGGTGTAGCTAATAAAGTCATGAGTGAGTGTATTTACTGTGTTTTTCCATCTTTCTCTCATTGTCAATTTCTCTGAGTCTGATCATGTAATTTTGTGCATTATTATTATCAATCTTCTGTCATCAGTCCGCACAAGTCCATGGTAAGAGAGGAATGACATTACTCTATTCAGATCCCAGAAAAAAAATGTAAGTTTACAGAAAATAAACAAATAATAAATACATACATACATACAAAGAAAAAACGTATAAATAAAAGAGCCGTGTTTTACTATCTAACTTTAATAAACCCCCAGAGTCCAGAGTTGCACTGAATTAAATTCATTTAAATACTGTTGAAATAGTATTCAGTAATGGCTTTCATCATTTAATTTGAGTTGTTGACTTCACACAATGCAAATGTTGCTATTTCAATATATATTAATAAATTAATTTATAACAAAATTATAATGCAACTTAAACATGGTGATGCTGCAGACCTGCAAATGACCTCCTTAACCCTTTTAATTAGTGCTGGGCAGCGATTAAAAATTTAAATCGCAATTAATCGTGTTGATTTCTGTGATTAATCACGATTAATCGCATAGTTATATGGGGGGGGGGTTGCCGGCATCAACAGCATGTATTACCTTTAAGTGATATTTCAGACTCGAAGTACTCCAGTAATAAAAAATAATTCCACATTGCAGTGCTTCCAAACAACTTTGTCCTTCTCAACCCCACCATCTGAAGACACTTAAAATGAAAATGTCCATGGAAAAGACCAGTACTTTTCTCCATGTTTATGTCCCCACCAGTTTATTTCTGGTTGTGAGTGACTGACAGGAGTCTTAAGCCCACTAATAAGTACTAATACTAATAAGCCCAATAATATGTGATGTTCAGTTGTTAAAAGCAGACAAAGGGGGCCCTCTATTGATCGGAATAAATTACACTAACGTATGTTTTGTCCTTGCGGTGTTCCCGTAGTCAGTTCGGACATAAGAAGGAACTAACGGACACGTTTCTTTCACTCTGTTTGTATGGCCCCAAAAACATTTGCCTGTGAGTATTTTATGTTCTGATGTTGTAAGAATGAATAGTATAAAATATCTCTGACGTGAACATTTGTTGCTGGATAAAAAGACGTAAATCTTAAATTAATCTGTAAATGCTAATCGTTAGCGTGTCTATGGATTTTCACATTCAAGTTAGCGTCGAGCTAGCAATCTTTTTCCCATTCATTTAAATGTATAATGCCATGTAAATGTACTAAGGAAATGAACAGAACTGAGACATATTTTGGTTGTATGTTGCAGTTTTACAGTGAGTTTCAAGTAAAAAATTTGGAGAGAAGTTTTCGGCATCCGGCTTTTCTTGTTAAATCTGTTGTCTGTCTGCCGAGCTAATCGTTACACGCATACAAGCAGGGGCAGAAGAATATGAGTTAGAATAAAACGGCATTAACGTGAGATAAAAAAAAAAAGTCTTGACTTTTTGATGATTTGGTCTTTAGTTCTCATGACTTCCATAAAAATACCCAATCATAATAACCAATAAATAATGACAACTCTAAATTAAAAAGAAAAAAAAAAAGTAAAATTACATAAACATATTTAAATGTACAACCTATCCTTTCACACACACACAAAAAAAGGGAATAATGAATAAACATTAACAACCTGAAATGTCTTAAAAGAAGTAAGTGCAATTCTAATATTCTTATTGCTGTTATAAAATGTTTTGTGCATTTTTAGATCCACAGTGGTCTGAAAATTATAATGCACATTTGTAAATATTAAAAGGTGACATAATATTATAAAAATTGCACTTGGAAATTCCCGGTTTTTGTGGTTGTGGTGTGTGGTCGTGGTTTTACTTTTTTTTTTTTTTTTAAGGATACTTTGTAGATGTAAACATTTTCATAAAGTTATTTTACTTTTTTCACTCTAAAACAGAGAAGAGTTTAGAGTTGACATTGTTTCTGGGTTATTATGCTATTATTTTACTGGTACGGCCCCTGAACTAAAATGAGTTTGACAGCCCTACCAGTGTTGTAGGAATACAAGATGACCACCAGGTGGCAGCACTAATGCAGCACTAATACAGAAAATACTGAATCCTTTCCCATCACTTTGTCACACTGTCAGATTCAATCTGCAGTCAGACATAAACTGTTCTCAGGCTGTAAGTGACTGTGTGATTGTTAGACTTATCTTACAATAATGTACATGCAGTAGGTTCAGATGTTTCCATGTCTAGGGACCCTCATTCCTGACTTAATTACTATGACAACCTGCGCAGCCTCCACTGACTGATACATGAGCCATCACTGCTGCCATCTGTCACCGTCCACTGAACAACAGCCTCTTGTGTTCAAAAGCAGACATCTGGGACTGTTAACATTGACTCACATAAAGAGTATTGTTCTTTCTATTGCAGCAGAGTTATCAAAACCACCAAAGGTCATGAAGTGCGTATCATGCATGCTGCCGGGCTGGCGGTGTGTGTTTACATAAGGTGTAGCGTCCACAGCACTGAGGAAACAGAACAGGCCAGTGGGCACAGATGACATTGTTCTCTGCACACTGACGTCATACACACAGAAGTGCACGTGAATATGGAAAATTAAAACACATTTCAGCATAGATTCAGAGATAACAGTGTGTGTGTGTGTGTTACTCTGATGATGCTGACAGGTTGCCCCTTGCTGACAGGTGTCTGGATGGTGTCTCGGAAAGTACAGATAGTGTCAGCACAAACGCACACAAAGCCACTACATTTAAATACACACCCCACAATAAGACATTTGCAACACAGATGAGAGTCTACTGTGATGCCTACAGGCTGTGGCCAGTCATTAACCTGTGTGTGTGTGTGTGTGCGCAGAGGCAGTACGTGCCCATAGATGTGCTATCACCAATTTTAGATGCACCCATGCAGTAAGGTGGTTTGTTTTTACCTAATAGGCAGTGGGTGACATTTGCAAAGGTTGAAGTAGCAGGTGGGAGGTCCGACTGGAACCCTCTGACAATATTAACAAGCCCGCTCTGGAGGAACCTAATACAAGCTTCTTTTACAACTCACTTAGTTTTTCTAGCTCCTATAAAGTGACAGTGTTCTTCCTGAAGTTTTAAAGATCAACTTTTACTTTTGTGTAACAGAAAAAAAGTACACAAATAAAAATACAAAAAAAGTTGCAGCCGTACAGAGCAGACACTGATGGCACATAGCAGAGAGACGGAGAAAAGATGAAGGATGGATTAAAAAAGGCACCATACTGTTATTATTGGACCTCACACTGAGTTTCCCTGCTGTGTGTGTGCCTGTGCAACAGTGAGATAAGAGTATGACTCATATGCTCACGTAACTATAGACTATAGTACCTGGGAGAAGCTAAAATTAGAATTTCAACTTCCGGCCCTATATATACTCATTAAACTTCTGTTAACACAACATGAATAAACCAGTGTTTTCACATCAGTTTATTTTAGTGTTCTGCAGCTACAGCATCACAGTACAGAAATTCTGTTATCTCCCCTCAGATGCAGGGAAAGAGTGGCTGAAAATAGCCCTTCTCTCGTCTTGTTCCCTCTTGTATTTCATTTGCCACCTTTTTCCCATTTTCATTCTCTGCCACCCTTCTTGTCCTTTTTCAACCCCAGAACTCTCTCTCTCCTCTCATTCGCTAATCCCTCCCCACCCCACCCCACCCCCCTCTCTCCCTTACTACTTTTTCCGGCATCTTTTGTTCCATTTCCTCTTTGCTTTCCTCCACTTATCAGCAAGTTGTTCCAGACGGGGGAACAGACTGTTCAGGAAGCATTTAAAGAGAGTTGGAGCTCTGCTCTGATATGAAACTTAGGAACAGGCTGTCATTCAGGTGAAGCAGCTCTTGTACCTTTTGGTTTTGTGGTTGAATTCAATGCTCAACAACATATCAAATACACTGGCGTGCTGTGTAAAATGTAAATAAACAGAATGTGGTGATTTGCAAATCTCATATGCCCACATTTTATTAAAAATACAACATAGAAAAAAATGTTTAAACTTATGAAATTCCAATAAAAAACAAGGTAATTTTGAACTTCATGGAAGCAACATGGCTCTAGAAAGTTGGGGCAACAACAAAAGGCTGGAAAACTAAGTGATACTAAAAAAGAAAAAACTTTTAGGAACATTTTGCAACTAATTATGTGAATTGGTAAGAGGTTGGTAATATGACTGAGTATAAAAAGAAAGCATTTTAGGTAGAGTCTCTCAGCAGTAAAGATGGGCAGAGGTTCACCAATCTGAGAGAAACTGTGTCTACTAATTGTGGAACAATGGCAGAATAATGTTCCTTGATGTAGGGCAGTAAGGAGGGGTAGTGAAGAGCACCGTCACCTGTTAAGGATGTCCTGGTTTGATCCTGGTGCCAACTTTTGTGGGTGGTTTTCTCCCGGTACTCCAGCTTTTTACCACCATTCAAAGACCTTTATAAGTTAACTGGTCAATGTAAACTGCCTGTAGCTGTGATGAACTGGCAACACGCCCAGGGTGAACCCCGCCGGATAGACTCCAACATCCCAGTGACCCTCTGGAGGATTAAGCGGTTCAGAAAATGAATAAACTGCAATATGAAATGAAGCCTTTGAATATCTCATCATCTACAACATATATTATAATCAAAAAACAGAAATCTCTAAGTCCAAGGTTGAAAATCAGTATTGGATGGCCATGATCAGGCAGCCCTGCAGCAAAACCAGGCATGGTAGGCACCACCGTCTGTTCATTCCATCCGCATTTGCAGGTTAAAGGCCATACTGTGTGTGAATTTGAGCCAGAAATGACTCCGTCTTCTCTGAGCCAAAGTAATAAACTGTTTTGTGGTCAGATAGATTGAAATTTCTTGGAAACTAAGGGAGCTGTGTCCTCTGAACTGAGATTTGCACTCTGCTTTTATTTGCATTTTATACATTCATGCATCACAACTTTCTTGGATTCTCTATTGCACTGTATGTATTAAAACAAGACCAACATCTCTTTTGATTATGAGGTTTGTCCTGCACCTATACCCCTGATCTCCCCACTCCCCTACCAGTATCACTATCCTATCACCTTATCTGTGCTGGCTCCTCCTACCTACCCCCATGGCCATGCACTGACCATGAAAGACCTGGAAAATGTTGGTCACCATTGTCATCTAAACTTGACACAACAGCCCAATTTGACCTCAGAATTTGAGGTCAAGGTTGACGCCCAAAGAACTCGTCCCCGAGCTTCTCAAGTTGCACCTAAAATACAACTAATGGGTTAAAAAAAAAAAAAAAAAAAAAGCTTTAACAGTTTGTATGTCATATTTGAGTATTGAAATATTAGATCAGTATTTTCATTCTTTTAAAAGTATTTCATATTTTAGACTTAATTTTCATTTATATAGTTTTATTTTTACATTTTAGATTTATTTGCAGTGTTGTAGAGTAACAGAGTAATAATACTTCACTATTGTATCAAGAATGTTTTGGGAGAAGTTGTACTTTACTTCGCCCATAAGTAACTGGGATAGGCTCCAGCAACCCCCGTGACCATAGTGAGGTTAAAGCAGGTTCAGAAAATGAATGAATGTACTTTACTGAGTGTTTTTTATTCTGCATACATTCACTTTTACCTCTCTGCATTTCCTAACTCAATTGCATACTTCTACTCCCATACATTTTTAATGCACAGTATCGTTACTCATTACGAAAAATAAATTAAAGGAAATTTGTTGTTTTCAACGCTGAGATTACCGGTGGCTGCAACAAAGTCAGGAAGCTGATTTGTCAGTGAGCCTAATGGTGTAAGGTGCAAATGGAAGTGACGGTCTACACCAGGGGTGTCACACTCATTTTAGTTCAGGGGCCCCATTCAGCTTAATAGGATATAAAGTGGGCTGGACCAGTTAAATAGTATAAATAATAGGATAAGAACTTATAAATAATGTCAACACCAAAGGTTTTTTTCTATGTTTTTGAGTGAAAAAAAGTCAAATTCCATAGTGAAAATGTTTACATCTCTGAACCGTACTTGAACATAAAATAAACAAATATGAAGTATGTGGAATTGTGCCAATATTCTGCCTCTTACTAAATGTTATGTGTATTTGTAGATCCACCGTGATCTGTAAGTTGTAATGGATATGTATAAATGATAAACTAAGGCATAATACTGTTCAAATTGCACTTATTTTTCTTAAGAATTTTCAGGTTATTCACATTTTTTTTTTAATAAAAGGCCAGTCTGTAAATGTAAATATTTTTTGGTAATTTTAATTTTTTTTTACACTCCAACAAAGAGAAAAATGTGTAGTTTTCATTATTTATAGGTTATTATGATAGTATTTTACTGGTTCTGACCCACTTTAGATTGAATTGACCTAAAATGATTCTAACGTCCTTGATTGTTAATATTGTCAGTGTAATTTCTGCATTTCACAAATTCATCCCAGGGGCCAGACTGGACCTTTTGGTGGGCTGGTTTTGGCCCCCAGGCCGCATGTTTGACACCTGTGGTCTACACTCAACCTGTCGGCAATCCATTGATGTGAGAAGCAGCGGTTGGCAGTAATGTCGTAAGTGGCAGCAGCTATCGAAGAAGAGATGGCGACAGCAGCCAAGCCATGGAAGAAGCGATGGTGATAGCAGCCACATGGGCTACAAACGATGGAGAAGATGATGATGATGAACACCTCTGGCCATATTTAAATACAATGTTTTCTTACATTGGTGTGAAAGACTCATCTATCAGATGAAGTTCCTCTTATGCCTGCCAAAAAACATCAAAATTTTAGAGTTGTAGAAACTCCCCATCCAACCTAAAGACACATTGAGGTAAGTTAAATTGAAATGGAACCTGGTTAACTCAAAAATATTCAAAATTCTAACGTATACTTTCATTACTTGAGTACATTTAATTGTAGATTACTTGATATACTTAAGTACAGTAAATAATAGATACTTAAAGACTTTAACATGAGTAGTATTTCAGTTGGTGACTTGAACTTCTGCCAAAGAATTTTTTTGGTAGGTACCTGTACTTCTACTCAAGTACTTTCCAGTACTTTATACAACACTGGTTATTCGTCAGCAAAACTTAATCAAGAGTGTCCAGAACATTTAGTCCTCACACCACAGAAGTTCCAAAAATCTTGACAAAAGTTCTAAGTCTTCCAAAAGCGTCATATTTTTCTACTTCTCTACATGAAACAGTCAAGTGTGTGGATACCGTGTGGACAGTATCCACACACTTGACAGTAAAACCACATTACAGTGAAGGTTAGAGTGTTCGCACAGTATGATTAGTATGGATTTGGGACATGTAGAATATAAAATCAAAGCCAGCGTGGCGATGTCTTCATCAGTCAGTAGTAGCCCGCAGATATGTCCCAGCAATAATATAGAAAAAAAACAGTGTGGGGGCAGTACATGTTAAAAGCGGTGCCTGGGGGGTTGTTTGTGAATTGAGGGCAACAGCATACATGTCTGCTGGAGGACACCACCACAACATATGCACTTCTGCACCATTTAAACAACAAAACACTTGTGTGGCGGCCAGTGGAACAGTTTTAGCCCAGAGCTTTAGTTTATATGCAAGTCATATCCTGAGAGCACTTAATAGAACCGAGTATCAGTGTCAGCCTCAAGAAATGTGTTCTCTTCTAGTACCTCCAACGCTTTCTTAAGTGGAATATGAAGAAACATCAAAAGAGGCTGATTTGAACGCTTTCTTTAAGGAGTGTAGCAAACAATAACGTAATAGGTTTGGCCATTTTAAATGTAATAAAGTCAATAATGTTATAACTTCACAATAATGTCAAAGTTTTTGAGCCAATAACATAACATTTTTCCATTGGCTGTAACATTGTATTTCATTATTGTCAAGTTATTACATTATTGGGTTTATTACCCCACCCCCCAAGGGGAGGCAAGGGGTACTGTTTTTGGTTTGGTTTATTTGTTTGTTTGTTAACACTTTAGCAGCAAAACTATTGGTTGAATTCATACCAAATTGGGTTTATAGATTGCCAGTGACCAAGAATAGATGTCATTACATTTTGGGAAAAGAAGGTCAAAAGTTCAGATTTTTTATGAATTTTTAAAAAGTTTTTTTTTTTCTCATTTACTTCTAGTGGGTGAAATTTCACGTCTATAAAAACATCAATTTTGTTTCAATTTATTTCATACTTGGCACATATATAGAGGCAATTGTTATGCTGACATCAGCACACGCATAGACATCATGACATCAGCTGGATCGATGCCAAAATAAGCTACAGGATAGACTTTAAAGTTTAGTAGTCTATAAAGCTCTGAATGGTTTAGGACCAAAATACATCAGTGACCTCCTGACCCAGTATGAACCCACCAGACCCCTCAGGTCATCTGGATCCGGTCTGTTGTCAGTTCCTAGAGTCAGAACCAGACACGGAGAAGCTGCGTTCAGCTTCTGCGCTCCACGTGTCTGGAACAAACTCCCAGAAAACCTCAGATCAGCTGAAACACTCAGTTTATTTAAATCCAGGTTAAAGACCCACCTGTTCTCAGCTGCATTTGAATAGAGTTTTTATTCATCAGTTCAGATCTGCACTGTTCCTTTTAAGCTAAAAATTTTTATCTGTTTTATCTGCTTGTCTGTTTTATCTGTTTATCTGTTGTATCTATTTATCAGATTTTTTTTTGTTTGTTTTTCACATGCCTATACTTTTTATTGCTTCTGCTGTAATGCTTTTAATGTTTTATGTAAAGCAATTTGAATTGTCTTGAACATGAAATGTGCTATAGAAATAAACCTGCCTCGCCTTGCCTTGTCTACAGTACATGTGAGGCAGGGTTTGTTGTGCCTGGAACCACTCGTTACATTTAAAATGGCTGCATTTATTACGTTATTGACAGCTTAAACATTAATTTGGCCATTAGTTACAAGCAGTGTTGGGTTATAAAAGTAATGCATTACAGTAACAGATTACCTTTTGCTGTAACGCAGTAGTGTAAGGTATTACTAATCAATTTTCAGTACTATTTTACTGTATATTTTCAATAGCACCAATGTTACAACGCATTTTTCACTCGTAGTTTAATTGCTCAAAAAAACCCCAAAAAAACAGTAAGATCACAAGACTTTAACGAATCAAAAATGCAATAGGAAAGTTCTATTTCCTGTCGGTGGTCAACCAATGGGTAAAGATTACAGAAGACAGTACAGTGGCCACATGGATGTATGCTCATTATTTCGAGTTTGTCAGAGATAAGGTCAAGAAAAACTTAATAGTCAAATTCAACCTTTGTCCAAAACCAAAAGAACAATTGATGTTGAGAAATAACGCTTGCAATTTAAAAAAAAACAAAACATCTCCAACGGTGCCAATGCGTGACCACTCCACATACTGAGAAGAGAAAGAAAACAGAAGATGAGAGTGATAAGCCAAAGCAACAGAAATTAACTTTGGCTGTCAACCTTTCTTGCATTGCCTTAAACCATCACTTTGCCAATTATACGTAACACCATTAAAAACGCTTGCTCCAAACATGTGATGTAATTTCCAGAAAATGATTTGCTCAGGTGTCTATTTTATATATGTTGCTCACGAGAAGAGTAACACAGTTAATGGCTGTATTTTTTTCATTCCAGACGCGCATGCAATGTTGGCATTTGGACTAATCCCTTATTGTTGGACATTGAGTCGAATCTCTTGTACAGAGTCATGCATGACTGGTAACTTCAGGTGTGGTCAATAGCCAATATAAAGGCAGCAAAGAAAACGCCAAAATGCTTTTGCCAGCTCAAAATATCATGACTACGATACAACAGAGAGAATGTGCCATTGACATGCTACGAGCAGGTCTGAGCCGTGGTGAAGTTGCTCGCCGTCTGCGCTGTCATCACAGTAAAATCAGTCGTCTGAGTGCCAGATCAGATCGGATCCCTCAGGACAGGATCATGAGACTTGTCAGTTTCATGCATCGTCGCTGCTCTGCTCGTTTGGAAGCCCGAGGTGGACACACACACCCAATATTGAATGATGACACTTTCAATTTCTGGTTACCTGTTTTCACTGCACTGAATAAACATGTTCATTTCAATTCATTCTCTAACTAGAAGCACTTGGAGAGCGCAGACCTCCTCCAAGGCGGATCAGTGCCCCAGATTTGGATGAAAATTTCAGGAAATGTTGATTGGGGGTGGGGGGGGCATGGGGGCCCACTGATCTGCCTTGGCGGAGGTCTGCGCTGTCTTTTCTAGAAAAGCACTCGGAGAGAGCAGACCTCCGCCAAGGCAGATCAGTGGGCACCCATAGCCCCCCACCCCACCCCTGATCAGCACCAAAATTTAATCATTTGTTCCTTGTGCCAGTATCAACATTTCCTGAAATTTTCATCCAAATCCATCCATAACTTTTTGACTTACCTTGCACACAAACAGACAGACACAGACAGACAAACTAACGCCGACAAAAACATAACCTCCTTGGCGGACGTAATAACCAATGCTTCCCTCTCTGATATGAAGGTAACTCCAAACCAATTTATTTAATATATCTCCAAATATAGATATTATTCTGACCCGTGCGTTTTTAATGGCACCAAGTACATTATACAAACTACACTGTTAGTACCTGGATTGCCCAGAATCATTACACTACAACATATCGCCCTCTACTTCATGTAAAATGCTCTGAAGTACATTTTGTAATTTTAGAATATTAAGTTCTACTTTTGAATTTTGGTGAAACTAACTCAAAAGTAATATATTACTTGTGTAACGCATTATAATTCTGAGACAGTAATATTGTAAGGTAAGGAATTACTTTTAAATACCAGTCACAAGTAATCTGTAATGTAATACAGTTTGGAAGTAATTTGCACAGCACTGGTTACAAGGTGTGGGTCCAAGGTACAAAGTAAAGTTAGAAGGACGTGAACACTGACCACACACCCTCCAGTGGTTTATATTTTAGGTAAAGAATGTATTAATTAGTCAAGCTTCAGGAAATTCAATTCTCTGTCCTTTGTGTTTGTGTGGTATTTTTTGTATTACATCCATAGATTACATTCTCTGGTTGAAAAATGTCATCATCCCAGAGAAAACTTGTGTCCCCATGACAAATTTATAGGGGAGGCTACATTAGAATGTCACAGGGTGTCTTTGAAAACACTCAGACACTTCAGAATCACATGATTTGCTTTCAATGTCATTCAAAGTTGTTCCATCACTTTCCGAAGCCCTCAACTTTCCAGATGCATCACAAACTACAACCCAAAAGTCTCCCAAACTGGAACAGATAATGCATCTTTGATGACTGAGCTGAATTTAGATTGAACATAAACGGCGTGTAGTCGCATCCTTATCGTCTGTGACTGGAAAAATTCCTCCAGTAGTTCAAAGAAGCATCCTTCACTTTGAGGAGCTGTGTCCTCGAATGTATCTTCATGTGTGATCTGCAGGGGGAGAATCAAGAACGAGGGGGAAGTGGGAAATGTTAGGTTTTCCACAACTCACCAAGCAAAGCAAGCAGAGGGTTTTTCCTCCATAAATTATGGATGTATGGCTGTCTCTGTAGCAGACAGCCGGACTCCAACCTTCTATCTCCTCCTCAGCTGCTCTCACTGTCGGTGTATGCATATGTATAACAGGCATGGCAAAAACAAATGGAGCGTGGAAAGGAGAGGGGAAAAAAAGCACAAGGAAGGCTTAAGAGGATGCGATAGACAATTATTTTATCACACACACCTCAAATGGGGATTTACGGAGAAGCAGCAGAGAAACTTAGTGGGATGTGATAGAGGGGGAGGGAGGGGAATCTGAGACAGAAAGACAGCGAGATGAATTAAAGTGAAGCCTCACTGTCGAGAGGAAGCTAAATAAGGATCGAGCAAAGCCGAGTCACTCTTAAACAGATCAAACAAGTCATCAGCTTTAACTTTCAGGCACGCTCAATAATCCTTTAAAGGGCTCCTGCTTGCATTATTGAACAGCACTTTAATGTACTATATGTAGAGGCAGATTGGAGCTACAGTTGTGGATCAGTAACAGACCAGAGATTATGCAGACGCAGATTTTATCTCAGTCTGGACTAACTTATTTTTTGTACTGTGTTATTTTACTTCAAGTTATGTGTGTGTTCAACTTCACTAGTAATTAATAAACTACAATGTGCAAAAAATACACTACTCAACCAAAAAACATACAAAGCAAATAAGCAAAATCCTTCCACTGGATGATTTCTGCTGTGATTATGTTTCTTATACAATGAGTAGCTTATTTTTTAAAGAATTAAGACTAGACTGTTTCAATGGAAAAAGGTTATGTGGTCTGATGAGTCCAGAGTGATGGAGAGGCACATGGAGTGATTGCCCATCATGCCTAGTGCCTACAGTACAAGCCTGTGGGGCCAGCGATCCAAGATCTGGGCTTGATTCAGTTGATCAGGTCTCGATTCACAATGTTATGTGTAAAACAAAAAGATGCAAACGACAGTTGTGACACTGCATCAACTTATAAGAATGATGACACAGTGAATACCTGCAAAGCTAATTAAAGCTAAATATTCTCACATGGGACTGTTTAGTTAATTACCTCCACCAAGGAGGTTATGTTTTTGCCAGGGTTTGTTTGTTTGTCTGTCTGTCCGTTAGTGTGCAACATAACTCAAAAAGTTATGGACAGATTTTGATGAAATTTTCAGGGTTTGTTGAAAATGGGATAAGGAAGAAATGGTTAAATTTTGGTGGTGATCGGGGGTGGGGGGGCCCATTTCCAACAAACCCTGAAAATTTCATCAAAATCTGTCCATAACTTTTTGAGTTATGTTGCACACTAACGGACAGACAAACAGGCAGACAAACAAACAAACAAACCCTGGCAAAAACATAACCTCCTTGGCATGGGGGGGCCCACGGGGGGGGGGGGGGGGGGGGGGGCACTGATCAGCCTTGGCGGAGGTCTACGCTCTCCGAGTGCTTCTAGTTTTGCCCATGACAAGTATGTATTTTTATAATTAGTGACATTTTGATGCCAGTTGGTCCTTGCCCAGGTCAGTGTTAGACCCATATTGATTGGGTCTCGATTCACAATATTATGGGTCCAAAAAATGGTGGAAATAAAAGTCGTGACATTGCATAAACTTATCAATATGATGACATAGTGAATACCTGCCAAAGCTAATTAAAGCTAAATATTCATGTGGGACTTTTTAGTTTATTATATATATATATAAAAGTATGTATTTTTATAATTAGTGACAACACTTTGATGCCAGTTGGTCCTTGCCCAGGTCAGTGTTAGACCCATATTTATAGATCACACAGGCTGATGAAATATATCAGCTGTCATTAACTGTCGATCAAGATGACCAAACTCCAGAAATTAATACTATAGAACAGACATTATTAATGCATTACATGTGGATGTTAATCCTTCTGGCAGCCTCAGTGCCACCCATCATCCTCTTAGATGCTGTGGAAGGACATTCTTGTCAGTGTGATTATTTTATCAACAGCTGCTTTCTGCTGTTTAAAACATTAAAGGATTTTCTGTTTTCCGGTGCCAAGGAGAGCCGCTGAGCTGAACTTTGATCACACAACAAGCGATATTCTGTGTTCAAAGCCTGCGCTGGGATGAGGAATCCGGTTTTATGCCCAGTTCATCTTGACTCAGCACCAGAAACGAGCATCTTGGGCATCAATAGAAGCAGATTTTCAATCACAGTGGACCTTAGTTTGTAATCTATGTTCATGACAATGTGAAGTAATCCTTGGCATGACTTTAATAAACGTTAAAAGGAGAAAATGTTCTATTCGACAGCACCCGATTAAGACAGTCTAAAAAAAAAAACAAAAACAGACAAGTGGTGCAAGTTTAGCAGAGTTTATTCTTCACATTTAAAAGATTCTCATGGCAGCACATTCTTCCACCTGTGAGACATCACGTCCCACAGACAAATCTCAAAATCCATAGAAAAAAAACCAAAAAAAACCCAAAGAACATTAAAAAATTCTCATGATAAGACCATCTTTAAAACAAAATCAGGGATGAAATAACGCACGAGGCCAAGATGGTGAAAGATAAAAAAAAAAAGCAGCATTTAAATCTTTTGGTGGTGGGGGTTATGAACTGTCTTCTGATTGGACAGAAGTGGCATCTGCTTTATTTGTGAGTTCTGTCTCAGAGCAGGCACATTAGCAGTCCAAGACACAGCTTCACCTTCAGATCGATCTCTATCAGCGTTACGGGAGCTGGAGAGCTGACGGCAGTGGCAGCCCCCCTGAGTTCAGCAACCCTGATGGAGAGTTAAATCAAACAGGAGCCAGTGACGACAGAAGTAGAGAGAGACGAGCTGTTACAAGGAGAGGAGGGGGATTCAGAAGGCAACAGACTGGGGTTGTTGTTGTTTAGCCTGTAGGTGGGAACTGCCTGCATGACAGTGAGTTGTCTTCTTATTACAGACATTGGAGCTTTGTTTCTGTACACCGTGACACCACTGAAAATATGTAATCCATGTGTCCTCGACAGTGTGCACACAAACAAAAACAGGCCGCTTCAGTACAGAGTGTGTGCATAGAGGGTTTGTGTGTGGACTCCAGCATTTCTCTCGCAGTCTCCTGTGGCTTACAGTGATTGCTGCGACTCCACAGAACCTGCTACGTTGTTGGGAATATAATATAAACACCAACAGAATAGAAACTGTATTACACCAACGCCAAAAACCATAGCATTTAAGGCTTTATACAGAGGACAGGTACATTGACATTACACTACAGATAACTGGACTGCAGTGATCTCTTTAATCTCTCACTCATCTCTGTCATTCATTTGCTCCGCTTGCCATCGGTCCAGGAAAAAGACAGCAGTCAACAATTAAAAAAAAAAAAAATTCAAATAAAAGCTGAAAACCAAAATGGAAAATCCCCAGCGGATGTAAACAATACCCTCTGCACCACCATTTAAAACCAACCAACTGCCATCAATGGCATTTGCATCCTCAGCAGATGTCTCATGGTTGTCATTAAGGTCTGTTTGGAGGCTGGTTACCATAATAACAAATGGACCTCAGTGTCTTCCCATTTGTGTGTGTGAGAGTGTGTGGTCACTGGTACTGGAGGTAGTTCTTGAGAGTCTGCGGCAGTGGCAGTGTGTCAATGTGATGGATGCGCTCTCTGCCAAGAGCCAGACGAGCTACTCGTCTGCACAGGTCCATGAGTGGGAGGGGCTCAGCTGTGGGAGACAAGACAGAGGAGAGAGAAGGTTATGGGTTATGAGAGTTTGACCTTCCACATCTGATTCTTACAGGTCTGACCTTCCATTTCATATTGTTTACAGTCTAAGTGAAATGACAGCACCTTTAAACAGAGTTTGATTGAGTCTGATACTTGACAGAAAACATTTAATCAGCTATGATTGATAGTTGTATGTTGGTATACTACTGACTTAATTATATTCTTCACAGTAACATTTGACATCATTTAAAAACAGTCACAATTGTAGTATTTCCTACATTTTTTGTGAACTTGCATAACACATTTGCCATTTCATTCATTCAGGTGTGATCATAAACCAAAGCACTGCAGAGTAAAAAATCTAATTGTGATCTGAAACACACATGGACCTGAGGTTAATTTACATTATTTCACCATGTGTCATTAGTACAGACTAAAAATTTCTGGGCAGTCATTATGTTTACTTTCTCTCATTCATTAAAGTGGCTATTAGTGAGTGCAATTTAGTGCGGTTTGTTATATTTTCATTACAAAAAAAAAAAAAAGAGAATTCAGTCAGTTTCTGCAAACGGAGGTTTTTCTTTTCATTCACAGTCTTCATTAAGTTGAGAAAACTGTCAATCATAAACACCCACAGCAACCATGTTGTATCTATATGAAAAAAAAAAGATTCTGGTTCAGAACACACTGGTTAAATCATCCGTGTACTGGTTGTGTTTCCTATCAATATTCCTGTCAGTGAAAGGTGTGTGTGTGTGGTGCATCCATCCTCGCTGTTGCACTTCATTTGCCAGTGTGTACACAGATGTTCAAACAACACGTAGCCCGTAGCCCTGCAGCCGCCATGCACAGGTGAAGCAGGCACTATGTCCCAGTGGTCCCACCAAGTCACCTGTGCATGATGACTAACCTATTGCAATGTTGGGTGATTACTTGGATGTATCCAAATTAGTTGGAGTGATACCAAGGCTTGAGCCACTTTATGCAAGCTCCTCACACATGTGACTGCTGTAAAAAGTTAATATGGGCTTTAAAAGAAAAAATGTCAGGTAACGCAACGAACACATGTGTGAGGAAGGCAGTGTGTTCTAGGTGTTTACTGTCAAAGAGCCACACAAATGTACAACCTCTAGGTCAGGAATGTTTAACAGATGTCCAATAACTACAGTTTAATTAAAATGGGTGTATTTACAGAAGCAGAGCTGAGTCAACAGTTCTAGAATAATACCACTTGGAGATAAGCTGAAAGGCATAAAAATTTATCTTAGAAATGAAGTGAAGGAAAATATTCCGATTTACAAATAGAGTTTGGCATATCTACCCAAGTGACAACATAATGATTTTTCCACTCCGTGTTTCTGTGTCACAACAAGAGCCTTGTTAAGAAAGAGAGAGGTTCTGTCCACTGAAAACTTTTGAATTTTAGGAGGGTCACAGGAATTTCGTATCAACAATTGACATTCACAGGGCTAAATGGACTTTCAAATGCTATTTTGTTAATACCTCACTTTGGCGCAGGAAAACCATACAGGGTTCCAATTATTCACTTATAGGCTAATGTTCAAAGAATGTTTTAGAAAGGCAGATGCATCTATTGTTGAGTTCTAGTGCATTGTAACACACACACACACACACACACTAGTGATTACAATACCCTTTTAAGTGTGCAGGGTAAAAATAGGTCATAGCTGACGGCTCTGTTGGTTACAAATAACCTTTGTAATTTCAAAGTTACCACAGTTTTAAGATACAGCAAATATAAGATTCCTTCATTTAAAAAAAAATTGTCACAATTAACACAACAAATCGAAGAACACTGATAAGCCAAGGCAGAAGGAACTACAGTACACAACAGTAACTATGCTACAGTTGACATCGACTTGGAGTTTAATGTGGAGGTGTATTGATACACCTTAGCTTCTTACATTTTAATACAGTCTTATTTTTGGCAGATGTAAACAGCAGGTGGAAAGACAAGCAGTTAACAATGATAGAATGTGTCTATATGTGTTAGTAGATCACAGCAGCGTACCTCCCACCAATCTTAAGGCAAGTGTAATCTATGTATGTCAAACTGACACAGGCTCTTAAATGGTGCCCCTTCATGGATGTCAAGCTGCTCTGCACCTGGAAGGACCATCTGTTAGACTGAACTCCTGCGGTTCATACTGCACTAACACTGTGTGAAGGACATGAGCGGGGGCATTTATAGATGCATACAAACATAATACAGCAGATGACAGGCCAAAGACTGCAAAGTAAAGTTTGACCAAAGTATTCTTTAAGTAGTCTGTAAATACATGAAGGATGACAATGGCCATGGTGAAATTAATGTTTCTGATAGAGGTTTGACAAATTACAGTATAAAGGCTATTAAGTGCAAAATGTCTTCACAGGTTAACTAATATGCACACACATCTTTACTTTTTCACACAGTATCCTGGACTGCTGAACTTGCATTTCCTCGTGCATGAACTGCTGCTTTTGTGGCAACAAAATCACTGCATTGTGAAAACACAAACAGCTAAAAACGGGGAAAAAAGAACTGAGGGATGGATTGGACAGAAAACAGATAAACATCGACACAGTTTAAATCAACCCTGACTAAATGCTGATCTGTTCAACTGCTCAATCAATGATAATGAACTTTCTGATGGTCATTTGTTAAATAAATAAATTAAAAAATACTGGTGCTTAAGCTGTTATTTGCAAGTGCCAATGAACTCTCACAGGAAAATCTTCTGAATTCCTGTGCTGTGGCTTGTTAAGTGACCTTTGGAACAGCAGCAAGGGGAAATAATGAAATCCACCAGTGCACAGCAGCTGACGGGGTGCAAAGAATGGAGAACAGCTATGTGAATTTATATGACTGCAATGTGCCTAATGAAAAGCCTTTGTAAGACCACCTTAGGGATCTTGTGGCCGGGTGTGGATTCATTTAAAAGTCACATGAATACAGCATGTTCCCAAATCAGAGCAATGTTAAATAAACTCAGATGGAATGCATACGAGGTGTAGAGAAGTGTTAAGTAGAAACAGATTAACTGAGGATGACCTTGCAGCACGATAACATCATACATCTTATTATTCATTGTCTGCAAAGACACGTTCATGCTAAGTATCTCCTACCAAGATTATGAACTACAACTGGTCATCCAAGCACATCTGCACCATCTGAGCTCTGCACGTCTGAATAAAAGCCCCTGAGATCAGAGTCTTGCTGCATGAGGAGCCTCTGGAGAATGAAAGATCCCCTGGAGATGTATGTACTCTCTGCTGGACCTATGAGCACCTATCAATCAGTCTACCATCACCCACATGCCCGCACATAAGACTGTTTCCATAGTAACTGTCTCCTTACACCACTGCCATGTGACATAATTTAAATGGGAATGTCACAGATAATTCACAGAAATATTTAAGTTACAAGTGCAAAGGATCTATAGAGAACTCAGTTTCAAGGAGAACATCATAGATTAGGGTTTCAAAGCCAGTGTGTAGTGAAATATTCAATATGGTCATTACCTCTACTTTGTTCCCAAGTTACAGCACTAAATGATGGCCAGAAATTTTATCACACAACATTCCCTTTTGACTAAACTGTCATTGCCTTATAATGTAACCCATTATGCATTTGTGAGAAATTGTTATAACTTGCATTTGAATTGTCAAGTTCTAGTGAACATGGATTTTGTTGAAGTCACAGTGACATTAACCTTTCACTGCCACATTCAACTCAATCATTTATTGGCTTCAAGTAAATGTGTGTACCCATTTTGAGGAAATTCCCAAGGGTCTCCTGAAAAGTGGTATACAGGAAGAATGGGATAGGGCAGCACTGGTGCAGTGGAACAAAACACTTGTTCACAAATACGACTTTTATCAAACTGATTCAGTACACCGATATATAGTTCAACACCTTTATTGGCAGTCACGGTTAACAGCTGCTACTTGCAGTGACCGGTGGTGTATGCTCCCACACCGCTGTATGACTGTCAGGATACTCCTGAGGGAGATGATGACGTGGTGGTGTGCAAACTGGGTGAAGACTGGCCAATCCCAGCCAGCACAAGATGGTCTCCATGGTAAAGGTTGCCGAGGGCGACAAGAGGTCCTGTCAGACAGTGATGAGCACCAACAGGGAGTACACTGTCCATCAACAGGCATAACTGGCAAATGGTGGTATGGGAAAACACACAGCTCTGCTCATTTGTGAGCAGCTGTGTGCTTACGATTCATTACAATAGCTGTACATAATCATTTTACTTCTGTTCAAAACTTCAGTGACTACACTGCGACCCAAATTATTATGCAAGTCAGTTTTTTTTAAAATATCTTGATCCAAATATGTTGCACTGATGAACAAGTGGTATTAATGCAAGCATGATAGGGCAGTTGATTATCCAAAAGCATAAAATATCTGAAGCATGTAAATTTTTAGTAATAATTAGTTAAAATTTAAAATGCTGTGAACCAAATTATTATGCAAGACATATATAAAGGTGAGCATTCTGTGTTCTGTGACCATAAGCACTAAAGATGGGAAAGAAGAAGGACCTCAGTAGTGAGGAGAAGGCTTCTATCGTGAAATTTTTGGGAGAGGGGTGGCCAATGATCGAAATAGCAAGATTATTGGACCGTGACCATAGGACAATCAAGGCCTTTGTTTTCAGTGGTGAAAAAACAAGAAAAAAACGTGAAGAGGCCCCAAGCAGGAAGCTAACAGCTCGAGATTTGTCAGCGTTAAAGAGAGAAATGGTCAAACAGCCTTTGAGTTCCAGTGCAACCATTTTTTCTGCTGTTGGTCTAGGTCACACCCCAAAGACATCATAGAATCGTGTCCTGAAAACGCTTGGTAAGGTCCGAAAAGCAAAAACAAGGCCTCCACTTAATCAAAAGCACAAGGATAAAAGACTTGCTTGGTGTAAGAAGTACATGAAATTGGATTTTGGACAAGTTATCTGGACTGATGAGATGCGTGCCACCCTTGATGGTCCGGACGGTTGGGCTAGAGGCTGGATAGCTGAAGGTGCCGATGCTCCACCCAGGTTGAGACGTCAGCAATGTGGTGGAGGTGTGATGATATGGGCGGGCATCATAAAAAATGAACTCATTGGACCTTTCCGGGTTGCAGAAGGAGTGAAAATGGATTCTGCAAATTACTGCAAATTTCTAGGAGAAAATTTGCTTCCGTGGTTGAAGAAAAAAACAGCTGCTCAGCGCAAGAAACTGATGTTCATGCATGATAATGCTCCAAGCCATGCATCAAAGTTTACTGCTGAATGGCTGGCATCATAGGGCTATCCAAAGGACAAGGTAATGGACTGGCCAGATTCCTCACCCGATTTAAACTGCATAGAAAATCTATGGTCGATCCTGGAAAGAAGGGTTTTTGAAAATGGAAAACAGTTTTCATCAAAGGATAAGCTGTGGGAAGCTATTGTAAAGGCTGCAGAAAGCACTGAACCTGCTGAAATTGAAAACTTGACATCTTCAATGGACAGCAGGCTCCTTACGCTGATGCAGAAGAAAGGTGGCTACATCTCCAAGTAAAGATACATCCAGATATGCTTATTATTTGACAATTTGTGCTCAGGATAGTCTAACTGACAATATAAAATATATTTGTTAATAAAAAAGATGTTTTATTTACATATGCTGTATGTTTTAGTTTGAAATAAAGATTTGCATAATAATTTGGTTCACCTGAAATTCAAAATGTTATTATATTTTTCATCTGATATCATTTCAGTGTCACATTTTTATGGATAAATTTGTAGAACCAATATAGCAATGTATACTGAAAGAAAGGGTGGGCTAACCCCAATAGTTTCTGCACAGTAATTAAAAACCTAACTTGCATAATAATTTGGGTCGCAGTGTATAGACTTTATGTTCTTTAAGTGGGGTATACACATAAGGATTTTCTAAATCTGAAGAGATTTTTTTTTATATCGGTTACAAACCCCACACATGCAGATAAAAAAATCAGGCATTGAACAGTTCTGATCGTACTGTGTGTGGTGTGCTCCAATAATCTCAACACAGCACACTGCACACATAACAATTCTGTCTCATCACCAATCTAGAATCTAGTCCTCCAAGCCAAAAATCTCATGTGATCAAACGTGATCTAACAAAAACAAAGAAGAAGAAACATATAGCAACAACCGGAGAACACAACACGCAACATATTGTTTTGGTTGTGGTACGACTTGGTGGAGACGTTGAATAGACATTCTCAGGCTTCCCACAGCTCAACGAGCTGGTCCTCCATTTGTGAGGTCCACCAAACTTTATGTTTCAGGTCGGCCATGCTTGTTTTTAATTTACGCCTACTTCCTTGTTCCTCAGTCGGCTTGCTTCTTGGTTGGCTACATTCTGTTCCACGTCATCAATTCACAGAGTCATGACTCAGGAGTTGTCGGCTTTCCCCACACATGAAGATTTTCGGTTGTAAATATTGGACAAGGTTAATATTTATGATTGTTGGCCCCGACCCCTTTGGGAGCAGATTATCGGGACAAAGTCACTCTGTCTTAACATACCTCATACCACAGGATAATCTTATAAAATAATCTTATAAAACATAAAATAATCTGGTGTTTGCCGTCCTAGGTCGGAAAGGGGGAAAATCAGCACAAAAACAGCCTGATTACCTTTAAGTGTGTACCCCGCTTTAGGTATGGATGACATTCTGATGAGCTTCAAGACATCTGTACAACAGCTCTCTATCACACTGACTGAGATACAAGACAATATTAACATTGTGCCCTACATACCATTTAATACCACCATTAGACATGTATAGATTATGTTTTCAATAATGTATATGCATGAAATAGCTCCATGAACACCAAGCTGCTGGCTGCTTTAAAACATGCAAACTTTGTGAACATGAAAAAGCTGTTTCAATAAGGGACGCATCGATACCACTTTTCTCCAGTACGAGTACAAATACTTACATTTGAGTACTTTCTGATACTGAGTACCGATACGAGTACTTAATAACCCCATTCCAGTTCTTAGTTCCTTTTGTAAATGTGCTTTATTGTCACTGTCATTAGTCTGACTGGAAAAAAAGTGCTGCTACTGACATTTAATGTGTTGGAATGAGTGTTTCTCAATTAATGTACCAGGGGGCGCCACTCTGAATTAACCATACTGGACAAATACCACAAAAAAGAGGAAAGTTTTTTGAGAAGAAGAAGAAGAAAGTCAGTAATAACAAACATGGAGACGACAGAGGTAACACTAATGTGATACTAATACTGTAGCGTTTTCACTGGTAAGGTTTAACAGCTTAGCTTCAGCAGGTAGAGAAAAGGTATATGAGCAATAAGTTTCGTTTTCACTTCTGTTGGCGACAGTCCGCACCGCTCCGTACATCCGCTGGTATTCTCATTCTGTGTACGCATCTGCAAGCACCTGGAAAACGGATGGAATGTACACAGAGGATGGACAGAACGCTGCATCCGTATCTGTCTGTGTCTTTAATGTTACTTGCAGTCAGTGTTACTTTTATCACCATCATTTATTTTGAAAAATCTCTACACTCTTCACACTCCCCACACATTATTCCACCGCCGTGTACCTGCTGCACTGAACTGTGAATGTCACACTGCTGTAAGTGGTATCGGTGCATTTGTATTGGATATCTTTTATGAGTACACATTGAGTATCGGAGCTGATGCTGATACTCGTATCAGTATCGGTGCATCCCTAGTTTCAATAATTAACTCAAGTCAACCTACAAGCAGTATTTCAGTTAACCTTATGTGAACAGTAGAGGTTTCTGCTCAGTATGTTATTCATTTCTCTTTATCCTCCAGTCTGTCATGTAACTGTCCAAATCTTCACTCTCCCTTTTCCTCTCAAGCACTCATTTCTTTCCTGTAATCGCTGGATACTAGTTTCTGACAGATTTACAGCACACTAAAGAGGAGATGAAGTGTGGGAAAGTGTGGTTAAGGATGACTGAGTGCCTGATGCACCACTGGACCACAGAGGCCCGCCGGCTGGCAGGCACACACTCCCACCTAACACTTAATCGAGAGCAAAGTGGAATATGGTGACGTATGCTTGGCAATGGCAGCGCGTCAGTTAGTCTGGCCTCACATTGGTGAGATGGCCAAATGCAACTGGTGAGAGCGAGCCCCCCAGTTTCAAGCAGTCATGCCCCTACAGCCCAGAAAGTGTCGATGAATATGTCTGTACCACATCAGCACACCATGAGACACAATGTGACCCAGTTATGTCCTACTTAGAAATTAGGGTAAAAAAAAAAAAAAAAAAAAAAAGAAGTCTGTCTTCTTTGGCACACATATTCCAATTTACTGTTCATTCAACTCCACCCCCTCCTCCATACTCTGGCTTCATTACCAAAGATATGCCAGGCTAATAGATGCACAGGCAAGGCTGTAGACTCCCAGCCATGCTTATCTAAAAGATTAGCATAAAACTGTTGAGGCTGTCTGACCTAGTTTTAAAGTGATGGGTGTTATGCGTCTACACATGTCCCCTTAAGGTACGGACATGTCGCAAGTCTCAAAATGTTGTTTCAACAGGTCAAAGGAAATACAATAGTTGAGGAATATATTTAGCAATAGACAGAATTGGATCCATGATGTATGAGACAAAAAGGAAATTGGAGCAGAACAGTGTCATGAGCAGAGGGAGCGAGCAATAGGGCAAACTGCTGCTCTGCACCTAATTGGAAACGCAGGTGTCCAAACTGAATCGTCCACTCAGAGCAGAAACCAATTGCTCACTGAACTAGTCAGACGCTGATCCGAATTCCATCCACTGACAATATCTGACTTCGCATCACCTCACACTGCCAAGCGAGTTTCAGACAGAACCATCAACCATCATCAATTTGGTCTCTGATTCTCATGCTGTGTCACTCTTCTCAGGGGATGGAAGCCAAACACATTATATATGAAGGCGACTGCTGTAATATGTGAAACACTGATAAACACATGCACACATATTTTCAACTTATACAACCACATTTTACTCACAAACACCATGACACTGACAATTCTCCACTCCTGAATTAAATACCATTTCCCCCTTCTCTTTTACTTAACTTGGCAATGAATTGACGGTTGAAAAATAACTAGAAGCTACACAACTTGTGTTGTCAGAAATGGGTTGTGGTAGACCAGGAGTAAAGAGAAAACATACCAGAAGGGCTATGTTTACACAGCACCAAAACACACAGAATAAATTCAAGTAGACTGAAAAAAAAACCCAAAACATTATACCAGGCTCTTTTGCTTTGATGGGTTATAAAAACAGCAGAAGCTGTGTGGTTAGGTAGCACTGAAACTACTGATAAAATAGAATGCATCTAACCAGAAAGAATAATGACAGGAAATGGAAGTGTCTCTTCAGATGAGGGTTCTCAACCACAATCAATGAGCTGATAATTCAGTTAAAATTTGGAGCATTAGCATTCCTCAGTGCTAATGCTACACTGAGTTACAAGGGAAAAAATGTAACTGAAATGCTCAGCTCTGCGAATGACTTGAAAATAGAGTATCAGTCAAAACTACAGCAGGACCTGTGTTGCCTTCATTCAGAACCCAGGCATCAAGGCTGACAATTTTTTCTCCTCAATTCTAGACTGACTTCGCATCACTTGAGCCAGTGACGGACGACATTGATTCCAGAGCTGGATCGGCTTTTCATTTGGACACAGCTGCAGTCAAGAAGGAAATTCCTGCCTTTCAAATAACACTAAGATAAAATCCAGGGCGTTCTATAGCATGATGGGTGAGTTTCAGAGGAGAATGCTCAAAGAATAAAAGTATCCCTCCTGCACAAATCTAACTTTTCTCCCAGTAAGATTATAAAGGCCAAGCTCAGTAATATCACGACAAAGTCCTTTATCTGTGTGATGAGATTTGAACCCAGCTGCTTCATCTGACTGTGAGAAACTAACTTCCTCCTCCAAATGCCAAAGGTCCCATTAATATAATCTACAGATACAGCTGAATTGAAAAGGCTTGTGTTCACTTCAGAACAGTACATTTTGTGTAAGTTAGCACAAGACAGAGATGGCCTTTAGGGACTAGTAGATCTTGTAGCGCCGAAAAGTATAAAAGTAAATCTTAACCGAAAAGGGTAGCCCATAATGGACAGATCATGTTCAGTATGAACACATACAAAAATGCCAAGACAACAAAGAGAACAATCACATGAGCAAGCTTTCTAGAAGGGTTATGTTTGAGGGTCGGGTTTTAAGCGAGTGTTATTAAGAACTATTAAAATTGCAGTGGAAACAAAAACCTGGCATTTGGAAGACATGTAAAGAATACACACTGAGGAAAAACATTAGTATGTACGGTTAAACACAGTGTGAACTACCATTACCTTGTCAGATAACAAATCGACTGTCTAGAAACAAACTAATCAAGCCATGTTTGTGGGACCAAACCTCATTCCAGTCAACAGCTGTGTTTTAGAACTTCACAGAGAACTATAACCAACCACTGCAATGACAGCATTGACTTGCAAATATGTGACTGAAACAGTGTTCTGCAGAGCAGCACATCAGTTCAATCCTAATTTATGCAGGGTCTAAGCTAAAGCAGGGCTCAACATTGGCACTGGTCCAATAGCCTGATGAGGTATTTACAGCTGACGGGCCAATACGGGCCACAAGAACTCAAAATTAACTGGCCTGTTCGGGCCACCGCTGATACAGAGGAACTATACCTTATCTCGTCGGCGTTGCATACAATTTTCACCCCAGTATTTTTATTACCCTCTAAGAATGATACGCATGCTCCAAACCGTCAGGCATGCAAAACCGCATTCTTTTCAATGCAAACATTCGGTAGTCATCCGGTAGTGAAACCTGTCACACTGAATTTACCCCTGAGAGGCTGGATATAATGGAGGAGGAGTCAGAGGTGTGCAGGAGCATGGAGCAGGCCTCTGGGCAGTGTGGTGGTGATGGAGACGTGCACATGAAGGTGCAGCAGAGCTTTGGACATGAACAGTGTTAGGGTGTTTTTAGTCTGTCAGACAATGACACAGATGATGATGTGTATTGTACATACTTGTAAATAGTTCCAATGCATGCACTGTATGTATAATGATAGTTGGCTTGACCAAAACAGGGACCTTATTAATTATTTTGTTAATTTTGTGCCAAGTATTTATTTTTGTTACTTTCAGCTGCAGTTAGGGCTAGGCGATAAAATGATAAATATCACAAAATAACTTTTCCTCAATAGAAATATGAGATATGCTCAATACAATTTCGATAGAATTCATTCGTCCATGGTTTGACAGACATAAGAACAGCCAATCATAATTAAGTAGCACCGCACCAAACCAATCACACTAGAGTCTGATCAAGTTAGACTGATGCAAACAGCACAGGCATAAGAGCCAGCCGCAGCACACATGCTAATGTTTGGGCTGTAGCGGAAATAATGAGTGTTCCTTTGGGAGAAAATTTGACTGAGAACTCAGGCAACTGGGTTACTGAAAAGTAGGGTGTGGCATACAAGCCGGGAGTTGGACGGTCAAAGCGTGTGAAGTTTCACTTTCAGTTTACGCCAGTTATGGCAGTTACAGAACACACCCCCATATATTTAACCCCTGGCATTGTTTGGTGAAGATGGTCCGTTTTGTTTGTGTTCACTTTTAAAACTTGAAAGCTTTTGTCGGCTGGTCAGACTTTTAGTTTAGTTTTGAATATATGTACCTGTTTTATTTATCTGAAACAGTTGTTTAATGTTCTTCAGCACATCTGTCATGTTCAACCTCTGACAGAAAATAATTCATGTTTAAATCAAAAATAACCTTCTGATGTCTTCACAACTAACTTATGAGTAACAGAAAATTTAAGCTTGACAAAAATAGTGATTTGATTTATACCATGATACATATCGATGTCGTCTGATATGAAAAAAATGATCGTGATATGATTTGTTTTTCCATATCACCCAGCCCTAGTTGCGGTCAAGGCAAGTCATTTGTGAATCTTTCAACAAATTGCATACATGCTATTGTATATTTCTTTGACCTGCTTGCTGTTACATGTTAGCAGTTTTCAGTTGCAGTCATTTCTTTGTAATTATGTGCCAAGCAAGTATTGTCAATGTTTATAATCAGCTGCATAAAGTCAATATGAACTCCAATCTTTTTATTAAGCACCGTTACATTTTGAAATTGTATAGGAAAAGGTGCAATACTACACAGAGGGTGAGTTCAGGCAAAGGAGATGTCTATACTAAAGTCACTGTGCAAAGATGAGGTAGTAGAAGGTGCATTCCAAGCAGGCACATGCAACCTGAAATTTAAAGAGGGCAGGTTATGAATCACGCATAATGTTTTTTTTATAATATAAAAGATGCATAAAAACACCCCATTCACCATGCCAACTGCTTTCTTTTTTTCCATGGTTAATGATGCCAAAAGTCGTGTATACGCATGAACGGTGCCACATCCCCTATATATGCCCAAACCAAAAATAGTAGGCTTGATATGTGGGCCAGTAGCTCATGGATCAGGGCCAGTGATTTTAAAAAGTTACTGACCCTGTTTGGCCAGTGGGTTGAAAAGGTTAATGTCAAGGCCTGTAAAGTTACAGTTTGTATCTGTGCTGAGAATACTAACAGCTCTGGACTGTAAAGAAATAGAAGATGTCACATTTGCATAGGGCAAGCCTGCAGACGCCAAACTACTGTACAAGCTGGCAGATCAACCATTAACCACCCACCTATCCACCTAAAAGTCAGTTTAACTGTTTCCACAGCAACTTTGTCACTGCAGTTGGGTTTGTAAACCCTGAAAGGAAGGATCAGTGTTGAAAAGGACAAGAAGAAGAGGACAAAAGAAAGAAGAGCAGGAGGGAGGAGATGAAACACAATGAGCGCTGGAGTCAAATAGGGTTCATTTGCAAAAGGGGAGGACAGGAATGTGAGCAGTGTGTGTAAAACACTTCCTCATCTGTGGTCTGCAATGTTCGAGTGTAAATGAGTTTGGCTGTGCCTGTTGTGACTAGGCTGCCAGGGCCACTGTGGTGTCATGAGATGAGTTACTAAGGAGTGAAAAAGATGGTTTTCCAAGAAATGAATAGAGATATTATTATGAACTTAATAACTTTAGAAACATAAAAGTATGAAAAGTGATAGAAATCATATCTCATTAGATTTGGCTTTCATGTGTGCCTGTCTGAGGGACTAAAGTGTTCAGTGAAACACAGGAAGGATGAGATGCCTGCATTAATGCAGGGAATTATGGAACAATACAGACAGCAGAGAAAAGTATACTTATCTCTTCTCACTTTCCAGGGACTGAGGTAGAGAATAAAAGAGTCAGAGCACAAGAAAGAAAGAGAAAAAGAAAAGTGAGAAAACACTTCAAGGAAAAGAAAAGACCTAGACACCACAGAATGAACAAAAATGAATCCTCTTTAGGGTTGCTATCAGTGTGCGCACAAAAGCATGATCTGGGACTAGGGGAGCTCCAGCATCTCAAAGCATACATATTGATGCCTTCCTTTCTCTATACTGAGATGTGTCTTATGCATGACATACAGCATTCCTTCAGTCAAGTCTAAACTGCAAATGTAATTACACCAGACAAATAAATATAATGCTGGTTAATCTGTGCACCTTTTCCTATAGTGTTAACAAGGATATTAAAGAAGAAAACAAGCAAAGGCAAGACATACATGAGTCCTAATTTGCGACCACTATCCATTCCCACTGGTAAACCACTTTTATACCCACACTTCATTCGCTTAGAAAAAACATACTTTGCAGCTTCTGACCTTCAAGGAAGAATAACTACAGATGCATCATTCTACAGAAGACCCAGAGAAACACATTTTTACTAAGTACACTAGGTAAAGCTCTATAGTTTTCATGGGTTTATAGTATGGCCCTTCAGTCATGGTTCTTAATCATCAACAATTACATCTTTGTTTTTAATATAGTTGGCACTACAGACTCCTGCTTTCACTCTGAAAACTAGAACTGACAAGAAAACCCCTTCCTGTTAGTATTTACTTTACAATTTCCATCACATTTGGCACAGAGCAGGGTGCTTAGGGTTAACATAAAATAAGCCTAAAATAGAACAGAGATAAAAAATGTTTTAAGTGAAATAGTTTAAGAAAAACTAAACAATAATGAACAATGCAACATAAAATTTTTATAATATAGCTGATACCATTAATTCTTTCAATTAGACCTTTTCAATCTATATAACAAATGCTTCTCTCGTAACACCAGAAAAAAAATACTAAACTAAACAAAAAACTAGAAAAGAAAAATAAATGAAAAAAAAGGTGTATAACTCTGGTTCAAAAGGGGGTAACTTAAACACATCCTCTTTATGATTATCTGAAAACAAAGTTAGCTTTAAATTTACTGACATTTTAGCATGAGGAGTACATTATTCATACTTACTGGAAAACTAACCTAAAACCAAAACAGTGACAATTCAACAAACCAAAGCAACTCTGCTCATCCAAATGCATGACAGATTCCTCAACTGTTCAGTCTTTTGCATCATGTGCATGTGGGCTGCTTAAACACATACACAACCCAACCTAATGTTCCCTGCTATGCGAGGCCAGACGCTGAGCTCAGAGCCACACTGGGACATGCTCCAGAATTCCTCCTCTCCTGGCTCCTGTCCACCTGCACACATACACACACGGCTCTCAGCCATGGACATGGTGTTCAGTCCTCACCGTCGGCACGCCCCCGGGCCCATTTCGGGTCTTTGCGTGTGCATGTGGGCTAGAGGTGGGGGTGGGGATGGGGGGTTGAGGAGAATTACACAAGCTGAGAGGCTGAGTTGACTGAGATGACTCTACTAGCTGAAACAATCACTTTTAACAGAAAGTGGAGGGTGCTGCAAAATACTGCATATGTACATCAAGAGGAAAAAAAAAAAAATTTAAGGTGCTATGCAGACTTATGGGGACTTAAGTGTGACACCATCATGTTTTGTTCTGTTGGGTTTCTGTAGAATTGACTTAGAGTCTGGTTTTGACCAACTCGATATATAAAATGTCAAGAGATAACTTTGTGATCTGGCGCTATATAAATAAAATTTGATTGATTGAGTGATTTAATTGGTTTCCCCTGTAAGTCGCTTTGGAAAAAAGCGTCTGCCAAATGCGTAAACATAAACATAAACATAAACATGTTTTCTCAGCTCTGTTATAATGCTCTGCAGAAGAATTTATGTTTTTTTAATGTTTACGTACTCTGCTGATTCACAGATCCTAGAGCTGAAAACTTGCAGCTACTAAAATTAAACTGTTGTAATCTGATGTTTGAAACACTTTCCAACTAGAAGGCTTCAGGTTCACAAGACTGCTTGGATTAACTGATAAAACAGCCATTTGTAGTAATATAGACTAATCACAATTATTACACAACAACCATTTAGCAATTATTTGAAACAGTCATCTCTACTAACCTGCATAAAAACATTTTGGTGAAGTCAACATGCAACAACAACAACATACACCAAGTTATTTCCACAGTTAATCGTATTTTGACTGATACCCCTTTGATGAAAACATTGCTTCTTCTGTTCCTTTCGGCTGTTCCCTTCAGGGGTCGCCACAGCGCATCATCTTCCTCCTTAATAAAAACATTACATTGAGTCCCATTCTACTTTGGCTTAGAGTTCAATGGAGAACTAACACTGTGGCATTTTATTTCACTTTTGTCTTGGTACAATATTTAAGCAGCTGGTTTTGTACAGTTTAGTATCATGTCACATCCGTTACGTTTAGTTTAAATTTTTTCATTTATTTTGCCCAATTTTATTACTAGGGATGTGCATCAGTAAGATTTCATCAATACTACTACTCTGATCAATGCGCACCTGGTAACATAACATTCTTATCAGTTCTTTTTTCAGTTTAGCTTTAGGATTCAAATTGTGAACAGAATTATTTGCTTTACTTTGTCATTTATAGTATGGACCTATATAATTAGTTTATTTTAGCAAGAAAGCGCAACGGCATTGTTTTGAACAAATCACTATCTGATTCTCATTTTATGATAATTGAGTGAAACAAGTATATATTATTTACTGTAAAAGAAAACAGTTTTTCCACTCATTTTAAATATAAAATTGAATACAGGACTGTCAGTGTTCTGATGATGTGGCGATTTTCCTACAGCCTCAAGATCTACAAAATGCTCCTGCTCTGAATCGACTGACAGAGCAGAGGATGCTCTAATCATTTCACATCAAATTTATAAACAGACTTAGAGCCAAACAACTTGTCACTGATCATATAATTCAGTAACTTGTGTTCTTATTTTGGCCCCAGGCTGCTAGCATACAGGTAAGCATCAAACTGTGCATTTCTCCACCTGTCCTTGGCCTGGCAGACTTTAAACAGGACTTTCTTCCCAGATTTGCAAAATTGTGTTGCTCTGTGTCTTTGAGTACCAAAGTTATTAAATTTCATGAGAAGTTCTCTGTGAAAATTGGCCGCCGTCTCTAGGGTGTGTGTGTGTGTGTGTGTGTGTGTGTGTGTGTGTTTGAGCTGCTTGGAGCTACAGTGTGTGGCAGAGAGTTGACCTGCCCCTCAGAGAACCAAACCCAGGTCTGATCTGGATTAAAAATCAAAAAATTGCATCAGACATCAACATCTGAGTCAGGCACGAAGTTGGTGAGAACTATTTGCTACAAAACTTCTATGTTGCTATAATACATGGGAGACTTATTTTTCTATTGCTCTTTCTTCAAAACAATTAGGAAAACCAATAACATCAGAGCTTATTGACACTGTGGTTTTTAATCATTTGGCTCCGGGGCCTGTTTAGTACTGGTTTCAGCACCCATCCCTAATCATTACTCACTTCAGGCTGGAGTCAGGCTGTCTGTAAGGCAATCAGTGCTGCCTGTCTGTAGATACAGTTAAAATGTAAATAGAGTTAAAATGATCAAATTTTTCAATAATGTTGAACATGACCCACCATGGTCATCCATAAATTTTGGGGATGAACGATCAAAGTTAAGGGTCACAGGATGAATTTGTTTAAAACATTATAAAGTTAGGATTGCATAGTATGCCCTGTAATGACTCACAACTTTTGTTGAGCATTAACATTTTTATGGATATAAATATGTGGCATGTTCTAGGGAAATGGAGTTAGATCATTTAAAGAGGAACCACGTGTGGGTTTGGGCAGTCTAGACAACAAAAGGAAACCAATGATAGAATTAAAAAGAATTCTAAATTCTATGTCATTATATGATCACTCTCCTTTAGGTGTATAATCATAATTAGATTTGTACAAAATTAGTGTCATAAAGTTAATAGCCTAGATAAGATTGCTAATTGTAATTATTTGGAAAACAATTGAGTGACATCTCAAATTTCAATACTGTGCCAGTCCAAATGCGTCATAAATGAAGATCTCTTAGCCATTATGCCTAGAAATTGCCAACAGAGTACTGTTGATTGAATCACGAGGCCAATGAAGATTCACACCTGTGGCTGACACACTTCAGCAGAGTAACTCGTTTTGACCTTTGCAGAAGAGTTTAGTGTGTTAAAAGACTGTATAAAACCTTCAAAGTACTAAAGCATGATAGTGGAAAACTATCTACAAATAGTAGAGGTCAGTTTCCCATTAGTAAACAAAGCAGCTGTCTCAGTCATCGTGTGCTTTTTGTTGAATCAGCGCAGGCAGAAATGTACACTGCTTATCTACTACTCTCTAAATGAAAAAATGTTTCTCACCATCAACATAAACTTAAAGCTTGTGTGATGAAAATAAGTTCTAATTGCCTCCATATCCAATGTTAAAAACCACAGTATTTTATTTACAACATTAAACCAATAGTGTCTTAAGCTTAGGTTTTTGTGGTTGACTTCGTCAGACAATTACAGCTTCAGTGCAGTGCTGACATCTTCATGACTAAAACAAATAGACTTTGTTGTGCAACTAGACACACATGACTGGTCACAGCCCATAACTGATGACTGTACACGCAGCCATGGCCCTGCTGATCCTTCCCTCAGTTTTTTCACTGGACCCGAGGTGGCTTTATATCTCATGCTGGGTCTTTGCAGCCTCAATGAACAGCTCTAAAAATAAAACCTATCCTTACTTTTAGCCATGACTGCATGTCTGCACGGTGAAAAATTGTCTACCACATCCACCTCTACACAATTCTGCAACAACACAAATAAACAGCAGCATGCACACAAGCTTGAGGCTTCATAATTGGAAAGCAATATGGTTGATATGAGTTACCAGATCCACATTTATAAAAGAAAATCAAGTGTGTGTGTGTGTATGTTTACAAAAAGTCAGGTTGAATTGTATCAACACCAGAAACAGCATATGAACCCATCTTGCACAGCTGATTCTGATAAAAGAGGGATCTGGTATGAAAGTGCACAGGGATAAATGTGTTTTGACAACAAACATAGTATCTGTTGCTAACGTATTCAGCAGAGCACAGGGATGTCTAGTTTAGGAAGACATCTGCTGTACAATTTCCTTTTTCAGGAAAGAATCTGTGTGGAAGTGGCTGCACTAAATGCTGTCTTTAAATGTAATGCAACATTGTGATAGCACATAAACACCAGGAGCAAATAGCAGGTGTTTAGGCTAATTGGAGAAGAGAGTAAAAATACGGCAAATGTAATTACTTTTGTCTCCATGTTTCGACTACCTGTAAGTGATTATAATTAGCAGTGCAACTTTTGTGTGTGTCAAGAGTATGTTACTTACGATCCAGTCCGTTGACGTATCGAATTGAAACTTCACAGTGGCCCCAAACAGCACTGACGATAGGATACAGTCTTCTGCCCTTTAACCCTCTGAAAGCAACACCGAGATACTGTCCATCTACCATGAAGCTCAGCGTGCCCTCGTCCATGTCTAGTATTACTGTCAGAGAGTCTGGAAGCACAAATGACTCATCTGGCTCGAGGAAACACGGATATGTCGGTGCCGATGTAGAAACAGGACGGTTTTTTCCGTCATGGTAAAGTCTGTTCCGACCCAGATCCCAGCCCCAGGATTCTGAGTCTGAGCCCACCAGGGCTGTGTAACCAACTGAATGTAAAGGTGCTTCGGCAGTGGCGACACCCACAACAGCATGGGTGCCTCTTTGTCTAGCTGGCCAGTGAATCCTCCAAACGTGGAGGCCCCTGGTGTAGCCCACCTTTCCACGGATACAGTCTGTGCTCTGTGCAACCGGGTGTCTGTGAAACGTCAGTTTATCATCTTCTTTAACAAAGACATTGAGGGACCGGTCATCAGGGTTCCAGGCGTGGCGGAGCTGAGTCTCAGGACTGGCTGGTGGCATGTCCAGAAGTAAGTCCAATCGGGGGGGCCGACAGAAGTCTGGGCCGCGCAGCTCGCGGCGCACAGGCCGATATGAAGGCTCCCCACGTACGTCCACTGATTTGATACTGCCTGAGATCTTCTGGCCCATGGTTGGGTGGGTCCAAGGGAAGAAGGGATAGAGGGGAGGGAAATGATGGACCAAGGGTGGAAATGAGGGGATCCTAAGTCTTGACGTTACCTCATGGGCGCTATGGCAACACAGTGGTTCCTGGTTAGAAAGATGCTGAACACAGACACTTTCTTCTGCCACAGGGAATTACACTCCTGAAACACACAAAAAAATAACCATTACATATACTGTATAAAAAATGTTTACCAAGGGATTTCCATGTGAGGTTATACAACTTGACTGGACAGTTCCTACTAGGTATGCAAATTATCAATTAATCCATTAATCATTAATTGGTTGACCTTATCGATCGATTAACGATTAACTGATAAGCAGCGATTTTCCTGAGAACCTGAATTTCTCTTTCGATAGGGTCTATAAGAAAGAAAGCTAAATACTGTTTATATACTTCATGAAAAAAGCATGTCATATTCCTTAATGACTGATTTATTGAACCATTAGATACAGTCAGTGTTTCCTGTGGAATTCATCTGTTGGTGTGGCAGTGTGGAACACGTGTGCATTTCGTCGGTGGGTGTGTGTGTGGGGGGGGTTACTCGGCCGCACAGGCACCAGGCGACGCGTAAGTGTTTGTTGGTAACCGCGCGCGTGCGTGACTTTGTCTTACTTATAATACTATTGGAGTACAGGGCGGTGCAGTCCGTGCCCCCGCAGAAGTGAAAGCGAAACTTTTCGCTCATTTCCCTACCTCCTGAAGCTTCGCAAACTTTAATTTGCCCCCTGCTTTTTCCCATTTCCACCAGGGTGACCGCAGGACATATTGTTCAACATACCTGTGAACACCAGATCAGGAGTCTGGAGGATGTTTTCAACTTCTGTCTCACTGACCACGGACTAGACCAACCTCCAGGGAAAACGCTCCGATCCGATACTGACCCCACATTTGTGCATGTATTTAGTTGGGGGTGCACCACTCCCACAAACAGACGGCTGGTCTGTGTTTGGCTCCACCATGTCCCTAAAGCCATTCTAACTCATCAACATCATGATCCGGTTCGATGACCGGCTATCCCAGCCGCAGCGCGGACAAACCGGCAGCCTTCGGACAGGTGTGGACAGGTGGACAAGGGCAATTAACCAACAATTAATAATTTAATCAAGCAAATTCTTATCAACAATTAATCGATAATTGATTAGTTGTTTCCATCCCTAGTTCCTACATTTTCTTACATCCCTCTGATGTGCAAATACATCTGTTTTTTCCACTCATATAATAAAAGAACTTCCAAACTATTTATCAGTTCTACCAACAAATACAAATTAAAATCACTGAACTTGCCTAAATTTGCCTCTTGCGCAAAGCTTGTGGTTTGATGCAGGCGTAGATATCATTCTAAGAAAAAAAAAAAGTTGTTTGTACAGTACAATGAAATCATGTAAACCCCACAGTGATAAAATACCTATACACTTGAGAAGAATTTGTTGAAACTTGCTGACCTGCTGTGAATGCAGTCATGCAGTATGCCCTCCCACTTTGTATCCACTACGTTCTCCACCAAGCAAATGTGATGTAATACATATTTTATAAGTTTCGAAAGAAAATGTAATGTACACGCGGAGCTTTCACAGGAAGCAGACTACAAGCTTTAATCTACTGACTGGATTCCAAACACAGATGCACAACTTTCCCTATATTCCTGCTTCAGAGAAGCTGCTCAGTATCACTCATTCACATAATCCCTTCAGCGTTGTTTGTCTTACACCCCTATAGTTTCTCAGTAAAAGGCTCCACATGATTCTTTCAGGGAAAGTACAGAACAGTAACTTGTACTGACCCACCAGGGGAGGCCTGAGTCAGACGTCTCACACGGCGGGGACACATACATGTGTGTGAAAGACAGAGGCACTTGGAGAGGACCGAGAACTGAAACGACATTTTTCAGTAACAATATGATGTTAAAGATATAGGGGAGGGGAGTAAGTCATTGAGTGGATTGTTATATTTTTTTTAGTATTATTTTTGCTTTCACTCTTGCCAAGTGAAAAAAGGTTCACGTAAACAAAAAAGAAAGAAACTATTTATCATAGTAAAATCTTAAAAAAATAGGACCAATGGCCCATCAGATCTGGATCCAAATAATTTCCCTAACTTTTGTTGACATGATCATAAAGAAGCTGTATACCAAGTTTGAAGTCAATCGTAATTGTAGTTTTGGAGAAGAAGACCATTGAAATTTTTGTAACGGACGACGACGACAGACGACGATGAACGACAGACGACGAATGACAGACGATGCCGACGGAGACCACATGACGACAATAGCTTATGGCCTGTCGGCCGATAAGCTAAAAAAAGCACACACACACACCAGCAAACTTGCATTGCACTTGACAGTTTTACTCAAAAAAAAAAATTAAATGGAATGAAAGATAATGAATCGGTAGAGTCAGCAAAGCTCCCACAAACAAAAACGCATAAGTCACTACTGAACATACACAATTACCATCAAAAATCATTTGCAAGGCACTTTCTTATTACTGTCATCCATGAGCAGTGACAAGCTCTCCCTCCATTTCCATTTTAATTACTTTGTACCACAAAAGAAGATGCATGGAAAAATTCCAGGACAAATGAATGGACCATTTATCATGTGACATAACACAATCATACACAAAGAGATTTTAATCAGAGTGACTAGTGGGCCCTCAGATGGCATTTCCAAATGGGTGTGTGCGCTTACAATATAACACATATAAATGTATATTAGTCATGCACACACAGAACTTGCTGACAGTTTCTCGTGCACCAACCATCAGTGGGCTGAAACACTGACATGACAAACCAGGGAGAGATGATTCATGAACACCAGGAGGGGCACGCCGGAAAAGAATCGACTGTGTTTCAGAGTGGCCAATTAATCTCACTCAGCGATAAACACAGCTGTCTGCACTTCAACCACTATGGCCACGAGCAGTTCACACATTTCTAAATTATAGTTCATCTGTCTGGTATCCGGAAAATTATATCCATGATATCTCCATCAAATATCTATTACTACATCAAGTTGTGGAGAACAGGAATGGTTCTCAGCCTGTGCTTTCTGCAGTTATATTACATGACTATCTTAATAGGAAGTTCTTTGCATGAACAAGAAAAAAAAAATATTTCAACTTCACAGTCAAATTCAGATAATAGAATAAAAACTGTCAAAATGTTCTAGCTGCATCAACAACCATGCACTTGAGCCACACCACAGAGAGATGTTCCCCTGTCAGCCGTATGAAAAATTACCCTTTGGGAATATTTGAAGCCATCCACATGGAGCTCCTGGCACCTGAAAGACACTTCTAGCTGGTGAATATCAAATTTCAAATCAATTTTAACCCTGTGCTTGAACAAAAGTGCCACCTATGCCCTCCCATTTACGGAGCTGCCCAGAGCAATCAGCCATCTCAACAAATCCAGCACGGGCCGCTACACAATAAAACAAAAACAAACAAACAAACAAAAAAAACATACAATACATTCTACTTTCTTATCCCCCTGCAAGTAATCATCAGGTCAGCACGTGGAACAAATAATGAATACATGAGTATGCAAACTCTACAGAGAATTGATTCTCATATGATAATTTCTTGCAAGACATTCCCAATCGAAATCATGATCACTTTAACACCATGTCAACAGTTATATCAACTGACATTTATAACAGACTAGATTCAATCAACACACATACCAGCAGTGAAGGAGATCTGGAAAATAAAGAATTTCACTGACTGAAATTGCAGATATAGAAAAAAAAGGAGACATAACCAATGAGTTGTGATGGGCTTGTGAATTAAAAAAAAAAAAAAAAAAAAAAAAAGCAGGAATGAGATGCAGAATATAACCTGACCTCAGTTCAGTTCAAGTGGAAGTGTTACCATGCCTCCACCACTTAAAAGAACAGAGGTGACCTAAATCAGTTCAGATGGGATGCACCAAGTTGATGGGACTGTTTAAAATGCAACTTGTCAAAAGTACATAGCTCAAATTTGTAATGTAGAGTAACTAAAGCAGTGAGTGACAAGAACAAGTCTGCTGGTAATGTGAAAGCCATTGTTAGCATATCAAACATACACAGCTAGTCTAAACACAAGTGACCCCAACAAACCAAAACACACAGTCTAACCTACACATAGACATGACTCTTAAGGGGGTACACTACCTTTTGTTCCATAAAAGACAAACCAAGTTTAATGTATTCTTATAGGGATGAATAAATGGGCAGACAAAGTTCACAAATATACATGCAGAATGCAGTTACTGAAACATTTCCACACACTAGGGATTAGGGTTGCAAGATTCTGGCAAAAATGTGAATCACGATTCTTTTGCTTAAAATGGAGATCACGGTTCTCTGGCACGATTTTTTCACAAAATGTTTATTGCACTGCTGTCAAGGAAAATGGGTTCTTTTACCTCTGATCCGTGTCTTTCATATTACTCTGCAAGTAGTCCGGTCACTTCTGCAGTGTTTGCTGTGGAATTGATCTGTTGGTGTGGCTGTGTGTAATGGGTGGGTGGTTTGTACGTGCGCGGTACGGCAGGGGGTACGTGCGCATGTGTTTCGGTTGGTGGGGGTGGGGCTCGGCCACATGCACGCAGTTCGGTCGGGAGGAGGGTGCATGTGCGTGCGTTTCACGGTTCTGAGTTTGTGGGCATTTGTTTGTAATGCAGCTGTGAAATAAAATGCTTAAGAGTCATCCGTGTTTAGAAACGAGATCGCATTCATATGTGAATGGAGATTGTGATCTTTTAACGATTAATTGTGCAGCCCTACTAGGGATGCACCGATACCACTTTTTTCCAAACCAAGTACAAGTACTTACATTTGATTACTTGCCGATACTGAGTACCGATACGAGTACTTAAAAATACCATTACAGTTCTTAGTTACTTTTGAAAATGTGCTTTATTGTCATTGTCATTAGTCTGACTGTAACAAAGTGCTGTTACTGACATTTAATGCTTTGGAATGAGCACTTCTCAAACTACCAGAGGGTGCCACTTTTAATTATCCATACTTGCCAAATGCCATTAAGAACAGTAAAGTTTTTTGTGAAGAAGAAGAAAGTCAGTAATAAAAATGGCGACAACAGAGGAAGTAATACTAATGTGGATGCTAATGTTGATATTGATGAGTGTAGTTGTCATAAATATGTCAGCTGTTTTTCACTAACTCACACAATTGCTCTTTGAAAACACCCGCTACCTCCACGGTTCCCGGTGGTACTGCTTCTCCGACTGGGTATGCGCAGAGCCTTATTTATAAGATAATATGATGATCTTTATACGGCTCTGGGTACACATCTGCTAGCTCCCAGAAAACTGTCAGAATTACGCACAGAATGTATACAGAGGACGGACAATATGCTCCATCTGTATCCATCTGTGTCTTTAATGTAACTTATAGTCAGCGTTACTTTTCTCACTCATTTATTGTGAAAAATCTCCACACTGCTGACATTACCCCTCTGCCATGTACCTGCTGTACTGAGGTGAACATCACGATGCCGTCAAGTGGCATCAGTGTGTTTGTATCGGAGCACTTTTACGAGTAGGAGTATTAGTACACGCACTCAGTATCGGACCAATACTGGCATCGGTGCATCTCTAACACACTAAAACTTCATGTGTACATTTCAGTTGTTTTTACAATGAACGAAAATACAATACCTGACTACTATTTAGCCAGTGCTTTTATAAATAGTAATCAAAACAACTCAAACTGGAATTTAAGAGATGCATCCTGTGTCTCTCATTACTCCCCATTTCCCATTCCTCCTTGAGCCCATTATGGGCCATAACACTTTGCTACCTCTTGCTTTCATTTTCTTTTACATCATTCAATTACAAGGCAAGTTAAAAGAAACGCAGTCTCCAGTGATAACTTAAGGATGCCGATAACAGCTTAAGGGGGAAAGACAGCCACAGAGATACGCATTATATTTCAAGGTTAGTGCTCTTTGTCAGACAGCTTTTTGTCTACAAGCAAAATAAAAAGGATCTGACAACACCAAACGCAGAGCTAGACAGAAAACTACACTGTGGGTTGAAACTTTGTCTGACTTTTCTCATTTATATTCTGAGCAAATAACAAGTCTGGTATGTCATTACAGATTCAGGTTGTGTGAAAATAGTCTCTATGATATTTTTTTTTCCTTTTGTCTTTCTGCAATAGTGGAGGTTATTTTTTTAACTATAAGCTTATACTAATGACTACCTTTCCCCTGTAATATGCACTAAATGTATATGTCCAGGCCAGAGGTGAGCAGGTCTTTGTTAGATGTATTGGCACTTGTGTTTTGAGTTGGATAGAAGGTGCCTTTATACTCAATGTCCAAATGAAAAATCAACAATGAGAAACCAGTAATATGATTGCTGCTACACCATGTCTAAGCAATGATGAAGAATGAAATGATATGGAATATCCTCTCTACGGTCAAAACTCTGAAACATTTCAGCACTGATAATGTTATTCTGTCCCATATGTTAACATTTTTGGCCTTTTGTGTCTTTATTATATAATCTAGATAAAGAGAGTATGTGAATGACATGCAGGAAACAGCCTGGAACCAAACCTGAGATTCTGTGATAAGGCCTTAGTCAAATACATTTACAATTTAATCAATGAGCTTGTTTACATGACAATAAAAATCCGATAACTGTGAGTAATCAGATAATTGGAATAATCTGATCTGACACATTTACATGCACTTAAGAAATGTGATAATCAAAATCCTGGTTCAGTCCATTATCGGATTTCTTTCGGAGTACGTATGTATATAGTGATGGTAGACTGACACTTCCTGTTATCGTCTTGTTTCACAATGTAACTTCCACTTTCTACGATTTTAATTGTTTTTACACATGCGCAGATGTAAAAGAACTAAATAAATCAGATAAACTAGTATACATGCAGGAAGACATGGGAGTAATTGAGAGAAATCCAGGTGTGTTAATCCAGTTTCTCTTAATCAGATTACTGCTGTTATTTTATAAAATATATCAGATTATGCCATTTACACAATCACTTGAATTATCTGATAACTCTAGAAATCAGATAATGATCGAAGTATTAGTGTGCATTTAATAGGCTCAGTGTCAGCTTATATAGTAAGTTTTTGCACTCAGTTCAGTTTTTAAAAATTATGGTCCATTCCTAGTTAAAGTTAAGTGTTAATCATCTAGTTACAGGGTTCCTACAGGTTTCTTCAAGTTAAATTTAAGACCTTTTTAAGACTACCTCGGTGCGAATTTAATGCCCATTTCAAAAACATTTCTAAAGTCAACTTTCTTGGGTGACATGTGCATGTCTGACAGCAGCACGTGTGCTGGGCTGAATGTTCTGTGATCATTTCTCACCGGGAGCTGCAAAGTTAGCAATAATTGGTTCCTAATTTCAATATAAAATGTCGGGTTGGAACGGGTGGAACTGAGTCAACTAACGTTACTTTCTTTGCAGTTTGGACATTTAACAGACTCATTTAAACAAAACACAATGAACAAGTTCATGGCAACATAACTTAAGACCTACCATATCAAATTTAATACCTTTTGAAGACAGTTTGTAAATTCAAGACTTTTAAGACTTTTTAAGACCTGCGGGAACCCTGAGTTGCTTATCACACATGCACAATACTGACTTCTAGTCAGATTAAATAAATACCTAACTAAAGAAATTACTACATCTGAAGCACTGAACTAGTGAAAGTGATGTATCGAATTTTAATATGAGGAAATTGATAACAAAAACACAACCACAAAGAAAAAAAGTTGAGACAGTGGAAAACACTAACGTGAGACTAGGGATGTAACGATATGAAAATTTCATATCACGGTTATGGTGACCAAAATTATCACGGTTATCATTATTATCACAGTATTGTTGAAATCTGCTCAAAATGTTCAAAAAGTACTTATACACACACTGAAATAATGTAAACAAGTTATATTTTGAAAAAAAAAAACAAAGAAATAACATGCACAATGTACTTTCTGTGGCAGAAACACTGAAATATTAACATGTAAATATCAAACATACAAATGTGCATTAAAGATGGCACCTTGTGACCCTAAGAGATATCTGCACTAGGGGTGGGAATTAAAAGGATTTCATCAATATCAATGCCATTGTCGATTCTGCTTACCAATCCAATTCCTTATCAATTATCCTATCGATTCCTGATTGTTTTTTTGAGTGGGATAAAAAAGTAGTTGGACAGGTCATAGTGGAGCTTGTTTGACCATTTTCCATATCAAATCAGTCACAATGTCACACATATACACCATTGTACACACACAAAAAGAAAGTGAAACACAATCATATTTCCCTGAACTGTTAAATGAACAAATGTAAATATGCTGAAAGAATGGGGATTTTAAAACATGTTAGGGTGATCTGCTTCTCCAGGAAATGAGCAGTATCACCATGATTTTCAAAGTGCGGTAATCAAACACAGTTAACATGATGATTAGAATTTAAACGGTAATACTAAGTGTTGGTAATCATTATATCCCTAAGTGAGACAGTGATATAATTTTATTTTATGACTTGTATTTTGTTGACAGTATCAACATGGCATATATATCCAAAAATATTGAGACAGGTCACTTTAGGGTTAATAATGAGTTCAAATAAATAATCTGAATCAAGTGACTGTAATCATGATGTACCACTAAAGGAAAATCCAAGCTCTTCAGGAGCAAAGATTTCTAAAAACAATGTTTCTCTCTGACAGAACGTAAAACATCTAAGAAATACAAATGTTGTTTAGTTTATAACAGAGCAAAAGTTCAAGCCTAAAATGAATGCTGTGATCTATAATCTCTCAGGATTAGTGTGGCAAACCTTCATCAGGCCCTATAATAAAAAGTTACATCCACTAATGCTTGGTCAACCTTTACTGTGCCAAAAGGAATCCTGATGTTAACCGTACCTAGAAGCCTATGTCAACTTATCTGGGTTCTGAGGGCTCTGGGCTATGTCACCATGGACTCCAGACCAGATAGTTACCAGCAACAAGCCAAAAAGCCAGGTCTGACAGTCTGAGTCATTGCCATTGACAAAGGCCATTTACACCTCTGCCGACACCATTAATGCTGAGAAGTACTTTGAGATGCTGCCCACATCCCTACTTAGGACTACCCAGCTCAGACTTCCAGGTTAGGCCAAATGTAATTATGAGTCAGGACTCAACGGGTCTGTGTAGCAGCAGTGTAACAAAACACTCAGTCTTTTATCATGTATCACTCTCCAAACCTCTAAGTTATCCACAGTGAAATGCTACTCGAAAGTTCAGTCATGCTGCAGGACCAAGAGCTGATTAAATAGTATTCCAGGATAAGTCTTTTTATGAAGCTTGTTTATGAGACATGTTAATACCCAAATAAATAAAGACGGATAAAGTTTGATAAGCAGGCAGTATAGTTGATTTGGGCTGATTTCACTAACCATTTTTATTTCAGCTGAGTTGAAATATTAAGTATCAAACCTAACTAATACTTGAGCTACATTAACATCTATACATGAAGACAGGTTCTCTGGATGGGAAATTTTAAACTTAATAACAGCTTTGTACAATATTTACCTTTCACTCAAAATAAAGAAATGAAACCCAAATGTATTCCCATTTGCGACACAATGATAACATACAGACACTTCAGAGAGGCTGAAGTACAAAAACCAAGACTTTTGGAAAAGATGGCAAGGGATTCGTCTACAGCAGTCTTCCCAACAGAGACGAGAAAACCCTAGAAAATATCTGAAAGCAGTAAAAGCAAGAGGTCAAGAGACAGAAGTGGTCTGTGTGAGAGGACAAGACTCTTACCATGAAAGCATTTCTCTAAACAGTCAGGCGGCACTCACACAGCAATGTGAACATGCAGTCACAGCAGCCAAGTAGAAGAGTGGGAATACTTGCGCCTCAGTCTTTAGTCCAAATTGAGGTCAGCACACAGTCAACAGCCAGACGAGAGTGGGACAGAGCAGAAACAGACAGAAACATAGTGTGTGCGTTTGTGTATGATGGTAAGTCAGTGAGTTCCTGCTTGTGACGCGAGGATGGGGAAAAACAGCCTGGCTCCAGTTTCCAGCTAAGACAGGAAAACAGCTGCTAGAGGGAGGAGGGAACAGAGGGGAAGATAGAGAGGGAGGGAGAAGAGGAGGGCTTAGTGTGGAGCGCGCTCAAAGTCTTTCCCAAGCATTACAAAACCACCCACTCTCGCAGATGCATTGACTGTATGCCTCAAGAAAACAGTGGAAAGAAATGTGGACACACGCACACACATTTGCAGATTAACAGCTCATTTCCACTTTGTTCTGCTGAAATTAGTCAGATTCTTGGCCAGTCAAAAAGAGTGTCTAAGAAAGCAACAGCCTTTTACAAGTCTGTCATGTACCCAAATCTAACATTAAAAGTAACTCAAGATCAAGATCTAACACGAGTTGTATTGAGTGGATCAGCAATATTCTGGTTAGAGGGGGGCAAGGGGGGGTTAGGCGATAATGGCATATAAACGTTATCAACTTGGAAGCCTCGCTGACCATATTCTCATTAATGAACAGCAGGGATCAAATGCATTTCTTATGTATAGTGTCTTGTCCCCCAGCTAACTGCAAAGACAATTCTACTGTCCTCTGCTCAGTTTACCTCTAGAGTCTGAGCTGGGAATAGGGTCACACCTGAGTAAATGGTGTTCAGGAATCCCAAAACTAGTTCCCCAGTAAAACCAGGACAAAAACACTGCTTAAGAGGGGACTGCTGTTGCATGCATCTGGTTTTAGGTACTTGTGAGATGATATAATACAATTTAATGTAGGTCATTTTACAGTCTTGATAGTAGAATCTGTTCACCACAACTACAGTGGTGTTGTCTGTCAAGAAGAAAATGTGTTTTATTAAACAAACAGGAACTCCGGAAGTCCAACTTGGCAAGCGGGCAAGCTGTCATACATGCCTGTCAATCAGAAGGCAGACATGGCAGACACCTAAGTCTTCTTTTTGACCTACGATCTTATTAATGGAACAATAATTTTAAGATGGAGCTCCAGATCACTTACAGGTTCCAAATGAAACATATGAGACCTGAATGACTCTTGGAAAAAAAAAATATATTGACTTAGTATTTTTAGTGTAAAGTTCAATGTCCGTTGGAGCCAGGGATTTTTGGAGCCAATCCCAGTAGTCGTTAGTGGTATTAAAACAGATACTTCCACATCGGCTTCGTCTGAGCTGAGGTCCTTACCCCTGGGTCATAAGGGTGGAGACCACGTTCTCTGAAATCAAACTGTTTACCCTTCAGGTGTAAATTGTTTTGTACTTCTACATTACAGTTGACTTTAATTGTTCAGTAAAACTAAACTGAGCAGTGTAGCAGGATTCTGTAAGGCATTTTGATTTAAAAATGTTTATACACAATAAACTCAGTTATGACAAGGTGCCCCTCCCAAGTCTTACTTGTCTTCTTGACTCTGACACCATCCCCCGCTCTCTACCTCCATGCTTCTCTCCCTCTCATCTTTCTCCCCTGGGAGACAAGAAAGCCCTTTCTCTTTCCTAGTTACCCCCTCCACAGTGATCTCACAACAGCATTACTCTTAGCATGCATGCACTCTTCAGTGTTAGGAGTGTTCTATGCTGAATTCTGCATACATAATGCAATAAGACTTGCTCAAATTAACTCTAGCAACAAAACCACACTGGAGCATTCACTGTACAAAAAATGCACACTCACCACATTCATAACAGAGTCAAGAACACCCACCCACGCTGAAGGCTGTGGCTGCATGCAGCAGGACCGCCTTGTTTTGATGTGGTTTAGTGTATTGATAGGAGTGCAGCAAGAAGCTGAATGACCTTAACTAGGGTTCAGGAAGAGTGGGCCAGAACTAAACACAACAGACATTAGGGATCAGTACTGAATTCTGTACTTTTGTTGATACTGACCGAATTCTGTCGGTATTACAGAGTGTTGATTCAAGTAAAGTCAAACAGTACCGCATTTCGGTACTTGAATGCATCCTTGCATTGTGTGTGTCAAGGAAAGAGTGATGGAGTGTCTGCCTGATGCGACGATGGCAATGAACGCACGAGAGTGTGATTAAGTCAGTGGCGGCATGATGATAATAGCAAGTGTGGCAGATAGAAAGCATTTGAGGGTGTGGCTCCACTCTGCTAAACTTGATACAGACTCAGCTCGTTGAAATATCTGTAATGCTAAATGTAAATGTAAAGCCAGCTACAGCAACACCTCAAACCTGAGGAAACAGTCAAACATAATATACACCTGAAGGCTGAGGAATGTACAATGTTCGAAAGCCCCAAAGGAGCACAGGCTATGACTCCCGCACCAGGCACCGTCACTGCACCTGCAGCAGCCGGCGGCTCCTCACCTATAGCAAGCAACAGGGGAGAAGAAGTGGCATCAAAAGAAAAAGTCAGTGTGGAGGGGGCTCAGCTCTTGCCAGAAAAAGTAGATATGTTTGTGTTCCTGAAAAAGAACTGCTGAACATGTGCAGTACAGTTCATGCTAGAGGGAGTGGTTTGTTTTAGTTTGTAATACTCCAGTTTGAAAAATGTTATATATGTTATTAAGACTGGGCGATAAAATGATAACAATATATATTGCATAATAACTTTTCCTGAATAGAAATATGAGACATACTCGATAACAATTTTGATAGAATTCCTTCATGAATGTTTTGACAGACATAGGAACAGCCAATCATAATTAAGTAATGCCGCACCGAACCAATCACGCTAGAGCCACGTCAAGTTCAGCTGATGCACCCCGCACAGGTGTAAGGGTAGCTGCAGCACACATGCTAATGTTTGGGCTGCAGCAGGAGATAATGACCGTTTCCTCAGGAGAAACTGTGATCGAGAACTCGGGTGACCGGGTTACTGAAAAGTAGGGTGCTAATCATTTCGCTTTGGGGGCTTCAATGCAATGCAGTTGTGTACTGAACGAATATATGTAACCCTAACTGGGTGTGGGGGATGAGGAACCATAAGAATTAATGAGGTATGCATGGGGCGGGGCACATTAACAATGAATATGAGGTACACACAGATCTGCGGATGGAGGGATGGGGTGAACCGTATGTGCAGGGAAATGAAACTTACGATGCTTATAAGAGGGGTCTCTCTGAGGTACGGCTGTAGGCGCCAATGCTGGCGTGGATTCCCCAGGTGGTGCAGCCAAAAATAAATAGGTAGTCAATAGGAAAATGACATGTCAACTAAAAAAATTTCCATCAACTAATTTTCATGGTTGATTACATCAACTGAGTCAACTGATTACGGCAGCACTATTTTCGGTTTTACGCCACTTATGTCAGTTATTGTTTGGTGAAGATGGTCTGTTTTGTTTGTGTTCCCTTTTAAAGTTTGGAAGGTTTTGCCTGCTGGTCAGACTTTTGGTTTAGTTTTAAATGTAAGTACCTGTTTTATTTATCTGAAATAGTTGTATAATGTTCTTCAGCACATCTGTCATGTTCAACCTGTGACAGAAAATAAATCATATTTCAATCAAAAATAACCTTCTGATGTCTTCACAACTAACTTATGAGTAACGGAAAATTTAAGCTTGACAAAAATAGTGATTTGATTTATATTGTGATACATCGATATTGTCTTATATGAAAAAAATTACCATGAAATGATTTTTTTTCCATGTCGCCCAGCCCTACATGTTACATTTATTTTTAAGTTATTTGCCCTCTCCCGCACACACTTTTCTCAAATTTCATGTTGTGTTATTTCACTTGGATTTTGAGAAACAAATATTCAGAATTCAGTAGTTTTTACAATTTTTTTTACTAGACAAAATTACTTTAATCACCACACAAAAAGTACTGAAAACAGGTGCCATTGTACACTGGTACCGGTTCCCAGGAACCGAGTATCAGTACCATATCAGTTTAAATGTGAAAGGTTCCCTAACAGATATGCATGCATTTGTAGGTCAAGTCAAGTCTGCAAAGTCATGTAGAGATACAGATCATTACAAGAAATGAAACATTTTCATGGTTTCATTGCCTCCAGTACCAATACTAAGAATACTCGAGACAGCTGATCAAAGGGACAGACCATGGTTGATAAAATTAAGAAAATAGGAAAGACTAATACAGATAACCCAAGTCTAGGCATTATGTAAATGCTGAATTTTATAATGTGAAGATCAATGGTCAAAGACTCCAGACAGCTTAGGTAGTCAATAGCAGACCCATTTGTCCAAATGATTTCCTGCTTCACAGATAAAGATACACCTACAAGTTGAGGAAGGGTAGAAGAAACACTTGGGAGCTACTTGTTGGAGCAAAGATCTGGAGCTGCCAATAACAACTAGTTTTTTGACAAATTTTTCGATTAGTCGACTAATCTTAACAACTAATTAAAAAAAAAAAAAAAAAAAAATCAAGTGTTTATTTTGTTGTGTCTATTGTATTTTGAATACAACTCAAGGGCTAAAACATAAAATGTCACTGTACAATGACAAATGTAAAGAATATAAATAACTAAAATATTACCAAACAAAAAGTTACAAAGTGGGATGTTTTCCACGTAAGACCGGGGGACCGGGGGGTGGGGGGGTTGTGCACAGATCTGCAAACCAGAGGAGGAGGAGTGTGTGTGTTTGAACGAGTGTGCACTGATCCACAGACTGAGGGAGGGAGGGGATGAAAGGGTGCGCACTGATCCGCGAAATGGGGGGATGGGGGTGAACCGTAAGAGCGGGGGTAATGAAACTTAATACGCTTATAAGACGGGGGTATCTCTCCCTCTGAGGTACTGCAGGCGCCAATGCTGGCATGGAGTCCCCAGGTGCCACGGCCAAAAATAAATAGGAAATCAATAGTAAAATGACTTGCTGACTAAAAAATATTGCCGCCGACTAATTTTCATGGTCGATTACGTCAACTAAGTCGACTAATCGCAGCAGCACTAGAAAGATCCCAAGGTAACATTCTTCCATATATCCGCATACACAGGATCACAATTCAAAAGCCGGAGACAACTACAAAAACTCTCCTATATTGTCATGCGTACAATTGGGGTAGCTGTGTTGCCAAGCAGTTTACACCTCATTCACAAAAGAAAGCTTGTGGTTTGTGCAAATTGGAGCCTCGTCTTTATTTAAATACGGCATCTTTGGGAGTTTGTGTGGCTCTGGTTTTGTCATCGAGTCCAAGGGTGGGTCACTCTAAAGAGAAACTTTAAACATTCTAATCCATTGTGTAATAGTAATGCAACATAAATATGAGTCTTCTGTTTAATATGAATGTGGAGTAAGACTGGATAACTAGCAGGATATTCGGCCTCTTCAGCACATCTCTGGCATGCTTTTTAAAACTTGGCTACAACCATTAGTCCTTCTTCCCACATTAAAGTGCTTAAAGAATGGGCTGCACACATATCTAGTTTATCTACACAAAGGGACTGAAAAGCCTATTCACTGTCTAACTGTACATCCAACTAATACTGGACAAAGCCTGTTGCTATTCTTGTTATTGTAAGAGCTAAAGGATCCATGGATGAAACCCAGCCTATTAGCTGGAAAATTAGAGAGCTGTCATGGGAGCGGGGAGCACTGGGTTCACCTTAACTGAGTGTATCCAGATTTGGAAATTCCACTTGTATGGGTGCCATATCCACACAGAGTAAACACGCAGAGACAAGACTGGTTATTGCAGTTTGGTACTGTCAGCTGAAGTGCCCAAAAGGAGACACTAAGCAAATCAGATCACTACATAGAAAAATAAGCAATTCACTAAACACCTAGTATAGTACATTAGACTTCAATTCAGCATTTGTGGACATAAATATTTCACTGGTATTTAATAGGGCTGCAACTAACCATGATCTGAATAATTGATTAATCTGTAGATTATATTCATAACTAATCGATTCATCAGATAAACACAAAAGACTCAATTCTCAAAGATCGGTATTTAACCCAAAGCAATATAGGCTGCAGACAAGTCACTAATGATTACATCCCCGCAATGGCTTCTGGTATAGTTCGCGAGCACTAGCCCACTACCTCGAACTGTTATGGCTAGAGACTAGCAAGCTATAGTTTTCAACCAGCTCTGGTTATAGGATATCAAACTAGCGTTGTATGTACTAGTTCCAGTCAATGATAGGTAACGTTAGTCTGATGGTCTGATAAACAGAGATGGATGAAAACAATATAATTACAACAACAGTGTTTAATAATAACTAGCTAGTGGACTAAAGCAATCATGACACGGAGGCTATCTTAAGATATGTTTATATTGTGTTCCCGGTGACCAAAGCAGCTCTGTTTGCCTGAAACGTACAGTGCAGTGGGATTTTGGGTCAGGGTTCTTCTATTTTTATGCCTTGTGTAAAGAATAATAACAATGTAAAGTTTGTCTTTATCACACCCAGTAAAGTACTCAACTGTTTTGGGGCATGTGACACATGAGTCACTCTTAGATGTGAGGCAGTGCTATTTAGTCGCCAAATGTTCTGTCTGATTCACATTTAAGGTAAATGTTAATGAGGCAGCCTCTTACTGAAACATGTCTAACCTCTAATGTGCTTTTTGAGGCTGAGATTCTTACGTCACTGTTACGGCTGTTTTGTACAGTTGAAATATTTGCTTGGTACCTTCAGCCTTATGGATTTATTGTGCTGCTTCTAACCTTCCCATTCATTAAAGATGTGGTTAGTTCCACCTGGGTATGCTGTACTGCAAATTTGAAACATGCTTTAGGTTACTGATGTAGGCTTGCATGGGATGAAACCTTAGCCAATACTCTGATCCTGTAGTATATCAGCTGCTTTGCGTTCGGACCTGTTCAAATATTTAGTAGTCACCTTGGATCAGGTTCCTTGCACCTACAGGTAAGCAAAACCAGTCTGATCAGGTTTCCAGAGCTGGGTTACAGAGTGTGGGGCACATCATGGAGATCAATCATTAGTGAATCTGTCTTCACATTACTAATAATGCACCACTTCCCATTGCCAAAAAGATACTTCATCATTTTCAAACAAAGGTAGATCATTTACTGGGGTCACTATGCAATCAGTCTTCATTGAACAAACAGAAAGTCATCTTTCCATTAACACAACTATCATCTTGCACATCAGTTTTTGCCAGCTCTGGAGTTTGAATATAGACATAAGAGAAGAAAAAAAGACAATGGAAGCAGTGCTGATGGATGTAATGAAAGTGGATAAACAGAGGTGGCTGCGGGATTGAAAGCTAACCTCCTAATCCATCCGAGTGCAGCCGTCTTGAGAAAATTGCATTTCTGCCAAGTCAACAGGGTACAGGCCACAACATCAAAGCTCAGGTTGTTTTCTGTAGAAAAAAAGATGAAAAGGTTTGATTAGGGTGATAGTAGCAAGGTTGTTACATTACAGTGTTGCATTAACTTACATTTTAACCATGCTGGTTTCAAAACTGAAGTACAAATATACATTGCTAAATTGTTACATAGCAGTCAATTTCAGTGTCAAAATAATGGCCCATCCACTGTTTACTCAGTCTTAGCCACGTCAGCTTGTCACACTGCTATTAGGCATTCTAGTGCTTTGAGCTAAATACTAATGAGTGTATGTCAACACGTCCACAATGACTGACCAAATGCTCATGTGGTTCTTCCACTTCTAACACCATGTTGATAGCATAATTACCACTATCATCAAGATTTTCTAATCATATGGATCCATTTGTGTAGTTTTCCTGACAGTCAAACATCAAACACAAGTGCGTCTATTTTCATGAAACCTAGGGGGGTAGGGTACGAGCCAAGAGCGAGCCCATTACATTTTGGAACAGATCCAGAGAATGGAGCAGAATTGTTTTTTTTTTTTTTTTTTTTCCATTTCACTTTTTCTAATATAGGATAAGGCATTTTCAGACACTAGAAGATGGTGGGATTTTGGCAGAGGTATGTATTCCACTCAGTTCCCTTTTGGTGATAAGTGCAAAAGTTTGTGACACAGTTGGCTGAGAATCTTAATAAGCTCAAAACAGTCAATACCCAACAGTACAATTATGTGTGAAGATCTGATATATAGTTTTACATTATATATGCAGCGCTGCTGTGATGTTGGTGGGTGTTCACTTGAGAAAAAGACTGTTTATTTGGATCTAGTTCAAAAGCAGGCCAAAATAAAGTTGTTCAAAATTAGTGTCTACTGAGAACGAGATATGGGAAGGAATAAAAGGAGCATCATGGACGGAGGGGAGACCTCTGCTCTAATGAATATTCATGAGCCTGAGCAGTCTTAATATTCATCACATTTTAAGACCACTTAAAACATTAAAAAGACGCTTGTGTGCACTATAAGCTCGTGTTTAAGGCAGTCTTCAGGGTGCATTAGTGTACAAGGGTTTGCTCACAAGTAGTTTAGATTAAGATACAAGTTTTTGTACATGTTGGTTTGTAGTTTTAGTGTTATGACTTATAAGATTTATTTAGTTAATGATTAATAATTGTTTAATTGCTTCCAATATAGCACAGAGGGCACACACTCTTACTATAACGCTACATTAAAATGATGTTCTTGGTATGTAACAATGGCCTAATTTCCAAACACATCAGTGTTTAACTTGTTTCATTTATCTGGTTAAGTGAAGAGAAAATTCTGTTAGCCTGAATAGACTGTTGTATCATGTACTTGTGAATGTAATAGATGACAAATCATCACTAATTAATCACCACTGCCAGTCCCAGTTCCTTCCCTTCAAAACACACACACACACACAAAATGTAGCAAGGGATGTTATTTTGATAATTATGCTTCCAAATGAGTAATGGGGGAACTGTTTGGCAATCGAAGGCATGCTGTGAGGTACAGGGTGAGTTTGGATCACACTACAGTTGTAAAATTAATGTGCCATCAGAGGCAGTGTCTAAACAATTAAATCAAACACATGCACCAACAGCATCCGTTTATTACCTCCGCCAAGGAGGTTATATTTTTGTCAGCGTTTGTTTGTCTGTCTGTCTGTCTGTCTGTCTGTCTGTCTGTCTGTGTGCAAGATAACTCAAAAAGGTATGGGTGGATTTGGATGAAAATTTCAAGGAATGTTGATACTGGGACAGGGAACAAATGATTACATTTTGGTGGTGGGGGGGCACTGATCTGCCTTGGCGGAGGTCTGCGCTCTACAAGTGCTTTTCTAGAAAAGACAGCGCAGACCTCCGCCAAGGCAGATCAGTGGCCCCCCCATCCCCGACCATAAACCAAAATTTAATCATTTGTTCCTTGTGCCAGTATCAACATTTCCTGAAATTTTCATCGAAATCCAGGGCACTGATCTGCCTTGGCGGAGGTCTGCGCTCTCCGAGTGCTTCTAGTTTTCTTATTTTTTTTAAAAGGGTCACAATTAAAAAAAGCCCCTAACAGAGTTTTACCTTGGTCTGTGGGAGATTTAGGAGGATGCAAGTGTGGTGGGAAGATTGGGTAGGTGTGGAATTTTGGGGTCCTATCCTAAGACAATAAACCTGTACTTTTATTTTCACTAAATCGTACACTACAATGGCACTTTGTCCAAATTGTCCACAACTTAGATGCAGAAATGGGAGGTTTGCAGGTTCTCCCACAGAAAAAAAGCAAACTAAAAAACATTATGTCAAAAAATTCAGAGAAGCTAAAGCAGATAATAAAACCATGACCAAACACTTCAAAAACTAAATTTCCTAAAGCAGTACAGTGGGGACCAAGTATAACTATTACAAAATAGTCATTTTACTGACTTTTGATGATCTGCACATTGATTTATTTTAGTATTTTGGCTTAAGTGGTGTTGTACCTAAGCCTTACAACAGTAGGGAAAACCCAGCCTTAGTTGGGAAGATAATTGCAGTAAATTACAAAAAGAGATTTTCATAATCAGATAATCAAATATAAAACAAGATGGGAGCACCCTGCTGTAGTGACAGCAGCAGTGACTGAGTGCACCTCTTACAAATGATCTGACCCACTGAAATAAGTGGCCCCATGACACACACATATCCCACTGATTCAGGCCCTAATGTGTGTCAGAGTGTGTGCATGTGCGTGTAGTCTGAAGAGACAGCACTGTGGATTGCATGTTTTTAACAGTAGCTTTCGCTCCGATTTCTTTCACTGCTTACCAACTGTTCTTTCCTCCTCTGCTCATATACTGATCCAGTGACAGCCGCTGAGATGTGGAAATTAAAGTCAAAGTGATCTAAGCAATGCAAAATTAGGAAAGAAACAATCAAGCGTAACTAAACCCTAGGCAGCTGATAAAGAGTGAACTTTTAAATATTCCTTTAGGAGGCACAGAATGTGAAAACATCAATATGGTCAGAGGATGTGCATACATGACAAACGTCAATTAGTTAAATGTATGTGTCTGCTATGAAATATTATGACTGGAATAATAAAGAATAGCAAATTAACGTACAACCCTTAACAGTATGAATGTAACTGTGTGATCCTTAACAGTGTATGCAAAGAAGCAAAATCCTGTTAATAAGATAATGGCCCACAAGGAATGAAGCCATTCACCTGTCAGTTAAGCTGGAAAACTGTGGGCAAAAGTACTACGTGAAACAATGTGTCAGGAAGTAAATCTATTCACAATGTAAGCCTCATAACTGTACAGATATGTCCTTCATGCACACATCAGTTTGTCAGTGAGTTTTGGCAGGGAAAAAAACTATGCTCATTAACCAGTGCAGGTTGCTTGATGCAGAGTGTTCAATGCTGAGTTCATGTGCAGCTCATGAATCTCAGTGCCTCATAAAGACATGAGGGGTAAACTGTTTCACGTTTTTATTACATGGTCAGACTGTACTTGTTCCTGCTCTGTTGGACAATCTAGATTATTCTTCTCTCTGTTCTGTAACATCTGGAAATGACGGTTAAAAATTAGCAGCACCTGCCACCAGATGAGCCACTTGGAAAGTTGTGTTCTGTTCAGTTTCAACAGCCGTGTGTCAACTGGTACTAGGCAGTCCAAATACATATTTAGAATGATGAATGTTTGAGGAGGTTTAGTTACACTGGGAAGCTGTGTTAACTGAACACAATATGTTCTTTTTATCTCACTGGTGGGATGAAGTTAAGTATTTTAACAGCTCAATGTTGTTCACACTAAGAGGGCTTCCAACTTCACTTCGACGCCCATATTTAGTAATCTAGTCACAAGAGACAATCAGAGCCATGGAGAGAGAGAGTTGCGACATGCTTTGATGTCGCTGCTACGGTGATCACATGGTTCATGTAACCCTCAATAGTTCCAAACAAACCGTGCGCTGTCATGTTCTTCTATTGGACAGACAGCAACAAGTGCATTATTGCATGGTAACTTTCAAAATAAATCACACACAAATATATTTCCAACCATGGCTGCACTACTGCATGTATGTTTGTGTCAGTTATGCTTTTGAGTAGTGGGGTTGACCACTGAAAGTACAGCATTTAGCCTATTATTTTGAAAAGTTTTAAATTTAGTAGTAGGTTTATGTAGGTTAAGGAAACAACCGCCGGACAAATAAAACTAGGGCTGCTCGATTATAGAAAAAAAAAAAAATCACGATTATTTTAGCAATAATTGAAATCACGATTATTAAAAACGATTATTTGTTAACCTTAAAGTTGTTTATTTTTTTCTTGCAAAACAATGTAAAATATACTCTTTAAACATAAATAAAGCTTTTAACCACTAAAACAAAGTATGTTCACTTTTGTACGAAACAAAAAAATCTTTGAATGCAAATAAGTGTACTGTAAATTCAAGTATGTTTCCTTTTGTAAACAAATAGTGCACTGTAATTAAACTGCTATAGACTTGCCATAGAACTGTAGCAATAATAAAAAAAAACTCACGTAAAGTGCAAATTATAAATTTAAGTATATTCAATGTAGTATGAAACATAGTAAATTCAGTGGCGTGCCGTGAGGTTTCAGTTAAGGCCTTCTGTATACATCAGCCATCTAGAATACGTACGTTAGGGTTATACAGGTTAGGGTTAGGTTAATATGGGAGTTGCAGCGTAAAGAGATTCGGAGACTGAAGATTGCATTGTGGACGAAGTTGTAGACGGAGTTGTTTTTATGCGTTTTAGTTTTTCATAAGATTATGATGAAGGTGGCGGTGGTTAAACTTTAGATAGTTAAAAAGGTTTGTTGTGTTACCGGTCGGTGCGGACACAACTACGAAACACTTTTTGCACATGATGTGTTTTTGCTCTTCGTCTTCTTCATCAAACCCAAAGTGATTCCATACAATTGAATTTGACTTGCCTTTTTTGTTTACCGAGCACTTCTGCTGTGATTCTCTTGCCGTTTTTCCAGACTGCTAGGTACAACTTTCCTCTTGGGGTGGACCTGCCGGCTAGCTGGCAGCAGTAGCTTAGAGGGGGACGGGGCAGAGCAGCTCATGGTAGCTTGCGTGCGCGTGAATTAAAACAACTCAAAATTAATAATCGTTTTTTCTCGATTACATAATTTTTGTAATCGTTGCGTGTAATAATCGAAATTGTAATTGAATTTCGATTAATTGCACAGCCCTAAATAAAACTACTCACAAACATCACGTGCCATTATGAAATGTTAATAAATTACAAATAGAATGAAGTAACTTTCAAAGTGGACCCATATTTGTACCTGCAGTAAATGACAATAATTGGCACAATACCTCAGCTGACAAATGTAACCGAACACCATGAGGTTCAGCAAAACAAGTAAAATAAAACCCGCTGATAACCAAATTTGTACTAACATTACCTTACCTTAGAAACTCCATAATTTGTAGTTATAGCCTAGTGGTTAAATCTCAACAGCTGGAGAAGTCAAGCTAGCTAAATATCGGGATACAGCTGAAAATCAAACATAACAGTTGTATAAGATATAAATCTATACAAACGCTAACACATACCAAAGGAAAACAATTTACAACATAAATGTCTGCTAATACAGGAAAAAGGCCTACACTTGGTCACTTGAAAGCCGACCATATCTTATTAAAATACCGCTTGGTAGACCAGCAGCAATAGAATTGAATGTGTTCCAATACCGCTATTCTCCATGTTTGAAACTATTGGTGCCACCACAAACCTAAGTAGGCCCATATTTCCTGCGCCAATTTTTACAATGGGAGTCAATGGAAGTGTCACCACCCTGTTTTCTCTACCACTCTGGTCACAATGTCCCAATACATTTCCAATTGCCATTTCACTTACTATGTAGCATTTATGCTCTGAACTAGCACACAGCTCTCTGCACCATCAATATACCTGACTCATTTGTCGTCTTCTGCTCTGTTTATCATCCACAGTTAAAACAATCTGTACACAACAATTGAGGTTAACTTGCAATTTAGCACAAAACACTTGAGAGGGGAATTTCATAGTCTCTACAAGAGGAGGAAACAGCAACCTGAGCTGGCATGTAGAAGATGCCTCATAACAAAGTGCAGGGAGAGATTATCGAGAACGGCAGCCTTTAATGATTTGACATTTTTAATGATGGTTAGAGGGGAGAGGGGGTGAACCATTTATCAGTAGGAGGCCCGTGGGACACTAAAGCTCTAAATCGTTTCTGCCTCATCTACCTTCTCTACTTCCAAGCTTTATGTGTTTCAATTCAAAAACATTCTCCAGCGACTAGTCATTTCTATTGTCTGAGAAGTGTACGGGGCTAGTCTGAAATAGCATCAATGCGAGTGGCTGAGACGTGTCATCAGTGCCAAAGTGGTGTGAAGATGAATGATTTTGTCGGGAGCCCTAAGGTGCTCCTTTACCTCCTCCTTGCAGTCATGATTGCAGCAGAGTAGTGAAGAAAGCCATAAGTAAACCATCAAATACTCAGCATCAAGTACAGCCACACCTCAACCTGATGACTGCTAAAATTATGAACCTAAAACCTCCCTGAACCTGATGCCCAGCTCTTTGTTCAACTGTCAGCAGGTAAATAAGCCCACACAAAGAAGAAAAAAAAAAAAAAGACGACAGCCAGCCAGGACAAATAGCAGCATTCTCCTGTTCTTTTTTTCTGTGTAACTACAGACACTATCCCTACCCGAATACAAAGCGTATTGAAATTGTCGGCCCTACACTCATATGCACCAAAAACAGAAATTCACTGCAAAGCCAACTGCAGTTCCAATACATAACTGCCATTATACCATACTGTATCTTTGTTGTTAGTATGAAAATATCTGCTGTCCATCTCATCCCAAAACATTTTCTCCAAAGTAAATTTAGCTTTCCTTCAAAAGAAAATACACCAGGTAGATATGAATCTTTTTATAGACAGATGTTGATGGCGACAGGAGTCTTACTGTGGGGTCCTGTTCTCATGAACACATCATTTCTGCCTTCTGTTAGCCAGTACTTTAGATTAGAGCCCGACTGATTAATCAGCTGGCAGATTATATCTTAACACCAATTAATCAACATCGGCCAATATGTAGCCGATTTATTAACTTTTTTGCTGCGGACATTCTGTTGCTCGCTGCTCCTGTGTGTGTGTGTGTTTTGCCTGGAGAGTTAAGTAAAGCCTGTCAGTTTCACTTTCACTTCTGCTCGGACAATCAGGCTATCACCCCCCCACACACATGCACACACACAATCATGGAATCACGGACTGATATCCCCCCCGTTCCGACAAGGATGGACCTCTACCCCCCCCCCCGTCCAAAAATTACGGACCGCCCCCCCATTCTGACAAGGATAGACCGCTAATCCCCCCCACACACACACCCATGTCCGTGCACTAGGGCTGCACGATTTTGGCAAAAAAAAAAATCCCGATTTTTTCCTCTAAAAACTCGATTTTCGATTTCTATTTCTATTTTTGGGTATAACTAGAAAAGACAACAGAAGTCAGCATGTCGTTTTCATGAGCAGCCCACAATGCAAGCCACTGCTCTGACCTCAAAGCTGTGATGGGATCACGTGATGAACCCACAGTTTTGTTTTGTTTTTTCTCTTCATTAAATCTTTGAAATGAAGTAGAGTACACAAACAATGTATACAACAAGAAAATAACATAAGTTTGTCAGGGGGAATACACTATAATAAAATGTCCAAATCAGAGCAAATACTTATGTTTTTTATAGCCTTTTTGTTTCCACATTTATCTAACAGCTTTAAATAAAGTTCAACATCTTACAAAATATAAACAATATTTGGTTTTGTGTTAAAGAACTTACATTTGTGAATGAAAAATTAGGCAAGTAAGAGGACTAAATTAATTATTTAAAAAAAAAAAAAAAAGAGTTTTTTTTTTTTTTTCCCCCTTTTCTGGGTATCTGGCCCACAGCAGTGATACCAGTGTCAGTCAGTGACAGGCATCAGTCGTGTGTGCGTGGACCAGGTTAATATGAGTGATCCACATGTGGTTCTATTTAAACTGAGGGATCTGTGTGTGGAACAGACCGACCCAGGACACGCTGGAGGGATTCTGTCCTGGAGCTGGTGCATGTGTGTGGGCACAGGGCTGTGTGGGCTCCTCTGCTGAGGCTGATGACCCTGAGACCCGGACCCGGTTCGGAAGACAGTACGGTACGGATCCGGGACAACGGAAGATGAGTGATCCCCATCTCGCTATATTTCAATTGTGGGATCCCTGCGTGAAGCCACGGCTTATATTGCTATAAGTACTGCGGGCTCATTAACAGATTTAATGTCTGTGGTCATTACACGGACTTCTGTGAAAGACCGCTGTCACAGGAAGAGCCTACGGTAGCCCGCGGGCACGCGGAGGCGCGCGGCCCGGAGGCAGAAGAAAGATGAAATCGATTTTACGATTTCCCTTTTTTAAAAATCGTCCTAATTAAAAAATCCGATTTCGATTTAAAATCGATTAATCGTGCAGCCCTACCGTGCACTTCCTGTCTACCTCACAGCTTCATTCCTGTGCTTGCGCTAGGAAAATGAAAGATACAGCCACTGTGGCTACATTAGTTGAAATGAGTGTAGCCACAAAAAGCCACAGCCAGTCTGGGTCCCTGCAGCAGGGCGCATAGCGGACTGTGGTGACGAGTATACCGAGTATTTAAAAACCGCCGCCAACTGCGGGCGAATCAGGTGATGATGACGTGGTGACGATTTCTGGGGTGGATACGGCAGCTATCAGGTATGCTTCGGGGGTGTGTGTGTGTATGCTTAGGGCAGCTTAACCAAGTTGTCACATGATGTAAGTTGGTTGATTTTACTAAAAAATACCTTCGCCACTGTGGCTACACGGGTTGAAAACAACTTCACCAACCAGGAAAATGCACCGCCAATGGCGATGTAGTGATAGGATAGCGCAAGCCTAGCATTCTGCAGGCACATCTGGGTATTAATAGTGTAGGGGAGACTGGGGACAGTTGTAACAGGGGTCAGTTGTAACTCTTGCAATTGCTCCAATCAGGAACAACTTAGGACTCACCTAATTCACTCTGCACATGCTCAGTTTAGTCCTTAGTCCACATGGGAAGTTGTAGTGCCGTGAGGCAGACACATCAACATTTGTGAGGGAAAACATAATTTTGTGGTAAGTAACATTTTTTACTCTAATTATTTTTGTGATTGCATAGTTTGCTTTGTAGTTGGACTCATTAAAGGTAGGTGTCACTTACATTTTAAAGAATGATTTTTATGTCACTACTACTATAAAATATAGACTTGCATCTTTTTCAAAAGTCTGCTCTCCCTAGCAAAAACTACCACATCTACAACCTGTGGTTCCCCACAGGTCACATACTAGTCTAATATCAGATTATTATACAGCATTTGAAAGTTGTGTAAATTATATTTGTGAGATAAAGATTTATGCAACTGTTAATCCACCTGTTCACAATCATCTAATCTATCTAATTATCTCACAAACACAATCTCTCAATCTCCTTTAAATTCAACTGAACTGAAAAAAGTTTAACCCATGCCAAAGTTAGAGCAACAAATTTGGTCAAACACTCTTCAAAAATGTCAGTCTGAATCCCTGTATTTTGCTATCTTTGGAGGAACTGGAGAGAATCATTCTCATCGTTGACATGACTTCCCTACTAAAATAACCAATTAGAAACATATTTTACCAGTGTGACATGCCATGCTCAAAGACAACTTGACATGCACTCTACAGGATAGTGCTGATAACATGGAGCTTAACTGGGAGGCATGTTAGCAGTTCAAAAGCACCATGTCAGTTTGGCAGCTAAATGAGCTCATTGTGCCACAATTAGTTTGTGGCCTCATGTGCCCCTGAGAAAAGTAATCATTAGCCACAGTCAAATGTGTGAATTAACTTGAATACTTAAGTGTTACATTAATTAATATTTATTAAAAATGCAAAATAAACTTTGGATAGAAATGTGGAAAAAAAAACTTGTGTGTGAAAGAAGTTTCTGATCTATATTTGCACTGCTTTGATCAAACATCTTTCAGTCTTCCCCCAAAAAACTGAATGTCAAAAATATGATTTTGCCTCAGGCAAACAAAGCAATGGAGCAATGGCTCATGGGTAATTCAGAATGCTATGGCACACACTAATCTATACAACTAAATAGAGCAAGAATTATAGAGCCAAATATTTTAAGCCACAACAGCTGACGATTTTCTTTTACTTTCTATGCACACCAAAAATCCATGACATAACCTTCAAATAGTCAGATACATGAAAACCGAGAGGATCAGAATCTTCTTAGATGAAACCTACTGCTGTGAACAAAGTTTTGACACATTGCAAGGAAACCCAGCAGGCAACAATGCTCTTTAACGTCAGTGGAGCAACAGGATCCTAGTGGAGAACATCTATGTCACACAGACAAGTCAATTATTCATTCAGAGTGGTGTGGTTCAACAATGGCTGGGCTCATAGGTCAGATCAAATTAGAGGCAGAGTAGGGCTGGGCAATAGGGCCAAAATATTAAATCATGGATGATAAAGGATTTACAACAGGGTTTATCAACATTCAAAAACAATTTTTGATCACAGTGTTACGCTGTTTAAGTGTAAAATCCACCAACAACAATAATACTCTGACGTCTACCCTTTTTTAGTATTTTACAGTGTTGCATTACAAGTTATTGTCATTTATGTTGCTAGGCTAGCACAAATAAAATTAGTATGTTTATAGTATTTCTTTAATCTGTAAACACTTCAAGTTAAAATATGCCCAAAAATATTTTAGATTTTCTTCTGTTGTCATGAATGATTTGTGATTTTATTAGATTTTTGCTGTATACATTAACATAAGAACAAAACATCATTCTTACTCAAACTACCTGCCATATGACTGGAGAACAATACTCACAGTGAATATAGGTAAGCAGGTTGGATTGTGAAATAATTTTTTTTTGCAATTAAGATATTCATCTGAATAATCTCAAATCTGTTATTTTGGCATTTTTTCCATCTATTTTCAGAAAGCAAATTATTGGCTTTAATTAATCAAATGATCAAATCAAATAGCCCTAACATAAAGGTCTATAGACGTAAAGTAACATGTTTAAAGGGTACTTGTAGTGAATTTTCATCACAAGCCATTTCAAAAGATCAAGTATAATACGAACTGTTCTGTCTGGCCATAGTTGTCAAGTCCATGTGAGTACTAAGTCACCGCTCTGTCAGTCAGGCATGGTCAGCAACATGTTGTCTCCTTCATGGGTTGTTCCAGCACCAGTAATGATGCAGTAATATTGTATTGTTTGATTACCTGGGCTGAGATGGACTGGTCACTGACCCCTTGCAGCAGACACCAGTCTAAGATGACACATCATCAACCAGTGCTGGGTCGTGTCCCTGGGACAATGGTGGAGAGCAAAGCTTACGGCTGCACAAACATGTGCTCACTGACTGCTGCTCTTTTACACGCACTCAATCACCCAGAATCCATGAGGGTACATCACTTCTGGTTGGCAATGGCTGTTCCCCATAGGTTCTGCCCCCACCTATAATTCACGTAATAAAAAGGTCCAGTGTGGTGAATTTATGGTGGTTTTTTACTGAATTTGCGCCTCTTGCTTATAAGTAAAACACAAAGCACAATTAATGTTGTAAGCATGACCAGTAGAGGTAGGCTATACTTTAACTCGATGAAATCTTTGAGCACAACATTTTTTTCATGCCATTTTATTTGTTCAACTGGAGGACGCTTGGCTACCTTCATGCCAGTACTAGAAATATGACTTTCAGTCCACAACAAGTGTGCAAGTTTGCTCCACAATATATATATATTTTACAATATTATAATGACATACATTCTAAAATATATAAAACAAACTTAAAGTATCACAGTACAAAAGGTGCAATTGGATGTAACAAAATTAGGGACAGATTAATTGCATTTAGCCACTGTCATGTCAGGGTTCTGATGCTGCACACACTGGCCCACTGTTGCAGATTGCTGCAACACTTTAACAGAACAGAGCCCCCATTAATATCATTACTAACATCTGGGCTTTGTCCTATTGTGGCACATCAAATCAGCTGCTGTAAAAATGGAGTGTGTGTGCAAACACCATGCTCCTATTAACACTCATTTCAGTTCCACTACACTGATGACATCAGTCATGTACAACTTCTGCATAAGTAAACTGACACATACACAGTGTGTTCAAGGTCAACTGAGGTGAGATGATTTGCAGTAGCTGAGCATTTGTGGACTGTGTCCTCACTATGACCCTGGGGTTTGGGTACAGCGCTTTGCATGGTGGATTGATATGGCAGGAAAACAGGTGAGCACGACACGACTAGTGTGGAGGAAGAGGTAGGAGGTAAGGGGAGAGATATCTGGTTTCAACTATTAAAGTGGAAACTTCCTGCTTTCCTCTTCCAAAGTTCAATAAAAAAGCATTTGCAAGCAGTGCCATTAGAGGAACAATTATAACTCTTGTATTTTAATTCAAAAAGGGAATCTATTGCAATCATTTTTCTGTTTGTGAGTTTTTTTAAATCTTGATGATATCACACTGTTCTTATTGCTAGTTCCATATTCTTGTTTAGTATCTACACTTGTAAGAACTTTGGATAATGGCTTAAGCTATAAGAGGCTTTAGAAACTTTAATTAATTGAATGCTGAAAGAGCCAGAGAAGCTTAATTGGGACAATCACTACAGCCATCTCCGACTACACCCCACTGGCTACCGTCTCATCCTCCAGTTATTGAGCATATTACTCTACCCATCTCCTAGCCTTTATGTATATTTATATACTGATTTATAAAACTCATCTGTCTGTCTAACTTTAGAGTCCTAAAATTATGCTCCCCTGACCCTCATAATCATGATTATGCAAACACAACTCTGTTAACGTTAAACTCCAGTCCTGTTGTCCATGTACATTTTGGTATACACACACTGGAATACAAGTAGAATACTGAAGAAATGGAAAAAGCTGTTCTTAAAACACACCACAAGGGACAGCTGGCCAACTACAGTTTTATATGAAAAAAGTTAATTTCCCATCCTGATTAATATAGTTTTTCTGATTCATGTTGTTCCAAGTCTTTAATTTGTATACACCAGTAACAGGAATCCAAGTGTTTTTGTTTTTTTTTTTTTTATGCAGAGTACACATATTAAAGCTGAATGTCTCTGTACCATGACAGTGCTACATTGCATATAGTGCACTTGGTATGTGGCAAGTGTAACCACTGTCAAGAGTCATTTTCATTCACAGGAGTTTTCAGCTCAGTGCAGCACATAAAGCAGATCTTGGGTGTACCAGTATAGAAACATGTGGGTGGAAACTCCTTCCAAGAGGAGCGCTTTACACCACATCCTTCTCAGATCAGAAAGATAAACAGCCCCAGTAACTTGTGTGGCACCACCTCCCCTTGTCGCTCTGCCTCTCTCCATAGGGAGGAACATCCATCATCTGCTTGAGGAGCATGGTGAGAATCCAATCTTCAGAGCACATCACTCACCGTAGCAGTGACAGTAACCTGTTAAAGCAATGTGCACTATGGCTCCAAGATGAAAATACTGAGCCACATTCATGTTGTACAAAAATGTTTGGTGGAAAAGAGGTCTAATGCCTCAGGTAATCAATACCGACACTGTGGAGACTGACATTATCACAGATTTACTACTTAGCTGTTGAAAGATAAGAGGGCTTCAACGGTTGATATTATAAGAATGACAGATGAGACCGACTCTCAACTTCAATGATCAGTTGTTACCTCAGCCCTCTAAAAAAGATTTATTCTTCAGACTTTTATTCTTTATCTTATTTTAAATAAAGCAAATATATCAAATAAATACAGAATTAAAAAAATCTAAACTTAAGAATCAATGTTTTGCTTATTTATATCATTTACTAAACAATAAGACACTGCCGGAGTTCCAGTATTTTTCCTAAACTTTTGGAGGACTTAAGTGATACACAGTTCTGTTTTTTTAAATAAGATATGCAATTTCACATTCTTTTAGAAGTTTATCACATTATCTATGTAGAAATATTTGGAAACAATAGGCCCTTTTCCACTGCAGGAACTTTTGCAGGAGCCTTTAGCTTTACCTGGAACTTTGAAGAACCCCAGTGCATTTCCACCTAAATTACCCGGGTAAAAATATTTCACTCGCCCCCAAAGTTTCCCCGAAGAAGTTCCACGGACCAGAGGGGTGTGTGTGTGAGTGTGTGTGTGTGTGTGTGTGTGTGTGTGTGTGTGGGTGGGGGGTGGGGGTGGAGACGGACCCATGGACCAGGGGGGAGAGAGGGAATGAACTAGTGCACACAGATCCACAGACCGGGGGAGGGAGAGGGGATGACTGGGTGCGCAAAGATCCACGAACCAGGGTGGGGTGAACCATAAGAGCGAGAGAATGAAACTTTAGATGTTTATAAGAGGGGGGGCTCTGTCTCTCTCTCTCTGAGGTGCTGCAGGCACCAATACAGCATAGATTCCCCAGGTGCTGCAGTCAAAAATAAATAGGCAGTCAATATTAAAAGGACTCTTAAACGAAAAAAAATTGCAGTCAATTATTTTTCATGGTTGATTACGTTTAAGTCAACTAATTGCAGCAGCACTATATATATGAAGAATGTATACTGTTAAATGCTTCAGTAACCGTGAAAGAAGCAATTTTAAGATGTCAATTTTTATGTTCAAAAAGGGGTCAAGGTTAAAAACATGCAAACAAGTATTTCCAGTAAATTTACAAAAATCGTATTCCAAAGTACTCAAGACATTACATTGCTCTCGGTCAGTCTTCTCAACAGCTTGTAAAATCAGTTTTTTGTTTTTTTTAATTTTAAGATTTTCACTTCTGCGTTCGCAAATGTCTTAGCAAGTAACATCTGTCGCCTTTCCCATTCAGATCGCATGGTTTTATTCACGATGTAGTAAAACATGAGGAACAACAGAATAATTTGGGCGTCCTCCATCCTTGGCATATTGTGTCGCACAAACAATGATGCATGCCTGTCAGTCGCCGTTTATGGCATGATATGCTTTATGGGCCTTCGGCTTCTTCTTCTTCTTACCGCCACCTACTGGACTGGAGGTGTAGTGTAGTTTCTTTTACGACTCCCCCGTACATCATCAGCCTGATCTGAATAAATTACCCACAACTTTGACGTGTGGTGGATACGCAAAGCACAGAGATTACCAGGAATTTTATTACCCAGGTAACATAAGTTCCTGGTATTTTGGTGGAAATGGGCCTAATAGAGTATATAAAGCTTTTGGCAAAACTTGACAAAGACGAACTTGTTAAAGAACTCCACTGAGGACTCGCTACATCCATTGGATTGGAGAAAAGACACCTACTGTGCGTCAATGCCACCCATACTGACTTTTATATTAATTTGGCTGAGGTGGTGTCTAAAATGGGAGACTTATAATGGTAGGGAAAACCCAAAAACTATGAATAAACAAATTTTTGATGCACTTAGCAATAGCATAAATCAGCCAAGAGCAGCATGCACTTGTTTCTGAGAGGAAAAAATGTAAACTTGCATAAATAAATAAAAAATAAAGTAATGTTTGTGCACACACAATAGTTCCCAGCAGCATTTCTTTATTTTGACTGACAATGACAAGGCTGCCTGCCACAGTCTCTGCTGTTTGCGCTTCAGATGTGTCTGTATTCATTTTGTGTTTACCAGCCTTGTGAAATTATCTGCCGATGCCAATTATGTCACAATCAGTCCACCAGTACTGGTAGTCAGAGGTTCGAGTAACAGCTCCATGTTGCTTAAGTCAACCTCCCTACAGGGCAGAAAACATCCACAAAATTACCCATATGTTGGCCACTGGCACTCACTCTTTGAAACTACTTTGCATGCTGTGCCTGCTGTTCAATCAACCTTATCTGGACAAAGCACTGAAAACAGCTACTGGAAATTTTCATTTTTCCCCACACACAACAGTGACATGAGCAACAGGGCAAAAGTCTGAATCATTAACAACAGAACACAGTTTAGATGCTGCTCTAAAATAATTAATGTTAACACTCATACAAAACCATTTATATCGCCTTCGAGAGCCAGTGAACATGAGTGGCAGCAATTTAAAAAGCACAATTCGATTCAGTGGGAGTCATCCAAGTGATTAGATTCTGTTACACAGGGCAAACACAAGGGCACTGCTGGCCTTTTAAAATGACCTGCTGTCCCGTAAAGCTCAGATGTGGCCTTGCTCAGCACCGGATTGCTCTTAATGGGATTTCACAACATTAACATTCTACTGAGTCAGCATCAGACATACTGGCTACAGCACCCCTGTGCTTAGCTTATCTCCAGCATGTGTGTAAGTCAATGAGTGTATACAACGTGGAAAGGGTGGGCACTATTATACATGCTTTGACAGCAACACATATATAGCATACTGGAGACTCTGCATAAAGAGCCACAGCATAAAAATATTATGTGGACAAACAATCTTCCATACAGCAACTCCTGTACAGAGCATATACATGTCACATCCATGTCGATATTTAGCGCTAGGTGGTTTTAATTTCCTGTATGGCATGAGCATTTGATATACAGTCATATTGAGAGGGAGGACTCAATTAACTATGCATTCCCTTCAAACCAAGCTATACATTAAGAACTAGGGGTGGGCGATATGGGCAAAAAAAATATATCGATATTTATTTTTAATTTCCCGATAACCTAACAATATCCTTTAAAATGTGAATTTCTTTCTTTTTTTTGCAAAAAATGCTGTTAAACTCCACTTACATACCAGGACATCTATGGATAAACAGAGTTTCAGAATAACAGCTCTTGTTTGTTTTTTAAGTGCTTCATACATCTTCTGCAAAACGTGTGTGTGTGTGTGTGTGTGTGTGTGTGTGTGGGGTGGGGGGTGGGGTGGGGGGGCAGTAGTTATATGTGTGAGTGTGCGGTCCATAACTAACGTAACGTCCGACTCTCAGCTTCTATGCCTTCTATAAAGTGGATCTTACACGAAATTTTCACAACTTCTAACCTGTATCCACTGGACCCTTTCCACATAAATTTGTCACTTTTACCCCCCGTTACGGCGCCCCAGCTGCATGACATTATTTTGACTGCCATCAGTCTTGTTAAAACCGATCCATTCCCAGGCTAGTGACATGGACCCACGTCTGCTATGAAATCATCTACTGAGACGGGAGACTCCTGCATACTTCCTCCATGTGAGACCACGTTGTGTTTTGGGTGCCGCAGAGTCACCACAAGACTGAATCCTGTCCGCTGATTGGCTTCTGAGGCACGCATTCAGCCAAAGAGGACTTTCATGTGCCTCTCCTTTACTGTCTGTGCACCAACCGTTTGTTTTCTTTTGGAGACAGAATGCATACTCGATAATGTAAAATTGCTCATCGTCCAATAAACATTTACGATATTATCGTAGGCGATATATATTGCCCACCTCTATTAAGAACACACAGCAATAGTAGAGCTGAGGGATCTCATGACTTTAGATTAGGGCTGCAACTAACGATAATTTTAATAATCGATTAATCTGTGGATCATTTTAATAACTAATCAATTCATTGGATAAACACAAAAGACTCAATTCTCAAAGATCAGTATTTAACCCAAAGCAATATAGGCTGGAGACAAGTCACTAAAGATTACATCCTCGCAATGGCTTTTGGTATAGTTAGCAAGCACTAGCCTGCTACCTAGACTTGTTATGGCTAGAGACTAGCAAGCTATACTCTTCAACCAGCTCGGGTTATAGGCTATCAAACTAGTGTTATATGTATTAGTTCCAGTCAATGATAGGCAACGTTAGTCTGGTGGCCTGATAAACGGAGATGGATGAAAATGTTATAATTACAATGAGAGTGTCTATCGCCGCTTATCAATTATCATTAATCAACTGATAAGGGCAACCGACTAACGATTAATGAATTAATCAATAATTTGCATCCCTACTCAAGATCCAATGCATCGACTGCCGAATTTGTTGCCAACTCTTTTAAGAATTGATTTGGATTGATTTAATTGATTCACTGTTGCAGCACTGCCTTAGATCATGATCAGTCTTAGTTTGTAAAATTACATAGTTTTCAGCGAGGCTATACAGATGGTGTCACTGAAGAAAACAAAAAAAGTGCTGTCAAAACACTCCAACTCTGTTGACATTTGTTTAATTGGCCTGTTCATCAGAGTACAGTACATTGTACTGTACAGTATTTTACAGAGAGATTGCAGGTAGGTGTTGTTGTAACTGATGGGTTTGAAGCATTTATGCCACTAGTTCAGCTCACTAAACTAGTGAGATTATTTTATAACCCCTGCCGGGCAGGCAAGGAGTATTGTTTTTGGTTCGATTTGTTTCTTTGTTTGTTTGCATGTCAAAATGGGTTGATAGATTGCCAGCAACCCAGAACAGATTTTGGGAAAAGTAGATCAAAGGTCAAATTTTTTATGAATTTTTACCCCCCCATTTACTTAAAACGGCCAAAACTTGTCTATGTGCGAGGGGCAGGGTTTTTAAGTACCTGGCACCACTTGTTTCATTTATAGTGCTACTTCAGGGTACATCCACAGTGTGGGTCCATCCACACTTAGTTCTTTGGGTTTAGTTCACGTCAACTTGTACAGTTTGTGTAACATGCTGTTCCACTGTTGAAGTAATAATGACATGGTCTGACTTCTGAACTCTAATGTGCCCCGAGTCTGATTTGCAGTGTTATGCAAGTTATGTGAAAACATAACATGTAACTCTGGCTAGACAAATTAGCCTGCCACAGTCTAGGTAATAAATGGAAAATGATGAGCAGATATTGTCAATATCACAATAATGTTGGTCCAACTAGTGCAAAAATCCAGTTTCTTGTCAGATAAGAATAACATGGGGATATAAACATACAACTAAAGCCTCTAGAAACAAGAGAAAACTAGAGGAAAACCTTTTGGTTGTATGTCGCCTAAATTTTATACAAGGTCATAAAATTTTGACCAGATCACTCTGCCCTAAAGTAATATAATATTTTGATCTGGACAGGAAGCAATATCTCTTTTTATAACACTGCAATTTTGAATAATAAAACTAGTTTATCTTACACAACTCTTTCCTTCATGTACTGTATCATTTTGTGGTGGAAAGGAAGTCCAATCGATCAAAGACTTTCTTGAATGATGACATTAAAATGTTTTTCTACTTTTTGTACTAACACGCAATTCTGTGTTAAAACCCAGTCACACAAATATAGCAAAAGGCTATATAGTGATGCCAAGACAATCTGAAAAAAACATGTCAATGTATACAAATATGGATTCAGCCCACATTTTTATGATCAAAGCAAAGACCAGATGCTGGAGACTGAAGCCCAACCTGATAGTCACCAACAGCTTGCCATCAGTAAATATCCTGACAGTGATATTGTAGCCATGGTGAAATCATCCATGTACTGAAAGCAGTGCAAGCTCAGTTAATGTAGTATAAAGTCATAATTTATGTGGGCATGTTACACCAGGGAAGTAAATAATTTATTTGAAGTCAAAAATGGGCTCAGGAAGCATTTCAGAAAGACTATTCTAATCACATTCTGGTAGGAAATACATAATCAAGTAAGAAGCCTAATGAAACAGGAAACTGGTTTCCATTTGTGTACAGTAGCAATGTGAGATAAAAGACTGAGAAGAAAGAAATTCAGTTGTATATTAAGTGTTTTGTTATGGTAAAGAACAAAAACTTAACTTCCTAGTCTATTTCACAATAACTGCACTTTCCCCTGGGATTTCTGACCTACATTCAGCCGTGTGCATTATGGCAAAGGGAACACTGTATAACAAGGTACTGGCTGGGTTCACAAACAAGATCTCAGTTAGGTGCCAAATGATATTAGAATAAATTCTAAATGCTGATGTTTTACTTAGAACACATTTTAGTGTCATGTTAACACTGGCAACAAAAGAACTGAAACGATCATATTGATGGTTGATACATAGCGTTTATGTTCCCAGACATAGCCTTTTTCCTCCTGAAGATCAGAAAAAAGAATATAACCACGAGGTCCAGGTATTAAGTTCCAATCATTGTTAACCTGTGCACAAGTTCAAGTAAGGTTAACGAACTGGTCCTACATATTGCATGAAGATGGCCACAGTTCCTATGCCCTCTCATTATTTCTTCATTGTGCTTTGAGTTTACTGAACATACCGAGAGCTCAGACTTTTGTGAATCTGGCACAACATTTATGCCACCCACCATCCCTCACAGTAAGATGGAGCACAGGTCAACTGATGTGGTCTTGAGGTCAAACCCCAGATGGCAGAAAAAAAGAGCGCAGGGGTCACGCTGTTCCTCTGTGATGGCAGCATAAGAGCTGACTTTCAACACTGTAGAAGAACCACTTAAACAATTCATCACACACCCCATGAAGAAGCAGCATCTCTTATTTTGTAGGACACCAATAACCAGTGACAGCAAAAACTAACATTTAACCACATCTGCCAGCTATCTTCTCCATCTTACCATCTGCTGTAGTCCACCCACACAAATCTCTCACAACTTGATCTGGACAGTATCCTACCAATGCCCAGGAGGACAAAACAGATGGTGAGATTACAGGCAAGGCATTTAGCCTTTAATAGCAGGCAAAACTCAGCTCAAATGGGTACTTTTTTTTTTTTTTTTTTTTACCGCTTGGGGGACATTAGGATGCCTTGTTAGCTCACCTGGGATAAGATAAACAGCCTGCTCTTCTTCAAACAATATAAAAATTCCCAAAGAAGCACCAAGGCCCTAATATAATGTTATATTTTCCCCTATTGCTTAGTTACTTGTAAGTAACTTAGTTCACTGCAAAATATTCTGCTTCCATTACAAGTCTTTGTCACAAGTAGGCTGTACACGCACGAGCAATAAAACACTGCTAAAGCAAACAAGGCTAAAATAAAATGCTAATATTGATGCTACCATGCTAACAGTACTGTTAAGTTTCAGGATAACGAAACATTTTAGCAACTTCAGTTTTTAGCTTAATGCCAATGTTTGCCCTCCCAGGCTTATTTTCCAGCAAAAAAAACTAAAGTATTCTATATGAAACACACAAAAATAGTCAACTTCACCGCTTCCGAGTTGTGTTTCTTTGTACATGACGTCGTAAAAGCCCAGTATATTTTTGCTCATTTTGGGAAAAAAATTGGTAAGTCCTGATGGGATGCGAAGGTTGAGGGGGGAAAGTTTGAGACGCGAGTTTTTTCAGTGTAAAAACAACATAACGACATCCTATTTCGTTTACGGTTGTTTTCCAGACTACGGGAAAGGTTTTTAAGGGAAGAGAAACGTTTAACTTACCGTCGCACGTTTTCCTCCAACAGCAGCGTATCCAAGAAAAAAAACAGCGACCAAACAAACCTCCGACGACGCCAAGTTTGTTCCCTCTTCAACAAAAGCAGGCGGTCGGACTTAAGGTGAAGCGTGACATTTACTAGTTCGTGGGGAATGTTTAAAGTAAAAGGAGATGAAATGCTTCTGCGGTGTGTGTTGCCGAAGTGAAAGGACGTTTTACTGGCACAGGGCGGCTTTCTTTGTTCCTCCTGCCTGCAGCCTGTTCCGTGGATATTAACACCGTTCATGTGTCCCTGACAACCGCTGATTGGCTGCAGCCTCGGGATCAAGAAAAGGTGACGGGCGTCAAGCTGGGCATGTTTCACCAACACATCCACAGGTCCCACACTTTCCACAGTCACGACCTCCACTAACAACATTTACGCTTTACAGCTAATCATCTATTATCGTATACCCTATAAAGGATAAAGCCATATCTGTAGTAATGTCATCTCTTTTTGATGATGTTAGAAGACATTCGCCTCAGGTGTTTCTTAGGCGATGCTTTTATTTTGTGTGGCTCGCCTATCAACTTCCGGTTTTAATCCCGCTATCAAAATACTTGACTCAGGGTGGAGGCCACTTCATGCCTTACATAGTTTTATTCTGAGTATATCCGAGGTGGAAGGAGCCACAGAGCCGTCACTTATGTAAAAGTCGAAAGTGTAAAATACTTTAGGACATTTTTTTTTTTAAACTTGGGGTGGGGACCCCACCTGGGGTTGCCTGGAATTCAAATGGGGTCACCTAAAATATCTTGTAATTAATAATAATAATAAAAAAAAAAAAAAAAAAAAAAAAAATATATATATATATATATATATATATATATATATATATATATATATATATATATATATATATATATATATATATATATATATATATATATATATATATATATGTGTGTGTATATATATATATACACACACACACACACACACACACAGTATAGTGAGTTGACATAGACAATCCCAATACATAAAAGACAAACTGTGAAGCTGAAACTGAAGCACTGTGGTTCTGTTTATCTTTGAAATGTTCATTGTGGGTGGTTTCAGATTCTGCAGCTCTTTCATAATTCATAGTTTGAGTTACTGTTTGTTCAGTATTAATTGTCAGCCTTGTAATTCCAAGCTGGACCTACTGTACATATCCTAAGTAAAATAAAATTCTCACTTTGTGCGGTAATCTACACCCAGCTTTTCTGCCTCTGTCCATAATAGTATACATCGGGGTGTCAAACTCATTTTGGTTCAATGACTTAATAACCTATAAATAATGACAAATCCAAGTTTTTCTTTTAGTTTTAGTACAAAAAACAAACAAACAAACAATGAAATTATGAGAATATTTGCATTTTACCAAAATATGTGAATAACCTGAAAAAAACAGAAATTTCATTTGAAAAATTGGTGCAATTTTAACAATATTATGCCTCGACTTATTATTTATACATGTACATTTACAGAAAATGTTACATAAACATTTGGTAACAGGCAGAATATTGTTGAAGTTTTGGAGTTTGGAACTAAAATTTGAAGAGTTTCTACAATATTACATCTCTTATTATTAACACAACTATAGATCACAGTGGATCCGTAAATGCACAAAACATTTAGTAACAAGCAGAGTATTGTTAAAATTGCACATTTCAGCTTGTTCATCTTTGTCTTTATTTGTGTATCTATTTGCATTTTATTGTGAAAGAATAGTTTTGTAAATGTAAATATTTTCACAGTGTAATATTATTTTTTTCACTTAAATTTTTTCAACCTAATTTTTCACAAAGAAAATTTGTCGTTGTCATTATTTATGGGTTATTGTGTTGTTATTTTTACTTGAGATCTCATTGGTCTGTATGTGGAACCTGAACCAAAATGATTATGACAACCTTGACTGTTCAGGTTAATTATTGCACTTTCATCCTGCGGGCCAGAATGGAACATTTGGGGGGCCAGATTTGGCCCCCAGGCTGCATGTTTGACACCTGTGATATACATTATATAGACTAAATGTTGTCTAAAATTAATGTTTATTTGCAACATAGTATAGCAAACTATTACATGATCAGAAACAAATTAATTTCAACAACAACAACAAAAAAAAAAGTCTCTGTTATGAATGTCTGGGGCCGCCAGAAATTTGTGATGTTAAAATGGGATCACGAGCCAAAAAAGGTTGGGAACCACTGCTTTAGGAAGTCCAAGACTCTAAAGGTTTTCCATAAAGAAATAAGGGCTCGAAGAAGAAATTTAACCCATAAAGACCCAAACAGCCACTGACGACCAAAACCGTCTACTTATGTCATGGGTCAGCCACCTTTGCAATCTTAACGCACTAATATCTTAGTATATTATATTATATTATTCATTAATTCTGGATTATTGAAATGGCAGGAGCTAGTTAAACTACAGATATTACTTATGTTTAAGGCCAAAAGTAAAGCACTAGCTAAACTAGAAGCACTCGGAGAGCGCAGACCTCCGCCAAGGCTGATCAGTGGCCCCCCCCGTGGGCCCCCCCACCCCCGATCACCACCAAAATTTAATCATTTCTTCCTTATCCCATTTCCAACAAACCCTGAAAATTTCATCCAAATCTGTCCATAACTTTTTGAGTTATGTTGCACACTAACAGACAGACAAACAAACAGACAAACAAACAAACAAACAAACCCTGGCAAAAACATAACCTCCTTGGCGGAGGTAATTACAAAAAAATGTTTGCCTTCACTTCAGAGAATGTAGAGCATAGAAGGAAAGGTCATTTCAAGCATCAGTGTGCATGGACAACTTTGAAGCAGATGTGTATATCAGTGGTGAGTGTTAAACTCTGGAATTCTCTTTAGAATGAGCTGAAGGACAATAAAAACATATTCCAACTGAAAAAAGTGTATAAACACTGAACAATGAGATTATATGAGCAGTTATAAGTTTTTACATTTTGCTTCGTATTTGTTTAGCATCTTGCGACATATTTATTTACTTATTTTGGTCTGGTATTGTAATTGTTTTGCATTATTTTGTCAGGTATAAATTTACCTATGTTTTGTTTGCTTTGTACCTCCTGGATATGCAGTTTTGCACTTGGCTTTGTATTCATTTTGTATTATCTTTGGATATATTTTGTTTGATTTGTCTGACTTTATACAGTATGACTTTATAGCTAGTTGTGTATTGCTAACCATTAAGGCTATTATTATTTAGGAGGGGGCAGGAAATATAAGATTTTCTTCATTCTGCTCCTTTTCGAGCATGGGTGTGTAAATGTTTGTTCACATGATGATTATTGAATGTCTGCTGATGAAATGCACAACCATGAACGAAATAAATGTTGATCTATCTATCTATCTATCTATCTATCTATCTATCTATCTATCTATCTATCTATCTATCTATCTATCTATCTATCTATCTATCTATCTATCTATCTATCTATCTATCTATCTATCTATCTATCTATCTATCTATCTATCTATCTATCTATCTATCTATCTATCTATCTATCTATCTATCTATCTATCTATCTATCTATCTATCTATCTATCGAGCCATTTTAGGACAGAAATAGAAAAACTAGAGCCAACTGGAGCCAAAAGATACACTTATATCTTTCCTCAAAGGGGTGACAGTTTAAGAAGCTCTTCAAGATTAGTTTGTACAGAATATGAGGAGAATAAATCAGTTTCAGTGCATTTACAGAACTAAAGAAAACAGTGATATTTGTTATTTTTGTTTTGCAGCAAAAATCAACTGGTATGTGAAGGCTTTCTTTACAATGAAGAATACAGATGAATACCTTCAGTGTCATAAGATTAAAAAGTAGAATAGAATAGAATAGAATAGAATACAATACAATACAATACAATACAATACAATACAATACAATAGACTTTATTTACCATTTACACAGATATATCGCAGGATAGGTACATTGGAATTCTTGTGCGTTTCCCTGAGTCACAGAATCCAAAAAAAGACATGAACAAAAACAGAAACAAAACATAAACTCAGCTAAAACATATAAAAACAGTTATTGTACATAGAGACACAAATACACACTTGTAAAATGGAGTACTGTATCAATAATAATAATAATAATAATAATAATAATAATAATAATGATGATGATGATGATGATGATGATGATGATGATGATGATAATAATAATAATAATAATATTAATAATAATAATAATAATAATAATAATAATAATAATAATAATAATAAATAAAAGTACTGGGAGGTAGAACAGGTTTTTATACATTCAATTAAAATGTAAGTTGTCTTCTTTTACTATGACTGCTACTATTTTTTAATTAATTTGGAGTATAGTCTACATTTTTACAACTGCATTACATCAAAAACTCTTAATGGTTACAGCAATAATAGCAAAATGTGTATTAAAGAAAGTGCTATTCATTTCCATATGGTTTTTGACAAAGCCACATTGAGCCATTGGAAAAGGGCCCAAGAGCCAAATGTGGCCCTGGAGCCATAGGTTTCCCACCCCTGACTTATGTAAACTGTTTACACTAATCCTATCAATCCATGTAATTAATTGGTGTAAAATGCAGTTTGTCATCTTTTCATGGTCATCAGATATGACCCATTTGGATAGTTACCATGGTAGTTACCATGGAAGTACTGTCATCTTCTACAACACTGATTCACCAGCAAAACCCATGGAGCTGGATCAATGATGGTGGACGGACATACCTGGTTTATATTCAGTTATATTTTGCTGTAAAAGTAACTTTTTCTTCAGTTTTCTCTGTTTTTGATATAATAACCATCAACTTGAATCTGAGGTTTTATTAACATCTACATGACCTGTAAATTAAATATAGGAAAATATCTGATATTCACTGAAAAATTGCAAAATACAGAGGATAATATTATAATAAATGGTGATAAATCACTTAAGAAAAGTTATATATAGACAAACAATAATTTAGAACTGCCACAAAAGTAGCACTGGGTTTTTATGGGTTAAGGGACTACTGATGTTTCCCTGTGAAAATACTTCACTCTGTGGAACGTATCTCCATTAGAAACCCATGTCTAATTAAAGTACACTGTCCAAACTACTGTTACAGTGTTTATTTGCGTCTAGAGTTGTATTCATTTTTGACCAAAGTCTTGTATTGATGAGGGTATAGTCAGACCACTGTGTAAAGTCCTCTTCAGATTCTCATTGGCGTTCAGGTCTGGACTATGTGTAATCCATGTGTGTAAATGATGTCTTGTGCTCACTGAACCACTCTTTCACAATTGGATCTTCATTAATCCTGGTATTGTCACCTTGGAATAGATCTGTGTCATAAGGGAAGAAGAAAACCCACTGATGTTTAGATTTGGTCATTCAGAATATTCAAGCTCAGCTGAGCTCATTTTATGGACACATAATGTTGCAGAACCTAGACCTGACCAACTGAATCAACCCCAGATCATAACACTGCCCCCACAGGCTTATACTGTAGGCACTAGACATGATGGGTAATCACTTCATCACTCTGGAACAGGGTCAATCTGGACTCATCAGACCACATGACCTTTTTCCATTGAAACACAGTCCAATCTTTACACTTTCTGTCAAACTGATGGTTGTTTAAGACATAAGAATCTTCTCACTCCATCAGTCAAAACATATCAGTCACTGCAGTAATTATCATATGGAAAGATCTGAACTATATGTTTAGTTAACCCATAAAGACCCAAACATCCACCCACAACAATAAGTGTCTACTGATCTAAATTGTTTAATAAAACAGTCAGAAGGTCCAAGGTTTCTTCCAGGACCCCAGCAATACCAGACAACTGTGGCAGGGCATCCAGACTGTCACTGACTACAAAGCCACACCCACACCCTGTCAGGACGACATCGGCTTCCTCAATGAGCTAAACAAGTTCTTCGGAAGGTTTGAAGCTCTGAACAACAACCCTGCGAGGAAAGCTACCCCCCACTCCGACGAACAGCCACTCAGGCTCGAAACCACTGCAGTATGGAGAGCCCTGAGGAAGGTCAACGCACAGAAAGCTGCAGGCCCTGATAACATTCCAGGACGGCTGATCAAGGAATGTGCAGACCAGCTGGCCCAAGTGCTCACAGACATCTTCAACACCTCACTGAACCAGGCTGTCGTCCCCCCGTGTTTCAAGTCAGCCACAATAATTCCAGTGCCCAAGAAACCAGCCATCACATGCCTTAATGACTTTCGCCCCGTTGCACTCACATCCACCATCATGAAGTGCTTCGAGAGGGTGGTTAAGGACCACATCATCTCCATACTCCCCCCATCATTTGACCCACACCAATACACGTACCAGCCAAATCGCTCCACTGAGGATGCCATCTCCACTGCTCTCCACCTGAGCTTGGAGCACCTGGAGGAGAAGAACACCCACGTAAGGATGCTGTTCCTAGACTTCAGCTCAGCATTCAATATGATCATCCCCCAGGACCTGGTATGCAAATTGGAGCCCCTGGGTCTCAAAACATCCCTGTGCAACTGGTTGCTGGACTTCCTCACCGACAGAACCCAGTCTGTCCGAGTAGGTAACAACACATCCAGTGTCATCTCCCTGAACACCGGCTCCCCCCAGGGATGTGTTCTGAGCCCCCTGCTGTTCACCCTGATGACCCACGACTGTCGCCCCAGGTACAGCAGCAACCACATCCTGAAGTACGCGGATGACACAACAGTTGTGGGCCTCATTCAGGACAACAACGAACTGGCTTACAGGGAGGAAGTGCAACATCTTGCGGACTGGTGTAAGGTGAACAACCTGGTCCTGAATGTCGACAAAACTAAGGAGATCATCGTGGACTTCAGGAGATCCAGACCCTGCCATACACCCCTCCGCATCAACAACACAGCTGTGGAAATCGTGAGCACAACCAAGTACCTGGGGGTGCAGATCACAGACAACCTAAGCTGGTCACTCCACACCTCCTCCCTGGCAAAGAAGGCACAGCAGCGTCTGCACTTCCTGCGGCGGATGAGAAGAGCCTCCCTCCCCCCTCCCATCCTAACCACCTTCTACAGAGGGACCATAGAGAGCCTGCTGACCAGCTGCATCTCCGTCTGGTCTGGGAGCTGCAGGGCCTCGGACTGGAGGTCTCTGCAGAGAGTGGTGAGGACAGTGGAGAAGATCATCAGGGCCCTGCTCCCCACCATTCAGGACATTGCAGATAGCCGCTGCCTATCCAGGGCCCACCGGATCCTCTCTGACCCCACTCACCCCCAGCATAGACTGTTCTCCCGCCTGGCGTCTGGCAGAAGGTTCCGCAGCATCCGTTGCAGAACAGCCAGATTCAGAAACAGTTACTTCCCCCTGGCCATCAGACTACTAAATACCAAATAACACCCACCCCCCCCGCCCACACATCCACCTACCTCACAGACAATATCAGAATATCCTTTCTGATGGACAACTTTACCTCAGTGCACCTTTTCTATATGGACATTATTTCTGTGCAATATAAAAATATGCACCATAACTACCTCCTGTTTGTGCAATAGCCCCCCCAGCTGCTACAATGTTTCTGTTCTGTTTACACAAATTATACTGGTTATTCCGTTTTGCACTATTTTATTTTATTTTATTTTATTCTGCTGTCTACATTCTGTTTATCTATTTATTCCTTATTGCACTCATTTATTGCACTCATCTATTGCACTCATTTATTTTTAGCTTGTTTTAAAGTTATATAGACCATATTTTAATTCTGTGGATTCCGGAAGCCAAGCAATGGCATTTCGTTGCCAAAATCTCACTGCTGTGTTTTTTTTTTGTGCAATGACAATAAAGGAAGTCTAAGTCTAAGTCTAATACCTGTTGATCAACTAATCCTATTAATCCATGTAAATAATTGGTGTAAAATGCAGTTTGTCATCTTTTCATGGTCATCAGATATGACCCATTTGGATGTTCAGAGGCTCCGTAGTGAACATGGAAACACTGTCATCTTCTACAACATTGATTCACCAGCAAAACCCATGGAGTTTGATCAATAATAGTGGATGGAGACACTTGTTTTTATGTTCAGTTAATAATATATTTTGCTGAAAAAGTCACTTTTTCTTCAGTATTTTCTGTTTCTGATATAATAACCCTCAACTTTAATCTTAGCTTTTATGAACAACTATATCATCAGTACATTAAAAATTGTAAATATTTAATGTTTTCACTGGAAAAATGCAAAATACAGAAGATTATTTTGTAATAAATTGTGATACATTACTTAGGAAATGTTAAATATAGAGAAAAAATCATTTGGGAACTGGCACTAAAATAGCACTAGGTCTTTATGGGTTAAATCCTACTGACACCTTTTTTGGTTGTGCAGTTTATGTTTGTATTATCTGCTTTTGGATTCATACGACTGCACTATTCATGTATACTTTACATAATACTTTATGTATTACTGGGTTGTTTGCATAATATTTGGTAACATCAGCATATTTTTAGATTGTTGCTGTCCTGTGAGAAACTGTTAGTCTGAAAAGTCAGAGCTCAGAAAAAAAGCCTCGTTTTAAGTTTGGTGACAATGCATCTTTATATTAATCCTAAATTATGAGGGTTTATAAAGAGGTTATTTAACATAAGGAGCAGGTCTGTTTTCTCAGCCTTTAAAGGATTTAAATTTAATCCCTCAGTTTATCTAAATAAATAAATAAATATAATACATGGTTTACACTGGACAGAAAGAGCATAGAAAAACGTAATCTAAAAAGTATAGATGTATAACTTGAAGCTGTCAACACATATAGCGTAATTAAAAAGGATTTATTCACTCTACTGAGGTGCAGGCCTTGTAAAGTAGGCTGCAAGTGTAAAGTTGTATAACATGATTAGTACAGTGAAGTATGAGTGCCTTAATTTTATACTTAAGTATGATTAGAGTGTTTATATTCCATAGCTGGTAAAATTACAGTGATATCATCAAAATCAGCTCTAAAAGATTCAAATAAAAGTATGCTTACTATGAAGACGGTTCCTCTCAAAGTGTTACGGGATTATAGAATGCTGTGCTAATCTATTGTTCAAGAGCATTTTAATGTTCCATTTTGTAGAAATTATTTTAGATACTTTGTTAAGGTGCTTCTTACCATATACTTTTAATGTAAAAAGGAACAAGTAGTTATAATGCCCCTCATCTGCAGTATGGAATGTGTTCCTGCATGTTCAGATAGTGACGGGTTTAACCCATAAAGACCCAGCACGGTGTTTATGTCAGTTCCCAAATGAAATTTTCTCAATATCTAACCTTTCTTAAATGATTTTATCAGCAGTTATGATAATATTATCCTCTGTATTTTGCATTTTATCTGTATAAATCAGGTATTTTCTTGTATTTAATTCACTGATCATGTAGATGTTCATGAAAGCTCAGATTAAAGTTGAGGGTTATTATATCAAAAATGTAGAAAACTGAAGAAAAAGTGACTTTTGTAGTCAAATATATCATTAACTGAACATAAACCAAGCATTTCCATCCACTCTTATTTGTCAAACTCCATGGGTTTTACTGGCGAATCAATGTTGTAGAAGATGACAGTGTTTCCACGTTCACTATGGAGCCTCTGAACGTCCAAATGGGTTATATCTGATGACCATGAAAAGATGACAAACTGTATTTTACACCAATTATTTACATGTATTGATAGGATTAATGGATCAACAGATATTCAACATCTTACAACAGTAGATGGTTTAGGTTGATGGTGGAGGTCTGGGTCTCTATGGGTTAAAGCGGAGGGTCACCTTCAGCGTGTGTTGCATATCCTCATGTACAACATACTGACAAATAAAAGATTCTTCTTATTGACAGCAGGTGAAAAGTGGCATAAAATACAAACACTTCAGTAAATTTATGTAAATTAAAATTTGCATGTGTTTATAAGGGACACTGAGTGTGCCCAGGATGTCTATATAAGTTATAATTAATGCACATGCACTTCAGTCCAATATATTAGGTTCAGATTATGACATTTGTGCATAAATAACTTAATTCATAGCTATATAATCACTAGCATCTGCGGTTACTTTGTTTTTTGTCTGTATGTGGATATTTAAATTTTATGTCCACTTTTTGGATATTGGTACGTAAGGTAGACTTCAATCATCAAACTTGATTGGTGTCTTGTAACTTCTGTTGCTTCACAAAATCTTATTCGAACTCATGATTCAGAGGAGCTTGTTTGGACTTCAGTGGAGTTAATGCTCAAAACTGTAACTGTTAGCAGTCTGATCAACCCACAGTATTAAGTAAAGAATTGGGCAATTCCAATCTAACAGTAAAAGTCACAAAACAGAGATCTGTGTTTAAAGTAAATATGTTGTACCTGAAAGGCTGTAGTAAATCAGTAGCCAGTTCAGTGTAACTCACCCTTGATGGCATTAACAATGGATTTAAATATAATCAAGTATAAAATCAAAATCAAATATAATCAAATATAATCAAGCACTCATAATAAAGGCTTGGATGAATTTAGATTCATTGTGAAAACTAGACCGTCAGCTCCCTGAGCAGCTGGCCTCAAATCAATTCCAAAGATATTTGCGGGAATTGAAGATGATGGGTTTATATCACTTGCCTGTCAGTGTAAAAGGCAGATTTCATTACTCCTGTGTGTGAGTCAATAAATTGTTGAGATTATGCGTGATGTCTACATATACACTCACATATGACAATGGCTTTTATTATTATTATTATTATTATTATTATTATTATTATTATTATTATTATTATTATTATTATTATTATTATTATTATAGTATGACAAGCCTCTTATATCCTTCCAGACCAGAAAATGTCTTTTGCTCATAAAGTCAGAAAGTTGATCTCAAACTGCCATTTTTTGTTGAAAATGACTCACTTCTCCCATGCTGTGTGTGTGTGGTGTTGTGTAAGAGTAAGTATCAGTTGTGCACAAGGCTGTGCAATTGCAAGAAATTGTGTGTGTCTTCTTGTCAGCCTTTCAGCGCTGACTTCAGAGAAAGCTGCCTCGGCGTTCTCGCCAGCTCCCCAAGTCCTCCCCAAATCCTCCGACAGACACTTTGCATCAGATGTTTTCATTCCCTGCCTTTCATCACGTCGCCTCTCTCACTATCTTTTGTCTATCACTTTCCATTTCCCTAGTTGTTTATCGCTATCCATCCCTTATGTGTCAGTCTCATCCAGTGGGTCTATCTCTCCCCAGACCAGTTGTAGAGCCGGTCATAATTGGATGCTGTACTGACAGTCAAATAATGTCACACAATCACCAAGGGGATTTCTGCTTGTTAGAAAATAAAGGGGGGTGCTTTGTGTGGATTTGGCTGAACTATCTTTCACTTTGTCTCCCATATGTAGGTGATTTGTGTATGTGTGTGATGCAGAGATGTCCCTGAAATAACCCGAGTCAGCATGCTTCTCACAGCCAACCACACTGGGTGGGGGACTCACACAAATCCTATGTTTGGATACTTTGAATGCATTACACATTTAACTGGAATTTTGACCCTTTACTCCACTTACAATAGCAGGGTTGTCTCTATTTTTATCAATAGATTATCACATCCAAGGGCCTAAATATACTTACATTATTAAAAAAAAAACAGGACCAGTGGCCCTGTATCTCACCAGCATGTTCTATCGAACATCAATAACAAGTTGAATTTGCAAGGTTGTCAGGTTCTGCTGCTATGTTAGAGTCCTGTGGTCGTGATGTAGGAGATCAATCTCCCAATAGAAGTGGGTGGTACTTTGACTGGAAGAGAACTCAACTAATTAAATGAAAGTCCATATATGACTTCCTATCAGTGCTCAATAGTAACTATATTGATATCAGTAACCATATCCCTGTTATAAGCCATCACAATATGGCCCATTATAAATAAAGAAACATTTTGAATATTTCAGAATTTCATTAAAAATTTAAAAATAAATAAATAAAATTCTGAAAAATGTGAACAAACTTTGTATTGTCCCAAGGAAGCTATATATAAAATTTGAAATGAATTCAACCAGTAGTTTCACTGGAAAAGAAGTTTGTTGAAATGTAAACATTGGTGACCTTGAGTTTGACCTTTCAAGGTCACTCAAGGTGAAAAGTCATGGACTGAAATGAAAGTCCATATATGACTTCCTATCAGTGCTCAGTAGTATCTATATTCATATCTCTAACCATTTCCATGGCATAAGCCATCAAAATATGGACCATTAGAAGTAAAGGCAATTTTTTCAAAAATGTGTCAAAAATTAAAAAATCTGAATATCTCAAAATGTTAAACAAACTTTGTAGACATTGTCTTAAGGAAGCTATATATACAATTTGAAATGAATCCAACCAGTAGTTTTGTCAAAGAAGATGTTTGAAGAAATTGCTAATAATGACAATGAAGACGCCGATGCTGACCAAGATAATGCCGGACACAGCACCTTCACAACAACTCATGACCTACTGGCCGATGAACTAAAAATACTGCATAAACATAGATGAATCATACTTAAAAACAGCTTGGTTGAGTTTCAGTATCTTTGTGATCCTCGAACAACCATGTAAAGTGAGAATGAAGTGCTTGGAGAACAAAGAAACTAAGAGGAAACAGATTGGAGGCATTGTCTTCTATCCATGCACGCGATGTGGTGTGCATGATGTCGGGAGCATGTCAACCATATGCTGCAACTGTGGTTTTGTACTTTGACAGCACGGGCCATGGCAGATATCTGAGGCAAAAAGAGCAAGGATGGTTTGTCTGAGTGTGGAGCAGAGCTGTTCATGACTCTGAGCTGCTGAGCGCTCAGCTTTGGCTGCAGCTGCAGCAGAAAGTCATGGCACAGACTGCTTTGGCTAGCCCTCAGGTTCCTGTGTTCTGCCGGTCTGTGACTCACCAGAAAACTGCCTGTGCACCATACTGAGAGTCTCAAATTACTCTGCTTGAGGTTACTATAAGGCAATGAAAAAAAAGAGAGAAGGAAATACCAAGTTAATGAAAAGATGGTTCACTTGTCAGCAACTTGTAAGTAAGTCAGGTGTTACCCTGTGAAAGCGGTGACATCCTCCACTTCTGAATGCAGTTTTTTTAAGTGCATTTAACTATTTTTAACAACAATGAATTGAGAAGCAATAGGATGCAGGATTTGATAGTACAACCTCAGTCTGAGATGAGCTAAAATAGGCTGCAGATGCATATTGCTTTGTAATACTGAAGGAACATGTGACCAGAATTTATGGAAAGTCTATATCTAATCTGTTACACAGTATATATCATCCAGTCCTAACCCACCAACGTCCTTGTTTTGTATTGGTTGCTTGGAGTCCTTTTCCTTTTCTCAACTACCCCATGTTTACTCTCTCCCATGTTTGTTTGTTTGTTTGGCCTTCATCCAATTTTCTTGCCAGCATCCATGTGGAGGAACACAAAGCATCCGTAAACTGATTTGTGATCTGAAACGCCACAACATAAATAAAACAGCATCATGTGCAGTTCGCTGTTTGTTAAATGATGCATAGCTTCATGTTGCACTGATTTAAAGTTACTTTTTAACTGGCATTAAGTAATTTCATTGTCACTGCTTCAATTGTAGTGATTTTCTCTCCATCATCTGCACTACTGTTACAAACATTTAGGATTTACAAAGTATTCTTTTGAACTATTATAATGCAAATTTGATTCACGACTTTATTCCTTAATAGTAATAGTCATGCGATTCAACCAAATGTTGAAGTGATATCCAATTCAAATCATTTAGGATTTTTTTCCAGCCACATTTTCTCCTTGAAAATGACTATCCTTCCTTACAGACCAATAATTTGACCCGTCTGAAACAAAAAACATCTCCATGATCATAAGTAATATCTTCTCACATGGTTGTTTATGAAATGATAAACTAATCACTGCATTAATTTGGTGAAAAAAAAAACCCAAAACAACTTGTTGCATCAAACATCACATTAATCACTGTTGGATGACTCTTATCTACTTGCTTAGTTAAATCCAGGTGAGGACTTTTTGACCTGGTAGTGGAGTTGTATCATAGGAAATACAGGATTTAGTATTTTAAAGCCTCATCCGTGAAAGCTTGAGCTTTAAAGTCTGGATATCTCAGCCAATACATCCTTTTTAAAATTCTTTCCACAAACTAGCCCCGAAGACTTGTACATGCTAAATCATCGCTGGTCAGATGAGTGCTACCTTCCTCTGCAGGACCTCAAACATGAGGATTAAATAACAGAAAATGTAAAAAAAAAAAATCTGTCAAAGCAGTAGGCATCAAAAATGTTCTATGTGTGATGGCTAGAAACAGACTTTAATCTTCACATGTAACCAAAACACTGATTATGGGTCCAAATATCCTTTTGAGGATTAAGCCAATGCAGACCAAAACCAAACACCTCAACACAACACACCATTTTTTTTTGTCTGTTTCTCTGCCCTCCCTTCTTTTTCAACTGCAGTTCAGAGATAAGCAAGGTGCCAGATGTGACACTCCACCGACTCCATCAGGTATTTGACTGTCATTCCACAGTGTGTCTCTGATGCTCAATTTACAAGTGAGACACAACCAAAACCCTCGGGCACTTTGCATTATTCCAAAAGTGCTGGCGTCACAGGCAGATTGTGCAGTACATTTTGGGAACACACTCCTCCCTCTATGTCTGACACAAAATAAATACGTGTGGTGTCTGAGTCAAGCTGGTCCTGCTGGAACTAATGTGATGATGTGATGCTGTTGTTCAGGCCAGGAAATGGGCTGTGAATTAGGTAATGTTTTCCAGCCTTGACTGTGCCAGCCTTTGTTGACATCTGTCTTCGTTAATTCTTTTTTATGTTTCCTTCAGGTTTCATTGGCCTGATGTGGATGTGGTTTTGGATGTGGCTCATTTCATGATGCTAGTGTTGTTTGTGGTGGGTGGATACAGTTTAACACCTGGAGGTGGGTCCTTTTCCAGACTTAAAAGTTTTGGATGGAAGGGTGAGGTAGCAGAAGGCTGTCGCCTTTTAATATTTGCTCCACTGAACTGATGAAACTAATGGAAGAAGTCTGACAGGAGTTTAGCAAATCAAACACTCCCATCTGGTGGTTGAAAATCAAACCTGCAACAACTTCATGTACACTGTGTGCATTCCTGCAATCGACACAAGTTTGCATTTGTTTAACCCATAAACACCCCATGCTACTTATCCTTTCTTAAGTGATTTATCACCATTTATTATATTATCCTCTGTATTTTGAAAAATTTCAATGAAAATCTGGTATTTTCTGGTATTTAATTTGCTGATCATGTAGATTTTCATAAAAGCTCAGATTATAGTTGAGACTTATATCAGAAACAGAGAAAACGGAAGAAAAAGTGACTTTTTTTTCAGCAACGATATCAATAAATGAAATTAAAAACAAGTGTCTCCAACCACTGTCATTTGTCAGACTATATGGATTTCACTGGTGAGTCAGTGTTGTAGAAGATGACGGTGTTTCCATGTTCACTCTGAACATCCAAATGGGTCATGTCTGATGACCATGAAAAGATGACAAACTGCATTTTACCTGAATTATTTCAACATATTGATAGGTTCAGAAGTGATTAAGTATTTTAGATCAGTACATGATTCTGGTACCTGTTTGGGTCTGTGTGTTAAACTGGAGCAGGAGGACACCCTGTCTGTTTTTATGTTTTTACTGAAGCTGAATGTGCAAATAGATGAAATAAAATGTCTAGAAGTGACTCACTATTGCATTAACATGGTTAGACAATTTGTTTTCCTTTAATTTCCACCTCATTTGATTTTCAGAAAAGGAAAACGCATTATCCAGCTTATGATTTTTAAGTGATATGATAGTATACAGTATTCCATTTATTCGTAATGTTTTATTGTAAATGGTAAACATTCTTTGGATCAAACTTATATGTCTATTATCATGGCCTGAATAGGAGAAAGTCTCAGAGAGAGAGACAGAGAGAGAGACTATTGTGAATAACTGTGGATATACAACTACTGCATATAGATACTTCTACCATCTCCGAAACTATATAATAAACACTATCACAACTATATGGATGGATGAATAAATGATGATGGAAATGGAATCATTTCCCATAAACCAGGAACTATATAGATATGTAAACTAACTCCTTTGATAATTTGTGTTTCAGACCAAAAATAAAGACTTTCAGACACCAGAATGTACTTGCACTCTCCATTTTATTGACTTGTTGTTTTACAAAAACCGGTATGAGAGAATGCATAGACCGAGCCTCCCGATCAGTCGGCTCCACAATGACAACATGGAAAAAACAAAGGGTGTCAGGAAAAAGGCAACAATTCATTTAAAAAGATAAAAACAGTTTGCAGCTATTCAACTGAGTGCATACACTCTTATGATCTCTTACACACAAGACTGTATGACATTAGACCGTCATGTAAGCAAGTCCGCGCTAACACACACACACACACACACACTCACTGGCACACAATGCAAACGTGTGGGTGCAAAAGAATAACCACGGGACGTAGAAAATTATCATCTGACAAACTATGAGACACGTACACAAACAAATGAGATGCATACAGACACATAGTTAAAGAGGCAGTTCACCCAAATGGAAGGGACAATATCTGAACAGTACTGCTAGAGATGGTTTTGTTTTCGCATTTTGATGACAATTCATTCGTTGAAAGTGAACGCTACAATATTTGTGGTGCTTAGAATCAAAGTTCCTGTTACAATAAACAATGACAATCCTCTCTGCATAAGCTGAAACTACTTCCTGCCAAAGAATAAACATTTTTTTAACCTGTGTATGAAACTCTCCTCATGGATCCTCAAAATTTGGAAAACAAACATACAGTAAAGTAAAAGGGAAAACATGTTCACTTGTGTTATGGGTGAACTGATCCTTTAATTTGCACCACCAACTCACACTATTGGCATGACTTGTCTATCCATCCTGTTTTAAACCAATAGGAGTGTAGCCAGTAACATGATCACTACTAGCAGCAACAGTGTCACCTACCACTAGTGTGTGTTGACGGTACAGTCTGTAAGCATCGACACATCTGATAAGAATTACAGTGAGGCTAAACTAATGCATCCTTCATGTATGCTGTAAAACTCAAGTGTTCACATTGAGGATCAATAATTGCGGTGGAGTTCTCTGAAAAGCATCAGGGTCACACTTAAGCTGTGTTTACAGTCTCAAGCACAACGGCACTGAGAGAGTGAGCATAGTTTAGCTGCATATGTCAAAACTGCCCTTCCCTTCCATGGGACTGCTGCGCACCAGCACTACTCTGACCTAAAAAAGGGTGAGGGAAGTGTTTAGAGAAGTTATCAAAGTCAGTTAAAATACACTGGAATAAAACCATAGCGTGAGCTGTTATAGCTGGATGATTACTTGTGTTGTGGGCTGAACCATTTGCAGTCGGTTAGAATGCACTAATTATCAACAGGCTAAGAGCTGGTGATGTGTTTACAGAAGGTCTGCATATGTGGTAACTGGGATGATCGAATGATCGAGATGATAGCAAAACACTGTTTTCTGCTGTTATTTGAACTGTTCATAACATAAAACTGCTTTTAAAAAAGCATTCAAAGCAGAGAGCAAGCACATTTCCATCCCATAACAGGGAAATCCAAGTACATGAAACACTGACAAACAAAACAAAAGCCTTCTTCTTCTTTTTTTTTTTTTAATCCTGAAATGCAGTGATTTTTTTTTCTTTTGGAGAAGACATGTTTTCACCAAGAACAAAAACCCTCAACTGAATACAGGAGGGAATCAACCATGTTTACACTAGTCTGCATTTAATTAATGTGCGCTTATGACGAGCATATTCCTGGCCACTTCTTGCACACACTGGTTTAACTTAGTACAAGAAGTTTCCAGAGTAAACTCAAGAGGATTGTCCTCGCCTGTAAAACTAGCATGGGTTCTCCAACTGAGGCAAAACAAATGAGATGAGAGTTGTAGAGAAACTCTAAAACATACTGCAATGACAACACTGTTGTTTTAGTTGGTATCACGCTTAGTCCTCTCTGCTGTAAAGAACATTTGCTGTTACTTGTCAGACAAGCTCAACACAATCATGTAGCCATTCATATAATATCTATCAATATTAAAATTTGTTAAGATTTTTATTTATTTATAATTCACAATATGGGTCTATGTTCTGCTTCTGTTTATATACTCCTCTGGCCTATTTACATTCCAGTAGTTAAAGGTGGATTATATTCTGGTGACCTTAAAGGCTCCGTTAAACCTTAGTGATTAGTTTTTTTTCACACTTGGTTTACACAAACAGTTTCCAAGGTCCTGACTTCATATTATACACATCTACGCATTGGGGGAAAACAAATCTGCCACTTATGCAACGGTTTCATGTACTGTGGGTATTTAGTGTAAAGAGCTCAGGGAAAATAATAAGTGTGTTCACGATATGTAAAAAAGCTTCACTAAAAGGTTCCATGAGCGCCTGAAAACACATAACACCAGTGTACAGCTACAGCTCTACTCCTCTAGTATCTGTGTCCAGTCAACCAGAGCGCCACCTGCCCCTGCAGCCGCTGTGCATCTTTAGTCTACATCACATTTTAACACAAGGCACATTTTGTCTTTCACCTATCCTCCCATTCACCATTATCCTCTGTTCATCTTCAATCAACAAGCCCCAAGCACCAACTGCTCCTTACTCTCCTCAATGTCAGAAAACCCTTGTCCAAGACTTAAGCTCTGGGCATCTTTGTATTTGGGGCCTCTTGGAGTAATCATACTATTTAAATAGTCGCAAGGACAAAGCCTGTAGCTGTAGAGGGTCTTATATCCATTAGGAGGTAAGGGCTGGGATTACTGTACTTTCTCATTCTTATTAGTATTGTTAGAGACAGATTATACTGTAACTATGGTACTTCGTTTTGAATTACTCTCAATTAGAGGATGCACAAGCTGCGCATATAACCAAAGGAAGGGGAATCAGATGGAAAACAAATGAAAGTAGATGGCGCTGACAGCAATCAACGATGCCTAGCCACTGCTAAACCCAAATCCCCATCTAATGCAGACCCTTGGGAGTCTTGTCATTGTGCCAGACCCTTTGGTTATAAAACAAAACCTATTTTTAAGAACCCCTTCCTTCACTGAGACAAAGGTCAACATGCTGTCTCTGCGTTCTTCTTGGGAACAGGCTGCTAGCTGGTGTGCAGTTGCTCTCTTTCTTTTCTCTCCTTCTCCGGACAGGGGCAGGGTTAACACATACTGTCTAAAAGGGGGAAGACTTTAACCGTTCAGGAGGTAGACCACCAGCTCATAGGTGCACATCATGATGGCCGTGTTGGGGATCTGTCGTACCAGGTGCGTTGTGAGGCCGCGGTACAGGGCGCGGTAGCCCTCCTCCTTGGGCACTGTTGTCAGAGTCTGGAAGAAGGAGCGGTACTTGGTGCCCTCCTCACGTAGCCTAGTACGGATCACTTCTGCAGAGGCAAGAACATACAGAAAGGTTAAAGAAAAGCCCCACCAATTAACCAGGCTTGTCTAGCTTACAGGTTATGGCGGACTCTCACCATGAGGATAAGCAATAGATGTGGCACAGGTCTTGGAGGTGGCAGCAGCGAGCATCATGCCCACAAAGTCTGAAGCATCTTTAGATGCCTCCTCTTCCTCATCCATGTTCTGTGGTGCCTTTGCCTCCAAGAGGCGCCGTTTAATGTTTTCATAGATCACAAAGTGGATCACAGTCTCTGAGATGCCGGCGTAGGATGCCGACATACCCCGATAGAAACCTCGCAGGCCATCTGCCCGATACACTCGCCGCACACACTCAAACGCACTCATCCTTCGCTCACCTCGATTCCTGAGAAGAGAGAACACACACATAGTGTAATAGAAATGACAGTGATATGTAGTTTCATATTAAAAATACAAAGTCACAAAACCTCTATTACACTGGTATCAGCAGAGCTGCAGCTCCCTGCACCGGTTCTGTTTATACATAGAACACCAGCGAACATGTCTTGTGGCCTGTTGGACTCTGCTGGTGAGCACTTGGCATGAGTATAAGCCAGAGGCGATTTCTCATAGACTGCAAGGGAAGCTCGGCTTCCCCTAAAATTACAAAAATTAAATGGTCAAATATGTTCGGTTGTGTTGACAATTCATTGACTACAAATGTGTTAGAACATGTTCATCTCACAGACGAGTTCGTTCAGAATCAGCTTTACCACAAATCAACGGACTCAATGTTGTTCACTTCTCATACATTCCCGTTGCACTGTTTTCTCATACAGTCTATGGTCAACGCATTTGCCCATAGAAGCCCAGCATCCATGCACTTCAATGGGACTGAGTGGAACAGTTTTTTTCATTGCCTCAAAACTGGACGGTAATTGGATAAATGCCACGATGTTGTCCCGCCCCCGGACGCTTGGTGTCTCTGGGGGTGAATGGAGCTGTGGGTGGACATCGGCTGGGCTGGACGCCAGGCTTCCACGTGCTGATTGGAGGATCAGTCGAAAGGCTGAATCCCATTTGATTGACAGCTATTTTGAGATATACTCCTTCACTTGACAGAGTTCAGTTTAATACCGTCGCGCATTCTGCTGTGAAATCGACAGAGAAATCACGACGAAATTACTTGTTCATTTCTTGCACTGTAAATAAAACACACTCATTGTACTTCCTTGTTTCAATTTAACATAATTTCAACGTTTTCTTGTTTAGTTGGTACGATAAGGTCACTGACCATTTTCTTAAAAAGGAATGGAGGGCCGAATTTATGTTTAAATAACTTGATTTTTTTTTTAATGTAAGCCGACAATGAGCTTCCCCTCTCTGAAAGACGAGCAGCCGCCACTGGTATAAGCAGTACCTGAAGTGGCTGATATAATGCTGATGTTTATTAATCAACAAATAATGGGTTGATAACTTGACAAAAATAGTGGCAGCTGATTGTTAAGGGTGAAATATGACAGAGTGAATAAGACAACCCTGAAATAATGACACATTCTCAGCTCTGTAAACTTAGATCATTTTATACATGTCTGCTTTTGAGTTATGCAAAAACAACAGCCTACTATAAATTTTATTAGTTTATTTTACTATTGTATATTTTATTGTTTTTATTTTATTATTGAATATCGATGATAGTATTCATGTTCTTTGTTTATTCCTCTATCTAAAAACACAATAATTTGTCTCTGGACATATTTATCAGACCCTTAGCTGAACAACATGTGTCATATTCCACAAGTTCTACTGTCGTTCAGGTTGGCACAAATTGTTTTTCTGTCCCCAATTTAAATGGAACATTAACCTCATCTATGTGTTAGTGGGGTTTTGGACTGCACTAATGGAAACTGTGCCCCTGCATGAAGAGTGGAAAAAACAGGCCTAGGAGCTAAGAAGAGCACACTAACAACCAAAAGTTAACCGACCAGACCCTGATATATATGCAGCCCTCAGGTATCAGGGCCCTATTTACTATTCTATTCCCTATTCTCATCTTGTAGTACACGGATAACACTGTGGCGAGTTGAAAGAAACAACAGTATTAAACAAAGAACACAGTACAGCAGCAATATTTTATATGGGTTGGATCATAAGTTGAAATTTTGGAACTAAATGAAGAAATGACCCTCTAAAGCCAAAAAAGTTTAGCAGGAATTCCTATGTCATAATCTGTATTGAAGAAAAATGTCACAGACTTTATAATAATACAAATAATACAAATACATAACATTTCTAGAAATAGGGTTTATATATGACTGTAATATTTACCTGGCATCCAGCTGTAGGCGGGTCTTAATGAGCCAGATGGGATTAGTTGCTGTGATGGCTGTAAAACCTGTAAAAAACGATAATAATTTACAGCTTGTATGTAGAATGTAGAATTACTCAGTCGCACAACAAACTGTTTCAAACTGTCTACAAACTAATACTCTAGATCAGATACAATGCATTTAAATAATGTAAACTTTATTTTTAATAAAATGTCTGAAGAGCCACAAAAGCAGCCTAGAGACACACAGGGCTAGTCCCACTAAAGACTTCTATGACTTAATGACCTAAAAATTGTGTTGTACAATCAACTGAACAAAAAGGCTCCTACCCAATGTCCTACAAGACAAGGGATTAGAGAAAGGAAACAATGCATAGAGGAGAAAGAAGAACCAGATGAAAAAAGCACAGATCTGTGGTGAGTACTCACACAAACCCAAGTAACTCCTCACAGATGCAGCTAGAGACCCCTGCTGGTGTGGGGGTCTCATGCCCTTGCAAGAGGAGAGCTAGGGTAGAGTAAAAGCCTAAAACAGACACAGGCTTGTGTGTAGCAATATAGTCAGCATGCAACCATTTGACTTCCCATTCCCCCACCATCCAACAGACCCCACATATTCAATTACTTTTCGATCACTACTGATAGGTGAACGCAATCAACAAAATACACACATGCCACCCACACCCACAGTGCTCCTATGGAAGCGTAAACCCCAAAATTCACAAATCTACAGAGTGGTTGCATTTCAACAGTAGAGGTACGATGGATGAACATAAATACCCTGTGAGTGGTGGCTGTATGGAAGAAAATGTTTTTTTCCCCAGGGGACAGACTGAAGCAGACTGTGGGGAGGGATTTGCTGAATTTGACAAGTGTTTTGATTAGAATCGCTTACTCTAGGTAGCCTCATGTGAGATAACAATGAACCCCAACAGGACAGGAGATGGGATCGGCTGGAAGAATACAGCCGTATATAGTAAACCCTCTGACATTAAAACAATAATTAACTTTGTGCCCTGCGGTACTTATTCCGCTAAATTGCAAAACACACAAATGATGCCAAGTATAGAAGCTTAGTTGGCACATAAGTTAAATAATACTAATCTATAATTACACCTAATGAAGATTTATTGGTAGATTATAATACGCAATATTTTTATTTGTCCTGCCAATGTTGTTACTGAGGAGTAAGATATGAATCAGATCTGCCTTAGCTTAAGGTCATCTTTGCACTTTGTTTGCAGAAGTAAATGCAGGATGTAACCTCTGCTTTTGGTATCATGTATCAACGTGCCGACTACATTAACAGCTGGACTGTCAACGCTTCCTCAGCTGTCAGTGCTACTCATGTCAGGACTCTGATTGCAGGTGTGCACTGCCAACAGTCGGAGCAGAACCGACAAACGCTGACCTTGACCGAGTTAAAGGGTCTAAGTCATGCTGTGTTAAATCTGGCAGTGAAACAGATCTGTCAGATTCACCCACATATTCACACACATGAAGAAGACAGCCCATATGATCTGCGCTGTAAAAAGGTTCAGCATTCACACGAGCAAATAACACACCGCTGACATGCATAGTGACTAAATGACATCCCGTCAAGGCAATTTTAAGCAAGCTTCCTTATCATAGTGAGCCGAGTGTGGATCAAGGCAAAGGGTCAAAGAACCAGCATAAGCATGGTGTTGAGTACATAAGGTTTAAGGAGCTACTGATGCATGACTAGAATTTTCAAACAATGGCTTTAAAAAAAAAAAAAAAAAAAAAAAAAAGTTCTTCTACTGCTGGTCTCTGCATTAAATATGGCACAACAGCTAACCTATATAGAAAGTTACACAAGCCTGGTCCTACATGGAACACATACATTCATTGAGGTTTATGTGCACTGAATGGGCTGCCTTCATTTATGACAAGCACGCTGTAGACGGTCACTACTCAGCAGTTCACATTCCTCCTATGTTAGAAAGCATTAGGACATCTTAACTTACAGCCTCAGAGATTTCCTTACCTGCCATTCCAGCTGAGACCATGTGTACCTGTGTGGAGTCAGGTTCCAACACACCGTTCAGTTTCTCTTTGGCAGTGGAGTAAGCAGCGAAGTAGATTGCTCTGTTGAAGTTCAACAATAGCGAGTATATTTAGAAATGGTACAAGGCAAAAAATGTTCTCAAAAGTTAAACTTTGGTCTTGTAGCTCAAAGCTAATGAGTCTTATCCAATAATGTGCCTACAGCAGCAATGTAGCTCATTAATTACATCATAAGAACAAATAAAAACTGCCCGTGTGTCAGGCTCAGCTTAAAGAGCTTTAAATGATCATTCATTTCTACTTCCATTCATTAAGTCTTCACACATTTAAAAGGCCATGAGAGTTACATTTATACTTCTGTCTAAAATATAAGATTTTATGTTGGTTTTGCCTTTTTTCCTCTTGAGCAGCACAATGCAACGTTGGAGCCAGATTATTGTCTACCGACAGACCCAATGACACTAAATGCTCATCACTCACATTTCACTGACAATGTTTTTCTGTACATCTGTATCTTCACTGAAGCATGTAGGCACACTGGCCTCCACGCTCCCGCATCAGTATTCATTTATGTAAGATGCTAACAAAACACTTGACGTATGCTTAGCACTGGCAGCTGCTTGCTACAGCATTAGTGCCTCCTGACTGCCATTAGCCACCACTTTGCTCCTGGCATTGCCACTGTGGATAATTAATGAATATGACGCAATGATGGCAGTGCTCAACTTAGCTCAGCAACAGTAAACTGCTCAAAATGTGAGACAAGTGATTGAAAATGAACAATTCTCCAGTTACGGGTACCTATGGACAATGTAGATGGTAATGATACCAAAAGTTAGGCTATGACACAGATCAATATAGAAAACTAAAACATTAAACATCATTAGTGAGCTAAAAGTCATGTTGACCCAATAGTGGGATTTATGTGTATGAAAAATAATTATAAGGGGAAGATGTGAACTCAGTCATGGCTCAGGAAAAGAGGCCAACCTGAGTGGATGATGTGTGTGAAATGTACATGATGTGTTGATCATTGCATAGTTCTATGCTGCTTTCCTATTGGCTGGCTGGTAGACAGTGGTTGGAATAGCAGTTGCAATGTGTGATGTTCATCCTTCATTTCTCAGAATTACATACAGTATGTCAGAGTTTTAACACTCTTAAACCCACAGATGTAATGTTTTTTCAACTTCCATCCTGGATGGACAATGCAAAAATCACATAGTACATACCTGGCTTTAGAAAAAACACAAACATGTTTTCACCCTAAAAATAGTTTTCAAATTATTTTTTCCCATCATCACTATTTACAATAACATAAATGGCCATAGTATGGCATTTCTTGAAGTCAAATGCTTTAAGAGTTGATCAGAGGAACGCCACTTTTGTCTGCTGTCATTACAGAAAACAAAACTGGTGTATAGATGTAAGTTTTAACAAACTTCTTACCTAGAAGGTGCCACACCCACCAAGTTTGGCCCCAAGCCCCTGAAGAGAGAGCGAGGTCCTTCTTTCTCCAAAATTAACCTGAGTAATACAAAGAAATATGGCAGACATCAGTAGTCTAACATCTCCACGATTCTGTCCCAGAAGAAGCATCTGGCATCATTAGGTAGGGTCAACACTTCAAGATCAAATGCTTATTAGTGGCAGATGTGCATTTTTCCCCACTGGTGTTATGCATTCATAAATAAAGCTTAAAGTCCCATTTTAGTTTTTAAACACAATCCTCCTGCTCTCCAAAACTTTTATTAAAATCTTACGTATGTATCCAACTGGATCCCCTATGGTATGTAAACAGTGGTATTCATCACACTGGTCTTTGTACTGTGTGGGGAATAGGTTAGATAAAACATTGACTTGGAGGAGGTTTGTATCAAAGTAGACTGAGGAAACAAACAAACAAACAAATAAATATAAATATGGAGGTCTTAGAAAACAACCATTTGAGCCAGCTTTCATGGAACAGGAGGAGGCTGTCTTGTTTAACAGATTGCATTCACATCTACCAATCTGCATTTCTTCACACAAAACCATAGCGGGTTCATTTAAAACAAACAGTAAAACAGATGTCTTTGCTTTTTTTCTGTTTATCATGTAGGATGATGACATATGCACAGTCATAAGCAGCATAGTCTCTGAGCACTTCATGTTAACCTGTCTAAGTGACTCCATGACAGGCTAAAAGGAAGTCCTGATTTGTTTCATGCAGGGGTAAAGTCACGATTCTTGACCAATACAATTTTCTTTCTCTTATTATTCTTGTATTGCATAATGCCTTTGAAAAAAGAAAAACAATATGATATCATTAACTCTACAATGAACTGGTGACACGTCCAAGGTGTACCCCGCCTTTGCCCAATGGTAGCTGGGATAGGCTCCAGGGGCCTCATGTATAAAGACTTGCATAGATTTCATACTGAAACCTGGCGTACGCTTAAATCTCGAAATGTCCGTACGCACAAAAAAAATCCAGATGAATAAAACTGAGCGTACGCCCAAATCCAAGTACATTTCCTTTATACATCCCAATCAGCGTGGAATTGAGTGCATATGTTGGAGTACCTGACTCCTCCCTCTCCACGCCCACATTTAAATATGCAAATTAGTATAAACGGGGTCTGCAGGTGGGATTCCCTCTGGGATTCCCCTCTCTACATGATCAGATGATGACATCAAGGTGGACGCGAAGCAGAGGCCAAAACAGGCAGGAGAAAAGAGACGAACTCAGCGCATTTGAGCAAAGACTCACCGCTATTATGGGTGATACTTTTCTCACAGGGCTGACATGGATCATCCCCAAGGTAAATATATATTTATTATTTGTGTAAGTCACACATTAGTTCATTCTACGGGTCATACAATAGTCTGATCACAGCCAAAAAGATAAAGGTTCATGCGTAATCATGTCAGGATATCAAAGAGGAAACCAAAGACTTTGACTCATGTTTAATCACTCAAATTATTATTTTCCAACAATGAGGCAGAAGACGGTGTGACGCAGTCTCAGCCTCCTGTCACAGAGGTTTCCTGTTGCTTCCCTGGTGTTAGCCGATCCTCCGGTCCAACAGCCAGCTGCTGATGCCCATCAGACCGGCATGGGTCCGAGCTGACCCGAGTCACATTAGGACATCGTGAGGGCAATCGGCGGAGTCAATGAGCGACTGGACCGACTAATAAATGTTCTCACAGACATTAACACTACATTAAATGCATTTATCAACAAATGAATTTTGTGTCCTTGTCTCTTCATATGGTTGTTGCTTAATGTCCTACCGGCCAGGATTGGCACTGGTATACAGGGTCTGGTTCTGGTGGTTGATGTGCTGCTCTGGCAGTATGATGACATGTCGGTGTGTTCATTGTTCATCTGTGTATCTCTGATGTGCACATCAATAGGAGGAATGACCTTTTTAGCTTACCGGCCGACAGGCCGTAAGCTATTGTCGTCATGCGGCGTCCGTCAGCGTTGTCTGTCATCCGTTACAAAAATTTTAATCGTCTTCTTCTCTGAAACTACAATTCCGACTGACTTCAAACTTGGTATACAGATTCTTTATGATCATGTCAACAAAAGTTAGTGAAATTATTTGGATCCAGATCTGATTCTGGATTTGGTGCGACTTTGAAAAATTTCCCCGTTATAAGAGATAGGACGTGGATTGATGCAATAACTCAGTAAATATAAATGATATCAAGTGTAAATTTCTACAGTACAACCCTGATGGGGAGATGACCAAAACATAATGTCCACATGCTGATCAGGATCTTCTTCTGGATCCGTAAACTTACGGAAAAGTTGACATGGGCTCTTATGGGGAAAAAATTTCAATCGTCTTTTTCTCCGAAACTACAGTTCTGATTGACTTCAAACTTGGTATACAGCTTCTTTATGATGATGTCAACACAAGGTATCGACATTATTTCCATCTGGATCTGACTCTGGATTTGGTGCGACTTTGACAAATGTTCCCATTATAAGAGATAGGACGTGGATTGAATCAGTAAGTATCAATGATATCAAGTTGGAATTTGAATTTTTTACAGATCTGATTGGAATATGACCAAAACATGGGCTATTTCTGTAATATAATAAATACACATAACTGGGTGATAATAAATGGCATCTGGATACATTTCCCAAAGCTTTTAATTTGGCCGGTAAGCTACAGGGCCATTGGTCCTATTTTTCATATTATTAACAGTTTCCCAGTGTCACCTCTAAGTGTCGCCAATGATTCAAAAGCACTAGAAACGTGCGTACGCCAGCTATGGACTGGGCGCGGAGGACCACACATTTCCATGGTCATTTCACTCTTTATACATGTGAATGTGAGCGTGGAAAAGGGCGTATGCTAGGTTTTTGTGCGTACGCACGCTTTATACATGAGGCCCCAGCACCCCCTCGAGGATAAAGTGGTCCAGAAGATGAATGAATATGATATTACCGAAATATGAGAGTCACAGCAATTTTTCTCAACAGGAGGGTCCTGTTTTTAACGGAAAATTAGTTTCCAACTGCAGGAAATGACATCTGCTGTGTATCTTTATTTAAACAAAGACAGCTCTGCTTCTCAGGATGTAAATACAATTACAGCTGAACAATCAATTAAACCGCAATCACAATCACAATGATGACTTGAGAAATAACATAATCACTGCAACGTGGAGTTTAAAGTAATTAATATGAAATTTTACAAGATGTTTGGGGTATGATAAACGTCTCAAAAAGTACTGTGTTTTATTATCAGTTGCAATGGCCCATACAGGAATGAAAACAGGAGCGATTTTTTTGGTTGAGCAAATGCTCCATTACTAGTGATGCATGAAACTTTGACGTAAGCTCGACACTTAAGAATTTATAGAATTATAAACATGACGACAAAGGATTATGCAACATGTTATGTAAGTAAGCATGTTTGTTTACAGCAAGTCAATGGTGGAGGAAATACTCACATTCTATAGCTAGGTATAAATACAAAAATGACAAAAAATATTACAAAAACATATTTGAGAAGGTATATTATGGGTGAAAGTGTAAAGGTAGGTTATTAAACCTTTAGGTGCCAGAGTTTTTTTTTGTTTTTTTTTTTAATTTTCAAAAAACATTCAATTTTGATATCAAGATTAAAAAAAAAACAAAAACTGTAGCTTGGTTAAAGGTAAAGTCATACTATAAATGAGAAAAATATTGGCCATGATCCAAAGTTTATGATGGGAGCAAAATTACTCATCTATTTTACTCATCTTGCTTATTGTGACATCACAGGGCGGCAGCCATATTCGATTGACTAACTTTTAGTAAAATTGAACTTTGAACATATTTATATCAAAGTTTTCTTTGTGTTTTTGGCTTTTTGTCATCTTATCCTTAAAATCAATCAATTGACTTAAACATAACTAGAAAGTAAAATGCAGGAAGTTTTAGTAGCTTTTTAGCCAAGCAGCACAGTAGCCAAATCTGTCCTTATCTATCAAAACTAAAACTACATAAATTTTACTTATTTACTAAACCAGCTTGGGACCGTGCCTTTCAAATTCAATTTTCTTCTTCACTTTGAATAGAAACATGCCCTGAAATGGTGTTAGGACTTAAGGAGCGCATGTCTGTCATCTATTGGTAGGAGGTGGTAACAAGATTTGGCAACTATCTGGAGTAATGGTCTGCTTCCTTCAGTTATGTTGCTTATCGCAATATTGCAAATTTGGCCCTTAAAAGGTTAAAATTATGTACATATGCAGAAAATGTTAATATTAGTTTGTTGTTTTATATTTAATACCCTGCCCCCTGACAGGGAGGCAAAGGGGATTGTTTTTGGTTCGGTATGTTTGTTTGGTAACACTCTAGCAGCAAAACTGTTAGTTGAATTCATACCAAACTGGGTTTATAGATTGCCAGTGACCCACAATGGATCTCATTACATTTTGGGAATAATAGACCAAAGTAAAAAATTTTTATGAATTTTCAAAATCTTCTTATTTACTTATAATGGGCAAAATATGTGCGGGGGTGGTGTTTGTTGTGCCTGGCAGCACTTGCTAATGTAGAAATCAAGATTTAATAGTTGTTAACTCAGGTAGAGCTAATTTTGAACTATTATGTATCATTTCATGATTTTTTTATTTTTTTTTTTGAATGAAGACAATGGTTTAATCTGCTTTTGATCTGCTTCTATATATGTCACACATTATGGGGTCAGATGAGAGTAAGTTTAAATCTGTACATTTGTGGTTACAGAACAGACAACACAGGCAGCCTAAGAGATCATAAAGAGCATTCTATCATTGACTTTTAAATGTTCACATATTCTTGTTAGGGATTAAAGTCATAAAAACAGGACACATCTGCTCAGAGGAATGGTGTTCTCAAAGATTACGTGCACATGTTTGATCTCAGTTTGGCAACCACATTCAGTCTCCAAGTAACATGACAACCTATTTTCTGTTTGTGTGCAATGCAGCCTATTTATTTTCTAAATCTCTAATAAAGTAATGAATAATCAGTATTTGTGCAGTAAAGTTTGTGAAATTTATGATCACATGACTATCTGGCAGCTGTGGCTCACGTGGTAGAGCGGGTCGTCCAATAACCGAAGGGTTGGTGGTTCGAATCCCGCTCTGTCCTAGTCAGTCTGTTGTGTCCTTGGGCAAGACACTTCACCCTCCCTGCCTCCAGTGCCACCCACTCTGGTGTATGAATGTTTGGTGGTGGTTGGAGGGGCCGTAGGCGCAAATTGGCAGCCATGCTTCTGTCAGTCTGCCCCAGGGCAGCTGTGGCAACAAATGTAGTTTACTACCACCAGAGTGTGAATGTGAGAGCAAATCAATAATGTAAAGCGCTTTGGGTGTCTAGAAAAGCGCTATATAAATCCAATCTATTATTATTATTATCTGGTATGCAGACCAGGTGAAATGAATGCCAACAACCAGGAAGATGTTTGTTTTATGGTGAAATTAGGATTCAGGGGCAATGACCTTAATGTCCAAGTGTGTCTAATTTGTAGACCTCACTTGCAAATGGCACTTTGACTTTTTAAACCAAATATTACAGCCTACGTTCTGTGATCCAACATGATATTCTCTTTACACAACACAGTATGAGTGAAGACGTATCTGCTAGTGAAGCTTCAGTGACAAACTCTATAGTTTGCACACAGCAAACACATATCACAATCCTCGTTTAATACATTAACAGTCAAGTTAAGATGGTAAGAAGTAGTATTTAGTGGGGCTTTGGTGACAATTTATGACTGCCATAAACTGCAGCAAGACACATTAAACTAACAGTAATGGACCACTGAGAGGCCCATAGTGCTACTCCATGAGATAGAGGGTAGTGTCTCATTAGTCACTGCATTACAGTACTATTGTGAAGTGTAGGGAAAGATTTACTAGAACAGTCACCTTGAATCAAAGTCTCCTTTGGTTCTACCTCGTCTTTCTAAGTACAAAATATCATGTGGTATATACCGTCCTATTATTTGTTCCAACAGCTATGGGAAAAAAGGCAGTGGTCGGTTTGGTGCAATGGAATTGGCAGACATGTCATGTAAATATGAGATAGCAGAGGGGTGTGAATCTAGATCACATTACAGAAATGATTAATAGGGCTGCTTTAGTTCAGAACAGCCCTAACATGACCTACTGGTAAGTAATCCAACGATTCACTACACTATGGAGCATATTAGGTTACCTTTAGCATCACAACTGTTCATCCGTGGAAATCAAACAGGGACTTGACTTAAAAATAGAAAAAAAAAAAAGCCTATCAGAATAAACACATAGTCATAAAGAATCAAAGTTATGAAAATCTTATAAGCTCAACTGATAATAGTTGGACCCTTATAAAATTTCCTGCTTGGCTAAAGTGACTCGGGTATGTTCTGTGTAGGGCTGGGTAACATAGCCAATTTCCACAATCGATTTGATTTTGATTCATAAGGTCCTGAATCGATTAATCACGATTCGATTCAGTTCAATATTGATTCAATTCAGTCTTAATTGATTGATTCAGATTAATTTAGTGATACCAAAGTACAATTTTGAGTTCTAACCTGATTATTTGACCACTGCAGTCATGCATCAATACTGCTATCAATATTGATATTAGAAAGGAAATAAATATGACATTTCAGCAGGAGGGAGCTGAACCTGCTCTGAAATAATGAACAGGACACAAACATGGCCATGTTTCTGCAGTGGCTCAGAACAGACTGCTCCATCATCTTTATTGTGATTTATGGCTGGTGGCTTCTACTCACTGGGGGGGGCTAACTCACTCTATACTCAGCCATAGGTGATAGTATGGATCCAAGTTATCATTCCAAGAATGACCGGCTTTCGCGACTCGCCTCAGAGAACCTCAGTCCAATCCAGTTCCTTCACACTGCGGGAGGGGTTTTCCCCCACCCTTCCTTCCTTTGCATGTTTTCCATGCCAGAGCCGTTGCGAGCGACACCAGGACACCCCGTCTTCTCCAGGGGTTCACAGATGGAGCCAGTCGCGCTTCCGCATAGTCCCAGTCCTGCTCTGAAAACTCGATCTTATCCACTATTAATCGATTATGCAAAATTAAAACGAAATCGATCTAAGATCGATTAAATAGATTTTTTTACCCAGCCCTAGTTCTGTGTGTAATGTTCCAAAGGGTTTGGCGACTTGGATTCTTGGAAACGGTTGCTTTTGCCAGAGGACATCCACCACACTAAACCACAACAACAGCCACAGCAACACAGTAACTGCTGAGAAGGGAACCGCAACTGTGCAGGCAAATCTCTCTCACATACATACAACTCTTGGGATGTTGAGCACTCACTTGAGACAGTGGAGGGGGCCTGGTGGGGACATGCGGGCCACACTGGCCCCATTAACTGTACTGAGCTGAACCTCAGATACATAGAGGGTGATGGAAGAGGACTGGAGACGGGTCTTCACTACTTCCAGTGGACAAGTCAGTATGGCTCCAACCGTGCCCCCACATCTGGAATGAAAACAGAGGCAGGAAAAACATGATGTCAGTCAGCAAACAATCTTACCGTCACTGCTGATGGAAAAAGCAGAATCCTAATGTTATTCTTCAGTGTCAGAAACAGCAGAGATGGTCAGAGGTACGTAAAGCGTTAATTGTGCTGCATAAATAAATTAGTCAATGGTGTGGCTAATGGAATTCTAAAGATTCCCGGCATCTAGACAAGAAATGGCACAGTGTGGGAACCCAGATTCAGGAATGCTTTGTGTTTTTTGTGGAATAACAGAAAGCTTTTGTTTAGCTCTGCATCACATTCCATACTCATAGATATGTCCATTTTCATATAAACATCAACCAAATCGATATCAAATTGAATTGCAGTGTCAATGGCAAGACCAACATGCTTTAGTTTCATAACAAATTTAGTATTAAGGTTCCATTTAACAGCTTTAGCGATGTTCTGTTTTCCTATTCGTCTGGACTCACCTTGTAACCCATGTGAATTTCAAAGTTTTCACACGAGTCCATATGAATCTTGTTATAGCCACAAAATCTACTCAGCCCACGCCTGTGACCATCATAAACTGTCCTTAATAAAGAGCATCAGTTTATGACAAGCTTTGGTGTGATTAATAATAATAAAAAAAAAAAAAAAAAAAAAATCAACTACTCAGCGGTAAATAAGCCTGATAAGAGAGAACTGAAAAATAAAAACAGCGCAGACTACTACAGTGTGCAGACAGGACTGCAGCTGGCAGGTAAGGGCTGGGCCTGGCCTGGGTGCAGTACATCAAAACATAAGCGATGGCAGTTATCTCTTAGTTGAGGTTAATTTTCAATCAACTTCAGCCAGAGGGATAAGTCCTGTCAACAAACTTTTTTTGCAAAGTCAAGAGAGGAAGAATAGAATGGCAGTAAACTGAGTGCACTGAATAAATTGGTCATAATAGGTACATCTTGTTTCTCCACTCATTATTTGGATATTCTACCTTATGCAAGGCAGTGTATTTGTTGCCCATTTTACATTGCTTCTATAAATAATGCAAGCATGTTTACACTGCATTAAAATACCAAAAAAGCAAAAGATTTATAGCTTCAATCCACATATAACATTTCCAAAATGGGACTAACCCTAACCCAAAATTAAAATGACCCCTTTAACAAAATACTTGCAGGACGGTAAGAATAAACAAATAAGCGATACCTAAATGACCACAGTTTAGATGTTGCATCAGGTCACACTACAAAAGGAATCTCTGTGGTTTCTTAAAAGAGTTTTTTGAGGAGACTGGTGATCTTTACTGACAGACAGCCTCCGTTTGTTTTGATGCACTATTTTATAGCCGATATTGCATGTCACATACGTAGAAAGTGGCTCATTGTCTCTTTTAAGCTCCGGAGCTACTTGAAGTGAGTTCCTGCAAAACTTCAATGCAGAAATGTGACAATCGAAACCAATACTTGCATGTAATTATGACATACACTAACACCAATCAGCTGTTTCATTCATACTATACATTGAAATGTCATTGTAACTTGTGACATTGGGCATAACTTCAACGGGTGCAGATGCACGGACAAGATTATTAAGCTGACATCTGACACATAGGATGGTAATAATGACAGTTTTACTGAATGCATATGACTCTAAAAATATTAAAATAATACTAAAAATGATTTTAGAATGTCTCGTACTTGCTAGCAGATATGGCGTTGAGCTAGCTAGCACAGCTTCTGCATGAATGTGGCTTGAAAATGTACTCACCCTCCAGCAAACAGATGAACTAAAGTATCTCTTTGACTCATTATGTATCATATTCGAGAAGAGTCCACGGGGCACCAAACACAAACAACGGGGATGGGAGTCAAAAAACCCGACCCCAACCTAACAAGCTGGTGATACTCAATACGCCTGTGTTGTGGTGGAGGTCAGATGCGTGAAAAAAACGAGGGTATGTAACAGCTAGCGTTAAGTTAGCTAGCTGTCGTTAGCTGCCTGAGCTAACAGGTTTCCGGTGGCACGGGTCGATATCAGGGCCACGGGTCTGCCTTTCCTCCCTCTGAAACAGGATAATGCTTCGGCATGGTGTGCGTGTCTTAAATGCAGGGGAATAATTCCAGTCCTGAAGTAATTGCAGTGCCGTAGACACGAGTCGGCCTTCTTCACGTTGACGTGCCCTATCTTTCTGAATGCCTCTGAGTCAGGTCGCAGTGTTTATCGTCCAATGGGAAGCCGCAAAACAGAGGCGCTGATTGGCTGACGCGTCTACCGTATCCCTGTGAACCCGCCCCATCACTACTACTTCACGTGATAGCGCTTTTATTTTGAAGGGCAGAGATCATAACTGTGGAGATGAAGGACGGATGTGTATGTGTGTGTATACCGAGATGTAGACGCACGATCTTCTGTTTGTTTTACTTAGGTGGGTTAAACTGAACACTATCAACAACTGAGCCGTTTATTGTTAAACTAGCGCCTGACCTCGTAGTAAAAGATAGTAGATTGCAACAGGGGCATGCCTATGAACTTGTACACGTTGAAAATGGGAAAGTTGCAAAACTATGGAGGCTACGTGTTTTGTAATACCTCGATTTAACACTAACGATTTAGGAGTGACTTTCACAATTTATAGCATCATATCAGATCATTACTAAACGTAAGCCTAACTCACCTATTAGTATTTGTCAGAGTAAGAAAACGTTCGCCCGAACAGGGACTTGAACCCTGGACCCTCAGATTAAAAGTCTGATGCTCTACCGACTGAGCTATCCGGGCTCACAAATACGTAATGAAACTGATTTTGGATCTATTCAGCTGAACTGTAACTTTGGCGCTTTCCCCTTGGTTTTCATGTTTCATTTTATTCCACTACATAAGTGAGAGGCTACATACTTTGTGCAACTATAATGCACTGCATATATGCTAATGAAGATCTGCAACAGCTCTTATATCAAGCATCCAACTCCAGTTTAACTCAGTTGAATTGTAAGTAAGTAAGTAAAGTTTTATTAATATAGCACTTTTTAAAACATGTTACAAAGTGTTTCACATAAACAATTGTGAATTGTGCATATATAACCCAATATCTAATTACATCCAGAGGCTACACACTCTGTACAATATACATTTTGTCCATAGACCCACAGTCAAACAAGGGAAACTATTTTTTAAAAGGAAAATAGTGGAAAAAAGCCGTGGAAGTTCATGGACAGACATAATCCAGGAGATGAGAAGAACTTTTCAGATATTGCAAATGGATCGGACATGAGAAGCACACCTCTGTCACAGTGGCATAGATAGATAGATAGATAGATAGATAGATAGATAGATAGATAGATAGATAGATAGATAGATAGATAGATAGATAGATAGATAGATAGATAGATAGATAGAACGATAGATAGATAGAACGATAGATAGATAGAACGATAGATAGAACGATAGATAGAACGATAGAACGATAGATAGATAGATAGATAGATAGATAGATAGATAGATAGATAGATAGATAGATAGATAGATAGATAGATAGATAGATAGATAGATACTTTATTGATCCCAGGGGAAATTCAAGTATTCAGCAGCTTACATACAGCACAAGAAGACAAAAAACAAACAGACCAAAAACACAACACAATAGTGGGTTAGTACCAGGTTGACAATAAGGTTGGTATATATACTCTAAAAGACACTTGCTAAAGAACTGCTCTAAAAGGGCTTCCTGTACAATACTGTAAATAAAGACTTCTGATTGTATTTACACATTTCTGGGCAGTGATATAAAGTGAAACAGTGATATAAAGTGTAGCAGTGATATAATGTGAAACAGTGATGTAAGTGTAACAGTTATTTAAGTGTTCTACGGTGGTTTGAAAAGTGGGTGTAGTCCAACTACATAAGGTGCTTGGATATTTTAAAGTCTCATTGAATCTCATTGAATGAAAGGACAGGATTTACAGCCCCTCTGCCTCTATATGAACCGAATGATATGTCAAATAGATGAATTTAAGCTTAGATTTATGTGCATCATAAGAGTCCGATTATCTGATGTCAGAGGGGAACTCATCAAATAGTATTCAGTAGGAAAGAGACATTTAACATATGATTTCTTTGAATTTATGTAGAAGTAAAGTGAGGTGTGAGGTATGAAACAAGTCCAAAGACTCAAAGACATTTAGTATTTTGTGAGTCATGAAAAGAACCTTGGAATCCCATGGGTAGCTTTTGAGGTGCAGCAAGTGTGTAAGTTTTTTTTTTTTTTTTGGGTTAGGATTCTAGCCACTGCATTTTAAACCGTTCAAAGACTTTTACATAAATGCAGAATGCTAAAAATAAATCTTTACAATGATGTATCAAATAATGAATAAAAGTCTCTGCAAAAGCCACAAAACAGACAGAAAATGACACATATTTGGAATTTTTGGTATTTATAAAAAGACACTGTATAATATCTTTAAAGCACTGGTGACAGGAAAGTGTAGGTCAAAGATAACACCATGCATTTAAAAGCCAGACAAATCAGCTTGAATATACACTGTTTTCCATATAGTTGGAATAATTTTTTTTTTCAGACACATTCCTCTTTATACACATCACCAGGTGCAATGATACTGAGTCCCAATTACACTTTATCTATCAAGAATAAATCATATTGTCACAGTTATTTCAAGAGAAGATGTAAAAATATTTTATTCCAACTTTATGGGCAACAGCTGACATATTACTAGCATATTTGATGAACTATACTGTATGTATCATGTGTCAGAGTGTGTGTGCAGTAGAGTAGGTCATATCAGTTTATGTGTGTACTACTATATGTTGTATGTCAAATTTTATTCACTGATCCCGATGGTTACAAATGGTGCTGCAGTACCCACTCCCATGAGATGTTATGTAGTATTTATGTTATGTAACACTTCAAGACTTGGAATGAATCAACATTTTTGCAGAGAAAGGGCCGACTGTTGCAACCTTTAAATAGCCCCAAAGCTTATGCATGGCAGGCATGATATGATGAAATTAGACACGGAAAAGAAAAGCCAACATTGCTACCCACAGACTGATTTGACCTCCATCCATTTTAGAATATGACCCAAATACTTCATACAGACATTCTTTGTTTATTTATGACAGGCAACTGTATTTGAGTGTGTATAGGAGAAAAAGGTAGAGGGAGGAGAAGTGAAACTTGGGAGTCAAATGTACACAGAAAATGAGGTTTTCCAATTTGGAGAGCAGAATAAAATCCATACGCCACTTAATTTCATAATTACAGATGCAGTGTAACCAGGCCAGATCATGTGCCACAGTTCCTCATGTAATTATGTTACTGACTGACTTTATCAAAGACAGAAAAGCCACGAGAGGATGTCTGCTGGGATCACTGGCTCTGACTTTTTTATTTTTTTGAAGGATTTGTGGACACTGTGAATCAGTGTTTGTAATACATAGTAGCCTAATAATAACCTAATAATATCTCTTAATTTGAAATCTTAAATTGATTTATTTTAAATTTTAAATCAATTTGAATCTTGAAAAGATTTTCCTTCATAATTTTAATAGCACATGAAAGGATAATTCTTCAGTTATCAGATATTTGGAATAAAGTCTTTCCCTAACATTTAGTTTCATGGTCTTCACTGTATCTTATAGAATAGAATAGAATAGAATAAGCTTTATTGTCATTGCAAAATATCATTGTACATTTGTTTTCATGTTCTGTAAGGTGCTCAAAGTAAAATACACACATCAGTTATAAAAGATGTGATCAAGAGCAGACATCTCCGATTCAGGCTTCGCTGATACTCTTTGAATGGCGTGCAAGCATGATAAGACAATCAAATCAATATCCGCTGCTTACTTCTAAAACTGTAACCTCTGATCTAATGATGTTAACACATGTTAAGCTAGTTACACCATGATTCTGTCCGTGCGGCTGCCTATTACTCCCTTTTTTGGGCCTGCTCTCACAGCCAAGATTTCCGCCATATATTTGAAATGCTGATTTTCCTCTTGAGAAAGGAAACAATTGGGTTAGTCACCTCATTTTTTTTTTTTTTTTTACATTAAACCAGGTCCACAATTATTGCAACAATAATACAAATTGTATTATTTTGACTGTACACAAACTCATTTGATCTGAAGTGAAAGAGTAAAGATGTGACTGAGCAAAGTGTGGGTTTTGAGCTTGAAGAATATAAGGACATAAGGAACTTTATTATTACTTTATTATTATTTATTATTTATTATTACTATCACTGTTTCCCACAAATTCAAGTTTTGGATTTCTCACTCAAAAGGTGCTGCATGTTACATCAAATAAAACAGCAAATAAAACAGTAAAAATCATAAAAACAATAAAAAAAACAAAAAGCAGTAAAAACAGTATCAACAGCAGCGTGGCATTATTGCACAGTCATTATTGCTCCAGATTAGACTTTCTGCCTGTGTGTGTGGATGATTTAAGGGGTTTGAGACTCAGAAACAAAAGAAAACAAAAATATTGCAATCTCTCAAAAATGAATTGGAGAAACTGTGTTTTTTATAAATATGAGGATTGTTTTTAATATTTGTTAATTATATAGTTTAATATTTGTTTCTTCAGTGAAAACATGCTCTTCTGGGCTGAGAGTAGGTGAGTGACTTGGTCGCTGAAGAACAACTGTTTCTTTACATTCAAAAGCTCTTGAGTTTTTCTGCAGTATGTTTTAGGACATTATCCATTTGCAATGTGAAGTGCAGTCCAATCAGTTTGGCAGCATTTATCTGAATCTGAAAAGACCGGAGTCCTCTATGTACCACAGAATATGCTGTATATTATAGGTATACAGTTGTAGAAAAAATTATTAGATCACCCTTGTTTTCTTCAATTTCTTGTTCATTTTAATGCCTGGTACAACTAAAGATAGATTTCTTTTCAACAAATATAATGATAACAACAAAAATAGCTCATAAGAGTTTAATTTCACAGCTGATATCTATCCATTTTCCATGTTTTCTTGATAATAACTAAAATCACTTAAGTTCTTACATCAATAGCTTTGTCATTGTACTACCAAAAACAGTGCTTTTAGGCATTCCATGTTTTCTTTTCTGTCTGTTTTGGTCACATGATACACACAGGAGTTAGTACTTGATTGCATAACCATTGTTTTTGATAACTTTTGATGGTCTAATAATTTTTTCCATGACTGCAGGTCCTGGCCTTGTCAAACTAAAAAGCATACTGAGTCTTTTATTTGATGCTTTGGGCTTCAACATCTCTTGTTTGAAAATGAGATGATGACAATGACATGTGACACATTCACACCATCAGGCCAATATTTATACAAAGGGAGTCAGATACCAGCATGTCCTGTCTACATGTTTAGTAGTGGCTCAGAGAGCTTCTATGTTTGGCAACCTCATGGGTACATCACTCTGGAGCCATCAGGAAATGACCAAAATCTAAGGGAAATCTTTCTGTATGAACTCTGAATATTCTACTAAATAATAAGATAAAATAAAATATGACTTTATTTATCCAACTGTCGGGAAGTTTCATAGTTAACAGCAGCAACATACAACAAGTGCAGAGAAAAAAACAGGTAGAAAAACCACAAATGAGTGAAAAATGAATTAAAAAAGAAAAAAAAATTGGTGTTTATATACATTTTCACATAAATATAGAACTAGAATTAAAAAAGTGAAATGAAATATTATTTGCATACAGCTCTGGAAAAAACATAAGTGACCACTGCAAAATGATCACTTTCACTGATTTGACCGTATATTGGTATGTGTTTGAGTAAAATGAACATTTTTGCTTTATTCTCTAAACTACTGACAACATTTCTCCCATATTCCAAATAAAAATATAATTATTTAGAGCATGTCTTTGCAGAACACGACATATGGTCAAAATAACGAAAAGATGCAGTGTTTTCAGACCTCTAATAATGCAAAGAAAACCAGTTCATATTCATTTTTAAACAACACAATACTAATGTTGTAACTTGGAAAAAGTTCAGACATAAATATTTACTGATACTGATTCTAATGACAGCTTTCATGTGTCTTGGCTCTCCACCATTGCTGTTGGATGACTTTATGCAGCTCCTGGCAGAGAAATTCAAGAAGCTCAGCAATGTTCGATGGCTTGTGACCATCCATGTTCCTCCAGACATTTTCAAAGTGGGTTCAGGTCTGGACATTGGGTCGGCCATGACAGGGTCTTCATCTAGTGGTCCGTCATCCACACCTATATTGACCTAGCTGAGGCCAGGAGCATTGTCCTGATAGAAAAAATAGTCCTCATAGATTGGGAACATTGTCAGAGCAGAAGTTCAGTAGTTTTCAGTAGTTATTTTTTGATTCCAATAACTTTTACGGTACTAATAGCACTGTTTTTACCACCCAGCTAGTCCTATTGCAAGAAGATAGTGATGGCCACAGTAGTGGTGTTTATGCTTCTCCTTCTTAAGTAAGACATGGATCAGGTGCTTATTAAGTAGAATAAGGTGTGCTTGTGTTGGAATTCAACACACAGGAATGGAATGGCTGTCATACATGCAGACATGCTGATTTCAGAGGAAATTGCAGTAGTCTCTTAACTTTTTCCAGAGCTGTATTTACACTGTGGTTGCACGTGCACATGGTGTAATAACACTAAACATTGTTATAGCGTCCTTCTGTTTGGCATTGAAACACTTCTGTATGTTTCACAGAACCCTTGAAACTGCAAACTTTTGTCCACCAAATACAAAATTTGTGCTACTCGCTAAATTAATTAATTTTTCATGAGATGCAACCTGAGCTCTGAGTACTTGTTTACCTGGTGTCTAAATTTCAACGGAAGTGTAGTTTTGGTCTGGTGGTTTTGTGTTTGCTTTCTTCAGTCGAGGAACATTTTGATCCGGTCTGGGAGAAGTCAAATAAAAAGTTTGTCTGAACTTTGAGAGCAAACAGTCAGTTTAGGGTATTTGGTAGGCCCCTGAACACAAACATCTTTAAAGGTAAAATGTGGTAGCCAAAACATGTTTTGTTAATAAATGTAATGTAAAGTACACTACATTCACCTCTGGACCAACTACTAAGCCTACAGTACTGTGGAATTGCTTTCTGTTTTCTGAACTCACTCAAGACACTGTTTTTCTTTTGCTAATCGGGCCGACCCAAAGACATTTACTAAGTCAATATAAATCCATTTCTGTCTTTCAATGTTGTTGCCATTTCTGTTTAACCCATGTACATTTTTGTCTCTAAGTCTTCTTGTGTAAAACCAACAGAGGCAGACTGGTTTAGTCATTCTTTCATGTGCAGCTTCCTGTCGTATCTGTTACACAGCGATTCAGTGAACATAAAGCAGTGCTGTGTGGCCACCATATTAGGGTTCTCCCTTATAAAGAAAATTGATTTGGGGAATCCCTCATGGTGAAGTAATCTCTGGCAGGTTTACTGTCACCATATTAGGAGAGTGTCCAGGAAACACTGTTCATGGCCTTATAGAATTATTTTATAATGTGGATAGGCGTGTTTTTTCGTTTTTTGTTTTTGGAAGTGTGCTTAATAACAACCCATTTCCAGTAAAACACACAGTTTCTACCTTTTTAACGGTGTATGTAGCCCGCGCGGCAGAGACACTGCAGGGAGAAAACAAACTTTCTACATCATTACTCTTATAAAAGCATTTTCTGGAACATGTGTTGGGTCAACACAGAATCAATCATCAACCACTGTTTGAGTTTTAAGGCTAATGAACCTTTTTTTTCATAAAAGACTTAAACATTCCATCATTTAAGAGCAACTCTATATGTGTGTGCGTATAAATGTGTATATATAGCTGTATATTATAATGACAGTTGTGTATTGTTGATAGGAGACTTGTTTGTTTCATTCAAGTGAAATCCTTCAGATATTAGTTAAATTTTAACTTTTTTCAGGGCACTGGGTTGCTGTTTGTAACACGTGTCAGCAGGGCTGTCAGTCATTACACAGGTGCCCACGGTTTGCTCACATGCACCCGGGCACCCTGACTGTGACCTGTAGGCCATTTCAAGTGAATGAAGTGCATCCAATTTCAGTTGCATTGCAGTCGGAGTATGCCATGAGTCAGCTGAAACACAAAAACACACACAACCAGCCTCTAGGTTGTATTTTTAAACTAGTTAGTTTAGTTTAGTTTAGTTTAGTTTAGTTTAGTTTAGGTTAGGTTAGGTTAGGGTTAGGTTGAACTTTACTAGCTATGGGAAATTGTCTGCGGCTCCATGCAGAGAAACAGGATATGCTTAAAAGAGACAGAAACATAATTTACACAGAAACTACTGCACTGTATCTTTTGTTTGTCAGTAATTTTACTGGCAGTGTTTATTAGTCTGGACAATTTGGCTTTAGATTTGACATCCATGTGTCTGTCCCAAGCTACCAAGGTAAAAAAAAAAAACAAACCAAAACAAAAAAAACACAGTGCTTTGTACCAGACTCTTGTACACTATCTCAAGAATTCTGCATTGGCTTTAAAAACATACTTTGTGTTATCAGTAAAATTAAGGTGACAAGGTACCATTTTCATCAGACTGTATTAATGTATTAATATTTGTGTCTAGAGGACTTGACTGCCACCAGATCTGGTACTGTCATGCACTGTCTCAGTCCTGAAACAGTCTTACCAAGACCATGTTATTTGCATATTTACACAAACTAAATATTGAGTCTTGAGTTCTGAATTAATTTGTGTTCACTGAAAATAGTGAAGGGGATTGAATGGTCTCTTTTGGCCTGCCCGTATTTCTAACTTATTTAAGTCAAAATCTACAGTAACCAACACGTATATAATTCATCAGTGCTTCTACATTACACTCCATTCAGTGCACTACAGTTTTAATAGATACATAAGGGAGCAGAACTTACCTTGTAATGGATTAAAAGCTAGGGTTTAGTTTAGTATTCAGTACTGTTTGATATGTCTGCGTGTCAAACGCTTTCATGATCTGTTTACGATGTACAATATTATCTTCTGAAATGTTGCTGCTGCAAGACAAAATAGAAATATGAGAAGTTTGAAGACAGCTGAATTCTTGGACATACGGTATACACATTCATTGTAGGGCAGAAATATTGGGACACATTTAGTTCAAGAGTTTCATTGCTAACAGGACCACACGAACTCCAGAACAGTGGTCATAAATGTCATCATTTTATACTGTGACAAATATAATTTCAATAAATATTTTTGTTTGGGCTGTAGGGTTTACTTTTACTTAACTATACTCCATTTAGATTTTATTTATTTACTTTCTATTATTCTATTTCTATTATTCTATCTTTGTCTAAATTTGTCCTAATCATAAAAAATCATTTAAAACCAGTAACCATCTGGTTTCCTCAACTCTCACTCAGGGAAGAAAAATCAGAATTTAAACTTAATCTAAATATTCATTTGACATTTATCATGATATTTACCAACAACAACTGATGTAAACCCTTTTTTTGTTTGTTTTTTTGTAACATGATAGTATCTCAAATCAACTAGACTGGCAAGTCCTACGTGCTGTTGGTATGATGTATCCCAGTATTTTTGTCTATATGCTTGTCAGCTTAATGTACTGTGTACAACACCACACTTTAAAGGCGTTAATCCTTATCAGTATTGACTGTATATAGTAAATGTATATATGAACATAATGACTAGTTTTATGGGTGCCTCCTATGTTTGCTCTAGTTGTGTTTGGCTGCAGTTGTGCGAGTCTGTGAGACAAAGTACAGGGGTGAATTACTCAGAGATACAAAGAGATGTAGGCTTGTACTTTGGTTTTCTTAACCCCAAAGGGTCAAGTAGGGCTGTACAAAGGTGGGGGCTATAGCCATTTATGTTGTAATTACAGTGGAAAAACAAGAGTAAAAGAAAAAACTACAGCTTGTTTTGTTGATACCACGTCCTGTTCATATTTACAGCTTCTCTCTAAGTGGCAAAGATGGGCAATGTACACATAAACAACAAGCATCAAATATTACATACTATAGCTTTAAGAATTTGTTGTATTTTGTGCAAGATATGTGGATAACAGTATGCTCATGCATCTGTGTTTTTTATCTTAAAGCAGCGTATCACGTTCATCATAATTTTTTTTTAAATTTGTAAAACCTTAGTAATTATCACTAATCCATTAGTCTTTTGATGCTTACGCACTTGAATCACTTCTGGTGAACGACTTCAAAGATGTGAATAGATGGGAATGGGAATTCCACGCAGCAGCAATTTCGCTGTTCCTTCTGATATGGGTTGTGTTCTTGCCGAATTTGTGAGAAACTGCTTTCACTTCCCACAATGCTCTTCCAAAAAGGCCCAAGTGACGTTTCGCTTTGTTATGTAAACAAGCAGACTGTGTTTATGATGGACTTGTTCACCATGAGGGAAGTGATTCAGGTGCGTAAGCATGGAAAGAGTAATGGATTAGTGATAATTTGGCTATCACTCGGGTTTTGCATATTTGAAAAAAAATTGTGATGAAAGTCATACACTGCTTTAAAAGCAGAAAGGCAAGCATGTTTTGTTGCATAATCAACCCCATTCAAGTTTCGAAACAAAAAAATCAAGGCAGCCACCAGTGATTCACTCACTTGGAAATCAGAATCTCATGACCTTCAGGCACATGGATGACAAGCATGATTTGGATTCTCTCTAAATTACATCGGTACCACTTTAGATATAGACAGCATTTTGTCTGTGATGAGTTCACTTTGGAATATAACCCTGACATACCCCACATTCCTAAAAAGACAGTTAATACATCACTGCTATTTACTTAAGGCATCCACATGACAATGCAGACACACACACACACACACACACACACACACACATACACACACACACTTATACAAATGCCTTTCCCAATCACCCACATCATCCCTGTCATCCCCATCCCATGACTTCTATTGGAGCAGAGTAGAGTTGGAATCAAAAAAAGGTCAAGTTAAGTGGTTGCACGTTCAGCAGCTTGACTCATATGACTGCCGTACCTTCAGATATTACTGTAGGACAGGATGGTCAATGATCCACTGAAGGTCTGGGAGCTTCCTCCGAGATGTCTGATTGAATCATCACTCACCACACGTCTGGTCTGGGACCCTCCTCCCAATGAAAAGTCACCGCTGTGGATCATGTCATTTGCTATAAGATGCAGTTATGGCTGCAGGAGTTGAAGTTAGAGAATGAGAGCCTCAGAGCGGCAACAAAATGGTGGTAATAAAGCTGCTGTCTATCCCCATGAGAGAATATAAACAAAAGAGTCCAAGTAGATAATGAGTTTGTTTGCAGAATACATCAGGTAGTCAGTGTCTACACACTTCCTGCTGCTCTGCATCAATAACATCCAGCTAACAAATAGTGTTAATGAGAACCAGGAGTGGACTTTCAGTGAATCAATAACACTGCTCTGGAGTTTACTTCAGCTAAGTTTTAAAGTAAACTTGAAAAATGCTGATGTTAAAATTCTATCTATCTATCTATCTATCTATCTATCTATCTATCTATCTATCTATCTATCTATCTATCTATCTATCTATCTATCTATCTATCTATCTATCTATCTATCTATCTATCTATCTATCTATCTATCTATCTATCTATCTGTCTATCTGTCTCTCTGTGTGTGTATATAAAAGCAAAGGACTGTATACTTTTGTGTTATTTAGAATAGAATGGAATAGAATAGAATAGAATAGAATAGAATAGAATAGAATAGAATAGAATAGAATAGAATAGAATAGAATAGGAACAATGAAAATCCGCTAAGCAGCAAAAACACTTTGAGCAAAAAAGACTGTTTAAAAAATATCACACAAAATACTGAAAAATGTAGGCAATGTACAAAAGCTGCAAAAGAAAATGTTAATATTTATTAATTAATATTTATATTTTGCAAATGATATATGTAAATGAATCACAACTACTTTTTTTTATTGAAGTGCATCTGTAACTTTTGCTTGGCCCTCAGTACTGGAAAATGTTATGGACGGATTTTAGTGTCCATAGAACTGTAATTCAACCAGGTGAGCTAACTGAGAAGGAACTGTGACCCTGCAGAGTCCCAAAGAATCCATATGAGCTTGTTTTTCTTTCACAGTTTGAGTAACATCTCAGTGTCTTGCTTTGACTGAGGCTAAGTGTGAGTAAACCCGTTGCCCTTGTGTAGAATTTGCTAACCACATGAGCAGGCAGCGGTGTGCTGCAGGCAGGATGACACTGATTAGAGGCAGGCAGACGGCAGCACTGCAGGACTCTGACTGGACAAGAACGGGCTGTGAACTTTATACAATTCCTCTCATGTTCTCTTTAAAGCTGCAGATCCATTGCACTGCAAGAGGTAGAACCGTAAATGTTGTCTGTAGCAGTGTCATTTGCTTCTCTGCTCTCTATGTGACAGAAATAAACATTATATCTTTGGCTCAAAGCAGAAAACTTCACACAACTTGACAAATATATGTTGAAATGTTTCCTGGAGAAGTCCTCTGGAGGCCACGCTGAAGGTTCTGTGTTTGTGTGTTTAAGACTTCAGAGTCAAAGAGCTGGATGGTATAAGAATAAACAGTTTCAGAGACAGAGGAGTGCAGCATCTGCAGAAAAGTAACATATCCCAAAGATATGTGTGTGTATACATATATATATATATATATATATATATATATATATATATATATATATATATATATATATATATATATGAGTCCTGGGAGCTTCTGTGCAGGATCTTAGCTGTTTCTTGGACTGCGCTCTTTTGGCCAGAGATCTCTGATGTTGTTCATGGTACCTGCTGGAGCTAACACTCAGCTTGGAGCATTACTGCCCCTAGTGCCCCAATCACTACTGGTACCACTGTTGCCTTCACACCTCACATTTTCTGTATCTCCTCTTTCAGCTCTTGGTATTTCTCAAGCTTCTCCTGTTCGTTCTTTCTGATGTTGCTGTCACTTGGGATTGCTACATCTATCACTACCACTGTCTTCTGATGTTTATCGACCACCACTATGTCAGACTGATTGGCCATCACCATCTTGTCAGTCTGGATCTGGAAGTCCCACAGGATCTTGGCCTGTTTGTTCTCTGTCACCTTCGGGGGTGTTTCCCATCTTGACCCTGGGACCTCCAGTCCATACTCGGTACAGGTGTTCCTGTACACTATGGCCGTTACTTGATTATGCTGTTCCATGTATGCCTTCCCTTACAGCATCTTACACCCTGCTGTGATGTGCTGGACTGTCTCAGGGGCTTCTCTACACAGCCTAAACCTGGGGTCTTGTCTGATGTGGTAGAACCAGGCCTCTATTGCTCTGATGTTCAGGGCCTGTTCTCTGTGCTGTCTTTCACTCCAGCCTTTTCCTGCTACTGGTACGTTTTCTCGATATCAGACACTTCATATATATATATATATATATATATATATATATATATATATATATATATATATATATATATATATATATACATATATATATGTATATTAGGGGTGGGCAAGTTAACGCGTTATTACCGCGTTAACGCATTCATTAAATAACGCCGACAATTTTTTTTTTTTTAATCTCACGTTAACGCCGTTTTATTATTGTTCTGCCTTTCAAGCAAGTCTTAGTTGATTTATACATACGGACTCTTATTTTGAAACTCATGCTTTTATTTTGCCGGTCCACACACCGGTGCTGTGTGTATGTGCAGCTGAGAGGAGAAAACCGGCGAACTTTACAAGTAATGCTGATGTTTAAGCTAATTTGTTTATGCAAGCAGTCGGAGATGGGTTGCTAATTCTTTCTGCAGGCTCATGCTAAGTTTATGTAAATTCATTGGTTGTGTTTAGGTAGAATATGTCAGCCTTTGAACTAACCTGTACTCATTTACGATGTGAATGTTGTATTAGCAGTCAATTTATCTCGATGCTAACTTGAATGGGAAAATCCATAGACACGCTAACGATTAGCATTTACAGGTTAATTAAAGATTTACAACGTCTTTTTATTCAGCAACAAAGGCTCACATCGGAGATATTTGATACTATTCATTCTTAAAACAACTGAACATAAAATACTCACAGGCAAACGTTTTTGGGGCCATACAAACAGAGTGAAAGAAACATGTCTGTTAGTTCTATGTCCGAACTAACTACGGTAACACGGAAAGGACAAAACATACATTAGTGCAACTTATTCTGACCACTTCAGGGCCCCTTTTGCTTGCTTTGAACAACTGAACATCACATATTAATGGGCTTATTAGTATTAGTACTGATTAGTGGGCTTAAGACTCCTGTCAATCACTCACAACTGTAAATACACTGGTGGGGACATAAACATGTAAAAGTAGTGGTTTTTTACATGGACATTTTCATTTTAAATGTCTTCAGATGGTGGGGGGGAGAAGGACACAGGAGTTTGGAAGCACTGACGTGCAATTATTTTTATCAGCGGAGTACTTCCAGTCTGGAATATCAGTGAAAGGAAATACATGCTGTTGATGCGCCCCCCCCCAACAACTATGCGATTAATTGCAGAAAGCCATGCGATTAATTGCGATTAAAAATTTTAATCACTGCCCACCACTAATATATATATATATATATATATATATATATATATATATATATATATATATATATATATATATAAAGAAATAATAAGAACAAAATAATAAGAACAAGATTTCTGACTTTACATAAAGTGAGAAATATTTTTTTCAAAATATAGATAAGATGTATAGATTTATTAGACATTTTAGATTTACCAAACATCTACAGGTAATCTCTCAAAGCTCTAAAATATTAATCTTTTTTTTTTTTTTTTATCACTCTTCAATCATTTTAAATCTAATCAATAATGATTTGTTACCATAATGCATAAATTTCCACTTGAATTACTAACATTTGTCATTGTCATTCATCTACATCTACATCATACAGGATGTACTCTGTAGTACAGAGAATCAGCGTTCAGTTTCTATGCTCCATATATGTGGAACAAACTACCAGAAAATATCAGGTCTGCTGAGAGTCTGAGTTCTTTTAAGTCAAAGTTAAAGACTCACCTGTTCACTGCTGCCTTTGACTAAAAGGCTTTTGACTTTTTAAACTTTATATTCTCTTTGAAACTCTGCACTGCAACTCTTACTTTAATATGTGTGTGTTTTTATTTTTATTTTATTTTATTCTATTTTATTTATTTTTTTTAATTTTATGTGTTGTTTTATTACTCGCTGTTTTTAATCACCTTTTACATGTTTCTTTTATAATGTTTAAATGTGTTTCTTTTTGTTTCTTTTATTTCAATGTCCTGTGTGAAGCACCTTGAATTGCCTTGTTGCTGAAATGTGCTATACAAATAAACTTGCCTTGCCTTGCCTTGCCTTGCTGGATGATGGGCTGTTGCTTAGTGGTGATGATACTGTTATGAAAATCCTCTTCACTACATGAAAGAACAAATACAACAACAAGCACTTCTGAGCTGCAGCTACACAATAACATTGGCCCAATTTTGATGAAAACATATGTCTTAATTGTGCTCTTCCATGAACAACTCAAAGAAATAAAATTCTCCCACTCTCAATACTTTTTCAGGATCACCCAAAGTTTGAAACTGTTTAGACAAATCGAAAAACACCATGTATTATTGACATTGTGTGTCTGAAGTTATGTCACTTCCCCGTTCACACTATTTTTGACAAGTTCTACTTGAAATATTGCTGGGTCTGCATTTTACAAAACCAAGGCAACAAGAAAACGGCAACTGCCATAAATATTTCTTTGAAGCAACTGCTTATACTCATGTCCCCTGGGCCATGGTTACACTGAGATGAACTGCAGAGAGGACTGATTTGTACTTAAAGGAAGCACTTTATCATCATCATTATTATTATTATTATTATTATTATTATTATTATTATTATTATTGTTATTGAAATAATGGGACAGTATTTGTGTGTGAAGGGTCTACTTTGAACATTTAGATTTAATTCAATGAACTCCTTGATCTGCAGATGTCAATAATGTGAATCAAGTCCCTATCAGTCTAGTTACTGAATGTTCGAAGTAGAAATTATTATCATATCCACTAACCAGCTCCATTAGTCTGTTGTCTGACTATCTGGAACCGTATGTTCAATGATGTAGAAAAATGAAATATTCGTTCAAATATAAAAAATAAGTTCATTTTTTTCTGGTCACTATTCAATCTGAGTACTGTCAAAGTACAGGGGTTGGACAAAATAATGGAAACACCTTAAAAAATCAACAAAATATAATTTAATATGGTGTAGGTCCGCCTTTTGTGGCAGTTACAGCCTCAATTCTCCGAGGTATTGATTCATACAACTTGTGAATTGTTTCCAAAGGAATTTTAAGCCATTCTTCCGTTAGAATACCCTCCAACTCTTTTAGAGACGATGGCGGTGGACATCAACGTCTTACTTGAATCTCTAAAACTGACCATAAATGCTCAATAATGTTGAGGTCTGGGGACTGTGCCGGCCATACGAGATGCTCAACTTCGTTAGAATGTTCCTCATGCCATTCTTTAACAATTGTAGCTGTATGGATTGGGGCATTATCATCTTGAGGTGAAGGTGTTTCCATTATTTTGTCCAACCCCTGTATGAGAGGTTGAGGCAGCATGTGCATTGCTGCTGCTGGTCCAGTAGATGGGGCAGTGAGGTTGGGAATTTGGCAAAGCGCACTGTCCACGAAGCATCCAGACTGCCTGGGTTTCTATGTCAAGTTGGACTGAGAAATACAAACTAGTGCCAGGAAATAATAGAAGTTGATTTCAAAATAAGAGAACTGTCTTGAGGTGTTTTTTATGTGGAGGTTTTTAACTCTCCTTGTGCTGTGAATATGAAAGTAAAATAAGACATGTATGCATTTTTTTAGTGAATTATTCGGAAGATGCAATGAAATTTAACATATATGCACTTGCAAAACATACATAATAACACAAATATCAAGAATCATAACAATCTTAGTCAGGAGAAAAGCACAATAATTCCATTTACATGCCCGAAAAGGGGTGGGAAGAAGTACAACTTATTTAATCCCACCCCCTCTCCCTACAATATTATTAATAATATATGTCCCTCTTCCTTTTACATTACTCTTCTATATTTATATATCTATTGACACACACACACACACACACACACACACACACACACACACACACACACACACACTCATTCATCCATATACACATATATACGTTTATACATATACACACACATACAAATACACATATAATCTTTTACCAATGCCTTTCTTAGTTGTGCTGGCGAATAAATAAACAAATAATAACTAACTCAAGGAAGGAAATATATACATAAACAATAGCGAACAGATGGTGACATTTAATAACCCTCTTCCTTATATCTTGTGAAAAACATGTTCTTATAAGTGTTTTTGAATTGTCTTATGTTTGAACATTCTTTGTGCTCCTCCCTCAGTCTATCCCATACTTTAACACCAGTGGAATGGAACTGTGGCCCACCAAAGAGGGGCTTTTCCATTCGAGCTGACCCTCTACTTCTACTTAACTTCATCAATGCACCTTTTACTCCATTACATTTGTCAAACAGCTGTAGATAGTTTCTTTTCAGAGAACATATAATCCCAAACCTATTTGTTCTGAATGTCTGTGATAAAGACAGAGGTATTAGATGCCCCCTTATGGGTAAAATCTCCATCTTCTTAAACTAAATCATGTCCTCATGGGTCTCACAGTTTATTTATATATTGAGTATAAAATGCAATAAAGGGCCTAAAATCATCACTTGGGTAGATAAGAGCCTTCACTGAATTATTACCTCAGTGATTAATATGTTTCAGCTGGAAACAAGTTCTTTAACCCTTTATCTGATTGAGTAGCTTTTAATTTCTTAAATAACCATCAGTTTGACAGAAACATAAAGATTACAGGGTGGGGAAGCAAAATTTACAATATTTTGAGGCAGGGATTGAAAGACAGTGTATGACCAATTAGTTTACTGAAAGTCATGAGAATTTATTTGCCACAAGAAAATTTACATAATAGAAAATGTTTTTATTCTATGTGTCCTCCTTCTTTCTCAATAACTGCCTTCACACGCTTCCTGAAACTTGTGCAAGTGTTCCTCAAATATTCGGGTGACGACTTCTCCCATTCTTCTTTAATAGTATCTTCCAGACTTTCTCGTAATAGTTTTGCTCATAGTCATTCTCTTCTTTCCATTATAAACAGTCTTTATGGACACTCCAACTATTTTTGAAATCTCCTTTGGTGTGACGAGTGCATTCAGCAAATCACACACTCTTTGACGTTTGCTTTCCTGATTACTCATATGGGCAAAAGTTTCTGAAAAGGTATGGATAATAGTGTTAGGCATGATTATGACATCAATATATGTTTGGTTTCAAAACAATTGACGTAATGTCTGCTGAGAAAAAACAACTAAATGTTCATTGTAAATTTTGCTTCCCCACCCTGTAGACTGTGTTTCAATGGGAAAGGGTCATGTAGTCTGGTGAGTCCAGATTGATCATGTTCCAAAGAGATGAACAGAGGTGGTTTATTTCTTATTTAACAGGGATATTGTACATTGATTCGCATTGCTGTAAATGCACCAGAGTTAGCCTAATGGTTATTTTTCATCTGCAGTCCCTGGACAGATGTTAAATTGTCACCTCAAAAGGTAGCACAAGATTGTAAACAAACAACTTTGAAAACAAAATTTAAAATACCCAAACACAGACGAGTACAAATTAATACAAGTTTTACAATATCAAAATTTACAATTAATAACACATCAGCCAAAGTAAGAAAAAAAAATACACTTGGCACTGACCTTTTTAAAAATTATAACAGAGGCAGGACTGAAACATTTCTAAAGGTTTTAAGTGGATGAAGTGCTTACCCATCGTGACTAGTGCCAAAAGTGCAAGTCTTTGGGGCAGTATTATGATGTGGAGTTTCATCAGTTGGTCAGGTCTTGATTCAGTAACGTTATGTGTACAAAATCAAGTTGAAAAATTAATACAATTTCCTGAAAGGAAATGAATGTTCTGACATTTACTGTGACATTATATAAAACTTGTGCTGCATGAAAGATACCGCAAATGCATCCTGTGACTTAGGCCAGTGTATAATTGTATGGGTCTTATGGGTCTACAGTTACTTTTCATACCATAAACTCATTTTCTGCATAAAATTTACGTAGGCTGAGACACACAGTCTAAATGCAGTACCTTTGCTTTCCTGTAGTGGAGAATTTTCAGTGTGTCTGAATAGTTCCACCATCATCATTCTGCTTTAAGGACATTATGACTCTACAGTGCAATAAGCTCAAATAAAATGCACTTAATTGCTTTTTTTTCTCCTGTACCCTGTTTATGTATACATTAGGTTAAATACTTTACAATTTACCTTTTTACAACTGTGTTTTTATTCCTGTTCTACTTATTGTGATGTTTTTTTGTACCTTGTTAATTTTCTTTTCTATCATTGCACACTATTGTCCTGAGTGCCCTAATTCTATTCTATTCTATTCTATTCTATTCTATTCTATTCTATTCTATTCTATTCTGAAATTTTCATGATGTCTTGCTTGAACAGACCGAATGCGTTTCTATTAACCCATAAAGGCCCAAACAACCAAAACCATCTACCAATATAAAATGTTTAATAACTTCTGATCCATTAATTCTATCAATACATGTAAGTATTTGGTGTAAAATACAGTTTGTCGTCTTTTCATGGTCATCAGATATGACCCATTTGCACGTTCAGAGGCTCCGTAGTGAACGTGGAAACATCGTCATCTTCTACAACACTGATTCACCAGTAAAACCCATGGAGTTGGATCAATGACAGTGGATGGACACACTCGTTTTTATGTTCAGTTAATGATATGTTTTGCTGAAAAGTCACTTTTTCTTCAGTTTTCTCTGTTTCTGATATAATAACCTTCAACTTTAATCTGAGCTTTTATGAACATCTACATCAGGGGTCTCAAACTCAGATCCTCCAGGGCCGGTATCCTGCATGTTTTAGTTGTTTCCCTCTTCCAGCTCACCTGGCGGTCGTTATCAGGCTTCTGCAGAGCTTGATGGTAGGCTTATCATTTGAATCAGGTGTGTTGGAAGAGGGATACATCTAAAACATGCAGGATAGTGGCCCTCGAGGACTGGAGTTTGAGACCCGTGATCTACATGATCAGTAAATTAAATATGGGAAAATACCTGATTTTAATTGAAGAAATGCAAAACACAGAGGATAATATTATAATAAATAGCATTAAATTACTCAAGAAAGGTTAAATAGAGAGAAAAATTCATTTGGGAACTGCTGGAAAAGTAACACTGGGTCTTTATGGGTCAAAAATGTTTACAAATTACACAAGATTTTTTTTTTTTTTTTTTTTTTTTTTGCAAAACCCGCAGAAGTGTCAGGTGAGGCTTCCAGAGTGGGTGCATTATTTTGCAGGTGTTCGCCGGAAGTGCTTCTGTGTGTCACCGGTAACATGACGCGGTGTTTCCCCATACACAGTGGTCTGCGGTCGGTCAGACTAGTGAAACCGGAGCGGTTGATTCAAGTGTCTGATGAGGTTCCCTGAGGGTGAGAGACACTGTTAGTTACTGCAGGTAAGAAAACCGAACAAAAATGCTGTTGCGTGCGGAGTTGAATGCCACCGGTAGTTCATGTTTGGTTTACACCGGCTGTGACTGTTGCGTTTGATTCGTGAACTCGGTACCTTGTTCAGTCTGCAGTCGTACAAAGCTATCACTGCGACTGGAACTTGGAGATGGAAGCAACAAGTGACTAGAGATAAAGTTTAAGAAAATTATATAGACATAAATGACAGTAGGTTGAGCTGTGTGTGTGTTGTTTTCAGTGAGCCACTGAATGGAGCAGTGTGCTGCCATGCAACAGAAACGCATACAGGTTAAGTAGCTAGCTAACTGTTAGCTAGTTAAGTAGTTAGCAAAGTGGTACTAGACGGTTAACTGTTTATGTGTTAACTAAACTCAGCTACGTGTCAGTGTAGGTCATGATTCCTTTTGGGAGGAATTGTGTGGACTGAGGGTATCCTCATTTTTAATGTCGACTCTAGTGTTTTTCACATAAGAAATGCACGATGTAAGTGATGAATTGAGCTTTTCAGTCATTTGAGAAGATGCATAATATTAGTGATCACTTTGTGTGTTTTTACAGATGTCTGTCTCATTCATTAATTTATTACGAGCATTCAACACAATACATGCAAGTTCAAAATTCAAATTCATTTATTTTTACTCGAAAGGGAGAGGGAAGAAGAAAGCTTATTTAATCCCACCCCCATTTCTCATCAATAACTTAACATAATGAAGCTTTAAATACCCACCCCTGTCTTTAGACTTCAATCCAGGACAGTGAACAAACAGGCCTATACCAAATTATAATAAACTCATTCAACAGCATTTACATTTTATAACTAAAATGTGTGTGAAAAATAGAAACAAAGTAAGTTCATGGTGGTGTTACCATGGGTAACAGTTAACCGTTCACTTGCATTATAGTAATTACATATCACCAATGGTAAGAAAACTACAGTACCACAAATCATAAAGAACGGCACATACCAGCAACGGTAAACAATACCAGAAAGGTAATGGACAACTCATACCAACTTGGTGAGGAACAACAAGCACACATCAGACAGAATATTGATGTAACTTAAGTATTAAGACCCTCTATCTTTATGTTGTGACCAAGCCATATGTTTATATAGCAGTTTCAATTGGTGGATTTTTTGGCATTGCTTGTGTTGAAAATCCAGACTGTTCCAAAGTCTCACTCCACATACAGACACACAAAAATGTTTATGAGTGTTTTGAAATTTAGATAATGTGAAATTTCCAAAACCTCTCAAATTATTAAAAACTATCAAATTATTCTCTTATTTGCCTTTTTGTGCCTCTGATGAATACACAATATCTGTGGCTCTCCTTCTAGAGAAAGAAATGCCACATTTTTTACACATCTTATCGAGAAGAAACACACCGATAATCTGACAGTATTTTGACTTCAGGTTGGTGTGTGTGAGCAGTCAGTGAGATGGATCAGAAGGGCCATATTTGTTAGTGAAATGATGTCTGAACCCTCTTTTACTCTACATTGGTTAGACGTAGGCTTCAACCCTCCAGGCTTGAAGTATTTTTAGACAGCCTAATGGTAGGGTTTATTGTGTAGGGCTACATTTACTGCTGTTTTAGAGGGTTCCTCCCCCATGTTTCTGCATGACTTCCAACCCTCTATATTTGCACTGACTGTTCATGCTGGACATGCAAAACTGTTTGGATTATGGTGGAAACTGGCCCAGACAGCACTATGAAGATACAGTGGATAAGGAAGAAAAAAAGTCTTTGAATCAGTTCAGTCTAGTACATGATAAAGCATCGTGTGTCCTTCATGTAGTTAGATGTTTTGTCTAATTCAATGTACTGAAAGGTATGATACTCACCCATTTTTCCACAACACTGCTAGTTGCATACTCCCGTACCAACCATGACATTTTGGTTGATTTTTTTTTTTTTTTTTCATATGAGTAATTATGAGTCGAGTTGATTGTCTTTTTCCTCTTCATTTTTTGCTTTTGTTACTCTAGCCGGATAAAAGTGTAATAATAGAGCAAGAGGAAGAGCCATTGCACACTGAAATGTATAAATAAAACATCTCTGTTTTGATTTTAATAAGTATAATATAGGCTAATGCAAACCCTCTTACAAACATGTTTTAAGGTTACCACCATTTTTGCTGCAGATTCTCCAAATTGCCGGATTCAAGCTCTTGCGAGATCTTTTTCATTTGTCTTAAAGTCCAAATGTGCCCACATCTGTGGTGTGCTGTTTGGCCTCCCAGTGTCACTTTGATCATCAAATTACAGTTGATTGAATAAGATAAATTCTTAGTACCATAGCAGAAGAAGATGGTGTAGTTTTTTCTTACAGGTGAATTGAAAATAATTCAGCAATTACACAAAATGGTGGGAGTCAGCTCAATAAATCGCAGTCATAACATTACATGAACATTGTGACAGGCCTATTTTTTTTCTATCAACTTTTTGTGGCATTGCTACTGTATTTGAGGTGTTTTTTAAATTGTTACAGCTCACAATGTCTTTGTGATCAGACTGTAGGTATTGAGTTGTGGCCTGGATGGCTGACGGACAAGGGCGTGGACCAATCACATGACATAATGCTGGCTCGTAACCGCTTCCTCCTCCTGGTGGTGGTGGGCGGGGCTGTGCTGGCCATCCTCAGTCTGAGCCTTCAGTTCTGTAAGTGCACTGCATTTATTTGTTCTCAACCCACTTGCTTTGCATATTTATTCTGTCCCTGAAAACCTGACCTAATGTAACGAAACAATTGTGTTTTTGTCATCATACACACTTATCCTTTCATTGCATTCTTCATTAATAGAGCCCATTCACACAAACACAAAGCTGAATCCTGTGTCCTGAGTTCTATAAATATCCAACTCCATCAGTGGGCCTCTAGATGCCCTGAGCCCTTAGAGGGGCTACACACATCTGCAGTGGAATGCTTAGGTGCACACGACTGTTGCTTTTCCAAGCAAGTCATTGTTCAGCATCTCCTGTAGGGATTGTCTAGACGGTGTATTCCTGTCAGGGAGACTGAATGCAAGGAAATCACTGCTTAGTAAATGGAGACACGCTGCCCTGCGCTGGATTTGCAAGTCACACAGATGGCACAGATGGGACATGCAGGACTAATGTAAATTTGTTTGTAAATTGTGTTAGAGAAAGCTATTTTGTACTGTATTCCTGAAAAACCTAGTGCAATCAACATGTTTTTGATAATCATAAGCTTGTGTTGGGACAAGCATATATGATTAGGCTAACGCTATTTTTGCTTACACACACGCACACGCACACGCACACACACACACACACACACACACACACACACACACACACAGGATTAGAGTGGAATCCAGTGTGTTGAAGCTCATATTTTGGACTTACATCTTTGCCAGAATTTCCTGAGCTATACTTCATCAGCATTTATTTTTAATATATGAATATAAAAAATGAAACTAAGGAGGCTTTTCCTCATACTCGGATGGCATTTGCACATTTTGACCCAAAGTAAACTCCAGCTTCTCCAACCGTGACTCCCTCTCTCCTCCTCACCCTGACAATTTGTGCTTGATCGTATAATAGGAGGCTGCTGTGTAAGTGATTATTATTGCCTCGCAATCAAACCCACCCTCATGTCTTGACTTGTAATCTTCTCGTTTTGTGAGACTCTCAGAGCCAGTGAAAGAAGTTATGATGAGTGAAACCACCTTACTTTAACTTTGAGTGTGTAGGTATTTGCATACATTTGTCTTTTGAGTTGAGATGTTGTCCTATTTCCTTTGCTGGAATCGTACTTGATGAGTGGGGTTGTTAATTAACAGTCACTGTTTCCTGTGGTAGTGTTCAGTTTCCAAACTGCCCTTACTTTATGTCTAGATCAGTAGTACTGTTGAAAGAAACACTGCTGTCATAATTTATTCATCAAACACAGAGAGGGATTTGAGCCATTATCCAGGAGAAGCAAGGGATGAACACGTATGGGATTTCACCTCATGTTTAATAGATGGTGAGCTTCTGTTTTTGTTCCACTTTTCTGCCGTCGCTTATAAGTTACTTTGTCCTCTGCACTTTATTCTGGATCACTGCCCCTTCTCCAGCTTGCTTTTAAGATAAGACCCATCCATGTATTTATTATTGTTTGTTGACCAGTGCCACAGGAGACTGAGTGGCAGGGGACAATCAATGAAGACATGAAAGACACTCTGGCTCCAGGCTCCAAAAAAACCCCCCAAAAAACCCCAAAAAAACACAGGAGGGCTATAATGTTGTGGTAGCAAATGGCTTGATGTAGGGGTGGCCGATATGGCAAAAATATCATATCACGATTTTAAAAAAAAATAAAATCATGATCCAGGTTTTATCACGATTCTTTACATTGATCTTTGAGACTAATTTGCAGGTTTTTGAATAGTGCAGCCAAACAATTTCCTTATGTAAAACATAGCCCTAAGAGAACAAAGTGAAACGGACAATTTAGCCCAAAGAACCTTCCAGAACATTTTTAATTTAAAGCTAAGTTCAAAAAAAAAATTGGGAATCACTTGTTTAAACCATATAAAGTACACCTTAAGACAAATCTATCAGGTTTGAATAAAAAATCACAACACAAAAGTCATGCAAGGCAGATTTGACTTGAACAACTAAAATATAGAATGTCCGTTACTGAAAAATGTGAAAATAATGATACTGGCAGTGGTATGGTTATGTAATAATAGATAAGCGTTATGAGATGATGTCATTAAAAAGTAATGGTCAAAGCTCAAATGGTGGAAAATGACATACAGTAGAAATAGTGATTGAAATAGGACATTTTGTTTGAGTTTTATCCAGCAGTTTTTATACAAATGAAGATGACTTTTATAACATAGAGACATAGGGAATACCATAGGAGGCCATGAATAGAGATATAGAAGGATAAAGAACAGAAAGGAATTCCAGGCTTAAGCAGAGTCATGGACCACATACTAAGAAGCAAATGAGGCATTCAGGAAAAGCACAATTCTGTTGTGAAAATGCACTCCGTTGTTCAGACATGTCAGAAATAGTCTTTTCATTAATTCATATAACTTATCGTTAGTCACATAACATAATTGCTTATTTCATATTTTGGCAAATTGTAATATCTGCATAAAATGAAGCAGCAGTATTAGGAGAGTAAAGTTACACAGGTATCACATTTTTCCCAAAAATATGACTTGGGCAGTTAAGCTATGAGGCTAATCTTATGTTACTTTTCTTGCTCACAATAAATGAGTTACATGGGCAGAGCGTCAGGAATTGGCCAATTGTTGTGTTTCTGGTCACTCCTGTGCTGGCAGACTAGAGTAACCAGTAGCTGATGAGCGGTCTTTGGGTCTTTTGTTTCTTAAGCAACTAGTAGGTAGTTCAAACTTACCCACTCTAGTTGATGTAAACCTTGGATATTGATGTAGTGTACAGGTGTCAAACATGTGGCCCGGGGGCCAAATCTGGCCCACCAGATTTGGTCCAGTCCGGCCCTTGGGATGAAGTTGTGAAATGGAAAAATTACACTAAGATATTAACAGTCCTTTTACTTCAGGTTCCACATTCAGACCAATTCAATCTCAAGTGGGTCAAACCAGTAAAATACTATCGTAATAATCTATAAATACTCACAACTCCAAATTTTTTTTTCTTAGAAAATATAAATATTTCCATGTATTTACAGTAAAACAAAGTATAATTTCACAAAAAATGTGAATAACCTGAACAAATATGAACAACCTGAAATGTTTTAAGAGAAGTAAGTACAATGTTAACAATATCCTGCCTGATATTAAATGTTGTTGTTGTTGTTGCTGTGTGTTTGTAGACCCGCTGTGATCTGTAAGTTATAATGAACATGTGGAAATAATAAACTGAAGCATAATATTGTTAAAATTACACTTATTGTTTCAGTTTGTTCATGTTATTCATATTGTTTGAAAGGATAGTTTGTAAACATTTTCATTGTTTCATTTTACTTTTTTCACTCTAAAACATGGAGAAAATTTTGGAGTTGCCATTATTTATGTATTATTATGTTATTATTTTCCTGGTTCGGCCCACTTCAGATCAAATTTAGCTGAATGTGGCCCCTGAACTAAAATGAGTTTGACACCTTGGATGTAGTGGGTTCCGTAAACTGATCCTTCATGGTGCAGTTTTGGTTCTTACTGGTCTCTTCTCATAAAAAATGCTGTTGTACCTGAGTCAGCTGCCAGATCACCTTGTAACGTCACTCTGTATTGATTGGTCAACTGCATGCACATATCTGTGAGGCTTGTGTGATCTTGAATTCTTTTTACATGATTTTCTATCTTTGGTCACTTAATTTTTTACAAACTTGTTGACTAATATAGTATCTGTTTTTTCCAGAGTTGTAGCAAAATCTTAGCAGCATTTCTGTTTTTTCAGCCTAGGTGCTGTGTCTAAGCCTTAAAGGGGTCATATTTTGCTAAACCCAATTTTGTTAGTCTTTGGTACATTTATTTGTGTATTTGGGGACCCTAACAGTTCATAAAATTTGAATTTGAACCCTCCAGGTGCTCCAAAGCCGTCTTTATATTCATTTCGGCAAAAATCAAGTCAATTTCTACAACCTGTTTCAATTCCCTCTCAATTTGTTACGTTTTATGAATAGTTATATCATTACATTTGCACATATAAGGTCAAGACTTCCGACAAACATTTCTCCGAGTACGCCATATTTGTTTGTCAGCAGCAGCGGTTGTAGTCCATACTGAAAATACACTATATTGCCAAAAGTATTGGCTCACCCATCCAAATAATCAGAATCAGGTGTTCCAATCACTTCCATGGCCATAGGTGTATAAAATCAAGCACCTAAGCATGCAGACTGCTTTTACAAACATTTGTGAAGGAATGGGTCGCTCTCAGGAGCTCAGTGAATTCCAGCATGGAACTGTGATAGGATGCCACCTGTGCAATAAATCCAGTCGTGAAATTTCCTCGCTCCTAAATATTCCACAGTCAACTGTCAGCTGTATTATAAGAAAGTGGAAGTGTTTGGGAACGACAGCAATTCAGCCACGAAGTGGTAGGCCACGTAAACTGATGGAGCGGGGTCAGCGAATGCTGAGACGCATAGTGTGAAGAGGTGGCCAACTTTCTGCAGAGTCAGTCGCTACAGACCTCCAAACTTCATGTGGTCTTCAGATTAGCTCCAGAACAGTGCACAGAGAGCTTCATGGAATGGGTTTCCATGGCCGAGCAGCTGCATCCAAGCCATACATCACCAAGTGCAATGCAAAGCTCCAGATGCAGTGGTGTGAAGCACGCCGCCACTGGACTCTGGAGCAGTGGAGGCGCCTTCTCTGGAGTGACCAATCGCGCTTCTCCATCTGGCAATCTGATGGACGGGTCTGGGTTTGGCGGTTGCCAGGAGAACGATACTTGTTAGACCGCATTGTGCCAAGTGTAAAGTTTGGTGGAGGGGGGATTATGGTGTGGGGTTGTTTTTCAGAAGCTGGGCTGGGCCCCTTAGTTCCAGTGAAAGGAACTGTGAATGCTTCAGCATACCAAGACATTTTGGACAATTCCATGCTCCCAACTTTGTGGGAACAGTTTGGAGCTGGCCCCTTCCTCTTCCAACATGACTGTGCACCAGTGCACAAAGCAAGGTCCATAAAGACATGAATGACAGAGTCTGGTGTGGATGAACTTGACTGGCCTGCACAGATTCCTGACCTCAACCCCATAGAACACCTTTGGGATGAATTAGAGCGGAGACTGAGAGCCAGGCCTTCTCGTCCAACATCAGTGTGTGACCTCACAAATGCGCTTCTGGAAGAATGGTCAAAAATTCCCATGAACACACTCCTAAACCTTGTGGACAGCCTTCCCAGAAGAGTTGAAGCTGTTATAGCTGCAAAGGGTGGACCGATGTCATATTGAACCCCATAGACTAGGAATGGGATGCCACTTACATTCATATGCGAGTCAAGGCAGGTGAGCAAATACTTTTGGCAATATAGTGTATGTCCAAACTTCGACTCGATTACCTAAAATGTTCAGTTGTTGGTTGTACTAATGAACTCAAGTGGCTGAACGGGACAGAGCAGCACGGTCAACAACCTGGAAGGGGGTGGGGTCATGTGCATTTAAAGGGCCAGTGCTCAAAACGACCTTTCTTGTGTCATTACTCAAAGTTAGGGTTGAAGATATGCCTGTAGAGTTTAATTAATGAACACTTCAGACCCAAGCATAGCATTTACAGTTTATGTAGACCACAGGGAAATGTTTTAAAATGCATAGTTCCATTTAAAAAAAAAAGCAAAATATCACTCCTTTAACTTACAGTAGTAGTGAAAAAGCTGATCAATTACTAAATCATTGAACCTCAAACAAAAGAGCATTAATTTTAATAATCATTTAAATATAAAGTATTTTTATCACTGTTATGCCAAGCACTGTGAAGAGTAAATCATGTGCCTCTGGTGAGAGATGGAGTTGAGGTGTTGTGTCTTCACAGTGTTATACTCAGCGTTTCCTGGAGGTGTCTTTCTGTCAGATGGGCTGTTGTTTCCAGGCTTTAGTGTTGTTGCTGTTGAAGAGTTATGAGATGACAACTGAGGTTGCTGGTGGGTGCATTTGGAGACACCCACACTGTCCTATCACTTTGCCCAGGTCATAGTGATTGCTCAGTTAAAATAATGCTGTATATTTTCAAACCATGTGATTTCTGGATGTAGTTTTTAGAAAATATAGGCTACTTATGTCATGAAATTGGGTCTGGTTAGGGATAGGTACTGAACCCCTCTAAAAAAGAAGCTCTGGGGCCAAAAATTGCAAAAGTTTTTTCACCAACTCCATTTTTGACAAAGACGTTTGTCTGTGATGCAGGTTTTGTGATTTTCAGTTCAAGTTTGGGGTCTGTAACGCTATATTCAGACAGCAGGTCTTAATGCATAATTCACATTTTTTGGTGAAATCCAATTTTTTTGTGTGCTCATTCATATTTCACATTAAATGCGATTTCTATACATTTTGAGTATGAACTGAATGTGACTCTGAAGTAGGGATATCATGATACCAAAAATTTTGTAGTCGATACCAATACCACTAAAATTACATGATTCTCAATACCAAAGTCGATGCCACAAAAAAACAAAAAAGAATCATAAGAACCCATAAACTCAAACAAGAATTACTTTAAGTATTTTCATATAAATAAATACAGCTATTGCCTCAAACTCTCTCATCTGTCTGCACTGTCAGTCACTGTTTGCTGCTTTGAATGCACAGACGGGATTGGCTGAGTGGAATCAGGTGGGATGGCTCTACATGCATGCAATTGGTCTGTGCGTTTCCTCATCTACTCTACCTTAAGCTGCGCCGGTTAAAATAGATGTGCTCCACCACCAGCTGTAGGACTGGGTCCATATGGAACGACTTCTGGGTCTGGACCTGCCTGTTAGTGACCGCTGATATAGTTTCTTGTTGTCAACATTTCGTATTGGCGGTGGCCCGAACAGGCCAGGCTGTAAAAACTGCGTCAGGCCATCGGACCAGTGCCAACGTGGAGCCCTGATGATATCGCATGTCAAATGTTTAATGCTGAATAATGGAACTCACCTTGAATTCTTTTAACAGATCTGGGTGCCTGTCACTAAGGTGCTTTACTAGGTTCATGGTATCCCCCCCCTTTGTTTGAATTCTGCGGTGGCAGAGTTTACACAGTGGTTTATTTGTGTCAATAACCATGATGTGTTCGTCCGTCTGAAATGTGAAATACTTCCACACATGACTTATGGCCCCACTTTTTGTCCATTAGACGAGGTGGAGCATTTGCATCATAATATGGAATGGTATTGTGAGTATCGGTTCTCATGATATCGCTACCCTGAAGTGACCCGCATGTGCAAATGAGGTTCTGACATAGTACGTGACCATGCAGGTATGCACTGTATTTATGGAAGTAAATATCAAGGCATCTCACCTTGGCATATATGGCACTGATAAAGTTTCTTGCTCCTCCTCCTGGGACGCATAATTGTGACATTTGTCGCATTTCAATGACATAGAGGTCAGATAAATGCGACCTGGCTTTTCAGACTGAAGTAGCATTGCAAAATATTAGATACATTTTGGATTTAGGAACACATATGAAAGCGGGCTGAATTTGAAATAATCGGACTTGTGCTGTTCAAACTGTCTTTAACAGATCAAATACAGGTCACACATCAGCCCAGAAATTGGATTTGAGCCACATTTACCTGCAGTCCTGAACATAGCCTTAGTGGTGGGTCAGCTCTCTGTCACACACTGCAGCACCGAGGAGCGCAAACACAGACATCTTAGTGATGGCAGCTGGTGTCCACCAGACAACTAAATAGGAAAGTGGACACTTCACTCACAAATGAGTGAAGGGCCCAAGAGGCGAAGATATGATAGTAGTTAGTTCAAAACAGTGCTTTGGCATTTTTCTTACAGAAGATCATTCATTATACATTTATTATATAAGCCAAAGCTACAAATGAGAAAATAAAACATATAATTCTGCTCACAATTTAAATTAACACTAACCCTAACCTATGCATAAGAGTAGTGGTATTGATAAAATGTTAATCAATACCCACCCCTAGATCTGGGACTGTTTTGTATAGCTTTAACTACAACGAAGTGATGCATTTTTATGAGATAGGATTTTACTGAACGCCAGCCAGTGTAGCAGTGAATGTAAAACAAATAGCATTTCAACTAGTGCAGAGTTTTTGACTTCACAGACTGAAACTGTGCCAGCTGTTCCTAACTGACTCTCTTGCTCATGCATATTACACAGAACACTCCAGGACACTATGTAGCCTTATTTATTTATTTATTTATTTTTGCTTCCCATCCAGAGATGACGATTGAGTTGAAGTGGCAGTATATTCAATATTCAGTCCATCCATGTAGAAGTGCTAGTGATGTGGAGATTGTTGTTACATCTATGTATCATGGTTAATCTGGCCATAAAAATTTACATCCTGATGAATAGTATGTATTTTACACATAGGTAAAATATTTCACCATAATGGAGAGAATATGAATTATATTCTTTAAATAATGAATATTCTGTAACATCCTGACCCCTGATTTGCACCTCTGGGAAGCCCTTGTATCTTTTGCAGCACTTTATGGACATAAACTAAATTATTATGCTCCTTTTGCCATGTTGCTTTGTTCTGTCTTGTATTTATCCATGTTCCAAATTGTTCATTACCTTGAAACCAGAGTGATGTTCATGTAATATCATCCCGTGCTAGAACATATAACATATGAATCAAATTATGCTCTGCTCTCAGTTATAAGGAAAATATTGGTTTATAAAGAAATTGGCATCTTCCTTTCTCTTCTGAATAAATCACCACTCACCACATTAGTACCTGGGTGGGCAGCGGATGAATGACTCGGACTTTGATGTGGGCTCAGATGGCATTAAAGCTGAACTGTGCATCACTAAAAAGTACTCTATACCTGCTAATCCTATGCTGGATTGTATGGTTGATTTCCATCCAAGACACATTTTGGAGAGTCATGGTAATAGATGGGATACTGGGCCGGTGGCCAGTCTGTTATAGGAGAAACTCACTGACAAACTGTCACAGTAATAGCCTTTTTAAGACAAACCCTGGTTTATTTTTTCAATTCCTTTGGCTTGGTGTGAAAGGTGTGGATCAAACTGCCACACAGCCTCATGTGAGGTGGAGTGGTTGCATTACTTAACCTGTATCAGGGATAGTTGACCTACATTTGCGATGTGATGTACATTTGCAGCAAAACCACAGGCAATTAGTCTTTACATGTATATCATATAGGCTACTTGATACTTAATACTTGATCGTTTTTTAACCTTGCATATTTTGTCTGTTAGTGTGTCTGTATGATTATGTATCTGATGGCATCATGAGGGAAAAGACTCAGTGACTTTGGCTCTTAAATACAGGTTTGAATGAAAGGTGGATTTACTGTGAGGTGAGAGCCAATCACTGAGCTGCTGCTCAGATAACATCTGGTGTGACCAGATACGGATTTTAAAGGAGGCAAATCAACTCTAGGCAGAATCGAGGGCTTATCAGTACATCCCTCCCTTTTGCTGTTGCTTAATTAAATGAGCTGAGGAGGACAATAATCTCTTCTCAGATAAGCTTTGTGTCCCTATGGATTGCTTGCACAGAAATCCTGCAGTTGTGAATACAATTCCTTTTTGACTGTTCTCTGTGAACAATAGATAAAGTTAGATTTTTGCACATCTACAAATTGCTGGAAAAGTTGAATCATTCTCTAAATATAATAAGAACTGAAATGCAACATAAATGCATTATATATAGAAAATTAGGTTTTGATGCCTGCCAAACATAGAAAAAGAGCAGGCAAAGAGGCAAACTAGAAAAGGTTTCTTAACATAAAAGTAACACTGTTGTGTAAGATTCCATAACAAGCAGGTAAACTGGTAACAGGTCATGGTTAGAGCTTGTGGATGTGAACCCAAATGGAGGAAACAGAGCAGTACCGCTGGAAATCACATGGGCAGTGTTGAGATTTGAAGAGAATAATTTCCAGAAACATACGTGAAGTGAGCACAAATGAGCCTTGAGTCATAGCTCAACATTTTGCAAGAGAATTGTCAGACACCTCAAAAAATATTTCTCTCATAAACTTTCTGTTGTAAAGAATTATGGTCTTCTGGGGAGTATGGGGAAATCTCAGTGCAAAAAAACAGGTCAAAATGGAAAACACTGTTGATTTATTTGAAAAACTGTCATGAAATCATCCATGATGAATACAGCCACATGGGTTCAAGAACAGGGAGGGGTAACATTAGTATTTCAGTAATAGTTATTTTCTCAACAATACTGCTATCCGATTAGGGTAATAGGTTACAGTAGAAACAGAATCATTTGATTTACTTTCTCTATGTATTAATTTATAATTATAGACTGATTTTGTTATATATTGATGTGAAGAACATATCATCTCTCAAATATAGCAATAATTATTTACTGAGAAGACTTAAGTATGATACTGATCATAGGATGCCAACAGTATTTTGACAGTTTTGTATTTTGCCTGTAGCTTCCACATTTTTAAATCCACGTGCTCTGACCTCTGGTACTATGAATGACAGATCAGATGATGTTTTGACCATTTCAGATTAAACAACAATAACAACAAACAATCAGCAGGGTAGTCACTTACAATAACTAGAAGCACTCGGAGAGCGCAGACCTCCGCCAAGGCTGATCAGTGGCCCCCCCTGTGGGCCCCCCCCACGCCAAGGAGGTTATGTTTTTGCCAGGGTTTGTTTTTGTTTTGTCTGTCTGTCTGTTTGTCTGTCCGTTAGTGTGCAACATAACTCAAAAAGTTATGGACAGATTTTGATGAAATTTTCAGGGTTTGTTGGAAATGGGCCCCCCCGTGGGCCCCCCCACCCCCGATCACCACCAAAATTTAATCATTTCTTCCTTATCCCATTTCCAACAAACCCTGAAAATTTCATCAAAATCTGTCCATAACTTTTTAAGTTATGTTGCACACTAACGGACAGACAAACAGACAGACAAACAAACAAACAAACAAACCCTGGCAAAAACATAACCTCCTTGGCGGAGGTAATTAACGTGTGTTTGTTTTTGGGCTCCAGGCTGCTAGCGTACTGGTACATAACATGCACAGGGCAACAACAGATGAACTGCAAGCTAAACATTAAACTATTCATTTCATGCCTATAAGTGATTGGACTGTGTTGTGACAGATCACTTTTGTTTCCACCAGAATATGTAATAGATTTCTTGTGCTTGTGTCCATGATTAAAGCGACCACTTTTATTTTTAGTTCTGGTGAACACTGGCCACTGCCACCAGGACATCTGTATGTGAGATGGAGACCCAGTACACATCTGGATTGAAAGTCACAAAAAGACATCTCAGACAAATGTCTCTATCAGAACTGGAGTTTTTTTGGTGAGAAAAACTAGCTAGACAATGTTTATGCAGTTTTTAATTTTTTGGCCCTGGGGCTCATTTAATACTGGGTTTTGTATCCATCTCTACTCAAGAGTACTTTGGAAAAACTGCTGCTGTAGTTCGCAGCTGTATCCAGAAATGCAATCTAAAACTTAAACGGCATATCATTTCTCTGCAGAGTTCTCTGGGCCTGAGCTCATCTCAGATGGACAAAGAGATGGAATAAACATGTGCTGTTGTCACACAAGTCCAACTTATGTTCAGAAACATCATCCGGACTGTAAACAGAACTGGGTGCAATAGCAGCATCTATGATGGTCCGGGGTGTGCATTAGTCCAGATCACTGATTTGACTATGTGTGATGGTAACATTGATGTGAAAACTGAAATTGGCCAGTTGCTAACAATGCCAAGCCTAATTTTGCACAAGTTCCAACAGAAAAATTTTGGTTTGGTATGTTTTTGGTACAAGGGTCTTCGGTTCGATACATTTTGGGTACGTTGTCGGTACAGTGAAGGAGATTAATGGGGGGGGGGGGGGGTAGCAGGGGATTGCTCTGTAACTACCTGTGGGACACAGGACATTTCTACAAAATATTGTTCAGTCATTTGTGCATTAACATGCACCCCGCATTATGTATTTTTGAATGTTCAGTGTTCGTTTATGGCAAACACTATAATTTACTGAGTGTTTTTGAACACCTCACAGTATTCCCTGAGGTGCTGTGAACGTCACCTCACAGTAACACCACAGCAGAGGCATGGTGAAGGAGAAGAGGAATAGGTGCACTGGATTTTGCTAACTTGAGTTAAAAAATAAAAACCTTTTTGTTTTAAAGGAACCCGTGGACTCTTTTGTGCCACAAAACTGCAACATATCGAAAACTGAAAATGAAGCTTAACATGCTTTGAATGTACCCAAAGTTAGAACTGAATTGTGGAAGCGAGCTTTTAGCTTTGCCACCCCCTCTGCTTGGAACACACGTCAAGTGGAGCTGAAAATGCCAGAACTCATGTCATTTCAAGCGTTTTGCTCCGTCTTATGGACAAGACAGTGAGAGTCAATCGGACAATTCCTGCATTTTTAATTTGCTGTGACCGCAACTACATTTTTGCACTGTATCAACTGCACTTTAAAAAACTGTCTAACTTTTCTGTTATTGCAGTGTTATTACTGTTTGTTTTAATTTATCGTTACTACCTGTCTGTAAAACCTGTCTTCTTTCATGGTGTGTGCTGCTGACCTCTTGGCCAGGTCACCCTTGTAAAAGAGATCTCGATCTTAATGGGAATTTATCTGGTTAAATAAAGGTCTAATAAAAAAAAAAAAAAAAAAGCTTTGAAAGTCCAACTCGGCTTTTGTGCCTCTGTTATACTTTCTATTGTCATGTTTTTTTTTTTTTTTTTATAGCAGCGCTGAGAATTTGCCTCTGCTGAATGTATATAGAGGAAATCCTGTACATGGTTTCTGCTTGGGGCCACCCTGCTTCCTGAGTGTTTACGTTCTTCACATCGGCTACATGTATTAATTTGGTAGACCTCTGTATTGTATCGAAGGCCCCGAACCAAAAGGGATCGACACAAATGAATGCACTGTTACACCCCTAGTGTGTATGTAGGACTGTCCTACCTGTACTCCACATCTGTCTCCTACTGAAAATGTGTGGAGCATCTTGAAGATGATTATCAGACAAGAGCCAATATGGACTAATGAGCAATTCCACTTGTAAAATTGCAACACTCTAGTACCATTAGTTCCTAAAATAATTACATTGTAATAAAAACAGAATGTAAGGTAACACTGTGGTAAAATGATATCTGTCCCAACCTTTTTGAGTGTGTTGAAGGCCTCAAAATCTAAATTTGGTTTTGTTTGAAAAATACTATTAAACTGATCATTATAAACCCTGAAAATGTGTTTCTTGGTAATTTTTATAAAGGTACAAACTAATTAAGAAATTACAGGTTTAACATTTTATTATATTTTAGAACATGTCTCAACCTTTTTGGAAATGCAGGTTGTAATATATTTAAGTGTGTTTAACTTGTACAGTCTAAGAAAAATAAGATCCCTGTTTGATGGACAGTTAAGGGCTGCCACATCCGTGTAAGTTCACCACATAGTGCTTATCTTCTGTTGGTATTTGTTATGCCTTCTCCACTGGTTTTTACCTGAATGCTGATAGAACAGAACAGTTCAGAGTCAAATAAATGAAGACACACCTTCGTAATTGCAGGTCAAACCACATTCTGTGAATGCGCACGCACCCCTTAATCACTGGAGTGCGATAACTGACACAAATTAGTTTAGATGCATTTTTGAGGTGGAACACATCCTGTCTCTGCCTGCAGGTAAGTGATTGGAGTCAAGTGGTGTCTGTGTGGATAATGATGGGCTCACACACACCAACATACTGATGGAAGATTTAATGGGGGTGTTCTATGTTTAGCTCTCTGCTTTTGGGTGCAATTGCATTCCGGTTTGTGGGTATATGTGTGGAGGTCTAAACCATTAAAATTCCAATCATTGAAAACTTCTTTATATGCTTATTTTAACAGCCACATTTGTTGAGGGAGCATGAAGTGATCATGTCTTCTGAACCAGCGTATGTGTGACTGTACACTGTCTATGCCATAGTCCTGTATGCTCTTGGTAATGTTGGGCAGCAACTTACAAAAGCCCCTTTGTGTAGGCGACTGTGACTGAGCTGGCCTCCAAACGTTTGGATAGTCGAGGCAGGCGTGTGTGTGGATGAGTGGGAGGTGGCAGTGTATGAGGCACACAGTGTAAAGGGGTACAGGTTGTGGTAATGAATGAGCGCCAGTGTGAGCGGCTGGACCTCAAGCTACCAAACAGTCACCAAAATGGTCTCCGCTGTCGCCACACATCTTCTTCTCCTCCTCATCACCGGTGAGTTCTGTCAAGACTCCTCATATGGAGATTCAGATTTTGTTAATGAGCATTTTTCTCCTTACTCTCAAGAGATGGATGAAATCTTCCCATGGGTTACATGACTAACTTGGCCCATAAGAACTCTTCCATTACTGTTCTGTCCTTATAATTATCCGACTGAAAAAATAAGTAAATCTTCAAGTCTAGTCAGTCTTTTCCTGTGGAAAACCTCAATCAAACAGTAACTTTGGTATTTACGGTTCTTGAACTTTTCATATGTTTTGTTTATAGTCATATTTGGGATTTCATCGGTATCTATTTAAATGCAGCTTAAATAGTTCATTACTTAAGCTTAACCAGTTCAGTAGCATTTGTTTTAAGAGTGTATTCATAGGAGCATTTGCATTTCCAGAGACAAGCGTATACTAATGCCTTTTGTAGTTGTAAACCTCTGAAGTTTGGCCCTCTCAGATGCATTTCATCACTAGTTTGTGTATACAAAACCTCATGAACATCTGATTTTTCACTGGATTGATCCAACGATAATAATTTGCCACTTGTATTCATATAATTGTTGCCGAAATAAAAATTCAAGTCACTTTTTTTTAACTGAAAATTGCCCATTAAAAAAAAAAAAAAAAACTTGTATATATATTTTTATTTTATTGTCTTAATATAACACTTCAGCACTTGGATATTATTTGGTCCTGCATAAAAAAATGACTACTGCAGAGATCCTAAATATAGCTTCAGAGCTGAAAACCCCTCTTTATGACTATGCTACTGTATCTCCCTTGAAGCTTTTTATAGGACAGAGTTCATGTTCACTGCAGATATCTAAAAACAATAATACAGATGTTATTTTGCTGTAGTATTTTGTTTTGCGTCTCACTGGCTGTAATATTAATGTAATACCTTGAAGAACAAGCACAGATCTTCACCTAGTCCAGTGAAAAATAAAAATAACTGGTGAAGACATGCATACTAATAATAAAATGTGCTCCAGCCAGTAATTCTTCAAAAAATATTTTATGTAGACCCTTGCAGGCTCCCATGAACCCAAAAGATTTGACATGATTTTTCTTTCCAAGAGAGTCCATGACATCACCCCAGAGAGTCAAGGTGAGTTGGCATGGAATGAGCCAGTAAAAAACTGTGTGTGACTGAAGGACGCTGTCTAACAATGCACCTTATGTATACAGAAGATGATTTAAGTCTGAGGCTCACTCTTGAAACAAGAACCCATTAGCTGTAGTGTTTTACGGTCAGGCAGACAGAAACCTCTCCTCTTTTCTCTGCAGCAGGATTCAATATTTGCTCAGTTCACTGGCCAGCTTGGATTTCTTATATGTGTGTGACATAAGTAGGATTTGGGTTTCAGTCTTCCCAAAGGGGCATATGGGTTCAGCGTCTTTTTCTTCTGAGTTGGGTCTTTGTGAACGAGCCTCCCAGTTCCCACAAAACCTTTATTCCTATTGGACAATTTCTCCCCGGGGTCACAGGTCACTGGTGTCTAGGCAACACACCAGTAGCAGCGAGGGTTTCTTTGGGGTTCAGAGCTGTTGACATGGAGATGAATTAAGATCACATTGTTTTACCCCATTCCTTCACCACGCTTTTACATGTTCTCTTTTATTTCTTCTGTTAATTATTGCAGGTAATTCTTCAATCCAGACCTTCAGCAGGTTTGGAATAACTCACCTTCAGTGTTTCTGTCTCTCCTGTCTTTATACAGTAAACCTGATTCCCACCACTCCCATAGTGGAGGAGCGACCCTTCCAGATCGCAGATGGAGGTGCTGGGGCGGTGCAGGGGAAGAGCAGAAAGCGGGTGTTCCCAGTGCCTCACACCCAGGAGCCCAACCCCATATCTGAGGCTTATGGATACTGCAACACTCCCAACCGCACAGAACAGGCCTGGGAGGGTGAGACCGGCACTATTACACATGAAATCTATCTCATCTAATCAAAGAATTAGAGCTGCACAATTAACCCTGTCACAGTCACAATGTCAGCTTGCACAGTTATACAGTCAAAAAAGAATGAACTTTACTTGTCCAGTGTGTCTGTGGTGATATTCTGAATTCAGTGACATCAGGCATAGAGGTTTACAGTTCAGTGTCTGTATTTCTTTTAATTCCTGTTCAAGTTTGCATGCTTGAGACTTTACAAAATGATCAGCAATGTGTGCAGTTTCCTAAATATAAATAGAATTTGCAATACTGAATCGGTTTATGTTATACACACACCAATAATCTGATCATTATCCGATTTCTGGAGTTGTCAGAGTATTTAAGTGACCATTTAAACAGGTAATGGCAGTTAACTGATTATGAGAAATCAGAGTAACACACCTGGATTTCTCTTCAATACTCCAATGTCTTTCCGCATGTACACAGGTTAATCCAGTGTTTCTCAACCTTGGGGTCGGGACCCCACGTGGGGTCATCTGGAATTCAAATGGGGTCACCTGAAATTTCTAGTAATTGATAAAAATAAAATAAAAACGTACTAATAAAAATATATGGTGAGTTGATAGAGACAATCACAATGCATAAAGACATGACAAACTGTGAAGCTGAAGCTGAAGCTGAAGCACTGTGGTACTGTTTATCTTTGAAATGTTCATTGTGGTCGGTTTCAGATGCTGCAGCTCTTTCATAATTCATAGTTTGAGTTATTGTTTGTTCAGTATTAATTGTCAGCTTTGTAAATACAAGCTGGACTGATTGTACATGTCCAGACCAAGGAAAATAAAATTCTCACTTTGTGCAGTAATCTACACCTGGCTTTTCTGCCTCCGTCCATAATAATATACATTATATAGACTAAGTGTCATCCAAAATTAATGTTTATTTGCAACATAGAATAGCAGACTACTACATGATCAAAAACAAATTAATTTTTCTCAAAAAAAAAAAAAAATGTATCCATTTTGAATGTCTGGGCTCACCAGAAATTTGTGATGTTAAAATGGAGTCACAAGCCAAAAAAGGTTGGGAACCACTGGGTTAATCTGATTTATTTTGTTCTTTTACATCTGCGTATGTGTAAATGCAAATAAAGTCGTAGAGAACAGAAGTTACGTAGTCAGCTGTGAGTGGAAGACAACAGATAGTTTGAGTCTACCATCACCACATACTCCAAAAGATATCTGAAAATGGCCTGCAGCTCTTAAACCAGGTTTTTTTGATTACCGCATTTCTTCAATGCATGTAAATGTGTTAGATCTGATTATTACAATTATCCGATTACTCCCAGTTATCAGACTTTTATGGTCATGTAAACAATCTCAGTATCAACAGTAATCACAGTATTTTCCACTAAGTTTAAGTCTCTGGTTGCAAGGCAAGCTTACATTGGGTGGTGCAACTTCACGCTAGACTTTTTCTGGTCAATTTGGCTGTTACTGTTGAAGAATTTAGAGTAAAAAGCAGCAACTGGAGAGATGTTTGAAATAATTGTATAATAATTTTCACTTGGGTGGCAGTCCTTAAATGTGTCCTAAAATGTCTTGATGTTAGCTTATTGGCAGCTAGCTTAATTAGAATAAAATATTAGACTAAATTAACTTTTTTCCAACACAGTATGCTTGTATCTATTAGTGTTTGGACACATTTATTAATCATACAAAAAGGCCCACCTCTTCAAGCAGGGTCTGATATGACAGAACAATCACCATTCTAGTTAAGCAAACTGGATTTTGGGGGTTACATGTGCTTCGACAGTATACAGACAGCGTAGTGTGAATGTACCATCATTTATGGAGATATGTTTATTTAATTCAAATCAAAAAAGACTGGCTTATTTAAGCAACAATAACTCCATGGTGGCTGTTGGACATTTTGTCACTGCAGCTGCTGTTTACTTTGTGAGTTTATCTTCAAAGTCTGTAGATGTCAGGTTACAAAAAAAAAAAACAACAGTTCGCTCTCTTGTTTTGACTGTGATTAGCATTTTTAGATTTTTTGTGTCCCGCACAACCTGGTTTAGAATAAAGCCAGAAGGTCCAACCCATGGAGTACGTGATGCTAAGCTTTATTACAGATGAGTGTCATTTCAACAAGAGTTAATTCAGAACCGATCTGACACCAGTACTAGCCACTGAACTCAGGTTATTCTCTCCAATTTGACTGTAGCAGGGGTCACTACTTCAGACTGTTAGAGCACATAGATCTGTTTCCCTGCTGCTAGATTCAGCCAGTTTGATGGGCAGGGAGTGAATAAATACTTAAAATAGCAATAATAATCAAATTTAGTGTGCCAGGCCTCATGGGATATGTTAATTGTGTGGAAGTCATTTCCACTTGATTGCATCATTCATAAAGCTGCAGTACTGCTCGTTCTGTACAGCACAGTGGAACGGAGAGACTGTGTTTTTTTCCCTTAACATTAAAAGTCAGCACACCCTGAGGCCACCATGCAAATATCCCTAACTGCCTGAGACAAGTCATAACAGCGAGGGTTAATTAAACTTTACTCACTTTATCACTGGATGGCACATCGGTGTCCAAAGGAAAGACGTCTATTCCCTCTTTTATATTTAGATTAGCTATTTGAAAATCAATCACAAAGCCATAGGTTTTTATTTAGGCTTTATTTTCCCTGGAACATCGTCATTTTCAGTGTTTTGTTTCCTCATACCTCCTTAATTTACCATTAAACTCACATTGATGTTTGTAAAGTTCTGTTGCTTAGTGTCACACAGATGAAGTTGCAAACAACATTCATTGTTGCCAGATGTTCACAGTGACATTGTTTGCTTTCTCATGAGATTAAATGCCTTTTCCTCTCTTATAGACAAAGTAATTTAAAAATAACTGCCAGTTTATTCTGAAAGTTTTTCACTGTTCTCTCCCTTTTCGTGGTTTCTCTCACTAGTCAATATGTTAGACACAGTTAAGCTGTTAATATGGAATACAGTCTTTTATTTACATGATGATAATGTTAATGATGCTGATAAGGCTCTCTTCTGACAGGTCACAGTCCTGCCGACTACAAGCTCCTGTCTGTCCAGGTGATGATTCGCCATGGAGACCGCTACCCCCTCTACTCCATCCCCAAGACCAAACGACCAGCAATCGACTGCACATTATCCACTAGCAGGTAATCACATGTTTCACACAAAAACATAACACAGGTACAGCATGAAGCATTTTATACATCAGGTTGTCACAGTAAAAATGAAAAACTGGTGCTTAATGATGAGAAAACATGCAAAGGTGCACTGACGGAAGTATTAATGTATGCACCATCATGAATCATACTGCAAATTCATGAATGGTTCATGATTCTGTCCCTCACTTTATGGTGAAATTCAGTGCAGTCACCTTACCATAATTAGCACACATGTAGAGTACTGCATGCTGTACTTGAATTCTCTTTGTTCATTGTATTTTGTCCCACTGTGCTTGTGAGGTAATGTTATAAAGACATCAATCAAAGGAACTCAATAGCTTACCTACAGGTATTCTTACACTTTTCATTCATTCCTCCAGCCTCACGATAAAGGATTTAAACACAGTTTTAATTAAACCAAGTCAGAGTGAAGGGTCCAAATGTCACCAGGATTCAAGCTGGCAGTAGCTCTCAGCTGTGAGCCCCGTACCACGTCTATCTAATGCCTAACATGCAGACCTGATTGAAAGTGTGAGGAGAGACAGCAACCTCCGATAACCACCGACAAAACCTGCAGGTGTAAAAGCAGCTAGTTGTAAAATGATTATGGTGTATTTGAAAAGGAAATTCATTCATTCAGCCTTTACATTAACTGAGATTTGAAATGTCTGTGGATATCGTTTTTGAGTGATATTTCTGAGGCTTACAGAAAGCAGTAGTTTGTAATACATGTGAAATAAATTCAGAATCTGCTCAATGTATTTTTTTCCCCTCCCACAATCCCTTTGGTTTCCCTAAGCTGTTACATCCGTCCGCAGTGGCGGGTGGGTTTGGTTTAATACGTCTGTTCTGCTCTGCTTGGGTGCAGTTGGATACACACTCTTAACACAAACATATTTGTATGTGTGGTTTGTGGAGGCAGAGTCGATGGTGTTATCTCGCTTAATTTGAGCTACATGCTCACTGAGTAACTCTGCTAAGTCAGAACTATCGCAGCTGCAGAAATCCCTGTAGTAAAGCTCACCCCTCCTAAATTCATTATTGTTTATTCTCCTGTTTTTATGTCTTTATAATGTGTTGGCCCAGGAAGCGCTATTGCTTTTTCAAACAGGCCAGAAGAGCTGCTGATATAAACTTTATCTCAGTTTCATAGGAAGTGTAGCAGCACTTTCACAACCACTTTGAGTCTGTGTGCATTATCTTAGATTTATACAAACGCTGAATGTGAATACACATATGCTATCATAAACATTTTGTTACTAAATACAGAACATGAAGTTTGCTGAACTAGGTGTGATGGGTGCATCCACATCCTTACTTGAGTTATTTTGAGCATAAGGTCAATAAAAAACCCCTTTTTTGGCTCATGTACCTGAGTTCACATTTAGCCAGTGATTTAATTTTGTCTTTCACTGCAGCTTTGCACACTGGGTAGTGTGGTCAACCGGTAGTCTTTGGAGCTGGCCCAGTGAACAGACGGCTGCATTTGAGAATGTCTAGTGCTTTTGATTCATAACATACATTTGAGGATTTCATGTATTATAGACACCCTTGAGCTTTTGAACTCTGGCTGAAAGTAGGTCATTTTGCACACAAGGTTCTTATGAAATGCATTTTTTCTGAATTGGAAAGCAGTCAGAAATCAGGCTCTTGTTTGGAGTCTGTTTGCTTCTGGGTTTAGAAATTGAACCCAGTCCAGTTAAAGCTGTGCCTAGGCCTCATGTACTGGAAACTTAGCTGGGACAGTTTAGTACTCTTATATGTATATTTAATATGTCAGAGACATGGTTAAAGCTTTGTAGTTTGCCTGGTAAGCTGATAAAACCATGCATTTTTTTCTCTCATGTTGAGTTTACAATTAACTCCACTTTCTACTTGAAATGAGGACCTGAGCTGTGAGACACATTTTGACCTGACTTGTCATTGAAGTGAAATTAGAATTGAATCCCCCATGGCCACAGTGTGGCATAAAATGGAGAAATTTAAGCATTGATATTCTTATGCTTTGTTTTCTTTCCTCACTCCAGCCACTCACACTGTGCACATTACATCACTTTGCAGTTTTGTTTCGCTACAAATTGTGTCCATGATTTCAGTGTTTCCATTAACAGTGACTATTTCCTTCTTTATTATGTGTCCACCACGGCTCCTCCCCTTACATCTCTGTCTGTTCAGACTGAGCCTGAGTGCTCTTGAGTGCAGAAAAAGAAAGCTTTGAAGCGCTGATGTTATTGAGAGCTACATCAGTCAGTTCAGCTACTTTCTTTATTATTTTGTGGTTTAAAGGAGCGTGATGTGCAGGGGGAATATTAAAAGCCTATTTGATAAATCTGCATATCCTGGTGGTTATAATAGAGGTAGTTGTGTTTTTGTGTTTTCTTAGAGCTGGGTGTAATTACAGGGATCTGAACTGAGCATATGCCCTGGCCTGGAGCTCAGTCCCGTGTGTGTGTGTGTGTGTTTGCATGTGTGTGTGCTGGCACCAGCTTGCCGACCCACTGTTTCCGTCTGTGGTTAACTGAGCTCTCTTCAGCAGGGAACAACTCCTCTCCCCTTTCCTCTTCTTTCACTAATACAGTCTTTTTATCTCTCCATGGATGCCTGTTATTCTGCACCAGTCATCCTGTTTTTTGCCTAATACTCTCCTCCACTCTCAACCAACTTAGTTATTTCCCTCAGTTGTCCTCCTCTCTAATCTCTTTCCCTGTCCTATCCACTGATAATAATTCCTGCTTAATGTAATTGACCTTTTGAAATCTTTGGTTAGTAACAATAAGCCTAATAGACAGCCAGGCTGGCTCTTTGTCTGATTCACTGACATCCAGCCTCCCACTGTTGCCAATTAAATCTAGATTGTCCAAAACTCCCCTCAGCATGCTGATCTTCTTATGACAGAGCAGGATGGAGAAGCGCCGGATTTCGACGTCCCTCTTATTTCGACAGTCTCATGTACCATGTGTGCGGATTTATATGGTAATTAATACTAATGTAATTCAGAGAGAGAAGAGTAAATGACGGGTGACAGTGGCTGCTGATGCAACGTGACAAGAAAATAAAAAATACATGTGGAGCAGTGTTTTCAGCAGTGCTTTTAAGCTAACTCCCTCTTTTCTTTTGATGAATATGAAACATATGCAGTTACACTCCTGCTTTATTGTTGACACTGATAATGATGTGTGGATGTTGATGTCAGATTATGTTTGGTCAGTTCCAACAATTGGAAACATGATTTAAGGCTTATAACAAAAGGTTATGTTTTTGTGGTACCTTCCTGAACCATTCCCCAATCACTATGGAAACTGTGTGTGCGTGCCTGTGTCCCCCCCCCCCCCCCACCACCACCTCTGCTTTAATCTGAGCCAGCTGAGCTGCAGCTCCCACAGATTTGTTATATTGAACTGTAATCTTCAATCATCACTAATCTATTAGATCGTGGCTGCTCCTCTTCCTGCCCTCATCCTTGTGTGCTATTGTGCGTGTGTGTTTTTGTGTGTATGCGTGCTAATGTGTATATACGGGTGTGTATCCCAAGGCAACAAACTCTTTCATCTTTTTATATCTCCATCTCCCATATTCCCACCCACACATATTGAATAGTGCTGTTGATCTGCAGTGTTGTGTAAGAGCGACACCTGGTGGAGGATGTAGAGAAGTGTTTAAATAGTCACAAAGCGTTGCATTTTCTGTGCTGCTGTCATTGCTATGACCATTAGTAATTCTAGCTCAATTGCTTTATTTTCTAAAGGTTAACTTTTTTATAACCTTTAAGTCATCATGAGCCTTTTTATTTTTTCTAATGATTAACTTCAAAATAAATACCCAAAAAATAAAAATACAGTGCATCCCAGTAGCAGTTCTTTCTAATTATTTTATCACACCACTAGTCCAACCAATGGAAAGTATTAAACTGTTTTTTAAAATTTACAATCATTGTTATTTAATTTTCTGCTTAGTAAAGTTTTATTCCACCAAATAAACTGATTTGGCAAAGTTAATGATAGTAAAAGATAGTGATCAATAAATCAGAAGATCTCTTGAAGCTTGACATATGTTTTAACTTGGCGTTTGATATATTTATTTATTTTAAATAAGAATGTGTGGTTTTTAAGCAAGCATATCTGCTTATGAAATGATATGTAAAATGATATAGAGTCAATTAATCAAGGTTTTACTTTTTATGTTTGAATCAGAAAATCAAGCTTTTAAAGAACAGATTTTTTTGCATCTTTTTTTTTGGTCACTCTGTGAAGCTGAAAAACAATTGATTAAATTCGCAAATCAACTGTATCACTGAAAAAAAGCTGATATTTAATGTTTGGGCCACATTGCTGAGCTGTAGCTTTAAAATATCACCAGAAGAGAAGAATTTAGATGTCATTCCATTCAACTCATTTTAAGAAATGTAACATGTCTTTAGCCAGGAGAATAAAAAACGTAGGGTCAAATACAGCAAAACAGGCACCATTTCTCATGTGACACTGTGTTATTATATTCACCATATAAAATATTGGAATCTGAATCAATTTAGAACAATTGCATAATGTATAATATCTCATAACTGCATGAATAGAAGTAGATTATTCGGCTTAGTCCACATCTGGCTTGTGGTCATCTGTGGAATCAATGTTATTATATCAAAGTGGATTTTAGTATCTAATGCTATATAATGCTCATAATACTGTGCAGTTATTTGATAATGGACACTCTGACACTGTAACCCTCTTTTTTTTTCATCCCTCAACAACCACAGGCAGCCTTCTCACCCTCTGCTTAATCCCTTCATCGGTCACATGGGTCAGGGGGGGCGTGGCCACTGGGAGTCACCTTTGAACAATGTTCCCCGTCTGCCCAACCACAGTGCCTGTGAAATCGGAGAACTCACACAGACAGGTAGGTATGAATGAAAACTCCCTTTCTTTGACCTAAAGAAAGGTTTCAAAGGTAAACAGAGATCATTTGTACTTTTTTATAGTCCAACAACTCTTGTTTTATGGATAATCGACATCAGATGTTGGTTTAAAACGCACCCGTTTCCAGTCACTGTATCATTGACCAAGCAGTTGTACAGTATATAGAGTATATAGTATACCAAGAAAAACAATGTACAGGGCAGTTCAGCATTACTATGTAAATCCCTGGTCATTGTTTGAGCTGATCACTTTATTACCTCCGCCAAGGAGGTTATGTTTTTGCCAGGGTTTGTTTGTCTGTCCGTTAGTGTGCAACATAACTCAAAAAGTTATGGACAGATTTTGATGAAATGTTCAGGGTTTGTTGGAAATGGGATATGGAAGAAATTATTAACTTTTGGGGGTGATCCGGAAGAAATCCTGGATTCTGGATCACTTTGAAATTTTCGTTAACATTGTGGTAAATGGGGCCAAAATTTTCGTTTCCCAATATCTCGCTTAATTATTGACCAAAACTCATGAAATTTAACTCAGGAATTGACAATGGGGTCCTCTATCACATTTCAAAGGCTGATCCGGATCTGATCCAGAAGGCGGATTTTATTTTAAAAAATAAATGTAGGATTTGTATCACCGATTATGTGGGGAATTTTTGCGCTTGGCGGAGGTCTGCGCTCTCCGAGTGCTTTTCTAGTTTCTTATAATTTGAGAATTGATTATGTAGAAACTAACAGAAATGTAATATTTTCATCATTATTTTGGTGTTTTCAACTGTCTGAGTTTTGACTGGTGCTCTATTAATGAAAATCATGTCATTACTCCCCTTATTCTTTTGTTTAATGGCACCTATTTGTCTTGAGGCACTTTTAACATGGCATTTTGACAGTCATCTTTTGGATGGAATGTCATGGAGTTAGTTTCAGAGCCAAACCCCACAGCTAAATGAGCCAAATGAAAATGGAGAGTCCCGGAAGATGGAGATGATTTGTCAGATTTTATATTTAATATATAATTCAGTAATAGGCTTTGTTGAAATCTGGGAAATGCCAGATGCTATATTACTTGAATAATGTACAGATTTTTTGCCCAGTGGTGCCTGAAAAAAAGGTCTCAGTTACAGCAGGTTTAATTTCAGGTTTATTTCAGTCATATGTGCCCTGTGCAGTTTTTGTTTATTAAGTATAAAAGCCATTACTAATGCTTTTTCTTTTACTTCTTGCATGGATTTGACTTACTGAGCTTTTGTGTTTTTAAAGTTAAGAAAAATTCATAAATTGTAAAACTGAGGTTAGTGCTTCTTCTGGAAACTTTTTACTCCACCAAATTTCAGAATACACTGTGCATGTTGTATGTGTGTTTCTCCAGTTCTTGCCTCATTATTTAACACCCTTGCAAGGGCTGCTTTCTGTTATTTCTTCAGTGGTGTTACAAAGGTGTACAGCCTACAGTTTTAGTAAAGGAACCTTTTTTACATTCTATTTTTTATAATTTTTTTTAACTATGTTACAGCTGCACCTTGGGCCATAGTATGTGCTGTATATATGGCAAAACTGACAGTAAAGCTATATTGTAATTGCTGTGTTGTCAAATAAAGCTTCTCATTCTTTCCTTTTTTAGGTGTTGTGCAGCACCTGCGCAATGGTCAGCTCCTCCGTGAAGCCTACAAGCGCCACGCCTTCCTACCTTCAGATTGGTCACCTCGGCAGGTGTGGGTAGAAACCACAGGTAAGAGCCGCACACTCCAGAGTGGGCTGGCCTTCCTCTATGGGCTCCTCCCGGACTTTGACTGGAAAAAGCTAACTGTGCGCCACCAGTGGAGCACGTTGTTCTGCAGCTCAGCCTGCGACTGCCCTGCCAGGAACAGATACCTGGAGGAGGAGCAGAGGAGGCAGTATCGGCTCCGAGTGGCTGATACAGAACTGGACCGGTCTTATGCTGAAATGGCACGCACTTTGGGCTTGCCTACTCGCCAGCTCCGAGCTGCAAACCCAATAGACTCCCTGCTGTGCCACCTGTGTCACAGCCTTCCTTTCCCATGTGTCCCCGCGGGAGAAAATGGCAGTGGTGGGTGTCTGACTATGGCGCAGTTTGCTGTGATTCGACAGCACCAGCTCGAGGACGAAGTAGATCGAAGAAAAGTTGGGCTGTATCATAAGTACGCCGTCTTGGCTATGTACCCATACCTCAACCGCACAGCCACCAAAATGGAACGTGTTGCTAAATCCAGTGAGGCTGGTCGGCAGCAGCGACAAGGGGCCGAGGAGGTGTTCACCCTCTCCTCAGCCCACGATGTCACCATGGCGCCGTTACTTAGCGCGCTGGGACTGGAGAACGCCAGGTTCCCACGTTTTGCAGCAAGAGTGGTCTTTGAACTGTGGAAAAGCCCCCCAGTGATGCAAGGGCAGGCCAAGAAGAGAGGTGGCAAAGGGGACAAGTCAAAGGAGAAGGGCGGGGAGGTATTCATCAGGGTGCTGTACAACGGGGAGGATGTGACATTTCACACCACCTTCTGTCGCTCACACAACCGACATGCCACCCAGCCGCTCTGCCCTCTGAAGAACTTCCTGTCTTTTGTCAGGAGAGACATGTTCAGTGTTGTCAATGCTACTTCCTACCAGGAGGCCTGCTACAGGCGCCCTGGGTGACTGATGGACAAGAGGGGGATCGGGCATTAACAGTTGGCAGATTGAATTGTTATCTTATAAGACGGTGCACTTTTCTTTTTAAAGATAGTCTTTAACGTTACTGAGTACAAACTGACCTATGAACACTAAGTAATCTGATCATCTGTTGATCATTTAATATCTCTGGTTTAGACAATTTTGTCAACTGTTTCTTTTGAATTTTAGAGTATTGTACTTTTTTCAATCATATTTGTAAGTAGTTCATGGGAAGTTGGATGGCACTTGACCACTTTATTCCTACATTCCATGATACCATGGAATATTAAAATGCCAGTATTCTTACCCGAAAAAAGGGAATACTGAAGCTTGAAATCATATGCTGGATTTATCATTCAAGGGAATATTTTGTCTGTAATAAAACTTTAAATGAATCTAAGGATGTGGGCAGGTTTGGCCCTTATTACCTGAAATGACCAAGACATTTAACATTCTGATTTAATTTTATAATAATTATTCATTTTTGTAGCCCTTTAGTAACCTTACATGGAATTTCCCTTCTTGAAAGTGAAATGCGGTACATTCAAAGTATTAAATTAAAGTGTTTTATACCATTTTGAAATACAGATTTTTTTAATCAGAGATTTTCATCACTTGTCATTCCGCTACAACGGCAAGTATTTCTATCATTTGTTTGTATAACTGATCACTTTACACTTATTTTTGCTTGAAGGATATTGAATCTATCAAGGTTCGATTTAAACTGACACTTACTGTAAAGCACACTAAGCAAAATAAAGAATTTAATCTTTTTATGGTATTTGTATCAGTCATTGGTTTGCAGAGGAATTGTTGCCTCAGGGTGATACATATATGAAGTACAAATATGAAGTGTTCGGAGTGTATTTGTGTAGAAATGACTGAATAACTCGTTAGTGACCCTAAGTGCCACCTTTACAATTATCTGCCACTAGGTGGCACATTTGGTCCACAGACCCCAGACCAAAGTAGCCCGGCCCATCTGCTGCCATCACTTACTCACTTTGTCAACAGTGCTGCAGGGCTGGAGTACATAGTCAATATATTTATATAAATGTAAAAATCTTAAGTGCCTATTCCCCACAACTAGACAAGTCATGTGTCATCATCATTAGGAACATAACACAACGCTGACAAGATATCAATTGTACAGCTCATTTTCAAAAGTGCCTCAGCGTGCTTGCCCGGCCTTTTCCCTCCACGAAATCCTCTGAATCAGGAGAGTATTGACTGGAAAATGCAATAATAAGAATGAGTCTAGTAAATTTCATTTGCAGTATATGGGCATTATGTTTGTCCTGGCAGTAGTTACTTATTTGCCAGTGAATAAAAATAATTTGATGCAACTGACAAATTATAGATGTCAGCCTCTCATCCAGTTTTTTTCTTACGGTGTGACTTGGTAGATGCCTCAGAATTTGTGAGACTTGTGAATTTCCAGCTGTTTGAGGTGCTTGGATTTACAGAATTCCATTGTTTGACAGCAAAGCACAATACTGGCACTGGTTACAAGGAGGACAATTTTTGAAACTTCCAAGAACAGTGGATTAAATATCACTCTCCCTTCAGATGCTGAGTCACAGCCTAAGATTTACTTCACATCTCAATCCTAAAGTTGCGGCGAACCGCATAAGTCTATGCAAATTTATTCCAAAACTTTCCCCAGTCACATCCAAACGTTCTCTCAGGCCATTTCCCATATTTCCCATATTATGCCTTGACGTCAGGGTTGTTAATGATAGGAGCTAACCTTCCCCCAGTGGCCCGAGTCTTCCCTTGTCCTGCCCTCTCCCACCAACGCCTTTCCCTCCAGGCCTTGACACCCCTCTACCACCCACGCCTCTGATGTCATCCCTCCAGACCGAGGTGGAGCAGCAATTTCCTCCCACCACAACTCGCTCAATCTTTGATGTTGTTACGCTGCCTCCGGCTTCCGCTTATACACCGGTGTCTCTGAGAGTGTGTGTGTGTGTGTGTGTGTGAGAGAAGGGTAAAGACGGACCAAGGTGACTGCTTTGGATGTATGTCAGTGCAGCTTCACGCTTGTGTGCATATGCTTTCGGTTTTAAAGTGAGTACGTCAGCCTGTTTGGATCTAGAACAATGTCCACTTGACTCGATCTAGTTACAGAATCTAGAGTATAGATTTCCATACACGCCCAGGCCGTCAGACGTCCGCACAAGAACAGTGGCTTAAGATAACATTGTAAATATCTGTTGGTTGGAGGACTGATGGGAAGACAGATGACTGACGGCTCAGACAGTAGGAGAAGGGGTGCTGTGGTCAACACGGAGAAGAAAAGAAGATGGAAGGGAGGGAGAAGTTGCGGTTGCGGTTCGACATTAACCTCGTGGACTCGGCCCTTTCTCCGAAACCACAGTCACAGCCACGGGTTGGAGGAATTAAAGCAGGAGATTAGATTTCATGTTGTGAAGAGGTTCCAGAGCAGGGACAACAGCTACCAAACTCGGGTCGAAACGGCGGTCAGAGGGAGGGAGGGGGAGAAGCTGGAGTTCAGGCTAATGCCACCATTAAAACGACCCCAGCTTCCCACGGTGTGTTTGTCTAGTTCCAGTGTACAATAACTCATGAGAAATGAGCCAGTTAGAGTATGTGTGAGAATGACACAGGCTTCAAACTCACAGTTATGACCTTCTCCTACACAGTACAGATGACACAAGGCAACACTTGATCCAGAACCAGCAAACCCACTCAACATCCCTTGAATGGATATTATCAAGTTTTTGGCAAACTCTCTGTGTGCAGGGAGTTGTTCTGCAAAATAGACCAAAAAAGCTCATCTGTTTTCTTGGCCAGATATAGAAGCGAAGATCAATACCTTTCATGTGTGCACAGTAAATATATGGGTAACAGCCCTTTAAGAACACATTAGGGTTTGGGAAAAAAGATATGGATATATATTTTTTGCTCTTTCTTGGACCAGAGCATAGCCTGTTGTCTCCAGTGTGTAGTTAAGCAGTATGTAGACCATTAAAGCTAAATATATAGTAATTGGATAATTTTTTACCCTTTATTATAGTAGTTAGAACTACTTTAATTTATTTTCCCCACATGATAGTAAAACATGAATGCACATGTTTGTACATCATTTGCAACCAAAGCTTGTTGATGATGATGATAAAGGTAACTGAACACACCCCTTTAGATATTTTATTTTAAACAGTAACTAAGAAAGCTGTTCTTTATTTATCTAGTGATTATAGTTTTCTTTAAAATATGGTCATTTTAACCCTCTATTACTCATGTGTCAAACATGTGGATCGGGGGCCAAAACCGGCCCGCCAAAGGGTCCAATTCGGCCCGTGAGATGAATTTGTGAAATGGAAAAATTACATTGAAGATATTAACAATCGAGGATGTTAAAATCATTTTAGGTCAATTCAATCTAAAGCGGATCAGACCAGTAAAATACTATCATAATAACATATAAATAATAAAATCTGCAAATTTTCCTAAAAAAAAAAAAAACAACGTAAAACACAACGTTTACATTTACAGACTAGAAGCACTCGGAGAGCGCAGACCTCCGCCAAGGCTGATCAGTGGCCCCCCCCGTGGGCCCCCCCACCCCCGATCACCACCAAAATTTAATCATTTCTTCCTTATCCCATTTCCAACAAACCCTGAAAATTTCATCCAAATCTGTCCATAACTTTTTGAGTTATGTTGCACACTAACGGACAGACAAACAAACAAACAAACCCTGGCAAAAACATAACCTCCTTGGCGGAGGTAACTAGCCTTTTACAAAAAATATGAATAACCTGATCAAATATGAACAACCTGAAATGTCTTATGACAAGTATTTGGAATTTTAACAATATTCTGCCTGTAAATAAATGTTTTGAGTATTTGTAGATCCACTGTGATCTGTAAGTTGATGCACATGTACAGGGTGGGGAAGCAAAATTTACAATGAACATTTAGTTGTTTTTTCTCAGCAGGCACTACGTCAATTGTTTTGAAACCAAACATATATTGATGTCATAATCATATCTAACACTATTATCCATACCTTTTCAGAAACGTTTGCCCATATGAGTAATCAGGAAAGCAAACGTCAAAGAGTGTGTGATTTGCTGAATGCACTCGTCACACCAAAGGAGATTTCAAAAATAGTTGGAGTGTCCATAAAGACTGTTTATAATGTAAAGAAGAGAATGACTATGAGCAAAACTATTAGGAGAAAGTCTGGAAGATACTATTAAAGAAGAATGGGAGAAGTTGTCACCCGAATATTTGAGGAACATTTGCGCAAGTTTCAGGAAGCGTGTGAAGGCAGTTATTGAGAAAGAAGGAGGACACATAGAATAAAAACATTTTCTATTATGTCAATTTTCTTGTGGCAAATAAATTCTCATGACTTTCAATAAACTAATTGGTCATACACTGTCTTTCAATCCCTGCCTCAAAATATTGTAAATTTTGCTTCCCCACGCTGTATAAATTATAAACTAATATTAACATAGTATTGTTAACATTGCACTTATTTTTTATATTTGTTCATGTTATGTTCAAGTACGGTTCGTAGATGTCAAGATTTTCATTATGGAAATTTACTAGAGAACTTTGAAGTTGACATTATTTATAAGTTCTTATCCTATTATTTATATTATTTTACCGGTTCGACTCACTTTATATCACATTAGGCTGTATGTGGCCCCTGAATTAAAAATGAGTTTGACATCCCTGCTCTGTTATGAAGCGTTGTGCTCTCTGTAGTGGCATGTGGACTGTACAGGCTTTAAAGTAATATATTTTATTACTTTGCAAAAAAAACCCCCACAGTGTTAAATTATCTCTGCAAAGCTATTTATTAACCACAGCAAAAATAACTGCAGTAAATTAACAAGTAGAAAGTCAGTCAAACACCTAAAACTTGCTAAGGAAGGATATATGATGGATATATGATATTCTTAGCACACAAGGAGACATTTTTGGGAGATGAGGTGACGTGAGAGAGGGTGAGAGAGGCGTAAAGAGAGTGTGTGTTAAGCTAAGGGTCAACTAATTGGGGTCTTCAGAGTGTGTGTGTCCTGTCTGTCAGTGTCTAGACTGTGCCACTGGTGTGTTTTCTCAGATGTGAAGCTTTATTAAGCTCTTTAGTTAAGCTAACAGCCAGCTTACTGTGTGTGTGTGTGTGTGTGTGTGTGTATATATGTGTGTGTGTTGTACTCTTTTACTTTGAATGTCGGTTGTGTCTGATGCTCCTTGTGTGTTCACTTACCTGTTAGTGATTTATTGAGATGGGAGCAGGTTCTCGTTAGCTAAAATAATCAGGATTTATGAGTCTCTCTGTGCTGTAAGAGATGGGCCAGAGGCTTTGCCGCACACAGCCGGGCTAATTGAGTTTGGTCATTACTGTCTCGTTCCTCTATCAAGGGCTCGTTCAGTCGGTCATCCATCACAACACACGCAAACACACTCAATAAAAAAAACCGTTGGTACACTTATATTCTCTCTGCAGTCTCTTGAACGCCGCCTCTTAACATATGTGGTCCCAATATCAGCACTTTTGATTGTACCATTCACTGACATGCAACCTGCTTGCAGATGTCCACACTGACATCTCTTTCCTGTCTCCGGTGATATTTATGTCTTTATTATCCACATTCTGTAGCTTCTATCTTTAGCTGTGAATGTCTTCGGTATGTCTAGCAGGGAGCCTGTATATGGATGTGTGTGTGGTATCCTGTAAAACACCCTTTCAAATGCTAATGGAGCCACCTCATCAGTCCAGATATACTGTAAAAAAAAGAAAAAAAAGTGAAAGACAGGAGAAATGAGACGGATAGACGAAGAAGAAACACACATACACACACATACCAAACACTGCATAGTGATAGAGATGCATACAAATGTACAGCCAGTCAGCGGCGGGGAGTGAGAGACAGAGCGCAAGAGGAGGGGGATAAAAGTGCTTGGTAAATGGGTCAGGCCTGTCTGCCATCGCAGGCGCATAGACACACCGAACAGCCCCCGGAGAGACGCCCAGACTGTACAACACACTGCCGACAAGACAGAGGACAGAGAAGAAGAAGTAGAAGGTTGCAGACGGATGGTGGTTAACGGGATCAGAAGAAAAATGTGCACATGTGGAACGGTCGACTCACTCCAATCTCTTACAGACATATGTTGTCACTTAACCTCTTGGGATGTATGGACAAGCAAATAGTTTGAGATTTATGCGCTGTGATTTTTGATCTTTGTCTAGATTTTCGACTTAAAAGCTTTATGTGTAGGCTTATGCAATGAATGGACTCGTTCTTAGATTTGTAAAGATCTGAGACACATAAGAAAAGCGTTTATAAAGTGAGAATGACCTCACAGCTGCTTATAAAGATTCAACGTAGGCTTGGAAATAGTGCAGTATCATCAGCTTTACTAGCAGTGTTATATATACAGCTATGCCGCACAGCTTTGCATGTATATGTGATGGAGTTTACCTTAAAAATGAAAACCATCTTTGACTGTTTAGGGCAGGGGTGTCTAACTCTTTTTTGTTGAGGGGCCACATTCAGCCCACTTTGATCTGAAATAGGCTGGAACAGTAAAATAACAGCATAATAGCCTATAAATGAGAACTCCAAAAGTTTTCTCTTTGTTTTACAGCAAAAAAGGAACATTCTATTATGAAATATTAACATTTGCAAAGCATCCTTTCACAAAATATGTGAATAACCCAAACAACCTGAAAATTCTTTAGAAAAATGAATACAATTTTAACAATATTATGCCTCAACTTATCATTTATACATGTGCATTCCAGATCACAGTGGATCTATGAAGGCACAAAACATTTAGTAACAAGCATAATTTTTTGAGTTTGGAATTTAGAGTTGTCATTATTTGTAGGTTATGCTGCTATTATTTTACTTGTCCGACCCACTTCAGATCAAATTGGGCTAAAATCAGTTTTACACGCTTGACTGTTAATGCATTCAGTGTAATTTTTGCACTTTGCAAATTGATCCCATGGGCCAGACTGGAACCTTTAGCAGGCTGGTTTTGGTCCGGGGGCCATATGTTGGACACCCCTGGTCTAGGATGTGTACATTTATGAAAACTGATTTCTACATAAAGGACTGGGGTCAGATTTTCTCCTCCCCTACAGCAGTGATGCCATAGAACACTATTAAGAGTTGAGTCCACTAAAAACAAACTGTTTTCCAGCACAACACTCTTTCATTTCACTACCTGAGTATGCCCAGATGTCAAATATTGCACCTTTAATACTTCCGTGCATACCATACATTAAACATCCTTTTGACTTTTTGCTGCTGCCTTCAGTTCTTCTTCTTCATACATGTTTTTCTGTCGGACAACCTCCCATCAGAGTGGCAGGTCTGACAGGTGAATGGGATGTCGGGTCAGACCTACGACAGTGGTCCTGCTCTGACCCGTGATGCTGAAAGTGCCTCTGCAGACCACAGCAGTTATTTTTTTTATGGTACACTGCAGCCTGATGAAAGGACATGGTGAGTTGGTTTGCTAGACTGGAACTGCATCAAAGGAAGAGTGAGAAGAAAGCAGAACGGACCAAGCTGTCACTGAAGTGAGAACTGCTCCGTGGCTGCCTGGCTCCAACAGATGAAAGGGTTAATCTCATTTGACAACACACAACAATGAGTAATGACTCCAAAGTCTCCCACTCCCTCCTGTGCCTTCGTATTTTTTGACTTGCAACTTTCTTCCTGAAGCATGGCCCTATTTGCTGTACAGCCTCTGCCTTGTTTGCCTTCATTGTATGCACAGCAGTCTGCTGCTTACCTTCTGTGTGCGCCTAGGTAAACACGTTTTAGGAATAGCAGCTAATCCATCACAGGCGTCACACTGAAATGTTTCTCCCTGAGGCCCTGCAGCGCTGTGGTATCAGGTGGAAGGGTTCCACTTCCTGTCTTTGTGGGCAGGTTCCTGGCCGAGGGGGACAATCTCTGTATTGGCCCCCGGTGGGTTGAACATACAACCCATGGGCGACACTACCTGCTCCACCACAGCCCCGGATGGCGCCGCTCTGGGCACTGTGGAAGGGTGTGATGTGTGTGTGTGTATATTAGTATGCAATATGTGTTTATGATTAACAAGGAAGTTGTGATTTCTGTGGTCCAGAATAGAAATTCCCCAGCAGTTCCGTTGGCGTGATAGTCAACATGTACAACGGCTGCAGTGTCTGATTTGGATTTGAGAAGGAGAAGATTGCATCACTGTAGGTCATGAAGACAGGTACATGCAGTGTCTCCTGCTTTCTTACACACACACACACACACACTCACACACATTTGCACAGGATTACTGTTCTTCGGTGAGCTGTACAGATTTTAAATTGAATTTCTGTTGTCCACGCTGTGGGTGACCTTCCCATTTGGAGCTGAGGAGTGTTCCAGAAAGCCAATACAGGCGCGGTGATTTCATTCTCATAGAGCCAGACAGTGACAAGCGGGGAGAGAGATCTAAAGAGACAGAGGGAGAGAGAAGTCACACACAGTTTCTTCAAACATTTCTTGTTACTTTCTGACCTTGTATGGGATTCCAAAGGTGGCACAGAAAAGATAAGATCAAAATCTTAATAGGCTGTAGTACATACAAGGTATGCAGTGCATGAACATTTATTTTAAGTTTAATCTTGATATATATTTCAATATCTGTTACGGGTATCAGATATTTCCCTTTTTCCACTTTGATAGACCATTTGAAGGAAAAGATGAGGTCTTAGTATGTATCAAAGTACTTGTCAGATTGTACAGAATCGGGGCCTGACGATGACAGTTTTTCAACTTTATAGAGCAGACAATCTGATAAGGACCGATGCTTCATGTGCCAATTAGGTAAGAAAGTAAGACAATTTTAAGACCAACTTTACATGCTTCACTTTACGTAAAATCTAATGCAGTGTTATTCAACCTTGGGATCGGGACCCCACGTGGGGCCGCCTGGAATTCAAATGGGGTCGCCTGGAATTTCTAGTAATTGATAAAAATAAAAACATACTAATAAAAAAATGTATGGTGAGTTGAGAGACAATCACAATACATAAAAGACATGACAAACTGTGAAGCCGAAACTGAAGCACTGTGGTACTGTTTATCTGTCAAATGTTCATTGTGGTCAGTTTCAGATGCTGCAGCTCTTTCATAATTCATAGTTTGAGTTATTGTTTTTTCAGTATTAATTTGGAGCCTTGTAAATCCAAGCTGGATTGACTGTACATATCCTGACCAAGGAAAATAAAATTCTCACTTTGTGCAGTAATCTACACCTGGCTTTTCTGCCTCCATCCATAATAATATACTGGCTTCTACATATACATTATACAGACTAAATGTCATCTAAAGGTAACGTTTATTTGTATCATAGTATAGCAAACTATTACATGATCAAAAACAAAATTATAGCAACAAAAAAAAAAAGTCTCCGTTTTGAATATCTGGGGTCACCAGAAATTTCTGATGTTAAAATGGGGTCATGAACCAAAAAAGGTTGGGAACCACTGATCTAATGTATACTTTATATTCTCATGTGCACATTTAAATGTTTTTTCTCTTCCTTGTGACAGTGTTTGCTCTAGTGGAATTCACGCACCTTTCCGTTCTGGTAAGTTCTTAGAAACTTCTTTTTAAAAGTGTAAACCATAACTCATACCCCACCCTTTAATTATTTGTAACTTGAAGCAGACAGACTGTGACACATTCACACCGACGTGGCTTTAGAGAAACACATCAGAATAACACCCACCTTGGTGAAGAACGGCCTCAGCACAGATGGCGATCACAGCAAAGTCAACAACAGCGCACTGAGACAAAAGTTCACTTCTGCCACTGTGGGTGGAGTGAGGAGGACGAATGCATCAGCAACGAGAAGGCTAAGTGATGTAGTACAAACAAAGGTCTTCAGAGCATTGAGGGCATTTCTTTAGTTAGTCCTGTTTAGAGGCTGAGGAGGACATTAGTAGCACAGCTCTGCACTGGAAATTACAAAATGAAAGAGGAAATTAAGAAGTATAGTTGTATGTCTTTATCCACTCAAGGTTACTAAAGAACTGAGAATATATGCAAGTCTCAAATGCTGTAATCTCCCATCAAACCACCAGGCTAATGGGGCCCAAACTATTTCAGTCTTGACTAAACAAAGAGGAGACGGCACCTTAATGAGTCTGCCACTCACCACAGAGACAGCAGCCCCTTCATTCCGGAATCATCTCCAACGTACATGCTTGATAGTTTCAACTATGTCTACCTCACCTTCAACTCAAAGCGCCGTAATCACTGCTGATTATTGTTTCTGCCTCTTGGATGAAATGCCTCCATTCATACCTTGTTTTCCCCGTCGCCTTTCCTGAGGCTGCTGGAAACATGCTTAATATTTCATCGTCAGTCTTTGCACCTCTTTATATTTACTTGTAAGGAAGCGTCCTAATAATGGATGACATGAATTTGCATAGTTTTAAGCTTGTTAAATATTTTGTCAGGATGAAAAGACACACACGGGCTCAAGATGTTTATGTTGAATATTCTGATGAAAAAGAGATGGTACGCAGCAAAAATCAAAATCTTACCAAGTGGATTTTTTCTCATTTCTAGTCAAAATATTTCATCACACTTAAAATAAGACGTAATCACCTAAAGCAGCGGTTTCCAACCTTTTTTGGCTCAACCCCATTTTAACATCACGAATTTCTGGCAACCCCAGACATTCAAAACAGACACTTTTTTTTGTTAAATTAATTGTTTTTTAATCGTGTAATAGTTTGCTATACTATATTGCAGGTACAAATTAATTTTAGATGACATTTAGGCTATATAATGTATATTATTATGGACGGAGGCAGAAAAGCCAGGTGTAGATTACTGCACAAAGTGAGAATTTTATTTTCCTTGGTCAGGTTATGTACAGTCAGTCCAGCTTGTATTTACAAGGCTGACAATTAATACTGAACAAACAAGAACTCAAACTATGAATTATGAAAGAGCTGCAGCATCTGAAACTGACCACAATGAACATTTGAAAGATAAACAGAACCACAGTGCTTCAGTTTCAGCTTCACAGTTTGTCATATCTTTAATGGATTGTGATTGTCTCTCTCAACTCAACATATATTTTTTTTATTAGGAAGTCTTTTTTTTTTTTATCAATTACTAGAAATTTCAGGCGACCCCATTTGAATTCCAGGCGACCCCATGTGGGGCTCCGACCCCAAGGCTGAAAAACACTGACCTAAAGTGTAACTTTTCACTGCGATATAAAAACTTATTTTTAGACAATAGATCTTGAAAATCTTATTTCAAGAAATTTTACCAAGATAATTTTCACTTGTTCCATTGGCAGATTTTTTTGCTTGAATTAAGCAAAAAAAAAAATCTTGAATTAAGCAAAAAAATTTGCCAATGGAACAAGTGAAAATGAGCTTGGTAAGATTTCTTGAAATAAGATTTTCAAGATCTACTGTCTAAAAATAAGTTCTTATATCTCAGTGAAAAGTTACTCTTTGGGTGATTATGTCTTATTTTAAGTGTGATGAGATATTTTGACTAGAAATGAGAAAAATACACTTGATAAGATTTTGATTTTTGCAGTGTACTTGTTTGATATCATCCGTTGCTAAGGTGCACTATCAGGTAAGATATAAAGACGGAGGCGAACAGAGGAAATGTAAAAGGCAAAAATAAATGGCACGACTCTGCATGGTTTGTTTCAACCCCCTGAAATAAAATCTGATGCTCTTTTCTGTTGTGATGCCAATGAGAAGCACCATGGGTATAAGATCAATAAGTCTCAATTCTGCCAGTGAGCTTGGCTTTATAGCGGAAATCCATAGCACTGTTTTGAATTATTATTATAAATCTATCGCTCTTGTTTTTCCCTTTCCCTGCTAAAGGTGGGGAGGTTGTTAAAACAATGAGAGTGAATCAATAGCTGTGGCAAACAAAGCACACCCAGTTGAGCCCCCCAGCATAAGTCAAGCCAAAGAAAAAGCAGTATTATTATTAGCATGATTCAATCGTTCCACCTCCGTTTGCACCTCGGAGAGGGTTACATGGACTGTGAGCAGAGGAAGAGATGGAATGGTGTTTCTATCTATCTTTCAGGAGGTAATGAAGTCATCATCCCCTGATAGAAAGATCCTGACCCCATCCTCTCCTGATGGTGAGTCATCTGAACTGCCGCTCTGGTCACAGACCGCGCACACACTGAAAGATGCAAATGTTCATACACACACACACACACACACTGAACACTTCACTTAACACCACCACTACTGCTTTCACATCCGATCTCTGTCCTCCCACAGTTTACAGCCCCATCATAACAAATCAGTGTTATTAGCCATAACAGCATTAACATAGAGTAATATCGCCGGTGAATTAAGAGTAGAGGAAGGTGATGTTGAACGCACATGTCCAAACAAGCAGGACTTAACACTGCACATATGCTGCCTTGATAACATGGGAACATGACAAGATTTGGCCTTCACGTAAACTTTGTGGACTTAAAGGAATGATGTCTGAGTGATCAGACAGAGTATTTGGGAAGATACCAGTGTAGTACCTGCACCTACAGAGCCAAGAATGTCAATTTATAAGGTGTTTTTTTTTTTTTTCATTCATAACTTTAGATGTGTAAACACCATTCAAGGTACGCAGTTGTCCTTAAAGTTACAATAAAGCTTTTTTTTTTTTTTTTTTTTTTTTTTTTTTTGTACCTCTTCTTATGAAATGGTTGTGACAATGTGGTTTATTCTTAACCCTTAGGGGTCTGACCCAATTTTGGCCGTTTTTGAGTACTTTTGATGTTGGATGTTGATGATACTATATAAAGAAATGTTTACTATACCCATGTTTGATATCTTTTTTTTCAGCACAACTCCATCTGTCTCATCTGCCTATTATTTTTCCATTTTAACCTACTATATCAACATCAAAGGCCAAAAAACACAAAAAATATAAAATCCAATTTGAAAAATTTATGTAATTTATTGCATAAATAACACAAAGATGCTTAATGAACCTTTTCAAAGACTTTAAAAGTGAATATCCGTTCCAAATATTAGGTATATAAAATCAAAACTGTAATAAATTAAAACTATAGGCAAGGCAAGGCAGATTTATTTGTATAGCACAATTCATACACAGGGCAATTCAAAGTGCTTTACAAAAATGGAAAAGAGACAGGTTAAAAACACACAATTACAATTAAAACATAATCAATAAAACATAAATAATAATCAATTAAAACAAAGTAAAAGAGAAGAGTGCAGATAGAACCCTTTCAGTTGTTCTATGCACAGTTGAACAGAGCCATTTGCAGCCTGGACTTAAACACTGTCAGAGTAGAGGTCTGTCTCACGTCATCAGGAAGACTGTTCCACAGTTTAGCTGCATGGAACTGACACGCAGCTTCACCTGTTTAGTCCTGACTCTGGGCACCAGCAGAAGACCAGTCCCTGAGGTTCTCACGGTCCAAGATGGTTCATATGGGACCAACATGTCACAGATGTACTTTGGTGCTAGACCATGGACAGACTTATAAACGAGCAGAGCTGTTTTAAAGTCTATTCTCTGAGCCACAGGAAGCCAGTTCAGAGATCTGAGCACAGGACTGATATGGTCGTACTTCCTGGTTCTAGTCAGGACTCAAGCAGCAGCGTTCTGGATGTACTGCATCTGTCTTACAGCTCGTTTAGAGAGTCCAGTGAGAAGGCCATTACAGTAATCTAACCTGCTAGAAATAAATGCATGGATAAGTCTCTCTAAGTCTGGTTTAGACAGTAAACCTTTGATTCTGGCAATGTTTTTGACATGGTAAAAGGCTGATGATGTAATTGATTTGATGTGGCTGTTAAAGTTTAGGTCTGAGTCCATTATTACCCCTAGATTTCTAACCTGGTTTTTAGCTTTTAGAGTAACAGATTCCAGATGACTGATGACACTTTCTGTGGGTTTTTGTGGGTCAAAGACAATGACTTCAGTCTTGTCTGAATTTAGCTGGAGAAAGTTGTTTTGCATCCACACACCCATAAATTAAAACTATACTCAAATATTTGACATAAAAGCACATCCTTGGATGTTTTCTCTGGTTTTCTCACAAATGACGAAGATATGGTAAGAAATATAACGCCCGCCCCACTTCATTTTCATACTTTTATTCATGTTTCTTTGCTTCGAGTTCAAACCTCATATCTCCAGTTGTATTTGCTCTTTCAACATCAAATCAAAAGTGGGAGAGTGTTTCAAGTCTGCAATTTTGAATGCAATTTTCCTCAGTAGTCTACATGACCGACTCCCGATGCTACGATGTGTTGAAAATGCCATGTGATTCAGTCACAGGGCCATGACCATGGACCCCTAAGGGTTAATAGATAAAGTGTAATTAGGACTCAGAATGTAATCATCACACCAGGTCAAAGGTGATTACTGATGTGTATAAATAGGCATATAAAGAAGACTGTCTCTGAAAAAGGTATTCCAATTTTATGGGCAACAGTGTATTTATCATAACCTCACATCACACCATCTGCCCATCCTTTGAACACACACACACACACACACACACACACACACACACAAAAGCTTATATGTTGAATATTTAGCGTTCTACCTGCATTAGCTGCACTCCAGAGGTCGTCTACTCAAACTACAATTAAACTTGTTGATGATAAAAAGTTGTGATTACACAATTGCAGATGGGTAATTATAGCTAATTGCAACATTCCCGAGATCTAAAAGCTTATCTCAAAGGATTACAGAATTATTTCTCATTATGGGGTTCTTGAATTGCATTGGATGGTACCTAAGCCACAAAGCCTCACCAACACAGCCCCATACATTATAATGGGTCTCAGAGAAATCACCTTTGAATAAATTAAAACAGCAATTATGTTTAGTCGAAAACAAATAGTCAACACCAATTTCATTTTGTATAAACATAATAAAGGTTTCTCATTAACATAAGTTTCCAAGATAAATGCTTGTACTAAACATACATAGTATTTTGCTTGTTTTCTGCCAGCAGTATTAGTTCATTATGACTACATGATTATGAAACTTTTCAAGACTGGGTTTAGTTTTGTTTCTACAAAATATCAAGTGAATTTGAAGCAAATATTGAAAAGTGACAAAAAAAATAAAAAGAAAAAAAAGAAAATATGAGGTGCTTCTCCATGAAATGAATAGGGGTGAATAAACGAGACTGTGTTTTGTTGTCAGAAGGAGGCGCTGTAGGCCATGATACTCATTAATATAATAAACAGAGCAGAAGAAGTAGAGCATTTTCTTGTTGCTCTCCGTCTACAGTGGCTCAGAGGTGTTTTTTATGGTTGAGACCAAGGAATAATTCAATGCCCTTTTTGGTCTATACAGTTTGTACAACCAGACATGTTTTTATGCTTTATCAGAATATCTAGAGGGCGTCTCAAACAGCTGATTGTGGAGCCTTTCAGAACAACCTAAGAGAGTAAAAAAAAAACCCTGTTTTCTGAAATTCAGAAGGTTTATTGGAATTTTTAAGTTTTCATAATGTTTTTTTATTAACATGAAACATTGAAATGTGCATTTCTGTAATCACACTCATTGAAACCTGTTGTCAAGAGTTGAAATATACTATAGCTAAACACACAATTATTATTTTCTTGCCTCCAAAGGGAGTCAATATACAAACTCCGAGCTTTGGTTCCTTAAATTCTATATTTTTTTCCCCTTGTAGATTCTGTTTGGTGATGTTTGGACTGGGAGCCTAGTGTAACGGTAAACACAAAGTCATATGATAAAACTATCCATGCCATAAGAACAGACAAGTCTCTATTGAACATATACAGGGTGGGGAAGCAAAATTTACAATATTTTGAGGCAGGGATTGAAAGACAGTGTATGACCAATTAGTTTATTGAAAGTCATGAGAATTTATTTGCCACAAGAAAATTGACATAATAGAAAATGTTTTTATTCTATGTGTCCTCCTTCTTTCTCAATAACTGCCTTCACACGCTTCCTGAAACTTGCGCAAGTGTTCCTCAAATATTCAGGTGACAACTTCTCCCATTGTTCTTTAATAGTATCTTCCAGACTTTCTCGTAATAGTTTTGCTCATAGTCATTCTCTTCTTTACATTATAAACAGTCTTTATGGACACTCCAACTATTTTTGAAATCTCCTTTGGTGTGACGAGTGCATTCAGCAAATCACACACTCTTTGACGTTTGCTTTCCTGATTACTCATATGGGCAAAAGTTTCTGAAAAGGTATGGATAATAGTGTTAGGTATGATTATGACATCAATATATGTTTGGTTTCAAAACAATTGACATAGTGCCTGCTGAGAAAAAACAATTAAATGTTAATTGTAAATTTTGCTTCCCCACCCTGTAGGAATTACACTGATATCTCCTGGTTACACCATAAACTACTAAGTAATGTAATATGCTGTTTCTCAGAAAGGTATTACTGCCCAGTACTGAGCAGTGTTACTAGTAGTGTATAAAGAGGTGGGGGCAGGGTGGAGTGGGGGGTGTCTGGGAACGTCTGAGAAGCAGAGCACAGCTGAAGTCTCTGTTTGACAGATGCCCCGTCTCTCAGAGGAACAGAATTAAATACTTGACATAGTTTAGATGGGGGACTTTCACGCCTTTCTCCGTCGCTCACTCTCTCTTACGTACACACACACACACACACACACACACACACACACACACACACGCACACACACACACACACACACACACACACACACACATCTTTTCACAGAGCAAGCTGTCTGACAGAACATAAACACGTATTAGCCGTATCATCTCTCATCGACACTTAATGCTGCAGCGTCGGGTGTTAACACACCACAAGCCACGCTAATGCACTGTGGCGAGCTCAGTTTTAAATGGCAGAGTTAATGTACACATGGTAGCACTCACAGACCTGTGTGTGTTGCATATAAAAATCGAAAACATACGAAGTGGGAAAGCAGCAAAATCCACTCTAGAACTGACCTCGGGGATGTGGGTAGTAGGATATTTAATAGACTACTGTGAATGTGGCTGAGTCGCTCCTTTTACATTAATACAGTGTGTGTTTCTTGGTCCTAATCCTATTTCCTTACGTCATAGTGTCTGTTTAATTGTGCAGTAATGCAAGATGGAAGAAAGGAAGGGTTTCACGAGGTTACACACACACACATGCATATGCACACACAACTTCATTAGCCAATTTATCTTCAGCTCAGATGGCTAAGCACCACAGTAACCACATGACACAGTATCATGGGTTTATGGATGTGTATCTACTCAGTTGGGATCAAAGCCTTATTAGAGCGAGCGAGGGCAGGGGTACGGTATCGAGGCTCCTCCACATTGTGTGTTAGTGTGTGTGTGGGCATGTTACAGCACCGGTGGTAACTCAGCCTTGTCAGGTTATGATGAAATCTATAATTGATAGACCTCGAAAGGTGCCACTTCAATTTTCTTTTGCAGTAAGAACCCAGAGTGTGTCATACCTCAAAGTGTAGTTTTGTATTTTTCGCCTGCATGGTGGTCAGCTGATTGTATTTCTCACTTCTTACTCCTTTTCTGTCCTCATCGTATCTTTGTTGACCTTGCTGAATTTCTCCTCCTCCTCCTCTGATCCAGTCTCTTCTTTAATCTCACAGCTTCTTTCTCTATTGATTGCCTCTCCCTTTCAATTTCTTTCTGCCTTTGTCCCACTTCTGCTATAAATGTATTTGCCGACAGTTTTTCAATTGCTATATTTAAACAGTTAACATTTTTTGGGGCTTTTCTCACTTCCTGATTTTATTTTTACCTTCACATGACCCTTTCTTCTATATGACTGCTTCAAAACATAGGTCTATTTCATGTTAATTGGAGAATTTATTGATGGGATGTGGCTCAACATGCCAGTTTGATCCCAATCCGCCTTTATCGACTTACTGAATGCAGCCATGTGGTAACTCCATTCTCTGTTGTAAACATAATCATGGCAAAGCAGATATTTTTCTTTACCTTTTCAGCATCTTGTAAACAGAGGGTTATAAAATATGCTTTTGTATGTGAATTTTTTTAAGAACTCTGGTTTGTGTGTATCCATGTGGACAGGAAAAACAGAGAGATTGGAAAATAATGGCGTCACACCTCATTTTGTGCTTGTCTGTTATTGCTTTGTGTAAAGAACCTGCACCTGAAGCATCATATCCAGCTGTATAACCTGAAGTAGATCGAGGTCAACATGGGAGATGGATGGGACCGGTGTTATGGTGGAACCCACATCATGTAAAGCAGGGGTGTCAAACTCATTTTAGTTCAGGGGCCACAGTCAGCCAAATATGATCTAAAGTGGGCCCGAACAGTAAAATAACAACAGTGAAAAAAGTAAAAGTACATTATGAAATTGTTTACATCTACAAAGTTTCCTTAAAAATGTGACAGACATGAACAACCTGAAATGTCTAAAGAAAAATAAGCGCATTTTTAACAATATTATTTCTCAGTTTATGCACATGTGAATTATGATTTAAAGGTCGCAGTGGAGCTACAAATACACAAAACATTTAGTAACAGACAGAATTTTGTTTAAAGAATGTTTAAAATTACACATATTTTTCTTAAGACATTTCATTTGTTCAAATTTGTTCAGGTTATTCCTTTTTTTTTTGTTGAAAGGATAGTTTGTAAATGTAAACATTTTTATGTAATTTTACTTTTTTATGTTAAAACGAAGCTAAAAATTTATCGTTATCATTATTTATAGGTTATTATGATAAGATTTTACTAGTCTGATCCACTTGAGATCATATTGGTCTGAATATGGAACCTGAACTAAAATGAGTTTGACATTATTGATTGTTAATATCTTCAGTGTAATTTTAGCATTTCACAAATTCATCCCAGGGGCTGCATTGAACCTTTTGGCGAGCCGTATGTTTGACACCTGTGATGTAAGAATACACTTCAACAACCCCAACCAACACGTGAAGTAACTTATATTTCTAACTTAACTTGTTGCTGCTGCTCATCTTCATGACAGATTCAAGTGTGTACGTCTACTACATCCAGCACCAACACCAGAGTTTCATCAGCACTGTGGTCAGAGGCGCTGACAGTCTACCGGTTGTTAATGGCACAGGAACCCAGAGCTCCTTGAGGAAACCCGGAGAGAACAGGTAACATCAACACTGAAAGGGTCCAGTCCAACTGAAAGTCAAACCTGGAACCTTTTTATTGCGAGGTAGAAGTACCAACCACTACACCACTGTTCTGCCTGTGTATGTAGTCATTTTTGCATAGTCGTGTGGACAGATATTTTATACAATATAGGTTGCGTAGACAGAATAATAAAAAAAAAACAAAAAAACAGAGAAACAGACAAAATATCAGCAGAGATATGCATTATTGTGGTTGTGGCATTAGCCTGATCAAATCAAAGCATCAAATGTAGCCTAAATGTGTGTGTGATAAAGCGATTTCTCTGTCCTCCTCTTCTATACAGCATATACCCATCAAGGTTATTATCGTTAACGAAAACGAATGAAATGATGAAAACTGAAACTGGAAAGACATTTTCGTTAACTGAAATAAATAAAAACTCTAATTAAAAGAAAAAACGAGAACTAACTGAAACTGTATTGTGAGCTTACAAAACTAACTAAAACGTATAAAAATTATGGATAAAATTCCCTTCGTTTTCATCTTTGTCAATGTCAGTTGATATCAAACTGATTTATGTTGCCCCAGCAGTTTTAGCTAGCGGCACCATACAGCACTTAAGTCCATCATGTCTGGTCACTGGTGGTTTCCAGTTGTCTTCTGGTCCCCACTCTACCTGGAACAGACAGACTAAAGCTGGGACAAAGCAGAAGAGTCCTGTCTGGGATTTACTTTGGTGATGTGTGGGGTGTTTTTTTTTTTTTTGCGCACTGTGTGTGCGCATGAGTGACAGAGACAGAGTGGAGCTAAAGGACAGCGTCAGACAGGACTAGCATCCAGGTAAAAACTATAGAGTTTATCGCCATGAAAAGGCCTTCCAAGCCCTTAACTCCACAGTTTAGAAGAGGAGAGAAGAGGAGCATGAAAAGTAATCCAATTACAGAGGTATAGAACCTGTTATAATGTTAAAAAACGTTTGATGTTACTAGCTACAGCTAGCTGAACTGAAATGATGCAAAGTTGGCTAATAATGGAACTGGAGGTGATTAAGATATGAGATATCTGCTAAGGTGTGGTTTACTGATGAGGAACTGGGTTATATATGTTTATAAGTAGTTTATATATATTTCTATATGGTTTATATATGTTTCTGTGCAGTTCACTACTGGTTAGCTGGTTTATATATGTTTCTATTTGGTTTACTGCTGGTTAGCTGGTTTATATATGTTTCTATTTGGTTTATTGCTGGTTGGCTGGTTTATATATGTTTGTATGTGGTTTACTGCTGGCTGCTTTGCACATCCTCGCATTGTTTTCACGTAAGTGACGTTGTGTATGGATCGCACCCTCCCCCAACCTGCTATAGGGAATTTATACATTGTACTGTACATGTGTTTGTGTCTCTGCTCAGTCAATGAGCTGCCCTAACCCGACCCCCAAATAAAGTGTCCAGAGTAACCCGCTGATTCACACCTCACTAATTTCTTTGAATAGGATGGTGAGGAAGATAAAATATATGAAATAACTAAAACTAATACTAAAACAAAACTAAACTAAAACTCAGCATTCAGAAAACAGCGATAACTAATAAAAACTAACAAACCTGCTCTAAAAACTAATTATAACTAACTGAATTAGAGAAAAAAAAAGTCAAAACTAATTAAAACTAAACTATAATTAAAAATCCAAAACTATTATAACCTTGATACCCATATCATTACTATGTATATTTTGTAATTATTTATGATCATGCTGGTTGGTTAAAAAAAAAAAAAAAAAAAAATCAATATTTGTGCATGTGTGCATAGTTTTTGGGTCATTTAAATATGGATGGACACAAATCATACAACCCAAAGATTTAGTTTCTTAAGAAAAATGCTTGATTGCTTTTAAGAAAATCCTGCTTAATATATACACTGGGTAAAAATAGGTTATCATCTGGATTTACCTAAGCAAATAAGCTCCCTCTGCTGGATAATTACAACAGTGATTAATATGTTTTGGCTGTAACCAGTTCCTTTACAATTTAACTGATGCAGTAGCTTCTCATTACTTAAACTTTCATCAGTTTGATCGAGAGAGTTTTCTGCTGAGTCCAGATTGACTGAGTGATGGGTGCATCAGGGTGAGAGGAGAGGAGAATGAGGTGATTACCCATCATGCCTAGTACCTGCAGTATAAGCCTGTGGGGGCAGTGTTATGACCTGGGGTCGATTCAGTTGGTCAGGTCTAGGTTCAGTAACATTATGAATAGAATAGAATAGAATAGAATAGAATAGAATAGAATAGAATAGAATAGATCTTTATTGTCACTGTCACAGGAACAATGAAAATCACTTTAGCAGTTCAGTTCAATTTAGCAGCAAGACACTCAGGGCCAAAGGGGACTGTATAAGAACAATAAAATAAAACACAAATATCACAGTCTTAAGAAAAGTGAACAGTGCAAGGGCTTCAGAATAAAATATTAATGCACATGCGCTACTAAGTAATGCTAGAACTCTGAAATGAACAAAATATACAGAAAGAATGTGTCCATAAAATGGGGTCAGCTGAGCCTGAATATACTGAATGACCAGGTCTGAACATCAGTGGGTTATTTTCTCTGTATAAGGTTCAATATGGGGATGAGACATCATCACACATAGTCTGGCCACCACAGAGTCCAGACATGAACCTCACTGAGGATCTTTGGGATATGATGGACAAGAAAAATCAATGCAACTCTAGAGGGAAATAAATGTTGTGACATTGCATAAACATTGTTTGACATAAACGATGCCAAACAATTGCGTCCTGTAATCAAAGCTAAAGGTGGTCCAAAGTTTTGTCATGTGTATTAATTTTTTTTTTGCCTGCAGTGTTTTTGTGGACAGACGTCAAACTAGCTGATGTCAGTCTGATTATGGACCATTCCAAGAAAAATGGAGTGTCTGGTTGTGTCAACAAGGACAATAGGCATCCAATCAGTTGCTTTATGTCATGTAGTGTGTCATAGTGGATGGTAACTGATGCTGGCACATAGGGATGGGAATCAAGAACTGGTTCTTTTTGAGAACCGGATCCAGTAACTCGAATCCTTGGAATCATCTGCCTGCCTGCTTAACGATTCTGCTTATCGATTCTGCCTTCGTTGCGCATGCGCGATGATGTCACGCGTACGCTGCATTGTTTTGGTCAGAACGTAGCCAACATGGTGTTGAGGCAGAAACGGTCTAAAAAGAGATGACACCAGGTCCACTGGAACACTGTCAAAGCTTCCATGTCTTCAAAAGGGCGGAATCCCTCCAATATGCTCAAACATTTGTCCACAGCATGTGAGTCATTTGCAGGAATGTCACGTATTTGATACACTACTTAACAGCGCTTGTGAATGTTGCGGCAGAGTGAACGCCGGGCCCAGTTCCAGTTCCGGAGTGGGCAACAAACGTCGTACCCAAATACAAGTTTCCAAAGGTAGGGGAAAGGAAATGAGGTGCACAACAACGGGAGCTGAGTTGAACTGGTTCGATGTAGTGGACATGCGGCAGTAGAGGAATTAGTAAAGCGTCTTAACTTTCACTGCACCCCCCCCCCCCCGAACTGGGCCCGGCGTCATCTGTTATTATTATTTGTACATACTGTATATGGTATATTTTCTGTGCAGATGGAAATATAAAAGACAGTTAATGCAAACACACCCGTTTGTACTCTTTTATTCCCTCACCCAATGAGAATCGATAAGAGAATCGATAAGGAATTGGATCGATAAGCAAAATCGATAACGGAATCGGAATCGATAAATTCTTATCAATTCCCATCCCTACTGGCACACCTGATGGCATCTCAACAAAAAGACTAGAATGTTGGAATGGCTGAGCAATCATTATTTTTTGCCAGAAGTTTGATTTGAAGGACCATCAAAATGGGCTTTAGGTTTTTTCCAAACTTAAAAAAGCCTCTCAAATTCCACTCTTTGTTTACATTCTTCATCCTGGAATCGATTGCTAGCATCTCCTTTCCAATGACCCTCTGTGAATATATCATCAAACCATGACTGGTGTTTGCTATATGTGACTCTCTAATTACCAAATCTGATACTGCGACCAACGTAACAGACAAAAATATCACGTAGACTCAAGCCGGCATATGTCGCACATTGACAGATTTGTTAACTTCCCCTATGGCCCTGCTGATCTCCAGAGGATAGCTCATAAAAAGTTGGGGGTGGTAATTATAACTTACAGAAAGTTGCAGGTCTAGTTGGTCCAGTCGTGTTTGATGGAGGGATGGAGGAGGAGGTGGAAGAGGAGGAGGAGAAAGGCTTGATCTCAGCATACAAGAGAAATAGATGACTAACCAAATAGGAGGGCCTAGCCAGCCGTGACCACAATCAATGGACTTTCTCTAAGTGTCTTCGATTTAGACTCACACTCCTCTCTCCACTGCAATCTCATTCTCCATCGTTCTCTCTTTCTAAATATATATGTTTACATACCCCAATGGTTCTTTCATTTCCTCAATCTCTACATCTTTTTCTTTATTTCTATTCTTCCCTCCTTTTCTTGTCTCTTTCCCTCTTTTAGTGCTTATAGTTCTTTGCTGCCTTGTTTGTCCTTTTCTTATTGTTTTGATCTCTCGTCCCTCTTTAACATTCACTTCTCCTGCTTTGCTGCTTTTTTCTCTTGTATTTTTTTTCATTTTTCTTCTTTCCTTTGCCCCTCTATCTGTATTGCAGTTAATCATTTTTTGTCATCCTTTCCCTTTACTTTCTTTACCTTCCCTCTCGTTATTTCCTTCTCTTCTTCCCTGCTCCTTATTGTTATCGCTCTATGTTCCTCTCTTCCCTCTTCCTTCTGCCTCCCTGCAGACCCCCCCCATCCCCCCCCCCCCATCTTGAGCTGGTATTGATTGAGTCCTCACAGCTTCATTAGGATTCTCCCATTCACCTTGTTGGATGCAGCCCCGGGGCAGTGATCCAGCAGGGCTCTTGAGAGAATCGCACTCGGGTTACATGTCAACTCTATCCATATTTCACTTTTAGCGGACTTACTTTCGCTTATCTGTTCATTCCAGGCTGCTGAAAGTGCGCTTCAAGGATGTTTCCGCCTCACCCCGTCCTGGGGTTTACTGTCATAAAGACGTGTCACAGGGAAACTGGAGGTGAAGACTTAATTTAAGACTGTGTGTCTGTTGAGTGCAGAGGTACTTTACATTCATGGTGCTTCTACAAAGTTCAAGTTTATTGATCTTTTCCTTTTTTCTTTCTTTCTTTAGAACTTGACCTTTGACAAACATATTGGTCTTTTGTAGTCATGGGGCGTAAAATGTAATTCAGAGAAGCAACACATAAAGGTGTCAGCAAAAATATAGAAGTTCAACGTAACTGACATGTCCTTTGACAGATTATTGAATTGTTGAAGTCAGAACAGTGACGTCAGTCCTCAATGACCACTACCAAAAATTACATCAACAAACGTGTGCGGCTCCATCCTGTTATTGAGAGGTTTTTCTTTTTGAATAGAATTCTGCAGTGGAAAGAGCCTGTTCTCTCCCCAAGCTGTCACTCTGGTTGGTTATAAGGTGGTGTTTGTTTCCAACTAGGGATTTGCGTAAATAATCGATGCCCAAAATGGTAATTTTGAGTATGCGAATGAAGTTATGAGTTATATTTGGGATGGAGGTGGGAGGTGTTTTACTCTATTAAAATGTGGAACTGATGTTAATGGAACTGTTTCTGCCTGAGTGCTGCCAATGTTCAGTAAAGTCTGAATCAGTGTTTTAATGAATTAAATGGTATGCTTGATTTTCACTCACTCTGACTTGGTCAGGTTTGTCTGATTATTTTGGTTTGGTTGGTGCTCACACGTTAACAATGTCATCACAACTCATGGACTTAAATGGACTTATTGGTTATTAAAATGTCCGTCCCTGTTTTCAACCCTGGGATACCCAGTTGTGTAAGTTTCAATTTCTCCCCCAAAATGTGTTTCTCTAACTCTAACCAGATTGCTTTCATGCCTAAATATTTACCAAACCATAATCACATTATCTAGAACAGTGGTCCCAACACTTTTTTTTGGCTTGAGCTAATTTTAGAATGACCAAGTCAAAATGATCTAGTTACAGTAAAAATAGTTAAATACATATTTATTTATATATATTAAGTATGCTTTATATATACAATATTGGCATATGGTGTAAGGGTTCATGCAGTTGTGCATGAACCCTTACACCATAACACAATTCAATACATTTGTGGTCAGTACTTTACTCTGATGGCTTAATGGATTCCTTTGGTGTTGCATAATTCAGACAGCAGCTGCTGGTACCAGCCTCAAGCAAACTTCATGATCATGATCATCAGCCATAGTGGAACGCTATTTGGACTTATAATTTTCATGGGGGAAAACTAACTATGATTTTAGTTCCAACACTTTTCTCTTTCTCAACTCCTTTTTCAGAAGGAAGTCGGTGTCATAATTTTCACAAACAGTTCCAAAGTTCCTCTCCACATTTCCTTTCTTTGGAATAGTAATGATAGATGGACAGATCAGACAAACACACTTCAAATATGACAGCTGTTTTTTCAGCTGTGTTTGTTGTAAGGTTGTTGGTGCCTGTTGTGGTGACATCCCTCAAACCTGGTGGTGGACACCAATGGTGCAGGGTGCCGTTAAGCTGAAGAGGGGGTCCTATCAGGCCTGACTCATAGGTATTGACAGGCCAAGCGGATCATAGCTGCAGCAGAATCTTGATAAAAACTCGGGCACGGGAGGAGTTCAGTGAATCCATAGAGAATAACTAGTGGATGGCAAACCACCAGGTGTTTGCCATCATACTGTTTACAGCATGAATGGAGTCCTGTTGAGGTCAACAGGGCTCTATCCATCCACAGGGGACATTGTCAGTCGGTGGAAGAAATATTTTGAAGATCTCCTTAATCCAGCTGACATGCCTTGTAGAGGATGCAGAATCTGGACTTGATGGAGGACTCACTCATCACTGTGACAGAGGTCTCTGAGGCCAGATGCCAGGGGTGGATGACATCCGACCCAAGTTCCTCAAAGCTCTGGACGTTGTGGGGCTGTTTTGGCTGACACCCCTCTCACAGCTGGTACCACTGGACTGGCAGAGGATGGGGGGGCAGAGGATGCATTCCAACGATAGGGGATCACACTCCTCAGCCTCCCTGAGAAGGTCTATGCCACGGTCCTGGAGAGGCGTTGAACACCGGATAAGCTCTTTTCCCTCTGCAGGGTCTTAGAAGGGGCATGGGAGATTGTACATCCAGTCCACATGTGCTTTGACGACTTGGAGAAGGCATCTGATCGTGCTCCTTAGTGTATCCTGCAGGTGGTGCTTTGGGTGTATGGGGTCCATGGCCCACTGCAAAACCACCACCATATACTACAAAACTTCTTATGCTACAAGTGAGAATAGAATGTCTAAGTAACTTCAAGTTTGTTTTTGACAATTATTACTATTAATGCAATATTTTAAAATTAATTTACATTTTGAATTAAATAAAATAAGATCACCAACAGCTCTCATGCCCAGTACAGCAGCAGGCCATTCATCTTTACTGTAACTATCTCTGCTAAAAGCCACGTCATCAAATTCAAAACCATTTTTTAATACAACACCCACCGCACTTATGGCCCACTTAAAAGTTGGGAGGATAACACTCACCATGTGTTAGAACTAAATCCAAATCCTACTTTATAGCCTCTCTGTTTTTTTGGTATATTTGCTATTTCCCACCTCTTGGAGCTTTTACACCCTTTAAGTTAATGTTTCAAGAGGACAGTTAGTTACAGCTTTGCCTAAATATGTCCACTGGTGGGAGAGAGATACAAAGCAGAAGCAAAGGGAGACACAGTCAGTCATGTGGGAGTCGAGTGGAGAGAAAGTAGAAGACCCCCATGACCAGATAACACCCAGATAACCCCCATGTTCGAGCATAAACACCCCCCCAGTGCAATCAGATGTACCTACAATATGTAAACATGCTCACGCTAAGACATTCACACACATAAAAAGGATTCCTGTCAAATGATAAGACAATATATTCCCACATAAAAACATCATTACTCAGCTTCAGCCACATGCAGACGCTGTGTTTGAGATGTGTGTTTGATATGCGCAACTCTGTGTTTTCACTGGGCAGCTGCCGTCTTTTTTTGCACACTGTGTAAACCGCAAGATGATATATTGTCCTGCTGATGCTTTTGAATGTAGAAATATTTTTGGCATGCTGCTTTGAACACATGGGCAGCTTTACACAGAGACAAAAGAGAACGGTGCACATGATGGGCTTTTTGTGCTCGTTCTGCGGTTCTCGTGACTGAACCATATACTAGGTTTATATTTTCATCGTTTTATTTTCAAATTATTGTTTTTATTAGCTGTAATGGGCCAGACACTGTTGTCAACTCTACTATATCGTGGAGCCGTTTAAGCTTTTTACATCAATTTAAAATACTGTTCAGGAGTTCACTACGAGGCCAGTTTTCATCTGTGGTTGTTTGACAGATACATCTACCAGATTTCACTCAAGAAATGTCTTCTTAATGTTCCCTCACTTGAACCTTACAGTGCAGAATGATGAATGTGCAAAGTTTAACTCCAGAGGGCGGTTTTCACATCCATCTATTTAAGGGGGAAAGTTTCTCTGGGCTTTTTACACTAAACACACACACATGAAATTGCCTGGTGACAAAACTATAACTTACATAAGTGTGATGTTAAAGCTTGAAATCCACTGATATAAATATAAACTAGGATGGACCTAAGAACAGAGTTACTACGATAATTACTAATGGGGATAATAAATAAATGAATACACTGATATGGACTGATGATGTATGGGGTAAGGGGACAGGAGATTTCTTTTATATAATCATTTTGTTGTTTGGTTTTAATGCAAATTCTAAAAACAATAAAATAAATAAATAAATAAGTAAATAAATAATTAAACAAATAATTAAATAAGGTATATTTTTAAGCTCAGGAATTGAACTCTTCTGATAATTATTACTGAAAAGAGACTTCTTTAATTGTTTCATTATGTATTATAGTGTAGTGTGTTATTATAATATTCAAATGTATTACATGTCATGACCATAATTAAAGAGATTCTATTGACAAACCTACATAGAATTAACACCCTTTTGCAACTTTATGGTGCTTTGTGGCCTCTATCTATATTTTAAGCTGATCTCTAAAGCCATATTAAAACACTGAATTACATTTGTTAAAAATTAATAATAAAATAGGGAAATCAATAATAATGATAAAGTATATACAGTTTTATCAGATTGTACTGGTTATTAAATTAAGAAATGAATAAATAAAATGTAGGTCAAAAAACACAAAATGTAAGTCAGTATAAAGGTGTTCACGAGGATGTGGGGAAAGGGGAAAAAATGGGCAGAAAGAACTTTTGGTCAGCAAAACAATGTTTAAAGTGTTTAAAAAGCAAGGGTATTTAACAACCAATAAGTCTGAGGCAATAATAGTTCCTCCTTAACTCTATGGAGACACCATTGCCAATGTGTTTCGACTACACAGGGCGTAATACAAAAGACGTACTCAGTTATAATACCTTAGTGCATCATGGGATGCTAATCCTGTTGATCATGTGACAACAACTGCTTTTTGTGTGTGGCTGAACCAGTAGCAACGAAAAGTAATGGGTGTGTAGAAAAAAGAAAGAAAAATACATAGTAAGATTAACAGCCTTTTAACTTCATGGAGCTTTGTAACCCCTACTATTATTTATTTATTTATTTATTTATTTATATAGCACTTTTTAAAACAACATGTTACAAAGTGCTTCACATAAAGGGGAGATAAATCAAATCAAATTTTATATGTATTCAAATGATCCCTATTAAGATTTAAGGCTACAGCAATATTAAAAGGATGTTGATAATAATAGTCAAAACACTTTTATCAAGAGAAAGAGATAAAATTAGTTAAATCTTACATGCTTTGATAAGGTGGATTGAAAAACAAATAACAAAAGAGCTCATTGGCTAACAATTTCAAAATATATGATGAAGTGTTATTATAGGTTAAATTTGACATCAGAGGGAATCTGGAAAGTGAATGTATTTTAATGTGCAGACAGTGTATATTAAAGAAGATGTGAGTAAAACCCATTAATGTAGGATGAAAACCACAGCTAACTAATACCTTTAACTTAATTTTTCTTTATCAGTGATGCAAATTTTCTAAAGTTTAACCTTTTTTATTCTGGAAAAAGTTTGCTTGTTGCTCCGTGCAATTACAAGGCAACATTGACCTAATGTAAATAATACCCCAAAGAAAAAACACAGAAAAAAGTTAAAACCAAAACTTGAAGAGGAATTGATTGTGATCATGTTTTGGCGTTAAAATAGAGATTTTTCCTGTCATTAAAGACGCTGTGGAAAAACATTCATTCAGGTTCTGGAATAAAAACTAGTCAGCGCTCAGTACTGTAAGCCTTCAAACCCTATATCTCTCCAAGGCTTGTATGTGTACATGTTTCCAGGCCTATATGTGGACATGTAAGTGCTGTTTAATGTTAAGTGTCTTTCCTTGCTGCCCGCCGTCCTCGCCGCTGTGGGGAGTGCAGAGGAGTTGGGAGGACTGGTTCGGTTCTCCGGCAGACACCCTGTTTATTTAGCCTGACATTCCTCCAGCGCTCACCAAATGGGAAAGCCAGCTACTCTGCCTAGTCTCATCCTGACTCACGTCCGCCCCGTCACCACCAATGACATTTGAAATATGTGAAAGCGCAACGTGTGTGTTGGAAGAGGTCGCACACTCAGACCTTACATTTATGATTACTGGAATACCGTCTGTCTTCGTGTGTCACTTACATCGAACGAATCATCATTAGATCTTATTGTGGTCTTTACAACCGTGTCTCTGTTTGATGAGCGGCAGCAGGAAGCCATTACGCCTGACGACAGATTGCGTTTGTAACTCACCCTCCTTCTGATGAGCTCCCTCTGAAAGAAGAACCCAAAGCGGCAGTTTGGCCGGTCTGTCCTGCCTCACCGCGCTGGGAGTTTATTTACCCTTCACTTCTCATTAGGACCACTGAGTCCACGCTGCATGGTGGGCATTTGGGATCACTGAGTATCCGCAGCCCACAGGGGCCTCTAATGACTCATTGGCATTTCTGTCAATACCACTCACATGTATATCTTCATTTACTTCTGTTTAGGATTTCCTCTAATTGATATTGAGTGCTGACTCGCATTTCGGTTAGTATGTGTTGAATTGCGCGTCAGTCAAAATTAGCTGTTACTTTATGAGGCAGCTCCAAGTGTGCACTGTAACATGTCCTTAAGGTGCATTTAGCGACGCAATTTACGATTAATTTTCTTTACCTAGACACTTGGCTGTGGCGCTGCATTTCTCCTACCCTTTTGGGTCAACTTTCCATCTTTTTTTATCCCTTCTGGAAAGCTCAATAACATATTTCAGTCCCACGTCGGGTTCAGAGCCAGCGTATTGGCTTTCTCATTAAGCGCCCTCTCTGTTCCTAAAAATCCCTCTGTTCGTTTCTTATTTATTACTGTTATGGGTGTGTAGCTATGTGCATGGTTCAAGTGGGCATGTGAGTCAAATCTGTCATGCGGTGGAGGTATGTGAGTGAGTTTCAGTTCAGGTGTGTGTATGTGTGTGTTTCTTTCTCTCTATGACCAGTTGCTTCTGGCCTGTCTCACTCATTACCCTGTCATAACAAGCACTCCATTGCTGTATTTCACCTCACAAAACATAGCCAACACACACACCAATGCACACACAGGTTGCAAATTCTGACTTTTCCTCACCTCATTAAGCTGCAGAATAGGAGAAGAGGCAGAAACAAGAAGTCAAAAAGAAGCGTAGAAGTGGACAAAGTAAGACGATGCACGGCTTTGAAAGCTTGCGTTTTATGTTTGACTCTTTCTAGGTCATGTTCCAACGTTGCAGCCCGCTAAGTTGTCTGGTGTCAAGTCCAAAGTGCCAGGCTGAATCTGTCAGCCGGCCCAACAGGAGAGCCCAGGCGGGAGAAAAAGAAGTAGAAAAAGAGAGAGTGTAAGTGTTCACTAAAACCCCCACTCTGCTTTTCGCATACGCAGGGCATGCATGAATGAATGCATGACAAACACATACTGGATCATCCGTCCACCTCTCTGTTCTCATACACCATTCAGCCTCTGAAGACACTCTCTCTTTGTCTCTCCAGGTCGAAGAGGTGATGGATTATGTAGAGAGTGTAGACAAAGCCAAAGGGCTGCTGTGATTTTACAGGGAATGCCTTTCAGCCTGGTAACTCAGTCTGCTTCTTTACAACAACCGTCCTATTCCGTCATGCGTGGCCGGGGACACACGAGCAGCCGCTGGATGAGAAGCCTTGGCAGCTGTCCTCCTCTGGCCAGGAACGCTCACAATGGGAATTGACTGTGGGGAATGTGATAGCGACCTTGTCTTATTACACTAATGCAGTCTCTGCAAACACAGGATGGATAGCCTGTCTGCAGTGGCTGCCGTTCAGCCTGGAGAGCACTGTAAAACGCATATCCTGTAATGCTTTTTATGTTTCTTACTGCTTCTGTGGCTCAGAGTTATAGTGTGGTTATCGAGCGCAGCCTCAGACATGGAGGTGAATAGATTTTGCTTGTGTTTTTAAAGATATGTAACACAGTCTGGCCCCGAGGTCAGGACCAGGGTAGTTTCCCATTTGGTCTCTTGCACTGATTGGACGAGAGTTAAATACCACCAAGTATTCCCCAGGTTAGGAGGATATGTAGCATTTTCAAGGTTATGTTCCTCTTGAGGTTGGGCATTGCTATGTAAGTTACCTCCTGCTGTCAAAGAATCAACAATCAAAGAAATAAGTCTGGCAAATCACACCAATTATCAAAGACAGCGGAATATTTGCGGTTTTCAAGAGTTGGAATGGATATACTGAGATTTTCTTAAGAAATTCAGGTGTTTGACTCATTCATTTTTCATCCAGCCATTCCTTGCGGAGGTAAAAATACCGTTATATTCAGAAGTTATCACGCTCAAAAAGTTTTGGGTTTCTTAAACCAAAAAAAAAAACAAAACAAATGGCTGACTTTAGTAGCTGTTACATTGTCTGTTTTCACACAGCGTCCTGCCATTCTGACAGAAGCTGGGTCAACACAGGCTGAGGCTATAGCCCAGGGGTCCAGATGCCAATGCGAATACGTTACCTGCTTTCACCCCCCCGAGCCACGCTGGTTTGACAGGCTCAGTGTGAAAACAACAAACCCCCCCCACCATACTCCTCATCCAGCCGACAGCGAGATAGATCTATCAACTTCAACCTGACTTTGGTCTTGGCAGCAGCTGTGACAGATGTTTCATACTTCATCATTGTCAGTCAGAGCAGCTTTGATAGATGAAGAGCTAAACTGCTGTGATTAAATGAACTGTTAAATCGTCAGAATTAGCACACAGTTATGTTGACAAGGGCCAGCAGTGGCACATTTTGGCCACTGAGGTTCTGTGACAAATGTCTGGTTTTGAAACTGCTGTGTTGTGGTAAAATGGATCGCTTTTCAGCCAGTCTTATCTGCTGCGTCTCATATCACATGTGATTGACAGATGGAGATAAAAATGATGCTAGAGGAAAGTCTGGAAATATCATGGATGATAAATCAGAGAGAAAAACACACACACTTTTGCACCAGTCCTCCTCTTTCTTCTAGTTCTTCTCTCCATCCTAAAATTTTCCCATTGAGGGTGACAAAGTACAGGAAGCAGATCCTCTCAAATTAAACTCTACATTCTCTTCTCTTGCCGTTTCGCGCCCCAGGAATTCTCCGCTTCGTTCCAATCACAACTACAGGAAAGAGAGGTTTGAAGAGCGGGGGGTTAGAGGCAGGAGGTGATGGATGGCTTTTCAGTGCCATGTTTGTACAGCTCATAGCTGGAACTGCTGATGGGAGGGAAACAACCAGCCGCCACGGATGAAAACAGATACAGAGAGGCACTAAAAATCTACAGTAAACCTATGAAATGGCTGGTTTACAGTAACAACACGCTCAAATATGGCATTGCGTTTTATTTGTGTATGTGACAGTTATCCCTGCAGATATGATGCTTGTCTGGATCATGTTTAAGATTACAGACAAGAGACTAAAGCAGTGTGTGTTCTGTGTTTGACTCAGATCCAGTTATCCATCTCTTAAATTTGGCAGGAGTGACGGGTCAGTGGGGGTCTAATGTCTCAGCCAGATGTGCATGTAGCTCCCTTATTCACATCCTCAGAGATACCTTTACCCTCATCGCTCTCACTTTTATACTTTGTCTTTTGTCATTTTAAGCCATTATAGGGATTTTACTGATGTGACAGAGTTTCATAAGCGATACTGTTGAGCAATAATAAAACCCTCCAGGATTCAGTGCATATAAAAAGATATCAATATGCCATTCTGACACACTTGCATAAAAAAACATCATTTTGCAATTTTATTCTCAATACCGTACATCACACCCCCTCCTTCTGGATCTTCTGTACTCACAAAGGCAATAATGTACATAGAACCCATGAAACCTCCACCTTTTTTTATGTGACACTGCTTAGAATATAAAGTCACAGTACATGGAGTTGTCCTAATTTGGTTTAACTACCAAAAAAGTATTTTATTGAGCTTTGATTCTCAGGACACTTTCACACCTACGTCATTGAATCCAGAGTTTTATGATGTTGACCAAGCACCAAAAAAGGTGGTCCCGCTCTGGATTAAACTGAGCCATGCTTCGGTTCATTTACACAACACTTTCTGGATTGACTTTTGGACCGGTCACTAAACATTACATCAGGCTGTTGTTGCCAAATATCAAATGGAAGATGGGAAAAGATAAAAAACAAAGGATATTAACAACATGCTGACGTCAGATGTGCACCTATCTATTATGGGAGACACAGCGCATGATGATGATGATGATGATGATGATGATGATGTTGATGGCAGGATGTATTAGTCAGGAGCAAGACTGAAGTTGTATTACTAATCTGAAATGATCTAACGCATGATCAAACTTTTTTGTATTAAAAAAATGTATGACATGCCTACATCACCTACTGACACGTGATGCCATGTTGTGAATGGAATTAGAAGTTAATCATAAATTTACACAGACACTCATCTGACAGAAATCATGAACTGTAAAAATAACTAAAAAAAACATGTGACACAGCAGTTACTGTACATGCTTAACTGAAGTCGATTTAAACCCATACTCCCTAAATGTATTTAGAGTTATAAAAAAGAAATGAACTATTTGTGTTGTTGCTGTCAGGCAGATGCTAAATTAAGTGCAGATTGTTCATTTGAATATAGCACATACAATAGATATGATGCTAATTAGTGACATTAGACGTAATTGCATAATAGAATAGAATAGAATAGAATAGAATAGTCCTTTATTGTCATTGTAACATGTAACATGTACAACAAAATTAAAAAAAAAGTGTCGAACAGTCAGTGCATAGTAATAATACAAAAACAACCTAAACACTACAGTAATAAATACATAAACAAACACACACAGCCATTCATTCTGTCATTGTCTCAGATATGTAGATTATTTTATTGATGTAAGTATTGATCACTTCCTCCAGTCAACAATCCAATCCAAACAAAACAAAAATGATCCAAAAATCAGTAGACTGACATAAAACTAATAGCACCATTACTGTAACAGACCACTGAAAGTGATCCATGAACATATATAAACATATATAACATATACTGTATAAATTCACAGAGTGTTGAGCAGCATCCCATTACCAAAACCGTTTAATACTGTGGCACATTTGTGACAATAATCTACAAGGAGTGAATATGATGGTAAATGGACTGAACTTATATAGTGCAGTTTCTACACCTTCATGATGCCCAAAGTGCTTTACAATTCCTCACATTCACACACACACTCATACACTAGTGGGCGGTTGCTGCCGTGCAAGGCACTGCCACGCCCTACTGGGAGCAATTTAGGGTTCAGTGTCTTGCCCAAGGACACTTCGACATGTGGACAGTCGGAGCCAGGATTCGAACTACCGACCCTTTGGTCATTGGACGACCCGCTCTACCAACTGAGCTACAGCCGCCCAAAATGATGTTTTCAAGGCAATGTCTCATTTGGTAAAATGCCTGTAGTCTTGGTTCTCAAGGCAAGGAACCGAGGAGCATCAAGATGAGAACTGAGAGGAGCGGCTCGGTGCTTCACAGCGACCCAAACATATCCTGTTGCTTCGACACTATTTCATCCTGTGTGTTTTCATGTACAGACCGTCCTGACACTTTTTGTGCTTCAGTCACAACATTAACCCATAGGATTTGATCTAGTACACAGGTGTCAAACATGTGGCCCATGGGCTAAAACCAGGCCACCAAAGGGTCCAATCCAGCCCACGGGATGAATTTGTGAAATACGAAAACTACACTGAAGATATTAACTATCAAAGGTGTTAAAATCAGTTTAGCTCAGGGGCCACATACAGACCAATTTGATTTACTTTGTCTTTGTTTAAGTGTAAAAAAAGTAGAATTACATAAAAAATCTTTACATTTATCTTTTTTACAAACAGTGTGAATAAACTGAACAAATATGAACAATATTCTGCCTGTTACTAAATATTTTGTGTATTTGTAGATTCACTGTGATCTGTAAGTTATAACGAACATGTGTAAATGAGAAGCAGAGACATAATATTGCTAAAATTGCACTTTTTTCTGAAGAAATTTCACTTTTTTCATGGTTGTTCATGCTATTCACATTTTTTAAAGGATAGTTTGTAGATGCAAACATTTTCATCATGTGATTTTACATTTTTCACTCAAAACATAGAGAAAACTTTGGAGTTGACATTATTTATGTCTTGTGGTTGTGTTTATTGCTATGTTGAAATTAAAAGGTGACTTGTAGAAAGACAAACTGTGACAAAGAATAAATCCTACTTCACAACATAGTTCACAACCAAAACTGAGATGAAAACTTTCCACCTTGAGCAGATAAATGAAAATCCAGACAGTGTCTACGCACACTCTACGCACACATCTGTCTGCACAGTGAAGAGAAAACTCTGTAATTAAGGAGACTTGCTCTAAAGGAGAGGGAGGTTTCAATCATTGTTTCATCATAAAAACCAGAAGGTGAAAGTTAAAGAGTTTAGTTTTAGCCCCAACTGGGATATTTGATGTATGTAACCATGACCAGAGAACCTTTTCCAAAGGCAGCTTTGACCAACAGTGAAAAAACTCACACAAATAACTGAATTTTCTTCCTGGTTTTTGGTGTGAATGATAAAAGCCACCACAGAAATAAGCACTGAAGAACAAGAAAATATAGATGACACTAAATCATTGTTTTTCAACCTGAGGGTCAGGACCCCATGTGGGGTCACCTGGAATTCAAATGGGACCACCTGAAATTTCTAGTAATTGATAAAAAGAAAAAAAAAGCTTACTAATAAAAAAACATATGGTGAGTTGAGAGAGACAGTCACAATACATAAAAAGATGACTAACTGAAGCTGAAACTGAAGCCTACGCTGCAAAAATCAAAATCTTACCAAGTGTATTTTTCTCATTTCTTGTCAAAATATCTCATCTTGCACTTAAAATAAGACATAATCACCTAAAGAGTAACTTTTCAGTGAGATATAACAACTTATTTTTAGACAATAGATCTTGAAAATCTTATTTCAAGAAATCTTACCAAGATAATTTTCACTTGTTCCATTGGCAGATTTTTTTGTGCTTAATTCAAGCAAAAAATCTGCCAATGGTGATTATGTCTTATTTTAAGTGCAAGTTAAGATATTTTGACTAAAAATGAGAAAAATACACTTGATAAGATTTAGATTTTTGCCGTGTGTGGTACTGTTTATCTTTCAAATGTTCATTGTGGTTGGTGCTGCTCTTTCATAATTCATACAGTAGTTTGAGTTATTGTTTGTTCAGTATTAATTTGCAGCCTTGTAAATACAAGCTGGACTGACTGTACGTATCTTGACCAAGGAAAATAAAATTCTCACTTGGTGTTTCTGCTTCTGTCCATAATAATATACATTATGTAGCCTAAACTTAATCTAAAATTAAAGCTTATTTGCAACATAGTATAGCAAACTATTACATGATCAAAAACAAATTAATTTTAGCAAAAAACCCCAAAAAACAAAAAAAGCCTCCATTTTGAATGTCTGGGGTCACCAGAAATTTGTGATGTTAAAATGGGGTCATGAGCCAAAAAAGGTCAGGAACCACTGCACTAAATAGTTTCAGCTGCAGATGTATGCAACAGTGCATAAAAAAACCTCTTATTCACCTCCAGTTACAAGATAGGACTGTGATACACAAGCCTCAAAGCTACAAATATCCAGAAATGTTTGATCTGTGCATGGATTCAACGAACACAATTTAAAGGCAAATCCACTGAAGTGTGTTTATAATTAAAATTATCTAAATTACACTGAAATTTCACACAACAGAGTAAAGTAAATGAAACAAACAGAGGGAATATAGAATGAAATAACATGTTTGGAATATGCTAACTAACTGAAAACCCAAACTCAAGTAAATCATTGAAATGTCTGTAACAGCATCTCCTTCTTCCTGTCTGTGTCCCTTTCTCCCTTCCCTTCTCTCCACAGCTGAAAACGAGGTGATTGGAAGTGACCGCACGGGGTAAGAGGGGTTTCCTCCGACACCAGACAAGGAAAGATCTGTGTGTGCGTTTGCATGTGTGATCCAGGTGGGTAGATTGGATGTGGCTGTAAGGGTGTCGAGGTGTCAGGAGCCCCCGCCAGCCGCTATTAGCCGGGGAGCAGAGGTGGAGGACAGGAACCAAAGCGAAGAAGGAGCTGACAGTCGGGTATTTATGAAGTCGGGAATGAATGAGTGATCGGGGGCCGTGAGGTCAGAGCTCAAGAGAGGACGACAGGGTCAGACTTGTTTCATAACGACAAAGAATACGCTAAACCCTGGATCACAGAAGAGCTCCATGAGTCCCAGACCTGTATTCCGTAATCAAAAACATACTTGACTGTTCTGTGGAGCCACTTTGGGAACAAAGAGCAAGGATTTTAATTGGCCCTCATGAAGAAAATACCATGTTTTTATAAGTGTTGGCTGCTTTGTTCCAGTTGGTTCCAGCTGGTGTGGTATATAGATGGGTTTCATATAGCGGTCAAAACAGCTTTATGAAGAGAAACAACTATTGATCTGAGCAGCAGGCAGCCATATGATATCAATAACGACTCTATCTCACACACATGCATGCACGGTCGCTTCATTCAACATGGGATCAATCCATCCTCGGCAGTAAACCACCAATTGATCACACTGTAGGGACTGATCTATCCATCCCACTGTGTGTGTGAGTGTGTGTGTGTCCAGACTGCCTGCAGACTGACACATTTGCCGCCTGATCATGAAACCATAACTCCATCATGGCACAAACCACATGCTGCCTATCATTAATCCACAGCATTTGCATTTTAACAAACACATTTGATTTATGGAAATCCATCTGTCGCGGCTGAATTTGTACGTCACTTATCATAGAGGCAGGTGCAGAACTGTAGTGCATGTACCACTTGTTCAGTGTTGTATTAGTTCTGTGGGATTAAAAACATGTACAGCATCACTTTTTATGTGCATGCTGATGATATAATTGTGTGGAAATTGGTAAAAATGTCAAGAAATACGTACATTCTTGACCCTGTAAAGCCTGAACCATTAAATCATTGACAGAAAATTCCAGTTCCTTGAAACTTGAGCTTTTATTGGTCCTTTTGAACAACCCAAAATATTTCTTTTAAATATCAATTTCCATGTATGAGTGACAATTTTGTATCATATTTGATACTTCAAGTCTCAATGCTCAAATATTATTTTTGAACAAACAAAAACAAAATATAACACGAACATATCTAACAAATTGGTAATTCCTTTTCAAAATTGGCACCGTTCTGCCTCCTTCCTCATTAGTGACAGTCTTGTAGTGTCACTGGAAAGACCTCTGGTGAATGAATTCCTCTACCCTGGTGGATTATCTGTGTGTTGTATGTATCTAATTGTATACATCAGGTTTTTCAAGAAAAAAAATATCACACTGATCATGTAGATGGCTTCAAGACTAATGTATCAAATATGATACGTTTGGCGTTATAGGGTTAAATACTTATATCTCATATCTTTCACAACTTAGTGGCTTTTGGGTATTTTGTGGATCAGACAGAACCAGAGTTAGTTTCTTCATCTGTATTCATACAATGCATTGAGGATATGAGTACATTTCAGCTGGAAAAGTCAATATTTAACGTTATTAAAAGCCGGTTTAAAATGACTGATTCAAATGTCCACTGTGGATTTTCTGTGATGCGTTTGTGTTCACAGATACTGCACTGATACACAATGTGAGAGTAAAACAGAAGGCAATTTACCAGGCCTCATCTCTGTAGTAGCTGTCTAACACTTCAGTGAACTTATTCATGAAGGATTCTACTCAAACTTTCACAGATCACAGAAGGTGTTACAAAGTGTTTGGCAGCTTCTTATTTGCACCTTGATGCGAAAAACTAAACAGTCTTTTTTTTTGCAGAATGAGTAAGAGAACTTTTCTAATAACATTGAATATACTGTATATATACATGAGTTGAGAAACTATTATAAATGCCTTGGAGTCATTTTAGGCATTGTTATGTTATGTTATGCTGCATTATGTAATAATGTAATAATTTTTCACCTCATTCTGTATTAACACTGCATATTGTAACAACATACTGCATTTTGTATAAAAATTGTCCGGCATATTGTCCAGCACCCCCCCCGATCACATATACGTTTTCGGGGGGCAGCAGATAATTAGTGATAAGGTGAAGGGAGCTCACTTTCACTTTCACTTTCTCACAGCTTTATCTACACGTCCTCCAGATAATGATATGTCACGTTTGAATTACATAGTGGTCCAGACTGAGGCACATGGGAGGGGGGATATCATCTGGCACATCGTCGTCATCCCTGTGTTTTCAGGGGGCAGCAGGTAATCAATGAAAACGAGAGGGGAGCTCACTTTCACTTTCACTTTGTCACAGCTTTATCTACAGAGCTACAGTATATAACCCACCCTGTCCTCCACATACAGGTACATTGCATTACTTGTAGGATTATGTATCCCCCACAAATTTTTTTCGGTTATAGGGGTGGTGACAGTAGGGTCATGATGCCGTTAGTGGGACTCGGTTCAGAAAAGGTTGAGAAACCCTGAACACTGTGATTTCAGCATTAAACAGCATTTTTTCATTCAGAGTTGTGTCCAGTGAAGAAAACAACAACAGTATTTGGGATTTGATCAATTCATAATTTCTTAGACACTAAAGTTTCTTCTCATCCCATATCATCACTTTCTTATGCTTTGGTTAAAGACTTCGGAGCATTTTCCTTGCAATTGAAGACCACCAGAGTGACTCACTGCTCCCTTTAGCCAACTGCACATTGGAAAGTATAAGTAGAAACAACCAAAAACAAAGTGGTAACAAATAATTAACTAGAAAAGCACTCGAAGATTGCAGACCTCCACCAAGGCAGATCAGTGCCCCCCCTCCCAATCACCACCAAAATTTAATCATTTGTTCCTTGTGCCAGTATCAAGATTTCCTGAATTTTTCATCCAAATCCGTCCATAACTTTTTGAGTTATCTTACACACGGACAGACAGACAAACCAACGCCGGCAAAAACATAACCTCCTTGGCGGAGGTAATTATGTTATATTATAATATGCATAATATGTGTATATATTTTGATAATCACATAAAGTGATAAGAGTAATAGTCATCATAACAATGAGAAAGACTACACACTACTATAAACACTACATATAGCTCCTTTAATCAGAAGAACTGAAATGTGAACCTACTTGGACTTATGTATATGCTATTCATTCTTATATTCTCTAGCTTAAAACATTAATATTTTCCCTGACCCTTGGTGACAATGATTGTGCAATCTGAATAACAACCTCTACAAGTCCTGGCAAATGAAGCAAAAATCTGTCATCACTGAATCCTGTCTAGTTATAATTTCCCTAGTGGAAAACTTATTAAATTTCATAATGTTTGTTTAATGTATAAACCCCTTACAGGATTAGCCCTCTCCCATTTGACATACTCACAAATATTTCAGAAGAATGCTGTCCATAGATTGACAAATCCAGGAGGAAAATGCTGGTCCCAAGGAAAAAACATCCCATGTCATCATAAAAGAGCCTCCCAGTTCTATAACACATGTTGAATAATACACAATGTAGTGGTTCTTGGAATTTGTTTGCATGTAATCACCAACCAGACCTGTTCATACGTTGCCAGTATTTGTCACTGTGTGCCTTCTGGATCTGGCTTTTGTTGCGTGTCGTATGTAATGTAACCGGACGTTTGAGCTGCCTGTGCTCCAATGCTTCATTTAGCATGCTTCATGTTTCATTTCTTTAAGCTTTTTTAAGTTGTTTTTTCTGCTTTTCCTGCACAAGCATTGAATCTTGTTGTTTTATCGTCACTTTAATGGCTGACGAAACATCTGGCTGAGGGACAACAGTTGAAAACATTAGCAATTTTGGCTAATGCGGCCATTTTAACAGAGTATTGTCCCTGAGAAAATAAGCAAACAAACAAATCAGACGTTACTGGTATTGTTCCTCATTTGTATGTGGCTTTGGGCAGCATCTGCTTTTTGATGAGGAATGCAAATGTTAGCCACAAATTAGCACATCCACCAACATTAGCATTCTTTTATGTTTTAGATAAAGTTCATGCTTTTTTATCTTTGTCTGCTCTTACTTCTAAATGGGCAAAAAAACATTTACATGGACTTTAACTGTTCTCTAATGATCGGAACGAGTCCAGTCAGAATAAAAACACCTCTGATGACTAGGGGTGTGTATTGGCAAGAATCTGGCGTTACAATATATCATGATATATCGTGATATATCATGATACTGTTAAAGAGGCAATTTTTTGTTTGTTTCTTTTTTAAATGATTATTTCCTTGAAGAATTTAATTACACCAGAAATGTGCACAAATACTAAACACATTTTTATTTTATCAGAACAGGATCTAATGCTATATCACAAAATTTTCCTGTGTTAAAACTTAAATTATATTTAGCAGACATTACAGTTTAAGATCCTGTTCAAATGTTCATATTCTATTAGTTCATAGCTGACATCATGTCATTATTTTTGTGCCATCTCAACAAAGGAACTAACATTATTTAATAAAAGAGTGTTAAATAATAATAGTAAATAAAATGTAAACAAAAAAGAAAAACAAAAAAACAAAAATGAACCTCCACAATATCTGCATTTGAAAAAATACCTAAAAATATCGATACTGTACTTTTTAATATACAGTAGATACAGTTTTGTGAAATGAAATATTGCGATATATTGCAGAACCAATATTTTCTTACACCCCTACTGATGACAATAACACTTCAACTGGAATGAAAAGGGTGGTATTCAGCCTTTGGTAATCCAGTCAATAGGAAAATATCAAACTTTATTTGACTATATTCCTCTTAACACATGCTTCTGGGGTGACATCAAGTCACATGATGAGTTCCGGAAGGGGGCAGAACAAAAAAGCAGCAAGACTTTAAAAAAATATGTGTTGTTAGATATGTGATTGGTTGAAAATGATAAAGAATAAAAAAGCAAAAAAAAAAAAAAAAAAAAAAACCCAAAAAACCCGAATGTTTTTCCCGTAGTATGTTTGGGTCCAAAGTCGTGTTCTTCTTTTTCTGTTATGTTTCTGGTAGAACCAGTAAAATTATTTTGTGCTGGTCAAGAAGGTTTGTGATAAAGTGCATTCGGCATGTAAACACAGATCTTATCAGATTGATGTCCATGTAAACACTTAGTTTGGAACCTCTGATCTGCAAACTTCCAGTCAGACTGAAGACATTTTGTCCACCACCAGTGTCACAGAGTCCAAATGCAGTCTGTTTGTTCCGTAAACTAAGCAGCGGGGCAGCTCGCTCCAGAAAATGAATGTATCTCAGATAAGACACCAGTGTTTATTTCAGTGTTGATACACGATTAAGCCAACAGAACACATCAACTTTATAAAAAATCCCTCAGTACAATTTCCTGAGGACAAGACATATCAGCAAGGAGTTTTTTTCCTGCACAACCACATGACTTGTTTTGCTATTGAGTCTCGTCCTATGCGGTGCATTTCCTCTGCCTTCGGAATGAGATTCTTGAGGTCTTGATTTGATCTCCAGGCCTTCATTTCTCTCTCCGCCGTCTCCCTGAGGTGCATTGTCTCCCATCTGCTAACTCAGCTCTTTAAGTTGCAGCGCAGCCTCCCCTGCTTCTCATAATTCACAAAGTTTGCTTTAAAAACCCACTCACACACTTATTGCCTCTGTGTTCAAGCTTGGGAATAGAGTTAGGGGAAGCAAAGACGAGAGAAGGCGGTAGGAGGGAGAGGAAAGGATGACTGTTCTCCTGTTCTCTCCCTTGGTTCATAATTACCTGGTGAGCAAGGTGTGTGTGTGAGTGTGTGTGTGTGCTGTGACCCATTGGGGTGGTCCTGTAGCCTTTGTGCAGATTAAATGCTGATGCAGAGTGGAGACAGCTGGGCAAAGTGGAACTCAGGTCATTAAGGCTCCACTGGCAGGAGCAAAAACAACCATCCGTGCACACATACACACATACCGCAACGCTCAATGAGCCTTTTATTTTGGAAAACAAACAGTGAAGGCTAAAAAAAATGAAAGAATGAAAATAGTGCTAGTGACAGGCCCGCTATGGGGTCTCAGAACGGAGGGATGTGGAGAACGAAAAGAGGTACGAAGGCAGGAGGGGGCGGTGTCTTGAAAAGTTAGACAGTGAGAGAAGTGTGTATTTGTTCAAGTGAGAGCTTTAGAGTGAGTCCAAAGCAAAGTGGGGGATTAGGAGAGATCAGAGGAGACCCTCTACCACACCACCCACTGTCCTGCTCTGCCTCTCCCGCCTCCTTCATCTTTCCCCTGTCAGCGTCTACATCCAGTTCACACCCAGGGGTGCTCCACGAACTATGGGCCTTTGTGTTACAAGGATACACTTTCGAAACGGGCCACATGGAGGAACACCCTGGTGTGTCATTTTTAAAAGGACACTTACCCAATCTGTTTAAACTATAATGTTGTTGGAGACTGGCTTTTCCATATCAAGAGCTGCCAGCGTCAGACTACATATGGCTGTTTGGCCTAATGGCATCCCAAAGTACCCCATTAGAAGTAGATATGGGCTGGGAAAATTGCTGTAAAAATGAAAGTCATCTAAAAAGGTGGTTAAACGTTGCAAATATATGGCAGAGTAAAATTAGCTTTTGGGATCATTTTGATCAGGCCAGGTTGGGCCAGCATTTTAATGATACATAGACAGTCATCCAGAACAGGCTGCCCAGTGAGTCATGCTGCTCACTAAACATTACTGTATCTGAAGTCAGTGCTGCACTTTTTCTTTGACGCTGCAGTCAAATTTAACTGTTGTCCTTCATATTTACTCTGTCATCTCATATGTGATCATTATGTGCAAGTTGTTTTTACTTAAAGTTGCCGTACTTGATATATGGGGGGTTCTATGAAACTGGGTACATTTTGGTGTCTTGCACTTTGCTGGCTTTTTAGACCCAATAATAAAAGAGAAATTTAGACATATTTCCCCCAGGATGTACCTAACGATGACCTCAGATAAATGAAAAAAAAATTATACTCTTGCTCCGAGCCATCCCAAAATTAATGAATTTTTAATAAAATATTGGGGCCAAAAATAGGACCAAAATTGGGACAGGAAAAGCTACCTAGGTGTCAGTGCATTTGATCTGGAAAACATGGCTTGAAATGGTCTTATATAGCACTATAAATAAAGACACTGTGTTAAATTTGATGATCCTGGTGGTTTTTGTATTTCAGACATGCAGGTTTTCCATGAATTGGCAGTGTCATTCCAGGTTTTGTATGTAACCCATCGTGTCCACTGGCATTACATGCAGAACCTGCCCAGTTAATCGCATATAAATCATGAATGATTTTGAAACAGCGGCAAATTTTGTGAAACACTCTGCCTTGCATAATTAGTTCAATTTCCAAAATGTACCTGAGAGAGAATAAAGAGATATTCAGAAATATAGTTGCATGTAATTTTCGTGTCCTTTTGACCATGTTACATACAGATTTTTGTATTAAATATAATGTAAAATAATATAAAAATGTGTTTTATCTGAAAAATAGTTTCTATTTTGACTCAGTAAGTATTTATTTTTAAAATAGACCCAAAGTGCTTCCAAATTTGCTTCAAAACATTAATCTACATCTGGTTTGAATTTTTAGCCCCCATGTCCTGTTTTCAGAGACCGGTTTCATAGGAGCACCCATATATATTTTTTATAACTAAGTAAAAAAAAGAAGTCCATTATTACCTTTCAGCCTATTATAATTCAAGTAGTCTGTGTGAGCATGAGAGTTTTTCAGATACTCTTTCCTTGTATTTTTAGGCTGTATAAAATCTACCCCATGACGCTGGGATTTTGTCCAATCAAAAGTCTTTTCAGTGAGGTGGGAGGGTTAAATACATGATTGACAGCTCTAATTACCAATCACTGATCAATTTGTCCAGGTTGTGACTTCATCTTAACACTGAGGGTATAGAAAAGTAGCTTCACTTTTAATGTTTTTATAATGGTTTTACTAGTTTTAACATACTATACTTGAAGGGAATTATTGTTGAGTGTTTTATTTTTGCATCATTTTGTGCATTCTCAACCTATATGGAACAAAACTGCATAGAAGAATTAATCCCGTTGAATATCCATGAGAGCATATCAGACATGAAAAATGTGATGATGAAAATGTGACAAAATGGACAGGAAATGTAACTTAGACAGGCGTATGTCATGATGTTTTCACTTGATGTTATGGAATAGTTTTTATGCTATGTTAATGACAATAAGATTCAGTCTGAAAGGCTCTTCACAGAGCAATGTTGTACTTTTTTTTTTTACTTTGAATACATTGCAGAAACTGCCATTTTTTATGTTTACTTTTACTCAGATCAAGAAGTTGAAGTCAGTACTTTAACTCTCACCAGAGTCTTTTAAGTATCTGTACTTTTACTTGTGAAGAATGTGTGCAATTTTGCCACCTCTGCAGCCTGGATTATGTAGCGCTAAGATGCAGTGAGTTTCTAGTTTAAACGGGTCATTGCAAATCATGTTGGAAAACATCTTATGCTGAGTCATTCCAGGTCGTGGACATCTGAACAAATAAATGAAAACCCTAGTGTCTAGTTTAGTCTGTTCTTTGTGGGTTGTAATCTATGGCCTGTTTCATGTTTAGATGTGGTCACATTGAGCAACAAACTGAAAAATAAATTCAGCCTGATGTCCATGATGTCCACACACACTGTAAAAAGTCATGGATTCCCCAGGCTGTACTTTGATAACCACTGCCTTTATGATTTATCCTCCCCACCAGGCAAAGTTTGCATGGATGTGAAAAGATGTGAGTGTGTGTGGAAAGTTGTTGTGAGTCATGTCGGGGTGTGGAGTCAGTCAGGTGGCTGAGGTGCACCACTGCGGCAGCTGTCAGAATATGTGAAACAAACACCCCTCCGGCAGGCTTCTCTCCCTACTTAATTTCATTAAATCTGTGATTTGTTTCTGTTTCTGTGCCACAGAGTTGGAAAGTGGTTGAAGAGAGAGGGAGGAAAAAAGAAAGAGAGAGATAAATGAATGAGTAAGAGTGAAGCAAAGTATGTGTGAGAGAAACAGAAGGCATCGGAGGAGCGATTAGTGCGGTGGTATCCATCATTGGAGCTGCGCTGCTCTGGTCGATTGCCATGGACACTGAGGAATACTTCATCTGGTCCCAGTGAGAGGACACACACACACACACACACACACACACACACACACACACACACACACACACGCAGATATCCATCTATTATTCTGTAGTGCAATCCTCTAACTCCAACTCCTACTTCTCTTCCTCGATTACCTCCCTCTATCTTCCCTTCTTTCATTCTAGCTTCAATCATTTTCTGTGTTTTTGTCCAATATTCTTGACGTTCTTTTTTTCAGTCTGACCATCTTTTTCTCCCTTTTTCTATGAGAGCTTATCTGCAGCAACACCACAAGCTGACAACATTCATTATGCAGACATGCATATTGCATCAGCTGGTGTGTGTATTTACGGGAGCGTATGTCTAAGCACACGTTTGAGTGCCTGTGTGTATGCAAACTTGCATGTCTTCATACATGCATGTGTGAGCTGACGTTTTGAGGCAGATGCCAGTGTGTGCGCGGTCATAAATATCATTAAATTTACAGCACAGCACTTTGCACAGCTCAGTCGGGCTATGAAAACAAAGGCAAAACAGACTCAGACCGTGATCTTTATTTCATGACAGCACTGTGTGTGAATGTGAGCATATACAGTGGGCTGTGGGATCTACCTTATTCCATGAATCTAAAGCAGAACAAGACATTCATAAAGATGTATTCATATGTGATTTATTTTGCCTATACCTTCACTATTCAATCTAGTTTCTTATATTTCTCATACATTTCAATGGTTAGAATTGATGAATACTAATAAGCATTGGTCAGTTGTAATATAGTCATTTTTTTCCTCACATAACTGTGGAGTGAAAATATTTTTAAATGTTCTTAACCGTTTCCAAGTTTCCTGTTCGTTGTAAGATCAACCTTAGAAGTCTAGGATATCCACAAAACATCACTTATCGGTGTTTTCTAGGCAGAAATGTGTTTTGTATCAACAATGAATAATAGATAGCTAAAGTAGATGTTTTTTTTCAGTATTACTTTGCCAATATTTTCTAATACACACTAACTGCCAAGAAGTAACTCAAGTGATGGATGCAAAGAGAGAGATGGGGAATGAAATCAATCTAATGTTCGAGGTAAATGAAACACAGAGGCTATGCTTCCAAGTTAAAAAATAACAAAACAACAAAAGCAAAAAAAAAGTTTGTTCGCTGGCGTCGGCGTTGGCGTCTGAGCAGGATTTATATCCCATTGAGCGCCAAGCCTGGCAGGAGGGACACAGCAGAGTCTTGGTGGCGCTTTGGGGGCTCATTGCCACGCATAAATCACCCACCTGGAAGAGCTACAAAGACTGGCATTGGTTGTGGCACGGTGCCACCAGCCGACAAGCCGTTTGTGTGGAAATGAGGGGAAACAGCCGCACTGATAATGGCAAAATAGTTTGTTTCTCAGAGCTCCATACAACACAAAGCTACACTTTCTGGAACAGTCTGACTGAGGGAAGCGAGGGATGAAGTGAGGATAGACAGAGTGTGGTTAAAGGGATGCAAAAGCAAATATGTTCTTTGGAATAATAATAAGTAGAAAGACAAAAATAGATTGTTGAATAATATTGGTGTCATGGTGTTGGTAATACCTCAACCAACTGAGAGATGTACATCAGACAAGACAAATAATATGATTAAAGATCCCACCTTCGAGTCCAAGTGTGTGTTTGCTCTGTGTTAGACAGTGTATAGACTGTCTGTGTGTTTTCACTAAACTTTTGCCCCCATCCCCTGAGTGGAGACCTGGAGAGGGAAAGTTGGATGCAACAACTATGTGCAGTGTATTCCAGAGCTTTCCACCTTCCAGAGACCTGAGAGCAGGACTAAGCACCGACACATGTGGAAGACGTCAAATTCACCAGTTAGGCTTTGCCAAAAATAAACAGTTTCCTTAATTTTACTATGTTCACAAGGGCCAGTTGTTTCTCATCTACCACTTTAGCACATGTTTACATAAAAAGGTAGTGATTCCGGGGCAGATACTGTAGTAAACATTACTAACATATGATGAAGGAAAACATATACTATTGACACAGACACATACTGTAGAAAATTGGTAAGAGGTGACAGAAGTTTATAAAATTTTAGTCATATTTTATGTTTATGTTTATGCATTTGGCAGACACTTTTTTCCAAAGCAACTTACAGGGGAAAACCAATTAAATCATTTCATTTTATTTCATCATTTTAATATATAAAGGAATTATAGTGTGTAGTAATAATATTTAAAATTGTCAGAACATTAGCAGGGGGAAGTCATGAACTAGGATGCACCCATAACTTCCAAAGTTTTGGGTGAATAAAGTATAAAGTCAGTGTTCACACAGACCTGTGTTGTGGTGTCATCAAGTTTTCTCCCTCAAACACAGACCCATTTGGTCCAATGTAAAAGCTTGTCTTATAATCTTTATGTGCTGCGTCAACTGATAGTTTACATTAGAACTCTGTTAGCACTGTTTTAGACAGAAAACAGCTAAAGTAAAACCACAAATCACCTCTGTTTTGTATACAGTTTGTGTTGTCAACAGCTGCAGAAAAAGATCTGTTTGAAACTTCGCAAAGAAAATAATATGATGTAACTAGAAAAGCACTCGGAGAGCGCAGACCTCCACCAAGGTAGATCAGTGCCCCCCCCCCCCCCATCAGCACCAAAATTTAATCATTTGTTCCTTGTGCCAGTATCAACATTTCCTGAAATTTTCATCCAAATCTGTCCATAACTTTTTGAGTTATCTTGCACACGGACAGACAGACTAACCAATGCCGGCAAAAACATAAAATTGTATCAATCACATGTAGCAATCACATTTTATCTGTATAGCGCCAAATCATAACAAGAGTTATCTCATGACACTTTTCATATAGAGCTGGTCGAAACCAGATTCTCAAGACAATTTACAGAACCCAACAGAATCCTCCAGGAGCAAACACTTGTGACTGGTGACAGTGATGAGGAAAAACTTCCTTTTAACAGACAGAAACCTGGAGCAGACCCTGACTCCTGGAGGATGGTCATCTGCCTTGACCAGCTGCAATTAAAGAGAGATGGTAAAGGAGGAGAAAAAGAAAGAGAGAGAGATTGGGGGAGAAGGGGACAAGGGGGTAAGTAGGGGGAGTCACAGTAAACCATCGTAAAGCTCATAATCTAACTCACCTGTGTAAAAGAAATGATTTCAGCATTACTTCTCCCTCTATTCATCACATGCATTCACAGTGACATGAATAAATGCAGTTTATTTCATATCACTGCAAAGCAACAATATAATACGTAGGCATACATTCTTTATTCTACCCACTACATATACAAGAAGCGGATTGCAAAAATAATGGGCATATTGGAAAAACTACCACAAGATTGACACTGTTTTACAAACCTAATATTATGGTTTTTTTTTCTCTGTAACTGAGGCGTACCTGTCCTATGTTTGACTAAAATACTACAGAGCCAACAATGTCACTGGTCGATGATCCAAACAGATTTCCTCTTAAAATGACCATGGGTGTCATCCCAGGAGCTGATTGGCTGTTTTTCTAGAAGGTGCCAACATTAAATGACAACATCAGTGGAGTAGTCCAGAGTAAGAGTACTTATTTTTCTGTCAGTATTGCGTATACTCACTTCTAAATCCCCCTGATGCACACCATTCACTAGTATCTGAGAACCACATTACTCACTTTTTCCCAGAGGATGGTGAAGCCATGACCCACCCTACTCTGCCTCTAATTGGCTAGTACTCACTGCCTTCACTGATTTGATTGGTTAACATTAGGCACAAGGACTGATGAGCCAATCAGAGGTAGAGTACCTCTGGAACCTGATTGGACATCTCAGGTGCCAGTGCCACCCCAGTTGATTGACAGGTCACTGCACGTCTCATTGAAAGATGCATGATTATTGGAAATGCTAATGAGAAAGGCAGAATAAACGTCTTGTGAGTCACAGATATCGAGAGAACCTACTTTCATGGAGTACATAATTCTGAGGGAAGTTTTAAGGTGGTTTCAGAATGAGTCACTGTTTTAAACTACTGGCCACATGACTGCACATTTAGAGAAGAGATTTTGTCACCAATAGTTCAACTATGCGAGTAGGCTAACGTTATGAAAGGCTAATGTCATCCTATGTTTGCCTCATGTTGAATACATTTTACATTCATGCACTGCTTGTGTGACCAGTAAAACCTACAAACTGCTCTGGATCAAGTCATAATAATTTTATAATAGTGAGCAAATACTACTGACGGATTTTTGGGTAAACTAAATAGAGTAGTCTTACATGTCACTGTTTCTAAAGCAGGGTGATTTTCTGGACTACTTAAAAAAAAAAAAATAAAAAAATTGGCAAAAATCAAGAGTATACCCACTTCTCCAGGGACCACTACACCACTGGACAACATTCTGGAACAGGAGTCAGTGACCTTTACAACCTAAAGAGGCATTTTTGTCTCGAAAAAAAAAAAAAAAAAAAAAAAAAGAAAGAAATCTGACTGGAGCCATGAAAAAAATATTTAAACCCATCTGCATTTTACCATGAGGTGGCTGCTCTGCTGTAGACTATTTGTGATTAGTTTGCGATTAAACTTTGTATTTCCATTACAATAATGCAAGGTCTAGTGCGTTTATGAAATTGTACAACTACAAGAAAGAAAGCATTCAAGATTTGTACAATTTTTTAAAGAAGAACACTATTTCCAAAACATAATTACGTTGTGGAATGGAGAAAAAGCACAACTTTCATGCATAGTGGCTTACTTAGAAACTATGAACAAATGCAAATGGAGCATCTTGTATTGAATTTAGTAAGAAAATAATCCATTTTGGTTTTATGCTGTCAAAAAATTATTTTATTCCGTGTAAAGTCTGAATGTATAATGTATAAAGCCTGTGCATTTTTGCAGATGGACAAAGTTAGAATAGATTTAGGCCTATAACAATGTTTAAAAGTAATGACTCGCTCAGTTCATTTCAAAATGTTTCTTATGTTTTTTGACCAGAGGAGCCATAGAGAGATACAAAAGAGCCATATGTGGCCCCGGAGCCACAGGTTGCGGACCCCTGTTCTGGAAAATATGGAATAAGCTACATTTTTGAGTCGATAACACATTTGAAATCTAAAGAGCAGGTTTGTAGCCTCAAAGATATCTCAAAATCCTATGTTGAAAATGGATGCAGGGATACTTTGATTGTTTATGTCTTGTCTCATCTGTGATGCCCTTGTATTATACGACCAAGTATGGATTATTTTCAATCATAGTCCACTTTGACAGTTATGCATTTCTTCCAGCAGTACCGTGGTGCCTGAGTCCCTTTTATTCGGAATTTTTCTTCTCAAAGTGCAAAAACCTTCAGACTAGAATACAGACTAGATAGTCTTTCCAGCCAAATGTTTTAAAGGCGTATGAACATGAATCACAGTGGGACTTAAAACTCCTTCCATTGCAAGTACTTGCAAGGGCATGTCCTTTAACTTCACAGTTTACCCTCATGGTAAAATAAAATGTTTTTTTTTTGCTTTCAGAAAAGCCTGCAAGATGTTACAAGTGAGTAAGGTTGAAACAAATAGCAACATCAAGTAAAATACACATGCAAGTAAATCAGTGTTTGAAGATGACAAATTACCTCACAGACAATGTGTTTAATTGGCTCTGTCATAATGTCATAATACAAAGACACACACACAAATCAATTGTGTACCTTTGGAAAAATGTTACAAAAATCCCTCTGGAAATATTTGTACATGCAAAGACATGCATCACCAGCAGAAACGCATCCATTTGCACACGCTGCTTTAAAAGGGCAAGTGCATGCAAACACAGACACACACATACGCGTATCCAGAGTCTAGGAACTCCATTAACATTCAAGGGGAGTTGAGTCTGGAGTGGATCTGTGTCAGCGCTGCACAAACATCAAAGAGACAAAGAGGGAAGGGGAGAATGGGAGAAAAACGCGCAAGAAAGGCAAAAACAAAGCGAGAAGGAGAAACGGAAAGAAGCAAATGAAGAAAGTAAACAGTGGGAGCTTTGATAGCTGGGGTGAATGAGACAGAATGACAGGAATATGGGGAAAAACAAGGGGTGACGAGGGAAGAGAAGCTGGTAGAGGAGGGGCGGAAAAGTGACATTTGGAAATTTCACAGAAGACAAACTCCAACCGGGGGCACAGCTATGACAAGCTCAGAGCGCTTATCACACCGCTGTTGGACAAAAACTCACATCTGCACAACATTGTAGTTTGAGGAATCTGAAAAGAAAAGAAAAAAACCAGCAGCCTCGTGAATCGGATCAACAGGGGAATCACAACATGGTGCATGAATAACTGTAATTACTTTTGTCCTGTCAGACCTCATACTTGGTGATCCCAGTAGCTGTCTGTCCAATTAGCAAAGTGAAAAATGTCACATTGGAGTATATGAGGTTTTTAAGATGCAGTGGTGTTACATAACAGGTGTGTGCTTATGTGTGTGTGTGTGTGTGTGTTCTAAATATGACAGCAGACGCCCCCCCCTCGGAGCCAGACTCACCGTCTCACTGTCAGCTTGTCACCAAAAATGACGCCACCTGTCTGTGTTTGTCTGTTTGTTTGCACAGGTGATGTCTGTGCAACTGAACGGCAGATAAAGGGACGTTTCCCGGGTTTGAGTGAAAGAATCAATTAGTGTGGAGAACATGCTAACAGTGCTACTCCAGTCGCTGCAATTCCGATTATTTGGCCAAATGAAGGAGGTGTGTTCAGGCTAATTACGACCCTAACTTACTAATGTTTAATTTTCTTATTTTGTCTCTACCTTGGCATTATTTAGGATTTTTTAGGCAGGATTTGCAGTAAAGCAACAGAGCACAAAAAATACATGTCTGTTCAGAGTGCCACCATGACCGGAAATGTCTTATTTTTTTAATTTTTTTATTTTTTCCCTAAACCCACCACCATCCCCCATCTTTGGAGGACAACTTTATTTTTAATTACAGCTCATGTTTAAGTAAGTCTTTTAGTCTTAGTCTCTTAATTTTATTATTTTGTCTTAATTTTATTATTTTTCTTTCAGATATTTTTTATTGCGAAGGCTTATCATAATACAAATTGGAGATCCCCTGATTGGTGCGCTATGCTTCCTTTTTTATATCAACATAACAAACACACATTCAGAAATAAAAAAGAAAAGACAAAAGCATTGACAGAGAGAGAAAAGAGGAAGGAAAGAGAAAAAAAAAACCAAAAACGCACACACAATTTAACATCTTAATTTTATTATTTTAATAAAAATCTCACCTCCATTCATTCTCATTCACCTGTGATGCTGTAAAACACGCTGCAATTTGACTTTTTAGAATCAATGACCCAGTTCGTAACAGCAGCTCGGCCAGAAAACATGAGTAACACATGCCTGCAGCTGCAAAGCAATACAAAGGGTCAGAAGTGCTTTTTTTTTTTTTTTTTTTTTTTTTTTTTTTTTTTTTTTGCAGTGGATAAATTCTAATATCTAGGACACATGCAGTATTCGGAAGAAAATGCCACAAATTTAATTGCTGTGATCACAGCTTCCAGTAACTAGACTGATAATGACATGAGATGTGTATAAATGTCAGTATTAAACAAATGCACAATTCATGATTTTAATAGGAAGGAGTTAGAGAATTAGGAGTAGGAGCCAGTGGGTTTTTAGCCTTTTAGCCTTTAAACACCATAATCATAGCCCATCACTTATCTAGAGATGCTGTAATAGAATGTATTCCAGATGTCTTGTGTGGAATTGATATGGAGATCGGTTGCAACATCTCATTCAGCTCAGAAGGTGGAAATGACTCACATTTGAGTCACATTTCAAGAGGGACACTTGTATCAGAGTTATTACTGTATGACATGCATTTATCTTTGATGGTGAACAATCTGAGCAAGTATGACACAGACAACTCCAGCAGAGTCTGATATTTACAACATGTGAAAAACTCAACACAAAATCAACAAAGACAAAAAAATTGCAGGGGAGGTGGTGGAGATGATTTGCAGATGTTGCAGCGGGCTGATATGGTATGAAGAGGGAACAGGTCATTGCTTCATTTATAAATCATGTTAATTGGATTAGGACAGAGTGGAGTCATGAACAACTGAACAGGAAGTTGCTTGTGATGAGATACGACTATGCTTGTCAGAACTAATGCAAAGCACCATTATAAGTACAATCACTTCATAATGATTAATAGAAGGGGTGTGTTATAACATTAAGAAGGGAGAAAACTCATTACACAAACCGAGAAACCACATTTTTTAGTAACATTTCTTGCAAGAATGAAAGAAAATTCAATGGGCTACCACCTGAAACTGTTATATTCACTCATATTGTTAGTTATACTGTATATTTGAGTCTGTGAGGTTGGTTGGTCTTTTCTGAGATGGAATATAAACATGTGTCTGTGATTGGAAAATTCATCACATCTATGTTTTACTGGAACCTTGGTCTACTTTCCCATCATCCGTCTGACTGGCTGGTTCTTCAGGAACACCATACCAGGTCTGATCTTACAGGAATTCCCTTACTTTTGATGTTGCGTGCTCATGGAACAACTTGTAATGTAATCTAAAAGTGAATTCTCTTGTCTTGGCCCCTTCAGGAATATGCCTGGTAACCATCCGCTAACAGCCCGTTACTGTTTTACCCTCTATCTTTGATTGAAGTCTGGTGTGGTTCAATTTCTTAAAGCTGTTTTCACTGATTTTCTTTTTTTTATTTTGTGTATTTGTATCTCCGTACCTTTACATTTTCCATGATACAGTCCCGGCAGGTAAAAGAGGATTACCCCCACTTATTTATATCTTAGATGAAACACTAAAATACAATATCATACGAGTAGAAAGTGTGTTTGGAAGAACTATATGTTACAACAGGAGGAGCTAAGTAAACACTACGATGTCACCGGAGTCAACATAAAAGCAGAAACACACCAAAAAAAAAAAGAAAAAAAAAAGTATTTGTGTGTCCTCTGCAGCTGACGTCATCCATCAAACTGCCTGACTCTGATCCCAACAGGAAACTGCTGCATGTCGCTTCAACATACAACAGTTTCAATTTCAGAACAGTTGCAGACGAGCACATTGCGTATGTATGTTTGTGTGTGTGCATGTGTGTGCTCGTGGTTGGCTGGTTGAGGATAAGTGATTTTGGAGGAAGGGGCTTTGGGGCTCAACCAGCACATGTCACTCAAGCAGCTGCAGCTCAGCAGGGATCCAGGGATCTGCCGAACAAATGACAGCCCACTAGGGCTTACGTCCCCACAAATACACACATGCAAAAACACATACAAACATAACGCAAGGGTGCACAGCATCCCTTTTACACACATGCATTTGACTCTTCTTCTGTGAATGTTGCTGACTTCTGGTCGTGTATGTGTGTGTGTGTGTGTGTGTGTGTGTGTGTAGGCAGGCTGAAACAGTAACTGAACGTTGCAGCTCGTCTCTTATGCATGTTTGTGTGTCTGCCTCGACCATCGCTTACACACTGCTCGGTCAACAGAGGGCACTCTCACCCCTCTCTGCACATCCACTTTGTCCTCTCTCACCACACACACACACACACACACACACACACACACATGCACACAATCACACACACACACTCACAATCACACACAGGCACTAACATATTCAGATTCACCTTTTCTCCCAAGGCTGTCCTTCCCAAGCTTGAATCTCCATTTTCTCTGGTTTCGTTTTATTGTTTACTGAGGTTATTGTCAGTTTTTTAAGCACTGTAAACATGCCTTACAGGCAGAGAGGCTTCTATCAACCAAGTTTTGATAGGGGTTTCACACATTTTAAAAGGCAATGAGCTTCATTTTGTTTACAATAGCATTTAATAATCTCGGCCTGTTTGTACAGGTGGCGATAAGGGACAATCTTGACATGTTCAGCGCTGTTTACAAGCTATAAATAGCAATGCATTAGCGGGTGGCAATGGCTCTTGTGATGGCTGGGTGGACTGGCTGCACGGCTGGCTGAAAACACACTGCTGTTTGCACTCCTGCCATTAGGACCACTTTGTGTGTGTGTGTGTGTGTGTGTGTGAGAAAGAGAGAGAGAGATAGAGAGAGAGAGAGTTGTCTGGTTTTGGTCTACACCAGTTTGTCTGTCTCCATTTGATTGTATGATTTACACAGAGTGTGCCTGTGTGGTTGTGTCCATATATCCGGCGACGTGTTTACAACTGGGAATAAATTCCACAGCCAAAATTTCCTGTCTCGTGGCGCGCTATCACACCACTGATCTGTGTGTTTATGTGTGTGTGTGTTGAAGTGTTATCATGAAGTGCGCCCAGTTTTCCCCATGCTTTGTCGTTTCTCTCCTCCTGTTCATCTATTGTGGCTGAGAGGATCCTTCTCCCTTTTTCTCCCTTTCACTCATCTTCTCCTTCACTCCCTCTCTCTTTTCTCCCTCACTCCACAGTCCTAATTACCCATACTCCTCGGAGTGGCCCCTCCTTTAAATCCTTTGAAGTTATTTTAGCGCAAATTCTACTTAGCTACACTGCAGACAAAACAAGGAAGGGCTGCATTTGAGGGCCTCTGGAAATATATGTGTGTGTGTGTGTGTGTGTGCGTGTGTGTGTTTCTTTTTGTTGATTGAATCACCAGCGTCTCCTGTTTCATATATGTTTATATCTAAGTGAATGTGTATACAAGAGAAACCAGCAGAGCGAGTTTCTTTGTGAGGATGTTTGGGTGAATTAGGGTAAAATTGAGTCCATACATACCGTATTGAGATTGTATCTGTATATGCATGTGTGTGTGTGTGTGCACTTGCATATGGTATGGGTTTGGTATCTGTCTCTATGTGTGTGTGTGTGTGTGTGTGTGTGTAATTCTAAGGGCCATGCATGAATGCAGGCCTTCTGAGCGCTTGTTGAATGGCCTGACTGCCCGTCACGGTTGTGTTGGACTGAATGAACAAAGTAGAGCTGCACAAAGCCACTTGCTGTCTCTCTGTAATTATCAGGAGTTGGTCCCCATACACTCACATGCCCTAATGCACTCACACACTTGCACACACAAAAACAAAGACTACTAGATGGCCACATACTTGAAAATGCAAAAGCACTAGTAGAGGTGCATAAATTTGTGAATACACCCCATACTTGCATGCATACTGTAATTAAAGTAAAGGAAAAATGAATAATGTAAATTAAGGACACAATGGCTTTTGTTTCTAAAATACGCAAAACCATTTTGTTCATATTAAGGGTAAAATTATTTAAAAGCTGTAAGCGTAGGTGGGCATTTCCAGAGGAATTAACATTACTTTGTTATTGTTAGTGAGTCTCTCCAGATGATGTTTGTGTAAGTTATAGAAAATTCTGCTGAGTCACTATCGGCGTTGTAAAAACAGCAAATGTGTTTAGCTGCCATTTAGCACATTTTTGTCCATAAATTTGGAATAATTTTGTTTTCACACACATTCCTCTTTTTATTCCTATTTATACACATCAGTAACCACCTTTGACCAAGTACAGTGACATACTGAGTCATAGTTTATCTATCAAGAATAAATCACATGGTCACGATCATGAGAAGAAATAAAAACATTTTATTCCAATTTTAAAGGCAACAGTTTACTTACAGTTTTCAGTTTTTATGAGAAAACTTGCAGACCTGTTACTTCAGTGAAGAGTTGAGGAGATAACAAACTGTTTTTAGTGTCTCACACACATACATTATTATACAGAGGCCAGCAGTTTTGTGAGACAAATTGATTCTTTGCATAAATGCAATTTCTTTTTCCCAGTAGAAAGTCTTTGAAAGTCTTTGAATGTTATAAAATGCTTCTAATTATTCCTCAGTGTACCTCAGAAAATGTGGAGAAAAAGATCTAGAAAAATTGAAGCAGTAAAGTCTTCAAAAACAAAATTTGTGTCCCTGCCAAAACTTTCAGCAGTAACTATGGTTCACTCAAAAACATAAAACTGATATCATAAATATGAGGTATACTATCTAGGAATAATAATGCGTAATTACAGTTTGACCAAATGAGCGAACTAATCATAAATTATGCAAACTAGTTTTTGTTTATTAGCTTTCTTTTGCCAAGAAATACAGTTTTAATCTTTATTTAAAACACATATATAAGGAAAAGTAAAAAAAAAAAAAAAACCCAAAAAACAGGAGTATCTAACAGTGCTGTTAGTGACTTGGACTGCATGTGATGGATAAATATGTCAAACCACATCCTGTCTTGTCCTTCCAGTTGTAAAGCATCTACAAGCCTCTTCCCCTCTTTTTCTCACACATCCTCAGCAACACCCAACATTTCAGCAAGAGCTTGGCAGGGTGTTAATTATTTCCTAAAGTGTTTTGTCTCGAGCCACCCTGGCAGAGGGAAACTTCAGGGAAGTGGAAGAGTAACAACTCCTCTACACTGCTGAGATGAGAAAGATGAGAGTGTTGAGAACCCAGTCCAAATCCCAACCATCATCAACCCCCCTCTGGGCCGTCAGGGGGTGGATGTTCCTCTCTTTTGGGGATCGTAGGTTAGTGGTCCTTCAAATGACCCTCCAAAAACAACTGTGTTATTATTATTATTATAAATGCAGAGCCCAAATTCAGTTATATAAGAATATTCGCAGATTAATGTAGAACCAATGTCATATGTAATTGATATTTATTGCAACCATTCCAGGAAAACAAAACGTCTAAATCTGAGCACATTTGTTTCTATGATAGTACCAGCAAGCAACAGGCTTTAACCCATAAAGACCCAGTATTAATTTTGTGGCATTTCCAAAACATTTTTTCTCTATATTTAACTTTTCTTAAGTGATTTATTACAATTTATTATGACACAACCCTCTGTATTTTATGAGTTTTTTTAGTGAACAGCAGGTATTTTCCATATTTAATTCACTGATCATGTAGATGCTCATAAAAGCTCAGATTAAAGTTGAAGGTCATTATATCAGAATCAGAGAAAACTAAAGAAAAAGTGACTTTTTTTTTTTTTTTTTTAGCAAAATATATCATTAACTGAACATAAACCAAGTGTGTCCATCCACTGTTATTGATCCAACTCCATTGGTTTTACTGGTGAATCAATGTTGTAGAAGATGACGGTGTTTCCATGTTTACTACGGAGCCTCTGAACGTCCAAATGAGTCATATCTGAAGACCATGAAAAGATGTACAACTGCATTTTACACCAATTATTTACATGTATTGATACGATTAGTGGATCAACAGGTTTTAAACAGTTTAGATCAGTAGATGGTTTAGGTCACCGGTGACTGCTTGGGTTTTTAGTAAACTGTAGTAGTATGGTTATGCTGTAATATTGCATGAAAAATTGTAAAAACTGCAACCCATCCCCCTTGTAGCTCTGTTCTGAACCCAGTCAAGGGCACTCCGGAACTAGGTGTACGACCACAATGAGACGTAAGGATTTGTTCCCTGAAGGTTGTGAGGAACTTTGCGTGACTGTAACGGGAAGTGGGGGAGAAGTTGTGAAATAAAGACAAAAGCATAGAGGAATAAATAATAATAATAAGTGACCAGCACACCCACAACGGCTTAGGAGAGTGAATGCTATTAATGGGAGAGCTGAAACAAAATGAGAATGACAGGGGGACGCTGGATTTATGAGACAAGTGCTGAGGCGCGGGGGGAGTATCCAATATTTCCCATCTGACTCAGCCCCCGCCACAAACCAGACTCAAATGAGAAACACAAACACTTGCACTGTGGCCCAGAAACTGTACAATGGTGCTGGCTTTGTAATCCTGGAGCTTTTCCAGACTTTTTCCTCCACAGTGTCACCGCCTTGAGTTGCACTTACAGTAAGTGTACACACAGTGTCCTCAGAAAGAATGACTGTGGTTGGGAGTGATTGAAGAGGACGTCCTGGTTCACCACACTAGATTACTGCAAAATGGTTCAGTCCGGTTGTGTGCTTGGGTGTGATGATAGGGATGCGACCCACCCCTGCGTTTGCCCCGCAGTTGGTCTCCTCCAGCTGTTGGCGGAGGACGTCCTGACATGCCCCCCTGCTGAGCGTGGCAACATATGGAATCACACGCATGCAAAAACACGCACATCCACGTACATACACACAAATGCATACAACTCCTCCCTCAGAGACAGACAAAAGCATTCAGCTGATTAACATTCTCTTTCACACCCACTTAGGCCCATATGTAGCCCACATTTCTAAGTGAGCGAGTTGGTTCTGAGCCACGGTACGACACGCTGACTCCCTAATGCATCACAAAGTTATAAGCTGCCGGTAATAAGATACAGAGCCGGTCAGAAAGAGTGATGGAGTTCTGCACGAGTGCCAGAAAAGGTACAACACATGGGAGGAGCTGATTGTTGGAGGCCATGATGAGACACGCTGTCGAGTTGTTCACTTGGTCGTCATTTTAGCTCATTCTTGGCTCTCGCTGTCAAGTAAAGTTATGTCACTATGGAGACCAGACAGACTGAAATGAGCTCCTTCATTCACACATAAATTGTGGCTATAAATCAAACCTAAAATTGGCCTTTTAGAAAAAAACTAAACAAACAAAAAAAAAACTCCCGATAGTAAAATTTTGGCTGTCAAACTATTTCTTGAGAGATGAACACTTCTGCTTCTACACCTAAAACCAATCAGAAAAAGTAAGCACATTCACAGATCATTAGCCTCAGAGCATAATTGCATAAATCATACACTATATGGACAAAAATATTGGGACACGTTGAATTCAGGTGTTTGTTTTCTAACAGGGGTTTAGGCTACAAAACAATAATGACAAATGTCATAATACAGTTTTATATTGTGATAAATATTATATTGATTATTAATATTGATGTTTATATCTAAAATCAGCATGAACTGGATGTCTTACAGCTGTAGTCATGATGTATCCCAATATTTTTGTCCATATAGTTTATAAACATCAATATTTCTTTTTTAAGTTTCATGGGATTTTTCTTCCTAAGTGAGATGTGGAGAAAGTTGATGGTGAGTTGTGGTAGAAAATTGTTATTTACAGACACAGCATGAAAACTATTTTAGAAATTTGGAAGGAGAACATTTAAAATCCTAGTCATGGATAAAAAAAAAATGAAAAGTTAGTTTTGAAAGAAATTAAGTAAAAACATCTCTGAAGCATTTTGGAAGCAAAGATAAGTTAAAGAAAGCTAACTAATGCAATGCAATGATATTTATCACAATATAAAATGACAAATGACATTTGTCATTATTGTTTTGTAGCCCAGACCCTGTTAGAAAACAAACACCTGAATTCACTCTGTCCCAATACTTTTGTCCACATATTGCATGACATTTATGCTATGAGGCTAACCATCCACAAGAACATTACTCTGCTTACATTTTTCCGATCCCATATAAATATCAGTTCTTCACATAGCTCCAGTCACTTTTAATGATAATGTCTTGGATTCTGAGGTGCTTCCTGAGGAGTTTACAACATTTATAGCATCTTAACCGCAACATTTCATCTTTAACAATGCTTAATTTGCTCAATATGTCTGAGAGCTCCATGCGGCGTGTACCTCCCAGGCCTGGTGTATGGTGTGTGTCGAGATGGAGGAGATAGAGGGACTGAAATACTTAGTGATAGCCTGGAATATATGATGTGTTAAAGGAACATTTACGCTCTACTTATCTTCCCCTCTGTCCATATCTCAGTCTGCTGCTCTCAAACAGACAGCTGAGGATGAGGCTGGATCTCAGCATGTCAAACAGAATCACATTCCTCCTCAGACTCTGTCAGATGCTGTCGCTTTGTTGGTTTCTCTAACGGAAACTGCTGTTCATTTTGTCAACGGCGGCGAAAATGCTCTTTGACTGTATACAAAAACTAAATAAGACGAAAACAATTCCAATGATGAAACATAGTTTTGGTCAATAAAAACCAAATGTTAGTTAAAGACTGATGTAGACATTTTTGTTCTCCAAGTGCATACTTTTACTTTTTGAACTTTCAATACCACATCATACACTTGTGATTACTTTTCCGTCTGTTGTGCAGTTGAGTGAAACATGTCCTGCAGCTGTACCATATAGATGTCATCTGTCCCTGCCCTTAAAGACAGAGCGATTTATGGGATAATTTCAGCTATGTTACCAAAGAAAACAAAACCCAGAGGAAACTATGTGTGTGGGGAAAACACGACACACCTTAAACAGCATTTGAATTCTTGCCACGCAGAAACATATAGAATAGCTTATATTACCGTAGGATCTATCCAAGCAGGTGTACACAACATTATATTAACACATTTAACTTTATTGTTGCGTTGATATCGTTATGTTTAGTTTGTAATTCATTCGAATCAAAATCCAGACATCGAGACTTAACAAAGAACAGAGCTCTTGTGATTCCTAGAGCACAATGTTATACAATTACATCCCTGGCTTGCCATAAATTTGTCTGCCGATCTTTTCTTTTACTGAAAGCACAGTCCTCATAGTCGCTGATTCCTCCCCCCATAATAGCTGCACACACAGGACCAGTCACAAAGAAAGACGGGGAGGATTCACTTTGAGGCTCATCCTCAGTCCTAATTTATGGAAGTTGAAAATTCATTGTCATATGCCAGTAAATCTAAGCTCTGAGGGCGAGCGGAGAAGGGGCAGTGAGTTTCTTTTCACTCCCCCCCGCCCCCCTCCCTCCCGTTAAATATGCAGATACAGCAGCACAAGGAGCTGCTCGTGGGTTCGTTGTAAGAAGTGGGTCAACGGTGATGTCACAGCGTTTTAAAGTGAAGCAGGGTTTCTTTAGCAACTCCCAGGGAAGGCCTGGTACTTTTAGGGGAAAGATGAAAACCGTCTGGAGCTCTGCTGTGGTCTTCAGTCGTCGGCTCGAGCACTGTTTTACTTTACAGTGCCGTGCAGGTTTACAGGACTTACAAATGATTTCAGGGCTCTCGTTTTGCCGTACCTTTAACCCATAAAGACCCAAACATCCACCTCCGACCAAAAGCATCTACTGATCTAAAATGTTGAACTTTAGAACCAATAATCCCATCAATACATGTAAATAATTGGAGTAAAATGCAGTTTGTTGTCTTTTCAGTGTCATTAGATATGATCCATTTGGACACCACAGTGAACGTGGAAACACCGTCATCTTCTACAACACTGATTCACCAGTAAAACCCATGGGGCTTGATAAATGACAGTGGATGGAGACGCTTGTTTTATGTTCAATTAATGATATGTTTTGTTGAAAAAGTCTATTTCTCTTCTGTTTTCTCTGTTTTGAGATAATAACCTTTGAATTTACCCTGCATGAGCTTTAATGTGGATCTCCATCAGGGGTGTCATTTTAGTCCAGGGGACACATAATATAATCAGTATAATCTCAAGTAAAATAACCAGTGAAAAAACTACAATTACATTATGAAAATGTTTACATCTACAAACTATTGTTTAAAATGCTTCCTTTAAAAATGTGAACATGACCAATCTGAAATTTCTGAAGAAAAATAGGTGCAATCTTAACAGTATTATGTCTCCATTTACCATTTACAACCCATGGATCACAGTGGATCTACAAAGGCACAAAACATTTGTAACAGATAAAGTATGGTGATAATTGCACTTCTCCTAAGACAGGCTCTTTATATTTGTTTAGGTTATTCACATAATTTATCAAAGGCCAGTTTGTAAATTTACACATTTTCATACCATTTCCATTTTTTACACTAAATCAAAGAGGAATAATTTGGAGCTATCATTAGTTACAGGTTATTATGATAGTATTTTACTGGTCAGACCGACTTGAGACCAAAGTAGGGCTTTACATGGTCCCTAAACATAAATGACTGATGTTAATATCTTCAGTGTCATTTTTGCATTTCATAAATTCATCCCACGGGTCAGATTAGACCCTGTGGTGGGCCAGTTTTGGCCCCTGGGTCATATGTTTGACACCCCTGATCTGCATGATCTTTTTTTTTTTTTTTTTTTTTTTTTTTTTTAAACCCGCAACCACTCCACCTCTTTAGAAGACAACTTTATTTTATTTTTAATTACAGCTTGTGCTTGAGTAACAATCTCAAACTTTATTTTCAGATGTTCATCCATTCCTTGCTTGTATACATATACATATAGGGAGGGCTCATATAGACAATCTACATGATCAATGAATTAAATGTAGGAAAATACTGGATTTTCACTGAAAAATGCAGGGGATAATGTTATAATAAATGGCGATGAATCACTTGGGAAAATTAAAAAAAAAACAGAATCTCTTGTGACAAAAATAATTAGGGGTCTGTAAGGGTTAAAAGTGAATCGATACAGATGATATAAAGTCACACAAATATCAGCTTTTTCCCACATTCTCTCATTACAAAAACACAACAAGGCTGCTGGATACATTAAGGCTAATGAGCGTAAGTAGAAGTGCTACACATCGCTGTTGCCAACCTGTCGGATCAATGATTTGATAGGTGACAAAGCCAACATCCCAGGACTGTGTTGTCAAGTTGTTGCCAGTAACCTGAAGGCTCGGACTAATGCTGCTCTCACTCATCTGTATCGATCGTGCTCTCAGTGATTAGCATTGATCACCTTGTTAACACGTGACCCCGCGCATTGACCTTCCACTGTGATTACAGAAGAGCGCACGCCACAATAAAGAAGCGAGGGAAGCATTGTTCGCCCATCAGACAGATCAATCAAGACCATTACGCCTTTGCTTGTACTGTTCAAGCAATATGTTTAGAAGATAAAACTGGTCCCAAAACGCAGAAAGCAATAAAGGCCGACTTCATGTTAAATTCTTTTGATCATTATTTCATCGCTCTAAGCTTTACGGTAATGCCTCTTATGTAATCTGTGTAAGATGATTTTCTTCAAATGGTCTCAGAATACCAAGCAAATGCATGAATAGCACAATTAATGGGCTGGCTGTACATGTTTGCACTTGTTTTTGTTTGTTTTTTTTCCCGGAATGACCCCTAAATGACAAGGAATGCAGTGACTTCACATATTCTCTCTGCATGTAGGACACCTCTCTCACCAGTCACAAACACGCAGGCGGCGGATGACAGCGCTGAGGTGCACAAGGTTGAAACATAATGCGGGTCATCTGGCTACTTATCAGCAGTGCAGGACACACACACAAACGTTTGATCCTCCGTGAGCACTTTCAGACATAATCAATGACTTTTCACCGCATCAGAAACACCAAAGACGTTCCTGTTTAGAATTTTAATACTAGACACTGATTCCAGACAGCCTTTTTGACATAGAGAGTGCACACCAAGGGCCACACATAAAAGGCCTGCACATTGTTTCATTTGCATGTTTTCAAAACAACACAAATGGGAATGCAAAATGAACGCAGGCCACAATGTGAGAATATATCAACTTATTGAGTACAGTGTCTAGTCATCTTAGAGAGTCGGCTGGAGAGTCAGCTTGTGACTGAAGGGTCGCCAGTTTGAGTCCCTGGACTGGTGGAGCGTTGTTGGCTGATGTGCCCATGAGCAAGGCACTTAGCTCCCTGAGCGCCTGACATAGCGAGTCCACTGCTCCCAGCTTACAGTGTGTGTGATGCCTGATCTAGTGATGGGTTAAAGGCAGAAGACAAATTTCAGTATGTGGTGCATGTTTATATGTGTGACAAACTGCTACTGACAAAAATAACGATTCTATTCTATTCTATTCTATTCTATTCTATATAAATGTATGAAAACCAAGGGATGAAGACCTTGGCTCCAAAAGAAGCCAATGTGGATTGGCCCTAAAAAGCCCTGGCTCCGACTGACTTACATTGAACTTCTATCTAAAAATACTGAGTTAATTATTTTGTATTTATTTATTTTTTTTCCCCTGGACTCATTCCTGTCTTATCCATTTTGTTTGGAACATCTATGTTTTCTTGTGGTCAACAAACTATTGCTCCATTAACCAAATCTTGTTCTGTATACTAGCTCACTTTACTGTTGAGTCTGACTCTCAGATATTCTGTTTTATAAAATACATTTTTCGTGACAGACAGCTCCTGTGTATTTGTGGTTAGTGTGTTCCACTATAAACAAAAAATTACTTTGTTACACAGAGCTCGGTGAAGTGGTGTTTTGCTGAGTTAGTAAGTTAATATTTAGCATTAGCTCGCCTCTGACCCCTCACTGATGGCTCTGGCTTCTCATGCTCTTGCAGCTATGCTCCTTTTGTCCAAATATGGTCACTTCCATCATGCTATATCACTGATTTAAGCAAACATACAATTTCAATACAAAATATAACTGTCCACTTTAGTAAATGTCAAAAATCAGTGAATATATTCTGTGAAACTTAAGTCACTGAGACAAAATGACAAAAATCATAAGGATTACACTGTAAACAAACTATTCCCTGAACTGTAGCTTATTGGAGAATTTCTATGTCACCTCATGTTTTGGATCCTTAAGACTTGATCTATCCCACAGTGGGGAAATTCAAGTGTCACAGCAGCATTTACAGTAAAGTGAGCATAACAAATATTATAAAGCATGCAACAATTAAGAACTGGAGTCATTACTGCAAATAATGCGGCTTTAATTGAAGACCCTGGTGCTAAAAGTACTAACGTCACATAAATATTCATAACAGACTTTTTTGGTGACTTCAGTACTTATAGCACCAGGGTCTTCAATAAAAGACTGAACAACTGTTCACTGCAGTAATGTCATGCATGAAATGGTTAATTAAATTTATAATATGTACTAAATATAAAAATTGTCTGCATCATAAACAAAAGAAAACAAGTGGATCCAACTGATGTCATCATGTCTATGTGTGTGCTGATGTCAGCATATGAATTGCTTCTATATATGTGCCATCATAAGTAAATGGGAGAAAAAAAAAAGATTTAAAAAAAAAAAAAAAAAATCATAAAAACTTAACATTGACCTACTTTTCCCAAAATATAATGCCATCTATTCTGGGTCACTGGAAATCCATAAACCCAATTTGGTATGAATTGAATGAATGGTTTTACTGCTACAGACATTTGGAATTTCGCCCATTATAAGAAAATGGGAAAAAAAAAAAAAAAAAAAAAAAAAGATTTCAAAAATTCATTAAAAATTCTAACTTTGACCCACTGTTCCCAAAATGTAATCAGATCTATTCTGGGTTACTGGCAAGCTATAAACCCAATTTGGTATGAATTCAACCAATGGTTTTGCTGCTATAGACATTTGGAATTTCACCCATTATAAGAAAATGGGAAAAAAAAAAAAAAAAAAAAAGATTTTAAAAATTCATACAAAATTTTAACTTTGACCTACTGTTCCCAAAATGTAATCAGATCTATTCTGGATCACTGGCAAACTATAATCCCAATTTAGTATGAATTCAACCAATAGTTTTGCTGCTAGAGTGTTAAGAAGGAAAGAAAGAAAGAAAGAAAGAAAGAAAGAAAGAAAGAAAGAAAGAAAGAAAGAAAGAAAGAAAGAGCGGAATAAAAGCAAAAAAAAGTGTGTGACATTGTGATGTTAATTAAAGATGATGTTAATGTGGAAGAGAGACGTGAAAATAGAAAATGTAATGGTCTTATGTCTGAAAGAACAAAGATTTTTTTAAAAAAATGCTGCTGAGTGGTAAAAGGTTAAAAGATCCAGTGAAGAGGGAACAGCGCTGTCTGTTCAGAGCAGGTGAAATGGTTGGACTAAAGGTGAGCAGCATAAAAAGCATAAGTGCACCGACAACCCCTGGCGCTTTGTTAATTAATTACACAACTGTACAGGATGGTGGTACAGGGGGAAACATCTGTTCAACAGTAAATCCTACAGTTTCATCTCTGATTAATATATTAAATCCATCCCACCTTTCATCATTTATGAGTGCACTCCTAGTTGATATTCAGATGTTGGTGAATCACCTACTCCAAACTGTCCTAGTATATCTTGTTAATGGTTTACTGAAGCCAAGTGTGTTTCCTCTTCACAGGTGATGGATGTTAACTTTAACCCATGTATTTTCACGCATCATTTACTTAAAAGATTACAAGTGGAAATCCTAACAATACCAGATGTTACATTCATTTAAACTGCACCCGCTAAAGTTGTGTGTAATTGAGTGATAAATGTGACATTAGATTTGTGCAGCAGATCTTCAAAAGGGCACTATTAGCATGTGACAATCTTCATTTTTAACACCTAACTATGTCTTAAAATTTCAATATTAGTAGGAGTTTTTCAGCAGCAAGATGATCAACTATGAATCATCTGACTTTCCACTGGTTCCTTTTGTTGCTAACAGCGAAACACACATATTAGTCAGAGGGGTAATGTGAGAAAGAGTTGAAGAAACTGCTTTTCCTGGAGATCTGGCAGAAGATCAATTAGTCACATACACAAAGCTGCGAAGGTGAACCCACCGTTACTCTGCTGATCGGGGGAACGTTTCCAAGAACAAAACTCTCACAGTGTTTTGTCATCGCCTGCCTCCAGCCGTGTAGCTAAACCCAGCGCAGCTTTACAGCTCACTCCCCTGCCTAGCGTCTGCAAGCTCAGTCCTAGCCACATGAATTATGGATCAGAGAAATATTCCTGGACCTGTTTTTAGAGCGGCGCACTGTGGTTCTGGACTCTGTCCGGTCTTTCAGAACTGACCTGAGGACAACCAGATGGTCCAGTCGGAGCCGAGCCAAGTCAAACAGGACCCCTCGGAGTAGAACAAATCCAGAAATATATATAAATAAATATTCATCAGGATGATAATGCACTCAAGCTGGTGCCAGTATAAATATGGAGCCCAAGTCCTTGCATGGACCCCCTCTAGGTCACTGTTGTGGAGAATAAATAGAATACAGTCTTTGTCTAGTAGGTTTTCTCCTGCTTCTTCACTTACTTTCTCTCACTTTTCTGTTTTTAGAGAACTTCAAACCCTTATCCATCCATCCGTCAGTCCGTCCATCCATCCATCCATCCATCCATCCATCCATCTTCCTCTCTTCCTTTGCCTCTCAGATGTGTTGTATTCCATTTTAGCATACAGAACCAGATACCTGGTTACCAGTGGAGGCTGGTGAAATAATTTTGGGGGTTTTCGGATCCACTATAACCACATATCACCACTAGGATACGCCAAAGCACATGCACCACTATTTTAAAATATTAATTTAAATTTTAAAAAAAAAGTAGATGTTAGGAAATTTAAATGGAAAGCTATCATCACTGCTGCCAGGATTCAAACCCCGGCCTCCAGCATTGGAATCAGTAATGTTACCTTCTGAGCTATGCAGACTCAGAAATACATTGGTAGTATTACAGACTTTTGTATATCTGATATATTTTAATATAATGAAGTGGCTATTGACACAGTACTGTGGCACAAAATATCAGTTTGTCTATTATCACAGAGCCAATCAGCATCCTTGTTATATCATGTCTAGACTGGTAACGTACGTCCCGAAAAAGTACCAAGGCAATCAGATAGCAAATAGGTCAAACTAATTTATGTCAGGCATTTAGGTCACTTGGTAATGTATTGGAGTGCAACACAGAAGACTCAGGTTCAATTCCCAGTCGGAGTGGCACTCTTAAAAAAAAAAGTAATTTTTCCTAAAGATTTTCACCTTCTCCAGCCTCCAGAGCAAAGAACACCATAAAACAACACATAGAGCATTTAGAACAATAATTCCTATTCTATACTATATACTATCACTAATTTGTTGTTTCTTCCATCAGTTGCCACAGTACTGTGGTAGCAAAATACACAACAGAATGCCCTGAAGTATACGCCATATATCACCATAGTACTGTGGCAACAAGAGGCTATATATCTGTGGCAATAGACAAACCAATATTTTGTGCCACAGTACTGTGACAGTAGCCATTGCCTTAATATATAGTGGATGTATATTATCTTGTCTTAGTAGTAGCTGAAAAAGTGTGGGCACCCCTTTTTTTGCTGATCTTGTGACATTGCTCTTTTGAGGAAAATCTTGATTCTTTTTGGGATGTGACATTTACTCCTGTGGGTGGTGCTTGGGCCCCAGCGCCCTCTATTGATGAGCCACCACTGCGGGTTACTGTATGATATTTCACTCTGCTCGGTGTGTTCAGTCACTCAGCCACCTCTTCAGCAGCATTCTATGAAATTATAAAGCTGAAATATGACTTACTTACATCCGACCATCAATGAGATGTTAGCTAAAGAGCCAAAAAATCCACCCCTGCCTTTTAAGATCCATTCTTGTTTTTGTTGAGCTGATCCAGTGGCTCATTTCTGGCCAGGTGTTAGTCAGTGGAGGGGGTGTACGTTGGCCTGGTACAGCTGCTTTGTCTCTGTGTTTATTTGGTATCTGGCCTGAACACACAGCCGGGGATGAAAGAACAAGCGCAAAACAGACAGAGTGGAAAGAGACTGAAAGGTGAGATGGGTGTGTTTATTTTATGTTGGATGAATATACAACGGGTATGAAAAGTGAAAGAAAGAAAAGAAGGGGAAATGAAAGGCAGACACACTGAGAAGCCGCTCAACACGTCAAAACAGAAGGATATGAATGATTAGTTGGTTGACAGAAAATGCAGGGAATAATTCTCCGGGTCAGTCTTAGCATAATGACGTCACTGGAGGAACTGGCTCATAAACAGGCTGGGAATAAGACAAACATGTTAAACTGATTCCAAAATGACGACGGCCTCTTGTCTTCCGTCTTTGAAACCCGCTCTGCTTGGGGATAATTAAGGCGGCTTACAGCTGAGTACAAAGGCAGAATATTGTCGAATTGTATTGTCACGATATGTGTGTGTGTGTGTGTGTGTGTGTGTGTGTGTGTGTGTTTGTGTGGATGAGAGAGATGGCGAGAGAGGCCGAGGCACCTGCATAACACTCCAAAAACACGGACAGTTTTTGCATGTGAATGTTGCGTAGGTGCCTGTGTGCATCTTTTCCGTCCATTGTGTGTCCACCAGCCTGTGTGTTTTTTTGCATAAATTGTGTTTGTGTATGAGGTTGTGTGTGTGTGTTACCCATGAGAGGGAGAGAGAGAGAGTGAAAAAAAAAGAGTGCTTCCCTGTCTGAGAGCATTAGCAGCGAGTCTGTTCTCTGTATCTCAATGAGGGGATTAGAGGACTATTCATTAGACGGGCTTTGATAGGTGACTGGCTGAGTCCATCCACTCCTGCCGCTCGTGTACTGCCAGACAGAGAGGCCAGGGGGTAATGGAGGAAACCCGGTCTCTAGTCTCTCTCTGTCTTCACCCCTTTTTGTCTCGGTTTTTTTCCTGCTGGCATCTCTGTCTTGTCCTTTTCAACATCACTGAGAAGAGATTTTTCCAAAATGATGCCGTCAAACCACTGATCCTACGTTCTCTGTTTTTACAGGAATGAAGTAAAGCCTGAATATGTCAGAGGTTGTCAGCCTGTTATTTAAAATATGCCATTTCACCAAATCTTAGTGATTTATAAAGTGTCGAAAATGTACCAACTGTTTAAAACAGAGGCGGTTTTGTGTTTTTCAGCCTGTTTAAAGCAGTGATGTAACAAAGACAGAGACAAAAGTCTGACTCAACAGGTGAGAGGGGTGTAACACAGACCCGTCAATCAAAGCCCAAGATGGCAGACATCAAGGCCTCTATTCGACCTGAAATCTGAATAACCCCTGACTACTGAAATTTAATTACAGCTCCATAAAAAAATAAATTATTTGTGTTGTTGCTGTCAAACAACTGCTAAATTACATGGATATTGTTAATTTGAAACAGCTATGATGCAAATTAGTGACATTAGGCATAATTGTCATAATTGCCATCATATTAATTAAACAAACTTTCCAGTCTCAGGTATGTCGATTATTTTATTGATGCTAGAATTAATCAGTTCCTCCAGTAGACAATACAACCAAAATAAGATCCAAAAATCCATAGAATGTCAGTGAATTAATATCACTGTTAAACAGGCCATTGAATCTGACCCATGAACGTCAGGGATCATAGACGACCTGCTAACATATGTACATTCACAAAGAGTGTTGAGCAGCAAATCATTACAAAAGCAGTGGAATACTAATGCAAATTTACGACAATACACAAGAGGATAATGTTGAAAATAATGAAAGGTGGGCCAAGCAGATCACCAGAGGTTCAAATGAAACAGATGAGATTAGAGTCAGCGCTGGTAGAAATGATTGATTTATTATTCTGAGACAGAAGTTCAGTGGAAGTCAGTGGGAATCAGGGAGTTTTGGAGCTGAAATCCTTGTCCTTTGACTCATCTAGAATAATGATGTGTCCGCTGATTTGTCTGCATACGACTTGGGTAGGTCAGTTGCGTTTGCTCTTCTGTGTCTCTTGTCTAATCCTGTACAGTGTTGGCAGTATACAACACTAGATGCTGTTACCTTGGAAATGGAGTTTCGTAATGCCCCAGTGCAACACAAAGTGCAACACAAATATCATGTAGGTACATAATGATATGCTAATCGTACATACTGAGCCTTAAAACAGGTGATAAGCTGAAGGAGTACACAGATCTTCTCAAAAAGCTAATGTGGCTCCTTTGACCAATTTACACAGTTGTCTATACGACTTCCACTGCTTTGCTTTGAGTATTTCTCTCAGCAGAATCCTGAGATGCTGAAAACATCCTTGACAAATTGCTGTCTCCTCTGAGTCACACACACAAAAACCAAAAAGTACCTCTGTACTTGAGCCTCTGTGATCGCATATGATGGGAGCTGTCATTTGTGTGCAGACACTGAGATGAGCTGAAGTTTTCAAGAGACAAATAACAAAATGTGTGTTGTTACATATAATCCACAATGTCAATGAACCATTCAACAGCAACTACAAACTACATGTGCATGAGAACTCCCATGATACATCACCTGTAGGTTCACAATGCTTTTAGCCCCTTCATTGCATATACTTACTGTATGTTGTTTTCATTAACCCAGTAGTTCCCAAACTTTTTTGGCTTGTAACCCCATTTTAACATCACAAATTTCTGGCAACCCCAGACATTCAAAACTGAGACATTTTTTTGCTAAAATGAATTAGTTTTTGATCATGTAATAGTGTGATATACTATGTTGCAAATAAACATTAATTTTAGACCACATTTAGGCTATATTATGTATATTATCATGGACAGAGGCAGAAAAGCCAGGTGTAGATTACTGCACAAAGTGAGAATTTTATTTTCCTTGGTCAGGTTATGTACAGTCAGTCCAGCTTGTATTTACAAGGCTGCAAATTAATACTGAAAAAAAAACAACAACAACAAAAAACAAAAAACTCAAACTATGAATTATGAAAGAGCTGCAGCATCTTAAACCGGCCACAATGAACATTTGAAAGATAAACAGTACCACAGTGCTTCAGTTTCCACTAGAAATTTCAGGCGACCCCATTTGAATTCCAGGCCACCCCATGTGGGGTCCTGAACCCAAGGCTGAAAAACACTACATTAACCCTTTATAGGACTCAAATACTCTGAAATTTAAAATTTCAACCTTAGTGTGTTATTGTAGAACATAACAAGACTTTAATACCTTTGTGAAATTTTTAACAATTTGTTATGTTGAAAATCAAGGTCAATGACGTTACCATATTTGGTTCCCATAAAGGGCAAAAAAATAAATAAATTAAAAAAAAAACAAACAAACAAAAAAAAAACAATATATATATATATATATATATATATATATATATATATATATATATATATATATATATATATATACACATATATATATATATATATATATATATATATATACACACACACACACAAGTAATTATAAAATATACAAGAAAAACACATGTATTTTAGAACTTTAGAACATCAACATGAGTGTTGATTCAGACACCTGTCCACATCCACATTATCCCTTTGAACATCATTCCTTACATTAGTACCATTACTTCATGGTACCTAACAAAGCAGGTACACTCACTGTTCATGCAGAGGTGGACCTTACAGACCCTGTAGACCACACTGAACCTGAGATTGTTGACTCACTGTAACTGGTGCTGTCACTTGTCTTGTAATTTAAGTGGAAATTACCAAAAATAGTCACTATTTTAGAATATAAATGTGTAAACCTCTGAAATTATTATCTGAAAACTGGAGACAATGTTCAATTGATAGTTTCAGTTCACGTGAATTCAACTAAATCTCTTTTACAGGTACATGGTGCACAGCAGGTCAGCATAACAGATCATATGTGCAGTCTGTTTCTAGGGAACATATACATAAAAGTAAGAGCTGATTAATATTCAATGGGCTTAACATGAAGCAGAAATGGTTTTCAATTGCATTTATTCAGAAGCAAATTAACAAATTACAGGCTCATGAAATGAAATTATCCAACAGGCTTGAACAAAGACTGCCTTTGACTTAAATCATCTGACTCAGACCTGAAACAAGGTTAAGATGGAAGACACTCCAAAGACTGGGTCATGTGATTATTGTTGCACACTAATACAGGTGGATTGCTGCTGCTTTTCTCCAGTGTGTCTTTTCACATTCCTGTTGTATCTCAGTTTTTTCCCCCCACTATAGTAATAGGACACATCATACCAAGGTAAATGGCGATTGAGAAATACCTCATCTTTCAGCGCTGGATGCTTTTCTGACAGGGTCATATAGGCTTTGAATGCAGCATGGAGCATCAGTGAGGCGAAAGGAAAGATAACATTTTGCAGGGTAAGCCCGTGCACGCCACATTCATTTTTTTTTGGTCTCGTTAAAAGTTTGCTGGAAGTACACGCTCTGTTTAAGATGATAAGAGAAGGAAAACTTCATGTGTGGAAAAGTAAAGCAGAGATATGTTTGCACTGCGTGAGTGACAAAGAATCTTACAGCAGGGCCGCAGGGATGGAAAAAAGACGCTCATCTCCTCCTCCTCCTCCTCCTCGCCTCCTACTTCATCCCCTATTTCTTATATTTTCTCTGAGGTCTGAAGAATATAGGCCTCGACCATGGGACGAGGAGAGAGGAAGAGAGAAGGAGGGAGGAGCTGCTGTCAGCTGATGAAGAAGAGGAGAAAGTGAGGGATGAGGAGAGGAGGGAGCCAGGGACTCGTTTTGATCCCTGCCTCTTAATAAATCTGTCAGTGCAAGACAGAAAGAGAACAGGAGAGAGCGAGAGGTAGAGTGAAGGAGGGTGGGAAAAGTGAGCGAGGATGGATCCGTCCGCAGAGGTCTTCACCAGGTGGTTTGAAGTGCAGATCCACTCCTCCTCCGCCTCCATCTCTCCATCCTCCACCTTGATGTGGTACTCGGCGGATTCCCCTGCTTTCATTTACCTGTTGTTTTGAACCTAATGTGCAAAGATGAGGATGGGAATATTTTGATGTGTGTTATGTGATCTGTCACAAACTTGTATTTTATATTTTTTCAAAATTTGGCTGTTATAAACCCTGTGTGTTTCATTTGGTTTAGAAATACTAGATGTGATGTACCCAAATCCCATCCCCAAAATAATCCAATATTGAAAGAAAATAGAAAAGTTTACAAGTTGATATAGTTTACAGAGCTTTAACAGAAGAAATGCACTCAAGTGAGTGTGTGTGTGTGTGTACATATATATATATATATATATATATATATATATATATATATATATATATATATATATATATATATATATATACATATATATATATATATATATTAGGCCTGTAACGGTACACAAAATTTTTGGTTCGGTACGTTTTCAATTTTCAAAGCCACGGTTCTGGTTTTTTTTGGTTCGGTACGGGAAGAAAGAAAACCCCTCAAAATGTCTATTAATGCATTTATGAATTTTTTTTAACATTTTTCCCCCAATTTTTGGAGACAATAGAATATAGAAAAAAAAGGAATAATATAATTCTGCTGCTACAAATCAAATAGAAAATAAAATAAATGTTTAATATTACTAAATGTATTTTAAACATTAGTATTGCACTTTTCTCTGAAAGGTAGTTTCGAACAAACAAGAAAAATCTAATCACAGTTCTGTCGGTTCACATTCTGCATAAAAATAACATAAAAATTCCATATGAAGTGCAACATTAACAAGAGGGTAAACTGGTATTCTGTTTAAACAAACTGAAGAGAAACACTGACAACACAATGAACCAATTTATTTATTTTAGGACAGAGAACAAACTGTTTAGGACACTGTGTATCTGTGTGTGCCTGTGTGCACGGGGGATTTTTTTTTTCTTTTTTGTCGGAGCCGGGGGGTGGGGGGGGGTGCGCAGTTATATACCTGGGGGTGCGATCCATAACTAACATAACAAATGCTGTCGTGAAACGAAAGTGAAACTTTACATACTTTCAACGTTCTGTTTATTCCTCTATTATGCAGCGTGCGTGATAGACAGACAGACAGACAGACAGACAGACAGACAGACAGACAGACAGACAGAGCTAGTGTAAGTGTTTTAGAACTACCGTAGTTCCTAGGGGCCAAACAACGTCTGTCTTATTAACGTCTCTTTCCTCATTGTTGTCTTTCACCTGAACCTGAACTGATCCAGACTGGACTGTACTGATGATGGAGGGTCTTCAGTCTCGTCCTTCCAGGTTCACATCATATTTGTTGGGTTTTTTTTTTTTTTTAACCTTATATCAACTGCTATTTCATATTTCGGGTCAATGTGTGCTCCTTTATTAAGTCTGTGTGAAACTTGCGCAGATTTAAAGTTCCGCGTCGAACGACGTCTATCATTCCTTTTTCTTTTTCTCATCATACTGTGCTGTTTCGGTACAGCTGTGTACTGAACAGAACAGGTGTGTACTGAAAGGGTTCGGTTCGGTACATGTACCGTTACAGGCCTAATATATATATATATATATATATATATATATATATATATATATATATATATATATATACGCTGTAAACACACAGAGGTATCATAGTATACACACATACATACATATTCACCTACACACATACATAGGACATATGACTACTGTATTTTCAGTGTGCATCCTCATGGTCTTTAGTCTATGACACCTAAAGTGGCCAGGTATTTGCTCTATTTCAAAAGATATTTTTCCGTCTTGCCCTGCATCCTATATCACATTCCTTCATATGCAGCTACTTCTCCCACTTCTGTCACCTAGGAGGCTCTCCATATTTCATCCACATTTCTTCCAGTTCCTCATGATAATTTGTCATCCAGTCATTAGAACAGTCTGTATCCAGTCTCAGTGGTTTGGGAAATGCAGACAACATTTTAGAATCTCCTAATATAAATAACTTGGGGCATAAGATAAATTGGCTTTTAATAATACATATTTGTAAATTATCAACCAAATTTTTTAAATTCTAGGGCATATGCATCAGTGTACCCTCATATACACAGCACTTCCAGCAGGTACCTGATTCCTTTAAGTCAAGTCTATACAGCGTCCTGTGGCTCCAATAAAACCTATGCAGGATCTTAAATTGAATAAGTCTGACTCTCAAGTCCTTTAACATTATTTTAAAGTTGTCACACACCTTAATCCAATCCTGTTCTTCAGAACATGCCGATCTTATAGAGAAGTGAGAGAAGATTATAGAGAAGTGCATTTTTGATCGGTTTCCTTATGATCCACAAATCTATATCTGTTGAAAAGCAGAGGGGATTGGGTTATTATTTATTTAATATTATGGGTTAATGTCTATCGGTCCTTAAAGTCCATTCTGAATAGAGAAAAAAGTGTGTTTGCCTGCAATCAGTTGTAAAATAACCTGAAACTTATCAAGATGATCTCATCCTTTCTTTTCTTTGTTCTTCACTCTTTCTTTTCTTTTCTTTTCTTTTCTTTTCTTTTCTTTTCTTTTCTTTTCTTTTCTTTTCTTTTCTTTTCTTTTTTTCTTTTCTTTTCTTTTCTTTTCCTCTGCACTGGTGTCTGTATTTGTTGTGGCATGTACACATAGTCAGGTATCTGGAAACTATCTGGAGTATTTTCTCGTGTGTTTTTGTCTTTCATCCACATGAAAACTCTGGTTTAAACTTGTGAAAACAATTATTTCCATAAACTCTCGCCAAAGCTGAGATTTTGGAAAATACTGTTTTTGTTCTTGTGTGTGTACAGGGGGAAATGGAATTTTTAGCATCCTGAGCATAACAGTATGTGACAAGAAAAAAAAAAAAAGAAATCCATCAACATCCTAAACCTATGATAGCTCTCTTGGGCGTATATGTGCAGGTTTGTGTAGATGAAAACATTTCTGAAAATGATCTGGTGTGTATGGTGTTATTACTGAAAACCGAGGTGGGGAGATATCTATTTCTGTGAATACATGTATACATGGCCTGTATGTGCATGTGTGCATGTGTGTGTGTATCAGTCTTACATGCCTGTAAACTAACTTTAAATGAATGTGCACATTTGAGGATGCTTTACCTGGTTCATATTCACAATTTGTGACAGCTTTGTTGAGAGCCTTTGAACAGACTTTTGAGTTGAATATTTTTATTCATTCACTTCTGTAACTGGATAATCCTTTAGAGGGCTGGAGCCGATCCCAGCTAACACCGGACGAAGGCAGGGTGCACCCTGGACAGGTTTCAGGGCTGACTCATAGAGGCACTCACACTCATATTCACACCTATCACCAATTAACCTGAATATTTTTGGACCGTGGGAGGAAACTAGAGTACCAGCGACAAATGCCTACATACAAACTCCACGCAGAAAGCCCACAGCCAGCTGGCTCTGGGTTTGAACCAAGGGCCTTTTGGCTGCGAGGCGGCAGTGCATCACTACGCAAATATTCCATAATTACCTGTCAGCGTCTTTGGATCCAAGTTGTCCCAGAGGGAACCTAGACCTCTTCTAGACTGGAGAAAATATATTGATTTCAACAGAGATGGTTAATCACATGTGTCTTTAAAGAGGTGGTGTTGATATCATATGTGTTATTGACAGCTTTTATTACTGATCACTTGATTCTTTCTCCATGGTGACATGAAATGATGTCAGGTCATCTATCTATATATGTTTAGTCTTTCTGTTTGGACTGAGGTTATATTACTATTTGTATATATGTGTACAACCCTGTCTATGAGGCTGTTAACAGTGCCACACTTGGAAAATAGATTACTCTTAATAATTAAATAAAAATAAACTAAGATGTGTTTCTCAGTTAGAATGACCCAATTAGAAGTAAATACTCACAGCGACGAAAAACCTTATGGTGCATCATCTCATTTCCTCTTGAATGACAGCTACTGTTCTGAGTACTTTACCAAACTTCTGTTTATGGATGTTCATGTCATAATGAAACCACCGGCTGAACTCCTGCTTATTGCTAATTTAATGCAGAGAGCAGCCTAAAATGGATAAAAGCGCATGTTTTTGTAAACAGTCTGGATATTTCCTTTGTCTCTGGACACTATTAGTATTATACATTCTTCAGAGAGTATTACATTACATCTCAGATGAGAAAGGCTTATTATGCCGAGAGCCTCCATTTTGTTTTGAGGGATTAGCTCTTTCAGCACAGAGATAAATCCCGCTCGGATTCATTTGATCTCCCTCCAACAGAAGAGCCTTTTCCACCAAAATCTGCAAAACCACTGTATAACTTAACATTTGGTTGCCCTTTGGAGATGTTAGGTTTCCATCTAACAGCACATTCCTTCTGAACCTCCTTGTGCAATGCATCACAGTTCTGTATGTTCAATTTACAAGGGCAAATTTCAACAGTCTTATTGAATAATTAATGACGCCACTTCAATTCAACTTGACGGTACATATTTCTGAGCAAAGCATCAAACCATCACTCATGTTTTCCCACGGTATCACAAATGTGATTACTGTTTACCTCCTGAGAACACTGGCTGTAACTGAAGCCATTTTCCATTTTTTTTAAAGCGATCACTCTAATCATATTACAAGACAGTCTTTATTCTCCTCTTGCAACACATGTGACAAATGTTAGTACGCTGGTCTGTGTGTTCAAGTGTCTCGTACAAAGTGAGAGATAATTTTCCTCTTCATGTCGCCTCTCTTTGATTACTCCACTCTCACACATGATGTGTGTGACGTGACCGTGCACTCTCTCTTTCTGTTGCTCTCTTCATCTCATTTCCCAGCATGCCGTCATTAGATTTACACTCTCACTCTGCCTTGCATACTCTTTATCTCCTCCTCTTTTCTTTTCTGTCCTTCCTGCATGGCCTTCCTCTGTTTTCCTTTTAATTATCCAGTGTGATGGGGGCACTTTTATAGGCACAAATATGTGAAATATCAATTTATAGTATGTTTGGGCTCCCACAGCTGTATGTATGCTCTATATAAAAGCATACAAAAAAAAAAGAGAAACACTAACAAACTCAACAGGGAAACAATCAAAAATCATGCTGTGGCCTGTAAAGCCAACATATTGCACATGCAACCCCCTGCTGCAAGGAAGAGAATGCATGTACAGTTCATGCTCTATGAATTGTGTTTATTATTGTTTCATATCGCTTGCAGTTTACGGCGTCTGTGTGACACCACGGCTCCCCGTAGGAGAGTAAACACCAGATAAGATGGATGTGTGTGCGCATGTGTGTGGTCATGTGTGTGTCTTGTTATGGCACTTCCCATTGGCAGGCCATATAACTCAGGTTAATGTTATCTTATTTCACACAGCTCCGAGGCAACCTCAGGGAGTAGATCATTTGGAGCGCTCTTATTACTTTTCATTAGGCTAATGTGACGGATGGGGGGATTTACAATAAGGGAGGAGGGCACGCACACACACACACACACACACACACACACACACACACACACACACACACACACACATACGTACACTGTGACACACTTTGCTGCAGCCCTTATATTATGTGTGGGTGTTTACAGTCCATTTTGAAGCCAAGGGTTGTCGTTTTTGCAGCTTGAGACAACGCTTCACTCCAAAAGTTTTCACATGTTGCTGGAAGAGGCATTACAGCCACGACTTGAAGTAGAAAACGTTTTAATAACACCAGAAATTATTGATCAAGAGGTTTGGAGGGGGAAGGATTCTGAGGACAGCCTGGGGAATTGAGGGTATGACCCTTGACCCTGGAAATGGTTAAAGCCAGGCAACTTCAACAACAAGTGAAGCCAGGAAATGAGGGTAGTCATGAGTGGCTGCGTAGATACATCTGTGTAATGTCTCCTTTGTTTAATTTTAAATGTCTACACAAACAGATAGATGAAGACAGTCCTACAAAGTGCTACCAGGAGTAATGACTTATGCTTCCTTTACGGCTGCAGGAACCAAAATCACAGGGAGAAAAATGCCAGAATTTTTCCTTCTACAGCTCTCTCTTCTGGTACAAATCAAAATGCTGAATATAAATACAGATGACCTACCGCTGTTTCATGCTGCTGTGGGAAAGAAAATCCACTTACAAGCTTCTGTGTTGAGTCACGGAGTAGAACAGTAGAGTCACATCAGAGGAAATGTGAACAGTGATCAGTCATTACAGTTGTCAATCATGCATTTAATCTCCTACCTGCCTGAACATACCTGTCATTCACCAAATTCTGCATCACATGACCATGAAAACAACGTCCATTGAAGTGGGTAGTCTTCTGGTTTCATCTCAGACCACTTGAAAAACAAAATGCTGAGAGGTAATTGTGGAATTTTTGTGCAATGACATTGAAAAACAAACAAACTATAAAGCGCCACAGCCTTAAGCTCATGCCCTCTTGTCTTCTATCTTTTATTTAGTCACAGAGGCAGCAAAACCGTTAAATTCAGTGTGTTTACGTTGTTGTTAATTAGAACAAGACAATAAGATTAGGCTTTTAGTCTTTTTTAATGTCAATCTGCCCTACAGACTTACAATGTTTTGCTGTACATGATTGAATCTGCTGTTTTACATGTTCTGATGTATTTTGTGCTAATAACGTACACTGTGTTCTTTCATTTTACTTTATTCAACATCTTAAGGAAATTCAATATGATGTGGATCTCAAGATTATTAGAACTACACAAGGACCAGATACACTGTGCTTAGAGCTTTCTGAAAAAATTCAACAAAGATAAAATGTGCAGACGTGAGAGTGATGGATTTTTTCATCTGAATGTTTCATATAAGGCAAAACAATCTGGACATTACATTGTTTGTGTAACTTTGTTGCATGACTTACGCGTGCACATGCCAATCATAGGTCAAAACATTGCTAAATTTGTCTGAATTATAAAAACCAGAGCTGCTACTAAATAGGGTGCTGTTTGAAGTGAAAAGAACCAGCTCTGACTGTCGAGCTCAGCCAAATGATCTGACTCACTAAATTCCAGTCAGTAATGTTCCTGATCTGCTGTAGAAGGTGCTAGTCAGAAATCTGGGAATAAATTAGAGCTGTGGCAAATTGGGAACACTTTGTTACAGCTTCCAAATACTGCATGACACAGCAGTAGACATATAATGATGAAAGCAAAGTAAATTATTCTGTGAATGCATGGAGTTGTGTTTACTGAATATTCTAACCTGTTGGCTCAGTTGAAACTACTTCCAAATGCTGCTACTTCTGCTCACTTGTAGCAGCTCCAACTGTTGTGCTTCAAAGTCACTTAACCCATAAAGACCCAGTGCTACTTTTGTGTTAGTTCCCAAATTAAGTTTTCTCTCTATTTAAATAGTGGCCTAGATGGCTGGAAAGTCGGCTTGTGACTGAAGGGTTGCCGGTTTCATTCCCTGGACTGGTGGAGAGCTGTTGGCTGATGTGCCCTTGAGCAAGGCACTTAACCCCCCCCCCCCCATTTTGCTCTCTGGGCGCCTGACATGACAAACCCACTGCTCCTAGCATACAGTGTGTGTAATGCATGATCTAATGATGGGTTAAAGGCTGAGGACAAATTGTGGTGCATGTTTACGTGTGTGAGAAACTACTACTGACAAAATAAAGAGTCTATTCTATTCTATTCTATTCTATTCTATTCTATTCTATTCTAAAGTGATTTATCTCCATTTATTGTAACATTGTCCTCTGAATTTTGTTTTTTTTTTTTCAGTGAATATCAGGTGTTTTCCTATATTTAAATTACTAATCATGTACAGTTGCAGAAAAAATTATTAGACCACCCCTTGTTTTCTTCAATTTCTTGGTCATTTTAATGCCTGGTACAACTAAAGGTACATTTTTTTGGACAAATATAATAACAACAAAAATAGCTCATAAGAGTTTAATTTAAGTTCTTACATCAGTAGTCACTGTACTGCAAAAAACAGTGCTTTTAGGCATTCCATGTTTTCTTTTCTGTCTGTTTTAGGCACATCATACACACAGGAGTTACAATTTGATTGCAGAACCCTTGTTTTTGATGACTTTTGATGGTCTAATAATTTTTTCCGCGACTGTAGATGTTCGTAAAAGTTCAGATTAAAGTTGAGGGTTATTTTATCAGAAACAGAGAAAATGGAAAAGAAAAAAAAACCCTGACTTTTTCAGTGAAGGCATCAACAACTGAATGTAAAACCAAATGTGTCTATTCACTGCCATAGATCCAACTCGATGGGTTTTAGTGGTGAATCAATGTTGTAGAAGATGACAGTGTTTCCACGTTCACTACAGAGCCTCTGAACGTCTAAATGGGCCATATCTGATGACCATGGAAAGATGATAAACTGCATTTTGCACCATATATTTACCTGTATTGATAGGATTAGTGGATGAGAAGCTATGAAACAGTTTAGATCAGTTGCTGATTTTGGTTGCCAGTGGCTGTTTGGGTCTATATGGGTTAATATTTTCTATGTGAAATATTACAACAGAGTTAAGGAGCCAAAATCACAGGAAAAAATATCAAAGTAGAGTATATATATTGAGTCTATTTACTCTACTGTATAGAGCAGGAGTGTCAAACTCATTTTAGTTCAGGGGCCACATACAGTCCAATACCATCTCAGGTCGGCCAGACCAGCAAAATAATAACAATTAAAAAAGTAAAATTACATGTGAAAATGTTAACATCTACAAGGTAGGCTTTAAAAAATGTGAATAACATGAACCTGAAATATTTTAAGAAAAATAAGTACAATTCTAACAGTATTATGCCTAAGGCTCTCATTTATACAAGCACATTACAACTCTTTGTGAAAGGATAGTTTGTAAATGTAATCTTACTTTTTTTTACACTAAAACAAGGACAACATCTTGGACTTGTCAGCATTTATAGGTTATTATGATAGTATTTTACTGGTCTGACCCACTGGAGACTGAATTGGTCTATATGTGACCTCTGAACTAAAATGAGTTTGACACCCCTGATTGTTAATATCTTTCTCTTGTAATTATTTCATTTCACAGGCCAAATTGGACCCTGTGGCGGGCCGGTTTTAACCCACTGACCATATGTTTGATACCCCCACTGTATAGTATCATATCATTAGCCTCATAACGTAATTGCCTAAGTCAGATTTTTGGCCAAATTGTGATATCTGTGTAACTTTACTCTCTTTACTAATAATGTTGCTTCATTTTTCATTATTGGTTATGATCTGAAGAAAAAAAATGACTTAGGCAGTTCTGCTATGAGGCTAATGATACGCAATACAAGTCTGATGAGTGATTATTCATTACTTGTGTCAATCATTTACATATTTAACCCCTCTACTTGTCAGAAATTTGGAGAAAAAACTGTGTCTCCTGCCTGAAAACATGGAATTACAACATGATGAAAACTGAGCATGGATTTCTTGCTCACCACACTGCAAAAATCAAAATCTTACCGAGTGTATTTATTATTTCTAGACAAAATATCTCATCACACTTAAAATGAGACATAATCACCTACAGAGTAAGTTGTACATGAGATATAAGAACTTATTTTTAGACAATAGATCTTGAAAATCTTAATTCAAGAAATCTTACCAAGATAATTTTCACTTGTTCCACTGGTAGATTGTAATTCAAGATTTTTTTTGCTTATTTCAAGCAACAAAAAAAAACAAAACAAAACTGCCAATGGAACAAGATTATCTTGATAAGATTTCTTGAAATAAGATTTTCAAGATGTATTGTCTAAAAATAAGTTCTTATATCTCACTGAAAACTTGCAGTGCATGTACTACAGCTTTAACATCCAGAACCATGGACATTTTTAATAACCTTCACATTTCATAAGAAAAGTAACACATGCACACACACTCTCACACACACTCACAGGTTATTGTCGTTCTGCCACAGTGGAGGTCTAATGCTTGGCCTCTGTGTAAAACCACAAAACTCATGTCCACTCCACACTTCTCCTTTTCTGGAAGTTTCCCTCAACCTGATGGGTGGTCTGTAACATCACTGGAATCATACTCAAATTCTTTCCTTTTCAGCTTTTGCTGATAGAGAAACAATATTTGTTTCAGGCTCTGCTTACGGCTGACCCCTTTTTCCCTCTCCCGGCTTTATTTTTCTCTGTCTCTTCCCCCCGGTGTCTCTCGTTCTCCGTCCTCTTCTCCATCTGCCGTCCAGGCATTGAGGCCGCTGACGTTTGTTTCCATCTTGTCTGCTCTGTTCTTTTCTTTTCTCCTCTGTTCTTCCCCTCCTTACAGTAAACACCTGCACACACTCTGAATGGAAAAACATGATGAATAGCGCTGCTGAAAGAGTGGTGACAGGTCTGAAGAGATCCCTTTCACATGCACAAATACTGAAAAGGGGGAGGCGGCCTCTGAGAGAGAGAGTGTATAAGGAGACCGGGATGGTTAGCATGAGCGCAATTTACATACTTATTCAGTCATTATCATTCACGGTACGGTATTCAAATGACAGATTTAGGGTTACTAGTCACTTAACACATCAGATTTTCTCTTCTTGCCATCAATCATAAATGTAATTTTCAGAGATTAAATCTTCTTCATGTGGTCATTTTCTTCTATTTTTGTCTCTTAACGTCGAGGAAATCCTGCAGTATAACATCAGTCAAAATGCCAGTCATTTATTCTTACCTTTAATAAACAGCAGGTTTGTAATTCAGCCACTTATTTAACAGTGCCATGCCAGTGTTTCTACATGTTTCAGCTCATTAAGAACAAATAGTCCATGTTTTACAATCCTGCCGACTGTTTTCCAAAGCATACAATAATTCTTAGATTGATTTCCCACCTTCCGGGCAGCCATTCAGTCCCATTTATTTCAGTATGAAAATCAACTTGAAGCAACTTGAAACTTTGAGATAGGCAATCTATCATTGTGGAAATAATGTTGTCTTTACTTTTTTGGCAAAGTTAGTTAATTCATCATGTGGTTAAAATGAAAAAAGACTGTTTTGGAAAGCTGAAGAGCACCTGAATCTTCAACTGAGGGGAATTTTGCTTAAAGAGCGATTAAATCATGTTTTCCAACTTGCCTTTTTCCTTTATTTCTCAGTAGTCAGTAAAGATGCAATTTGAGAAAGATTTAGCAATCCAACTGGAAAAGAGGAAACTGACTATAAATCATTCAGTCTTTGGAAAATGGTTGTCGATAGTGTGCAGTTTACTGTTTTCACTACGGGAATGTTTTCTAGACGGCAGCTGATTGACCAAAAGCCAATTAAAAAAACAATAGATATGGAGAAAGAGGTGAGATCATAACAATTACCCAACAATGGTCAACATTTTAAAATAATATTGTAAAACTAACTTGTACTTTAATACATTCAATCATTTTCTGAACCGTTTTGTCCTCTGGAGGCAGGGTACACCTTGGACATTTCGACAATTTAGAACAGGTCTGCACTGTCACATTCATACATATGGGTGATTAGATTAACCCTTTATCAAGCAAGTGACTGTTTTTGGTAATTTCATCAAATATTAAACATTGGGCCAATCCCATGCCTCAGTGAGGTCAAGAAGCATGTTGGTTTTTATAACACTATACATTGATTCAGAGAAATTTTATGCAAATTGTGAAGCTGTAAATAGTGAATGTGAGTGATTTTTGTCAGTTTATGACCTGATAACAGTTGTTTTATTGCTTGTGTGTACTTTTTAGCAAGTGCTGCTCGGATGTTTTATGGCAAGAGGAAAGAGACTGTTGTCATGACAACCAATGAGGAGGTAGACAATGATGTCCAATAACATGCTAAGGTTGAAATTTTGCATTTCAGAGTATTTCAGTGAGTGCCCAATAAAGGGTTAACTGAATAACCTGTCTGTGGATTAACCCATACAGACACAAGGAGAATATGCAAACTCCACCCAAGACCTTTTTATTATGAGGTGTCAGTGTGAGCCCCTGTACCACTGCCCATTTTAATGTGTAGTATTTATTTATTTATTTATTTTTACTTCAGCAGCATAGTTGCCCTTTAGATGATCCCGTCATCAGTGGATTAATGTCCATTTGTCTCTTCCTCTTTGCACACTTTGACACAAAGTTGATCCAAATCTGTGCAGAAAGGCTTTTACGATGGCACAATGAAATGGTAGAGGTCAAATTAAGCAGTTATGAATAAATATCTGGTCACCTTTTTAAAGCAGAAATACATCAGGAGAGAGGAGGATGACATGCAACAGGTCTACGACTTGAGCTAAAGCAGAGACTCTGCAGCGAGTGATGGAAAACATAATAGAAGGAGATCCATGGAAAAAGAGGATTTTTCACTCCTTCTTACTTATCTTTTCCTTTTCCATGATGTAGTTCTTTGACACACCTTTTCATCCATAGCCTTTAGGAATTTTGGTCATGATTTGTTTGCAAAAATACTCTGCACCTAAATTTTTTAGTGAATTGATGCTTTTTATGCTAAATGCAAAAATATTTATTTTTATTTGTTCATTTGCTTGCTTTTAATGGTATGCACAATTTGAGAGTGGGATAAAATAAAGTGGATGGAAACACATTTAGCCCTGAGGCTGACGGTTAAATGTAATTCATCCATTCATTATTTTACTAAGTTTTGTAAATCATGGATTACAGTGACCTTGCAGCACAATCAGCCAGAGTAATTGAAACCACCCGAGTGCCCCTTGAATAATTATTCTCACCATGATAGCATTTTAGTGTTACAATTTAAGTGGCTGAAAGATAAAGATAAAATAAATCTGACACGGATCCGAGACTGTGGAATTAAGGAAGATTTGAGGAGTCAAATGTATAACCTTGTGTGTAACTGATATCTTATTCCTGCTGATCCGGAAAATCTTCAAAACCCCACTCTATCTCATTTTAAAGGTAAAGCTTTGGCTAAAACTCATAAAATACATGTTCATAAATCATGTCCTGCCAGCCATATAGCATACATACTTTACCTGCAGCCTTGAAGACGCTGCAGCGAACAAAGAATCTCTCACATAAAGTATGAGAGGTATTTGTGGCTGGGTGTGCTGAGTCACTTCGGTTAATGCTCCAATAGATGGACTCGGGGCTCTTATTTTGGCAGCGAGCTCTCACAGCAGTCACTGATATGATATACAGCAGCTCTTAATACACTCACTGGCTCTCAAATATGTAATGGAGCAAATTAATGCAGTAGCCTCAGACAGAGACACCCAGAATTGAAAACCAATTTAATCAACCTTTGTCTATCTCTGTCATTTTTCTCCCCTCTCTTTTCCATCAGCTGCCTTTTTTTTTTTTTTCCCTCTCTTTGCTCTTGGCTTCGAGATCGGGGAGATGGGATGGGGAGGGGGAGGGGGAGGGGGAGGGGGAGGGGGAGGGGGTCTAAGTGCAGACAGGACTTGTTTCGCCAGGAAAAGCTCATTTTTAGCTTTGCTGCCTGGAATTCATTGCGGGATCATTTGTTAACTTCCTGCAACATTATGGTAATGCACTACAATTATCATCTAGCTGTTCTTTGGCACAAAGTCACAGCAAATACTGTCAGAATTTTCTACTGATAGTTTTCAATATGTCGTATATCATCATTAATTGGAAGATGTTGAGTTCCACGCAGGGTCCAGATTGGATTTTCTTTATCTGAGTCCAAAAAACGTGATCTGCTTCTTAATAGCTAACCTCTGGAACAGATTAATATTAGAGAGAGATGAGGAGAAATCCTCCATAAATCAACAATTTTCTTCTAATCAGGGACTTGCATGGGATAGGGGTCGAGTGCTCAATCAGAGGATCAAAAGTTTGAGGGGCTTTTTTTGGTAGCGACCCAGTACGGATCAGCTGAACTCTGGAAGGAGACGGGAATGACTGCTGCTTCACATTCTTCATTCCTGTCTTCTTGCTTCTAATATTCATCATAATCTCTTTCAGCCCTGTCACACACATCACACACTTGTGTCACTCCTTCTAAACCCCAGCTGCAGTGCCCACCCCTCTTTCGTAACCCCCCCCTTCTCATTTCTATCTTACATAGAGCCCATCATGCTCAATGCTCCTCTAGCAGCTTTAGTGGATTGGCATAAGCTGGCTAGCATAGCGTGCTACACTATAATAGCATGTTCTACACCGACCCCAGTAGCGCTGTCACGTTATTAGTATCTTGTCATTAGTGTGTCGCTGCCTGCCCTCCATCTGCTGCCCCACCCCCTCGCCTCTCCAGGGTGTTTCTGGGATACCGTCCCGGTGACCTCTGTGGCAAGGATGAGCTGCTTAGCGTCGCCACCTGATGGCCACGCTCGGCAAAGTGACAAATCTGGTTACCTGAAGGACATCCATGCATCAGTGCTCTGTGATCTAATCACAAACACACTCCTACACACACTGCGGATGCCACAGTACACACTAATACATTAGTGGGGAGATTTCAAAGGACGTCATCAAGAAAGATTGGCAACACGCTCAGATCCAAACACGGTGGATACTTCTTCATTATGGGATCGCTGAGCTTTCTTTTGCTCTTTTACAAACACTTCAATCAATCAACTCACTTGACATGTACTTTTTACATTTTCTTGAAAGCCTCTAATCACTAGAAAGAAACACTATGTTTCCCGGAAACGACAGATAATCCACAATTTGTCACCGAAGGATCCAGTGCTTTTTCTTATCTGTCCCTAAAATGGGTAATAGCAAATGGTAAAACTACACATATTTAGGACTTTACATCCTGATCCCTGTACATATTTATCCACTTTGGTTACAGCCAGGAATAACTGTGGGTTGATTCACATATAATGGAATATTTTGTGAGCTATATCAACAAATCTTTGCACACTTTACTGTATTAAACTAAGTTCTGATATATTGCACTGAATATGACCAAGTGGTTCTTTTATATACAGTTAAAAAGTAGCATGAAACATTATGCCTATACTTATACCTATACCTGTACCTATACCTATGCTTATACTTATACCTATGCCCATACCTATATTTATACCTTTTGCTATGCTTATATCTATACCTACACCTATACTTATACCTATGCCTAAGCCTATACCAACACCTATGCCTATACTTATACCTATGTCTATTCCTATACCTATACCTGTAACTAAACCTATACATATATAACTATGCCATGGATATACAGTGCACAAATCGAGAAATGTGATATAAAACATATTTTTATTGATACCACTTTGCATTCTGTGCTACATCTAATATGTCTTTTTTCATTCCATCATCCCTTCCCATCAACTTTTTTCTCTCAGCTGAGGTTTCCACTTTGCACTAGGGCCTGAAATAGAACAGCAGCACAGACCATCTACAGAACGATTAAATTACCTCCTATAATCATCTGTTTGGATCTCCCTCCTCTTTTTTTTTATTCCAACGAGTAATAACTATCACCTCTTATGCCAAGTCTGCTGTCATGAGACGAATGCAAGTAAGCTGCCATAGTGTAACAGAGGAAAACTAAAAGATAGATGATGAGATTAAGGGAGACAGGAAAGAGGACAAGAAAGACAGGGAGCATGAAAGAGAATGACAAGGAGGAGGAAGAGGAGGGATAAGAAGGATTTCCCAAATGGAACAGCAGTGGTTCTGGAGATGGTGATGGAGCTCAATCTCATCCTGTTTTTGTATCATGGCATTTAAGAAATTAGAACAAAAAACAGAGATCTGTACAAACCAATAGTCATTTTTGAAGTCATTAAATGTATGAGCCTAATACGTCTGTGAGCACATAATGGCAGTTTTCATATGGAGCTGATTTTGCCTTTGCATTAACATGAATGTAGGTCCACTGTCTTTACATTTTCCCTTCAAAAAAGTGGATTAGATAATTGTGATCACCATTACTTGGCAAATAAGCATTAATATTTCCTTTGTCATAACTGATGTGAATGGTGGAGGAGGAAAATGACTTCATTTTAATTGTAAAAATTGCCCTGTGTAAGTAGTCTTTAAATATACCCTCATTCAGTATCTTTCATGTCTCTTGGACTTGTGAATACAATTTTCTTTTGAACAAAAAGCAACATTTAGTCAGAACTGACAGATTCTGCAGACTAAACAGTATAAGAACCTAAATAAATGCAAAGCTATACAAAAAAAGAGGAAATATCTAAAGTATAAAATCTAAAGTATGTTATAGACAAGGTCCAAGGTATAAAATGACAAAGTTCATTTTACTAGTGAAAGATATGGTTTGGTGAACCATATGAACTACACTATGGGCCTGATTTACTAAAGGTTTGCGTGTGTAAAAATGTGCGCAAACTTGACTGCGCACTGTTGTCATTTGCGCAGGCAATCTTAGCTGATCACCCCTGACACACAAATCAATAGCACGCGTATATTTTAGCGTGAGCAAGCACATTTGCGCCCATTATTTGCGATCTTAGTAAATCAGACACTATATGGACAAACCGTTTTGGTAAACATTGAATTCAGGCATTTCATTACTATGACCCATTTCACAATATCAGTGGTGGCTGGTCGTCTTTCAGACAGGGGAAGCTCATTGTCGGCTTACATAAAAAAAAAAATAAATAAAAAAATTGTCAAGTTATTTAAACAAACATTCGGCCCTCTGTTCCTTTTAAGAAAATGGTCAGTGACCTTATCGTACCAAGTAGGCGTCTTTTCCAGGGACTGGACCAGTGTCCTCTCAATGTCCAGCAGAGCTAGGCTGCTTAGATTGCCTTGGCCCAGTGTGTTGCAGGTGTAAGACTTCAGCCTTTTTAAACAAGAGATGCTCCTTTCACTCCGACCTAGCCGACAGTTTGATTGATTTAACTATCTACAAAACGATATTAAACTCGAACAAGAAATGATTAAATTACGTAACTGAAACAAGAAAACACTGAAATTATGTTAAATTGACACAAGGAAGCCCAATGACTGTGTTTTATTTACAGTGCAAGAAATGAATGAGTAATTTTGTAGTGGTTTCTCTGATTTCACAGCAGAATGTGTGACGGTATTAAACTGAACTCTGTCAGTGAAGGAGTAGATCTGAAAATAGCTGTCAATCAAACGGGATTCAGCCTTTCAACTGATCTTCCAATCAGCACGTGGGATTCTGGCATCCAGCCTGGTCGAGCTCCGCCCACAGCTCCAGTCACCCCCAGAGATGCCTGGCGTCCGGGGGCGGGACAACATCGTGGCATTTATCCAATTACCGTCCAGTTTTGAGGCAATGAAAAAACTGTTCCACTCAGTCCCATTGAAGCCCATACATGCCCGGCGTCTACGGGCAAATACACTGAGCAAAGATCATATGAGAAAACAGCGCAACGGGAATAGATAAGAAGTGAACAACATCGTGTCCGTTGATTTGTGATAAAGCTGATTCTGAACGAACTCATCTTTGAGATGAACGTGTTCTAACACATTTGTAGTCAATAAAATGTCAACACAACCGTACATATTTAACCATTTAATTTTGGTAATTTTAGGGGAAGCTGGGCTTCCCTTGCAGTCTATGAGAAATTGCCACTGCACAATATAAATTTATACTATGATACCATTACAACAGAGATTTTTTATAACATCTATTTTGTTTATAAAATGCTTCAGTTTTTTTACTTTTTTTCTCAACACAATTTTTTTTACCATAATTAATCACAACACATGGTGTTCTAGATTTATGAAGCATTTATCACATTCTAATCATAAAAAAAAATATTTTAACTAGTAAAGTCGTATTTAGAATTAAAATAAATACTGATTTTACATATATCATGATAATTTTCAAGAATGACATGAACTTTTTTTTTAGCATGATTATATTTCGAAACAGTGGAAATGGCATGTCCTACAAACTGTAGGTGGGAAGTGTCCCAGTAGTTTTGTCCCTGTAGTCCATATCACTTGGCTGTTGTACAGATTAAGGGACTACATATTCTTCATTTTTGTTTTTGCTGTAAATATTCTCATAAAAAGCTACAGAAAGGTATGAGGTAAATAAAGTAGGTTTTATTAGAATCATGCATTGAGTCTTTATGCCATCGACATGCGCAGAGGAGAGAAAGTCAATCAATCAATCAATCAATCAATCAATCAAATTTTATTTATATAGCACGACATCATAACAAAAGTTATCTCAAGACATTTTACAATTAGAGCTTGTCTAAACCAGATTCTTGAGTCAATTTACAGAAACCCAACAGAATCCTCCTCCAACCTGGAGCAGACCCCGACTCTTGGAGGATGGTCGTCTACCTTGACCAGTTGGGGTTAAACAGAGAGGGTTAAAGAGACAGAGGGGGTGCATAGGAGGAGACACATGGATGCACAGCAAAGTGAATTATAACTATTATAAACTAAACACATCACTGTTAATAGTACAACTCCAAATACAAGTACTAACAGTGGATATACTAATACTGCAGCTGTTAGTACCGATAATGGAATGTAACCATATAATAAATACTATCACAACTATATGGATAAATGAATAATGATGATGGAGGCAGGAGAGAAGCAGGACCACAGCAGCAGGTGCAGAGATGATCCATGGAAAACCTGTGAAGCTATAAAGCACAGAGACTCCAAGGAAGAAGTCCAGTCAGTAAAATGTATTTTCTGGGTTGTGAATGGAGGAGAGAGGATGTCAGACAGGAGAAGGAGCAGAGAGGAGCTCAGTGTATTGTGATGAGTCTCCCAGTAGTCTAAACCTATAGCAGCTAAACTAAGAGCAGCCTGTTGGTCAAAGGATGATGAAGATGGAGCAATCAGGCAGGAGGCAAAGAGGAAAACCAAAGAGGAGATGTATGGATGTAGTGAAGGAGGACATGCAGGTAGTTGGTGTGAAAGAAGAAGATGCAGGAGACGAGAGTCAGATGGAAACAGGTGATTTGCTTTGGAGACCCCTGAAGGGAGAAACTGAAAGTAGTAGTATTAGTGAGACATCCTGCTACATGCCTCCAGAACAGCTTCACTGTGTTTTTGAGAATGATTCAGAGTGTATGAATGTGAACTAATTCATCTAAAACATGTTCCCTCCATTGTTGTTTTAATGAGCATGTGCCATCTAATACTATAGTGTCCAAAGTCTCCCATAGGTATTCAATCAGGTTTAGATCTGGTGAATGTGAAGGTCATAGCACAGTGTTTTTCAACCTTGGGGTTGGGTCCCCACTTAGGGTCACCTGGAATTCAAATGGGGTCGCCTGAAATTTCTAGTAATTGATTAAAAAAAAAAAAAAAAAAAAGACTTCCCAATAAAAAAAATATATGGTAAGTTGAGACAATCACAATCCATAAAAGACATGACAAACTCTGAAGCTGAAACTGAAGCACTGTGGTACTCTTCATCTTTCAAATGTTCAATGGAGCTGGTTTAAGATGGTGCAGCTCTTTCATAATTCATAGTTTGAATTATTGTTTGTTCAATATTAATTGTCAGCCTTGTAAATACAAGCTGGACTGACTGTACATATCCTGACCAAGGAAAATAAAATTCTCACTTTGTGCAGTAATCTACACCTGGCTTTTCTGCCTCCGTCCATAATAATACATATTATATAGCCTGAATGTGTCTAAACTTAACATTTATTTGCAACATAGTATAGCAAACTATTGCATGATCAAAACCAAATTAAGTTTAGCAAAAAAAAAAACAAAAAAAAAAAACCTCTTCGTTTTGAATGTCTGGGATCGCCAGAAGTTTGGGATGCTAAAATGGGGTCATGAGCCAAAAAAAGTTGGGAACCACTGCCATAGCATATGATTCACATTATTTTCACACAGTACTAGTTCATAGTAATTCACAGTTGTATGTTCCTTTATGATTTTTGGAGTGATGCCCCATCGAAGTGTGTCATCAAGTGTTAATTGAGTGTTCACACGCTGAACAGTATTGTCTGCCCATTGCCATGAAGTGTAAGTGTAAGTGAGATGGTGGAAAAGCTTCATCATTTGGGTTGGAGGAGTTTGACATTCTCCTCTGTCTCTCTGGTGTAGCTGTCATATTTAGTTTCTGGTCCCTGTGGAGAGAAAATGGCAGCAGTGGAGAGAGACAGGGAGAGGAATCTCTGAAGACCAAGCTGTCTGCTTGGGACCGGAGAGTGGCTGAGGCAGATAGTGTTACACAGCACCCGTGGGAGACGGGGAGATATGACCAGAGGGATGTAGGGGATGTGTGTGTGTGTGTGTGTGTGTATGTGTGTGTAAAAACTGGCTGATTTATAGAGACAGCCAGAGGGACAATGCATAATGTGATACAGAGATGAATGGACATAGAGATTGTGTTAAAGTGAGTGTGAGGAAGGATACGAACAGAAAAAAATCAGCTTGTCTGTCATGACTGAATGCCAATTTGAAAATTTCACATTCAGACATGTCAACTTTAAAACTGCAGAGTCCCAGCAGTTTTCTAAAACCACTCCAGGAAATATTTGTTATAACTCTATTTACCTGGATGCAGTGGACAGCTTGTTGGCACTCCTAAAACCCTCCTCCAGAGCTGAAAGGTTCCCATGCTCTCTCACTCTCTCTGTCTCTCTCTCACTCTTCTTAAAAGAGTGGGTGTCGGTGTTGGTCTGAAGTGGCTTGTCTGCTGTGCAAATGAATAACTTCACTCTCATGTGACTGTGAAAAGACACTGGTGGCGTGACGCAGAAGGCAAGGTGGACGAGAAGAGGGTGGTATCTATAAAGTGGAAAAGAGTGTGATGAGAGGAAAGATGGTCTAGAGGATGGGCGAGTGGAAAGTTAGAGGAAGGCTTGGATTCAGAGGAGATGAGGAGTGCTATTAAAATGATTAAAAGGGATAGGAAGAGAGGATGGAGAAAAGTGGAGGATGGGTAAGAAAATCAGCTCCCTGCATATAGTAAGCACTTTCAAATTTTATAGCCACTAAAACATGTCATGAAAAATAGACTCTGCGACCCAGACAAGCAGCAGAAGATGGATAAATGACAAGACTAATAATCTGCTCAGTAGTTGCTGCTTTTCAGTTTCTTGAGTACAGTGTTACAGATCTACTTTGTTTTTGTTGTGCTACTTTAATAACACAGGCATGGAACCAGTGTAGGTTTGGTTTCTAAACCCAATTTTTCCTCGTTAAGAGCATTATCAACAAAACATTTGAAAGCACTTACTCAATTGGAAGCAAAAAATAGTAGATTTTTCTTTGACTTGAAGCAGTGACCTGTGAAGTGTTTTTGCACTAAACTGCAGGTTACAAAAATCATGTCCCTTTCACTCTGGTCTGATCTGTACCAGTCTGTGAAAGACCAGTAGGCACTTAGACTTAAAGTAGCATCAAACCACATACAAACTTTTTAAAGAATAAATAAAGTGATTTTCCAAGTTTTCTGTCTCTCTCTGTTGTGTGTCACTAAATCTAAAATATTGCTGTGTAACAGAGATTGTGTTTCTATTTCAGATCAGGTCAGATCACCTTAAATAATTCCAAATCTGGACCACTAAATTGCACTATTTTACAAATATATAAATGTACGTACAGGCTGATATAGCTATTACTATTGCACAATATCCAATAAATAAAATGGTTGACTCCACTGCACTTTAACCCTTTATTGGGCAAGTGACTATTTTTGGTCTTTTCCATGCATTACAAGACAGTGACAGCAAAGTTACAGTGAGTCAACAATCTCAGGTCCAATGTGGCCTACAGGGTCTGTAAGGTCCACCTCTGCATGAACAGTGAGCGTTTCTGCTTTGTTAGGTACCATGAAGTAATGGTACTAATGTAAGGAATGATGTTCAAAGGGAGAATGTGGATGTGGACAGGGGTCTGGATCAGCACTTATGTTGGTCTAATGTTCTAAAATACATGTTCTTTTCACATTACATGGGTTTTTCTTTTTCTTTTCATACGTACTTCTTGGATTTTTTCCTCCATTTTTTTTTTTTTTGCCACGTATGGGCAAGGAGCTAAATATGGTAGCTTCATCAACGTTGATTTTCTACAAGACACATTTTTTATTTTTTTTTATTTTACAAAAGTAATAAAGTCTTATGTCCTGCAATAACACACTAAGGTTGAAAATCTGAATTTCAGAGTATTTCTATGAGTGCTCTATAAAGGGTTAAATATCAATTTTATCCTTATAAACAACTTTTAAGTGATCCGCACTTATAGCATCTATTGTTTTTAAATTATTGTCATTATATTGACACTATGTGTCTTTTTCTTATATCTGTAGTTTATTGTATTCTGTTGTATTGTATTCTGTTTTATTCTATTCAAAGCTAAATATGTAAATATATATGTAACAAGTATTACAGAAACTGTGGAAGTGAAAAATCTCTACATTAATCTGATGTGTCCTGTTAATTCTGGTATGTACCTAGTTATATTCACAGTCATTCTTATGCAGATAAAACAGGGCTGATATGTACTGCTCCTTCTGTTTTAAAGTTTCCTCAAAGCTGTACAGGTCTAGAGTTAGTTTTACTTTTTTGGGGTAGTGTCTTTTTGCTTTTGCTGAGTTTTACAGGGTGCTGGTTCCTGAACTCAGTTTATAGGCATGAAGTGTGAAGACTCTATAACTGTACTCACTGTGGGATATTATGAATAAAAGTAGCCACTCACATATTTCACATCTGTGTATGGAATCCAATTCACATTTCTTGTGTCATTATCAGGCCTTCTCACCTCATTATTGGATTTGCATTTATACTCAGTGTGAGGAATTAAAAAAAAAAAAAAAAAAAAAAAAATTAACATTCATTACTGACATGCTTTAAGCGCTTGTGGCTGGTTGTTGATTAATGGGCCAGTTTTTGCAAACAAGTATAAAAGGACCCGTCACAGAAGTTAAAACAGAAAATGAAACTCGACGATGACACACATTCTTGCGCGCACATGTACTCATCCGCTTGGGCTTGCCAGGCCCATGTGCACCCCAGAGAATAGCATCACACATGCGGAGAAAAATGCCTGTAATATCAGATTTGGCAGGATGAGAGCAAGAGGAGGAGGAGGAAATAGAGACAAGCCATTGTGCCTCAGAACACTGCGAGCCTTCTAAATGGACTACATCTTCCCATTGGTGTAATAAGGGTTATGATTTTCCCTTCAGGGGGTGTGAAATATGACATCCTCCCAGGGTGGAAAATCTAACCAGTAGCTTCACAGCAACTAGATTCATTTTTTGTTTGTCTTCCCGTCATATCCTTTACCTCCCCCTCTATCTCCCTGAAAGCTTTGAGTCACTGTGCTACTGGGTCAATTCCTACTAATTGGGGTCAATGCAGAATCGAATTGCGCTCATATGGGCTAATTTATATGTCTATTTCTGTTGGCAGGCAGGGGAATAGGATTTTTGCTCTACTAATCCTTCTTGGGTTTTGTGTACTGCTAATATACTACGAACTGTCAGGTTTAAGCCCTTTCATTTTCTCTCTGGTGCACTTACTTTGCGATGAGGCCTCCTCTGTTACAGCTTATGACAAACCAAATTAGTGGTTTCTGACAGTCTATTGGTTATTTCTGTTTTTTTCTTAAAGCCACACATATAGCACTTTCTCTTCCTCCTCTACCTCTTAAGTTTCTTCTTTCACTCTTTCTCTTTACCTCATTACCCTTTAATAACCCACCCTTCCACACACAAACACACACATTGGCCAGCTACTGTAATGTATAGGGTATGTTTGGTGAGCGGTGCGGGCCATATGTTCTTGTCGCGGCTAAAGTTTCTCTTATCCTGCCTCTGCAGAAAACCAAGGGGGGAAGCTGGAATCTATTGTAGCCCAACTCCCTGAAAGGAAGGGGTAGGTAGGGAGGGAGAAGATAGATGGATGGGAGGCAGGAGGAGAGTGAGATAAATTCTAACAGGGGGCTCTCCTATTCTCACCATGATTAGGGTATGAAGTGAACTAATTATAGTCTGTATGCACATCCCTGTTGCTTTGTTTGGTTTTCTCTCCCAGATGATGCATTCACTGTACAGACACGACTCCGACTATAAGTTACTTTAACCAAAGTCATCCTCATGCAAAGTTTTCCGCCATGAATGAATGAAGACGGGTATGACTGTGAGTGCTCAATTTACGCTGAGGCTTTTAGCATAAGAGCTTCAAGTGATGGTTTATAGAATGGCTCTTGAGGAAAATACATTAAGAAGAAGTGGTCAGTGGACAATGAGGTTGTGCATAGCTGTGAATAATATTTAGTGGTGGTGTATGGATCAATACTCTTGTAATCCCAACAGTTATTGTCTTAGGATCAATTTTCACATCAAATGACTGATCTCTTTATTCAGTAATTTAGAATAAATGCATTTTTTTTTAAATCATCATTTGAAATGACTAGACTACTACCAGGATCTAGACTAATCAGTCATAACACCATTAGACGTGGTAATAGTTGCTTGTTTGTTTTTTTTCAGTCCTCAGAGTTGATATGTTAGATGCCGTGGTGTAGTCCAGAATATACGGCGGTATACGGAGTATACCTACTTACTTTTCCATCAGCATTGCGTATACCCACTTCTAAATCCTCCTGATATGCACCATTCAGTAGTATCTGAGAGCCAGATTGTTGATTTTTTCCCCTAGAATGGTGAAGCCATGACCCGCCCTACTCTGCCTCTAACTGGCTGGTACTTGCGGCCTTCACTGATTAGATTGGATAACTTTAGGCATGAGGATTGAAGAGCCAATCAGAGGCACAGTAGGGTGGGTCATGCCGGGGAAAATATTGCTAACTACTGCTGGCCACCTCTGGAACCTGAGTGGACACCTCAGGTGCCAGTGCCACCCCAGTTGATTGACAGGTCACTGCATGTCTCCTTGAAAGATGCGCAATGATTGGAAATGTGAACAAAAAAGGCAGAATAAACATCTTTCAAGTGAGTGACACATTGAGAGCATACCCACTTCTCCAGGGACCACTACACCACTGGTTGGATGCAGCAAACTGGACAATGTTAGAATCTGAATTACTATGACATGTGCCACTCCTGCAGGTCTTGCTGGTGTTCCTGGTTTATAGTGGTTAGTACCAACAAATAGTGGTCTAAGGAAAAAACAACCTGATCTCAGTCCCATCAAGCATCTGTGTGATGTACTGGACAATAAATGTGATCTATGGAGGCCCTTAGAGGACTTAAAGGCTCTGCTGCTGTTCTTGAAGCCACATTCCTCAGCACACCCTGGAGGTGTAGTACCTTAGTCTGGAAGCTGTTTCTGTGGTAAAAGGAGGACCTACACAATATTAGGCAGGGGGCTATGGTGTTAATGGAGCTGCCTGTCCACTTTAAACCACTATTGTTTATCACTGCAGACCAGGAACAACCTTAAGACGTGCAGTTTTGGAGATGTTCTCACCCAGTCGTCTAGACATCATCATATGGCTCATGTCAAAGTCATTCAGATCCTTACATTGTTTATTTTACCTCCTTCCAAGACATCATCCTCTTGGTCTAAATGTTCCCTTGCTGCTTAATGTACCCCAAACACTGCCATAAGCCATTGTCATGAAAAAAATCTGTATCATGACCTCTTGTATAGAAGTCACAATATACAGCTTATCAGAGTATAACCCATAAAGACCCACTGGTATTTTTGTGGCACTTCCCAAATGATGTTTTCTTGATTTCTACCTTTCTTAACTGATTTATCACCATTTTTTCCGATTATATTATCCTCTGTATTTTGCATTTTTTGCTGTAAATTATGTATCTTTCCAATATTTAATTCACACATCATGTAGATGTTCATGAAAACTCAGAGTAAATTTGAAGTTAATTTTATCAAAACAGGGAAGAATGAAGAAAAAGTGATTTTTTTCAGCAAAGATATTGCTAACAGAATGTAAAAACAAGTGTGTCCATCCACTGTCATTGATCCAACTCCATGGGTTTTACTGGTGAATCAATGTTGTAGAAGATGACGGTGTTTCCACAGTAACTACAGACCTTCTGAATGTCCAAATGGGTCATATCTGATGACCATGAAAAGATGAATTATTTTATTTTACACCAATTATTTACATGGATTGATAGGATTAGTGGATCAACAGTTATTAAACAGTTTAGATCTGTAGATGTCGCTGGTGGCTGTTTGGGTCTTTATGGGACAGAGTAAACTACACACAACTTTTTCTGATGATTTGTATGTTGATATCCAAGCAACAGTACCCAATATTCTCAAACCTACAGATAACTGTTTCATTCAAACTGACAGAAATAGATATACTGTTGAAATAAGGAAATATAATCATGGAGTGATGAATTAAGTAAATGCCAAGTAGATCAGAGCTATTTGGATTTGGTAAAACATCACACAACCATGTGATGCTGAAATTGCTGCTTTGTATCAGGCTATAAATGAGATCAATGATATTACTTGTTTTATATTTTATAAGCGTGCATTGAATATTGTTTGAGTTGTTCAGTATGACAGCATTGCTTTTACTTTGCTGCTAAATAATTCAAGACCAACAACAGGAATTATTAACATATTAATCAGGAATTTTAGCAGATATATTGCAAAGAAATGAGAACATCTCTGAGGTACCAGACAGCCTCTATATTCCTTTAATAGCATTTTTGTGTTATTTCATCCAAAGCATCTCATCTCAGGTGATTAAATTATGTGAATTTCCTTTCCAAATATGCAGGTCTGAACTGTGTTTCAAAGCCTTCTTGCAGACTGCAGATAGAATGAATACATAAATATAATTCAGGAGACTTTTAGTCTAAAAATGGCATTTTATATTAAACAGTTTCAAATAGGCAGCTTCTAAAATACATTACACTAGAGAGAAATACAGCCTACCAATCCAGTTCCATAACCTGTATTTTTCTTGTTTACAATAATTACACCTAAGCGCCACAGTTCATTCGACAATAATATGACTGTGTATGAAAATGTTCCACATAGCACATAATTATATCAAATAAATTCAATGAATAAAATCCAAACTGTTGAAAAGCACAGAAAAAAAGAGACAAAGTCTGCGTTCTTCTGTTGTTGTTGCAATAAACAAACTGGAAATTAAGAACTGAACGGGTCAGCTCTCAGCGGCACTTCAGCACCAGAGCCAGATGTCCGTCGCCCACCTGCACTCTCAGTATTTTCGTGCATCTGTGCGTATGTGTGTATGTGCGAATGTGTGTGTGTGAAAACGGGTAGGATCAATAGAAGCTCAAGGGTATTCGATATCAGAGCGTTAGCACTCTCTTTCCCGTCTGGGGAATTTTTGTTGGTGTTAAAAGCAGCATCAAAATTCCACAGGGTTTACTGGTATTGATTTATGTGTGTGTGCATTAGTTGAAGAGTTAGTGGATAAATGCACATGTGTGTATGAAACATTCGCATCTCCGTCTATGTGCGCCCATATGCATCACCTCTCGTAATATGGTAAAGTAATGCGTGATGCAGATGGATAATAAGCACTTGTTTTCTAATATCCCCCCCGCTCAATGCAGCCTTTGTTTGGGATCATTAGTAACATTTGTCAAAGCCAATCTCATGTTTAGACAGTCGGTGCCTATTTGGACATAATCTAAATTCCTCTACCATTCCATCATCATCATCATCATCATCATCATCATCATCATTGCTCTTTAATTTTTTCACCCAGCTCAGTTTACTTTGTTGCAATGGAAGCACCTGCCAGCTATTCACTCAGCCACTTAAGAAGGGGAATCCAAGCAGAGAGTGACTCATCGTTCTCTTATTAGCTCTGGGTGTGTATTTGTGTGTGAAAGACAAGAGGAGACCAGAAGAGCTTTGTGATTTATGTCTATACTCAGGGTCTCAGATCTATGTTGCCCCTTGTCAACTATCTCAATAGTTATGTGAGCACTTAAAATGTATATCTACAGATGTGTGTGTGTGTGTGTGTGTATAAGGGTGTGTGTCCGGCTCCTACAGCTGCAGACCGATGGCTTCCAGATGTCCATTTGTCTTAAGGTAGCCCACGTTGACAGGTGAACTCTCCACTGTCTGCGAAGGACGACCGCCATCATTCATTCTCACTGCCCGCCTAGCCATTAAACTGTGACCACACACACACACACACATATACACACACACAGAAACGCCGGACAAACAAGAGCCACATGCAAAAACCGGCACACACCCATGAGCCTATACTTGTAAACCCATGCAGTTACACAGCTAAAGAACACAAAAGTACGACGGGCAGAAGCACTCAATCACAGATACACATAAACACACACTTATGTACATCCACCCCCTGAGGTTTCCACTTTCTCTGATGGAGTTTTCCTTCGTCACATGTAGAAAATCCTCATTGCTTTCTCCCCTCCTTTTTTTTTCCTCCTCAGCTATAAACCTCTTTATGTGAGAATAAGTGAGTGCCAATGGAGAGCAATTCATCAAACACATTTTAGTGGGCCTCTGCAGACAGAACGAACTAAAATCCCTCTAAAGAGTTATCAGTCTGGTTTTGGATATGGGACAAAACTCAGGGTGCTAAACCTGAGTTATGGCTCACTCCATGGCATTGTTTGAAATTTCACCGCCCTCAAGAGTGAGTAAAATAAAATGGATGGCGCTCTTTTTAAAGGCGCTCATTTTATTCCCTCTTTTTTTTTTTTGTTGCAGCGCTTACTTGCTTGTTGAATTTATTCCTTTACTTTGTATCAATGAGTCGAAAGAGAAATCAAGCCCTAAATTGAAGCCATAAAGACAAAGTGAATGAGAATGTTCCGCGAAGGAGTGTGTGTGGGGTGTTAGCGATGAAAGAATACATCAGCGAACGAGGGAACAGGCTGCCGAATAGAAATCAGAGAAGGAGGGAATGAGAGAGAGAAATAGACATGGAAGAACATTAAGGAAATGAAAATAGGAGTGTGGTTGACAGGCTCTGTGTTCGCTATTCTGACATAAACCACAATGAAAAGGCAGACACACACACACACACTCACTGGCGGGTGCTCGTCCTGGATTTGGAAATAGCAGAACACATTTGGTGGGATGGACTTTCTTTGAAATACCCACACATGCTCTACTTTCCACACATGTGCACCACTGTGTGGGTGTTTGTGTATGTGTGTGTGTGCGTGCTTGTGTGTGTGTATGTGTGTGTGTGTGTGTAGTGTCGCAGGCCTGTGTGTAGTAGTGTGTACCCCACAGTGGCAGATGCCGACGGGCCCCAGCCAACTGATGGAGACGATAGCTAATTGCTCAATCAGGCAATCTAATCTGGCCAATCTCATTTTCAGTTTCGTCTCTCACACACTCCCTCCCTGCTCCTCCGCCACCCGCATACATTTCCTGACCTATCTGCTCAGCAGCTGCCAGGCCGAACCGAAAAACACTAAAACAGGAGGGACGGCAGGATGCACAGAGAATATGCATAGGGATAACTGCGGGACTCCAAGTGAAAAACAAAACAAAAACTTTGAAAATGTAATTTTATAGAGCTAGAAATAAGTGCATGCATCCTGTAATGGTAGAAGAAACATTTTTTTTATTTTTACTTATTTATATGTATATACAGGGGTATATTTGGCATACGTTGCATTTTGATAATATATGACATATATTCCCTACATAAAGAGCAATATTGACATCCAAATTACCTAAAGTATATGCAATATAGCATTATACATCCAATAAATACATGCTCTTGATATAAGGAAGATATAATTGTGAAATAGTAAAAGTTGTATATACAGTATGTACTCTGTATATATGTCAATATATTAAATTATTGTACTGTATAAATTGTGTGGTTTCAGATCAATATTTTAAGATGAGATTTATTTGTTCAGGTAGTTTAATTTATCCAAACATTAACCTGAATTTAAAATGATATGTTTTTATCATCAGCCATTATGATACTTTTAGAAAGAAAACTATTTTGTGTGTAACTGTAGCAATAGAACAGAGTGAATTGAGTTCATAAGTGGAGGAACAAGCTTAAAAAAGAAAAAGCATGGTTAAAAGATGCTATTAGGGAAATAAGAGAGAAATAAAAAGAGATGAACATTGAGTTGGTACTGTGTTGCGTACCTGCCAATGACCCTTATTTGGTTATTGTAGCACTATGTGTTTGCCAACTATAGTAGTACAAAAATTTTGAGTTGCGATATGTTTCATATGTGAATTTCCATTACATTTACCTATGGTCAACCTACCAAAAGAAAAAAAAATTACTGAACATGAAGAGATTGATTTTAATTCAGAAACTAACAGACTTTGAAAATCTGCATGTATGTTTGCCTTAAACTGGCTCCTTGTGGGAACAAATAATGTACTTGGAATTGAGTGTCAGAGTAATGCTCAATCTTCATAATAATAACCTCAAAGTGTTGATCTTTATATCTCTATTGGTCTTAATTTGCTTTTTTATTATTCGGTTGTGAAACACAATACATATATGTGATCAGTTTGGCTATTACAAGAAACTGAAAGCTGAGTGTGGTCATGCAGATAGTTTAGATTTTTACCTTCAACCAACATAATATAACTGAACTGGGCATCATTCAGCATTACAAGATAAGTACTTTTTATTATTTTCCATTATTTAGACATATTTTGGCTAGCTATCCAAAAAACTGGAGAAACTGGAGATTGAAAAACACAAGTGTATCCATGTTATATTTTATTTTCGGTGTTGCCTATTCTTGGTGCTTCTATTCCACATCATTTGAAACTATTTACCTCCAGTTTGTCTATTTCTGCTTCTCTTGTGGGAAACACTGAACCCGACATTTGTCTTCATTGGGATTGGTTGGCTTGGAGAAAAATGCTTGACCTTTCCTTGCACGTTTTTCGGTCAGTTGAACATTTTTCACTTTTGGATGTGCTTGACTGTGCTCAAAAAAAAAAAAAAAAAAAAAAAGTCGGGTGCAGTGTCTTTTTTTTTTTTTTTAAAGAGCACCTTGTAACCATTTCCTCTTTGCCTGGTACATATAACTTGCAGCTGCAGCTGAGAAAAATACCACGACTGTGATTATACCTGGGGATTCTGCGTGAGTGGTGAGGCGAATGATTGACGTCGTCTTTATTGTTTCTTTAAAGTAATGGCTTGGGCTTAGAGGATGAGCTGCATTGATGTAGGTCACATTTTTTTTAACAGCTACTGTGAAGAACAAATTAACACATGTCCAACCTATCATCAAATCCAGGCTGAAAAATATAGAATAATATCAAAGGTGATTTTTTTTTTTTTTTCTTCTTCTTTTTTCCTCGTGTCTGTATAGACCCACCTGCTCTGATAAGTTGTGTGAGAGACCCTTCTCAAATGCCAGGTCTCTTGGGTGTATCAGTGATGCATAGAGGGGCTATTAATTACCTCATTTCTGTTTAGTGTGTGTGTGTGTGTGTGTGTGTGTGTGTGTGTGAAAAACTCCATATGGGTGGGGATTTTGTGCGTGACCCTTCACATATCACCATACCCTTCTCTCGTGACCTGGGTTAGAAGCAGTCACGCATTTTAACCCGCCTCTCAGCAGATGTAGGGGAAACAGCACACACACCCACACAGAAAAGTACCATGGTTCATGATAATTGTGTTTGGAAGTCATGTAGCTCATAGAACGAAGCACACCAAGAACTGACAGTTAATGGATGTGTATGCAATGGTTTAACAACACACACACACACACACACACACACACACACACACACACACACGCACAGTGATGAACAAATGGATGCATCAGCACAAAGAGGCAAACTCAGAGCTAACAAGGCATCAGGGAGGCATTAGTCAGTGAAATGGAAGGCCCCTCATTGCCCTAACACATGTCCCTGTCCCTAAACATGCATGTGTGTATGTTTTTTTGGCTCTGGTCATGCAGAGCAAAGCTGGAGATGAACGTAATGAAGAACCAACACACCTTATAGTGTCAGAGCTCAGCAGCCACCATAGAGATGAAGTCTGCATATGTGTGAGCATGTTTGTTTATTTTAGTATATTGACTTATGCATAAGTTTCTATTTAAAATTACATTATATTTGTGTGTGTGAGTATTGAATTATGTTTGTATGTTTCTGTTTGCATGCATATGTGTGTGTGTGTGTGTGTGTGTGTGTGTGTGTGTGTGCAGGGACACCTGTCGGGGAATAACGTGGAGCAGAGCAGGGATGTGATCAGGAGATGAGTGTTTCCAAATGCCGTTCTGTCAGTGTGCTGGAGGGGCGGCATACAAATGACATGTGTTCCACAGTGGAGGACAAGGAGTCTGGGGGGAAATCATTCTGGGTTTGTGTACATGTGTGTGTGTGTGAGTGTGTTCCTCTCCAACATCCCCTGTGCCAATCTGCAGTCATGATTGTGTTTGTGTATCGCAAATACGTGCCAAATCTCTTTTTGCTGCCCGTGCATCTGAGCTAATGTATTCATCGCCTCAATAGTATAGTTGACTAGAATATCTGCAGGGTATTCTGCATAGGTGGCTTTCCCCATAGATGGTATGCATTTTATACAACAAAAACAACACACACATTCAATGTCAGTTAAAATTCAGTATCGGACTCAAACAATATTGCGAAAAAAACAATTATATAATGCAAACTAAATCAAAATCAGTCTAAACTTTTTCATAGTATACGAATAGTTTGTTTTCTGAACCCACATATCTTCATCAAAACTAAAACCTTTTGCATTTGTATGTGATCAACATACTAATTGTGATGTAATCTGATACACTAAACAATTCTATTTACCAAGTACTGTATGTATCAAGTCAACATGTGTATGATATAATACTAAAGGATAAGGTTAACTCACTTTATTATCTTACTTTACATTACTATTAGTGATTAGCATTAGCACTTAGCACATTAGAAGCAGTGAGCTGCCATAGAGGGTGCTCAAGGACCAAGTCTAGATCTTCATCAGTCCTTTGGTCAGTGGTGCTGACAGGAGAATTAACCAATGAGAATTAAACTTTTGAAATTGTGGGGAAAACGGAGGATCTGGATGCAAACCCTTGGAGAGAACGTTAAAGGCACCATTAGCCCAATAATCTCAATAATTTAAAATAATAGATTAGCAATTCTTTTTTTCTGACAAAGTTAGAGTGTTTTACCTTGCTGACATGTTTCGACTACATCTGCACTCTTCCTCAGAAAAACAACAAAATGAACATAATCAAGCTAATGTAAAATAATGTCATATATGGATATATATTTGTAGAAAATAACTCATCTACAATCTACGATGAGATATATGCTGTAATGAGCAAGAATGCTGCAGTATGAAGGACCCTTTACTCTGTTGGTTTCAGACTCAAAAACACTCCTCCTATCATTGACAGGGCTTTAATTGCTGTAATTACACCCAATAAGGTGCAAACAATGTATGCCATCTGTAAATGTGTGGGTCTCCAGGGGCAAAAATGAAAAAAAGTAATCTAAAAACGTGTTGGAATTTGCATCTCGATAAGAAAAAGGGAAACAGACAAAAATATGGAATTGAAGTGTTGATAATCAGTGAAATCACTCAAATATATTTAGATTGGATGATAAATTTTCTTATAAATCAAAAATAAGGGTGAAATTGGATATTTTTTTTAATGGCGCTTCCTTGGTAGGATGGTAAATTCTACCAAAAATCCGAACAGAGGACTTGAATTCTACTGAAGATATCAGTATAAGTTTTTTTTCTCATGATTTCTTACTATCTGTTTTATTTCTAAGGACTAAGTAAGATTGCTTTGTTTTGTTGCATATTCAAAATAAACTATAATATAACAAATCCAATTGCCCTTTGGGGTCATTAAAGATTTTTCAATTCAAAAAACTAAACTAAAAAAAAAAAAAAATCAACAAAGGAATTCACCATTAAGAAATACTGTATGTAAATGTAATAAAGTAACAAAGACACAAAGATGATTTTAAATGGATGAGTTGTATCCTTTAGTACGAACCTAATGACCCTTAAGGTTAGCAAGGCTTGCTCTTAAAGTTAAACTTTTTATTTTGCATAAATAAGTCTTGGAAGACTGGAAATACAGTTCTCTGACTGTCTGTTGCCTCGTGAAACCTTGTCTTAGGCTAAAAAGCAACCATTTTAGAGATACAAGCATCATATCTGACAGTAGCTATTAGCACAGTTGGTCTCATTTGCATTTATCTTGCCCTCCATTTCAGCTGAATAATTCTGTCACACTTTAACACAGGTAATCATTCGGATTCATTTTCTCTTTAATAGGAGTAATGAGAGGCTCGCAGTCTTTACATGGATTTCCCTCCCTTCATTTACTACTGAGAGATGAGCCCATGTTTTGGTTCAGTGCCACGTGAAGTACGGTCCCACCTCAGTAGATAAGGTTACGGTTAATGACGGCTATCCATTCACACTGTATTTTCTTATTGTTTGACGGGGGATCAGCATGAAGAGTTGACATTTGATAAGCGGTGGTATGAAGTCATCTGAGACACTTGTTCCTGACTTTGTGTCTCCTCTGAAATGCACTAAATCACAGAAATGAGTATCGCTGACAGAGGTGTGAGTTTGTCACCGTAGTTTGACACATCCACGTCAGGGCTGCAATGAATGAATATTTTCATGACCGATTAGTCTTGGGAATTTTTACAATTGACTTTCTATAAAGTGTAACAAAACAATCTATATCATAATACTGGAATGTCTCAGAGCCTGTGTGTGTGTGTGTGTGTGTGTGTGTGTCAGCATGATTCTGACAAATGTAGATGTTTTTAACTAGCCAATCTGGTACCGACAGTTGAGGAATAGTCCCATCTCCACATTAAATATCTCGGCAGGCTGATAGGTCCAATAATTTGGAGATATTAGTCATTTTGGAATACAACTGCCTTACAATCACAGAAACGCAGTACCACGTTGCATGACAGGAAATGACGTTAAAAACAGGAACGCTGCATTCACTCCAGCAGTCCTGACATATCGGTATTAACATTGGTGCCTGCAGCCATATGGCCTGTGCGTACCTCGTGCAAACTGAGGGACATTTGAGAGGGAGGGAGGGAGGGAGAGAGAGAGAGAGAGAGTGTGTGTGATATATATCAAGAGAAAGATGGGTAGGGTATGTCCCGTTATGGAAAACTCCCGCCAACTCCCCACCCCCTCCCCACCACAGTCTTATGAATCACTCACACCCCACCCCCACAATTTGACAAACTAGGCAAAAAGTATCATATGCTCCTATATATTCACCTTTCAAAAGCCTTATGAGTTGGACAGTTTTAGGTATTTTAAATAAACGTGTTTATTCTGAAGTTATGTCAAAGATATAAATGTATTGTAGAGATATTTACTGAGTAGATCTGATTCATGTGACCACTGGAGGGAGTAGTGAGTCACTCTGTTGGTCTCACATTAGGTGGAACTAATGCCACAGGACCTTTGACCAGTGTCAGAAAATGATGGGATGAGAACCACTGTTCTACCCTTGGTAAAATGTGTTTGATAAAAAGGTTAAAAAGTTCATAATAATCTTGTGATAAATATTCCATAATTCATTGGTTGTAATTCAGATTAAAAGTACAAGCTAAAAATGATTATACAGTCAGTATTTGCTTACATGTATTTTATTTTGAAGGCATAGTTGACGGTTGCAATGCATTGTGGGTAGGAGAAACTCAGTCTGGAAAAATGCCCTATCAGTAAGCCTGTCTACTCGTGTCCATGTTGCTGCTGTGTCTTACATCTCATCCAAACCTCCGAAAGCAATGTCTGTAAATTCAATAAGTGTTTAGTAGCTAAAACAATAAGAATGTGTCACCTTTATAAGTTGTATAAGCTCTGTTAGAGATTGTTTTTCTGAGTGTTTATTACCAGGAAACAGACATAGCCTGTGCATCCCACTAGCTTGTTGTATTAGCATATCAAAGCAGCTTTTCACATGTGTTAACGATCTAATTAGCACATCAATGGATCGATATAACTATTGATACCTCCTGTGACTTTGGGGATGGCATTTTAGTTTAGTTTAATGTATTACTTTGGCGCTAACCATTTCCTGATGTATTCATATACCCAATACCAAACTGAGGTATATTTTTCCATTTCTGTTTTATCTATTTCAGTTTCACTCGACCTTTTCAAGCCACAATGGTAAATTGTAAGCTGTCTTAAGAAGATTGTAATAAAGGAGCAAGACGCTCGGATCCTGGCTTGTGAAAACGAGTTTGGCTTGCTGTTTATCTACGTTTACATACACAGAGTATCTAACACGTAGTGGTAACAGTACAACCACAAAGAAACAACTTTTAAAGTCAAAGAAAGTGACAAAGTTAGAAATATTGCTGTTGGTTTCACCACTGGACACCGCTCTGAATAAGATAAGATCGAGAAAAGATAAATTAAGATAAGATAAAATAAGATAAATCTTTATTGTCATTGCACCAACATGCTATGTACACGGAATAATGAAGTTGAAGCATTGCCCCATATGGTGCAAAAGAGAAAGAGCACACTACAGTGAACAACATACTATAAAAACAAAACAAAACAAAAAAACACAGAATAGGATCTATAAAGGTGCAGAAATATGCATATGTACAAAAAATAATAAATACAGTGTATAAAAAGCACTGCAAATGAAAAAAAAAAAAAGAAAGAATGGAGTTTTATGCTGAAATCACAGCGTTTCTTCAACATGGGTGAGTTTGATTATGAAGCTCATAAAGTTAGAAAGTTATTCTTTAATCTTATTTTTGCGAAGTTCATTATTATTACCAAACTGCGATAGTTCTCACCTTGTTTGGATGATCACAAACAGATCTTTAGTGCAACTACTGACAACACAAACCATACAGAAAAGGGAGGTGTGTCTGTTTTCTGTCTAAAAACAGAGCTAAGCTAACAGAGCTATAATGTAAACTATCAGCTGATGCAGCAAATGAGGATTATAAGGCACAGTATGAGATTTAGATTGAAGAGGAAAACTTGGCAATACCACAAGGAAAAGCTTTACACTTTATTCACTGAGTGATGCGCTCTGCGGATACAGAATGTTATTTCATTGGTGGTTTTGGTAGATTTAAGGGTATCCTGGTACATTACTTCTTCCTGCTGTCGAGAATTTGCAATATCAATACTACATAGTGAAAGCCCTTTTAACTCCAGCTTTAAAATAAGTACACCAGTGATAAATCACCCATATCCCAGTGTAAATATCTGTTTTCATGCTGACATGTTCAAATCCATGCTTAAATCTAACACTGTGCCCCTTAAATCCCCTGGTGTCGTATCAGATTCATTATTCACCTCATGATGTTTTTCCTTGGACTATATATCAATTATCGTTACAAGAAAGCTAAGAATAACATTGAGCTTTTTAAGTGTTAAATCAACATAACAGAACTGTTAGCACCACTGTATACATCCAGGGCTCCCATATGTACATTTGTTAAGGGAAACTTAGGTGAAGAGGGTGTACATGTGTCAGCAGCACAGGAAATACTGCGCTCAGCTGGCAATGAGTGCTGCTGACGACTTTTTGCCTATGGGGTTATATGTGTATGCATGTAAGGTTAATGTATGTACGGCATCTGCATTTGCATGGCTCAGTGTGCATTGGGGCAAATGCGTATTTCCTGATCACATGTGTGTGTGAATCACAGTGTGTGTGCTTTCTCCTCAGACAGCTGGCTGATCTTGCCAGTGACACAGACTGTACCCTGGTAAATAAAAGTTTGAAGATGATTGATTATGGCGGCCTATTTCTCATGAATCAGGTTTTGTTTGTGTGTAGTACACAAGGCATCAAGCAGCATGACGCTCCCAGCCACATATGCTGAAAGCCCATTAGAAACATTCACATCCCAGAAAAATAACTGCTGGGTGGGAGTATTTTGATCAAAATCATTCGATAATATGTTGCGCAAAGTCTGTATTTTTTTTGTGCCAGAATGTAATGAACGAAAATAATCTGAAACATGTTCATCTAAACAAAAACATCCATTTTTGCTGTTTTATCATTGACGTTTGTCTTGAAGTGATCAAAGAATCCAAAGACTCAACAGATTTTTTTTTTTGCATTTTCATTGTCCATATTCCAGATCTGTAGCATTCCCTCTTGTTTGTAACATCAAGTTTCCATCAATAGCTGTCCTACCCTTTACGCTTTCGAAAACATTTTTGTCAACATCACAGACTTCCATCAGTCTGCCTTGTCGCCTTTCATCTCCTTCCCTCTCCGTCTGTGTTTGTCCTTCCATCTTACCGACACTATCACTCCATAACTTCCTGGCTGAACCTTGACCTCAGTGCATTTCATCGTTGACAGAAGCCAGGCCTTGCTGTCATCTCCATCAGTCACTATCTAGACAGACACACACGCAAAAGATATACGATTTACGTGGATGCAATGTGTTTCCTGTGTCACTGTGCGATATATCAGCGAGAAACAAAACCCCTGTTATCATTAACGTGTGCACATGCATAGGTTAGATAAACTAGTCAACGTCTAATGTTGAGGAATACTCCCTCAGATACCCTCAAGGCCGTTAGATTTCATAATTCCTTTCCGTGTCCACATTCCCTCAACAAGCCTCTTTTTTTGCAGCCCCCAGAGAGAGTAATAGCAATAGCACATTAAGGCCAAAAGAGCAAGTTGTTCCAGTCAAAGAAAAGCAAATTCCCTCCCTTTACTCAAAATGCAACATGTCTTGTGGTGTTGAAATGTCCAATGCTGCAGTGCAGAGTGGTTTTCTCCCTCAAACTTAGTTCATAATAGCACCTGTGTAAAGCAACACTTCTGGCTTTCTTATTATCAACACCACAAGCTGGCTTTTAAGGTCACACTCATGTTTTATATATAATGCAAAGCCCCATGTACACATGACGAAGAACATGTGTGACTGATCTTTTTGATGCATGGCTGAGAAATGTATGTTCTCCAGGGCAGGCCCACCTAAACCCCTGCTTATTGGAGAAAGACGACAGTAACCTTATTAAGAAAATATGTCTGTCCTTTGTCCTTCTTTTCTGACAGATATAAAGAGGAACAGACGTCTGATGGATGATTGTGTGACATGTAATGGTTAACCTCACTGCATAAATCAGTTTTTCACCACAGTAAGGGATAAGCAGGGACACATTTTACTGTGTAAATGCATACATTTACTGAATGCACAGCTTCTCATTGTTCATAGGTTTTTTGTTTGATATGTTTTTTTTAGGTTTTATATAGGGATGATTTTGTGCTCAAACACGAGGGCACAGATTTTAGGCTTGCAAACATTTATCTATCCAATAATTCTATTAACAGTATCTGCTTAAACTGTATATGATCCACTGAATCCATGACATGTTTCTGCTCATGGATATTTTTTAACTCAAAATATGTCAATTGGATGCTATGCCATCCAAACCAAAACTGGCAAATATAAAGAACTAAAAGAAATATCCACCTTTTACCTATGATGTAGGACTACAAATAAATGTGATGCATAATATAATTGTTTTACTATTGTAGAATGAGCCTCAGAACAGGTTATGTATATACACACACAGGACACCAAATGAAGATGATGAGCCATTTACTGGCATCGAACACTTGAATACAGTAAAAATCAACAAATCTGATATAACTTAAAGATACAGTACTGCACAATTGTCTTAGACCACCGTTAGCTTTTAGCATCAAAAATGTTTATTTCTCTTCCTCTTTTATTCAGATACAACAAAGGAAATACAGGAAAATGTGTACAATCATAAAAGACACACAAAAACGTAACTAAATGGGTTCTAAAGGTTAAAGTCTTAGTTTTTATTGTGACCCCTGACCCCATGACAAGAAGCAGCACAAACAGTTACAAATATCTGACATGTATTGAATGAAACCTGTTATTCATTCATTAGAATGAATCATAACATCAAAAAATGAACTCAATAAATCTCATATTGTCTGAACAAAAGGTTTAGGGACATGTTTATTGCAAAGGGAGGTCACACTATATACGACCACTTAGGTTTATAGAAGCTGTTTTTCCTTGAAACCTTTGTTTTAATGCTGTACATACTTCAAATATATAAAGATAGGATATATTTATATATATATGGAGACTGATAAATGCATATGTGTGGTCATTAGAACCAAGAAGCCATTAGAAACCAACAAACCTATTTTACAGTACTGTACAACAGACTGTTACTGATAATAGTGGATAGCAATAGAAGTTAAGTGGCTTGAAATGAATTATGCAATAAAATAAAAACTTTCACATCTCAAACGGTGGAAAATATGGGACTTGTGATAAAATGTTTCATATAAGTTAGTTTTATGCTGGTGGATGGAGGCAATTATGCTAAATAATTGCTATAGTGTGATTATGTTTTCAGTAGGTCAGGTGTACAATGATGACATTGAAACAGTGCTGCCAGAAAGTCATCCTATAAAATGATGCATAGATTATAAATGGCCTTTGTACATATGAGCCAACGCAGTTGCTCTCTCCCTGATGTTAAAATGTTCCTTCACAGCCTATTGTGCCAACGTTTCTCTTGTTAATATCAGAACAAATCTCAGAGGCAGTTAATCTTTGCACCAGTTGTTTGGACAGACCTCAGCCCTCCCGCTCTGTGCCCCTTTGTGCCTTCCTACTGGACACCAGACTGCATTAATACAAGTGTAAAAAAATATGTAGGAAATGTCATGTTGAGTTCAGACAATAGTGCTTCAGGAAGCTCAGACTGTGAGTAATAGTGTGCATGAATAGACACACACACACACACACACACACACACACACACACACACACACACACACACACACACACACGTAACAGAATACAACAACTCAAAGCTCACCATTAAGCATGAGTTAGAGTGAATGTGCTTTCAAAGCCATAATAATACAGTAAGTCATGAAAGTGAGCTCAATTGTTAATGATTGGATCAGGAAATATGCCATCTCTACAAATCAAGACTTCCTGATTGCTCATAGGAAGGACAATCAAACCCAGACAATGCATCCCCCTGTCACCAGCAGCAGTGTGCATCCTGAAACACTTTGTCATATCCCAATAAGCGCAGACTGGCAGACGACAAACCCCCCAAAAAAAGAGCGCTCCCTTTCCAAGTACAGTTGGATAATAATCTGAATTGGCAGCCTGGTGGCATGAAAAATAAGCCAGCGATCTCGAGTCAAGTGTTCCAGTTTGGAGAGACATAAAGTGACTCTTCCATGAACCAGGCATCTCTGCTCTCATTTCATCCGTCTTCGTTATCCTCCCTCTTTTCGCTTTAAACTTGACACATATGTACACACACAGACGAGTTTGTGCACGGTGACACATGCAAATAGGAACATTCTCACTTGTACATTTCAATACCTAAGGCAGAGACAGCACAGTGTATGAAAAAGTTTGAGAGATTGATCCGCTGCCATGTATGTATGAGCAAGACCAGGAACTGCCAAGGGCTCCAATTTGGAGAGACATAAAGTATAAACTCCTCTGTACAAGACTACCAAACTACTCCACTTTCTTCCTCGCTTCATCACCATCTGCTTCACTGCACACATAGCGAAAAAAGCACAATTCACATTCTGAACTGCAACTTCGAGCATGTATTTCTATATCTGTATTTGTCCTAAAAAGTTAACAAGAAGCCATTAAGAAAAACAGCCTCACACATCTATTAATACGTTGTAAATGTTGTGTAAATGTGTGTGTGTGTGTTCCTTATAGCAGCTCAGACTGACGTGTAATGCTGTAAAACCTGCTTATGCCCTTTGAATAGAGTGTTTTATGTTTCATCCTTTCAGGGTCAGCGCTCAGAGAATTATGGGCTGTCGCTAAGACGTGTCGTCTGTATTTGTGTGTGTGCACTTGGAAGGAGAAAGGGTTATGTATGGCATTAATATTACCCTATTGATGATGGTGTTCACAAAGATGGATTGTGGAGACAGACTGAGGGGAGGAAGGAGGGGAAAGTAAAGGGGGGGTGCAGACAGTGTTAACTGGAGAGAGAGAGAGAGAAAAAAAAAAAAGCAGACACACAGAGACTTTGGCTTACATAATTGGACTCAGGAACGTCTCCTGTCTGCACCTCACTGTCTGTTCGTCCATCTGTCGGTGCTGCAACCAATCAGCAATGCCCTGTGCTCAGTGCTGCGTCCAATCAAAGGGTCCAGTCATCCTCCCGTCTGGACACTGCATTCATTATCCTGAAAGTAAAAAACAAAAAAAGAAGGCACTGCAGAGCCAGGCCGTAATCATATAGGTGTTTTGCAGGGTTGGCCTCCAGTCACAGACACACACATACTTAACGTTGAAAAGTGAACAAAGCCTGGACAAACAGTCTGTGATTGCCCATCAGGAAATAGTGCCGTGGAGCAGTCTTAACATCTCAGACTGAGCTCTTTCTTGTCTGGTTTCCTCTTTCTACAGCCCATTTAGGTTTTTTTTTTACGGCAAAATTACCCCATGTTATTGGGAAGCTTTTGTTGTGGGACACTACTTTACAGAGTCGTAACAGGCAAGCTGCAGAAAATCTGTTTCATCTTCATGCCTGTCTTTATGTTTTGAGGAGCTGTTTTATTGATTAAACAATGCAGTAAATGTTTTATTCTCTTGTGATGTTTTTTAAAAGCCCTTTAGAAAAGTTTTTACTCTGACTCGTGCAGCAGCGACTGGAAACACTGCAGCATGTGAACGGCATCAGATGTTCAGTTTGCTGTGTGTATGTGCCTCAAATTTAATTCATATATCTGAAAACGAGTGTGAGGTTCATTTTAAACAGTTTTGTTTGGTTGTTTAATATTGCAGCCTGCAGCCAGTATCTTGTCTCATAGCCTCCAGTTTTCTTCCATGATTCTTCTCTGTTGTCCTCCTGGAAACTGAATTAAAATTTGCTCGAACTTTGAAATTAAATAGAGACAGAGTCAGTTATGAAAAAAAAAAAAAAAAAACACGCAAAAAACCCCCCACATACACACAGCGGAGGAAGCATGATGACAGTGCAAATGAGCAGGGAAGGCGAAAGGGAATGTAATAGATTAATAATGTGGCTGGTGGCCCTTAGGCTGAGAGAGAGCGAGAGAGAGGGAGAGAGGGAGAGAGAGAGAGAGAGAGAGAGAGAGAGAGAGAGAGAGAGGAGAGAGAGAGAGAGAGAGAGAGAGCTACAGAGAAGCCCAGACTGATAGGAAAAGAAGTGATGAGAAAAACTAGAAGAGTGAAACACAAGCAAAGGGTGGAGAAGAAATAGAGAGAAAGTGAGAGAGAAGAACTGAATAGTGTTTCCATCATTTCCTTCTAGTTCACGCTCCAGCGAAGGCCCGGGCCTCTGACTGGGTGACTCGGCGGCGGTGAAAACACCCACTCCCACAATCAGCGGCAAAGAAAAACAGCCCTGCCAATTTGTTACCTGACTCGCCGCAGCAACTCGTAGCCCTGCTTTACTGCACGCTGCAAACTGCCTTTTAACAAGCCCGCAGGGTGATGAAGTGAGAAGTGTGTGTATGTGTGTGTGTGTGGTGGTTTGTGCATATGTGAGTGTATGCCTCAGTGTGGGTGTGTTTTGTCCATGTGTGGAGTGACTAAGTGTGAGTGCGTGTGCATCTGTTTTTCCTTACTTTTTTTTTTTATCAATTGCAAATGGAGCGCACACACACTTTATTGCAGAGCTGGTTGTGCATGTGTGTGTGAATGTGTGCAGCTATGTGTGTGTCTAGTCTTGTTTCACTCTAATTGCCCGGGCTTGTCTTAGGGGAATCTGATAGTTGACCCTGTTGGCCATTTAATGTCGCTGATCCCTTTACACTTCCTGGAGCTCCGACAATAACCCATTGAACTGCATCACACACACTCAAACACACACACACAAACACACACACACTGTTCCCACTAATTCTTGGCTAAAAAAAAATCTGCACAGCTGAGATCTCTATCTGCACTTGAAACATTTAAAGTTACACCGTAGGAGGGCGATTTGGGGGATGAGTAGGAACATGAGAGATGGAACAAAGAAGAAAAGGAGGATGATGGTGAGGAGGAGGAAAAGAAGGAGGAGGGCAAACTCCATCTTCCACATTACTCACAAGTGAAATATGCGTCGGCTGGCGTGAGAGGTAGGGAGCTAACGAGGCGAATCACTGACCGGTGCCAACGCTCTGCCTTTTAGCGTAGATGAAATTAAATGACTCCCCTCTTTCCTTCTTTTCTTTGTCTCTACTCCCCTTCTTTCTTGTCTTTAATAGCGCTTGTATAGTGAGTGTATAAACTTTGATGGTGACGAGACACACTCGGCCAGTATCTTGTATTTCGATCCATGTCGCTCCGAGGCAGTAAACCTGAGATGATGGTTTGTTCTTCCCCTTTTTTTTTCTTTCTTCTTTCCTTTTTTGTCCTCTTTTCACCCGAGTGCTGTTGCTGGCAGGTCTGATTTAAGTTGTGTTAGCTACGTCTGCCAAGAAGTAGACAGTGTTTTGATGTTTTTAAAGGGCGGCTGTAGCGGTTTTCATTTTCCAGGTAGGAAATGAATACCCTACCACTAATCCTGTTACTGAGAATTGGAAGGAGGAGTTGTCTTTTATTTCAAGTAGCTACGTATGTCTGAGAAAAGATCTGTATCTCTAAAATGTCAACCAAGAAATTTAACAACCTTTTCAAGAAATAGTTTGACATCTTTGAAAAAAGTTTTTTTTTTTTTTCAGTCAGGGTCATTTCTACTCCTCATAATAACATAATTCATGGTCTTATAATTTACCCTGGAGTCACTACCCCACACAGCTATCTGAGGAGCAGAACATCAGAGCATTATCAATGTTTCTACTAAATCCTCAGAGAACATTACTTTTAAGATCCTGACATTAATGGGACATGTTTTAGACCTGTATGATTCACATTAAGAGCTTCAGTCTGTTTTATGGACTCCTCAATGGATTGTATTGAGTTTATTGTGAAATGTTGGGGAAGCAAAAGACATAAAATACGTGAAAGTTTGATTGAAAAACTCAGTAGCTGTGCATCTCTACTGATTAAAGATACATGATTTGAGTGTTTTTGCTCTCTGCAGATTTCATTATGGTTCAATATATGTGCTGAAATGTGATGGAGATAAGGCCAAAACATTAGAAACAGTTGAACTTATTAGACTCAAAATAACTGCAAATTGCAGGTGCAAAACTTTATGGCTGTCTTGCACTAGCATATCACTAAAGGTAGGGTAGGAGATCCTGGACAAACAGTTCGAGCAAACTACATTTTGAAAATACACAATTCAAAAGTCCAAACCTCTTTCTTCAGACTTCCCTCTGAAGCCACGCCTCCATTGTATTGATTGTACTCTCAGAGGGGGGGAGGGACAAATAGCAGTTGAATTTGATTGATAAATCACCATTCAATCATTTCGACGGGCCGGTTAAAATGATTGGATGGTGTTTTTTCAGTCCTGTCCGTCCCACAGGTGACTAAAATTTTTTAGTTTTGTATTAGAGCAGGGGTGTTAAACTCATTTTAGTTCAGGGGCCACATTAAGCCTAATATGATCTCAAGTGGGCCAGATCAGTAAAATAATAACAGTATAAAAAGTAAAATTATATTATGATCAGGTTTACATCTACAAAGTTTCCCTAAAAATCTGAATACCATGAACAACTTGAATTGTCTTAAGAAAAACAGGTGCAATTTTAACAATATTCTGCCTCAGTTTATCAGTTTATCATTTACACATGTGCATTACAATCGCACAAAACATTTAGTAACAGGCAGAAAATTGGTAAAATTAAATTTACTTTTCTTTTGTTTGTTCAGGTTATTCATGTTTTTCGTACAAGTATAGTTTTTTAATGCAAACATTTTCATGTAATTTTGCTTTTTTGCAGCAAGAAAATGAGAGAATTTGGGGTTGTCATCATTTATAGGTTATTATGATAATATTTTACTGGTTCTGACCCACTTGAAATCTAATTGGACTGTATGTGTCTGTATGTGAAACCTGAATTAAAATAATTTTGACACCATTGATTGTTAATATTTTCAGTGTAATTTTTGCATTTCATAAATTAATCCCGCGGGCCAGATTGGATCCTTTGGCGGGCCGGATTTGGCCCCTGGGCCGCATGTTTGACACTTGTGTATTAGGGCATTTAATTAATTGGTTGCAGTGGGGGTGTGAAGGGGATTTTAAGCAACACAGTAAAAAATGCTCCAGGAAAACATCTCCGACCCTACCTTTAACAAATAATCTTTTTTTTTATTTTTATTTTTTTAATATGTCCTTAAAAATGGAGCAGACTCTGGGTCTCATACTTCCTAACAAAAACTCATATACACTGTTGCTCATAAAATTGGAATAAAATACTTTCTTCTAATGAAATAATTGTGACAATGTGTTTTATTCTTGATAGATAAAGTGTAACTGCGAATCAATATGTAATCATAGCTTCTGGTTAAAGGTGATTAGTGATGTGTGTAAATTGGAATAAAAAGAGGAATGTGCCACCTTTATGGGCAACTGTGTAAAAACCAAAGTGGATTGTGTGCAGTAAATTACTATATTATTTAGGCATGGTGGTATTTATATATCTCTTTTTTATATGAATTCAGTTCACATTTATTTACAAATCATTTAAAAATACGTATGCAACTTGTTTTCATAATTTATAGCAAGATATAATTATGTAAAAACAGCAACCCCAGAAGCTATCCATAGCTTATAAACGGGGGCCCAAGACATTAAGCAAACAGTACAACTGACTATGATGACAATCCCTAACCTAACCCTTGCTCTAAAACAACCTAAGGTAATTCCAGAAATACAGACAGTATAGAATTTAGACAGTATCAACACATCAGCACATCAGGCACATGAGGCAAAAATACAATGACACAGGCTTAAATTAAACATATTTCAAAAGCAGTTTTTGTTTTAGTTGCTTTTTAAATATGGGCAGGGATGCAGACTTTTTTATGATGCTCTCAATCTCATTCCAAGTCTGCGGACGTTTAACTGTCTCACTACGACTTGAACATTTCAGTTTCCGTTTCTTTCCCCTTATATGATGTTTCCCTCTCATGTCGTGTCGTGAATTAAATAAACTGAATGTAATGTGTAGATTAATCTGCATTATAATTATAAGACTTTTGTCACCTGTAAAGAGACGATTGTTGTTTTCTTCCTCCTCATGTTTAGTTAAGGTAAATAAAAGTTTCAGATTTACAGAACAGAAAGGCTTATGTGAATCATCTCATGTATCTCTCTGAAAAAAGGGAATAATGATATTTCCCCTAAGTATTCTCTGACAATCTGTGCATTTGTATTTATTGGCAAAGTACAGCTTTCGCACAACAGCAGTGACACTTCTGCTTTCATAGCCAAACACACATACTGTACAAATTAGCACACATACACACATACTTACACCCGCCAAATTTGTACACATATAATTACTCATGTCTTCCATTGTTCCAGCCAGAACCCGATAACCACAAAAATGCTATTTCTGGTAAACATTCGGAAGTGTTTTTGCTTCCCCCACTGCAACAAGCCCATACGTTTCCTGTAGGTTGAGCCGTATGTAACAACAAACAGCGCCTTACATTTGCCTGCACGACTATTCCTTCTTCCCGTTGCTTTCCCCTTTTCACTGAACTGCTATAAATTGCTACATGTGTCTTCTGTCTGTGTGGTCACATCCTGTTGGTTCAGACATTAAACTAATAGCTGATGGAGAAACTGCTTTGGACTAGCAGTCTCTAAGCGAGCCAGGTGATGGGTCAGCTCCAACAACAGCAGCGGCGGGGGAAAGAAATGAATAAAGCAGCAGGCCCATGAGGAAGCTCGGTCGGCTGTTATGGGCTTTGTGGTTTTAGCTGTCCACCATTTTACTGAGGGGACAATTTCTTTTCAAAATGTCGGCTTGAAATTTTCATTTGGCTCGCAGAAATCATGAAAAGTCAGTGCTGGCTGGTAAACGTCTGTCCATTCCTGCCAACGCATGTAAACGAGCTAATGTTTGGAGTTCGTGCGACAAATTAGTGCACTGGGGAAAGTATCGGTATCAGGCTCATTTCTGAGTGCATGTGATTGACGTGGGTTGGACGAGTTGGCCTTACGTACGGTCCTGGAGCCTCTTTCTGTTGGCGCGATTGTGGCTCAGAGAGGCTGGTAAGTAGTGATTACTGGACTTGGCCTGAGCAGCAGCTATAGTAGAGTGAAATGTGGCAATGTGGCCCCGGAGAGCCCACACTTAATGACATCAGGAAACACCGCCCAGGTTCACCCACAGCACAACGTCTGGAGCGTGTGTGTGAGCGTGTGTGTGGGTGCAACAGAGTGTGAGAGGACGGAGAGTAGCCAAGAACAGTACGAGGATGTAAGAAAGTGTGTGTACCTGTTCATACAGTATACTGCAGCTATTAAAGTGATTATTTCAGTAAGTAAAAGAGCAGATTTGGTTTGTACATTGACCTGTTTCCAGTTGATCGTAAAACATGATCTTCTCCATAACCACTGAATAAACTATGCAATTTCTTTTTGTAGTTCTGCTCCTTAGGGAAAGTTAGTTTCAACTGCTTTGTGAATACGTCAGTGGAAGAAAATACTTTATCTACAACCACTCACAACGACTCTTGGTACTAATATATAAATATGGTCCATGTCTTTTTCTTGAACTTCACTTAGTTGATTGGTAGTGGTGTGGGTGGGGGGACATAATACTGATGTAATGTCGCATTTGATGTGGGAACTGGGCTTAACTGAACTTTTGCTGAGGGCTACGACATGAATGTGACTCAGACATTTATTCTTCTTTTTGCCAGTCTTCTTTGTCTCCCTCAGATCATTTTCCCTTGAAAACAGCTGCCTGCATTGTCTAGAAATACCAGCTGTAAAACTACAAAAATAAAGAAATACAGCGCTTTAATACAGCAGAGTAACACTGCATCCTGTTAGATAAATGTAATGTCAGCTTCGTAAGTAACTCTTGCAAATACTCTTAAATAGTTTGAGATTGTATGAAATACCTTTTTTATTCCCATCATCATGTTACTGACCTGCCAGTCATCGCAATTAGTTTTAAAATGTTGTCCCAACTGTGACTTATTTTTCCAGCCTTTTGTCACCCCTGTTCCAACTTTTTGGACTTTTTGTTACTGCAATTACACTAACATTTCCGTAATTATTTCTTAAAATGGTAGGTATGAGTTTCACCATTTGATATCTTATGAATAAAATATTTGCAAATCATGGCGTTCTGTTTTTCTTTACATTTTACTCACTGTCCCAACTTTTTTGGACTTGGGTTTGTACCAGTGTAAGAAAATTGCATTACTTAAAGTAAATCTGTGTGTGTTAGTACATGGTATTAGAGTCTTATAATTATTCTTACACTCCTGGGTACAAAGTGCACTGCCGAGAACAGGGTGACATGCAGTTGGCATTAAGTATGTTTTTAGGTGTTGATATATGTCAAGTTTTAGCATGTGCATTATAACTAACAGCTGTACACAGTGAACCCAGTGTGTGTCTGTGGGTTTAAAAGAGGGAGAGAGAGAGAGAGAGAGAGAGATGTGGGCAGTGAATAAGTGACTTTGCTTGTCTGGAGCTGTCATTCCATCTTTACCGCTCTGTTCCCCTAAGCCTGTCTGGCTTTTTAATGAAGGGAAAGAAACACTTAAAAAGCAATATGAGCAAGCAATTACCATTAACAAAATATAATCCTAATGGTTTTTGGCTTCATTAAACTTCACAGACAAGTCTACAATGTCATGAGTGTTTTATGGTGCCTTTTTTTTCCCTTCCCCCTTACCATTATTTTAATCAGTACCCATTTTTCCATCCCAGTCCCTTTTATTTTAGCCCGTGTCTCTTTGCAACAGTTGTTCTGATGGTCCAGAGCCAGTGAAGGGCCTTGGGTAAGCATTATCTGTATTGCTGTAAAGCAGATGCACCGCCAGCAAAAAACCAACAGCCAGCACAAAGCTCTAGGAGAAAATGAATAAGGAGGACAGAGCATCCTCCCTCCATCCCTCCCTTCGTCTCTCCACCTGTCTCCTAGCGTCTATCGGAGCAGACCTCTGGGATGTTGAGGCATAGGAGGGGGAGGAGTGTTTTCTTTTCGGGGAAGGAAAGAGGATCGATATCTCTCGTAATCGTCCTCTCCACGTTGACATTTCTCTGCCTCTCCTCGGAGGCCGTTTAAGCGTCGGATGAATAAAGCTGTCACGGCCCATTCCACCCCTCGTCCTCTAAAGCCCCTGCATCCCTGGCAGCCAGCCCTCGCTTCAGTCCATCATCCAGCCGAACCATTGGCTGGGGTGCCCTCAGACGCCGACTAGCAGAGCTACGCAATTGGTCGAGGGCAACATGAGGGCTGATGGATTGCCTCTGTTGATTGGCCCCAGCTAATTAGAGACCTTTCAAGACAAGGTGATGGATGGGTTAGCGCCGCCCCAATCCCTCCCTTCCGCCCTTGGATTCCAGCCGCTCCAAGTGATTAGTCTCAGGATGTTTTCTAGTTGTGTTAGCCACTAATTAAAAGTACCTAATCAAATAATCAACATTGGCATGTCTTAAGGGAATGTGTACCACAGTATCTTTGCTCTTCAGACTCTTCCAAGTGGCCAAACAGCATAAAACATTAATTGGATTAAATCTAATGCAGTGTTATGCAGTGACCGCTGCTTGCCCTCTCTGTGGTTTCTGGGGTTCTGTTCTGTAGATACACAGCCTATGACGCTATTATGTTATTGAATTTATAATATGACTTTAAATAATGCCTCCTGACATTATTGTTTTCGTATCTCATACTGCAAAATTCTCATATTTGTGGTGGAGGATATAGTCCAGATATGGAGGGAATGGTATTCTGTACTCTGATAGCATTTTGAAAGCAGTGTTTTTCTGATAGAAGCTCAAAAATACAGCCAGTATGTCACATTTTAAATATTCTTTATTGACTCATTTGACTCAAGTGATCTTGTTGCTTTGTTAAAGAAGTGATATTTTGCTTGTTTTTTTTTGTTTTTTTTAATTGAATTATACATTTTAAAACATGTCCCTGTGGTCTACATGAACTTTAAATGCTATGCTTGGGTCTGAATTCTATAATCTATTTCAGAGTAATGAAACCAGAAAGGTCATTTTGAGCACTAGCCCTTTAAATGCACATGAGCCACTTCATGCCCCGCCCCCTCCAGGTTGTTGGCTGTGCTGCTCTGTCCCGTTCAATTAACAACTGAACATTTTAGGTAATCGGTTCAAAGTTTGGACATATTTTCAGTTTTTACTACAACTGCTGCTGCTGACAAACAACTATGTCGTACTCGAAGAAATGCTCGTCAGAGGTCTTGACCTTATATGTGCAAATGTCGTGATGTAACTAGTTATAGACATAACAAATTAAGCAGAAATTAAAACAGGTTGTAGAAATGCACTTGATTTTTGCCAAAATGAATATAAAGACAGCTTTGCAGCACCTGGAGGGTTCAAATTCAAACTTTTTGAACTCTTAGGGTCCCCAAATACACAAATAAATGTACCAAAGACTAATAAAAGTGGGCTTAGCAAAATATGACCCCTTTAAGTCCAAGTACATTGACCAGAAAACTTAACCCTTAAGGCAAATCAGGGGGATAAAAACACCACAATGTGAAAATACACATCTTCCCACTGCAGCTCTTGGACCAAATCATAAGACTAAACATAAATTCTGATGAACCTGACAGTATTTCATGCCCCTGTAGAATAGTAAAGACACTTCTTTCTCCAAGTACAACAGCAGAGTCACATCTTGAATCTGATCAGCAATTGGTAATTGCAGCTGTCAATCACATATTTAACCCCTCCTACCTGCCTGGAAATAGCTATAATAATACCAAACTGGGGTGTCTCCATGTAGACTCTCCATAACCTTAAAAAAACAGACAAGGAGTAGGTGCATAAGCCTCCTTTTCCTCTCCAACCACTTGTGCTATGATATGGTGGGGGTAATTATGGAATTGTTGCCCCACAGTGTTAAAAATGATCAAGAACTGGAGCTTTACCTTTTACCTGTCAGTTTACTGCCAGTAACTTAATTCTTATTGTTATTGTAAAATATAGAACTTTTGTCACTTTGTAAAATTATCACCAAAATTCCCTGCTGCCAAACAAAATTTAGTAAAAATGATTGCAACACGCTGGAAGATTTCACTCAATTTATTAATCTAAAAATTATTCACATCAGGTGTTGGAACACTATCATTCTTTATGCCTTGTGTCACCAATTTAAATGTTTCTTATAATATATTTGATTTAAGTTTGAAGTTGGAAGTTTATTTCATGCCCTTTTCACCTGTTTGAGATTGTAAAGATGCGAAACATGACATGAAACAGTGTTGTACCATTTCACTTCTGTTAGCTTTTCTTGTCATATTATTGTTTCGACAGTATATCATATGGTATTAGTGTTTTTATTTAAGCTTATTTTCAACTTCTTGCCAGGGTTCTGCATTTTTGCCTTGACTCGTTTTCCCCAAAAATGTCCACAGACAATAGGATTACATTCCTTTTGCCCATATATTCAGATCAATGTCTTACAACTGGTAATGCTTAAACTGCTGGAGCCATATTATTTGACATGTAACCAAAACAAAACTTTCGATATTAGGCATACTTGAATTAGTACTTGCTGATGTTTGTCTTCGTTGTTAGCTATACCTGTCTGTGACTTTCTATGCTTTCATCCTTTGACAATTAGCCCGTTAGCGTTTCCAGATATGGAACCTATATCTAAAAGTCAAACAGCATTTGCAGACTCTAATTGAAACCAGAGTGTTTTTCTTCAATACGATTTGGTTATTAGCAGATCATAAAGCCCTGATGACATAATGTGGTTAGGCTGGTCGTACTCTGGTTTACCGATCTCTCTCACTCTCTTTCTTCCTCTCTCCCTTTCTCTATCCCTCGCTCTCTGGTCAGACTAGTGAGCGGTTGCATTCCTCAGCCGCCCGTTGCAATAACAGCTCAGCGCTTTAAGCAAACTCTCCTTACCGCAAAACTCCCTCCTTCCCCACCTCCTTACCCGCTCTCAAATGTTCATTCCATCATCTCATCTCATCTGATCTAAGGCAGTTTTTATTATAACCCACTCATAAAGAACCAGCTTTGGCTGCGCTCCAGGGGCTAATGCCTTGTTTCCGCCACTCAGATAAAAAACAGAGATAAGTTAGACGACTACAATTATTGTTTCTTTCTTTCTGTCTTTCCTTTTCTCTCTATACTACCCTTGCCCACAAGAGCAGCTCCACCCAAGCTGCTTCACCCGAAAGAAAGAATGAAGGAAAAGAGGAGAGAGGGGGAAACGCTTAGTTGCCCAGACCATGAAAGAAAGCCTGTGGAGTATTAAGGGGGGAAAAAAAACACTCTTGTCAGAAGATGGAGGAGCCTGGGTCACACATAAACACACCGCTCGAAACGAGAGGGGCCTCCACCGTCTAGCGTGCAGAGCGGTGGCGAGCTGGGTATCTCTTCAAAGACCCCTGCAGCTTTCCCAGAAGACATCATCCGCGTGTCTAACTCCCTCCAGACCCTGCGAATTCTGCCGCTGAATGTGTATGTGCGTCAGTGTTTGTGTGCACACACTTCAATACTGCGATTAAGCTCCCAAAATTGGGGACAAATTGCTCTCAGGTGCAGATACTTTGGGATAAGATGATTTTTCTTCACCACTCACAGCTCTGTCTCCATTCTCCCCCGCTCTCACCTCTCACCCCACCCCCTCCTCACACTGCCTCTCTCCCTCTTTTCGTCCCATCTCTTCTTTCCCAGCTCCCTTTCTCCCCTCATATCCTTTTACGTTCTTACCCCGTGCCCCTCTTTTCATTCCATCACGCTCTCTGTTCGCCTCCGTCCCTTTTGGAAAGACTCTCCACTGTAGGCCGAGCGCAGGGCAGGGAAATGGCTCAGTGTCTTTATATGTATAGAATAGATTACTTCCAACTGGGCTCAGAGGGAACTTCTCTTCAGTGATATCAAAGCCTGTTTGCTTCTTTTGTAGGCAGACAGAGTGGAGGAGCTTTTCTTCCTCTCTCTCTCACTGACATAAGAGGTCCTTTATCCACCGAGAGTGTGTGCGTTGTGTGTGTGCTACTGCAATACAGTTAGTGGGTAATCATTAAAGTGGTGCTCATAAGGCATTAAAAACACACCAGGAGTGCAGAGTATGTGTGAAAAAATATAAGGCTATGATGGACTTTAAAGTAGAAGTTCAGTAACCACAAAAAACGTGGTGTGTGTGTTTGTCATTTTCTTTGTAACCAGCTCATTATATTGGTCTTAGCAGGGACTGGTTGTAAACTTGTCTCATTCTTTTATATGTCTTGTCTCTATCTACACTGTAATACATTAATATAAATGAAAATGTAAAAACCATGACAAGCTACTTCTGCAACTGGTCGAATCAAGACCTTTTGTAGCTGCATGAATGTAACTTAATTCTGTGCATCACGTCATTTTTGACACAATTGGAAATGTTTCATAAATCATCATACAAGATATTTAAGGAAATTGTGTCATGTTTATGTGTATGTATGCTTATGTGTATGTTTCCTCACAGGCAGTTTGAAAACCAAAACCTGAATGACGTGTAATATCTGTTTGTCTTTATACACTCAGGATGTAAATTGAGGGGAAAGAAGATTGGATTTTAATAACAGCTGTAAGGGCAACACTACAGCAAGAAAGGCAACCTTACCTTTAAAACGTGTGCGCACTTGAAAAACCTCGGCCATCAGTCCACGCCAAAATTTTTGCACATACGAACAATGTGCTAGATGCCCACCCCCCACTCACGGACCTAAATCCGTCCTCAATCTGGACCTCAATACATAATTCTACAAAAAGCAAATGACCTGTATGTGGAGGACGCGTCGATGAAGCTGTGAGAAAGTGCAAGTGAACTCCCCTCACCTTATCATTGCTGTTGACTATCTGCTGCCCCCCATGGTTAAGAACCACTGGTGCATGCCAAACTTTTTGCACATACATGGACAGATGGACGGATGGACAAACGGACGACCAACTGATGACAATACCCTGTGGCCAGTGTGGCTGAAGGTAACTAGGGGCGCTTTTACACAGTGTTCTCGAGTCCGTACCATACTTGGATAAGTTCACACCTTTCCTGCAGATGTTGCGTTCACAAGCGCGTACCTCGGCCCGTGCCCGAGTATGAATGGATGTTACAAGGTCGAAACAGTAGGTGGCGGTGTGGAAGGAATTCTGTCGCTATCCTACAAACGTGGAAGTCAGAAGAAGACAAACCCTTACCTATCTGTTAGCCTGTTTGAGGCAAAGAGAAGAAGAGCGACCTTCGTTGTCTCTGATAAATCACAGAGTGGTTCGGTTGATAAGGTGAGCCCGGGCCGGGTGGATCTGAGGCTTTTTCAGGAGACAACAGGAGTGCCTTCTGTGGTCTTGTGGTGCTAAACCCACTTCCGTTGTCGGAGTGGTGATTAGGTCACTTCTGGTCTCAGCATGTATCGCATTCACATGGCAACGTAACGTGATGGAGTACGGGCAGTCCAGACCCAGGTCTACCTTCTCAACTGGACTTGGACACAGTACTCGAACATGAAATGGTTGAATTCACATGGAGAGTTTGCGGTCCAGTGTACTCAGATATGGACTCGAGTACAATCCATGAAAATGCCCTAGAACAATTTTTCCAAATGAATTTCTCTCTAACCTTCTAACTTTTTCTAACCTCATCTAACCTTTCCTAAAGTGAGTTATCAGAAGTTATTATAATATTACCCTCTGCGTTTTTAATTTTTCGGTGAAAATCTGGTGTATTCCTCTATTTAATTTGTTGATAGATGTTCATAAAAACACAGAGAAAATCCAAAGGTTATTATATCAAAATAGAGAAAATTTAAGACTTTTTTGGCAAAAGATATTATTAACTGAACATAAAACAAGCGTCTACAACCATGATTATTGATTGTCAAAGTACATAGGTTTTACTGGTGAATCAATGTTGTAGAATATGACAGTGCTTCCATATTCACTATGGAGCCTCTGAACATCCTGGGCCATATCTGATTCCAGAGACTACATTTTACCTGAATTATTTAATGTATTTATAGGATTAGTAGTGCAAAAGTTATTAAATATTTTAGATCAGTGGATGTTTTAGGGTTCTGGAGGCTTGTTAGGTCTTTGAAGGTTAAGTAAGTATAAATAGACCATAACCTATTCAACATATATAATCAAAGTATTTAGTTTCTTACAGAGAGGCACAGATTTTTTTTAAATAGGAAAGAATCGTACCACCTTATGACAGAAAAAAAATAGTAATAGTCTAAAAATATAAAATGTCGTTGTAATAGTGAAGTAAATGCTTGTATGAATGTGTAGATATTGATGTGTTTATATGCGCACAAGCATACATGAATCCTCTTTGTTCTGTTTCACCCTGAACATCTATTCCTGTTGCTATTTTTTCCCTGGCTGACCTCTGACCCCAGTGATGATTCCCTGCAGAGAGGACAATGATGGCTATCGACTGAGCTGAGCTGGGTGGTCTGTTACCAGGCAGGGTAGACTGTCAGCTTCAAAGGGACACACTGTCTGCTTTTACCTCTAACCTCTGTCTCTGCACTCACCCTCTATCTACACCTTTATCACTAATACGTCCTTGGTTATTTAGAGCTACTGAAGAGATGGAATGGTGGATGGAATGGTGGTTTTTGACAACAAACAGATAGACAGACAGGCAAGGATTGTTGACAGAGAGACATACATGTATCTATGAGCCTCTGAGTATGAGCCTTTGTGTTCGATGTAGAAAAACGTGGGTGTTTGTGCGAGATTCAAGATGAACTCTTCTTATATAACTGTGTGGTGAAGACTAATCGCTGGAGGACTTGCTGTACACTTCATGTTATAGATTTTCATTTTTCTTTGCATACTGCAGTTTTTATTTGATCTCAGTTTATGCCTTTGTGTGTGTTCCAACCAGGTGTGCCTGGGAGTCCCTCACCTCAGAGGCCAAGGGTTGAAAGGTCAGATGCCTCCCATCCGTATCTTCAGGGGGCCAAACTTCATCTAAAAGGCAGAGATAAAAACCATCATTTGATCCTCCGTGCCACTCTGCACTGACCGAGATGAAAGCGGAGCAGCTCGTTGAAAATGACTTTCTTGTCGCTGCTTCAACTTTTAATTTCCTTAATTGATTTTTCCTTCCCGCAGAGGTAAGGGTTTGCAGACACAAACCTAATTGATTTCAAATTTTAATCCCTCTTACCGCTGAGCAATCGAGGGGCCTCCCCACCATCGATCTCCAATCCATCCAAACTCAATTAATGTGGTGGAGACCGATGGGAGGAGGAGGAGGAGGAGGAGGAAGAGGACCTTTCTTCTCTTAGGTTTCTCTTCTTTTTCCCTTTTCTACATCATTCCCATATGATGCGTATCCCCCTCCTGTATTTGGCTTTAATCCTAAAGCCATGATGGATGATGCTGTACACACAGCACATTTTCACTGAAGTTTGTAATTACTTTGTATCTACTTTCCTGCTTTGTATGTTGTCTTATCTCTATTGCCTGCTGTTTGATGTGTGGAATACAGTATGTAGCTAAATTATGACTCCTTCTATGGGTGTCATACCTTATTCCATTTCAATGGCTGCACATTAATAAAAATGGCAATAAAATTAAAGTTTGATGAATGTTTTAAAACACATTATGAGCCATTACAATCTAATCGAACAGAAACTGCTTCATGAAAACGTATAAGTCTATTTGGATTTGACAGAAGACACTGGTAATACCTTATACATCTTTCTAAATGTTCTGGTAACGGATCAGACTTTAAGACAAGAAGCATATATTCAAGGTCCCTGCAGAAGCCTTTAGGCCTTTCCTTGGCGTCCTACTTTACTTTCTTTCTGTTTTCACCCCTGCACATCTATCACAGCCTTTCCTACATATCACGTCTTCCTCATATGAACTATTACTTATCAAAGAGAAAGAAAAGGAAAGGGTGATTGGATATTGTTTCAAAGCAACCGAAGCACAAAGCATGCCAGCATTTTATATCCCTGAAGATACTGTCAGGTGCTGTTTGCAGTGGATCTGTTTCTGTTCTCACAGGCACACTGTAAACACATGAGTCCTACCACAAACTTGATAAATGTTTTGTAATGCAATCCCACTCCTGAACAGTCTCTTTTGACTTTGCGTGTAGAAAGCACTTGAACGGGATCTTTTTTTCCCTCAATCAATTTTTTTTTTTTTCATCGTGTAGTGTTTTTAGCAGGGCTTAATTTTATAGCTGTCTGAATGCTTTTGAACGTCCTCGTGGACCTTGGCAGCATTTGAGTAAAGTGAAATTAAACTCGCTCTCTCTTGCACTTCCACTCAGACTTCAAAGGGCCCAAACTTTGGCCCTGGAAAGGCATTGAAATGAATTGTTAAAAATATCCTCCCGTGGTAGTTTATGATGAACGTTATACGCATGTGTGTGAGTGTGTATCTGTGGATAGGGCTGACATCAGAGCCTGGGGAAAAGATTTATGAGTGTGTGAATTAGGGTGTGATTATGGCCCAGATTTAGTGTTGTGTAAGGGAGACTCAGCAGATACCCATATGAGAACGTCAGGTCAACATGATCAGACACAGACGTATTCGCTTCTTACAACGTGGTATATAGAGACGTCTTGATTGACTGGCTGGATTTTTCTAATTTACTACCAAGATATTAAAAATGCTTCTCTGGAACTCATTTGATTTGGTTCTTTGGAGTTATATGTGGCCACACTGGCACATAAACCTAATGTCTTGTGTTTGGATTTTATATATTTAAATACGTCAACTGTGTGCTTTCAGTAATTGCATTTTGTGGCATCATACAATGACAGTAAAACATATGATTTTAATTCCCAGTTAGATTTAATGAATTACTTAATGTAGGCTTGAACAGAATTAATATCAGATCATCCTGAAGTTAAATTCATCTGTTGTTTCGTATATTGTATTCTATTTTTTCAATCTAGTCATCATCTCCTCCTAGTGAGCTTTAACCCATAAAGACCCAAACATCCACCAGTGACTAAAATCATCTCCTGATCTAAACTGTTTAATACCTGTTGATCCACTAATACACATAAATAGTTTGTGTAAAATGTAGTTGGTCGTCTTGTCATGGTCATCAGATATGACCCATTTGGATGCTCAGAGGCTCTGTAGTTACCGTGGAAACATCGTCATCTTCTACAACATTGATTCACCAGTAAAATCCATGGAGTTTGATAAATGAGAGTGGATGGATACACTTGGTTTATGTTCAGTTAAACAGAGATTTTGCTGAAAAAGTAACTTTTTCTTCAGTTTTCTCTGTTTTGATATAATAACCCTCAACTTTACTCCGAGCTTTTATGAACGTGTACATGATTAGTAAATTAAATGTAGGAAAATACCAGATTTTCCCTGAAAAAAACCCCACAAACTACAAAAGATAATATTACAATAAATGGCGATAAATCACTTAAGGACAGTTAAATATAGTGAACAAATTAATTAAGAACTGACACAGAAGTCACACTGGGTCCTTATGGGTTGATGGGTGGTTACCTTTGCATATTTCCCCAAATACTGTCCTTTATTTCCCCCAGCTGTAAATGGTACCTGACTGTTATTTGAAGGAGTCTTGTATTAGAGGTAGGCCTTATTTTTCTCATTTAAAATGTTTAATAAGTAGATATGGTTGTATAGAGTATGAAAAAAAATTAGGGTTTAGTTGTTTCAAATAGTGCCATACTCTTTTTGTACACATGTCCAAGCTTTGATTGTGTAAAAATTGCCTTCCTGTTGTGCATGTTTCTACAAATAACAATTCTGATGAAAAATTAAAACATACACACACCCGCAGTGACTGACATTAGACCAGAGATCTGCAAGTTTTACAATCTAAAGAGCCATTTTTGATTCAAAAAAGAAGAAAAAATATGATCGGAGCCATAAAAAAAAAAAAAAAAAAAAATTAAACTCATCTGCATTTTACCATGAGGCAGCTGTTCTTCTGTAGCCTATTTGTGATTAGTTTTTTATTGAACTATTTAACTTTGTATTTCCACTACAATAATGCAATGTTTGGTGCATTTATGAAATTATACAACTACAATGAAGAAAACATTCAAGATTTGTACAATTTTTTATTGATGTAAACTATTTCCAAACAAAACGACATTGTGTAATTGACAAAAAGCTCAATTTTCATGTATATGGGCAAGGCCGCCTTAATGCACGGGCTAACCGGGGCTGAAGCCCAGGGGCCTACTGACTTAAGGGGCCTATCATTTTATGGACTCGACAAGCATATAAACTAACATCAATTTGTAATTTGTCAGTTTTCCTGTCAATCTTTTTATACGTACTGTACGCACATCTGAAGCTGCTTCTTGATCCCAATTGGTAAGCCCAGCCCCGCCCCCATGTGTCAAGAGGTCACGTTCAATTACAAAATGTCGGGGAAGAAGAAACTTAAGAGCGGTGCCCACAAAAGAAAAGTGGCACGAGAAAAGTATGATCGAGAGTCAGAATTATTAAAGTGCACATGGTTGAGTTTACGCCTATGTGCAGGTATATTGGTTCTCAGAATTTATAGTTTGAACTGTTGCTGCTGTTAAATAAATGTTTTTCTCGACAGTTGATGGTTGTTGATAATATTTTTTATCATTTTTATCATGAAGTCAAACTTCCATCCATCTTGGTTACAATCTACTCGCTGTTGTAGATTACCAAGATATTATATTTTATAATGAGCTTGTAATTTTGAAGGATGGGACAGGGGGGCCTACAACACCTCCCTCAGCCCTGGGGCCTACCATTAGGTTAAGGTGGCCCTGTATATGGGCTGACTTTTAAACAGCCAAACTACGAACAAATGCGAACTGAGTATCTTGTATTAAATTTGGCAAGAAAATAATGTAGTGTGACATACATTTCGGTTCATATGCTGTAAAAAATTATTTGACTGTGTGTATAGCCTGCACATGTTTGCAGATTGACAATGTTAGAATTGATTTAGGTCTACAACAGTAATGTTAATTCAGAGTAATGTTAATTCAGTTTATTTCAAAATGCTCCTTATGTTTTTTGGCAAGGGGAGCCATAGAGAAAGGCTTAAGTGCCACATTTGGCCCAGGAGCCATAGGTTGCAGACCCCTGCATTAGACAATGATATTTCAAGTGAATGATCTAGAAGTGGTGAAAATAGATTATAGTATTGAATATGTTAAATACAAGTGTACATTGTGTTTAACTGACAACAGATTATATGACAATCATGAGAAGTTTATACATTTTTTACAGTAACTTGGAACCAGAGGCCTTTAATAAATTTTGACATTGTTCACATGCATACACCCTCTAGCATTTGTTGTGTTTAATTTCCCAGGTATAATGTGGCTTGAATGTTGTGAAAAAGCATAATTCACAACACTAATTGCTGCGTGATATACCTACAGCTGTTGGATTCACACTATTTTTTTTTCCACATGGGAATTTTCACAGTGACACTTCCACTCTTTACCAGCAGACAGGCTTGACACTGCCAGAGTTTCTCAGTAAGAATACTCCTAGTTGAGTGAGTCAGTTGGGGAATTCAGACTGCAGATGCAAATTTATATCCACACATCTGCCCTGTCCTTGCATTTTTTGATACTGACCCGCCTGTAACCTGTGCAGTTCCAAACAGAAGAGTATGAAACTACCGTAAATGTGATGGAGTCCGCTTACGGTGATTTTCTAGAGTTATTTTGTCTGTATCTGGATTGTCTGAAATTAAAACAATCTTGCTTGTTTATGTGAGTTTTCTTCTCAAAATGGTCCAGAATCTGATTTACTTTGCTTCCTTTATGCTACACATTTGATCTTTCCTTGTAGAGTTTGCATGGTTACTGTGTTTAGTCAATTCACAAGTGCCATAATTTAATAACCCTCCAGGATTCAAGTATTCCATTCCCACAGTGTATTATTTTTCACTATGCTTCCAATAGCTTTTTTACTTATGGCTTTCTTCCTTCAAAGTTAAAATGTTAAGGAGGCTATTTCTGGAATGGTTTTCAGTCCCTGTGACGTTTTCCAAATTATGTCTGGTCCCTGCCAAGTTGGTGATTGCCATCCTTCCTTCTCCTCAGTTTCTTTTGGTGACGGGAGCGGCAGAGCTGATGGATCTGAGCTGGGATTGGGAACGACAGGGCCATTTTACCTCACCGTAAATGTGCTGTCTCCATAACTATCCTTGTCCAGAAGGCTGAAACCACCAATGACGGCACACCAACGATATGAAATGAAGAATGACAACAGTTACAGGAGCACATGGTCTGCAGTGTGTGAGTGAAAATTATTGTCTGTGTTCAGTCAAATCTAAAATTATACATTCAGGCATATATATATTCACAGTTTTCAATGCTTCGGCATACTTGTCCCACTGTCTACGTAAGCCACATCTGCTCCATTGCGCTTTATGGCAGGATATCAGCCACCGTTCACACACTGATCCTGATTGCAGTTTCCATTATAATATAAGAAGACACACTCATATGGAAACCATCAAATCATGGCCAGGCTGAACAATTGGCTCCAAGTATGAGGCCGACACTGATGCATCCATCACAATCTATTCTTGGGGGGAAAAAAAAATCTATATATGCTCAAGATTCCAAACTTTAGAAAGGATGTCATTTGTTTTTCCTGGCTGTTTTTTGGAAGACATGGAATGTAACCTAAGCTCTGGCTGCAGGAGGCAAACACGGGCACACGGGGAATGTATGTTCTCTGTGGCTCGGACGCCCTGTTGACAGAACTGCTGGGATCCCAGAGAACAAGACTGCGGACAGCCAGGCAGGAATAACCGCTGACCCACGAATGATGATGGATCTCGCCTGAGCACATTGCAACTCCCCTCACATGACTGCGCCGGATGGGATGTTCACAGTCATGTACAAAGGAGCGAGATGAGGAAAAAGATAGCAACACTGCATGAATAAGATGCCCGTATTTAGTGCTAGGTTTCAAGTTTTATTTGGTATTCTTGGATACAGTTGGACAGAGTGTTTACATGAAATATGCAACACACCATATTGGGTGTATATAATAAATGAAATGCATGTGATCCAGTTTCGTAGAGAATAAAGATTAAAAAGAGCTGTCTTTGGCTGGTGTGGCTCCAACAGTTTATAAACCAATGCACACTATCTTACTGTTTGCGTCTGTTACTGGGATCCATTGATAAGTATCATACAAATACAACAGGCAATACTGAATAAACACCAGAAAGGTCTGGGTAGATATGGAAAGAATAACACTAATGTTATGGGGATTTCCATTTATGTGAATAAGCTGCATTTTGCTAGTTTTTATTATAAATCAACAGACTTGCAATCCAAAGTTTATTGCATTACTATGTTACATACGAAGTCAAAAATGTCAGACAACTCAGGCCAGTTTTTGTTTCTTTTTCTCCTTTTTTATAGCATAGCCACCATGGTTTCACAATTGAAAAGATGTGTTTGTTGGATATAAACCACTTCATTGCTGGCATTAGCTATAGTTTTCTCTCAACACAGTCTTGTTCACATCAGTTAATAATGCTCTTTTAGTTGTTGTGTTGTGGTAAACTCAAACAAACTGCCAATAGAGTCTAGTTTTACCACAAAAATACATGTATCTAAATCCATGTTGAAACATTTCTCTTTTCATGTGCTGATGATCGAACTCTTAAAACTATTCTTGTTATAATGAAATTTTTAATTCTTAAAATCTTTCCTCCAATTATTCAGTTATATGTGTTATTTTTGATTGTACAGTCGCAGAAAAAATTATTAGACCATCAAAAGTCATCAAAAACAATGATTTTGCAATCAGATACTAACTCCTGTGTGTATCATGTGACTAAAACAGACGGAAAAGAAAACATAGAATGCCTAAAAACACTGTTTTTGTCAGTAGAATGGCATAGATATTGATGTAAGAACTGAAGTGATTTTGGTTATTATCAAGAAAACCATGGAAAATGGCTAGATATCAGCTCTGAAATTAAACTCTTATGAGCTGTTTTTGTTGTTACCATTATATTTGTCCAAACAAATATACCTTTAGTTGTACCAGGCATTAAAATGAACAAGAAATTGAAGAAAACAAGGGGTGGTCTGATAATGTTTTCCGCAACTGTATTTGTAAACTGCATTTTCTTTTCTTTTAACATTGTTTTAACAGTGAACTGAAGTCACTATATGGATAAACAACTGTGCCTTGCTCATTGTCTGGCATAAGTTGTTAAAAAGTAAAACATTTTATGGATGGTTTTATTGGACAGGTTTTCATGATAGAATTTGACGTCAGAATAGGAATTTATATGAGTGCCTTTTCTGGAAATTCAGTTGATAAAGTTTTTAATGCTATGATATAATAACCAGATGGAAATGTCTGTTTTAGTCCAATCCAGGGAATTAAATACCTGATAAATCACTGATGCAAAAACTCCTGTAAATACAACACTGCCATAAAGCCGTCAAGTTTAATGATTTGCAGTATCGCCTCAAATCAGAGCTCAGTACTTGCAGAAATGTTAAAGTGAGAGCTGCAGTTATATTTAATAAATTACTGAGAAAAATATTTGATTTAAAACTTCTGATTAGGGTTAAAAAAACTCATGTCATGGTGTATTACATATCGTTATATAACACAGCTCTTTTCTTGTCTATTCAGTGGGGTGGTATGAGTGAAATGTGTCACCTCTGAGTGACCTGAAACTGGCCCTGTAATGACAGCACCATGGTAAAAGCACTATGTTTGGGTAAAAAATAGTACATCGGCAATCTGTGGCGTCCTTATGGAAGCTATCTATTTGCAGTGACGTGTTGTCTGATTTGGAACAGGTGAGGGAAAAGGGGACGATGGGAAGAGACAGGGCAGCAGAGGATGCAGTGAGAGCAGAGGAAGAGAAAAGGGCTGGGAAAAAATATGGGAGCTATCAACACCCACCTTGTCAGAAAAACAGAGCCATGATGAAAGCAAAAAGTAGAGAGGAGGGGAAAGACTGACAGGCACAGACAGACAAAGAGTGAAGGTTAAAATGACTGAGGGAGGAGGGTATCAACAGAATGAAGAGACAGCTGCACTGAAACAAGAGCCTAAAAAGAGACAGAGGGAAATAAACAGAGACATACGTCCTCTTGAACTCTCTGTGTGGATTTGGGCTTGGTAACCACCAGCTTACATGGCAACAGATAAAACAGCAACAGTCCAATAAAAGGCAAACTAGAGGAACTAATAACACTGTCAACCCAGTCACCAGTCAAAAAAAAAAAAAAAAAAAATCCCATTGTACATGTCTGCAGATTATTGAACTTTGTGACTCTGCCTTGCAAAAATTCTTTTCGTATTAACATTTCTGGATACAGTTTGGACATGTACATGTTAGTGTTACAGTGTTTGACTAATCCAGTAAGCAGAACTGTTATGGGATTTAGGTAGATTTGCAAAACCTAGGACTTTTGCCACCAGAGACTAGCAGTATCCCCGCTCAATGAATTTTCTATTAGGATCAGCAAAAGCACTTTGTTGTGGGTATTTTAGTATTTAATAAAAATAGTATTTTTATTTGAATATCACTAAATACATGTTTTCTGTATTAAACAAAGTGCTCCTATTGTTGGCGTATTTAATATTTAGATATTAATCAAGGAAAAGGGCATCTGCTCTAAAATAAGGCCAGTGTTGACGTATCTTAAAGTGACTCCAAATGGCTCCAAAAAGCTTTTAGATCACATAGACCAGTGGTTCTTAACCTTGTTGGAGGTACTGAACCCCACCAGTTTCATATGTGCATTCACCGAACCCTTCTTTATTAAAAAATAAAATATGATTTTTTTCAAATTCAAGACACAGGTATATGTTTTACTGGTGCGCAAAATGAACCGTGCATTAACATCACTGTGTTCAAAGAACAAAACCAATACAGTGCATGAACTCACAACAAATTACATACCTTTTCACAAAGACATGACCTTTTTTAATACTACCACACTGAAGTGGTTTTAATTTTTAACCTTATGTATTCCAATAATGAACTTATTGTATTTATGCTATTTATCATTTTTAACATTTTAACACACACCCATCACCTAATTTCCATCAGGCTACAATAATAATGAATATTTACTGCAAATCAGTGTGGCTTCTGCTGTTGTCGAGCGTGTGTCTTGACCTCCGCCGAACCCCTGAGACTGACTCACCGAACCCCTAGGGTTCGATCGAACCCAGGTTAAGAACCACTGACACAGACTTACACTGAACCTCTTTGAAAAAATACCTGGTAAATATATATACTTTTTCCCTTTGTAGGAGTCATTCCAGTCTCTAATAAGTGTTGTGTTGATCCATTTCTAAATCTTTCCTCTGTTTTATAAGATCTCAGGTCAAATACAAGCTGCTAATATTTGCTGAGGAAGACTGAGAGTTTTGGTTAATTTAACAAAACACATTTTTTCCTGATAATCAGCTTGACTGTAGTTGTATAGACTGTAAAATGACTTCATTGCTCAATAATTGATGCATTTTAAACTTTCATTGAGTCAGTGAACTAGTGTTTCGCATTGGCTCGCCTTTCCTCCTATGGGCTCCTGTAGCTCCACCCCTTCTGTCCAAATATGGTCATTCTGGATCCAAAAATCCAACATGGCAAAGGCAAAATTGCAAATTATTGGCTTCAAAATGGCAGTTTAGCAACCAATGGGTGATGTCATGGTTCCTACTTCCACTAATTATATGCAGTCTATGATATAAATATTATTTCTGCCTAAACCCAAGCATAAAATGCAGAGACTATATCTAAAAATAAATGCCACAAGCAGTTAAAAAATACAAATTGAAATATAAATATGAAGCATATTTTTGGTGGAAAATTGAAATTATCTTTTGGTATTTTGTAGAAACCAACAATACTAACCTTGCAGTGAAGTGGTCGTACTGATAGGCTGCATGTTTCTCTCTGCTGGATGCCAGTGTGGTGGCTCAGCAGTCATCAAAGCCCATCTCTTGAAATGGAGGATCAGACAACAAGAACCACTTCAGTTTCCAAACACTGTCCACACTACCAGCAGAGAGACAAATGTAAATCTAAAATGTAAACATGCACTGTTGCGCATTTACACACGCATATGCATGAACTTAGTGATGTTTTCCTGTTGCGATTTGTCTGTTTTTGTAACTGGTGACCATAGTAAGTACACATATGCATCTGTGTGTGTATGACCTGTCACAGAGAACTGTTTTCACAGGGGAAATACAGAGCAGGTCAAAGCAGCTGCTGATATGTGGTGTTTCCATTCATGTATACGTATGTGTGTGTATGTGTGTGTGTACGTGTGTGGTCGCCCCTTAATGATTATTATGGTTTAACTCCCATTTCACGGATAGAGTCATTACACTCAAGATTTTCCATTCTCCTGGCAATGGAAAGGAAAACATATTCTCTTCTGTCGCTTATTGCTGAGACCCCATCTTTGGCTCTCACACTTGAAGACACTCATGTGCACACATATATACACCCACATCCACCCACCCACACACAAACACACACCCATGCACACACTGGCAGCAGATGAGGTACCAATATTTGGGTTTGTGTGGTATTCTACACCGAAAGGGGTTGCGGGGTGAGACTTGTGTATGAAAACGACCAATCTTAATAAAGACCACAGACACATACACAAACACACACACGGCCCGCTGTGAGTTACCACGGAAACGAGCCGCTGTTCTGGCCTCGCTGTATTTAGAGACAATTAATCACCATGACAGGCGGCTCCTAACACCTTGCGGGATATTTGGTTGGGTGGGGTTAAAGAGAAATATTTCCAGAGAGGGGTGGGTCACTCATGGCATGCTCATAATCACTGTGACCTTTGACCCTTTAGTGGACAGCCGCTTCACAAAACTAGTTAAACCACATTGATCAGCGTATTGCACAGATCATAAAATCTCTCAGATTGAGCGCCAGGGTCAGAGTGCACAGTAGAGACATGTTAAGATCTGACCTTACCTTTGCTCCTTTTGATGTCTGATTGGAAAAGAGCACAAAGTCAAATAGAGTCTAGATCCGCTGTAGATGACCACAGTTTAAAGGTGAAAGGTCAAACTTGAGTGAGGAAATAATATAATGTTGTTTTGAGACTCTACTCTGCACAGCTGGATGAGTTTATAACACGGCAGATGTGATTATGTGTGTTTTTGAGGCTGGTTTTCTTGACTGACATTTAACAAATTTCTACCCAATATATAGTGGCAGTGCATATGTCTTATTGTGTTTGTTTAAGGCAAATGAATAATACAACTTGGTGTGTAGGTGACCATTTTAATGTATGAGGTGTGCCAACACAACTGGATTATTTGATTATACTTTGGATTATTTGTGACATTTTCTTTTCCAGGTTGTTTGTGTTTTTAGGTTGCCTTTTATAATCAGGCCAGGGACAATAAATACAATTTTCCCCATTTAATAACTCTGTATCATTTATAGTTTGTTATGTTTCTATTGATTAATGGGCACTGTCCCTGAAAATAAATAAATGAAAATAAATGAAATGAAAATAACTTTTGTTATTCTAATACTATTTGTATTAAAGTCTGCTACTATACTCTGTTCATAGTGGTCAAGATCCCTCTTTTAATATATTAGACCACTGGATCTTTACAACACAGCTGTACACGGGAAATCCTTATCAATTATCAATAATGACACACATCTCCGTCCACACTGAGTATGAGCGGCTCCCTCAGGGCAATGCAATACGGTTCCCCATCAGTGAAATAACTATACAAATGCTCATGCATCTCATAGGCAATTCATGTAGTCAACAAGCTCAAATAAATGCAATAAATTACATACATTGGGTATGTATGTATCGACTGCTTTTGTAATCAAAATTGTGTTCTTATGTTGCAACATTTTTCATATATTTCTATTTTTGTTTTCCTGCTTCTGCTGGGCAATAAATTCTATTCTATTCTATTCTATTCTATTCTATTCTATTCTATTCTATTCTATTCTAGGTAATGAAGAACATAATCCACACAAATGTTCTGAAAATATAATATTCTCTGAAGGTAATTTAAAGTTTTAACCAGCATATGTTTTAAAGTTGCAGCTTTTGTTCAGTCAGTCCACTGTGTATTAATATGAAAAAACAATCCACTGAAATAAGGCTGGCACAGAAGCAGCAAATATAAACAGCGAAAACACAAACAATTATAGTTAAAAAAAAAAAAAAAAAAAAAAACTTGCCTTGTAAAATAGCGAACCAAAGGTGCATTACATGTTCCTCAGTAATAACCCTGGTCCGAAATGTTTGCTATAATATTTTACAGATCTCAATTAAATGCATCAGTAAGCATTATGTTACAAGAACGGTCATAAAACAGTTCATTAAAATTCCCTATGATAACCCATATGATGTATTATAGATTGAGTGTGTATGGTGTGATGTGAATACTCGCTCTGTGGTGTGTCAGCCCACAACAGTGCAGCTAATTGACTGTCTTGACTACTCCCCATCACCCCCCCCAACCTCTCGTTTTAGTGTGATCCAAGGGGAAATGGTATTGCAGAGCAGAGGTTGTGTTGACAGAGGCCGAGACAGCACCGAGCACAAGGCCGACCTTTCACCTTTCACCCCCCTCCAACCTCCCCAAAACCTGGAAACACAGGAAGAAAGCAAGGTCATCCAGATGAGAGTGTCTGTCAACACGCAGAGGGAATTGAAAGCGAGTTCAGAGTGAGGGGGGAGAAAAAGAAGTAGAGAAGGGAAAAAATCAGCAAAGGGAGGAACTGGGAGGGTGCTGACATTAGTGCGGGGATACAGAAAAGGAGGCCGTTTTATAATTTAAAACCATCCTGACTGAATCAGGCTCTTCATCTAGTTGGCCTACAGCTTAAACAGTTCCCTTGGTTTTGTTCGAGATTTAACAGAAGGACAGTCATAATAGAGACAGCTGGTTGATTTCATTCACATTGATCTTGCTATTACACAGATGACTGCAAAAATGAGGCGGGGGAGGAGAGATCTGGGTTTGATATACTAGCCACCACTCTGCTTCTCTGGTTCCTATCAAAGTCTGAAATGGTAATGGGGACAGCAACACTGTCTGTTTTCTTTTGGGTGGTTCTGTCCGTCTGTGACTCCACTACTGGTCCCCTTTTCCTTCAAACTCAGTTCCAGACATTTAACATTTCTTCAAAAAACTGGGTAGTGTTGTCATTCAGATTCACATCTGAGCAGCCTTGTGGGTAATAGCAAGTGACATGGCATTTACAGCACTCATTTAAATGCCTCTGGTTTTACAAATATTTGATAGCATAGTTTGTTCTGTCTGCATTTGATGTACTGTTTTATAAAGTTCATGGTTAAATCATCTGGTATGCGGCCAAGTCTTACCTCATGCCAGCAAAAAGAAAAAAATAAAATAAAAATCAGTGGATGCTTCCAAAATTGGCAACTTGAGCTGAAATTAAGAAACAGGGTTTGCAGTCATAATCTGTATATTTTGATTTTATTTTGCAGGGCCAGTGGGGTCATAAATGGTAATATTTTTCCATACTTTAAGCCATGCACATTGTATAGAATATGGTTATATCGAGCGCATCTGTTTCTACTAGCCTGCATGATGCTGTGCAGACCTCAGAGAGAAGGAATGCTTTAGTGTCTTTGAAAAGCAAATCTATACTGGGCACTTTCTCTTATCCCATATATGCCTGTGCTGTATACATACTGTAAGCTTATGTGTGTTTACAGTATCAGGCTTTGCATTGCTGTGGTACTGTGATTAGATTTCCTGTTTATGCTGTGCATTAGGGGAAGAAAGTGCACCGCTTCAATTTCATGCCCCTGACTGTGGGGGGACGCCAACGGGGCTTATGAGGGAAAACAAACACCATCTCGGACAGGGATGCAGGCCTCGGCATGGTCACACACTTGAGCACAAACATATAAGAGTCACAGAAAGGACAACAGCAAGACGTGGTCCTAACTGTTGACCTGATTTGTTTTTCTATCTTGTTTCTATTCTGCAACATCCCCTCCTCTCCTTGTGTGATATTGTTATAAATTTATAACCTCATTTAACCAGCCTCTGTGAAAGCCCTTGCTTGCAAATGTATGACCTTCATTCCTCAACCCTGTCCCGAGCAATGTGCATTCCAACCCATCTCCGTGGCCAAAACTTTCTGAGACAATAACACTATAATCCTGTCAAAGCTTCTACTCAGAGTCCAAACCAATTCATGCCATCAAGTCTGTGGTTCCCCTGTGGTTTCAACCTACATCCCCTCCTCACCAGCACATAACACAGAATGATCAGCAGGCAAAGAAGAGGTAGCAAGAGGGGGTAAATCACCCCCGTTGACAGCTGCCCTCTACTGTAGGTGTACATGTGGGTTTGTAGCCTCGCTGACCTCGCTGGGGTCTGTATAGGACGAGACGCTCAGTCAGAGCTGTAGCTAATTGTCCTGTTTGTCTTCAGTCTCAGCGTTTTCCTGCCCGCTCCACTGCGGAAGAAACGACAAGCGCCGTGACCCCTGACGCCTCAGAGGTGAGGTCCCGGGGGGGGATGAGGGCAGAATGAAGGGAAGGCTGCGCTGCAACATGTGGTCGCCTCATTTTGGGTGAGCCAAACGGTTTTTCTTTAATTGCCCATGCAATCTGCCACAGCTGGGATGGATTACAGGGGGAGAATTCTTCCTTTTAAAGGGAGGAGAGAGGCTGGCACTGCACAGACTGTGGACTGGAAGGATGACGAGTGCCAAAAGTAGCCATCAAGACAGTGCTACAATTGGCTTGTTTTTAGATGCTTCTTGAATGTAACCAATGGAAAATCTTAATACCACAAAGTAACTGGACAAATGCTCCATCATACCATCAACATATGAGATACATTTGTGAAAAACATGATGTCAAAAGTTTGATTTTCCAGCTCTACTCTACTCTAACACAACAGCTTTCTGAGAACATCTTGTGACCGTAAGTTGGTGTAGGAAACAGGATCCTGAGAATTGATACAACAGGGAGACAGAGACTATTGGATGTGTGGAGCGGTGGGATTTCAGCCAGAGTTAGACAGTTTTATTTGATGGGTCAGATCAAATAAAATGGATTGTTCAAAATCTGTGATAGTTTTACTAGGATTTTTTAGTACAACCTTTACTGCCTGATTAGATCACTGCTCAAGGTTGCTGTTTTCCAGGAAGTAAACTTAATGAGATTTTGTTGTAAGACAGAAGACATTCTCTCTTTTTATGAGAAATCATTCAGGTGATATGTATGAGTTACTTTAGTAAAACATCTTTTTATAATTTTTTTTCCCCGTAGTACACCTTTTCACTTCACTCTTCCAGTTTCTGAATTTTATCCATTTGCTATCAAAATAAAATGGGACATCAGAGAGTCTTCAGCCAACCTCTTCTTTCCTTGCAGTATGTTGTCAGTATTTCCTCCAAGGTTTTCTCTGCCGTGTTCATATTTGAAATATAAGTAAATACAAATGCATTGCAGCAACATCTTGAGGCCATTTGGATGAGGTCAGGGAGTGAGAACAGAGACAGAGGGATGGAGCAAGAAAAGGAAAGAAATAGAGATGTTTGTTTAAAGACAGAATCACAGATTAGAAAAAAAAAAAAAAATAGGAGAGATATGGGTCGTAACAGTAAGTAACCACAAATACATGCCAGAGGAAGAGTGAGGCAGATGAAGCACAAATGGGATTTTGGGAATATATTGAGGAAAAGGGGCAGATGTGGCCGGATATCGGAGGCTGGGTTGGAATGTGCTGATAGATGACGTCTGGTGGAACATCTTCATCTGATGCAGTGGACACACACATGCACAGCTGCATGCCCTGCCATGATACTGATGAGCAGCTGGATGCCTCGTCCCCTCACTGCACTGCATGAAATACTGCTTTCCAGCCTGAAAGGAGCAATGTATTCAAGAGGCTGTTTTAAGAGAGATGAGTATTTACAGAAAGCATACCAAAGCTTATCAAGGTATTCAGCCTCAGTGTGTCCTCTCCTTTATTGGATCGCCTGTTGAGTGTACATGCGTGACATTCCCAGCTGTCTTTCCACATCCCTCTGACAGTAATGTTGGTGTGCGTTTGACTTTGTCCACCAAGTTTTATGATTTCCTGTGTGATTGTAGAATTGTGTGTGAACAAGAGAGTGCGTATCCCTGATTTGCTTCTATGCCTGCGCAGGTGTATCAACAGCATTGTGTCAAATCTGTTTACTCCTTTTGCCATTGTGTATGAGAGAGAACTCAATGCCTCAATGAATCGGAGGCATGACCAACAATGAAAGCTGACAGACCTTCGAGTGTGTGTGTGACTGAGTGTGTGCCTGACGAGCTCCTCTCTATTACCCAGATTGATTAAGGAAGTCCTCAAGCTCCCACTTACCCATCACCGCTGACACTGAGGTGACCGCCTCGTCACAGGCACTGAGAGCAAAAGAGAGGTGAGGAAAGAGACGAAGAGCCAGTGAAAGAGGGAGAGAGAAACAGAGGGATGGAAGGAAGTGGGCTGAGAGATATTTCAGCTAATCAGTATGTCTAAGAGGACTGCTGTACTTTGCCTAAGAGGCATTTTACTGAGAGACAAGTTTGATGGATGTGTGTTTTTAAGTCCATGCCAGACTCTGCCTCTCTGCCCATTTTCACTGTCTCTTCCATTGTCTCATCCAATCACCCCTGTCTCTCGTTACTGGCCTCATCACTGAGCCTCTCCATGGAAATTTTACCTCGAATTAGGTGATGAAGGAAAATAATAGGTTGCTGGTTTTCATCCTGTTCCCCTGTCCCACAGCCATACCCCAGCACCATCCCCAGTGGACTTCAACATTCTTAATCCTGACAACTTTCATTAAAACTGGTGGGATAATCCACAGATTTCTGAGGGAAATTCCCGAGGACGTGCTCTTTCCCCTCCCTCTCTTCTCTTGTCGCTTTCCCTCTGACTCCCAGCTTCACTCTTTAGGGGTCTAACGTTTCGCTTGACTCCGCAGGAGCAGTGTCATTTACATAGTTTTCCCTAATCTTCCGTAAATCCTTGGTTTGGAAAAAGAGTCAGAGCTTGATGGGGTGGTTCCCTGGGAGTGAAAATGGCAGGCGAAAAGGTACTAGCGGCAAAGAAAATATTTCAGTTGGGATTTGATTACTCCGGGGCACTTATGGGTGAAAATAAGCAAAGATCCCGCTGTGAAACTATCCAAATAAAGTGAAGAGAGCATCAATGTTTTGAGAGTACACATACAGTGAAGATTCTCTCCTCAGCGCTCTGTGCCTCTGTATATTTTAATGACTTGCCTGCAGCTTTAGAGGCTTATTGAAAAAGATTGCAGTAAGCCAATTCAAACCTGTTAGCGCTGGAGATTCTTTGACCTCCATTAGACTTGTCATTATTATTGTGGTCAAACTTAGGTGTTAAATAACACTAGTGTCTCAGTGCCGTGGAGCTGTTGGGGTCAAGGTTCATGGTTCTGGAAATGATGGTCTGGAACACGAGTGTCTCCCAGGAGGTTTGAACCAAGTAGAGGTCAGTTCTTAAGACCCTCCCCCATCCTGGACAGGCTAACCCTCAACTCACAGTGGTTGATTGAATTTATTAAGTCAGTCAAACAACACTAATGCAAAGCAGAAGAAGCTGTAAATAGACTATTTTGATTTGTGCCAAGCTCACATCTGCACCACAGAGGATTTCTTCCGTCACATTCACTAAATCTTTGATCATTGTATTTGACAAATTTTACACTCGAGAATACCATTCGGTTTACGAAGTATGGTGCATTGTGTCCAAATGTCAGTCACTGCTGAAAACATGGTCTTAATCACATAATCGGTAAGGATCTCATCCTACACTTGCTTGTTATTTGTGTGACAGCAACATTGACTATTCTACTACTCCCTGCCCTACCCTCCTGCTTTTCTTGTTTCTTCTGTCTATTTAACACAGTCCTATTTCAGGCCACTAGCATTACAGCATCATAATAACTGTATGAAACAGGCTAGATTCATTCTGTATGAAAAATGTCAGTGAACCCAACCGGTCATTCATTATGGATAACAACACAGTCTCATGAAATTCAAACGTTACCAAAAATTTAATATTTAAGCATAAATGCTCGCAAACTGTATTAGTATTATAACCCTGATTTCTCTCATATTTGCACGAAACTAAACAGACAAGAGGAAATGTAGTTTTCCCCTAATAAGCTCCACAATGTTGATATCAAATTGAAGAACATTTGACACTAGCTACAATTTTTAGTAAAATCAAATTGTCTCTCCAAAGACATAAACAATATCTTGGAGAAATAATAGAAACATTGCAGCTCTTGCCATTTGGCATCTGTCTCACCCAGGATCACATATTTCAGTTTGAGAACCTTGGACCTTATGTGCAAAAGTTCTAAGTTCTGCAGTTTGTTCTCTGTTTCAGTCGTGTTCTACAAGTACCACAAAGGCTGGACTTTCACAGTGAGGGACTGCTCAACCTAAATTCAGACAATGAGACTGGTCGACAAATGTACCAGGTCATGGAATGAAATGTGCAGGGCTGGTGCTCCCCAGCTGATGACCCCACTGCAAATGCAAGGGCACTAATGGAGGTGCACCAGCTGGAAATGCCCTGTCTGTATTCCACCCACCTGCACTTTGTAAATTTGACAATATGCCAGACTAAAGCATTCGCTATGATGTTCCCCGGGACAAGACTCCACTATGTATGAAAAAAGACCTGTTGCTGCTAAAAAGTTTTACAATGTCACGTTAAATCAATAGGAGGGGTAAAAGTACAGAGCTGGCTTGACCATACCTGAGCTCCCTTTATATATTAGTTAACATGCTTGAAAGTTTGTAAAGCATTCATCTAAATTTATCTGTCAATTTTGATACATGTTCAAGTATTTTGTTCCAGATGTTTTACACATCTTGTAACACGTGTCCCGGTGTCGGCTTGTTTTCGGCATCAAACATCCTTTCTATTGTTCTCTACTTCTCGCTCCTCCTACTTCCTCCTTTGATATGTTGTGGTGGACATGTGTTCCATGTTTGACTTGGCACATGACTAAAAAAACATGTTTAGTTCGGTGTTGCTGTTAAGCACATTTTATTGATTTTAAGTTTGGCAATGGGCCTTGCATGTCTTTCCAGTTCGGTCCCTCTGTCTGCACCTCATTCTGCACAGTTGACCTTTTTCCTCCAAATGGCTTCTGTTGTCTCTGCACTATGTGTTTTACTTACAGTGTCTTTCTATAGCTTTAATGTAAATGAAGAACTGTATAACTGTTAAAGTGAGAAGGCCAGACACAGTTGACTGTGATGCTGAAATGACATTAACCTCTTGACAAACTGCACAGTAAACTGTTATAATGAATAATAACTCAAGCATGCCTCTAAAATACACACATTCTCCATCCATGACGCTTTCCCCTCTATAATAAGCAGACACGTGGGGTTTTAGGTTTTACACCACATGTAGATAATTTTACAACATCATAAAGTTATTTTTTTCCCCCTCTCTGACTCCCACAGTACTCATAAATAATGAAACCATCTGAGGTTTAAGTAATTGTGCGTCTGAAGTGTGATTACATGTGAGTATGTCATGTAAATTATGGGAAATGTTTCTTCTGCCATGATTTCTTTACTAAGTTTCTCATCTTTCCTTTATTCTAGGTCACGGCCTAGGTGACTGATGCATAGATACAGTCAATGGTACCAAATGGGGGCTTCTATGAAACTGGGTACATTATGATATCTGGCACTTTGCCAGTTTTTTTAGACCCCATAATAAAAGAAAAATTTAGACATATTTCCCATCAGGATGTACCCAGTGATGACCTCAGAAAAATGCAAAAAAATACACTCTTGCTTTGAGCCATCCCAAAAAATTTTTAATAAAACATTGGTGCCAAAAATAGGACCAAAATCGGGACATGAAAAACTACCTAGGTGTCAGTGCATTTGATCTGGACCACATGGCTGTAAATGGTCGTATATACCACTATAAATAAAGACACTGTGTTAAATTTGAAGATCCTAGTAGTTTTTCAAATCCAGCCATGCAGGTTTTTCATGAATTGGCAGTCTTACTTCAGGTTTTGTATGTAACCCATTGTGTCCACTTGTGTTACATACAGAATCTGCCCAGTTAAACACATATAAATCACAAATAATTTTGCAACAGCAGCCATTTTTGTGAAACACTCTGCCTTGCATAATTAGTTAAATTCCCAAAATGCACCTGAGAGAATTTAAACAGATATTAAAAAAAAAAAAAAAGTAGTAGCATGTAATTTTCATGCCCTTTTGGCCGTGTTACATATAGATTTTTGAATTAAATATAATGTAAAATAATATAAAAATGTGTTTTATCTGAAAAATAGTTTCTCTTTTATCTCAGTAAGTATTTATTTTTTAAAATAGACCCAAAGTACTTCCATACTTGCTTCATAACATTAGTCTACATCTGGTTTGAATTTTTACCCCCATGTCCTGTTTTTAGGGACCAGTTTCATAGAAGCACCCAAATAAAAAAGTATGATGATAATATTGTAGATGATAGTCTGAGCCTTCTTCCTTTCTTTCTTCCTTTGACTACGTGGCATAGTCTTAGTTCCAAGGCAATTCATTGCTTCCTACTTGTGAGGCCAAAAACACAGAGCTTGAACAAAGGCCTGGCCTGTAAACACAGCGCTCTGGGTTTTAAACTTGTCATAACTACACTACGTCCATTTGTCATCATCTAGCACCATGCAGTCCCCTGGAACACTGTGTAAATCACATATCATGGACCTTAATGGTGCAACTGTCCAAACACAGACATCATACATGTAAGACAAATGAGTTCAACGAAGGGGAGAAGAGAGGTTTATGGACTCTAATGGTATCTGTTTTAGAGTAAACGAGGTGCATCTTTTTCAATAAAGGAATTGTGGCTCTGACTTTTCTTTATGTGTTTACTTATGCTCTTGAACATTCTTGCTCAGATTCCCTGTACAGCCCCCATCTGTCTTCCTCTCTGTTTTTAGAGACTCAAAATAGGGCCAAAATACACAGATGGGTTAAGCGGCATCATATGAATGAATGACCTTAAACATAAATAAAGCTCTCCATGGGGAATGTTTGATATGAGAAATTAAGTGTTGGTTTTTACAAGAACACAATAAAAAACTGGTGTTTTAAGCCTGGGCACCAGTATTTCAAAGCAAGATGGGAGAAATGCAGTACAAGCCATAAAAAATGGGAAAACCACTTTGTAGTAAAATTTACTTTTGCAGATGTTTATGTTGGCATAAATCTGCCCTTGCATGGACTGTAAATACTTATACTGTTCTGTGATATCGTCAAGTACTGCAAGCTTTCAAGCAAAATTACATTTCAGCTTGATCCAGGAGACATAGGGATGGGGGTTTGGAAATGACACTAGACCAACAATCAATCATAAAATGTGTCATAGTGACAGTAACTGACAACACATTGGATCAATCAAATATTTGCATTTCTTTATTGGCCTTTTGGAATAAGTTGCTCTGTTTCTATTGAACTATAGGACATCAGGTTATGTGTATGCTGTTGTCTTGTATGTATCTCTGTGTACATATGGTGAAACACTTCTTGCTTGTACTTCAAATTCAAGTTCTCTTTGTAGGATCAACTCATGCTCATACTGACCTTTGCACAACAGTCCTATGTTGTGCAATCCTATGTCCTATGTAAATAGATTTCCACAGTTATTTTCCTACCTTAGATGCCATTATCTAGGGTGAGAAGGGCATGCGGTCATTTTTTTTGAATGAGCAAAAATGTCTGGTTTCCATAATTTTTCCACAGGAAAAACTCTTTAAATGCGTATAGGTACAAGTCCAATTTCAATGTCCATCACTGTCACCATTCATATAATCGGAAAAGTCCCAAATCCCGCTGGAAGGAAAGACTTTGCACTTTCCAGTGATATGTGGGACATTACGGCAGTGAGGGGCACTGAGCCATGCCAGCTTGTGAATGTGGGGGTTTAGATTAACCACTTAACCTACCAGTGTATGTCTTTGGATGGGGGGAGGAAGCTGGAGTACCTGTAGAAAACTGACACAAACATGGGGAGAACATGCACACAGAGTTGGAATCAAACTCAGGACCTTCTTGCTGTGAGGCGACAGTGCTAACCACTGCATCACCGTGTCGCCCAAGTAGTCCAGAAAAAAAGACACAAGTAGATACACACAGCAGCTTTTGTGATACTTCTACAGCTAGAATAATACAACAATTCCAAGCAGCTTGTTTCACTGAAGTATTTTCTCCAGGGTTATTGGCGCTTTGCACAGAATACTACAGTACTTACAGAGCAGTGTGTGATCAAGTGTCTCGAGGTGGAGCCAAGTATCCTCTATTTTGGAAATCAAAATATGGTCACCCTACATTATCTATTAACCCATTAAGACCCAAACATCCACAAAGCATCTGCTGATGTAAACTGTTTTATACCTGTTGATCCACTGATCCTATCAATCCATGTAAATAATTGTTGTAAAATACAGTTTGTCATCTTTTCATGGCCATCAGATATGACTCATTTGGATGTTCAGAGGCTCCGTATTGAATGTGGAAACACCGTCATCTTCTACAACATTGATTCACCAGTAAAACCCATGGAATTGAATCAATGGCTGTGGATCAACACACTTGTTTTTATGTTCAGTTAATGATTACTTTGCTGAAAAAGTCACTTTTTCTTCATTTTCTTCTGTTTTTGTTATAATAACCTTTAAATTTACTCTGAGCTTTAATGAACATCTACATGATTAGCAAATTAAATATTGGAAACTATATGATTTACACTAAAAAATGCACAAATACAGAGGATAATATTCTAATAAATGGTGATTAATCACTTTAAAAAGATTAAATACAGAGAAAAATTCATTTGGGAAGTTCCATAAAAGTAACACAGGATCTCTATGGGTTAATTTTGCATCCTTGCTCCCTGTAGTTGTGTAGTTTGTCATATAACAAGAGTGTCAATAATGAACTAACTTGACACAATATCTAACAGGCAAAAACACCACATAAGGTGTGAAAAAAAGTTAACTGAAAACATCTTTTGCAGTACAGAACTATCTACATAAGTTCCATGTTTGACTCTACCAACTGATCTAGACATTCTTTAACCTCATTCATTCATGCTATTTGCACAATCCAGAGAAGCCAGGGATCAAACCACCAACCTTCTAGTTTGTGAGTAGCCCACTCTTCTGCCTGAGCTACAGTGATGGGGCCATAGTAACATTGTAAAAGTACTTACCTTTTACTAGTATTTAATCTGAAAACAGCTGCCTGTTGCTATGAAGTTATTAAAGCAGTGTGTGAGTGTGTGTGTGTGTGTGTGTGTGTGTGTAAAACAGTAGTTCAAAAATGAGGGATCTATTAGAAGAGTGTAACCATAGAGCCAGGATAGAAGATGGATAGAATTCTGCTTAAGTCTGAATGATGCTGATTAAAGAATATACAGTATATACAGGGTGGGGAAGCAAAATTTACAATGAACATTTAGTTGTTTTTTCTCAGCAGGCACTACGTCAATTGTTTTGAAACCAAACATATACTGATGTCATAATCATACATAACACTATTATCCATACCTTTTCAGAAACTTTTGCCCATATGAGTAATCAGGAAAGCAAACGTCAAAGAGTGTGTGATTTGCTGAATGCACTCGTCACACCAAAGGAGATTTCAAAAATAGTTGGAGTGTCCATAAAGACTGTTTATAATGTAAAGAAGAGAATGACTATGAGCAAAACTATTACGAGAAAGTCTGGAAGATACTATTAAAGAAGATTGGGAGAAGTTGTTACCCGAATATTTGAGGAACACTTGCGCAAGTTTCAGGAAGCGTGTGAAGGCAGTTATTGAGAAAGAAGGAGGACACATAGAATAAAAACATTTTCTATTATGTACATTTTCTTGTGGCAAATAAATTGTCATGACTTTCAATAAACTAATTGGTCATACACTGTCTTTCAATCCCTGCCTCAAAATATTGTAAATTTTGCTTCCCCACCCTGTATATATATATGTATACACACACACACACACACACACACACACACACACACACACACACACACATCTTTATAACTTTAAGTTAAAGTAAGTTATAAGTTAAATGTACTTATCTTTATAAGTACATTTTATGTGCAAAATATAAACTGAAAAGTTCCTTGATTTATTGAAAAGAAAAATAAATTATTTGGTCATTAATGAATAAGGAAAACTTTCATCAACGAAGAATAATAATTACTCAAATAAAGTCATCTTGATTAATATAAAATAGAAATGTTCTTAAAATGTAACCAAAGCTTAAACAAGATGACTTACAATAAAACTAACCCTGTCAGCCCAAAATATTATTGCAAATGAACTGTGAGTCTTTTGAACATTTTAGTGAGAAACATGGGCTTGTGCTTCACTGATCATCTTTGGTTTTCTTGGTGATAAGGTGGCAACTGCAGTTAACAAACTATCATAGCTTTTCATAATGTTTCTTGTGAGGAGTAAAATTCAGAAAGTTTCCTCTTCAAAAAGTCTGCAGGTTTACCAGTGTGACACCTGTGCTTTGTTCTGAGGTGTCACAGGAGATGAGCAGGCTTCATGGCACTGTTAGCTAACGTCTCCCCGCAGAAAAAGCCCGGTGGCTGTGGTGGGTTGCAGCTGGTGGATGTACAGTAGATCCCATTGTGACATAATCTTTGATATAATGGCAAAACATTTGAGGTTCTGCCCTGGCCTTCTTTTGCGCTTGATGTGTGTTGTTGACCACAGCATCACTGTTTCGCTTTAACAACAAAGCCATAGTTTTTCCTGACACTCGTTTGACAAGTCATGTGGGGTCAAACTATTCTGACATCGGAGTAAGGTTGTTTTTTTTTTAATATAGAAATGAAATAAGGTACACATACCCCCATTTGAGAAAGACTGCTGTACAGCAGCAGGTGGCCAAATAAAACCTGCAGTGGAGTTTCCTTGGTGGTAAAGGCTAATGGTGAGTATCATGGATCAGGAGAAAAGTTATTTGAGGTCAGTGGCTCTGTGGTGCAGCACATATCAATTACATCATCTCAAGGATATTCAGGAGAAGACTGACTGGAAAAATGTGGACAACAGAAATGGTGGTAAAAACTAAAGACAGCAGTGTTAAATCTTTTCCATTAGACTTCAATCAGTTGTTATTTGCCAAAACACTACAACAATGACTTGAAAGATGCCAAAACACAACATTAAATGAGCCAAGATAATAGAAAGGGTGTATTACAAAACTTAAACTGAAGTGACATCTACTAATCTTGTATTGATAGTGGTTTGAACACGGTGGTTATTGGATCTCACTAAACAGAAGTGCTATTACCCACAAAGCTGTCATTTTTACAAAGGTGAATCAAAATAAGCATCTTTGAATCAATACTTTACTGCCGGACAGTGAAGGAAGGATCAATTTAAAGTATGGTCCTTCATTGTTGAGTCATTGGCCTGGGTATTTTTTTTTTTTTTATCTGCACTAGTTGACAGATACTAAAGTATTCACAACGGTGAGGCTCACAGCTGGCAAGGACAGAAGGATTTCACATGGTTCTCCACTCTGGCTCAGTGACGCTCATATATTTTGACTACATTTCTGGTAATAAGTGATATATAGGGTGTTCCATATAAAACACAGTCTTGCAGGATGCTGTGGTAATACCTCTCCTTTCCTATTCTTTCCCTCCTTTTCCACTCATTCCTCCCTCTCATTCTCATGTTCTTCTCTTGACAGTGGGTCGGTGTTCTGCTGACAGAGCCCATTTTGGGCTCCCATAGAGATAATGTTAATGGGAGACAGACTGCTCCTCTCTTCTCTTTTCTCCTCGGCCCCTGTCTCTCTTTCCCTCTCCTCATGGATCCCTGAGGAAAAACTGGAGGGAGGGAGAGAAGGAGGAGGTGTGATGGACTGTCTCTTTCACCATTATCAGAGGTGGTCTGTGTACTGTAACTGCAACTTCAGCGCTAACATTATGTTGGAAAGCACACATAAATGCAGACCCTTAGGTACTTTTTAATATAGGCGTCAAGCTTTCCTGCTGAACTCCTATGTTTAGAGGATGTTAATGATGCTGTATTATCTTACATTAAGTGCTTTTGGAAATAGTAACAAATAGATCTTGGTGCAATTATTTTCATGGTGACTTGTTATTTAGGATACCACATGTGCAAGGCTTCTTGGGCTCTAAAAATAAAATGCAGTCAGGAAATGTATCAGCTGTTCACTGTATATGTGTAATACTGTAGCAAATAGGGGCAAAAATTGCCCATCCATCCATCCATCCATCCATCTTCAGAGTCACTTTGTACTTGTGAGGGTCGTGGGGGTGCCTGAGCCTCTCCCAACTACCAACGAGCAAAAGCAGGGTATATGCTGGACATGTCGCCAGTTCATCACACGGCTGAAATATGCAGACGAACAACCATTCACTCTCACTTTCATACATATGAGTGATTTAGAATGACAGGTTAACCTATTAATATGCGTGTCTTGGACAGTGGGAAGAAACCAGAGTGGCTAGAGAGAGGAAAAAAATTCTAAAACACATAATCGACATGAATTAATATCCTACCCTAACCACATTTGTTCCCTTCCTACAATGCAAAAAGCTCACTCATTTATTTGAAGCAAATCTGGATTCAAGATGTGTTTGCTGCCAAAATCTGACCGGTGGTCATGAACTAACAGCCCACGAGTTGCTTTAGAAAGAGGTGAAAAATGTCCTTTTTGTCATGGAATTGTTGACGCTTTTGTATCCGTACTGACTTCAGAATGGGACGAGACAAATGGAAAAAAGGCACTATACTTTTACTGCCATGCTGTCATATTACAGTCCTAAGAGGATTCCAGTGAGCATTCAACCGACCTAAAAAATGGCCTCAGCTATAAAATAAGAATATCCTACCTTGTGAGAAACCTACCAACCATCACCTAGGTCTGTTACATTTGATCTATAGTCACTGTAGTGAAACACCAAGGCTGCATTTCTACTCTGATTATGTTGCTTTATGGTGTTTTTTTTCCACAGCGACAGACTGTAATTGGTTTGAAAGCAACAAATAGCCAAAAAAAGGGAAAAAAAAACCCTCACACATACCAACTGTGTCTTTAGCTTCAAAGGGAATTTGGTCGTCCCTCCCTCTGAATTACAGCCGCTCCATCACCACTTCCAGATCCAAAAGCCGTTCGACACCAGAGTGGGAAATTCCAATGAAAACCATCACAGCAGGGAAGGGGCGTCAGGCCTTCACAGCAGGAAGATGTACGGGTGTGTGTGTATGTGTGTGTGTGATGAAAATCAAAACAAACTTCAGCAGACCCATTTCCACTGCTCCCACCCATAATCCTTTAAAAGCTTTCATAAAAATTAAAAATGAAGTGTTTTTAAATGACATTCGTAATGAGAAAAACATCACCCCAAAGGAAGAATGGAGTGCTTCAGGGGGACGTGCCACACTGTAGTTCCACGACTGCATCTCGCATTGAGCAGATGTGTGTGAGTGGGCGAGCATAGGAGAAAAAAGTGAAAAAAATGGCGAAAAAGCAAAACAATAACAGTTATTTTCGGGTCCTTCTTTGCTTGCCAGCTCCTTTTAGCAAAGCTTTTGCGCCCTAAGTGTTTTATGGCTCAGCAGTTGCCAAGAGTTCTTGGCCTGCTTTACAATGAAACTGAACAGAACCGGGCTCAACAGGCGTCCTGGGAGCAGAACAACACATCAGGTCCAATTAAGATCAGTAGGTGGAACTTATTGTAACCTGCGACACACTCACATCCCTGGGACCATGGACAACAGAAAGAAGGGCTTTGTGAAACATTTGGCCCTGCATGCTAACGGAAAGCGAACCTAGTAAAATAAAGGGGGAAGAAACCCGGGTACAGAATATATGGAGACCCTGAGGGGGGTTGTAAAATGTGATTGGTGGGAGAGTGTGAGAGAGGTAGAGGGTGAGGGAGTCACAAACACTAACTTTGTTTTGTTTGTGTGTAAGCACGTTCATGTGACAGTCCGGGTGGAAGTTCACCTCTGTGTCCACAGGCCTGTAAACTCGGGCCAATCAGGCCAGTTTACTGCCTACAAGACCCATGGGAAATGGAGTTGAAGCTGTAGTAAAAAGAGAAGTCCAAAAACACAGCAGCCTTGTCATTTTTCTTTAGAGGGTCATCTAACCACTGCAGACACATCTACACTGTTGGAATCACTACACCATGTTAGTCTGTATTATAGTCCATTTGACTTTTTTTTTTTCCTGCTATGTTGCTTCGTTGTGAAAAGTCAAAAGAAAAAATAAAGAGATTTTGTAACAGTCCGATATTAATCTTCACTTTAAAATGCCTAACAGCAATATTATTTCAACTTCTGGAACAGGTTACAACCTTGGGAATTATGTTCATTCAGCATTTGGCAATTCTGCTTTTTAAGATTTATTTCTCATACCAAGGAGGTACATTTTGTACATTTTGTGCTGGGAAATGTTGAATATTGGGTTGCAGGTCAGGATGGTGACTGTGTTTGTAAGTCAGAAACCTGGATTAACTATATTTATCCAAACCAATGCCTGTTTATCACAACCAAAAGCTTTACAAGCCTTAAATGTGTGTTGATTTTCATTAGCATTTATTGTACAAAGACAGAAATTGTGTTTGGTGAATGGAAAACACCAACAACTGGGGCTTGCCGTCACTGGCCTTTGTGTTGTTCCACATGTGGAAAGAAAGATAGAAAATAGAGAATGCAGTCAAAGAATACCTAATTGGTTATTCTGTATGTAAACAAAAAAAGAAACCCAAACACCTTGATATTTCTTGTATTTGTTTCTATTTTCTGTTAAAATAACAGTGTTTTATATTGTACAGAGTGTAAAGACCCATTGAGGAAAATGCATAATTTGTCATATTGGTCAAAATAAACATATAGTGTCTTGATTTGACTTGGCTTTCAAAAAATAAGTTGTACAGAAGTGACAGAGAGATGCATTTACTATTAATGTATGATGTTATTTGCTGTAGCCTAAGTTTACCATAACATCCCCATGAGCAAATATTCTTTCACTTTTACTTTCATGGTCATTATTGCCTAGATTTCTGATTTGTGAAGCAGTTTATGTTGGATCAGAAACCTCTTATGGAAATTAGAAATTCTCTGATTCAGATTAACATTGAATTAACTCATGAGCTCTTCTTTTTCTGTTTTAGGTGGTGGCACAATTCTTAGTGTCCTGTAGCGGTAAAATGTGCTATAGATGTTCTCTTTGTGTCTCATCTGTACTGTCTCACATACGGCAATTCTACTTTTATGTAAATATGTATATAGCCTATTGAGTTTTATTACTTACTACTATCTATATTATAAAAGCCAAGTGACCTCTGTGTGTGTGCATGTGTATCTGCTTTATAACTGAAAAACTGGAGAGAGCTCGCCTGTGCCTTTTGGAGTACTGATGTATTTTGGGCCAAGGAACAGACAAGTGAAAACTGCTTATTAATATGAAGTTTGGAGTTATTACTTTGTAAAATTGCAAAGGCTTTACAGGCGGCATTCATAGTCACAAACGGGGGGCAGGTGGGCAGGCTGGATCCGGATCAACAGAAACACCGGGACATGACAGAAGATCCAGGCTGTGATCATACACTAACAAGATCGGTCTGGACCCAGCCCGTTAACATCCCCCTCCGGACTCATCCCCCCACCCCTTGGCATAACACGGTGACAGACCATTCTGTGTAGACTCTGATCAGACAGACCAGAGTTTGGATCCACACACAAAACGAGACTGAGTCGCAATAAACCATCATCTTCAGTCCTGTGTAAAAATCTATGATCCATGACAATACAAAACTAAATGAGGTCATTCTATTTCTTCCTAATCTGTCTGTTACACCAGTAAACTTAGTCAAGTTATGAAGTAATGTGAATGTGACGAAGTCAAACAGTAGTGATGTAAAGCCCTTTCTAACAAATATATAAGGTAACTATGAATGCATTCTTATCTGTTACTTTTCATTTCAATGCAAAACAAAATTTGGGCCGTTATATTTTTTCCTAATCTGTGTGTTACACCAGTAAGATTAGCTCAGCTCCCCATTTTATCAACTCTACTGCTTCTAGAATCCGTGAATTCCTACAGGTCAATGCGTGAGTTACCCCCACCAAGGAGGTTGTTTTCATTGGGGTCTGCCTGTCTGTCTGTCTGTCTGTCTGTTTGCCTGTTAGCAAGATAACTCAAAAAGTTATGGAAGGATTTTGATGAAATTTTCAGGAAAAGTTGATACTGGCACAAGGAACAAATGATTAAATTTTGGTGGTGATTGGGGGGGGGGGGGGGGGGGGGGGCTGATCTGCCTTGGCAGAGGTCTGCACTCTCCAAGAGCTTTTCTAGTTATTATTATTTTTATATTGTTTGTCTTTTGCACTATCTTTAAGCATGCACATTTTTTCATGCACTTACATTGACCAGTGAATTTCCCTGTTGTGGGATCAATAAAGTCTCATCTAATCTAAGACCATGTGGGTGTTACCCCTTTGAAAATGACCAATCTTAAGTGGACCCAGTGAGCAGTGATGCCCTTCTGTGTTTGCCATGCAGAAATTCCCCCATGCTGAGCCTGTGCAAATTCATTCAACACATAGTTTTCCTCTCCTTATGTTTTGTTCCTCGCTGGCTGCAACCTGCTCGACTCAGGACTTACGCTGTGTGAGTTGAAGTTCAAATCTGCACATGTGAAATAATATAATTTGCTGGTGAGCGTATTTTATCAAACTCGTGACATATGACATCTGTGTAACGCTGTAGCAGCACTTCACCTCCCTCATGCACACAGTCACTTAAGCAAGTGCACACGCTCACATCCACCTCTGTATCGTCCTGCCTGTACTAAGAGAGTGATGTCTTTATCACGGGGAGTGAGGTGGAGCAAATGGAATGAGAACAGAGAAAATATGACAATGCTCACATGAAAGGGAGGCCTTTCAAACTCAGGGGAGACATGAAAGACTCTCGCTCCCACTCCTCCTCTTCCTCCTCTCTCTTTTACCTCCTTTTGTTCTCTCTCTACCTCCCCTCCCTCCCTCGCTTCCCCATCCTTCCTCTCTGTCTCATAATTGTACATTCAGGCTCAAACTGTGAATGCTAACAAGGCTTTTAGCCACACTGAATTAATGTATCCAGTGCATTTCACTAATGTGCTACCTTTCAAATGTCACCTTTTATGTTGTTGCTGTGAATACATCTTAGCCACCATGCATTAATTTTTGGGTTGTTCAGCTCAAATTGCCTCCACCTGCTTTGCAAAGTTCATATAGTGACAGGCATCATATAAGCCCCTGTTTCTGTTCACAGTCAGGCCTCCAGACACGTCTTCATTAAACATTGAGGCTCTATATTAACTTGTATCAGTACTTCAGTTTTTAAAGATCCAAAACACGGTATTTAAAGCAAAAACAGGTAAGAAAATTAAAATCATGAAAGTCACTAAAAGCCTTGTTTATATTACAACTTACAGCTAATCCTTGTTGTTCTTGTTTCATACAGATGTTAATTTTTATAGTACTACTATCACACTAAATATGAAATGTTTACAGATTTTTAAAGAAAATTAATTCAGCCCAAATTACAATTACAAACAAAGTAGCTCTTCAAAACATACTCACAGACACAGACAACTAAACTTGGAGTGTCATTAAAAAATAAACATTTGTAAATACTGTATTATTTTCTGCAGTGTTGCTCTTTTTTATTGCATTGCATTACATCATACACATTTTTTCTATACACTGCATTTCATCAGTTTTTGTAGGTTACAGTGTGAGGTAAGGTAATGAAATGTAACAATGAGACTGGGTAAGACCAAGACAAAGTCAGAATAGGTCCAGTGTGAGAACATCGATGGTATTTTTATCCTAAAAGTAATTTTGTGTTTTCTTTGAGGAAATCTGATTTGGCAAACTGATTCTTAAAATATTTATATTGTCAATATGACTAAAGTTGTTTCCAAGGTCACAGTAGTGTGACAGTGATAAATAAGGAATGGTTTGGAAAGTAGATGACAGAGAAGAAATCTCATCCAAATAAGTATCAGCGGTAAATGTCTATGTCCATATATATAAGGGAATCATACTGTTCATATTTACTTTTGTAATAGTATATTGATATATTAGGGCTGCTCGATTATAGAAAAAAAAATAATCACGATTATTTTAGCAATAATTGAAATCACGATTATTAAAAATGATTATTTGTTAACCTTAAAGTTGTTTATTTTTTTCTTGCAAAACAATGTACGATATACTCTTTAAATATAAATAAAGCTTTTAACCATTAAAACAAAGCATGTTCACTTTTGTACGAAACAAAAAAATCTTTGAATGCAAATAAGTATACTGTAAATTGAAGTATGTTTCCTTTTGTAAACAAACAGTGCACTGGAATTAAACTGCTCTAGACTTGCCATAGAACTGGAGCAATTAAAAAAAAACCTCACGTAAAGTGCAAATTATAAATTCAAGTATGTTCAATGTAGTATGAAACATAGTAAATTCAGTGGCGTGCCGTGAGGTTTCAGTTAGGTTAATACGGGAGTTGCAGTGTAAAGAGATTCGGAGACTGAAGATTGCATTGCGGACGAAGTTGTAGACGGAGGTTTTTTTTTTGTGTTTTAGTTTTTCATAAGATTATGATAAAGGTCGCGGTGGTAAAACTTTAGATGGTTAAAAAGGTTTGCTGTGTTACCGGTCGGTGCGGACACAACTACGAAACACTTTTTGCACGTAATGGGTTTTTGTTCTTCATCAAACCCAAAGTGATTCCATACAATTGAATCTGACTTGCCTTTTTTGTTTACCAAGCACTTCTGCTGCGATTCTCCTGCTATTTTTCCAGACCGCTAGGTACAACTTTCGTCTTGGGTGGACCTGCAGGCTAGCTGGCAGCAGTAGCTTAGAGGGGGGCGGGGCAGAGCAGCTCAAGGTAGCTTGCGTGCGTGTGAATTAAACAACTCAAAATTAATAATCGTTTTTTCTCGATTACATAATTTTTGTAATCGTTGCGTGTAATAATCGAAATCGAAATTGAATTTCGATTAATTGCACAGCCCTATGATATATAGTAGTTAAGCAGTTGCACTATTACTCTTTATATGGTTAAACAGGTACTTCACACACTGATGTTATAGTGTACTATTATTTTATGGCAATTTCCACTGAGTTGTATGGTTGGGGTCAGTGTAGTATGGTATGTAATTTTGTGTAATTCCACTGTAACAGGGGTCCAAACAACTGACCCCAACTGTGCCATATTTTGCTAACCGTTCCATTAGAGGTCCATAGGAGAAATGGTACAGTACAGATAAGGTGGAGCTAGACCAGCGTCCCCTAATACAGTCCATTGTTTGGATGACAGAAAACATCACTTCTTGCTGCTGGATGTTCCTCATTGTCATTGTTAGTTGTGTCATGTCCATTGTAATTGTGTGACATCACACTAGACATTTAGCCTAAACCCCGCCTACCAAGTGAAGGTAGAGCTAACAGTGAAAATGCTCACCTGGGCAGGTCTTACCATTCCAAGCCATACCATACTGTACTGACCTAATGCATACCACTCAGTAGAAACATGCTAGTATAAGCCAGGTAAACAAGGACCCCAAAATTCAATTTTTCTATTTCATGTTATCCACTGTGAGCCAGTCAGAGGGATGTACCTGAGCTGTTCCATGCCTTGTTTTACACAAAACCTGTAGAAGAACAGAGTATTTGTGTGGTTGTTTTGGTACCGAGTTTACCAAATGCACCCTGAACATCATACATGTGTGTCCATCACCAGAGGCAATACCCATTGTATTTGAGTTTGAAAGGCAGAAATAAAACGTGTTTGGCTGAAAGTAAATCTCCGTGTCCATGTCTCCAGCTGTAACATATACAGTACACTAGTTGCATTGTATTTAAGTGTAGGAATGTCCATGTTGTCTCAGTCAAATACATGTTGAAATAAAATGAAAAAGAAACAGTTCATTCTGAAATTGAGGGATTCAAATAAAGGTGCCACAGTAATGCTGGAAACAATACATTACATAACAAGTGGCAGTACACCTGGTCAGTAGTCTGGGGCAGCTGTCAGAGTGTGAGAATTTTCCTAAGGGGAAAGGAAAAGAGAACCATTAAATTACCCTTAAGGTTCAGTTGCAGATGAAGACCTCAGGATACTGTCAAAGCTGTTGCATCAGTAGATTGTCACGACACCTCTTTCATGCATTCTATTCATGGCTTTTGATAAGGTCTGTGTGTGTTTCTTTTACTTTTTTCATTGAGTAATAGCAGTAAAAAGTTGTTAATATTTGAGCTCAACATCCAAACAATCACATTGACTTACTTTTAGATTGGATCATTTTTTTCAGGATGCAGAATACATGACTCTGGATCCATCTGGAAAATCACATCCCTGTCTAACCATATGCATTGTCATAAAAGCATAAATGGTGACCTAATCTTGGATGCCACACCTGTTTGTTACCTGAGTCCACCTGTTGAGGAACCCTCGAGCCCCTCAGGGCTTCTCATGAAGAGTTCAAGGGTCAGAATGAACTAATAAGGGACTAGTAGGTCATAGGTGAGGAACAGCCCCTCAGGAAGCTATGTTTCAGTTTCACTGTGGTGATGTATACGTGTGAGAATATGTACCTTTTACAGCACAGTCAAAGCGCAACTTTAATCATATGTTAAAATCTAACAAAGAGAAAATGAAAGTGAGACAGTGAGTGGAGAGGAGGGCTTGGAAAAGATGCTCAGAAGGTGAAGGAAGAAAAAAAACTGGAGAAAAAAGCTGTTTTAAGCTTTTGATCCTTTCACTTCCCATCAGGTCTTGTATCAAACAAATTACCCAGAACGCACCCCTGCACACATCAGTCTCATTATGCATCTCCCCCTACTCTGAGACACTGGGTAAATAGCACTGTCTGTGGGGAGACGAAGAATCAACAACATAATGAGACTGCTGATGATGTGTCCAACATTTGTGTGTATGTGAGTCTACGGATGTTTGTACCAGCAGTTTTGTGCTTGGAATTTACTTCCAAGATCATGGTTTGAGATAAGCCTGAATCAAACATATTATGTATACTTAGGATGGCATGAGAAAACACTGCAAAAAAATAAAAGAATAAAAATAAAAACAAAATCACGAGCTGAGCTATTAATTTATTCCAAACTTGTTTATCAGATGCAATGGAAGCCATGTGGAAGAGTTGCATAAGATATCCAAGTGGATTGAAATGTTGAATTTCATAGGAGCCATGATCCCTGCAGTATAAGCCTGGATTAAACCGGCTGATTCATTTATTATATCATATTTTTTTCTCAGAGAAATAGGATATGAGTTATGGTTTTCAACATGACAGATGAAGTCTATGCCAACTTTTTTAGAACATCCCATAAATGAAGGAGGATTAGATATATTTCTGTTAGCTGTTTAGAAGTAAACAATTTTTTATTAAATGATTTCAGTTTTTTCCCCAAGTCTGGTTAAAAAAAATGAAATAAAATAAAACATATGTAGCGGTCTGTCTCTAATGCCCTTGTTCATTTCTATGTTCCACCCTTCACCTCCCTTCTATCTTATCCATCTATCTCTTTAAAGTTTCAAGTCACAACCTCTTACAATCTACACCATTCTCCATTGTCCTCATACAAGCCAGGCATTGTGTATGTGACACGGTGACCACGGGACCTCGATGTCAACACCAACAGTATGGCAGCAGATCATTATGTCTGGCCACGGGGTTGGTCAAAAGGGGAAAGGTCAGAGGTTATGGAACAGTCGCCATTATAGGAGCCTCCTCTGTCAACACATTTGTATATAGCAGGAAGGAGCAGAGTGTTTCCCATCAGTTCTAAAATCATTTTGTCATATCTTCTGAGTAATGGAGTATTAATCATATGGGAAGAAATGAATGGAAATGGAATGATGATGATGGAAATGAAATGCACTTTGTTCTTCTGTACATACTGTTTCATCTAAGTTTTCCATATCGTAGAATATATTGTACAAAACATTTTAGTGTGCTAACCTGCATGAAACGCATGATTATGCACATGTAGTATACATACTGTGGTAGCTATTAAATATTATAGAAGTTATGTTTCCACCTAAATTAAGCACAAATCAGCAAACATATTAGTTAAGAAAAGCAACAGGCAAGTGGAAAAAAATGTGAAAAATGACACCGCAATAAGATGACACTGATGAAAGACAGATATTTTCTTCGTCCATTTTTTAACCAAGTTCTGTCCACATGACAGCACAGAAATGACTACAAACTGGTGAAAACACTTAAAACATTGTTTCTAGAGGACTTAACCCATAAAGGCCCAAACATCCATCACCGGCCTAAACCATTTACTGATCTAAACTGTTTAATACCTGTTGATCCACTACTTCTATCAATACATGTAAATAATTGATGTAAAATACAGATTGTCATCTTTTCATGGTCATCAGATATGACCCATTTGGACGTTCAGAGGCTCTGTGGAAACACCGTCATCTTCTACAACATTGATTCACCAGTAAAACCCATGGAGTTTGATCAATTACAGTGGATGGAGACACTTGGTTTATGTTCAGTTAATGATATATTTGACTAAAAAGTCACTTTTCTGCAGTTTTTTCTGTTTCTGATACAATGATCCTAAACTTGAATCTGAGATTTTATGAACATCTATGTAATCAGTAAAATAAACACAGGAAAATACCTGATTTATACTGATAAAGTACAAAATACAGGACATACTATTATATATAAATGATGATAAATCACATAAGAAAGATTAGATATAGAGAAAATTTCATTTGGGAAGTGACATAAAAATAGTGCTGGGTCTTTATGGGTTAAAACTTGCTGATTGTTAATTTGATTACAATAGTAAGTATTTCTTCTATCCAAACTTACCCTGGTCCAGAGAGTATCATCCATCTGTGCAACTATTCTATTTGTGGATGTTTTTTTTCACTGTAGCATGACATACAAGCTTAACGCTCATTTGTTTAAACCAATATTTTCTTCCTCTATTTTTTAAGAAAACGCTGTCCACACAACCTTTGTCTTGCAAAATATCTCTGTCCACGTGACAATGCAAAGCCTCAACAAACTGATATAAACGTTGTTTCTCTTGGACTCTAAGCTGTGTACACTGTGGACAATACTGGACGTAGTGGACACAGAGGCTTTAATCTGTCACGAAGCAACAAGTTAAGTTATAAACATAAGTGACCTTAAGTGTTCAAGTTGTCAAAGTGAATCCTCTATATTATGTGGATTTCATACACTGATCTATACACCACATGTTCATTACACAAAGAAATAACAGACATGAGCAAAAAGGGATGTGGTGTGTGTTTTCCAGTGTCTCTGGGTCTACATGGATATTCACAAACCAGATGTTTTTGGGGTTTTTTCTGGGTTTTTTTTCCCCAAAATTGATGTTTTTATAAATTAAAATATTGTTTACATGTGGACAAAAGGCCCACACACAGAAAAAAAAATCTGTTTTGCAAAATATCTTCATTAGTGTGCAAAGCTTTTGCTTTAGTCAATAAATAAAAGATGTTCAGATTTTGTCTTTAGATGGAGTTTCCATATCCATTTTATTTAAAGTTTGGATCATGAGTGAAGAGTTATTTATGAGGTAATGATCTGTTGGAAGATCTTCGGGACATGTAACTATTGTGTACAACCTCATAAATCGTGTCTCACATGGACAGCTGTACCTCAAGTCATTCAGTGTAAGTAAGTGAGGTCATAAAACAGTCCTCCAGAGTACATGATTGAAATCTGTCTAACATTATTCAGCAGTGACGATTCTCCCTCCAGAGGAGGCGAGAGCAGCTGAGAGCTGATGATAGTAAAGTGAGGACAGACTGCTGAGACTCCGACTGAGGGTGGTAGACAGGGAGAGGAGAGAGCGAAAGTGATAACCTTGTCTCTCGTTCATTGCTGTCTGCTCAGTGATTTAATTTGGTCGCGCCGTCACACCTGAGCTAAGGCTCATCCATCACAGGTACTGCGAGATCCCTCCATCGCTCCCTGTCTTCTTCTCTCCATCCATCTATCCTTCCATTCCAATTTCTCTCTGTCCTTCTCTCACAGTCCTACATTTTTTTCCTTTCATTGCACTCTCAGTTTCTCCCCATCTATCTTTACCAATCTGCCTGAGATATGCTCTCTCCATCTCACTCCGTCTACTTCAGCTCATCCATTGTTCCTCCATCCCTCACTGTTCCAGGCCTCTCATATAAATAGATACTTTAGGGATCTTTGGTTAAAGTTGTGATGGTTTGAATGTGTGAAACAATAAGATTTTCTACGATATTCCAGGAGGCTTTCTTGTACAAGAGAAGTTGCTGATTGATTATTCGTGCTGTTTTAACTTTTCAAAAGATTTCTGGAGCCAAAACCAAAAGATTTCCCTTCTGATAAGACTGTCTCCCTTTGTTTGGACTGCAGCCCTATATTCTACTAACACAGGTTCACCCCCCATTTACTTTGGTACAGTCTGCTGAGCACCCAGCAGGCTTCCTGGCTCACCTTAGGCCAAACTAATCAACGCATCCTGCAGGGGACATAGGACCGCCCCTGCTGACAGTCCACAGGAAGACCCCGTACACCTGAGCTCATCCAAGTGTGCATAATAAGACACACTCATATACATTTGTACTGCAGAGATATTACAATGTGCACACACAGCCCTGCCTGTTGTTATTATTATTATTATTATTATTATGATACCTGTGAGTGTCTGCATATGGGCCAGAACTGCTCAGAGAAGGAGAGACACACCAGAAGTACACTTTGTCTGGTGCTATTTTTCAGGGAATTGACCAATTTGAACTCCTCCAGCTCAATTACCACAAAAAAAAAAATGTTGCAATTGTATGCTTCTGAAGACCTCAGATATATACAACTTCAGTGAAATTTGTCAAAACAGTGTTGCCTTTGTACATCTTGCCAAACCACAGAGACCTATAATCTCAATCTATTTTGTCACTGAAGAATCTGCTACTTTTTTGCCTCTCCTCAATTGGCTGGAGATGGTTGAAGTAGATGGCAGATACACTATTTAGGATTTGACGTTATTGGGATTTATTTGTGATACTTTTATCTTTATTCTTCTGTTGTGCAGCACTTTGGTCAGCTTTGGTTGTTGTAAAGTGCTTTAGAAATGATTGATTGATTGATTGATTGATTGATTGGCAAGGTTTCTGCAGGTCATTAAAAAGCATTAAACGTCATTAAATGGATTTTGTGAAAATTGAGGACTTAAATGGTACTAAAAAGCATTAAATTTGATGTCCAGAGGCATTAAAAATTAAATACACTTGATGGGAAAAAAACATTGTTATTCATGATTTATTTTGATAATATAAACATTTAATAATTTTGATCAGAAGTATAGAGTGATGATTGGCAGGCGGAACCCTATAATTGGCTACTGTTTATGGCCGATACACAAAGTCACAACACCAGATGCATGGAATGCAAAGTGCTGTGAGCGTGCCCATGCTGTGGTGAAAGAGCGGAGGGAATATTAGCAAATGTTGGAAAAATGGGAAAATGCAAGTTTCAGCAGAAGTGAATGGAGGAGGAACTATTCCGAACCTGGTTAAAGCCTGTCGACGGTAAACTGTCATAAAACTATATATAAAACAGTATCTGCAGTTGGACATGGGCATTAAATTTGTTTGAAATGGCATTAAAAAGCATTAAATTAGATTTGCTGATACCTGCAGAAACCCTGATTGAGGACTTCAGCACCAGAGAGTGGAGTTTGCATCCTGACTCCTATAACTTATTAGGTTTAGCTACTTTGGTTAACATTAGGAAAAGACCATGGTTTGATTCAAATATAACTAAATATTTCATTTTACACAGCTTAGTGGACAATTTATGTATCATATCAAGCCCTGGTGTCTTTCCATAAACTAAAACTAAAGATATAAAAAGCTAATGGGGCCTAAACCACCCATAAAAATCATGACACAGATACAGTACTGTGTTTAGGCCAACTTTAGCTGTGTTGTTTTTCAGGGTTGCAATGAGTTGACATATTGATTACATACATATTTCTGTCCTATGTCTCTGACATAATATGTGCACAGTATAAAAAACAAACAAATCTTTTAAACTAAATGGCCGCTGCAGGTTGAGTCAGTACATGGTGTGACCTGTGTTCTCGTAACAAAGAGTAGCCCAAACAATAAGAGACATCTGAATGTGGTGAATAAAAACTGGAATGAAACACCAAAAAATGAATCTCATGCAGTAAATCTCAATCTAAGACATGTTAAGTGCAATACACTCAACACCACTAAATACCTGCCATGCCGTCTTTTCCTGAAACTTCTGTTTTAATGCCGTTCACATTTCCTGCATATCATGGTTGTATCTTTATACATATATTGTAAATTGCATATCATTAAAACTTTGCTTAAACAACAAACCTAATGGTGACCTCAGACTCCAGAAAAGCCCCATGAGACCATAATACACTGATATTCATGTATCTTGAAATGTTAATATTGATGCTGAGCCACTGTTGCAACATCTAACACCAGGTTGAGCCCTTACATGTGCACTAATGCATGTATGTGCATCTGACTGTAAATGGGTCCCTGTCACATGCTGTGGCCTTCACCATGTGACATTAACCCCTCAGCAGACTGGTTACCATGGTAATGGCCTGGTCTTACCACACCAAAGTAAGTGGAGTCTGTTTGTGTTTGGCTGAAAACATTGACAATCTTATGCAATCTTATCTTTGCATTTTATTAAAACCTAACAAGTTATTTGAAAAAAAAAATGTCAACATGTACATAACAAAACATAAACATGAAACTATCCTGTTTATTTATATGATGTGGTGTTGCATTATAAACGCCACACAGGAGAAGAGGTGTTGTTATTGATCAGATGTCTTTAGCTAAGGATCAATTCATTAACTGGTCAGTGCTGAGTGCAGACGCCCTGCATAGAGCTAAGTGATTCTTAATGAGCAGATACTCTTTGCTCACACATGAGTGTGTGCACATGGGTCAAGTGTATGCATGTGCATTTGTGCACAGTGGCAGCATGTGTGTAGGTGACTCTGTCTGTATATGTGTGTGCTTAAATAGAGTTGGCAGGTTACACGGTGGGCTGGCTGGCAGGATCGTGACCCGGTGGGCCGGAGGGGAGAAAGCTGGCAGAGAAAAAAACAAAACAGCTCAATATACAAAAACCTGAAAAGTCCACTGCTTTTCTCTTTGCCTCTAGTTGTCTGTGACTCCCTATAAATATCATTGCTCTTATTCAATCAGCAGAATGTACTTTCAATTTAATTTATTTTAAATTTGAAGGAATTTCTCTGCTAAAAATACTAACCTAGTATTTTCTACCAAGCTGGAAGTGACAGCCTTGCCTGAGCAAAAGCACACGGGAATTGGCAGAGAATACACTTTGTGAGTTAGCTACGAGACACGGCAAAGCCCTTCATCTAGGAAAAAAAATGCCTATAAATATGCAGAAAAAGAGACATCTTCTAACCCTACAGTAGAGCATGCTGACTGAGGTCGTGCTGGTTTTCCGCCACGCTTCGCCTCTCACTGAAGCCGCGGCAATGGGATTTTTGGACCAAAATTAGCTTCCATCCAGAGGGGACAGTGGGATGTTAACAAAATCCAACCATGTCTTTTCCATGAGTCGTTTTTCATAGGTGAGGTAGGAGGGTGAGCTGAAAGAGATGTTACTGTTGCAAAAAAAAAAAAAAAAAAAAAGATAAAAAAAAAAATCATCTGTGCAGCTCCTCCTCCTCCTGCTGATTCTCCCTCTTCTTTTCATTCATTCTATGTCTTTTTCCCCCCACTCAATCTCTCTAACCCCCTACCTTTTTCCCCTTAGATGAGGACCCCAGATAACCTCACATCAAAGAGAAGATGAGAGGAAGATGGATACGAGGGGAGAGGGAAGGTGGAGTGGGAGAATCTCAGGGAGGCGGATCAACAAAGGTAGAGGTCAGAGAAAGCAGGAGAGGGTGATGAGGAGAAAAGAAGGGCAGCAGAAGTGGAATAGAAGCAAGTGTTGAAAAAGACATGAACACCTGAGCGGGATTCAGACATCAAGGAAAGCAGAGTCTTACTATTTATATCCCTGTGTGTGTCTCTCCTGCAGTGTGTCAACCATTTCTTTCTTTCACACACACAGCTTGTATGTCCACATTTTTCTCCATGATAACACAGCGAACAGTTCAATTAGCCCAAACTGTCAGGACCCTCAATTTCTGCTCTCTCTTCTTCAGACGGAGGGATGGAGGGAAGAGAATAAAGCTGTCCGCGAAAAGCAGGGACATCAAAGCTGCTGAATTCAGGGAGGGTTCACTCTGATGCATGTGTGTATGTGTGTGTTACAGCGAGAGGAGCGCTTTGGTAACATCAGTCACTGGCCGTACTGACCCATGTTCCAGCAAGCAAAGCAAATGATAATGAAGCATTGGATGGTGTTTATTTATTTATTTATTTTTACTGTAGGGGATTTTTGCACCCAGTCTTACACTCTATACACATGTTTCACAACTTCATAATATTTAAAGCTACAAATCTCTTTTATTGCATCACCAACTCTATTTTGCTTCTTTATTTCCCTTTCTATCATTTCATAACCATCCAATAAAGCCTTTACATCACGGATGTCAAACTCATTTTCTCTTAGGGGCCACATTCAGCCCGATTTGATTGCAAGTGGGCCAGACCAGTAAAATAATAACATAATAACCTATAAATAATGACAACTTTACATTTACAAACCATCCAAACAAAAAAGATGTAAATAACCTGAAAAAATAAATTTTGTGAGAAAAATTAGTGCAATTTTAACAATACTACGCCTCAACTTATCATCTATACATGTGCATTACACAAAATTTTACACAATTGTTTGTGTAAAATTTTTTACACAAAATTTTACACAAACATTTGGTAATAGGCAGAATATTGTTAAATTTTGGAGTTTGGAATTTGGAACTAAAATAAGAACTTCTACAATATTATGTCTCACAACTTACAGATCACAGTGGATCTACAAATGCACAAAATATTTAGTAAGAGGCAGAATATTGTTAAAATTGCACTTTATTGAACTCCCTGAACTCTTGTCCTTTTTTTGTTTTGTTTTGTTGTTTGTTTTTTTCTCTCTCTGGGGTTTAATTATCTGTATGCCATGTATTATTGTTAGTCCTATGTTTTGCATTGTCCTTGTCACACCTGCTTTGCTAAAAAAAAAGTTCAGACATTTCAGGTCATTCATATTTGTTCAAGTTATTCACATTTTATTGTGAAAGTATAGTTTATAAATGTGAACATTTTCATAATGTAATAATTTTTTCACATTAAACCAAGAAGAAAATTTGGAGTCATTACTTATAGGTTATCATACTATTATTTTACTTGAGATCACATCGGTCTGTATGTGGAACCTGAACTAAAACCAGTTCAATATCCTTGACTGTTAATAACTTCAGTGTAATTTTTGCACTTAGCATATTCATCCTGCAGGTTGGATTGGAACCTTTAGCGGGCCAGTTTTGACACCCCTGCTTTTCAGTTTAGGATGGTCCAAGTTATTTTTTAGATTTTGTGGTGGAAAAATTTACTTTTTATATTTTATACTCTATATTTTATACTTTTAATATTTTATACTGTTAGTACATCTTCTTTTAATGCTGAGTCATTCTTCATGCATATGCTTATGTGTGATGGTTACCACTCTGTAACACCCCCGACCCAGGAACGCAGTTCTTTCTTGCCTTGAGTTAAAACCCAAACACCTAAATGTCTGAATGTGTAGATAGAGGATGGCGCCTGCACTCCAGATAGGATCCAAGCAAGGTTAGAGTGAAGAGGTCATCATGACCTCTTCACGGAGCAGAGAAGGAGTAGTATGGAGTGGTACGATGTACGTAAGGGATGACATCATGGTTTGAGGGGGTTGGATTTGGTTCTATATAATCTTTAGTTTTTCTCCTGTTTAATCAGACTTCACTTACAGAGTTTCTCTGTGACTGACTTCTCAATAAATGCATTTATTTATTTTAACTCTAACTTTCTCTCCTCTTCTTTGTGTGTGGGTTATCAGTTGAACTTTTCCACAACAATTTTTACTATCCTCATTGCACCTGGGAGCAGGTGTGTAGTGCACAGGGAGATCAGAGAAAGGGAAGAGACATGAGTGGGCGGGCGATGAGACCGCCTATGCAAAGAAAGCATGAGGTGAAAGGTTGGTGACCCTGGAAAAATGACCCACGCTGGGTGTGAGAGTGACAAACGGAAACATGAAGGGCAGGACAATGTGGTGGCGGTGGGAGCAGGATAAAATAAAAGATAAGGAAGGAAGGATGAGAGAAAAGGGCATATGGTGACATTTACATAAGTGGAAGAAAATGGGTGACATTAATGAATAATTTTCATTAGTAAGTAGAATTAACACACAATACTGGTGACATTTTTATACTGAAGAGTTTAATGAGGTGTCTATTTTACATGCAATAGTGATTTATTGGTAACAAAATTGATGTCAAATATTTTGTATGTGATTTTAAGAGTGGTTTAGCCTTTAATCCAGTATGCTTCCACATTCTACTGAAGCCAGATGTGAATTTTGTTACCAAGATTCTTTGTTACCAACAAGAAGGTAAAGACACTCATAGTCTACATAGAGTCTCATATGGGTTTTTTATGTATTTATTTTTTATTATCTGTAACCTAAAATCGTTCAAGATGTGTAAGCACCATTAAATCATGTAAATTGGACAAAAATTCTCTCTCTGATCTGGGTCAGAATCCAGGTCTAATGTATTGTCGATACTAATATACAGGGTGGGGAAGCAAAATTTACAATGAACATTTAGTTGTTTTTTCTCAGCAGGCACTACGTCAATTGTTTTGAAACCAAACATATTTTGATGTCATAATCATACCTAACACTATTATCCATACCTTTTCAGAAACTTTTGCCCATATGAGTAATCAGGAAAGCAAACGTCAAAGAGTGTGTGATTTGCTGAATGCACTCGTCACACCAAAGGAGATTTCAAAAATAGTTGGAGTGTCCATAAAGACTGTTTATAATGTAAAGAAGAGAATGACTATGAGCAAAACTATTACGAGAAAGTCTGGAAGATACTATTAAAGAAGAATGGGAGAAGATGTCACCCGAATATTTGAGGAACACTTGCGCAAGTTTCAGGAAGCGTGTGAAGGCAGTTATTGAGAAAGAAGGAGGACACATAGAATAAAAACATTTTCTATTATGTACATTTTCTTGTGGCAAATAAATTGTCATGACTTTCAATAAACTAATTGGTCATACACTGTCTTTCAATCCCTGCCTCAAAATATTGTAAATTTTGCTTCCCCACCCTGTAGACATTTTGCAAAATGAACATTTTACACTGTTCTCGGTCACATGTAAATGGCATTTTAGAAGCTAAAGATTAAAAAAAAATGCAGATGAAGATCAGCACAAGGACATTTGGGAGACAGACATAAGTATTAGTGTTGTGGTGAAATCTACAGTACTGTGCAGAAGTCTAAGGCCGCCCTTAACTATGTTGATTTTACACAGTTGTTTCAGTCTCTTCATTAAAATACAGAGACAAAAAAAATGAATGGAATATTGTGTACAGCATGAAATACTCACAAACAATATAAATTACAAAGTTTCTACTGGAAGCACTCAGTATTTAGTGTGATCACTGCTCCCATGACAAAAAGTTGCTGTGTGTGTGTGTGTGTGTGTGTGTGTGTGTTGAATGAAACTGGTGTAAAACACTAGAGGATTAGTTCAGAAAATCTCATAAAGTCTGAGCAAAGACTTCAAGACATGTTACGTCAAGATACTTGCCCTAAATAATGGATACTTAAGTCTTTTTTTCTGAAATCCTTGTTTTTGATGCTGTTCTATATTTCAGCTATATGTTGTTAAAATGGCTGAGAACTGTTTTTGTACATTATAATACATCATAATACTCTTACTAAAGCGATAAACCTATAGGTTCTGGGCAGAGTATGAATGGACCACTGATCACCTCTGTGAGAAAAGTAAAAATCCAAAGAATTCTGAAATCTTTATATAAAAATACATGGTACTTCATTCTGCAGGGAAAAAAGTTCAAAGTAAAAGTTGCACATTATTTGAGTGTGTGCAGTATCAAAAGTTTTAAAGGCTATGTTCTTCACATACATAAACTTCTTGTTAAAAACAAGAAGAAGCAAGAAGCAAGTGGAAGAGAATTAAGAACACTCAATGTATAAAAGAAACTTGAAAAGAAACCCACACATAATTATTATTTCAGGAGCACCCGTGACCTTTCCAACTAAATTGTAACCAGAACCGTGTAGAAATAAGCACCAAACTAAATGTCTTCATTATAGGAGGGTTTACTTTTTTCTCTCTCTTGCACAAAAACCCCACATATTCTCACAGAATACAAGATTGGAACCAAAACTCAAGTGCATTGGCATCCGTATTTGTTCCACCAGTCTGTCCAAGATTTCTTTCTCTTATAAAACATCAAGTGAGTAACCCAGTTTGTGTAGGATTCAGTCATGGGAAGGACCATTGCAGCTCTGCCACAGCAAGAAAAGCACACACAGAAACAGAGATGAATAATGTGTGCAGCTATTGTCTCACCCAAAGTCCAAGTCATGCGTTCAGTTCTTTTCTCAGATCTTGGGCCCAGGAAAAGCTTTGGCAGAGTGTGTGTCTATATGTGTGTGCGTGTGGCATGGAAAAGGTGCTGATGTGGTGTAAAACAACGACAGGTTTGTTGCTCTAAGAGCCTCTTCCCCCTCAGTCTGCCCTTGTGGCAGTGAAAAGGGCTCTGAGTTCTCACAGTTCATGCACACTCAACACAACCGCCCCACCACCACAAACAAACTTGCACATATACAAACACACTCATATTGACGCACACACACATACTCCCTCTGATCTTAGTAAACCATGTAAACCAAAAGAGGAAGCTGTCATTATGCTCCCCGAGGAGCTCATAGGATGTAATTTAGAAAGATAAGAGAACAAATTAGCTGAGAATTCATTATGTGTTTATATTCAGTGAGCGTGCATTATGGGAAGGTTTTAGAAAAGCAACTGTTAATAGGATAACTTCACTGGGTGAGCAGCAGCGTAACGGATCACTTTTTCCAAATGATATGTGTACAACCCAAATCAACATCAGTTGAATATGTGCTTTCATTTGTTAACATATTTTGCACATGTACATATAGTTTTGTTCCTGTAAAGGAGATTTGTTATGATTTCTTGTTTCTATGTGAATCAAACAGCTAAACCTGATCCGCCGTGGAAAATCGACAACACAGGCAGGAAAAGGTTCAGACACCAAACAATCTGTGTTTAGACCCATGTTTGCCATTCACTTCCATTTTGTTTGCTTTCTCTGCTGGCCTGGGTAACATAAGTACAGTGGACTGGATATATGTAGGCCTAGTGGAATGGGAAGTGGGGGGTAGATGGGCAGATGTTGGGATTAAAGGGGTGGGGTGGCTTTAGAAGCTTGCAACTTAAGCTGTACATTAAAAACGATGGGTTCTTTAAAGGGATTTTGGTTCGGGCGGTTGGTTTGCATGTAATGACTCAAAGAAGCCTCTTAGTTTTTAAAAGAAGACACAATCCTGAATTACTAGATTTGGTGTTCACTGTGGAGAGGGTTTTTTTTTTGTTTTTCTGAGAGTGTCATTGCCTGATTCTTTGCCAACTTAAGTCCTACATAAAACACAACACTGTCAGCGATCAGCTTTCAACATTTTAAGAAGCAGTTGTTTATTTACACATCATCTGCCAAATGCACCACTATTTTTACCAATTAGTGCAGGCAGTGAAAACAGCTGTGTACTATATAATGCTCAAGAGAGCTTTGTGGACAAATTCTTTTAATATGATATACACTGCAAAAATCTAAATCTTACCAAACGTTTTTTTTTTTTTTTTTTCATTTCTAGTCAAAACATCTCCTCACACTTAAAAAAAGACATAATCACCTAAAGAGTAACTTGTAAGTGAGATATAAGAACTTATTCTTAGAAAATAGATCTTGAAAATCTCATTTCAAGAAAACTTCACTCTCTTCACTTTTCAATTGTTCCATTGGCAGATTTTTTTTTCTACTTAATTCCAGATTTTTTTTGCTTAATTCAAGCAAAAAAAAAAATCTGCCAATGAAACAAGTGAAAATCATCTTGGTAAGATATCTTGAAATACGATTTTCAAGACCTACTGTCGAAGAATAAGTTCTTATATCTCACTTACAAGTTACTCTTTAGGTGATTATGTCTTATTTTAAGTGTGATGAGATATTTTGACTAGAAACGAGAAAAATACACTTGGTAAGTTTTTGATTTTTGCAGTGTAAATACTGTTTCTGGCAGATTTTAAGTGATGCCACCCTAGAAATGTTCAGTATTGAAAATGCAGCCCCTATTAGTTGTATTTTGTCCCAAAGACTGAGTATTTAGAGCATTTACAGCAGCAAAGTAGCATATACTAAAATGTACTAATTAACTGTAGACATAGAAAAATAAAGGGTGGGGTGTAGTATAAGAATGATAATGTAAAAACAGCAATAAAGTGACATTGATAATGGTTATATAATAATAATAATAATAATATTAATGTAATATTGATTATACAACTTATACACATTATAATACATAATACTGAATCAATTAATTTCTCATTTTCTTTTCTTTTTTTTTATGGGGGATTGTCACTCACCAAATCTGTCAAAAACATTATCACACACAAGACACCACAAATATTTCAAGTGTAAAGTAAATTGTATGCAGCCAACTTTTTCATTCCACTCTGTCTCGAAGAAAAGAACAATGAGAAGGATGAAAAAGAAAAGATTAAAAAGGCGAGCCCAACTTTCTGTAGATAGAATGTCACTTTACTCAGTTTGTTTTTTGCTCATGAGATTTGATTTGTTTCCTCCAGTGCAACAGAACCAAACTTTCATCTGGACAAATAGTCTCAATAAAGAGAGGATGGGATACTATTCTCTATTGCAGCGTTGCCCAGTGGTACAAACCAATAACACAAGTGTAGCTTTTTCGTCAAAATCATATATCTTTAAATTGATATAGTGCCAAAAAGTCCTGTTTTCTGGAACTTTATGGGTCTGTTTTATTAAAAGAGTCTTTTTTTTTCAGGGGACTGGTTGGTTGGGGTGTTATTATATGTGTGTATGAGTGTGTGTTAGAGAGAGAAACCCACAGTCTGAAGACGACAAGGGTGGAACGTGAGACTGGAATGCTAGGTTTCACTTAATCATCTCCTGATGCTAGTGTAAACACTGAATCTGATTTGAGCTAATTGGGTTTGTAGTCAGGGTAAATAGTGTAAAAGGAAACCGCTCACACATTCAGCAAGATCTTTTCCAGTCGCAGCCACCTTCTCTGTTCTCTCCAACTTTATTCTTTTATTTAACCAGGAGGATGAAATGTTGGAACTCATGCCAAGCATTTTTCCCCCTCTATTCCTCCAACCGTCTGTTATATAAAGGCTTTCTTTCCCCTCAAAGTCATATGCAATTTCCATAATGTTGTTTGGTTGGACCATGAGTTTTTCCTGCTTGGGTATTTGGGTAATTAGATTTTTGAGAAAATAAGGGTAAAGGAAAGAGGGAGGGAGACAGGATGATGTATATTTTTTTAAAGAACATTTCAATCGATTCCCTGGCTTCGGTTTTTGAGATATTTCACATTTGCGGTTATGGATCGTCTTCGCCCCCTCCCTTCTTCATCTCCCCCTTTTGGCAATCACAATGCAGTCATGAAAAGTTTTTGCCGTCCAGCATCTTGTCACTCACATTTCCCCCCCTCTCCTCCTCTCATCATACTCAGTAATGTAGTCACACTGATTGCATTCTCCCTCTAATCTAATTCTTCCCTCTTTCAGCCCCCCAGAGACTTCGAGTGGATTCACGTCACATCCATTTCAATGACCACCCCTTCTTCATGACAGCAGATACTAACTTTGGATTGAAAAGACCCATAAGCCTCGCCTCCCTTAACCACTCCGATCACATTACCGCCTTCTCAAAAACAAGCCCAGCTTCAGCTAACTGCTCAGATCTCATTATACATCCACAAAATCCAGTGGAATTCAGTGATCCACATCAAAATGAAACCCGAAGGGGATCCTACCCGGCAATTAAGATAACATTTATTCCCAAATAGCAGATTCCCTTTATCGTATCATTAATTTTACCACAGCAAATGTAATTAGCGCAGACTTCCAAAGTGGTGGCTATCGCTACATGACACTAATTTGTTCTAGATTAGCTGTCCCACTCCCATAAGATCCATCTGGCCAGATATTAAGCCTGAAGAGCAACAGCTAAAGGGACCTTTATAGGCTATGGCATCAAAAAATGTCTTAGCTCAGAGACTTCAAGCCCCATGGTGCATTGCTAATCTGTCTATTAGAATGATCAATCGCTCCTAGGGTCATTTGGGTCAAAGGTTACTGACTGGACTTGTTAGGGGTCAGTGTCTCTGTGAGTTAAGAAGACAGGCGAGACAAAACATTCTATTCTATTCTCTCTGTCTGTGGAAAAAAAAAAAAAAAAGGAAAATCAAACGCCATTGCCAAGACATAACAAATCAATCTTTTTCCTTCTGGCAATAGATCAAGATTGATTATGTGGATGCACACAAGCATTCATGTTTTCCCAAGTCTGAAATAGAAGCATAGAGAAAACTCAAAATTCAATAGTTTTTTTTTTTTTTTTTCAAAAATGGAAAAAGAACAGACAGACAATCCGAGATGTAGTTTCTGAATGCCCTCGTATTTTTTGTCTGTTTTTAGATATATTGAACACCCACCTCACAAACCTGCGCTGTTGAAACAACCAAACAAAAGCCACACCATCTGCCTTCTTCCTCTAAAACATCGCCTCGTCTCACAAACTTTTTCCATCCTATCCTCCATCTGTCTTCTCTGATTCTTTTGTGCTTTAGTCCCAAAGTAACTGGTAGTGGCTGATATCAAAATTTCCCACACTGAGCTGTAACTGCCCAGACATAGAGGTGTAAACACAGACACATTGATTCCTCACAAAGCTCCACATTTCTTCCACTCTGTCTTTCTGGAACGATTGAATGTAAATTAATCACAAACAATGATCTTCCCTTGCAGCAGGAGGAGTGATACTGTTTGTGATGGACCGAGGCAAAGCTGAAGGCAGCGGGACCAAGGATCGCTCTGTTTGCACTGTTTTTGTAGCAATCATTTAAATTATTTGAGATATTTGGCATTACTCGCACCTTCATGCATTAAGAATCAGCAAATGAAGCTTTATAACTACATCTGAAATTGCGCAGTGGGGATATTACAAGTGAAACATTACTTGCTGGTTATTTCTACCTGTGTTTATGACAACATGTGCTCATCAGCATGTGTGCCAGTAAGTATGTGTTCATCTCAGTGAGTGATGTAGCCAAAAGGGGCCAGTCAGTGTGTGTTCCAAAATAAGCTGCATGCATCCTCTTTGCACTGCATTATGACCACGATACTGTGACTGTACTTCTGGAGTGTGACATTGGTCCACGAGCATGCGGTCAAAGTAAGTTTAAGGCAGTGTTGTGTTTTGTTTTTAGCTCCTCGTGGCTTCATATCAACTACATCAGCTGGTGTTCTAGTGTATAACTTTGTCCTTTTAAAAAAAACGGCATGCTAATGTGTGTATGTGTCCTTCCCTTTGTGTATTAAATTTGCTCATTGTTGGGTGTGTGCCTGTTTGATGCCACAGGTAGCTTTGTGTGCAGTGGAGTGTGCGTCGCTACACCTGTTCTCCCCTCAGGGAGGCGCTGTCCATGGCCAGCTGGCAGAGTAGAGCCGGGACAGAGGATTGGACAGATTGGATAAGCAGTGGGACGTCGGGACGAGCAGAAGACATGGCTGAAGGTGAGGGCAAAAATAGAGGGAATAGGAAAAGTACACAAGAACAATAGGTAAGAGCTAGGTTGATGATGGATTAAGTAGAAAGTGCTGTCAAGAGGCTGTGCCAAAAGAACATATGAAGATTAAATATGATTGATGCTTATAACCGACAGTAATTTTCATATCTGTAAAATGTAACATATTGCATCATGGGAATGTTATGTTTTTGTTTATGCATATTTTATTATCAGCATGATGAAATACAGTCTTGACAATTAGCTAATGTTTTCAGTGCTTAGAACTGACAAGATCTCATGTAAATATTTGGGACAAGTTCTTGTTTTTTTTATGTTTTTGCTGGTTGATCAATACTACAAATGCAAATGTAGGTAGTAAATATTTATCACTGTACTAAAAAAACAAAAAACGTAGAGCTGGCATGAAGAATATTGTTGTTTTGGAAATGATACACAGTCTCATATTGTCTCTTTGGTGTGAGGAATTTTACAGACTTGCATTTGCGAGTAGATGCAAATTTTAACTTGTTTCTGCATTCTGTTCTAGGAAAAACTTTCTCTAAAACCTGTTATTCAAGGTACTTTTATTCTATATTAAATTAATATTCATTTATGGAGCTGAATAGCATATCATTACAATAAGTGATAATCTGAGGTGCAGTACATGAGTAGAACACAGTTAAATGACTTCTTCATAAAAGATGCAACCCCCTCTTACAACACGAATTGCTGCCTATTGATGAGAAACATGTCACCTTGTTTTGACCTGTAACTGTAGCACCCACACCCACCCACATTCTGTGCCAAGGAGATCAGTCATTTCCAAAATGTCACATCACATCAGTGTGATGCATCACTGAGTTCCACCAAAACTGAATCTGCAGTGTGTAATATCTTCACAAAAAAATAGAGGAATTATTGACCAAAGGATCATCTACCACACTCCTCTGGGACTGACAAATATTAAAGATGCACTGTCTGATCGTTTTGTTTTGTTTTTATAACCATAATTGGCTTAAAAGTCCATAATTTATCCCCAGTTATTGTTGAATTACAATCTCTTTCACATTGTAATTCAACTGTTATGGAAGGACATGGGGATGTACGAAAAAATCTACCCTGTGATGTCTTCATTTTGTCTAATCACGTGTTTTCAGACAGGTAGGGGTGTTAAATATGATTGACAACTGTAATTACCAATCGCTGATTAGTTTTTTCATTCAGATGTGACTTGGACATGATTCTACTGCACTACTCATTTTTTCAACACAGAAACTTGGAAAAGTGGGCTCACTTTTCAATAAGAGTCTGAAACATTAAAAAGGTCATGGTTAACTCACTTTATTATTTCCATGGAGATATCTGTCCTTGCATTTTACCCGTCCTAATACACAGCACCTAGCATTAGCAATTACATTAGGACTTGACACATTAGGAGCAGTGAGCTGCCATGGAAGGCGTTCAGGGACCAACTCCAGATCTTCAAGACCTTGGTCAAGGGCACAGACAGGAGTATTAACTTATATGCACCTGTTTTTGATGGCGTGGGAAACTGTAAAACGGTGCAGATAGGACAGGTCAACTCAACGCAGAAATCCACTCTTATGACTCAGAAGTAAGGGTGCGCGATATGACGGTATTAGATTGTGAAGGATTAGAACGTATCGATGATCCGACCTAGGGCTGCTCGATTATAGAAAGAAAAAATAATCACGATTATTTTAGCAATAATTGAAATCATGATTATTAAAAACGATTATTTGTTAACCTTAAAGTTGTTTATTTTTTTCTTGCAAAACAATGTAAAATATACTCTTTAAACATAAATAAAGCTTTTAACCACTAAAACAAAGTATTTTCACTTTTGTATGAAACAAAAAAATCTTTGAAATCAAATAAGTGTACTGTAAATTCAAGTATGTTTCCTTTTGTAAACAAATAGTGCACTGTAATTAAACTGCTATAGACTTGCCATAGAACTGTAGACATAAAAAAAAAAAAAAAAACTCACGCAAAGTGCAAATTATAAATTCAAGTATGTTCAATGTAGTATGAAACATAGTAAATTCAGTGGCGTGCTGTGAGGTTCCAGTTAAGGCCTTCTGTATACATCAGCCATCTACAGGGTGTCCTATAAGTCTCCATACATAGGAGACATAATACATATGGTTCTAACATGTATTTCTTTATAGTTCTTCTTTATAGTTCTTCAGCAGTGGAGGACATGCATTGAAATGTGTTCTTGACAAAATGGCAGTCATATAGAGCATATTATATAAATAAAAATGGTTTATGTCAAGAAACGTTTATTTTTCCTATGTATGGAGACTTATGGGACACCCTGTAGAATACGCACATTAGGGTTATACAGGTTAGGGTTAGGTTAATACGGGAGTTGCAGCGTAAAGAGATTCGGAGACTGAAGATTGCATTGCGGACGAAGTTGCTTTTATGTGTTTTAGTTTTTCATAAGATTATGATAACGGTGGCGGTGGTTAAACTTCAGATGGTTACAAAGGTTTGTTGTGTTACCGGTCGGTGCGGACACAACTACGAAACACTTTTTGCACGTGATGTGTTTTTGCTCTTCGTCTTCTTCATCAAACCCAAAGTGATTCCATACAATTGAATTTGACTTGCCTTTTTTGTTTACCAAGCACTTCTGCTGCGATTCTCCTGCCGTTTTTCCAGACCGCTAGGTCCAACTTTCCTCTTGGGGTGGACCTGCCGGCTAGCAGGCAGCAGTAGCTTAGAGGGGGGCGGGGCAGAGCAGCTCATGGTAGCTTGTGTGCGCGTGAATTAAAACAACTCAAAATTAATAATCGTTTTTTCTCGATTACATTATTTTTGTAATCGTTGCGTGTAATAATCGAAATCGTAATTGAATTTCGATTAATTGCACAGCCCTAATCCGACCAAAAAGAGAAATCGTGGAATCAGGGGGGTTATACGGGGGTGTGTTCATGTACCCCACAATGAATATGTGTAGTGAAAGTGAAATCTAATATGGCAAGCCAAGTCTATCATGACTTAAGACTTGGCCCCCACAGAGTCGGGCGTACTTGACTCTGCTGACGTCCACGCACATCATCCTGTTTTAAATGTGAAATTGTTACACTCGACTATGAAAGTACAAATGTCTGAGGACAGTGTGTGCGGAGTCCACACCACTCACAGTACGTACACTGTACAACCCAAACAGTATGAGAGTCAAACTGCTAGAAGACCAGCCACAACACAGCCAGAGGCAACAGGTAGAGTTAAAGAAAAGCAAACAACTCTAACACAAGCATTTCGTAAAGGCACTCTATGAGAAGAGGAGCAAGTACGGTCCACATTGATCCTTCTCTGGAGTTCCTGGATTCTTCTTCTCATTTTGGACATTTTCCTCATCCAACAGCACCCAACACACTGATTTGCTAGCAGATGAAAAACGAGAGCTACCAGCCACCTGTTCTGTAAGCCTGGAGGATTATTGCAAACGGACATTTCTTCATTGATATTTTGTTCTGTACTTTTTTTTTTTTTTTTTTTTTTTTTACATTTCATGTTTATTGAAAGCTTCCTCAAAAACCAAGTGCAGTTTAGTTTTATGTTCAAGAGTGCACTTAATCAGAGTGTTGTTTACATTTTAGTATGTTTATGTTCCTGGCATATGTTGGCAAAATTGCACAAACTAAATTAAAAATGTTCTGGAAGGTTCTTTGGGCTAAATTGCCTATTTTATTGTTTTCGTTTAGGGCTATGTTTTACATAGGAAAATTGTTTGGTTCCGCTGTTCAGAAACTTGCAAATTAGTCTCAAAGATCAATGTAAAGAACTGTGATAAAATCGAGATTGTGATTTTATTTTTAAACTAGAAAAGAACTCAGAGAGCGCAGACCTCTGGAGATCAGTCCTCCCCCCACCCCCATCCCCACTAAAATGTAATCATTTGTTCCCTGTGCCAGTATCAACATTTCCTGAAAACTTCATCCAAATCTGTCCTTAACTGTTTGAGTTATCTTGCTAACAGACAAACAAGAACCCCCCCCCCATCACCACCAAAATTTAATAATTTGTTCCTTGTGCCAGTGTCAACATTTCCTGAAAATTTCACGAAAATCCATCCATAAATTTCTGAGTTATCTTGCTAATGGCCAAACAGACAGACAGACAGACAAACCCTGATGAAAACATAACCTCCTCAGTTCCTTGGCGGCGGTAAAAATCCTGATAGGATGTTTTTGCCGTATCTGTCTTTTTCTGTCTTATTTGGATCCTGCAATTTTAAATTTAGAACATATTTAATTGAACAATCATAATCTGTGAATATTCTCTTGTCATTGTTGTGCCAGTTTGTCTCAGCCTGAACTGTTTGATTACTCGTGTGTCACCGTGATAACATTGCATCCATCTGTCTGTATATACTCGCATCTAAAATATTTGTCTCCATTACCTCCTTTCACTCACTGTTATAGTCATTTTACCATGTGTAACTTCATCTCTCCCACTTTGTGTCTCGTGGGTCTAGTTAAGATGTGTGTGTGCATGTGTGTCAGCTTCCCTCTGTCCTGCCCCCGGGCTGAAGTGTCAGACAGGGGAGTGAGATGTCTGTCTTTTCTTTCTCTGTATGCAGTTGTTAGCTAAAATACTGTGACATTGCTGCAAACAGCCGGAAAACTCACACTTGTGCAAATACACACACATGTGGTAGCATACTGTATATATACACACACACAAAGGGATACACACATTCCATATCTCATTAGTTGGCAGCTGTCTTCTATCCATCACTATGTTTCAGCTCATTCAACAGGGAACATCCTGTATGTAGAGCTTACTGGACTGAGACAACACACACACACACACACACACACTCCTATGTCCACATGGGCATAATTTAAATAATGTACCCAGTGTGTTTGATCGCACACACACAGACAGACACACATGAGGATAATTTATATAATGTACTCATCCTCCCTCTCCTATCCACTCTCACTTACACACATGCAAACACATACACACACACACACGTTTCCCTCTAGCTGTATCCCTTCTTCCTCATTAGCAGAGCAGTCCTTCTGTCCCGGTCTCTGGAGTGTCCTTCTGTATCTCCACAGCCTTGAGGTATTCGCTTTCTCTCGCCCCTTATCTCTTTCTCTCTTTCTTACTCTTACAGTTACACACACACTTGCTTTCCATAGGCCCGGTCCGCTGGGAATATAACACAGTGGAGGGAAGAAGGTAAAACAGGAACCACAGTGGGAGCTGAAAGTGATAGTGGGTAAAAGATAGATGTAGGCTGAGAGGTAGTGAAAGAGGAGAAGAGAAGGGGAAAATGCAAAAAAAAAAAAAGGAGAAGAAGAAGAATATAGAGGTGGTCGTATTTGGAATTGAATTTGCAGACGAAGAAACAAGACAAGGGAAAATGGTAGTGAGATTTGAGAAGCAGAGGCCAAGAGGGTACAGAAAAAGGGAGCAGAACAAGCCAGATTTGAAAGGTATAGGAGTGGGTTGGATTGAAGAAAAAAAAAAAATTAGTGCCAAGTACCTTCGAAATGTACTGCCAGGCACAAAAAGAACCAAAGAGACTTTCCACACAGTCTGAAATTGAGCCCAACTCAGCCCTGAGATTGAACCAGCAGCTACACCCAGTGTAAGTTCGGCCGTTCCCAAACACTATTGAATTAGGTCCCATTCTCCTCTCCCCAGAAAAGAGAAGCATGAAATCAACCAAGTCAAAGCAGCGGACTGAGCAAAGCTGATTTCCTGACATTGTACCAGAGACAGCTTCTATCCACTGTGATTCTGCTGTTGTGTCCCGTACATAGTTTATGTTTCACCCTGAAAATTCTTTATGAGCCTTGTGTTACATTTTGGCTTGAGCGTTTTTGGGGTTGGAAAGAAAGACGATGTGTGTTAAATGGAAGCTGGCACATTTAGGTTAGACCAACATGACCAGCAGTTTTGGATCTGAATACAGAATTTTATTGCTAATTTTAGAATTTAACCGTAGCAAGACCTAAACAACTAAATTTCAGTGACCTCGAATTACCATATGGGTGTCGAAAAAGATTAATATCATTGTTTTCCACTTTAATGTCTGGTTAAACCTTTGCAACTAATCAAATAATTATAGAAACATGCTTTTTGTTTTTTTCTACATATTCCAGTGTGACTAATTTACTTGCAACTTTTCTACCTACATAAATTAAAGCTGCACTGCTGGAGATTTTTTTTAAGCATCACTGGGAAAAATTTTCATAATTACCTTTCAGCATGTTATAAGTCAAGTGGTGTGAGAGAACATGAGACCTCTGCATCTCTGCCTTGACCACCTCTATTTCCCCTAATTGCAGGGGTTCTCAGACGTGGGGGGGGGGTGTAAAGATGTGATTGACAGCAGTAATCACCATTTACTGATCAGATTCCATCGGACGTGACCTGGACGTTGTTCTACAGTTTGTATTCCGTGTCTCCATGGCTTCACTTTTCCCTAAACAGCACGAAACAACGTCAGGCCACCTGTCTTTATATTAAGTCTTGAACTTTGAACTGAGAAGAAACTGGAAGAGTTAAAGTTTATATTTTGAAATTATGGTATTTTTATCTGCAGTTTAAGCTCCTGCAGTTTTAGGCAAAATATTTGTAACGTTTAAGATTATTTGAGGTGTAATAAACATTCTGGAATAAGACTGTAACTTAATTCAGTGCAATATTCACAACCCATGCACCTTGTCTTTTAACCTTACTTTGCACATATCCCATACTGCCTGTATCTTTCCATATATATGTCGTATATATTTTTTTCATCTATAGCATAGAGTTAGCTTTTGTGTATTTTAGTATTTCTTTGTATTTTTTTGCACAGTGTCATTACTTTTCAGTATAATTTTGTGTGATATTTTTATACAGTCTCTTTGCACTTTAAGTGTTTTTGCTACAAAATAAAAACAGAGCTGTTAAACTGATTTTCATTGTTCTACCTTTTCTATTCTATTCTTTTCAATTCTATTCTATTCTGTTCTATTCTATTCTGCTGTTCTGTTCTATTCTGTTCTGTTCCATCCTATTTTTTTTTATCAAGGTCTTTTTTTATTTTCAGTTTTCAAATGGAAAAAAAAAAAAGAAACATACAACTTGAACATGAAATTGTTGTATCTAACTATTCTATTCTATTCTATTCTACTCTGACTCCATATGGCCTGGTAAAATTACTCTGCATTGCTATAAATGTCAGACTGAATACCTCTTTACTCTTGTAAAGGTGAGTTATATAAAACAAATACCATCACTGTAGATGCGATAGGCTATGGTTGAGTGTTTTACATTATATGTAGTGTATGTGTGTGTGTTGATTCTAATCCACAGCAGCTCTCAGCATTCCCGCTGTGAGCATCTGTAGGTAAATCCAACACACCTGCCTTGTCACATATGATATTTAGCACTTAAACACCTTGGTTCTGTGCATCACTACTCTTTCGTGTCCAATCCTATTCTGGTTTGCTTGGGACTCGATGAAAGGTAACTCAAAACAGCTTTATCTGTAGCAGGGCATGGACTGAGTCTGTGAAATGTGGCAGTGGTTTTGGACTCACAGGAAGGCTGAATAGATGAGAACCAAAACCAGACGCGCTTAAAGAGAAACCGGGGGAGGGAACTGGATTCTGCTATCCGAGAGGTATGCAGGTTTTTTAAAAAACACTGGCTCTGTTTTGCTTTTGCTGCATTAGGGACCCACTGCTTTGGCACAGCGCACACACACTCACACAGACACACATGGTGAAACTTACTCACCCTGGTGTCTCCGCACTGCGTATGGTTTGCATTGGTTCTGCTGCTGGCTTTTGTAAACATCACTAACTGGTTGTGTATGTCTGAGTCCTGCAAGTTCTCAGACTTCTGAATGAAACACTACCACTATCTCTCTGCTCCGTTCTGTCTGTCACCCTCGGCCTCGACGTCTCTCTTGGCTGCCCTTTGACCCGGTTTTTACCGTATGGGCTGTCACAAAGCGTGCGTTCTTGTCATGCATATTTAGGTAAGTCCGTGACATCTGATCCCTGCAGGCCAAGGGTTATACACATTTGCTGTCGCCCACTACTGTCGACTGTAAATTGCTTGAGGACAAAGCTAAGGTGTGTGCATTATAAGTTTGGTTTTGCTCTTTTCATTGTCCCTTATAATAGAATTTCTTTGCTAAATCTTTGTAAAAAATCTAACTGAGACATGATTAACCCTTTATTGGGCAAGTGACTATTTTTTGGTCATTTCCACACATTACAAGACAGTGACAGCAACAGTTATGGTGAGGCAACAATCTCAGGTCCAGTGTGGTCTACAGGGTCTGTAAGGTCCACCTCTGCATGAACAGTGAGTGTACCTGCTTTGTTAGGTACCATGAAGTAATGGTACTAATGTAAGGAATGATGTTCAAAGGGATAATGTGGATGTGGATGTGTCTGGATCAGCACTTATGTTGGTCTAATGCTCTAAACCACTGTTTTTCAACCTTGGGGTCGGGACCCCACATGGGGTCACCTGGAATTCAAATGGGGTTGCCTGAAATTTCTAGTAATTAATAAAAATAAAAACGCACTAATAAAAAATATATGGTGAGTTGAAAGAGACAATCCCATTACATTAAAAAATATGACAAACTGAAGCTGAAACTGAAGCCCTGTGGTACTGTTTATCTTCAAATGTTCATTGTGGCCGATTTAATATGCTGCAGCTCTTTCATAATTCATAGTTTGAATTATTGTTTGTTCAGTATTAATTTGCAGCCTTGTAAATACAAGCTGGACTGACTGTACATATCCTGACCAAGGAAAATAAAATTCTCACTTTGTGCAGTAATCTACACCTGGCTTTTCTGCCTCCATCCATAATAATATACATTATATAGACTAAATGTTGTCTAAAATTAACATTGATTTGCAACATGGTACAGCAAACTATTACATGATAAAAAAACAAATTAATTTTAACCCAAAAATGTCTCCGTTTTGAATGTCTGGGGTCGCCAGAAATTTGTGATGTTAAAATGGGGTCATGAGCCAAAAAAGGTTGGGAACCACTATTCTAAATACATGTTCCTATCACATTACGTGTGTTTTTCCTGTATTTTTATATTTACTTCTTGGATTTTTTTCCCCTTTTTTTGCCACTTATGGGCAAGGCACCAAATGTGGTAACTTCCATCAAAACAAGACATTATTATTATTTTTTTGATTTTACAAAAGTAATTAAGTCTTGCATGTCCTGCAATAACACACTAAGGTTGAAAATTTGAATTTCAGAGTATTTCTGTCAGTGCTCTATAAAGGGTTAAAGTGTTTTGGGGTTTTTTGTTCTCTTTGAGAACCATGGTCATTGGTGTAAGGAATGCAATGATACATTTCTCAAACAATCTTCTACTTAAAATCACTGAAAACACAGACAATACATATTGCAATGCAGTACAGTAACCTTCTCATATATGATACCCAATACCAACAATCAGTATGAAAAGAGCAGTGAGAAACAGGTTTGGTCACATTTCACACCAACACCTCTTTAATAACCTGTAATAATCTCTGTTTTTAATTACTTACAACTAACTGCACCTTGATTATCTATCATTTATCATGAAATACTTCCTTAACCTATAGTAAACATGCTTTTGCAGATACTTAAATAGAAAGTAAATTTGTTTCCCGGTATTCTTTGCAAAACATCCCATACCTTGCCCTTAAGGTTGTATGATACACCTCTCTGTACTGAATAGATCTGTTTTCTGAATATTCTAGAGATGTAGCAGCAGATGTAAGGAAATTGTTCACATCTGCAGTTTTCTGAATTGCAGAAAGAAATGAAAAAGTGCACAGAATTGGTGCTATAAAAAAAACCCCAGTACTATTGTGTCCAGTTTCTTGTTTTTGTTGCACTTCAAAAGGACGACTACATATTTATATGGATCAAAATTACATCTCTTCACATAACACATGTTGTGAACTACTTTGCGAGTTTCCTTTCAGTTGAAATGTAGTTTTGGAGGTGGTGAGCGCCTCAGCTTTTTCAAGTTGTCCTCATTGACATCTATGAAAACGAAAAATTTAATCTCAGGACCCCAGTTAGAAAATTAAAAAAAAAAAACATATTTTTTTAATTTGATGCCCTCTAAACACACACTAAACACTTCCAGACTGTATATTAATTCTCAGTGTGTGGCTTCAGTTGGGAGGGGAGGCCATTCATGAACTTTAAGTGGGGTTTAGTTGTTCTTTGTTTCCCCCGCTTTTTAATTCTGTGTGTTTTCATTTTCTCATTTGATAAATGTAGCTGTCAACTAAGTATCCCTCATAGGGGCAATAAAGCCAGAGCAATTGGAGGGGGATTTGTCTATGGAGGAAACCAAATCAGCATGAACACAAGCACATAAACAAAGGAAAAACAGATCTATAAAGTGCTGATAATTGATCCCAAATACTTTAACAGTGCATATTTGTATTCTGAAAAATGAGGTGACTTTAAAATAATGAACTGAGTATTCTCTCACAGTGACACAAACATATACATACTGTCCACATTAAGACAGTAATTCTACCCGTGTCTGTCTACCACCGGTCCCAAATCACAGGAAGTGAGGTCACCAGAGACTCTGTGTGCATGTCTGTTTTGATGTTTCCCTTCTCCCCCATTCTTTAGAGGATTAGGTTTCAGCCATCACTAAGGCTTGCTAATTAATGTCACAACCTGCTAGCCATGTCAGCACCAATTTACTACCCTCACACGCCCGAGCATATACACCTTTGTACCTATATACACACATAGGGACTGACTCACAAAGTCACAGCTGTATCTCACACACACACACAGACACACGCACATACACTTCCTCTCCTCACCTGTCACAATTAATGTCATACTTTTGCTTCTGACTTTTAGGCTTTCCCCTTCCTCCCTTCTCTCTTTGTCACTCTATCTGCACCGTTGGCTTCCTGTCCTCCTCCATCTCACCAGCATTCTTTCCCCTTTTTCCACCTCTCTCCCTTTTCACCTCACTGTCACTACCAATTCTCCACCTCTTTCTTTCTCTCCCTATTCCTTGTTCCCTTTCCCCTTATCTCACTATGTCAGCACCCCTTCTCTCCTTGATGCCTTAGTTCATTTTCTCAGGTCTACCCCTTATCCATATCGAAATAATTCACTCCATCTCCGTCCTGGTCTTTCATTACAACATCACTTAACATCCTTTTTTTGTATGCTTTGTACATTTCCTAAAAGTATAAAAAGCAACAGAGACAACAAATGTAGACATGGTGTTGAAATGGCCCAATAGGCTAATTTTTAAAAAAATAATCCAGCTCAAAAGTACAAATTATTCTTATAAAAATAAATACATATGCAAGCCCCTATAACTTACCCCAAAGACACAATAGAATAGAATAGAATAGAATAGAATAGAATAGAATAGAATAGAATAGAATAGGACGGACGGACGGACGGACGGACGGACGGACGGACGGACGGACGGACGGACGGACGGACAGACAGACAGACAGACAGACAGGCAGGCAGGCAGGCAGGCAGGCAGGCAGGCAGGCAGGCAGGCAGGCAGGCAGGCAGGCAGGCAGGCAGGCAGGCAGGCAGACAGACAGACAGACAGACAGACAGACAGACAGACAGACAGACAGACAGACAGACAGACAGACAGACAGATAGATAGATAGATAGATAGATAGATAGATAGATACTACACTATATTTATTGTATAGTATTATAGTATAATACATTCATTAATATATTGTATATACTATAACATACACCATATGTATTGCATACAAAGTTTTGCACATTGTTGCCTTTAAACTTCACATTGTTTATTTGTACTTTACATTTTATACTTTTTTATACTACTTTTTTTGTTTTTTAACTTTAGAGTTTATTGTATTTTTTTTTCTTTTTTTGCAACTGTGCATTTTTTCCTCTACATACAGTGATTTTTTTTTACCTTGTTATTTCTCTTTTACATCATATCATTCTAATATTATCTGTAGCTGTTTGACCCCCCACCTCTCAGCAGCCCTGGGCTCCCCCTGTGCAGATGTCCAATACGGTCATGTTTAGATGTGACCCCATGTTTAACCACATTATTCTGCCCCACTAACAATCAATAAGACCTCATTTGTCCGTCCAGCTGAACAACCTTGGTCAGCCTCTAATTTTGTGTATATGTGGAGGCTACATGTCTCTGTGTGTGCACATGTCAGTGTGTCTTTGCTAAAGTGTATGTGTGTGTATCTGAGTATTTGCCCCTATCATTAGACCTAATGATTGACAGTGTCCGCCCATTTCCACCTCGTTCTGCCCTCCTCCCCTTCCTTCCCTTATTGACCTGCCTGTCAGCAGCCTGTCACTGGGACTTCCTCATGTCATCAATAGCAGGACTTTATCTGGATGGACAGTCACCCCTTCTCATGTACCTATACAGCTTATCTTGGATACTGTATCTGGCAAGGAGGTAAATTGAGTGTCTTTGTGAGTGCATTCTAGTGTTTCTGTCTTGAAAAGGGCAAAACACCCCCACCGAGGTGCCAAGGTGAAGATTTCAGTCAGAGTTTGGGTTCGAGTTTCAAACAATATTTATTCATCCTCTATGTCCTTTTGCTGGACAACACATTGAATAAAGGCATTGTCTTACACAGATTATATTACAGAATCACCCAAAACTGATGTTGTTTTCACTCATTTGAAAGTTAAAATTTGACCAAATTTACATTTTGAATTACATTGTCACTATTAAAGGGTTAAAGTCCCTGATTGACCATCTCCAGTTTACTCTTAGAAAATAGGGTCATTAGTACTAGTAAACAACATACAAAATTTCAGCCATGTGCCCATGAAGTTGGAATAATTTTGTTTTCAGACAGATTTTTCTTTTTATTCCTATTTATACACATTACTATTCACCTTTGATTACAATGTTTACATACTGAGTCCCAGTTACACTTTATCTATCAAGAATAAATCACATTGCCACAATCATTTTGTGAGAAAAGATAAAAAAAAAATATTTTATTCCAACTTTACAGTCAACAGTATATCTTCATTAGTTATATATTGGGGCTTTGATGCTGATTTTACTGTGGAATGAGTTTTTCAGAGAAAGATGATAAGTGAAAACATGACCTTATCAGAACTATATGGATGTATGACATTTTCAGGAGTTGATCTAAAAGTATAAGATGCCATTGATTTCTGTAGAAAATTAATATTCTTGCTTACATCAAATCTTAAAATTTTTGGTATTCATATTTTGTGTTGTAGTACTAGTGTAGTTACTAAATATTTAGTTTAAAAATATATATATTTATGAGGTGTTAAAATCATTTCACCTCTATATTTCAAATGCATATTTCTCATGTATGACATTGCCTTCTGCAAAAACTGGAAAGAGCATGTCTGCGTTAATAAATTCACAGTTTATGAACTTAACAAAACCGTATTTATAGAGTATTGATTGACTCATTTCAATCAATAAACTGGTTTCCTTTTATACCTGAAGATTACTGGTGTTGTCCCACTTACATGAACTGGTAGGCAGTACAAATTTAGAAAATATCAGAAAAGGTTATCCATTGTTTTCTATTTTCCAATAAAGAAATGTTGTCATTTCTAAGCAAATACCCCAGAATACAGGATTATCTCAGCTATGGAATGACAAATACAAAACCTAGAATATGCCAACACAAAGGTGCCACTTGCATTACCCTGTATTTCAGAAACCTGCCCTGGAGGAATAAAAATTATCTGAGGGCTGAAATACTGGATGTCAGTAAGAATGGTTATAAGCTTTTGGGATGTGGTGTGTGACAGTAGAACATGAGTTATATTTGTACATGCTATAAGCCAGTAGAACAGCAGCAGCATACCAAAAGCCAGCAGTGACATATTGTACCTTTCACACAAAAAGTTTTCTTTTGGCTGTGCTGAAGAATTGGGAAATCCTCTTAAATGGGAAGCAGGTGTTATGATGCTGATCATCATCAGCTCATAAACAATGGATGAGAAATGTTTGAGGAAAGGTAGTAGTGGTCCTTGGTGAACACACACCATTGTGGATGAATACAGCATCAACGTGAACAATTCTTTTTCAGTTCTGCAAGTTTCCCACGAGAAGAAAACACTGAACATCACTGTGTGAATTTTATTCTCACTCATCAGTCAGAATGGCTTTGACACAAAGATACGATCATAATATCCACTCCTTGTGTTTGTCCTTGGAGGACTTTGAGGAGCTGCAACAATAAACAGCTGAATAATACTCTGTTAAAGTATAAAATATAGTATCAAAAAGTGTAGAAAGTTTCATTAAAGTCGACATTCATCACCAATTTTTCATCAAATCTGTAAAACCTGAGTGGTAGCCAAAGTATCACAAAGCCGTTAGTGTTTGTGTGATTACGCACCTGAATCACTCCTCTCATGGTGAACAACTTTGAAGTGTACTCCTCCACAGTCTATTTGTTTACATACCTAAATGAAAACGCCACTCTGTTTTTTTTTTCAGAATTCCACGCAGCCGCAGTAGCAAGAGGCAATGAAGCCATTTCTGTGTTTGTTGCCACTGCCACCATAATGCAGCTGCATGGAATTCCCCCCCAAAAAAAGGTGATGGTTTTGTTTAGGTTTCAGTTGTTCACTGTGAGGGGAGTGATTCAGGTGCATAATCACAGAGAGACTAACGGATTCATGTTACTTAGGCAATCACTCAGGTTTTACAGATTTGATGAAAACTTGGTGACAAATGTCATACAAAGCAGTAATATTTCATATGTTAATCAATTTGCAGCGCTGTCGCCTCACAGCGAGAAGGTCCTGGGTTTGATTCCAACCAGGGACCTTTCTGTGTGGAGTTTCCATGTTCTGCTTGTGTCTGCGTGGGTTCTCTCCAGCTACTCCGGCTTCGTCCCACCATCCAAAGACATGCACTGATAGGTTAATCTGAATTGCCCATAGGTGTGAATGTGAGAGTGACTGGTTGTCCACCTTTAGATGTTGGCCCTGCAATGAACTGGAGACTCGTCCATGGTGTACCCCGCCTTCGCCCATAGGTAACTGGGATAGGCGCCCTGCAGCCCTAGTGAGGATAAAGCAGGTTCAGAAGACGAAAGAATGAATCAATCAAATTTGCGTTGATTCTCTCCATATGTGAAGGAAACAGATGAATAGATGTTAATTATTGTATTGCTGTCTTGTCTTGTTTTTTCTATATTTTCTTGGTTTTTAGGCTGTGATGTCATAGTCTTTTGTATTGCACGCCGTTGTATTGTGTGTATGAAGTTATTTTGTGTGTCACAATGTAAAGTTTTTAGGGAACTACATGAAAAATAGCTGCATCAATGATAAGATAAGATAAGATAAGATAAGATAAGATAAGATAAGATAAGATAAGATAAGCCTTTATTAGTCCCACAAGGGGAAATTCCAGAGCACTATAGCTAAAGATAACCCTAACAAACAACCAAACAAACAAATCTGGGGTATTATGTGCAGGCATCTTGCACAGTGTACACTGTGTGTTTTCTGTTTGCCATGGGTAGCTTGCTTGAGCAGTAACATGACTGAAGAAACAATCAGCAACACCTAAAAAAAAGGAAAAAAAAGTTTTTGCAACAAAAAGTCTCTCGCCACTAGAGCTGCACAATATATTATTTGAGCATCGCCATCTCAATGTAAGTGTGTAATGTGCAATAGTCACATCACAGGTCCTGCAATGTAGGGGGCAAATGAACTCAATGTGTTCTCATCTAATTTCAGCCTGGGTACCTGACGCACACTATGCACAGCGATCAACCAATCACAAGCGTTCTTAATCAGTTTGTCGAAACAGACCACGCCCCTGTACATGGAGTGAGTCGCTGGTAACAACATTGAAAAATGAGCAACGAACAAGAGAAAAATCACTGAAAACAAAGACATGGTGCCAAAAAGAAAAGCAACTTCAGTTATCTGGAATTATTTCAGCTACAGGAATGATGATATTAATACACATGCACCTGTTGCCACAATGAGAGGAAACAACTAATTTGTTTGACAATTTATGTTGGCGTCATACAGCTATTATATCCTTCTGAGTATTTTTTCATATCCCAATATATATCAGAGGGTTAAAAAAAAGTCCCAATGTCAGTTTTTTCCAGTATTGTGCAGCTCTACTTGCCACTGACCACACTTTCATGATGACTTATGACATGCACTTCAAAAAGCTGCATCTAAATCAAAGGGGTGATTACAGAGCTCAGGGCAGAATACAGCAAGTTCTTCACAAGTGCAGTAATCCCAACCAGTGTGTATAAGATTGTCTGCATGTCTGATGTCAAGAGTGTCAGATTTTTGGGGTTCTTTCCGACAGTAGTTCTAAATCGGAGTGTTTGACATGAGCTCCGAGACTCTCTGCCGCTCCCCCCTTCCTCTCCTTCTCCTCTCATGTCTCTTTTATCTGGGGTTGGATTTTTACTTCAGTGAAAAGAGAGCGAGAAAAGAGATGGTATAGAAAGAAGGTTGGGAGGGGAAAAAAAAAAAAGCTAGCAAAGGTTAAGAGGTATTACAAGGAGAAAAGAGAATGAAAGAGGGAGTGTGAGAGAGAAAGTGAGGGAGAGATAGAGGAGAATGACAGATGGGCCCAAAGAAGAGAGGGCTGCTAGGTTCAGCACTGCGGCAGAGCAGAGCATATGACAGCTTTACAGTAGGCTGTGTGCGTGGTTGTGTGTCTGGCTCAACCTTTTGTGCAGGCGTGTTTGTGTTTATAGGGACGAGTGCGCGTGTGTGTTAACGCATGTGCTCAAATCTGTGCCTTGGCGTGATGCCACTATTTACCTAGGGCTTTTTCTGTGTGTTCGTCGTAGCCACAGAGACTGTTCCTCCACCTGTAATGCTTCCATACTTGTCTGTTTCCTTACCAGCTCCTGTCACCCATCTCTATATTGACTTAACTGGCGATAAATCAGCATGTGTCTGTTTGTACGACTTGCATGTTTGCTTTAGCTGTGTCACATGTTGGTTTAGAGCTCAAGGAGGATTTCTCACCGATCTTAAAAGCATTTAAATTTGTTTACACATGTTAGTGATCTCATTTGCACATCTCAGCTTGTTTTCCGATACATCATCGCTACTGGTATGTGCGGGTTTCTAGAAATAGGCCAATATTTTGACAAAGAGTATACAATAAAATACAATGTGTGCGTGTGGATATGGTTGACATCGTTTGTGCTATTTTTCTTCTTTATGGTCTTTTTTTTTTTTTTTGCTCCAGATGAAGCTCGGTTCAGTTCGCTCCCTCCCTCTCAGCAGTCGGTCGTTCCAGCTCCCTCAGATCGTCCTCCCCCTGCCAGTTGTAATTTCTGCACTTCCTGTTTCTCTGGCTTTGGCTATGATGTCTGGAGCCGAGGTGAGAGGTCGCGAGGACCAGGTGTGCTGGAGCTGGCGTTGACTGGTCTGCCTGCTCCACTACCTTTGTCTCTCCTGCTGTTAATCTGGCACACTGAGAGCACATTTTGTTCTATTGTTCTCTCTGTGAATTAGGTGTTGTACTAGTCTGCATTGTCTGGTAGCCTCAGCTCATGAAATGATTTGTAAAAGGATACAGTGCGGCCTAAAATATCCATCCAATACAGTATGAATAAATAATTAGTGGACTTCTGCCTGACTTGCGATTATACATGTAAAGCAAACATGATACACCATAAAGTAGGACCACACAGGCCACAGCTCTGAGGTTATGCTTTAAACTCCTATCTCCTCTGAACATGAAATTATAGATAATATCACAGGACTCGACTGGGCTATTATACATTTTTAAGACTTGACTCTATCTGCCCAGTCTTAAACCTTACAAAAGCTATAACTTGACCTTAGAAAGATGTATTTGATTCTCCATGTGTCAGTTTATAATGTTTCAGTTTAACCATTTTTTGTCATAAGCCTGTAACAAATCTGTATTGCACATTTTATGAATGTTTTGTTTTTACAAAGAATTATAGAATGTGATCATTTACTCAGTAAAAGGAGAGAGATCATATTAAGACTCCACAGTGAGATATAATAACCCTTCCTTTGTGCAAGAGAGCCTCAGTTCTGACTAAAGTCTTTTGTACCTGAACCGTGCTACATAAAACTTCTGTAACAGAGCCGTGGTCTCGCCATAACAGATGTCAGTGATGTTTTTTATTGCTGTAAGGTCAGAACCTTGCCTCTGCTTTTGGATGAGCCAGGGAGGGAAGACAGAGGCAAGTTGAGGAGCCATGATGATACGGTTCGCCTAAAGATGGAAGACGTGCAATCGTGACTGTCACACATTGTTGATCGTGAGTCAAGGGTGAAGTTTACTTTCAAAAGCACGCGCTTCACAGTAGGGGTTAGCTCATACGCATGCAGGACACACACATTCATAAACAAACACATCCTGTGCTAGCAACCTTGTTTCCGGAGCAATAACCTAAATATACAGGATTAATTTTACAGCTGATTTGGCTGTGAAAAAGGACCGGAGCTTTTAGAGGCTCAGGCAAGCCTTTTAAACTGCTGAGGTGGATCACAATAGGGCACAGGGTGTAATGGGAGGCCAAGCTGAAGGTCTCCATAAAGCCAGCCAGTGATTAACAATGGCTGTGAGAACACCAGGGAAACATTAGATCAAAGTTGATTTAACATTGTATGTTCACACAGGATGGGCTGTTGATGTATGAAGGGTTTTATAGGGTATAGGGAGGGTTAGAGACAACTGGTGAGAACAGCCAGGGAGGAATGAGGAGAAGGAGACTAAAACAGAACCAGATATTATGAGAACAGACATAAAAATGAGAAGACAAGACAGAAATCAAGACAGAAGGCCAAAAAATAAAGAGAGACACTGGGAGGCATTTGGGACTGGGAGGGAAGTCTGCACTGGCTAACTTGTGGCCTGTGACATACCATTTGTCATCAATCAAGAATGGCAGTGAGCGAACAACACAAGAAACCACAATGTGATCTCTTTTCCCCTTCATTCACTCTGGGCTGTCATCCAGACTGTTTTACTTTGTCTGTTTAGACTATTTTTATGTGTGTTGTGTGTTTGTTTGTGTGTGACAGCTGATATGTACGGACTTAATTCCCAGATGTACTGTATCTATGGTAGCATATAAATGTGGGAGTTTTTCTTTTGCTTAGAGGAATATATGATGACATGTTTGAGTGTGCATGACTGTGTATGTGTGGGTACTTCTGTACCTACAACTGTGTCCCAGTGCATGTGCTGAACAGTATGTAAATGCCAGGCCATGCTGAGCCTAAGGCCAAACAGGCCACATTGGGGACAGGAGAGTTAAAAATGTCTTGTCTGCACGCTATATCTGCACATACTCTTCTCCTCTGCTGTGTAAGCTGACTCTATGGACTCACACATACATGTGCAGGCAGACACACAGCACTGTCTAACCTAACCCCCTCAAACACATACATCATGTGAGCAGCATCTGACATTTTTATGACAGACATCCTATTAAGCTGTATAGATCACCTTTTAAGACTTTCCCCTTGTGGACCCTGATTGATTGTCTTTGATTTACAATGATTTTCACTGACTCACTGTATTTTAAGGATAAGTTGGGTGTCCATTTGTACTATTTCTACATCAAAACCTAATATTGCTTATTCCGCTATATTATATAGCGGTAACTTCTCTCCAAAAGCCAGGAGTTATGGATATTGAGGATTCTTTCAAGACCATGTTTGAATTTCTTTCTCACAGAAATCCCACATACACCTGGATTCTGCTGCTGCAAATCCTCCCTCACACTGTGGAGACTTAATAATAATTTTCTTGAACCTTTTCATTCCACTGAAGCAGCTCTTACCAACCTTTTCTTACCAATTGACCCAATGTCACTGTTTCTATGATTAGATGCTTGTGCAGCCTTTGACACCATAGATCACTGTATGCTCTTAACTCAGCCAGAAAATAAGTGACACTGTCCTTGCAAAATACTTGTGTGATAGAATACAGTGTTTTTTGTCAAATAATTCTACATCAAATTCCTCAACAGTGAAATCTAAAACACTCCAAGGCTCTTTACTTGACCCTCTGCCCTTCTCTCTTTATAATTCACCTCTTGATCAACTTATTAGTCGACATAATGCTATTGACATACCAACAGTAGATGATCCTTCTCAGATTACATAATTAGAGGCCTGTTTGGGTGCTGTATAACTGGATGTTGTTAAAAAAACTGGATATTGTACAATTTCCTGCTTCTAAATTCAGATAAAGATGAAAGGTTGGTTATTATCCTTGTCTGTCACATACACCAGTTTCAACAGTCGGCTAATGATTGACAATGACGTAATTAATCTGACAAAATATCTTGGTGTCATCTTGACTAGCACATAAAAGATACAAAGATTAAGTGTTCCCCAACCATACAATACTTCAAAAATGATCTCTTATGTTGCTGATAGATGAAACTCTTATGCATGTAGACTTAAGTGCTGTTAAACATTGGTTTTAAAGGTCCCATATTATGCAAATCTCACTTTGTGAAAGTTTTCTTACAGTAGTGTGTGTTGCAGTAGCCTCATTATGAGGTTCGAATTTGAAAACTGTCTGTTTCCTCCCTGCCTTGCTACACCACATTTTGTGAAAATGCCTGCTCAAATGGCCGAGTTTGAGTTGGGTCTGTTTATGACGACATAAGCGGATTTAACTCCTCCCCCTGACTGTGCCCCCACCCTCCATGAAAAGGTGAGCCCCACCCTGGCAAAGTACCTCTTGGACAACAAACATGGCGAAGGCGAGACACGCAAGTTGTGGTGTTGTTGGCTGCACACACCAACACGATAGTTTATTTTTGCTCCCCACTTCCGAGCCTCTCTGAAAAAAGTGGCTGGATTATATCTTTGATGGTCATGTACCAAACAACATTCCGAAACGCTTGTATGTGTGTGCCCGGCATTTCACGGATGAGTGTTTTTCGAACATGGGCCCATACAGCTCCAGCTTAGCACAAAGACTCTGAATCAAGGACGCAGTACCAATGCTTCGTGACCCAAGTACAAGTGTGGGAGATGTAAGTTCTTATCATTTTTTTTGTATCTTTACTGCATAACCCTACATTACGGATAAACTGGTGGTTGTTGATGTGTACATCTAACATTAGCATGGCAGCTAACATAGCTCGGTTACTGCTGCTAACGTTTGCGTCCCCGTTAACACAAACGTCCTGCTGCAGCCGCAGAGTCGGGACTTCATCAGGAGCCTCTCCTTCTGGGTCAGACTCTGGGTCGAACTGGTATGGCTGAACTACTGCGTCCCGACGAGCCATGGCTTCACAGTCAACATTAGCGCGTAGTACCGCTAGCGTAAGCCGCATCCTCTCCCAGAGAGGGGGGGGGGGGGGGGGGGAGTGGGCATGGACAGATGCGTTCATTTGCATACCCGGAAGCAGGCCCAGAAACAGCCTGTTCTGAGGAGGGCTGGTGAGAGTGACTTTTTCAACCGCTGAAACTCCGAACAAAGGATGATTTTGGGGTGAACAAACTTAAATACTATGTTTTTGGGCTTCTGAGACCTATATGACGTGACTGAAAAATAGCATAATATGGGACCTTTAACATTGTTCAACTGCAAAAAGTCTCCAAATGGTTCAAAGTGCTGCAGCCAGAATCCTGACAAAATAATGAAACTTGATCATATCACACCAATTATAGTGACACTTTGCTGGTGATTTACATTAGTTCAGATTTCAAGGTGGTTTGGATGACAAATAAAATTTTAAACAGATATGGAATTTCATACTTTAAAGTGTCTGATCCCTTTCCTGTGGCTTTTCCTGGGGCCCTCAGGTTTTTCCACATTTTTTCCCCATTTGGGGGCTTATTCAATTTGGAAAGCTCTGGACAGGAAACACCATATTGAAATTAGACAAATGTGTATGTGTGTGTGTGTGTGTGTGTGTGTGTGTGTGTGTGTGTGTGTATATATATATATATATATATATATATATATATGCTGTTTGGAATTGGAATTGTCATATTTACAAGGAATCTGCAAAAAAAAAAAAAAAAAAGAAAAAAAAGAAAATCAAATAAAATAAAAACATCTTGTCTTTGTGTTGTTCTAGTAACCATCCCAGGACCTCATTTGAGGACCTGCTGAAATATGACACTTCATTCCTCTACAAACAAGAAATGGAGGATGCTCCACCTCTTAGATTATATCTACCATGCTGAAATACTGAACACATTGTTATGAATGAGCTAAAAGAAACATCTATGTGTTATATAAGTCCTGTGCCCTTAGTGCATCATTAATTAGTCTGAAGTCGCTTATGCTTAGTTATACGTACACAACTTAGAAATTAGACAATGCACCCAGTTTTGTCTTTTGATGACCAAAAACCTGATCACTGCCATGTAGTATGTGTGATATTGTTTGTTTTTTCAGTACTACAGCTGCTTTAATCTCCAATTATAATGAACAAAAAGGCAAAAAATGGCCCTTGCCCCCAGTGATGAAGAGACTCTGGTGGTGAAGGTACAAAACATACTCCCATATCAGCACCATCCGACTCCATTAACTCACAATCTTTTCCTCACTGCAATGTTTCACTTCCCTGTTCCACTTAACCCATCTCAATTAATCCAGGAAGTCCCACTGAGATAAAAGATCTGCCCCATCTCAGCTGCCAATTGTCACCCTCCTGACGAATCCACCCACCTGGTTGGCTAGATTGCAATCAGTGCAGGTTGATTGAAAGGCAAGGACACAAAAGGACAAAGACAAAATCACTTAGGCAGCCTATTAGGCTTGAAATGGGGTGACCATTCACAACAATACAGTAGCACTGATAATCTGCTGCTGATAAGGGTGAGGAAAGAAGTTTGCTTGCCTCAAGGGGGCCATCAAGGAGTGTGTAAGAGTGTGCCACGCAGCAATGACTAATGTATATTCGTACATGATTTTACAAATGCATGTGCCAATGTCTAACTGTGGTCTTGGCCCTTGTTTTGTAATCAGTATGGCATTTAGAATACCATAACACATTAGATTCACATATAATACAATACAGTCAGTTCAGCCAAACCTCAGTGAGCTTCCACCTTAGAAGGTATGAGTAGAAACCCTATAGAGGATTACAGACCAGCCCCAGGGTCCCTTATTTTAGAACAGAGGCCAGGAATGATTTACATCACTAACACCCCTCTAATCCCACACTGTACCAATATATTGTATATATACTGTTTAAGCTCAGGAGTTGATGTGTGTGTCTGTGTGTGTGTCTGAGAAAGGGCACAGTCGGTGGCTTGGAAATCTTTGGGTTTGTGTATGTATCAACAGTCAGGTGGAGGTCAACTGGGTCTGTTAACAGATGGATTGACACAGGGATCAAAGGGGCAGTTTGTGCATATGCCTGTGGAGGAGGGGAAGTAGAGGGTGTCCAGTGGCTTTTAACAAATATTTTGCAGCTATGTTTTGGGTGAAGGTTAGAATGATGCTCTTTATAATCAATCTCGTCCAGCAGCTTCATGACTCCTACTCCTGTAGAGAATTAAATGAGCTTTTTTAATGTTAACCCTTAAGGACCTAGCTCTGTTTTTGTGGTGACTTCCAAATTAATTTTCTTCTACATTTAACCATTCCTATGTGATTTATCACCATTTACTATATTTATCTATTCTCTGCATTTTCAATGAAAATCGGCTATTTTCCTATTGTTAATTTACTGATCACATGATGTTCATAGTCAATTCAAAGTAGAGGTAAGATCTTAAGCCCAAGCCCGAGTCCGAGCCTGACCCGACCCGAATTTCGGGCCGGGTCGGGCCTAAAATGTCAATCATTACGTTCGGGTCGGGTCGGGCCGGGCTTCTCTCTCGCTGACTTTTTTTTAAATAAATATATGATATTAATATATATATTAATAAATTTATGTTTATCCACCCGTCATTGTTCTTCTTTGTCTCTCTGCCTCTCTCTCTCTCTTAAAGTGCCGCGCTAGATTCTTAAGGACGTACTGCTGCTGTGGTTTATGGCCCAATTTTCAACCCGTCAAAATGACGGACGGCCTTAAATTTTTCCCGTCAACTCTTAAAAAAATCCGTCAATGATGGAAAATTGTCGGTTAATGTAACCTCTGCAGACACAGAAATATAAAAGATGTAAATGTTAATACAGTCTTGTTTAACTTAGATTTCGTTACAAAAGACAGGCTTTAATTTGTTATCATAAATCACCCCTCCTCCTCCCGAGTCCTCACAAATAAAATATGAAATTTCGGGTTTGCTTCGGGCTCGGGCCTGCAAATCAAGTTAATTGGTCGGGCTCGGGCTGGGTCAGGCTTTAATACCCGCGGGCCTGGGTCGGGTCGGGCTGGATTTTTTAGGCCCGATCTTACCTCTAATTCAAAGGTGTTTATATCAAAACAACAAATACTGAAGAAAAGAGGACTTTTTATGCAAAGTATATCATTAACTTAAGGGTAGGGTAGGAGTTCCTGGAAAAACAGTTTGAGCAAGCTACATTTTGAAAATTCACAATTCAAAAGTCCAAACCCCTTTCTTCAAACTTCCCCCCGAAGCCATGTCTCCAAAGTACCAGAACGTGCAATGCTTGTTCCTAAGGGTTTACGAGCGCTGCGCAGCATCAATTCACTAATCTTTGCTAAGTTTTTCTCATGGCTCACAGGTAAGAAAATACCTGACATCATATTGAACCTAAACAACAAATATGATTATTGTTTGAAGTTATATTTATCAGTATATTAGATTACAAGTTGGACTTTTCACTTGTTATTTTGATACGTGTTATAAGTAATCTCAGGCTAGTAAGAACAGCTGATTGCAGAAAGATTTATTTCAGGCTAGCAGCCCACTAAAGTTTGCTTTGAATGCTGTAATCTGTACATTTCACTATTATATTTGTCAGCTAGCTGGCTCATGTTACATTCTGTAGTGATTTATGTCATTGACATAAGCATAGGCCCTGTACAGTCTGCCATGCTGGTTTGTTTACATCTAGCTACCACAATGCCTTGCGCTCAGGCAGGCCATGTCCACACGAAACCACAGTTTTTCCTATCCGATCTTTTTCTTTGTCATGCTCAAAAAAAAGTGCTCCGTAAACACAGAGTTGTTTCAGGAAATATCCGTGTCCCCACAAAATGCAGCATTAGCCCGGTAAAAAATTGCTACAGCATTACTAACACAGCAGTTTGTCCAATTCGTTTTATCCTCTAACTTGGCTTGAAACTTGTTAAAATGACAACATAATGCTGGAAACCAATGAATACTCTCAAAAAATCATAAAGGCATAATGTTATCTTACCTGTCAAGTAGAAATAGGGCCACCATGGCATCCCTTTGCAGCTCTTTCTGTTCCTTTTTTTTTTTTTTTTTTTTTTGGGGGGGGGGGGGGGGTAGCCTTCTCAAATACAGTTTTTTTTGTTTTTGACCCATTGTAGGCACTTTTTCTGCCAAAATGTTCCTAATGTACAAGTGTCTACCGTATTTTAATGTAGTATGCCAGCTAATATAGCAGGTATGCACCTGACGTCACCGCTAGCGGAAGTAACCGTGGTTACATCCATTGAGTGGCAGAAAGAGGGAGATGTGTAGCGGCTTTGGCTAGAATACTGCGAAAACTTTAGAACAATCTAAAAAATGGGACCAGTGGTCCTGTAGCTTTCCGGCCAAATGAAAAGCTTTGGGAAATGTATCCAGATGCCATTTATTATCACCCAGTTATGTGTATTTATTATATTACAGAAATAGCCCATGTTTTGGTCATATTGTAATCAGATCTGTAAAAAAAATCTAATTCCAACTTGATTTCATTGATACTTACTGATTTACTGGATCAATCCATTTCCTATCTGTTATAATGGGAAAATTTTTCAAAGTGGCACCAAATCCAGAATCAGATCCAGATCAAAATAATTCCACTACCTTGTGTTGACATCATCATACAGAAGCTGTATACCAAGTTTGAAGTCAATCGGAACTGTAGTTTTGGAGAAAAAGACAATTGAAATGTTTTCCCCATAAGAGCCCATGTTAAATTTTCCGTAAGTTCCCAGATCCAGAAGAAGATCCTGATCAGCATGTGGTCATTATGTTTTGGTCATGTCCCCATCAGGGCTGGACTGTAGAATTTTCAAGTTCATGTCATTTATATTTACTGAGTTATTGCATCGATCCACTTCCTATCGCTTATAATGGGGAAATTTTTCAAATTCACACCAAATCCAGAATCAGATCCGGATCGAAATAATTTCACTGACTTTTGTTGACATCATCATAAAGAAGCTGTATACCAAGTTTGAAACCAATTGGAATTGTAGTTTTGGAGAAGAAGACGACTGAAATTTTTGTAATGGACGACAGACAACGACGACAGACAACGACGACGACAACGACGGCAATAGCTTACAGCCTGTCAGCCGGTAAGCTAAAAATGAGGAAGAGCTGTTGTGCCATTGATGGCACAAATAGGTTTAAAAAGCACTCGGAGCTATCATTTTACCGGCAACCAAAAGCCAAAGACAGAAGAAGCAGATGGATTGCTGTGTAATTCATAGAAATAACTGGAATCAAGGCAACGAAACCTGGATTTGTGGGTGCCATTTCATGTCAGGTAACGTTAATTTATGCTGTGTTCTTGCGTAAAATCATACCTTAAATTACATATCGTTTTGGCTAACGTTACTTCTTAGTAAAGCTCTTAATGTTAGCATCTGTCATTTAGTTCTATATTTCATAACTGAAACGTTTTTGTCTTCAGTTGTGTGATTCTGAACCTTGTGCTCTACATAATTTGTAAACTAGCTTAAACTGAGGCTAACCTAGTTTTCCAAATAAGGGGGTACTGTAGCACAAAGCTGTTGTAGCTGTGTTGTATCAAGTATTTGGTGTTAACTCTACTTAAATATCAAAAGTACAACTCGATCAGACACTCACTTGGGTCAATACTAAGGGTTCAGCTACAGTAAATCAGTAGTGAACTGTGAGCACTACTGCTGGGCCTTTACCTTGGCAATCACCCCCAAGAAAATACATCTGCACTGACAGAAAACCTCAAAAACAATAGTATGTGGAATTGAAAGCACTCACCAGCTGTAATCCTCTAATGAACGATGACGGGAATGTCAACAGCTCTTTGTCTTTTGTATGCTTTCAGGCTTTGCATTGGGTATTTTCCTGGCGTTGAAATCAGGTTCATATAAATGCCAGGATACGTGATTTCTGCCCACATATCAAAGTTCGTAGACCACTTGTTGTTTGGTAGCTTGTATGGATCCATGTCCAGTCCAGTTGTCTTTAATTTCATGTTATACTCCACATTTTTCCCGGTCTCGCTGTAGTTACTGCTACGCTCCGCCATGTTGAGCCGGTTTGTTTTTGCCGCTCAGTCTGACTTAGAGGGGTGTGGCCTAAGGGGGAAGTGACGTATGTGCATTCCCTCTATAGCTAGCCAAGCTGTGGCTCTGGCTTGATCCAAGCCTCACGGCGTAGGATTCAGTCGACTCCGGGAAGATTTCATGGCGGATTAGCCTTCTGTTAACATGGAAACGGTGCCTAGAGTGCCTGAATCCGGAAACTTTTGATACCAGGGTCCAGGGTGGAATGTTACCGATACGCTCCGCATTTCAGCTCCGTGTTAACGCGAATCGGAGCGTTCCGGGGTAAAATATGACGTCACCGCATGCGCGCGCAGCCAATAACCGCCAGTTAACCCACTCCAGGCCAGTTGGTGGCGGTAATGCGCCTCCAAGCTGGTTTGCCAGCCTCTATGACACAATAAAGCTGCAGAAAAAGAAGGAACAACCACAACAACAATGGCCGGTTTCAGAACAACATACGTGCTGCTAACTGTGCTCAGTTTGCTGTCGCTTCTCCACCAAAAGTTAGACTTACTGCGTCTACACTCTTACCAGCGGAGACGCATTTCTTATATTCGCCAGTGCCTCTTCTTCTTCTTCTCATTTAAAGGCTGTCTAAACCGGAAATTGTTTGTGCGCAGGCGCGTGTTTTACCGCCACTGTTTCACTACAGCTCTACATCGCCAGCTACTGGTCTGGCATGGCCACTACAGCATATTCAGCCGTTCTCGCGGACTCATGTTAACGCAGATCGTTATCATAGCGGCTTCGTCTTAACGCGGAATGATTTTATAACGCAAAGGAGAAATCTTTGCGGAATTAGATCCTAGTGTTGCTGTGTAAACGAAAATGCATGATTCGTGCAGGAAGAGGGGTATGCGCAGAGGGGGGAGGGACAAATGGCAGTTGTGCTTGACAGACATATCACCATTCAATCATTTCAATGGGTCGGTTAAAATGATTGGATGGTGGTTTTTCAGTTTTTTTCAGTGCAATCGGGGTGTGAAGATAATTTTAAGCAATATAGTAAAAAAAAAAAAAAAGAAAAAAAAAGCTTTAAAACATCTCCTACCCTACCTTCACTGTAAAAAAAAAAAGTCTGCAACTACTGACATTTATGATACTACATGGATTTTACTGGTGAATCAGTGTTGGAGAAGATGGTGTTTATATGGTCACTACAGAGCTTCTGAACATCCAAATAGGTCATATCTGATGATACTGATACCAGAAAAAATGTATTTTACTATAATTATTTGCATGTAATTATAGGATAAGTGGTTCTGAGGTCATTAATGATTGTAGGTCAATAGATGCTTTGGGTTTCTGGTAAATGTTTAGATTACTGAGGGTTTTTAACAAGCATTTCATGGCATTTAAATAAATTTTTACATCCTGTTTACGCACAGTACATATTAGCTTACCCCGCATCCCTCAAGGACTGTGGATGTTCAACGATGACAGAAAGAGGCAACATGTGAAATGATCAGGGAGGCCTCTTTTCATTACCCAACATGCGATTGTGTGTGGCATTCACATCTGCTGGCATTGATTTTTATTTGTGGATGTGCCTTTTGTGAGAGGTTAAATCCACTGCTGTCTAATGATGCTTTCATGTTCTCTGTCTCTTCATCTCCTTCGCCGTCTCTGCCTCCATCTCTCCCTCCTCTAATAAAGAGAATGGGGCAATATGCATCAGACATCAAACGACATCAAAGCCCACCTACTGTTTACCTCCGATGCTTTCTCTCCTTCATGCACTCTCTCACCTTTTTAGTGGTTTTTGCACACGCATTACCAGTCTGCAGATGCTGTTTGATGTGGAGCATCAGCAGAGTATATGTGCGTGTATGTCCTCAAGTCTATACACTAAGGCATTGTACATTTCTAATAAGCAAATCCATCCATGACTCACCATTACATGCAGATTTTCCACACTTTAATTGCACATACATGTATGTCTTTATCACATTATGATCATAAACATCCTAGTCATAGAGGATTTTTGAAGAAACACAAAAAGCAGCTTGTTCTATTCTCCTCTGCTGACCCTTACTTATTTATGCAGATTTTGGATTTTATTTTGCCAGCAAGACATTGATCATATGGGAGACAAGGCCTTTCCCTATGAATCTGTCAATGGTTATACAAAATAAAGATGTTCAAAGCTGTTTGATCTCACAATAGATTGGTCAGTTGGCACCAAACCTTTGTGTGCAGTGCAGGCAGGATTGTAAAATTTATCATCTATGATAAATCTATCTTTTCACCTTCTGCCAATTTTGCTTCAGGGCATTTTTTTAACACATCAAGTACAAAGTAAAAACTATTGTAGTGTGCTTGACACTGTTACGGGAAAAAATTCTATGAAAGTGGCCAAACATTTCTGTTTATATGTGATATTAAGACTGTACTCCATGTGGACAGATTAGTTCAGGGTCAGTGGTGTCTTTGTCATGACTGATTTTTTTTTAGGTGTGTGTGGGATCAAAGCGAGTCAAGGGTGTTCTCAGGGCTTCGGCTCCGACAAAGACATGTGTGACTGTGATGAACTGAGGCATCGTGTCCTCCTCCAAGGGCCAGTAACTCAGGGTTTTCATCAATCACTCCCTCCCCATCCTCCCTCTCAGTCCTTTAATTCTCTCTCCCTTTACTTCTTCCATACTCCTCAATCAAACTTTTCTTTGCTGTAGTTGTTTTGTCTCCTTCTGTACCCTTTAGTGCCTCTATCGTCATAAACTTTTCCTTTGCACCTCTCTGATTCCCTTCACCTTTTACTGCTTTTATCCTTACTCAGTTATATCTTTATCTTTTTCCTCATTCCTCCCATGTCACGCTTGTCCTTATCACCCTATACTTTACCTCCAGGTGTGTCCCTTTGTGACTGAGTGTGTACAACATGCCGCCAAGGCATTTCACCCTAGCAGTGATTTATGGCCACTTTTACAGCAGGTATGTTTGCCTAACAGTCACCTATCAAGGAGAAATCCCTCCTCTCAGCTCTTCATTTCCTTACGGACTTTTTACAGACCCCAACTGCCAACTTCACTGACCCCCTTTTTAAAGAACAGCCCAAATAACAGCATGTTATACACCGGCTGCATGTATATCTCCACCTGTGTGCCAAAGTGTCTTACAATTTCATTTAGGTGACTGATTCAGGACATTTGGGGAGCTTTCTTGGAAAAAAAAATTCTGTCAACCTTGTAAATTTCAGGTTTTTTTGCCAGGGTTCTGATATTGCCCTCAGATGTGCCTACGCTGTGTGATATATGAGTAATACTCAGACACAGGCGTCTGTTTTCTTATATACAGCTGCGAGGATAGCTGCCTGTTCTTTGTTATGGCTCTGTGAAGCTGACGCAGGGGGCAGTCAAACATAAATTCTGACTTTTGTGTGTGTGCGAATAGATATCATTTTGAGATCAGCCCTCTGCTGTCTGTTCTTGTTTGTCTTTGCATTTCCACCCCCCTTTGACCAATGCACAAACACAACTCCAAACCACTACACTTACCCAAACACAAATTAGTTTTCCCCAAACCCTCAGCATGAGCTTACTACTGAGCATTAAGAAGAAATCTTGTCCTGCTGAGCTGTCTTGCTAGCCTGGAACAAAACGGCGGTAGGAGAGGCTGATAGAACTTCGGTGCAACGTTAGAACTGGTGTAGAGCAGGAACTGTTTTTCATTTGCTTCAGTGCGTGAATGCATAGCAAGAAAAGATGGAAAAGGAAGAAGAGGAAGTGAAGAATAGGGATGAAAAATTGTTTTGAAGGATGTTGTTTGGAAGGAGAAAAGATGTAAGGATATAGAGTTATCCTCTAGAGGGGTGTTTGTTAGCTCTGAGCCATCCCCTGCTCTTGAATTGCTGACAGACTTGTGCTTCATTGCACATTAAGCAGTAGATGTAGATGTACATGCAACAAAATATAGACTGCTGAACAGGTGGGGAGCGAAACTAAAAAAAAAAAAAAAAAAAAATCAAATGTGTTTCAATATAAGGTTTCCAAACTGTGTCTGATTTGTTATATGCATGTGCAAATGTATGTTATGACTAGCTCCATTCTACCTGTGGATCCTTCCCAAATGTTCACACTGCATGGTCTTCATGCGCCTTTCCACATGCTACTCATATCAGATTCTGATAATTGTTTATGTCTATTTAGTTGTAACTCATATCTCATTTCAGTCCAATTTTACAGCAGTGCAGAGGACATGCTTGAGCAACAGTAACAAAGAAAGCCACATCTGTTCCTAAACCTTCGGCTTGTTTCCAACACATTTTAGTCCATTATGGTAGCGGCCCTTAAATCCATTCCATTCTTCTATTGTTGGGGAAAAATGGGACAAAGGTGGAATCTACAGTCAATCTTCTTTTTTTTTTTTGTTAGAAACATCAGATGTGCCCCATATGAGGGAAAACAACAGAATAGAATCAGACAGTGAACACTACATCATTCCCTGCATCTATCATGTGTGTGTGTGTGTGTGTGTGTGTGTGTGTGTGTGTGTGTGTGTGTGAGGACAGGAGTGTGTTAGCATTTGTGACCCCTCATGTGTGGTCAGGGTCTAAGTGGCTCATATCACAGGTGACATCTCTCTCTCCCACCTTGGAGTGTCACCTGAGAAGCTCCTATCCCGGCCCATTCGCCCAGAGGCCTCAGGTGTATGAGGCCTTTCATTACCTGTCAATCACAGAGTCAGTCACTGTCGATCAAGCCTATCCACCCCTTGAATGTCTCAACCTTTCCTTTCCTTCCCCTTCTTTGTCTTTTAACAGCCCTTCCTTTTGTTTCCTCAGCTTTTAATGTTCTCTGATTACTGTTGTTTTTCAATTTCATGGCCATTTCTTCCTCATAATCAATTTGCAGAACATGCCCATTACTTATTACTGTTTACCTCAGTTGCAATTGTCTTTGAATTCAATAATCATTTTCGTTCTTTTCTGGTCTGTAATTGAAGCAGTGAAGTGTGTGACTGTGTTTGTCTTTCAGTCTCGTCAACTCTGTCTCCCTCTCATTCTCTCTTTGTATCTTGAGTATTGTGTGAGGCTAGTGGCGAAACTGTGCAGTTGGATCATTGTAACCAAAAGAAAGACACATTATTTACACATGATAAAAAAGAAACAAACACCTAAAGACAATCACAGACATTGACATTCACACATGGGAATATGCACACACGCAGTAAAATCACACAAGAAAAGGAATACACACACAAGGACATATTCTCTCTGTCTCCCTCGCCAGCATTTTAATTAAAACCCGGCCAACTCCCAAATGTTGTGAAACTGACACACACAGGCAGCCCTGGTATTTACAACCCAATGAATTACATTTTCATGCTGAAAACACAACACTAATAAATCAAACTTTTCACATTTAATGCAGGATCCAGTGACAAAATATGACAAAGTTTTATGCTGGGCTTTCATTTCCTAATGGTTTAGGCCGTACCTCTTTCATTCATCCCCTTTTTTTCTTCCTTGTCAGCTTCCATCACTGTCCTCATCTATCCTGCGCTCCTTTCTTCGGCCTGCACCTCCTAAATTTCCTTTCAGTGTTACTTCTTCTACCTCCTTCCCTTCTCCTTTGTCCTCTGTTTTCCTCTCTTTTTTTTCCCTCCTGCACCCCCACACACTTCTCTTTCTCCTCTCATTGGGAATAGGAGGTAATTTAGACCGATGTAGGTTAATGACAGTGGAGACTTGCGTCGGCCACAGTGGCCTGGTGTCTGGAAACACGCCTGGAATCCAGACTAGGACATCTGACATCCTCTTCCTCTTACTATATGCACTGATGAGCTCTGAGCAACTTTAAAATCACAAAAACCTTCGAGAAAACTGCCCCATTTTCTTACTGATTTAGATACGCTGTGGCTACAAAAGGTTGTGTTTTCATACCTTCCCCTGCAGTCCTGCTGATACCATAACAGATCGCTGTACGCCCTTAAGCCTAAAATATTTAGACGTTTCTATAGGTGACTCCTGCCCAAACTCATCTCAGCAGGCTTGTCGAGACAGACCAGCCCATCTGTCGGTACAGTATAGAGGAGGGCATTAATCAGACAGCTCTTGACCATAACAGACCCCCTCTCAGCTACCCCAAACATCCCTCAGTTCTCACATAGTTGTTTGTCAATGTCTAGCCCACTCTGCAGAGAAGCTACAAAACCTCCCTTTGTTTAATTGGCTCTTAAAGGCGCCCCAGCGATTAAAACTCTCCTCGGTGGCAGTAGAAGAGGCAGTGGCTATAGCATCTCCCACTGAGTTGTGACAGGCTACTGTTTACTAAAACTCACCCTGTCTTCTCCCCCCTCAGTCATCTTTGCTTTCTTTCTCTGTGATTCTCCCACACAAAGGGAGGCTGCTCTGACAGAGGGGGAAGCCCTTAGGCAAACAGAGGCCCAGGCAGGAGGACAGAAGGCCATTGATGCCCAGTGTATTGACAGAGAAACACCTCTGCTGGATGGAAGAAAAAACACAGAGAGGAAGTGGAACCTAAAAAGGATGAACTGCATGGGCATCAGTTCACTAAGCCTGAAGTTAAGAACTATTTTGGTGCTAATGTTTATGGGACAAAACTGATCATCGGTTTAGGAGTCGCCTTAGTGGTAAATTTATCCCTCAAAGCCAGACTAAATCTCACAAGCACAGAAAGGAGTCTGAAAACAAATATTAACTCAAAATGGAGAGAGCCCAGACACTGAAAACCAACCAATCTGTCATCTACAGGGAGTCAGCATAAAGGCTTACTTGTTACTTCCTCCAGATAACACTGTGCCTGTTGCTCCTATTTCCTTGTCCAGTATAGCGGAAAATACTTGCTTTATTATTTGACATTATTTTGGCAGAACCTTCTGTGTGTACGCTAGCATCAAATAAGATGGTCTGACTGAAATGAATGAGATTGCATATTTTTTAGGTAATGGTCTGCAGCATTATGATCAGTGCAGGCTAAAAGATATTAGCATTGGATGTATAAATGGAGTTTTGTACTGAACTGACAAATTTGAGCTGTTGATGCACAACAGGCTATGTTAAAAAGACAAACAAATAAAACAACAAGTCATATACAGATGCACAGACACTCATGGGTCACGTCACACCCATAATGAAAAAAATTAATAAAAAGCAATGGAAATTCTTCCATGCTGTGGAGATGTGGAAATGTTCCTCCACATCATAAAATATCTGTACAGATTTCTGTGACATAAACCAAATGATAAAAAACTAATTAACAATTCTTCCCTGAAAAGGAGCTCCTTCTTTTTTTCTTTTTCTTTTTTTGTCTGATTTGAAGCTTTGCAATAAAGACCGGAAACAACCAGTAAGATCCAGGTTTATTCAGTGCACATTTACTCCAAGATGGGTCTATATATTTTTTTTTAAAAAATATTTTTTACCTCTGCGGATGGGACTTACTTATTATCATATATAATGGGCCTGAAAAGATTCCCTTACCCATTTAGCAAAGTGAACAGTTTGTAATAATGTGGAAGGCTGTGATTGATCTGTGCTCTTCATTGGAATGCATACAAGTGTTGCTCACTGTGGTTAGGCCTTGACTCACTAGAAATGGTGCATGATAAACTGGATAAATAGAAAGAAGAGGAGAAATCTATATCAAATATCTGGCCACGTTTTCATGTAGTTTGATCATTTTCACTGAGTGCATATCTGCTATTTCACTGTTTTTGCCTGAGGCAAATTTAAGGTTTATTATCTGCTCAGGAATTAGCAGGCAATCTGCTCATTATCAAGCCAATTACCCTGCACTAATAGCATGCTTAATCAATCTCATTTTATCAATTATTACCGTTTAAGGAGGTGAGTGCCAGATAATGATGCAGTAATTTGAAGTCAGAAAGAGTTGAAGAGATAAGAACTAAGTTGTTTTGACTGAGTGTGTGTGCGTCCCGTGATTGAGCACACATGTGTTGAAACCAAGCATTGAGCTGTGTATTCTATTGCATTTGATGTGAATGTGTGTGCAGTTCCATATGCTTACAAAAAAAGAGTGTGCATGTCTGGGTGAAGTTGAGCATGGGGAAATGAATGGGAGCCTGTGAAGCGGCCAGAGTGTGTGAGGTGGTGTGTGTTGTGCTTGTGGCGGCAGCTGCTCTGAATGCAACATTGTCCTCTGGAGATAAGAGGACGGGGCCGCGGTCACAACTGTAAGACTTATCAAAAGGGACCATGCACCATTACACAGCTATTCTGACAGCCTAAAACCCACCATTACACACACACACACACACACACACATGCACACACAGAGATTCACAAACAGCCCATATGGATGCATGCTTGAAAAGATTTGCTTGAGCATACACAAAGACAAGTTCTATACATACACACAATCCATATGGACACATGCATGAACAGGCACAGCTGCCTCTGCACACAGGCATAAGCAACACAAACCCACAAAAAGACACTCAGTTATTAAAAAAAATAAATCTCATACCTTTGCAAACATTTTTGTCACAACCTGTTCAGCTAATCTATGTGTTCCACATTTATGCACGTTCTCAAGTCTTTAAGGATACATCTCACTGACATGTACTCCAGAGACCCTTACCCATACAAAAACCAAATGTTAAGCCTCAAAACATGTTGAGGTATTTTGGTAACCGCAAAGTAATCAGCAGCTCCGACATGATTGGTGCTCACATTTTTGTCCCTACAAATATAGAAAAAAACATGCCCCCCCTCACCCACCCACCCACCCACCCACACACACACACACCACACACACACACACACACACACACACACCCACACACACACACACACACACACACACACACACACACACACATACAGTTTCCTACCCATTGCCCATGGATGCCCACATGGGATGCCCTGAAGGGGGCACAGAGGACAGGGTATCATTTTCAGAGGGAACCTATTGGCCCATGTAGCCCTCGCCCCACGGGGCAGGTTATGTGTGTGTGTGTGTCATGATGAGGGGGAGAGGGCGAGGTTGGGGGGCATTAATTACCTGTGTGCTTCTCCTGCTGTGGGAGGCACAAAGGTCGCCCCTGCCGAGGGGCTAATTATTAGGAAAAGAGCTTTTTAATTTACCGCTGTCTGCTGCCATTCCAGAGAGGAAGAGAACCATGTCATTCAGCATCTCTGCAAATGCATGTGTGTGTGTTGAGGACTAAAGTGGCACATCATGCCTGAACAGGTGGCCCTCAAACTGACCCTGTGACCCTGAAGGACATATACACTTTATCTGCAGTCCTACTGTTTCCCAATGTCCACAGCTGTCAATCACTTTATGGTGGACTGGGGGTGGATTGAGTAACACAGGGATGCTGTCAGAACAGATGATGTAACATTAGAGAAAAGTGCTGGTGAAGGATAAAAGAAGACATTGTATCATATTGTAGACTGTGTGTGTTGTGGAGTATAATGGACAGAGAACCATATTGCAATGTTACGTAAAAAGAATCTACCTTTGTTTGTTTGTTTATTTATTTGTGGTTAAAACAAAAGGGACGTGAGCAAATATTCAGATCTGATTACCAGAGTAGCATGGAAGAAAAAATAGAAAACTGTTAGCAGGGTCTTGACCAATGATAAAAAAATAAATAAATAATAATAATAATAAGAAGAGAAGACTTAGTGTGAAAGGCTGGTTGAAAAAAAATTTATATTCTATTTCTTATATCTTAATTATAACGTGTTTGTGAACTGAATGAGAATGAGCAAAATAGCATTAGCTGTTGTACTAAACCTGCTTTTATAGATCTGATCAGCATCAAAAACTGCAGAGTAACAGTAACAGTATATAATACAGTGATTCTGTGACAAATGATGCATTACAAGGCAAGCACTGACAACATGTCATGATATTTGTGTAAATGAAGAGGAAAAAATACATTGAAAAAGGCAGAAATTAGGAATTATGTATTCTGTGTCGCCTCTTTCAGGATTAAAGTCTCTTTAACACACACACATTGACTGCTACTTCCATGTATACGTGACCCACGAGCTATAACGAATACTTTTAATATGTATTAAAAACATCTGAAAAGAGAAAGTATGTTATACTCCAATATTGATGTTTCATCCCAGCCTTATTTCTGATATCAATAAGATACTAAATATGCTCCATCCAATGATAGCACTGTGAACTCACCCCCAACTGGCATACACACATTCACACACTAGTCTCACATTCCCCCTGACACCTAAACTCACCCCATCCCACCCGATTCTTCGCCAGTCTTTTAAAATGCGCCGCCACAGCTGCACCCTAGCAGCAGGGGGGATCTGTGGATTTTTCAATCAGTGCCAGCTCCTCTGTTTGAGATATTCTGTTAGGTTGCTCCCTCCCTGCCTTCCGACAGTCTGTCAGATCCTGCTCCGTCTGTCTCCCTGCTCTGTCTGCAAATCAACGAACCCAACCGCTCACCCGCACCCCAACCCTCAAAGCACCCCCTGGCCTGAAACCCAGCATGGGGTCCCAGTTTCCTGACACACAATGATCTCTCAATTTGAGGGGAAGTAATCCATTTAGCTTGTGCACGCGGCCTCTATTTTGGGGCCTCTATCATAATGTCCCCACACACACCCCCCTTAGCCCTCACCGCCGGCTTCTTCTTCACCCTGCCCTTGTTGCAGAGTCTCATGATTTTGCAACCGTGGATTTAGGAGGCGTCAGTGCTGAGCTCATCAGTGCATGGCTGGTTTAGTCTTTTGGACCAGCTTTGTGAATAAGCCAGGTCAATTTCTGTTACATGCTCCAACGTCTGCTGGATTGGGCTCTTATTCTTGGACTCTGCATGCATAATCGGCTTGAAATACAATATTCAAATTAAGTACTGTTGCAGCATGGTCACCAAAAAGAAATGTTTATTGTCCTTTACTTTTGAGAACCCTTTTTATTTTTTTTTTTCAAGAGAATTGTCTTAATCCTGTGTGTATATTTCTTGGGAAAAGGGCAGTTATATGTGACCCTCAAACAATAGTGTAAACAGACTTACACGTAAACTGAGCAGAACAATGACAAAAATAGCAACAAAACAACCAACAAACAACCAAGCATTTTCTCTAACAGGCACAGGCCACAAAATACATTTCTTTTGTTTGATCAAATATCAAGAATACAAGTTTAACTTTCTAGCTAATTTGGGTTTTTCACATTTCAAATCCATTTCCAATGTGAAAAATGACCAGTTGCATTGTTATTGATAGACTTACACTAAGTTTTACATCAGGTTTGTTTGTTTAGTTAAATTATTTTGACCACATATACAAGGGGGCTTCAAAAAGTTAGTCGATAAAGAACTCAGCTTTGACATGGTTTAAATCGTATGGTCCTCAGTTTTACACACATGGACTTCAAGGCTGATATCAATGCTCACAGAAGTGTATTGACCTAGACAAAGCATAAACATTATAACTTAGAGCATAACTTTTTCCAACTCTCCTTTTTCCGCACACTTTTTGAAGCCCCCTCACATACATTTCTAATTTTCTGTATTTAGATAAAATTTGTATGTTTATTGCATTAATTTTCTGATGTTTTATACCAGATTTCATTCAACACGTCAGATGTTTCTAAGTGTTTGTGTTGCTTCTTACCATTTAGTTAATTTTTTGTGTGTCTTGTACATATTTCTTATACTTTCTTGTTGTATGTGAAAACAAGATAATAATAATAATAATAATAATAATGATGATAATAATAATAATAATAATAATAATAATAATATATGCTCATTTCAATCTTGAAAAAATAAGACAGCTAAAAGTGGCCAAAGATGAGCTGTACATCCTGCAAACATTGACACAAAATGCAAAACCTTACAAACTTTTCACACAATTTTTGATTTTTGTTATTAAATTACTTTTATCCATACCAATGGTCATCTTTCTATACTGTACATCATATATCTTTGTAATGCAGATTTTTTTTTTTTATCCCAAATATGTGATAGGGTCTTATTCGTAAAGCCCAGCTATCACTGCAATATTTCAAAGGAGAAGTCCGAGTTCCGCCGTGTAGAAGTAATACGTGATGTTGAGAAAAATGTGAATCTCATCTGAAACGAGAGAGACTTGTCGGCCCCAACCTCTGCAGCGAAACTAACCGGCTAAAGGTGTCAAGCTAAGAGGTCACGACTCACACACACATCCAATAAGACATAGAAGTGCACAAGTACACACAATCCGAAGATGGGCCTCTGTTGCCATGGGAACAACCTGCCAAATCCTGTGAGTGAGACGTATTTAAATGGAAATCTCACTGCTTTCCCTCCCTCCCCCCCTCCTGAAATCCAGATTCATTTCAGACTCCCCAGTTACTCAATCCTCGCCTCTTTCTCCGTTGTCTTAGTGTGTTTGGCTATGGCTGGTCGCACTGCAAAAGCAGCGCTGCCCAGAGGTTTTTAAGCAGATTATCGGTCCTCGGGTGAAACTGGTGGGGGCAGGGGTGTGCAGAAACTAATAAACACAGAGAAATAAAGACTGTTTAGGGAAAAGAAGTGACAATGGGAGGAGAGTGGGCAAAGATTTAATTCAAGTAGTCGTGTTGGTGCTTGAAACAGAGACAGACTAATTCATGCTGTAATATGGATTTACAAAATGATACAGAGCCATTTGGGGATGGAGCTGTGAGCGTGCACTGGCACGGAGGGGAAAAGTGAAAGCTTTAGGATTTGGCATTTACAGTATGTGACACAGCCTTAGTGGTGATTTAAAGAGGCATTTTTTCTCTTCATTTGTTCAGTTAATACCAGAATGCTTTAGACATATCGGGCTTGCTGCGATAATCTGATGGTATAAGAGAAAGCAGAGCTAGAGAAAATTGGAAAAGGGAGTACATTGAAGCTTTACCTCCTCAATGATGCTTTTTTTTTTTTACATTGAAAAAACTTCACTAGGTCTAAATTAAGACTCCCTGTGCCTTCTTACACTTACATCCTGTGAAAACAGACAGGCTTAACCTGCAGCAGAGGTGATAGAGTGATTAGAATCATTTTATTTGTTTTCTGTCAGCACTATTGCAGCTGATCAAGACACCAATCAGAAAAAAGCATTAAGTCAGAGTCCTCTGGCTCATAATGACTGACAGGTTGACCAGCAATATACACATACAGCTGTCAAGGAATCACCAATGCTGTCACATCCCACCCTTAATGTCCTTTGTTAAATTGCAGTTCATATATAGTACACTAAATAACCCTGTAAAGCCCGAACTATTAAATCATTGACAGAAAATTCCAGTTCTTTCAAACTGGAGCCTTTATTCGTCCTTCTGAATAACCCCCTTTTTTTTTTTTCTCAAATATCAATTACCATGTATGAGTTTCAATTTTGAATCATATTTGATACATTGGGTCTCAACGCTCAAATATATAAATATACATATATATATATATATATACATATACATATATATATATGTGTGTGTGTGTGTGTGTGTGTGTATATATATATGTGTGTGTGTGTATATATATGTGTGTGTGTATATATATATGTGTGTGTGTGTGTGTGTGTGTGTATATATATATATATGTATATGTATTTTTTTATTTATTTTTTTTTAACAAACAAAAACATAATATAACACAAACATCTAACAAACTGGTAATTCCTTTTCAAAACTGGTAAAGTTCTGTCCCCTCCCTCATTAATGACAATCTTGTAGTGTCACTGGAAAGACCTCTGGTGAACAAATCCCTCCCCCCAGTGGATTATTTGTGTATTGTATGTATCCAATTGTGTACATCAGGTTTTTCAAGAAAAAAAAAAAATCACACTGATCATGTAGAGGGCTTCAAAACTCACGAATCAAATATGAAACATATGGCAGTATAGGGTTAAGGATCCATGTGCACTTGATGAAATCACCATGAACAGACACTGTGAAGGAGGGAAAACAATGATATAGGTCCTTGTGTTACCAGCAGTGGGTTCGGTATATTTGAATTCAAGTTTGAGTGGAAGTGCAACTTCTGCATCTACTGCTGGCAGATTGTGGTAATTCTGTCATTTGATGCTAGATTTTGGCAGCTTTGGCAGGTGTTGTCAGAAAGGTAGGAGGGTTAAATACCTGACTGACAGCTGTAACTACCAATCGCACTTCAGTTTTCATCAGATGCAAATCTATTACTCTACTTGAAAAGCTTGAAAAAGTGGCCTCATGTTTCCATAACAACATGCAGTGGTGTCAGGTTCATCTTCATTTAGTATTTTGATGCTGCAGATCAAATGTTCAAACTTCAGTATTTTTTCACCTAGTTTCAACTCCTGCAACTTCAAACAAAAGTTGCAGTATTCCATAGCGGAAATATTTCACTACAAGTAAAAGTTCTTCAAAGACAGAACTTTAGGGGACTGTGCACATAAAGCATTAAAATAAGAAGTCTTTTTTCAATACAGCGGTCACTGTCATTTTTTTACTGCTGCATTAATGTGTGTGATATTTTTCTGCTGTAAATGTTAAAATGTTAAAGGTTGGATTCATTTACATTGTATTACTGGGTAGCTTATTCTCCAGCAATGCTTAGTATTCATATATTTGTATGGTTGTAGCTTCACTGTCCTTTAAGATCCACACATCTCAAAAAACAAAAATTCTAAAGAAGTCATCAAAGTGTCAGGACGTCTTGAGACAAAAAGCTGCAGATGAGCAGATATATGAATCCACCTGATTAATTCTTTTGTGCTCTCGTGCGCAGTCGCATTTAGGGGCGTGTACATGTTTTTAACCAGCAGGTGTAAATGCAAATATCAGTGATTAGATATCATTGTGCACATCTAGACATGGCCAGAGGCATAGGTCATTTTAACCCCAGGCCTCCACAGCGGGTTAAGCCAGTCTTACATCTGCTCCAGAGATTTGGACCAACAACAGTTCCTTATCTAAATGGAAAAATCCCCCTGCCTCATAATTGTATCACTGGCATTGTGCTAGTGTTTGTGTGTTTTACCACATATGCATATAGACATATATCAGACCTCTTAACACCCTCAGTAGTTGCAGTGTTAGTCTTGAATAGACACTGATAACTTGGGCCATTAACGTTAGCCTCGACCAGGTTCCTTGGGGAGAACACCATATAGTGGATAATTCTTCTTGTTCTACCAGCTCTGCCGCCCACAGCCTTGCTCCTTAGTGTTTACCTATATATTTTACTCTGACGGAAGGAACAAATTAATCAGCAAGTGCTCTCTGTAGCACCGTGCAAATGTGCTGCTTGTGACTAATGATAGTTTGAGGTTAATTTGTACACCTCGAAATGTGTCTCCTGCGGAATGAGAATGTGTATGTGTTGATGCAGGCATGCTTACACACACTTGCTTATGTTACATTTACTGCACTCCCAAGGGCGTAGAAAATGCTGTTCCTATGGTGGTATTAATGAATCACTTAGCTAGCAGTTACAGCTGCTTTAGCTCATATAAATAGATACTCCAGCCTGTTTTACATTTTAATATGCATCATTTAGCCTTCTTTTACATACCACACACTTACATAAAGAACTTATCCGCTGTTTTTAATGGAATGCAACGGAAATCAAGCATCACTTTCCTGTCATTTGGTGACTCAGCATATGTATATAAATGCCAAACATCTGCTTTAAAGGGGCTGAACGCTGTATTTCTACTTTCAAGTATTACAAAATCACCTAAAATGATCATTAGAGTGTTTCGAATGAAGAGATCTGAAGTTAGTGGATTGGTTAAAGTATTGGATTGTAGAGATATGCACTGAATCCATACTGACTGTCCAGCAGATTTATGTGACCATTGGAACGAGTTGTGAGTCACTCTGTCGGTCTCCCATGGTGAGGAAAACTAACACCACAGGGTCTTTGACCAAAGCATCAGAAAGTGATGAGATGGGATGAGAACCACGGAGAAACAACCTTTAGAGTCAAAGAAAGTGACAAAGTGATAAGAGCTAGAAGCACTGTTTTTATTTTACCACCGGACAACTCTAAGTGAAAAGAATGGAGTTTGATGCTAAAATCACAGCATTTCTTCTACACGGGTGACTTTGATTATGAGGCTTATGAAGGTATAAAGTTATTATGTGACGTTATTATCTTTGCTAAGTTCCAAACAGACCTTTAGTGCTTCAGTAAACTATAGAAAACAGAGGTGATTTGCAGTTTTCTGTTTGAAAACAGAGCTAAGCTAACAGAGCTATAATGTAAACAATCAGTTGACGCAAAAATAGTGTTATTTTGACTAACTGTCAAAATAACTATACATTTTTGTGTGAGGAGCGAAACTTGATGATACGATAGAGCAGATGTGTGTAACCAATGAGCTTTATACTTTACTGAGTGAGTAATTCAGGCTGTGGATCCACAACACTGATTCATTTCTGGTTTTGGTAGTTGTGTGTACTGGTATGCGCCTTCTCCCTGCTGCTGAGCTTTTAATATCAATACTACACGGAACTTCATTTTTAGCAACAAGTAAAAAGTGAGATGTATGTAAATATATTTATTCAGTGGTGGAAAAATCTTCAGATCCTTCAAAAAACAAAAAGTACAACAATATAAAAATACTCTAATCACAAATGAAAGCCTTGTACAAAAAATCCCAGTCAAATAAAAGAACACAATTAACACCAAAATGTTAACGCATTAAGTACTGATTTCGTTCCTGTGACTATAATATCATATATAGCATCAATAGGTGAAGTATCAGTGTGTTACTGGAGATGGAGCGACTTTAAAATCTATTTTATTTACAGGGACACAAGATAAATCTGAGGACTCATCAGACTGTGGTCAGAGAAGAATGAAGAAAAAACAAAGCTTTGATGCACAAATATGTTTTCAGCATTCAGACTTTTTCGCTAACCCTTTGTTGGTGATATATTGGATAATTTGATCACTAGTAACACTATTCAGTGGAACTGTTAACAACACATATAGACTTCATATGTGACCCAAACAATACACTGCTATTTGCAAGATCTCGAAAGATTGGAGACTCATTAAATCTTCAGCAGTGTTGCTGTATTTTCCACCAATGTAGCTTAGCACTGTAAAATAAATGGAGCATAAAGTGCAATATTTCCTTCTGAAAAATAGTGAAGTAGAAGGCACAAAAATTGGAAACACTCAAACTCAAATAGAAATAAAATGAAAGTCCTTCACATAGGAAATGCAGTACTTTATCAAATGTAGCCTAATTTCCATCACTGTATTTACTGAAAAATATTAATGAAAAACATCAGTATCTGTATTGTTGGCATGTATGTGATTAAACATATGCAGAGTGGATCTGAAAGCCTAAATCCTCAGTATTAGATCCCTAACTCTCCTTGAGAGTAAAGCAGCACAGTGGTTGGCATTTTAGAGCAGCACTAGATTAATGACGGCAGATACTGGCAACCAGCGTGACACACTGTTGAGCTCATTATACAGGCAAACCCCCATTTAATAAGCATAAATCTGCATAAGAGTTAAAGGCAAGTTTAACTCACATGACCTCATCATATATCACCTATCCGCCACTGTGTCATTGGATTAAATCAGCTGAATGACATTATGTCTGCCTCTACTCGTCAACGTTATGTCACTGGATCTCGAATTCTACCGTGGGACAGTGTGAGAAGGCTGTAGGTGTTTTGGTACCAATGACGTAGCACTACTGTGGCAAGGAGTCATGCTGAGTGCATCTGTTGAAGAATAAGTGGATAAAGGGGTAGGGCAGAGAAAGCGAGACAGACAAGTAAACATCTAAGCCACTTATTTTCACAGACAAAGGAAAGACATTCGAGAAATGATACTTGAATGATTTGATTTTCCCCCTGAACAATTCCAACCCAGATTGCTGAAACTAACCAGAAGAAAATAAAGTGGTCTTGCGGTTGTCTCAGAAACATTTCCCACAGCTTTGTTGTCTTTCCAGACATTTTCCCCCAAAAATGATTTTCCCCCATTATAATACACCCCTGGGTTCTGCTGTGGATTCAGTGTGTAAGATGTTTTCATGTGTCCCCTGCCAAACGTTCGCTCTCCACTGAGCATGTTAACGACCACCCCAGATGGACTGCATCACTTCCTCTGAGAGCAGCCTGCGACCACTCAGGGTGAGAGAGAAAAATGGGAAGACAGACTTAGAATGGGGAGGAGAAAAGTGCTCGATAGTTGTACATTTACAACAAAATAATTCCATGCACAGTGACGCAGGGGAGTCACTGTACATCCAAGTTCATCTTCAGCACACAAAAGTAGATTCCCGTAACTATTACGTTGATGTGTGTGTCTGGAAATCAGACAGGTTTAAAATGCCTCCAGGAAAAGCACTGGACTATGAGACGGTAATTTTTGGCATAGCGAGCACATTTGGTATTAGTAGCAAAAAGATACAGTTTTTAAAGGATGAAAAGATTTCTGAATATCACAAATAGTCACGACCCATAAAATCTGAATAGTCTCAAACAGCTGTAAGAGTAAATGCCATTCATGTGAACAGGCTGCCACCAGGAAGTCAGGCGGTGCAGCCAGAGACCTCAATGTGCATGTTCTATCAGCCAAAAACCATGGAAGCCTCAGATTCCCCCAAAAAACATTTCTTGGAATCTTATTTGCGTCTCCATGGTCTGCCGTTGACATATATCACAGTTTATTGACCAATGTCCACTTTGACAGTCCAGCTTTAATGTCCTGTAATTTAAGGATCTCCGCACTTTTTTTTTCCTGTTCATCATGGACTTTTTAACCAGAATATTTGGTAGAACTGGGTCCAACTCTGTATTTTGTCAGTCATTTTTCAAATAAGCTATCTGGCAAACAGAATGTCTACTGGCGTGAGTTTCAGTGATGAAACTTATTATCATAGTATAATGCAATAGAGTCATGGGAACATATTATTGAGCATTTCAAAATGAATAAAAGAATACAGCTGTGTATGATGCAAGATTTGAGTCGCAGCTTATTTGATTTGCTGACATATAATATCAAATTACATATGGATTTATGGGAATAATGAGCAAGGCAACATGCAGGTAATCCTTATTACATTAAACTCTTATAACCTTCGTACAGCTAAAATGTTAATAGCAAGGTGTAAATGACAAAAAAATTAAAATGATTAAATTGAATTCCCAGCATCTGTTCCAGATTATCTATCCATTTGTTCATTTTCTGAACTTCTTAGTCTTTGTGAATGTTACGTGGGTGTCGGAGTGTGTCTTGACTATCTATGGGTGAAGGCCACTTCATCACAGGGCTGCAAACTCCACTTAAAAAGACCCACTCTGGTCCAGTCAGCGCTGAGATCAAACCCAGAACCTTCTTGCTGAGAGCTGATAATGCTAACCTCTATACCACTGCACCGCCCTGTGCCAGATTACTATTACAAAAACACATCATTATTAGGGTTTACCCAGTCTGTCTGAGTCTAAAACCAGCTCATGTTCCATATCAGTGGGTACACATCCAGTATTCTGTTTCACAATGGTCGGAAAAGCCTACATTAAGCATCGACAAGCAACAATGCTATGAATTCCTCACTGCCACAATCCAGTTATCCCAGTGGTAACATTTCTGACACCCTCTGCTCAAAAATCCAAAAGATTTAGAGGAATTGTGAGACCCTGATTCCATTGAAGGTATTCATACTGAAAACCAAGATCAAGTGAGCTTTTGTCTTTCTGTTCCCTGAGAGGTTTCCTTCATCCAGGCCTGCTCTGGACTGGCTTCTCTACCATAAAAGGTAGGTCACAAAAGGATAAGTGAGACATGGCAGACCCCAGTCCACCTCAGGTTCCAGCTTCTCTCATCAGTTCACACCAGAACATGATGCTACTATATTATGGGCCCTGTTAAATATTTATGCTTCCCCTTGTTTATAAGCTCTCATGTTATTCCAGTAAATGTCTGTTCATTTCTTTTTTATTACCTCCGCCAAGGAGGTTATGTTTTTGCCAGGGTTTGTTTGTTTGTTTGTCTGTCTGTTTGTTTGTCTGTCCGTTAGTGTGCAACATAACTCAAAAAGTTAAGGACAGATTTGGATGAAATTTTCAGGGTTTGTTGGAAATGGGATAAGGAAGAAATGATTAAATTTTGGTGGTGATCGGGGGTGGGGGGGCCCACGGGGGGGGCCACTGATCAGCCTTGGCGGAGGTCTGCGCTCTCCGAGTGCTTCTAGTTTTATCTGTTATTAAAAATGTAAACGCAAAACCTAAAGAATCTCAGTTGACTGATGGTCCTCTGATTATATGTTTAAATGTATATTAATATCCTTATTAAAACAAACAATTTTCTGAATAAGCTATTTTCATTGTGTTTTATTTATTGTCTCCAAGCCCTGCTTCTTTTAGTCATGTTATATGTTTATAGTTATATACTATTTTCTGTTTTTCTACAATGGTCCTTGTGGCGCTGTGGGCCTTAGAGTTCTGTAATTTCAGTTTTCTGTATGTGCTGAATATATGGCAAAACTGACAAATAAAGCTAGCTTTGACTTTGACTTTAACATGAGCGATGAAAATGAATATTTCTCTAATATTCCTGTTTACATGCAGCCATTCATACCCCATTAGAAACAACGTTTTTTCCAAGTTTTCCACTGTGTGAACCCAGTGTTCATACTTCCCTTAAACATCTTCTGGAAAAGCTTTTTGAAATTCACTCATGACTATAAATCTGTCGATATCCTCTGTCATAATGTTTAACAGAAGGTGAGTTTTCTTTGGATCCATCTATCTCTTGCATAGAGGATCTTTGTTCATACTCCAACCAGCCATAAACATGGGTCATGTTGTTGCAATCTGCAGGAAAATACACGTTGTGTACATGTTAAAAGAATCCTCATAAAACTGGGATATGATCGGCATATCTCACATGTCTGAATCAGCATGGATTCGGAAAAAAGCCCACTTTGGAATATGCTGTTCATATGACACCTGTCAAATCTGGAGTCTTGTTAAATAGTGGATGCATGTAAACATACTCAGACTTCAGTAGTTTGACCAAACATCCATGCCATTAGATCTTCATAAGAAATGTTTTAGAGACATATTTGCAAGGTAACATGATGGATACAAAACTAGAAAAGCACTTGGAGAGCGCAGACCTCCACCAAGGCAGATTGGTTGCCCCCCCACCCCACCCCCGATCACCACCAAAATGTTATAGTTTGTTCCATGTGCCAGGATCAACATTTCCTGAAAATGTCATCAAAATCCTTCCATAACTTTTTGAGTTATCTTGCTAACAGACAAACAAACAGACAAACCCTGATGAAAACATAACATAACAATGATACAACTGTCTCAGGCCCACTTCACTATCAACTGTAATTATGATAAATTCCTAAAAAACACATACCTAGAGTTCTTATTGGCTGCTTTAAATCCACATCTGCTCCCTTTCACTGATGTGTACAGTATACACCTGCCAACTGGACTCCCTTTTCTTAAGCTCTGACAGTAAAAGTTAACAGCGTAAGACTTAGAGCCTCTTCGAACCATCATCACCTCACCTCCACCTCTACCTCATCTTCCTGAACAACACCCCCACCCCTCAGCCTCCATCTTCTATTCTGAACCATCAAACCCACAGAGACACGCCTGACTTTGGCCTGAAGAACTCAGTAAACTCAGAGCCCCGTGTCCTGGCCTGTGGCCCTCCAGCCTCACTTTTCACTCTGATCTCCAGGCCAGGATGCAGTTGGATGGATGTCAAGGCAGAGGAGGGCTAGCCTCCAATTCCCTACTCCTCTCTCCTGTCCCAGGAACCCACTGGATGGATATCAGCCTCGAACAACAACTCCCTCTTCCTCATCCTCCCATTCTCTGCCTCCTTCAGTTCAGCCTCATATTTCACTTTTCTTAGGTGGGAAGTCCCTCCACCTTTCACTCAGAACCCCTACCTCTTCACCCCATGGCTTTCTCCGGTTAACATCCTGGTGTTTGTGGTCCATTTTGTCTAAATCAATATGTGCATAATGAAGAATATATTGGATCATTCTGACATTTGGATCTGTATATATTTGCCTGTGTTTTTTTGAGCGGATAGCTTTGCAGAAGGTCAGAGGGAGATGTGGTTTCGTGTTTAGTTTGGATCCACTTTGACAGGGATTTGCTCAGCTTCTGCTAAATCTCATATTGTTGCAGTGTAATGGGATGTGAGCCACAAGGTCAGTTTGGTAGTGTACGCATGTTTTTTCCATTTTGCATTGTCCATACTTCTTTTTGTGCGTTATTTTCAGCTATTGCAGTCATTTTTTTTTTATGTGTTTATGTGGATGCTGGTATTGCTTTCTCACTTTTTCTCCTTCACCCTGTGGGCATGTTGGTGTGTTTGTGCACTTGTGTTTGTGTGTGGTTAGTTGAGGTTGATGAGAAACCCAGTGTTTGGCAGGGGAGCCATTGTGGCTCCTGCCCTGTTTATACAAGTTTCTGGCATACTTTCTTTTTTTTTTTTTTTTTTTTTTTTACCATATTTCTTCGGCTTTATAAAGAGTAGTACACACACATGCACATACACTCATCTCTACAGCTTTCATTTTTGCATCATTCACTATTGTAAGAATCTGCTGTAAAACCTGAGTTAAAAGCCAGTCAGATCAGGATGAAGGAATTAGAATTAATCAATCTTGTAAAACTGCTTATGCTTCACACAGCCACAGGCCTTAGTCAGCGAATGAGTCACTCCCTTGTTTGATTCTGCACAAGCTTTACTGACAGAGTGTAGCAGGAAAACAATTTAACATCTGCTGCACAATAAATTACAGTTTCGTAGCTAACCAATTAAGTAATGGTCAAGTTTGAGTTTCTTAGGAATCAGCCTCAAGTCACAATAGAAAAGACCTAACTTTGAATTATAGGGAAGCGTTATTATTTTAGAAGTGACGAGTGGGAGGGAATGAGTTGACAAAACACCTCGGAAATCTCCACAGTAACAAATTTGCATTTAGCAATAACAACATTACTAATATCTAATATCTAATGGCATGGCTATTTGTGTGGAAACTCCTGAAGCTGATTTTACACTTCAATGAGTGGAATTTCAGAACAGTTTGACCTGTTGTTATTGCAGACACTGCAATGCGGAGGTGGACAGATTGCACATGTATCTTGGAGAAATTGTTGCATTTGCCATGATCTCATCAGTTTGGGACTTAAATCAATTGGATTCTATTATGTCTCAGTGGTTTTATGAATACATGAAAGCCAGGTCTTACTTTTTATGATGTTCATTGATTAATAATGTTCTAAGTTCAGGTTTATCTCAAAGATCTCTCTCTATAAATGCTTGGCAGTGACTGCTATAATATACTATACTTTATGCTTTTTTTTTTTTCTACCACACAACACACACAGGAGCTTGACAGAGTGCTTCCAGACCTTGGTTGAGTGTGAAACTGTTCCTCCCCAAATATCTCAGTAAGTTAGAGGTTTATGAATGTTGCCTCAGAGATAAAAACTTCCATATACACTCACATGCTGTAAGTGCTCTGTAATAACTGAGACAGACTTTAATATTGTTTTATGAACTCCACTTCTCTTTCTCTCTTCTTGCTGAACAGGAAGATGCCATTGTTTACAGAATTTAGGGAATAAACTGAAATTGTAAAAGTAGAGACTAATAAAACCTCTACATTGTTCTCTGTCTGTGATATCGATCTTTGACATAATACACTGCCTTTAAAATACGTGTCAGACTGAACTCATGAGCCTGATTAAAGACACTTTAGTTCGCTTCCTGAGAATTTGGCCTTCTTTGTATCTGGCATGAACACACGTCTTTTGCGCTGTATCTGGACTGTGTCTTGTGAGGCGGAATTCCATTTTTTCTTGACATCCAAACCTGCCTCCAACATTGACAAAATGAATTTTCCTTACTCTGCCAAAAGTAGATTACTGTTTATGTCTTTTTCTCTGCTAATATTTATATCCTGTAAAGGTAAACACTGGTTCTTGATTGTTGCATTATCCCGACAAATCTTCACTAAGCTGCCTGTCACCTGGTTGAATCCACATGACAAAGCTACTTTCCAATGACATAATATCAACTGTGTCAGTCCTCTTTTACAGCTTATTTTGGTGATGAGATGGCGAATACAGCTTGGGTGTATTTACATCTGGATTTCATGTAATGTTTGCCTTTTAGTCTGAGTGCAGTCCAAAACCAAACTAAAATCTTTTTCCATTCCTTAGCAGTAAATGGATCATAATTTCCTCAGAGTACAACAAGGAACATGCTGTACATCTCTCTGGCAGTGTACTGCCACAATTTGGCTTTCACATCTCATTTTCAAGATAAAGTAAGTGCCATAGTTTGGACCAGTTACAGTGGACATTTGGCACTTACAAGTCTGTGATCATATAGGACTGTTAACCAAACCAAGTGGAAGCACTGTCTACACAGAACATGCATAATTGACTTTTACAAATCCTGACATCTCTCTGTGTGTGCTGCTAGCTATGCACTGACCCAGCAACGGCCACTGAAAATACAGAGAAAAAGAAAATAAAGCACAAAATAAAGAAACAGTGCAATGAGAAATGACCTTTATTTCATACCAACATACAGACTTGTGTTTTCAGTGTTAGACAGAGGTTGTGTGTTTGTAAAATTCACACAGGGGGTAAATATTCATTGTAAAATTACAGGATAGAATCCAAATTATCAGTGATACAAACTAAGCAGATCAGATCTTTAACCTTTTCATGCATTAATTATGAGAAGCTTAATCAAGATTTTTTTTTCCTTGGTTTTTTAAATTCCTTTTAAGGCATGAAAAAACAAACAAACAATGTGATTGAATTTTTTATGAACCTATTTTTCAGGGCGTTACAAAAATATCCACTCAGCTGGACACCATGCGTTTAATTTTAGAAGCAAAGAAACATGTATTTACTGATATACTGCATAAAAACTATGAAATAAAAACATTAATACTGCTAATCTGATGTTTTCTCACATTTTAACATACCTGCATGGAGATAATTTGCCAAAAAAAAAAACAACCTTTTTGTTAAAAAACAAACAAACAAACAAAAGTTAATTACAGTCTAATAACAGTTAGAAATTTTTTACACGCAAACATGTTTCTACAGATCAGGTTTATCTAGAACAGCAAATTTACAGTAATGGTGTGAATTACAGTGTATGGGATGATGCATAAGTGTTCACTGTGTTGGCTGATATGGAAATAAACCAACAAAATCCATAAATATACAAGAGAACAACACCTTTGAATAGCTGTCCACTGTAATGACCACTATGCATGAAAGGGTTAATAGCCCCAGAAGACATGAGGTGAAAATAGGTTATTAAATATTAAAAGCACAACAGACAAATATTAAATATTAAAAGCACAACAAATAGGAACACAACATGACTGACAGTTGTCTACAAGGTGGGTGTTGAAACTGAGATGTTTCTTGTAGATGGAGATTTCCTGCAAAATGGAAATTTTCCTTGATGACTGAGCCTCTCGACAACAAATGAATGATGATTTAAGCTGCAAAAACTGAGATTAAAAAAAAGAAAGAAACTTTCCAAAGTAAGTCTGGTTTGTGTGGATCCATGTGGACGTGGAAAATTGAGAGATTGCAAAAGGATAGCGTCACACCACATTTTGCATGTCTGTTATTGCTTTTTGTTATGAAGCTGCACCTGAAACATCAAATCCAGGTGAATAAATCAGCGGAGGACCTGCAGTAGATTGAGGTCAGAACAGATACCTCTGGGAGACAGACCAGACTAGTGTTATGACAAATCCATATAATGTAAAGAATACACTTCAACAACACCAACACTTAAAGTAACTCTTGTTTATAATTTAACTAATTATCGCAGCTTCACCTTCATGACAGATTAAAGCCTTGCCTCCCCCCAAAGGGGATATTGTTTTTGGTTTGATTTGTTTCTTTGTTTGTTAACACTGTAGCAGCAAAACTATTGGTTGAATTCATACCAAAGTGGGTTTATAGATTGCCAGTGACCCAGAATAGATGTAATTACATTTTGGGAAAACTAGGTCAAAGTTACAATTTTTTAATGAATTTTTTAAATTTTTTTTTTTTCCACTTACTTATTATGGCCAAAATCTATCTATGCTGTCTACGTCTATGCTGACATTAGCACACGCATAGACATGATGACATCAGCTGGATCGATGCCAAAATAAGCTACAATATGTGTGAGAGGTGGGGTTTGTTGTGCCTGGCACCATAGTTTATTTTGTAAAGCAAAGGTCATATAGTAAAAATTTGTTTTAAAAATAGAGGAAAAAAAATCATCTGTTTTCGAAAAATAGTGTTAGTCTGGACAAGGAATTAACACATGCACAGTTTGTTAAAGTCTAATGTTGTGCAGTATTTTGTGGTATAGGATGAAAAAGAACAGATGATGCAAGAAAAGCTGCAAAAAACAGATTTACTTTTAGTTGAGAGACAATAAGTAGTTTAAGCTACTTAAAAAAATAAATGAATAAATAAGAAAGTATCCACAAAAGAATAGTTGCATGGATGGATGAAATGCTCTGGATCAGGGTAAGTTGTGTTTGTTCGGATCGTCAACTAGAAGCAGAAGTTACTATTGCAATTGAATTGACATCCAGCCAGGTTTACTTTATAAAATGAAAACAAGCAGAACTTATTAAAACAAGTTGGTTCACTTCATGAAACACTTGTGTGTGTTCAGTCATGTAACTGTTCCCCAGGACCATGGAGCTGCTGCTGCCGCTGCTGTCGTCTGTTCTCTCCAAAGTCACCTTCCAGTCCTGCAGCGCTGACACACCTGTTTGTAATACACTCTGATTATAGGACTAATGTTTTGCACCTGTGTCTCTTTGCGACACTCAGTCATCCAGCCAATCAGCAGCAAAAGGCTGTAAAAGTCAGCCTATGAGCGACAAGGCTTGTAAAAGTCGATTAGACATGAAAGAGGAGCTGGGATTGATGCCGGCCCTTCAGGGGAGGATTTTGGTGAAGGGCTCTCAGCGTAGTTTGGATTTACTCCAGTGGTGAAACAGATCCGCGAGATGGGACAGATAAGTGTTTTGTCAGATGGATGTAGATGAAAACAGGACTCTTGGTATCTAATATTTCATATCAGAATGTTCATGTTTACTGTACATGTCTCAGTTTTCAGCAAGTTACACACACACTCACATTATTTCCACAGTGTCACCTGAGGGCATGATGGGAGATTAACACATCTGGAGAACTGGAAGCTCAGTGATGTGACTTTAACTTCTGTGATGACTATAGTATAAAATACACACACATGATTCTGCTAATACACACACATTAATTGTCTGAAATGAGCAGGCAAAATGGTCTAACTGTGCAGACTTCTGGCTCTTTCCCTCCTGTTTTCTTTCTTCTTTCCTCCCGTTCCTATTCCCTCATTCCCAGTCTTCTCCCCCAGGACAGGTTCAGGGTAAGGGCAGCTGAGAGGGTGAGGATGGAGAGATGGAGGAAGCGAAGGTATGGAATAAGCTGCAGCAGCAGAAGCTGTCCACTAATGAGGTGCTGGGCTCTTACTACAAACCACCATGGACAGATATAGCTAGAGGACAGCCTGCTTTGTGTGATTGTGTGTTTGCTTCAGCATGAGTGTGGGTGCATGTGAGTGTGTGTATAGATGCATGCAGAACTAAACAGAGAAAGGGGGGGTGGGGGGTGGACAGTAACCCTTAAAGACCTAGAACTATTTTTGTTGTGACTTCCAAATGAATTTTTTCCGTCATATTTAACCTTTCCCGCAGGATTTGTCACCATTTATTGTAATATTTTTACGGTGGCTGACAAGGGCCAAACATGTTGCAATGTCCCAATGCGTCTCAGTTTAGAGAAAACAGCTGCAAGTACAGAAACGATGCAAATTCACAAACTCAAACACAAGTCTAAACAAGGTACAAAAAGAGGAACGTGGTGCAAAAGAAAAAATGCGCTGCAAGAAACAAAAACACATGCATAATCATCAAATCCTCTGCAAATAAAGAAATGATGCAAACCAAGAAAACAACTGCAAACGAAAAACGCTGCATAACCACTCACTACAACAGAAGTGCAGACTAGTGTAAAATATATCAAATAAAAGTCACATTACTTCAGTTTGTTCCCACTATAGTTTGAAACACTGTCAGTCAGCTGTTCTCTGTCTCTCTCTCCATCCTGTGTGTCTCTGCATTGAGCTGTTCTGCTCACAGCGCCCCCTACAGGTTTGGAGGACTTCCGTTGTCGTGACGGGTTATGCAGCGTTTTTCGTTTGCAGATGTTTTCTTGGTTTGCATCGTTTCTCTATTTGCAGAGCATTTGATGATTATGAATGTGTTTTTGTGTCTTGCCTTGTGTCTGTTTTTTTTTTTTTTTTTTTTCATTTGCACCACATTCCTCTTTTTGTACCTCGTTAAGACTTGTGTTTGAGTTTGTGAATTTGCATTGTTTCTGTACTTGCAGCTGTTTTCTCAAACTGACACGCATTGGGCCGTTGCAGTGTGTTTGGCCCTTGTTGGCCACCATATATTTTTCTGAGCATTTTACATTTTTCAGTAAAAATCAAGCATTTCCCTTAATTAATTTCATGCAGATGTTCATTAAAAATCAATGTAAATTCAAATTACTATATCAAAATAGAAAAAACTGAAGGAAAGTGCTGACATATTTATTATTACTTGAATATAAAAACAACCGCCTGCAACCACTCTCATTTGTCAAACTACATGGGTCATATTATTGGTGAATAAATGTTGCAAAAGACGTGTTTCCACATTCACTACAGAGCCTCTAAACGTCCAACGGGTCATTTGATGCAGATGAAAAGCTGAGGAACGGCATTATTTCAGTAAAGAATTAATGGTTCAGAAGTTACTAAATATTCAAGATCAATAGATGCTTTTGTTTCCTTTGTGGCTGTTTGTCTTTGAGTGTTAAATGTGGACACGCTGTGATTAGTCATGCAATATTTTTTTTTTCTCCATTAATTATGATCAAATATTAAACAAAAGTAACATTACTTTTAGATTACATTAAAGGTCCACACAATGTCCACTGCATGTCAGTCTATGTTGCTGAATATGATAATTAAGTCAATCTGTCCAAGAACTAATGAAATGTTTTTGTATATAGTATTAGTAAACACTGTTTTCTCTACAAAGTACTTGTGGAAAATAATAAAATATATGGTAAATGCATCAAAAATTGAAAAGTGGAACACAAGTGCATTATATCCATCAATCAGAGGTTCATCTATGGGTCACTATTCAGACGATTTATGTATCATCATGTCCATATATCATAAAATATGAGCAATATTTTGGAGCCTATGATGTTTGCATGTTTATTAAATTACCCCACTGAAATGTTCAAGACAGTTTGATAGAAATAACACCAGCCAAGAGTTTCAATGAGCAAAAGAAGCAAAGGATGAGGGACTGAAATCATTTTGTAACTAACTGTGAACAGATGCACAGGCAGAAGACAGGGGCCAGAGTGCAGAGGCTACATTCGTACAGTTGTGATTTCACTTCTTATCTTATTCTGGCTCAATTGTAACCTAACAGAATACGGCTTGAAACAAAACATTTGGACCACAAAGAGTGCTTTGATGCACATTGCCAGATGCTTGAATGGAGCTGTAATTTTGAAGATATGATAAGATTTGTTCTTCTTGTGTGTTCAAAAATTAAATGCATTCATTTTCTCAGGTCTGCTTGGGATCAGAGGAGATGCCTGAGGAGGAAGAAGGAAGGAAAAAGAGAAATCTCTCCGGTGAAATTAATACACAAACGCAAAATTTAATCTGAAGTCTTTACACAACCCATGTTTTTAAAACAGATCAGAGGGCGAAAGGTCAGGTTTTTCCTTTTTTAATTTTTTTTTCTATAACCGCACAGCTACGAAGAAGTCCCTATTTTCCTCCAAGTAAAAAAAAAAAAAAATAATAAAAAGATCATCTGCTCCTGTGTAAATAAAGGCAGGTACAGAGAGCAGCACAGGAGCTGATTCTGCATATTTTTCCCTCAAAAAACCGAAGGGGAAAGACCCAGAAGGGAGGTGATAGAAGGCAGAGACTTCAGAGTGAGGCAGAAAGAGAAAGAGTCACAGAGTTGTGGAGGGCTGTAGCTCACAGCGCTAGGTGCATTTGAAATTTACAGCATGTGGTCTCTCGCGCTAAGCACAGATATTAAAATCATTACTGCTGTGTGTTAGCATAAGCTCTCCTCCGCCGGAGCCAAAGGGCTGTGTTTTATGACTCTTTTATTTAGTAATCCTCAGCGGTTTCTGTGAGGCACAGTTTTCCCTCCCAGCCCCCCCATTCTGACTGTGTTCCCCTTATCAAAGAGAGTCATTGTGTGCTTATTATTGAACCTATAATCCAGTTATCAATCCTGGAACCAGTGTAAAAAGTACATACAGTAAGTTCTGAAGGTTGACTCACAGGGAAATTGATTTAGAGACAATAGCATACAGAGAAAAAGTACTGTACAGGAGTCACAGCATAAGAACACACCCTTTTGTACACACAGGCCCAGACTCTATGTCCTCAGTTTAACAGCCTTGTAAAGAATATAAATAAAATGTGATGAATTTAAAGGCTCTTATTGGTGTGTGTGTGTCGGTGTGAGATGGCGGTCATCCGATATATGCAGCAGCAGAGATCGGCTTCGTTTATCTGGCATTCCTCTGCAGGGTAAACAGTCAGTCAGTGCTATGTTTTATGTCAGGCCAGAGAAATTCATTACATCTTATCACACATTCAGGTTTCGAGGTCATAGCTGAGCATAAACCCACACATGTACTCAGTGTTTATTATTGTGCACTTACATATTATTTTTCTCGACGTTTTCATAACTCACGTACAGGGCAAAGGCCCGGGCTGAAATTCAGTGTTTATTAAATGGGCTGCTATATGCATGAGTCTGCATGGAAAACCCATTGCTGGCATTCTCAGTGCATAAACAGAAATAAAAAGGCTGAGCAGAGACTAGAAGGGGAAAAACAGAAGAAAATAAAGTTAAAATTGAAAGAGTTGTTTCATCCAAATACCTAATTCACTTCATCCCTCAGTAAGTGAGGGCACATTTAAGTATTTCAGTATTAAAATTCTGCACAGGTTTCAGTGTTGACCCACTATTTGGACCTACCTGATTCATCAAATCTGAGTAAACAAACAAAGGAAAAAGAGGTTCTTGTAACCGGCCTCCTGGACAGTACATGTTCTGAGGACACTGATAGATGGATGGATGGATGGAGGGTCTGGTTTCGACCACCCTGATATGTAAAGTGTCATGAGATAACTTTTGTTATGATTTGACGCTATATAAATCAAATTTTATGGATGGATGGATGGACGGACGGATGGACGAACGGATGGACGAACGGATGGATGGAGGGTCTGGTTTCGACTGCCCTGATATGTAAAGTGTCCTGAGAAAACTTTTGTTATGATTTGACGCTATATAAATCAAATTTTATGGATGGATGGATGGATGGACGGACGGATGGACAGATGGATGGATGAACGGATGGATGGAGGGTCTGGTTTCGACCACCCTGATATGTAAAGTGTCCTGAGATAACTTTTGTTATGATTTGACACTATATAAATCAAATTTTATGGATGGATGGATGGATGGATGGACAGACGGATGGACGGACGGATGGACGAACGGATGGACGAACGGATGGATGGAGGGTCTGGTTTCGACTGCCCTGATATGTGAAGTGTCCTGAGATAACTTTTGTTATGATTTGGCGCTATATAAATAACATTTTATTGATGGATGGATGGATGGATGGATGGATGGAGGGTCTGGTTTCGACCACCCTGATATGTAAAGTGTCATGAGATAACTTTTGTTATGATTTGACGCTATATATATCAAATTTTATGGATGGATGGATGGATGGATGGATGGACGGACGGACGGACGGACGAACGGATGGACGAACGGATGGATGGAGGGTCTGGTTTCGACTGCCCTGATATGTAAAGTGTCCTGAGAAAACTTTTGTTATGATTTGACGCTATATAAATCAAATTTTATGGATGGATGGATGGATGGATGGACGGACGGATGGACGGACGGATGGACGAACGGATGGACGAACGGATGGATGGAGGGTCTGGTTTCGACTGCCCTGATATGTGAAGTGTCCTGAGATAACTTTTGTTATGATTTGGCGCTATATAAATAACATTTTATTGATGGATGGATGGATGGATGGATGGATGGATGGATGGAGGGTCTGGTTTCGACTGCCCTGATATGTAAAGTGTCCTGAGAAAACTTTTGTTATGATTTGACGCTATATAAATCAAATTTTATGGATGGATGGATGGATGGATGGACGGATGGACAGACGGATGGATGAACGGATGGATGGAGGGTCTGGTTTCGACCACCCTGATATGTAAAGTGTCCTGAGATAACTTTTGTTATGATTTGACACTATATAAATCAAATTTTATGGATGGATGGATGGATGGCTGGATGGATGGATGGATGGACGGACGGATGGACGGACGGATGGACGAACGGATGGACGAACGGATGGATGGAGGGTCTGGTTTCGACTGCCCTGATATGTGAAGTGTCCTGAGATAACTTTTGTTATGATTTGGCGCTATATAAATAACATTTTATTGATGGATGGATGGATGGATGGATGGATGGATGGATGGATGGATGGATGGATGGATGGAGGGTCTGGTTTCGACTGCCCTGATATGTAAAGTGTCCTGAGATAACTTTTGTTATGATTTGACGCTATATAAATCAAATTTTATGGATGGATGGATGGATGGAGTGACTGGTTTCGACTGCCCTGATATGTAAAGTGTCCTGAGATAACTTTTGTTATGATTTGGCGCTATATAAATAACATTTCATGGATGGATGGATGGATGACATGTGACCAACCTTTTCCAATGGACACCAATATGTTTCTTTGCTCCCCAGACATGAAAATTTGCTAAAAAATAATAGAGGGTGACAGTTTTCAAGTGTGGACTGTCTCTCAGGACTGTCACATACACCAGACCCGATGTTGTTTCTTATGTTTCAGGTAAAATCAATGCATATATTTGCGGCAAGTTCTGTGCAAGAATGCAAACATATAAGAAAAGACATGGACAACAAAAGAGAAAACGCTGATGTTAACTCCAGATCCTTTGCTGTGTTGGGTTGCAGAACTATAACAAGTTCCTGAAGTTGCCAGGTGTAAGATTCAAGTATAAATCGTGGGAATAAAGCTCATGATTTTTGTATCTGAACAGAGGCAGAAAAGTCAGTATAAGGTACAGTTCAAACCTTGGGCAAATGCAAACTAAATAGAAATTATGATGAGTTGATTTTCCATGAAGGTATTGATGTACCTGTCTGCTCCCATCCACTCTGTAAAAAAGTGAACTTCTGAAAAATACATGTCCAAGGCCAGTGAATAAATAAAAAAAAATACCCTTAAATTAACCCCCTGCATATCTACACATTCTCATCTCCCCTTAGGTTTTTTTTTTTTTTTTTCAGTCTTGAGAATCAAAGTATGCTTCCACACTTCTTGATCTTGACTAGACTGAAAAGAAATACTTTTGAGGAGTTCTGTACTGATAATGTATTCAGGCCTTGGAGTCTGAAGGCTAAACTGTACCACAGATTCACATATGCAGCATTATTTGCCTTGACAAGCTGTTGTATGAGCTAATTACCCCTCAGAGCACCCATATCGAGGTCTTCCCACCCTCACACAGACACACTTTATTGATTTAAACTCCTGTGCAACTCCTGCAAACTTCTTCATCACATTATGTCTGCTCTCACGCTAACCTCTCTCTCTCTCTCCCTCACACACACCGATAACTTACTTGGCCTAGAAATGAGTTTGCTCTTCGGTGAATAGAGGCTCCCTTGTGTACGAGATAGCTTTTCATCTGACTACAGCAGATACCCTTGGCCCAGTTCATCTGCAGCTCATCACATGCGCATCGATATGGCAGCCGTTTAGGCCATTTCACATGCTGTTGAACATTACTGACTACATCATTCACTCACAAGCAGGAAGAAAGGTCACATTAGACCGTAATCATGTTGAACGTGAACGGTTGCAGTTTGAATGTGTAGTCTTCACTCGATGTCTTCCTTGATGTATTCGTTTGCTACTAATTAGTCATTATGTGCTTTAATCTGCAGAGCATCAGCTGCTGGAATGGAATTGGCAAAGATGTGAGGCTGCAGAGGAGGAACGAGGGAGTATCACTGTGAGTGTGAGTGTGCATTTAATGTGTGTAACTGTGTGTTCGTTGTGCTGCATTCTGCGGTTTGCAGCTCCGGTGACTGATGTCCCGTCCTTCCTGTCTGCCTCTGCGGATTGATGTGCCCGACTGCACTGAACTCAAGGCCAACATGGCTCTGACACGGCGCTGACTCTCCCTTTAGCCTGTCTCGGCTCTCGTTAACCCCGCCCCCGAGCCCTTACTGACCCCCTCTAGCCTGGTCTGGCTCTTCTTACTCCACCATGCCTCCTCCTCACCCTGGTTTGGACGGGCATAGCACTCGCATGCCTGGAACCAGCGGCTCTAACAAGTGAACGAGGGGGAGGCTGAACCTTGGGGCCTGCAGATATACGAGCCCTAACTGCTTTTTCATTAAGCTGACTGTCATTATGAAAAAGCCCTTTCTTTTACCTTCCATTCCTTCTCTCTCCTCCTCCACCTCGTCCGTCTCCCTAATACTTTCACGTTCAAGGACGGAGCAGTCATTTGGTGCTTTACGGTGGAGGGAATCTGGACTGAAACGAAGGTTTGTTCTACTTTGTGTGTGTGTTTGTGTGAGAAAGTGCACTCCGGGGGAGAGTTAGAGATTGAGGAGACAGATGAGGAGTGAGGGATGGCCGTCGTGAGGTGATGACCTCAGTATGTGTGGAGATTTAGTGAAGTGTATAAGGGTGACTCGCTTTTTTGACAAATGGAACGGTGTGTATTTCAAGTCATTAGAAAGCACCAGCTCCACCACCGCAGTGGCAAACAGAGTGTGTATTGTGTTGAAAGAAGAGTTCTCGACTCACACTTTGCTCTTTTAGAAAGTGAACAAACAGCCTCACTTTATTTTCAGTAACTCCATCTTCTGTGTTCAGCCCTCCAATAAAGCTGATTTTCAACTCAAATATCTGATTCAGAGTTATGTCCGTGTGTTTAATTCTCTTGATTTATGCATCAATGTAATTGGATGTAATGACGGTTTGATGAAAACCAAGCACGTGCAACAACACACTCATTCTGACACAAATTTGTGCGCACCAGCACTTCTTCCCCCGGTCAACCTCCTCTAAATTCACCACACATGCGAGGCAGACAATCCTCCTTGACATCTCTGGCATGGCGCGGCTGTATAGCATTTTTATTTTTCTTCTGTCCCAAACAAAGCCCATAACTCAGGCACCCTTTCCTCTCCAGATCGTAAAAGGCGGGGAGGGAGGAATGAAAGGCGAGTGGCTGTTTTATGGCGAGGAATGGGATGTAAATCCTACGTGTCGTCAAAGCGGAGGCAGCTGGGGTGAAGAAGGCCTCTGCGACTCTGGGGTACAACAGCAAACAAAAGATGTCTGCCTTCTCCAGGAGTCATTAAGGGCCCCCCAGCAGCAGCACCTTCATTAAAGCGACAATCAAACCTGCATAGGGCGCATGAGCATCTGACGCATTGCATCTACATCTGCATCTAATGTGAGACAAACACCAAAAGAGCACTGTATCATTCTAATTCTTGCTACAAGTGCATCCTCTCCTCCTCTTCATCACCTTCCTCTGCTAACTAGCCGTGTTGGGTGACCATAAGTGCTGAGAGTGTGCTATGCTGACAAGCACAGTGACTGTATTTATGGCTCTTTCATAGGCTCTGCATGAATTAAACATGAGGTCGCATTGTGGAGCACGGAGGAGTGCTGGATGTAAATCGATAGGTGTTCACTTCGACTGACACAAATGATATCTCCCCTAAGCAGCTCCCTCATCTCTCTCTCTGTCTCTGTGTCTCGCTGTCATTTTACAACTCATCCTGGAATAATAATGTTTACCAATGCAACATCACTCGCACTTAGAAAAACACATGTGAGCAAAACACAGGATTAGGGTGGCTTTGATGAATGTATTCATGTGTCGCACTGAACGGATAAACAGATGAATAAGTAAAATTCTGTTCACTGCCTGAAAGGAAAAGAAGGATAAAAAAATTACTGGGGCTTGTTTCTCTCGTATTCTCTCCTTTTCTTTCTATCAGTGTTTCTGCTGAAAGGGGAGACACTGATGTAATGACATGTAACAGTGCACATTCTGGCTTACAACAGGTTTAAAGATTCAGTTTTGACATTTATTAACATACAGACTCACTTATCTTTTAATAGAAAATGAATAAAGATTTTTTTTTTCCTCTCAATTACTCTTGTTAGGTCATGAAGCTCTTTGTGGCACCAGGTCCCTCTGATCTGATCAGAACTTAATACATATTTGCACTTGCTGGAAATGTGTTTGTGCTCTGAAATGCCTCGTCAGTTGTCAGAAACTTGATTCAGTTTCACAAAGACCTTGGCTGAGGTGAAATTTATTTCACTTTCCCCTTCCTCCTGTTGATTTACCAGCACAGTTGGCTGAGACACAAGTGAAAGTGAACACTCTGCAGCTGCATCACTAGACTCCTTATTCCTCAGTTGCACCACATGTTCTGTTTCACTCCAAAACACTGTAGGCAAAGTTACAGGCACTCCAACGTCCCCTTCTTTCAGCTTTTAAAACCAGGTGATTTTTTTTCTTAAAATATTCTGATTGTGTGTGTTTGTTAATGTCTCTCAGCATATTCTCATGATTTAGTAGGAGAGGAAAATTATTGGTGTGCATTGCTGTTGAAAATAGAGCAAAAAAAATAAAAGTTTTCAATGTAGTGACTTGAAATTATGCAACATTTTGCTTATCGTGACATTTTGTTTGCATTTGGTCTTATTTGTCAGGTCACAGTTATCGAAGCTGGTGGATCTGGTTGATGTTATTATTAATTTTTCTTTCTTTTTTTTTTTTTTACACTTTAATATTCAGTTATAAATTCTTCACTTTATAATTTTCTCCAGAGCTTTCAATCACACCCCATGTTCCTCATAAATGGACAGCGATGTCAGTGATGAAGAAATGTATACTATTAGAGTTTCAAGTATTCTATGGAATTTATTTATTCATTTACCACATAAACTACACTTATGGACTTTGGGGAACAAGTATGAATTTGTATTTATTTTCAGTTTGTATTTGCATATTCAGTGAGCAAAAGTACAATTATTAGTCATATGTAATATTTAAATATTTTTATTAAAAAAATGTATGGCTTGTTTTATGAAATGTTTTAATAGTGTATTTACAAATGTCTTGTTTCTCAGTCTTGCTCTTCAGTCTATATCATATTTACTGGGATTACTTTACTCAGGTAACCAGTAATAACACAGGCTTGAAAGTAATCCTCTGTCGTTTGAATATATTTTCCTCCTGGAATGTTTTGAGGTCAGTTTTTCTTCTCCGGAGTTCAGTCAGTCGAATCCCCTTTTCCACTCCACTGCCATTATCCTGTCCTCCTTGTTTTAGAGATTGGATGATTGTTTGTAAGTATCATTTGTTTCCAACACACAAAGGGAGTGTGTGAGGCTCCAGTGACACACCTGTTTTGGAGGTCAGAAAGGTTACGACCTGCAAGCAAAGGGGCAGAGGAAGTGTGTGTCTGTGAGTTTAGAGCCTCAAACCAACTCTGAGTGAGTCGTGCAGGCACTTTTTAGTTTCCCAAGTTGAGTTTTTCTCTGTATGATTGGGTCACATTTTGCTTTATTTTATGTGTTTTATTTTCCCTGCAGTGCTGGTGGTTTGCTTTCTTTGTTTTGCTTACTTTGGTGTTTCTCTTTCTCTTTTTCCATCTTCTACTTCTCAGTAACACACACTCTAATACACACACCGTTTTCTTATTATTCTTGTGAGATTTATCTTTTATTCCTGATCAACCATTCATACCGAGTTTTTAAAACATGTTCTTATGTCACATTCAAGTCTACAACCATAAAGAATGACTGAGAACAGACCAAATATTTGATTAAATAACCTAAGGACATAATCCTCATGTGGACATTTGGTCCTTGTAATTGCAAACTTATCAAATACACATACACATTGGCCCACTAGTGTTTTTTTAAGCTACTTTGAGCATTTTCACAGAGGCGAGTTGTCTTAATCCACCTGGCTTTGGCTCTCAACTTCCCAAATGCCGACATGAGAGCTGGTCATAACTCATCTCACACACACACACACACACACACACACACACACACACACACACACACACACACACACACTTTCTCACACACATACCGAGAGTCACACAGCGACCGCTACTCCAGAGGCTTTCTTCAGTGAGCCATCGGCGCCATATTACATTAAAGGTCAGTTACTGAGTTTCCATTTTAGCTTTGCCTTCCGCCGGTACCATGCTGGGGCTCAAATAAATTGGAGGATTGTCTGTCGGGTCGCCTGTTTGATTTCCTTGGATGGTTGGGAGTGTTTGACCCAGAGGTAACCACCACTCTCTCTCCACTAACTCCTATTGAAGTTACATTTAATGCTCGGCATGGGGAAAGTGTCATTATATACAGCAGCTTAGCTCTTAGTACAACCGTGTCAATGAGAATGTGAGGAGTGAATCATGAACATTCTGATGTGATGGTTTTCTGTGTCTTCATAGTGAATTTAAGCTGTGACATCAAGTGATGCTCTGCCATGAAACTAAACATAAATGAAAACATTAACTTGGACTTCATTCTTTCATTTTTTATTTAACTTTTCAAAATGACATTAAATATCAGTGCATAAGTAGATGACTAAACTCACATAATAGTAAAAAACAGTAATTTTGATATGTAATAATACACAGTTGCCTAGAAAGTTAGGATAAAGTGTGTTTATCTCTTCTCATTAAGGATTGTGACAATGTGATTTATTCTTGATAGATAAAGTGCAACTGGAGGTAAGTTTGTAATCATTGATCCTGGCCAAAGGTGACTGTGGATGTGTTTAAATAGGAATGAAAAGCAGAATGTTTCTTGAAAACAAAATTATTCCAACCTTATGGGCGAAACGGCGGATTTTTTTTCCCCACGTTTTGGGATGTTATATTAAATATTCTAAATTAAATAAATAATATACATTATTATAGATTTGAGATATTAACTCATGATAAAATAATAATCAGCATCATTTTAAGCCTAATTAATAGTAGACATGTTTTCTGTTCCCTCCAGTGTTCTTATACTACTCTTACTCCACAGGGCCGTTGTACCCTTTGGCTAAAAATGCTGAGAGAAAAACCAGGGGTCTATTTTTAAGTGAACTGAATTCCGCACAGTGAGCACACTTTCTTCTTTCCTTTCTCCCTCCACTCACTCTCGTCCCCAATGGACACGTTAATCTCCTCTGTTTCAGGGACTGAGTTACCCTGCAGACACTTTATTTAGACTAGAAAGAGAGAGAATATGCAGAGGTTGGAGAGAGCCGAGTAATGTGGACGAGGGAGGTGAAGGGGAATACAATCAGTGGAAACGAAAAGACTACAGTGATGTTAGACCAAATTCATCACACTGATTAATTCACGCATCACTGTGTTTGTGGAAAACGTCAAACTTTCGACTTCCACAACATGTTTTGTTTTTTTTAGCATGTTGATGTGACGTTTGGAGGTCTTTCATTAGCTCGAGGGTCAGTGACTGTTCTTGACCCACAGAGGAACCATGTAATCCTTCAAATAAGGTGAAAACCTGAAAATTACCAGAAGCTCACTTACAAAGTTTTCACATGGCATGAATATATTTACTGGAACACAGTTTAGGGCTTTGATTAAATTCTTATAGCCTAGTATAAATTTGAGGTTTACTCTTCTAGTCCAAAGCATCTCAGTGGCAAATATGACACTTTTTACTCCATTTTATTTGTCTGGTTTTGGTTACTTTTCAGAAGTGTTGATGTGGTGAAAATTTACAATAAAATAAAGAATTAAATTATGGGTTGAATATAAAAGTCTCCTCTGTCTTTAGCTAAATAAAACCTTAAAAAGCCTTCTTTGATTTGCTGGAAAATGGAAAACAGGCTTCTTTTTTCTTTTTCAGTTTACATTTTAGAAATATATGTTTCAGCAACACTACAGATATATGATCATCTTACAGATTCATTGCTGTAAATTAAACAGAAAAAATAGTATATGAAGTAGTTAAAATTAACTCTATAGAATAATAAGAATAAGAATAAGAATAAGAAGAATAAGAATAATCTATAGTGGTCAAATAATACATACATACATTAAATTAATCCAAAATCACCACATTCTCACACAGAATGTGATTTCACTGAACAATGACTTCTTTTACTGCTTATACTTTAAGTACATTTTGCAGATAATATTTAGATTCTTTTACTTAAGTCATATTTTGACTGCATAACTTTTTCAGCGACATGTTAGAACTTTTATTTCAAGAAAAAGACCTGACTATATCTCCCACCAGTGGGACTCCTCTGATTATTTATGAGCTATTTTACTCTGTCGTAGGCTAGTAAGAAAAAGATAAAGGGAAAATGAGGTTATAGAAAGTTAAATGTGTTAAAGTTGTGAGCAAGCACTTTTTTTTATGCTGGAATAGAATGTGTGGGTTTTAAAAAAGAACATCATTTCTTAGTCTGCTTTTTTTTTCTCATATCTTTAAAATTCACTTTGTCTTTGCGTTTCATTGCAGCCCTCCAGTTGAATGTTCGGCCCTTTTAGTTAATACCACAAGCACCCATGAGGCTGAGCATGGACAAGGAGGGTATTCAAGTTATTGGATCTTCATGATTTGTTAAATTCTTGACCCAGTTCAATTTCCAATTAATTGATTAAATGAAGAGGTCAGACTTCGGTTTCCATCCATAGTAATAGTTCAGTCTTAGGTTCCTTCGATAGGTCTGACCTGCAGTAATGATGATAACATGGAGTAAACACTAGAGATACTTACAGGTTTAAACCCATATACGGTTCCCTCTTCATGTCCAAACATTAAAATCTTTATTCCGTCAATATTTTATTATATTTTACTACCTGCGTCTCTTTCAGCAAGTTTCTCCAAGTATATTTCTTCATTATTTATTTACTTTTTTTATCTATTTCATGTATACTATTCGCTCTTTATAGCTACTTAATGGACTATGCAGTTAGTGTCATGACTTCAAAAAGCGCTAGAAGGCTCGCTGGTGAACGAAGGCACAAACCACCTCATTCAATTAGCCCAACTGTAACCTTATTATGACCAAGCCCTGGCTCCATCAGTATAGAAGCCATGTGGTCTCACAAGATTTAAGTCAACCACTAAATGTATAAGCAACAACCTAAACGCATCGACAATATTCCCCAAAGCTTGTGTGATGTACTGTCAGATGTACTGAAGAGTAAATTCTACACTAAGACTTACACAAACAGAGTCAGAAAATGCCCAAACACACACTCCTCTAGCATAAGCACCTTCACAACTCAAACAACTTTCTATTTTAAACTTTTATACCCGCGAGCACATTTTCTGACAAACAAACACAAACAGACTCTGCCTCATTCCTGCACACGTATTTTACTCAGATCTCTTGGGTTGATTATACATGCACACTCACAAATACACACATCTACACATACATACACACATTACACACACTGTGGCCATGTGGCAAGTCGGCCTCAGTTGTTTTTGGACTCAGGAGTTTAGTTAGCAAAGGCCAATATCAATCATTTAGCCAGCAGAGAGCAGCTCAGTCAGTGGGGTCGTGTGTGGGTGAACAGCCTGGATAAACCCCTTTCAGAGACTAAATGATGTCTTGAATAGGATGTTAAGAAGCAAGCTGAGCAAAGTCGAGTGGGTGAACTGCAAAGGAACATGCAGGTAAATAGCAGCTGCTCCATGCTTATAACACAGCTTTATTGAACACTCAGTTTTCACGGTCCAAAGATTGCACGCTGAGCTTTGTTATATCTGAAAAAAACACGCTCCTGCTTCCCATCTGATTTTATCACTGTGCACTGCCCAGTAATCACCAGAAAGGTGAGCACCTATAGCAAAATACGCTTATGTATAAAGTCATCATTTTTAAGTGATTTCTTATTCTTATTCAGGGATCACTGAGAGGCTGGAGCCATCCCAGCATGCATCAGGCAGCAGGAATGGAAACACCCTTGACAGGTCACACTGTGCCTTCAGGCTATGTTGAGTCTGTAGTTAATCTGACTTTCATGTTTTTGGATTGTAGGAGGGAACTGAAGTCCATGAACGAAACCCGGGGAGAATCCAACCTCCAGGAAAATGGAGTGGTACCCACACCCACAGAACCAGGGCTTTTGTTTTGTTGGCAGTTTATTGGCTAGGATTCAACCAAGATGTCTTATGCTAAAGGTTTTGCCAGAGGATGGGTGGCACTGGCCAAGCACTGCAAACACTGAGAATCATCACTGAAGAAATAAATTAAACTAGCGTGTTGACCTGTGGGAATCCATGGGTTCTAGAAGCAGAGTTGATAAAATGGGGAGCGGAGCTAAGGTTACTGGTCTAACACACAGATTAGGAAGAAATAGAATGGCCTCATTTTGTTTTGTATTGACATCTTCATGGACCAGAGACTTTTACACAGGACTGAACATTTATTGTGACTTGCTGGTGTCCTGTGTCCGGATCCGCTGAACTCCAGTCTGCCTGATTGGAGTCTGCGCAGAACGGTCTGTCACCGTGTTACAGCGAGGGGGGGTGGTCTGGAGGGGGATGTTAACAGGCCGGTTCTGACCAGAGACGGAGTGGCGGAGTGGAACCGGGCCACAGTAAGAACCAGATCGACCTTGTTAGTGTGTGATCACAGCTGGACCCGGTTCACCTGTCATGTCCCGGTGGTTCCATTGATCTGGATCCAGCCCCCCACCACCACCCTTTGTGGCTGTGAATGGACTCTTACGCTGGCTGCCTGTAAACCCTTTGTAATTTTAAAAACAACTAACAGCTCAAAAAGTATTGGTTGTATCCATAAGCAGTTTTCTCCTGTCTGATCCTTCACCCAAAATACATAAGTACTCCAAAAGGCAAAGGGTAGCTCTGTCCAGTGTGTCAGTTATAAAGCTGACACACACACACACACACACACACACACACACACACACACACACACACACACACACACACACACACAGAGGCCACTTGGCTTCTTCATGTCCACTCACTAAAGGCTCAATATGATGTAGAATTACGTGGTTTATTTAGAAAGATAGTTCAAGACATTTATACACTGTTGCCCAATAAGTTGAAATAATTTGGTTTTCAGATGCATTCCTCTATTTATACACATCAGTAATTACCTTTGACCAGTTGCAATAATTACATACTGAGTCCCAGGTACCTTTTATCTTTTAAGAATAAATCACACTGTCACAATCATTTCATTTCATTTTATACCAACTTCATGGGCAACAGTGTATGATGATAAACTAGTTTAACTAAAGACTACTGCTTTATGTTTAGTTTTTCATTATAAATGAAGGTGCTTCCTGGTCAAATGATCACTATCAATGATAGTCTTTGCTATATAATAAACATTTTCTTAATAAGGATACAAAGCACATCACAGAATAAGAAAAAAACAGCATGGCTTAAGAAACAAAATACTTTGATAAAGCATTAAGATTTCTTAGCTCCATATCCTGAGAAAATTAGAGATGAGCAACAGTGCTTTAAAGTTTATGACACCCTAGAAGCAAAGAGAAGAGATATTAAACTATCATAAAAATCATACTAGAGGCTTAAAATTATCATATTTTGAGGAAAAGTGTTCTTGGTAAGACATATTAAAAACATTTGCACTCAGTAAGTATAATAAAAAAAATACATATATCGTAAATATATGTCCCATAAGTTGCTGTATTGAATTATAAAACTCATAAAACTAGTGATGAGTAAAGGGTAAAGTATACTCACTTTACTTCAACTTCCTTTCTTAAGCTTTTGCAAAAGACTAGAATGACATTTCAACAAGTATAATTTGATTAGTATTAGCTTGACTTGCTGCACTAGTAATAGATTTTTTAATGCATAACACACAACCACATTATCTAAAACCACACGCACACACATCCCTTGTTAACAAAAAACAGCCATGCATGAAAGAAATCCTTCTAATATAAGCCGGCTGTTACATACTGTATTTCTGCGTTCGTGATCTTATCATCTAAATGTTGTACCACAATCCCCTGGCATGGGGGGTATTTTAATTCCAAAGTCCAACCTGCTGAAAAGTGAGGATTAAGACTCTGTGGATCATGCATGCATCTGCGTATCACCATGTGTATGTGTGTGTGTGTTGCATGTGTTGTAGCCCACATGTAAGTAGTGATAGGAATCTTATTGCTGTCAGCAGTCCAAAGGCCAAAAGCGGCCCTGAGAAAAAGAAAATCCCCCAGCCCGACTCTCTGAGCAGCGTTACCGAGCTCTCTGTCTGCTTTAATCTATCCTTCTCTTTCTCACTGTTGAGCTCAAACCAGCAGATGATGGATGGCTGCGATGTCACAAGGTGCCTTTTCTTTCTTTCTTTCTTTCTTTCTTTCTTTCTTTCTTTCTTTCTTTCTTTCTTTCGCTCTATCACTTCTTTTACTTTTTCGGTCCAACTTTTAAAATAAAATACAGTTAAAAAAAAAAAAAAAAGTGGTTTGGGGGCAATTGCAAAAGAGTTCTGAATTGAATCACCTGGCTGGCTCTCAACTTCTTCTTTTCTTTTGGTTTCTCATTTCCAATCTTCCCCCTCTGTCTCTCTATATACACACAGCTGTCTGTCCATCCCAGTCTATCACACAGTTATCAGAAGGATTCTGAACACTGCTTCGACTGTGATAACCAGACTCTGCTGCAGCTGATAGCTGGACCTGCCGGACCTTCATCAGAGTGCCGTCCAGACACACAGGGGGAAAATGAAGAGGATGGTGGGTGTGATGAAAATATTTTTCATCTTGCCTTCAGAGATGGAAATCCAGATCACCAACTTGCAATGTGCAGTCTCCCTCTTTAACATCTAGTTTTATGTACTCAGGAGTCAAAGACCAAAATACTGAGCACCAGAGAAAGTGGTTTGCTCTACAGATTAGCATGTTTGAGGTGGTTGTGGTGTGCATATGTGTGTGCTCAGTGAGGTGAAAGGTCAGCATATCAGGTGGGGCCAGCTCTGTGGTTGCTGGATCTGGATAAAGAACAATTGAGTGGTCAAGTAGGTGACCCCCGTTTGGCCTGGAGGTGAGATTAGTCTGGCGGGGCTGATAAAGCTCCTGGTTGTCCCAAAAGACCATGAATCTCTAAGGATTATACTCCTGCAGGGTGCCACTCTCCTACACAAAGCAGGTGGGGAGGGATGCGTAGGCTGCTTACTTTAAAGCTCTTTCTCTTGTTGGTTCAGTGCCTGTAGCCTTGAGCGAAAACATACCAATTTAGGTTTGCTGCAGTCGCCGTTGCCGGACACTGTCATTTTCCCAGAGAAGCAGCTGCAGCAGTCGTCAAATGGCGTTCAACCAGTGCATAGTTTGGCTTAGCCGCAAATACGTCTCTCAGTTTTGTCCTCCTAACCTTTAGACAGATGTTTTAGAGCCATGACATATTTGAAAACAGACATACTTTATGAGGTGTTGAATAGAGAGTTCATAAACAGCGGAAGCCTCTCCGCCTCTTCACCCAGAACTCAGTTTAAATCCCTTTATCATCCCTCCATGTCCTGCAGCACTAGATTCCACTTTCACTCTCACCCAATAAACAAATTCAACACACAGGATCTGACTGGGGATGCCAAAAAAAAAACAGCCAACAAAGCAAAATGAAGAGAAATTTTCTTGTCAAAATTCATTCAATCATCTTCTGAACTTGCTTTATCCTCACTAGGGTTGCAGGGGGAGCTGGAGCCTATCCCAGCTACCTACGGGCTAAGGCGGGGTACACCCTAGACAAGTCGGCAGTTCATCGCAAGGTCAACATATCGAGACAAAACACCAATCAGTCTGACATTCACACCTATGGGCAATTTTAGGTCGACCATAGTCTTTGGGTGGTAGGAGGAAGCCGGAGTACCTGGAGAGAACCCACGCAGACACAGGAAGAACATGCAAACTCCATACAGAAAGGTCCCTGGTTGGAATCAAACCCAGGACCTTCTTGCTGTGAGGCGACAGTGCCGATCTTATCAAAATATTATCAGTAATTGACAGTTACACTATGATAGATATTAAAACAGATTATTAGTATTTTAGTTCATTTGCAGCGAATATGCATACATCATCGACGTAGTATTTTAACTTAACATGAGGAAATCTGTGTCTACGTCATCTACCTGCTAAATGTCTCTCTCAAAGTGAGAGAAATAATGCTAAATAATTAGAAAATAATACTATGAAGTTATTAGGAATGAAATCACCGACAATGTTATGAAAATTGGAAAGACCAAGCAAAATATTAAGATGTGACAAAAAGCCAAAAAGATTAACTTTCATTAAGATGTAGTTGTAAAGCTGTAAAATTTGCTCTGCTTCTTTTAAAACCTTGACACAACCATCTGCTGAGTGTATTTTGTTCATTTCAACACAACTGGAACACATTTCTTCAATTCTTCTGCCATTTATTCAGTAAAGATCTTCTCTGCTGTTTTTTTTCTAAACTTGTCATTCACTGATCTTCACTCAGTTTTCTCCTTGTTTTCTCCTGCGTTGCTCTTTCTTCGCCACCTCGACTGTTTTCCTTTGTTTGTTTTCTTCTCTGATTCTCATTCTTTTCCCGTTCATTTCTGTTTCTTGCAGTTGACTCTAGAGAAAACAACTGAAGTTTCCTTTAGGCCAGGTTGCAACCAAGAGAGGGTGAGTCTGGCCTAAGTGTTTTTTCATGTTGTCGGGTGTTTGTCTGGGAGAGTTTCTGCCTCTGGTGTGCACTGAACTGAACTGTAGATGGTGGCAAAATGTATTTGACTGTGAAGTGAGGGATTTCACACCAAGCTAAATTAAGACACAATTTGTTATACCGCCAAAATGTGCTCCTGCTTTGTTCCATCACAGGCGTTTTTCCTCTTTATGAGTATAGCTGTGTATGTTGCCCATCAAAAGTTCTCAGAAGTAACTCCTCACAGACCAGACACAAGGTCAGTGCAGTGCTGGAAGCCTCTCGATCAATATGCCCAGACGTTTGAGAGGCTTTACCGAGCTATTTTCCTACTGAAGCTTTCAGCTCTTGTTTTCGTCTCTTTTTTTTGTCGCCGTCAGATATTTCCCTGTACGTCATAACAGCACTCAGGTTCCCTCTTAAATTGTCCTTCAGCAAAACAAAACGGCAAACAATCAAGTGGAGAGTTTAAAAAAAGAAAGAAAACTCTTGACTAAAATTGGACGATACATCTGGGGATTAATGTTGAAGAGTTTGGATTATGGATTATGATCTTGTGTGGATTTAGGGACGTACCTAAGAGGGACAACACAAAGGACAAAGTAGTAATGGTGTCAGTGTGTGGAGTGGTGCCCTGTTGTGACTGACTTAGTGGACAGAGCGCGGGGGGGATGATCTCTCAAATCAGGAAATTGAATTATGAAACAAAGTGACCCAGTGAAAAGAACTGCAGTGACAGTATATGGAGCTGAGGGGGGATAAGCTGGTTTTGGAGAGCTACCACTTCATCTGAAGGTTTCCTAATTAGATTGTCTGACATAAGCATTGAGCGTTCTACTGTTGTGTATGTGAGAGAGAGGATTTTAAGTGGTGAGACTGTCGTGTTAGGTCTTGTTCGTTATTTTAGCGTTTTTGTTTAATTATGAGAGGTTTTGCACATTTGAGACTTGATTAACTGAGTCACAGCTGAGGTGAACTCTTTCTACCCTGTCTCCAAAAACATAAAAAATGCAAATAATAAAATATTTATTACTCTGTGTCATATTGCACATGAATATGTTGAATGTACAGGGTGGGGAAGCAAAATTTACAATGAACATTTAGTTGTTTTTTCTCAGCAGGCACTACGTCAATTGTTTTGAAACCAAACATATATTGATGTCATAATCATACCTAACACTATTATCCATACCTTTTCAGAAACTTTTGCCCATATGAGTAATCAGGAAAGCAAACGTCAAAGAGTGTGTGATTTGCTGAATGCACTCGTTACACCAAAGGAGATTTCAAAAATAGTTGGAGTGTCCATAAAGACTGTTTATAATGTAAAGAAGAGAATGACTATGAGCAAAACTATTACAAGAAAGTCTGGAAGATACTATTAATGAAGAATGGGAGAAGCTGTCACCCGAATATTTGAGGAACACTTGCGCAAGTTTCAGGAAGCGTGTGAAGGCAGTTATTGAGAAAGAAGGAGGACACATAGAATAAAAACATTTTCTATTATGTCAATTTTCTTGTGGCAAATAAATTCTCATGACTTTCAATAAACTAATTGGTCATACACTGTCTTTCAATCCCTGCCTCAAAATATAGTAAATTTTGCTTCCCCACCCTGTATAACTAAGTCTACAGTCCTCCCATTTATACATCATCATGCATATTTTTTTCAAAAATGTCTTTACTTTGTGTATATTGTTCTGGGGAAAAATACACTGACAATAATTTCATTTAGAGATTTACTGACAGTGACAGAGGTGTTGGATTGGGCTGAAAAAGGACTCCAGTCTGACCATTGCTACTGCGTGAACTTTAGTGTGACTTCACTTATGTCCTGTCCACACTAACATGGATATTTTTCTAAATACAGGGTGGGGAAGCAAAATTTACAATATTTTGAGGCAGGGATTGAAAGACGGTGTATGACCAATTAGTTTATTGAAAGTCATAAGAATTTATTTGCTACAAGAAAATTTACATAATAGAAAATGTTTTTATTCTGTGTGTCCTCCTTCTTTCACAATAACTGCCTTCACATGCTTCCTGAAACTTGCGCAAGTGTTCCTCAAATATTGGGGTGACAACTTCTCCCATTCTTCTTTAATAGTATCTTCCAGACTTTCTCGTAATAGTTTTGCTCATAGTCATTCTCTTCTTTCCATTATAAACAGTCTTTATGGACACTCCAACTATTTTTGAAATCTCCTTTGGTGTGACGAGTGCATTCAGCAAATCACACACTCTTTGATGTTTGCTTTCCTGATTACTCATATGGGCAAAAGTTTCTGAAAAGGTATGGATAATAGTGTTAGGTATGATTATGACATCAATATATGTTTGGTTTCAAAACAATTGACGTAGTGCCTGCTGAGAAAAAACAACTAAATGCTCATTGTAAATTTTGCTTCCTCACCCTGTACATATTTTCCACCTATTCTGTACACATCATCATTTTACAAAATATCTCTGTTCACATGACAAATGCAAAAAACTTACCATAAATTTGTACAAAAAACATTGTTTTTGTTGGACTTAATACTGGATGGAGCAGATGCAGAAGCTTTAAAGTGTCATGAAGGTGAGCCGCAGTGTTGAGGTTGCTGAAATGTGGTCTTTACATGATGTGGATTTGGCGATCCAGTCTACCAAAGGTATCAGTGCTGACTTTCATTTACTGCAGGTCATACACTGATTTGATGGTTCAGCTCCAGGTTCATAACACAAGGCAGTAACAGACATGAGCAAAATGAGGTGTGACCCCATCGTTTTACAATCTCTGTTTTTCTCTGTCCACATGGATCCATACAAACTTGAGTTAAAAAAAAAAAAAAAAAAAAAAGAATCAAGATGTTTTTCAACCTAGAACTGTGTTTGTGTGGACAAGAAACCCAAATGTAGAGAAAATATCTTCTTTGTAAAATATCACATAAATGTGGACAGGGCAGTAGTCTGGGTAGACACCTGCACTAATTCCTTTATTTTTATCTCAGTGTCATTTCTTCTTTTGTTTTTTGTCTGTATTTATTTTTCTTTTTGGGAAACTTAGACTGTCTTTTGACAATGCACTGCGGCCCCCTGTTTTCATGAGTTCCATGTACCACGCTAAACTGTCAGAAACAAACACTCTCAGTTTGGGGCAAATTTATCAAGCTCAGCCTGACTAATCTCCTTCAGTCTTCCCCTCAAAGCTTGCCAAAATTCTGCGGAGACACACTTTCCCTTCGAGGCCGATAAACATCTCCCCCCCCTTGCAAACTTCAGAGCTTTAATGTATGCATGCCTAGCACTGGTGATTTTTCAGGAAATGTGTGCTCAACATTTGCCTAAGCTCCGTTTCTAAAACTGTCCTTTCTTCCCCTTCTCTCCCGAGCCCTTATCAAAGACTTTGGACAATCAGTGGTTTATCGCTGCTGGAAATGAGTGCAGGAAGCAGATGTTGTTCTGATTAAACACACACACATACATTGACACACACACATAAGCCACACCAGTTGAGTGGGGCTCATTACTGCCTCAAGGCCTGAGAGAAATTGAGGGCCAAGTCTGGGAGTCCACGGTCATGATATCTGCAGAACATGTGCCGCAGAGGGGTCGCGCTGCCAACACTCAGGCCATTTTTTCAAATCTTTCTGTGTGTTTAAGTTACATAGAGTGACAAAGTGAAAAATAGAAAGTGAAAACTAGGCCAAGAAACTGCTTGATGTGCTACTTTGGCCTCTCCTAACTGTTATGTAATGCCTCTATTATATGTAATCAAATAATGTAGTAATCAGTGCATGATAGTTAGGTAATCAGCTTTTTTAAGGATGTAATGAATGCAATAAATGATGAGAACGCTGATGGCTTTTGCCTCAGACACCACACTGGATAAATGAGAAAAAAATAAAAGGCAGAGATATCATCATACGGTTTCTACTTTAATAAGAATGCACTTTGGCACTCTTTTATTTTCTTCACTTTAGGCTATTATTTTACAAACTAGATATAAAAGGACATAAATAAATGACATAAGTTACATGTACCTAGAGCTCCTTGACAAAACAAAAAATAAACAATGCCAAAAAGAAAACAAAATCATGATCATGTCAAAAAAAAAAAAAAAAGGTACAAAAATTTTTGAGAGAATGTTAGATCTACATGGCTAGATCATATGGCATCAGAAGGCATACAATGACAAACATTACTCTTGCGATTGTTAATTTTTTTCTTCCTTTTTTTTTTTCAATTCGTCCAACATTTAATCAAAGGAAAAAAGTATTTTACAGTACATTCTGGTTTCCTTCTCCTTCCCAACATGTCTTGCATATTTCCAAACAGGTCCTTTTTTCCTTAGATAAAACCCAAAAGTAACACGCTGCCAAAAGGAAAGAGCAGTAAGAGCTGAATTAAGGACGGAGGTGTTTCTGTATTACATGAAGCGTCATTTGCGAGTCCAAAAACATTCACATAAGTACAGTTTCAGGAGATAAAGAAAAACAAAGAATATAGTCCATTGGATTAAAACTGTAGCTGTATGATGTGCTCTGGGGAAAAAAAAGTAAAAAAAAAAAAAACAGTATTCCCTTCTTAAAGACCTTTTTCCCACTTCTCTGATCCTTTGCTGTGTTCAGGTGCGTCATTTTCAGCTGCTCCCATATTGACAGTGATGCTTCAGATGGTTTAGATTTCCCCCTTGACTTCTCGTGAGCTCGGCGAGTCCAAACTCTAGTCTATGTTTGATGTGTTTCTATGGACAGGAGGCTTTTAGTCACACTTGTTCCAGTGTGTCCATTTGTAAGCCGCTTTTAACTGCCAAAGCAGAAATGGGCTGCATTCCAGAAAGCTGCTTAATAAATGCTGTTGCTGAGAGCTTGCATTTGAGAAACACACCTTACGTAGTTTTTTAAGACGACACAAAAGCAAAAAAAAAAAGTCTGGGGCTCTTTTTATATATATATCAAAAACAATTCAACTCTGTTATCTCCTCCTCTTCTACAGTGGCATGAAGACAGACACAATTACTGATAGTACTTCAAGACATTGTCGCTCATACATCATCTAGACACACACACGCACACACACACACACACACACACACACACACTGCATACAATCCAGACATGTTCACACACTCAAATCAAATGCTTGTTACTTTACATGCAAACAATGACCAAAACAACAAAAAACAACAAAAAAAACAACAAAAAAATAAAACAAAAAACAAACAAAAAAAAATTACAAAAAAAAATGAAACTCTCCAAATTAAAAGCACATTATCAGCTGGAGCAGGGCTTCTCGATTATATTACATTCTTCTTATTGTCTCTTTTTAATGCTGTTAAATCATTCATAGTAATTCCAGTACAGAACTGGATGGCCACAAGCACATGGTGGCTAGTTTGTCAAGTTGACATGTTGTGACGGTGGTCGTCCCAGACGCGTGGGGATGGATTTGTCATCTCAGTGTCAGAGGAGACTCCAAGGAGAAGAGGGAAAAGCACATGCAGGAAGACGAGGACGAGGAAGAGGAGGAAATTTGGTCATGACGAGAGCGGCCGGGATCCTATTTATGATGGACAGCAGCAGCTGTGGGAGAAAGGAAAGGGGGGAGAGAGAAAAGAGGCTGCATCAGTCATGGTGGTTTTGAATATAAACAATTCCTGCTTGGCATCCAGTTCTGACCAACAATACTCCCCAGCTCCAGCTCCATGGAACATTCGACTCATCCGCTAAATAAAATCCAGTGCCAAAGCCAGAGCATCCAGAGACTGTGAGCGGCCGCCATGTGGAGGGAAAATATGGATTTCATGGCATCGATGTATTAACTTGTGTGCACCACATGCTATTGTGTTTACATATGATATGAAAGATGCCCTTGACTTATTGGAACACATTAAAAGCATTCCAATAGACTCCTAATGCAAGTGTCCATTAGATGTATATACCCAACATTCAGCGAAACCGCACCATACTTTTAATATAATCCAAATCAACTCAATCCATTGTCAAGTATTAAACAACATTCAAGCAGAGCAATGATTGATTACAGCCCTCAAAGTTTCCCTGATATAAATATTTTCAGTTTCAAAAAGCCTATTTTTATTCTTTTTACATGAACTAAATGCCATGATAATGCATAGTCTTTATGATGTTTATTCTGCCATTGGGTGGTCAAAGTACTACAAAGACCTCTTAGCATGCAGCGTAACAAACAGCAGCTCAAGCAAACTGTAACCTTCCAGCGTCCCTGTAAAGATGAATGAACACAACCACTGAACATGTGATTTCACTGTAGCAATGCTGTATTAGTTTAAGGCAGTCGCACATAAGAAACAGGCAACTGTGTGTGCACAAAATCAATGCATCGCCTAAATTAAAGCTTAAAAGTAAGTGGGTGCATATTAATATGGGACGTACTGATTGTGCTTAATTAAATTTCAGGCTTGTGTTAATTTCTTTTCATAAATCCTCTGAAAAAATTTGAAAATGGAAATCTGAGTTTAATCAAATTCAAAAGTAGTGATAATATCTAATGGTGTATGCAGTATGTGTTGTATTTGTTAAGATTTCTTTCTATTTTTCTGCCAGCACTCCTGCGATCTGTGCGCTAATCTATGCTGTAAAGTGAGCTCTGGTGGGCTCTGTTTGGCCCACCAGAGCAGAGGCAGGATTAATTCTTCTCATTAACATGCCGGCGGCAGCAGACCCTCAGAATGATCACAGACCAGTGGCTATTGATCGGCTCGGCCTGCTCGAGGTGGTGCGACCTGTGTGTTAATTAACACAGTATCTGGTGCTGAGGGGCCCATGATGAGTGCGAGAAGGGGGGCTAATGATTCTTACAGACACTTGTTGGCCAGACATATTTGATATTGGAGCCGTGCTATAATAATAACATGGTTTATAATGCAATGTAATATCCTGGTAAGGCATTTTAGTTCTCACCTTGAGCGAATGTGGAATAAGCCTTTGTGTATTTTCTTTGTTGATGATGCTGTTGTTTCTGATTCAGTCTGCATTCCATATTGCCTTTTTTTGGGAAAAAAAAAAAATCCAGCCAAAAAATTACTTCATTCTTGCATCCACAGGTCCTGCAGTGAGGAAAGCAGGGGCTTTTTGTTCAGATGGAAGGACAAATGTAAGAATCCAAATTGTGTGTTTAGCAGAGGTGTAGGAGGGCATTTTTGGGAAGACAGGGGAGTGGGAAGGCTCCTCTGGAAGATCAAAGACATTCTCAGCAACGTCCTGAGGGCAACAAAATATAATGTTCTGGGAGAAAAACAAGGCCAGAACAGGGCAAAAAACACAAGAAGCTCCTTAAAATAAGCCCTCCCTGCATCGCCATCTCCCCTTGGAATCCAACCCTCAACCTCTCAGAGATTCACTGTTTATATCTGACGGTGAGGATCCTCCATTTTGTCTGTGAGATATCAAACAGATCCAGCTGAGAGAGAACAATGGTGGCCGGGGAAGCCTGCAAGTCCCACACAAAACAGTTCATGTACAATAAACACAGTCACAGGAAATCAAAAAAATCTGCTCCGAGTATTATTCCAGAAAGAAAGTTCCAGAAACAACACTCTGCCCAAGAGGAGGAAGAAAGGTACAATTCCCCTCCCTCGCTTTTCCTTCCAGACCATTAAAGGCACTCCAAATTGGCCTCGGAAGCACTTTTCCATCCGTCCATCTATGTATCCATAAATGCTGCAGACAGAAGAGTCCCATTCTCCAAAACAACAAAAAAGGGCAAGATAAAGGTCTGATTTGACAAAAAAAGTGCCATTTTCACCACTTTTTTTCTTCTTCATCAACATCTTTTCTTTTAGATCCAATTTAAAGTGCAAGGATGAGGTAAACTATTTCTTCATAGTTTATTTGTCTCTTTTTTTATATTTAATCTTTTTGTTATTTATTTATTTTTTTCATAAGAAAAGAAGTCGCTTTGCTTCGTTTTCCTCTTTGTTTTAAATCTCTCAGACGGGAACCATTCTGCCTTGCATCTGTTGCATTTGGGACAGCATTCCCTGGACGCTGGTCAGGATCTTGTTCTGGTGTGCTGCCGAGGAGATGCCTATGCGAGCCATGTCCCTGAAAGGATGTGAAAAAAGCAGACATTTAGGACTGAGGACAATGATAACAAACACAGCCTGTAAAGCCCAGATCCACATGATTTGATGTGTTTTACAGCCTTCCACTGGAAACGCGCTTTGACAGTTTAACGGCTGCATGAGGAATTTCACTTGCCAACACAGCAATCCTAATCTTGTAATCTTAATGAGTGAAAAATGAATTTATATCAGACAGATGACACAGACTGAGAAGCATTTAACACATTTAAACGCTGCAAAAGATGTCATTCTACTCTAGTTAAGTAGCTAGAAAATTTCGGAGAATAAATTTGCTTCATTGCAACACGTAAACATGACAAGACTGACGCTTATTGTATATTTTTTTTATCTTACGTACATGACGCTAAAGTCAACAGTCAAATAGCTTAACTTAGAATTGTAATGAAGATTGGAGTCAGGGGGAGACAGCTAGTTTATATTTGGTGCTATTTATAACCCACCCTGTAAAGCACAGCCTGTTGTCAAGTTTTTGTTCGTGTATCGGTTAAACATTACAGATATCAGTGTACTGTATGGTGTGATAGATACATCATTACCCACATAGCATAAATGCCTAAGTTATATTTTTGGCAAAATTGTGATATTGGGGTAACTTTACTTTCCTAACACTGCTGTTTCATTTTATGCAGATATCACAATTTGGCCAAAAATATGACTTGAGCAATTACGCTATGAGGCCAATGATATGGTCTTATATTTATAGTAATGCTTATGTAAATATGTATATAGCCTATAGAGTTTTATTACTTATTACGATTATATTATTTTTATATTGTTTGTATTTTGCACTACCAATATGAATGCACATTTTTTTCTTGCACTTCATTCTGTTGCTGCCATGACCAGTGAATTTCCACAATGTAGGAGCAATAAAGTCTCATCTAAATTAAGTATAAAAAAGGAATTTCACCAAATTTTCCCAAACTCTCAAACTTCTAGGAGGAACTACACTGTAAAAAACTAAATCTTACCAAGTGTATTTCACTCATTTCTGGTCAAAATATCTCATCACACTTAATATAAGACATAATCACCTAAAGAGTAACTTTTCAGTGAGATATAAGAACTAATTTTTAGACAATAGATCTTGAAAATCTTATTTCAAGAAATCTTACCAACATAATTTTCACTTGTTCCATTTGTTAGATTTTTTTTGCTTGAATTAACCAAAAAAAAATCTTGAATTGTCTAAAAATAAGTTCTTATATCTCACTGAAAAGTTACTCTTTAGGTGATCATGTCTTATTTTAAGTGTGATGAGATATTTGGACTAGAAATTAAAAAAAAAAAAAAAAAAAAAAATTGGTAAGATTTTGATTTTGTGTAGGCTTCAATAATTATGGAAGGCAGTACATGTAAACATTAGTAAACCCACAGACATAAAGACATGTGTTTGTAAATCCATTATTATTTGGTTTGCTTGGAAATATTCCTGATTCTTTTATACAACATGTAGAAGTGTTTCAAATCCTTCTTGGAAAACGCTACAATGGTAAAATGTTTTGGAGACAACCCTCCTTCTATTTTCATATGGAAATCACTGATTCTGGAAGACTGGATATCATATCAGCGGGAGAACTCGTTGTTTTTATTGAAATGGAAGAAACCTTTGGAAGCCCGGGGAGTGAAGTGTAATTTGGACTGAAAAGGACATTAGTTATGGTTATACGACTGAACTGGAAAAAGGATCCATGTATCAGTCTATGGAAGATTGATCAGGTCTTTTTGTTTTTTATGTAATAGTTATGTAAGTGCTGTGTTTTAATGTGTCATGGACCAGTCTTGCTAAAACAAAAATAAAAATAGCATAATAGATATATAATAATTAGCCAAAAGTATGATACAACTGTTGCTGTAATTACTGCATCATAATTTCAAATGAAAAGTTACATTCACAGTTGAAATTGAATATATTTAAATAAATTTAGTCAATATATACCAAACCCAGATTCATGTGGAATTTATCTTATCTACCTATGAATTTAGCTGAGCTGGAATATTTCATCTTAACAATTCACACTTAGACTTAATAAATTCATAAAATGTATTTTAATTAACCTAAGGCCTGTACATCTGGTGCTCTTTATATTCTTCTTTTTATATATTATATATCATTTTAACCTAACTACTTCAGTGATTTATTCTTCTGTGACTTTAATGAGCATCAAATTAGAATATTAGAAAATCTTCCCAGATTCCTTCAGTCTCTTCCCCTCCTCATACTCACTCCTGTGTCATGTGGACCACAGCTTCTGGGGTGGTGTATCCAGCAGCGGTGAAGTTGTCACTGTATCTCTCCATCCCGATGGCCTGCAGCCAGTCCTCCACGGTGCCCACGGCCGAGGACGCCTCAGGGCTTCCTGGTTCCAGCAGGGTGGTGTTGGGCCTGGACAAAGAAAACAGCTCATTTTATTTCCTGGATTTTGGTTGTTTCACGTACCTATCCATGTTTCATCTTTCAGTTTTGCTGAGATGCTGCTGCATTTCAGTTCAGTGAGTTTTTACCCAAAACATTACATTTGTGTGTAACTGCCTGTGGACATAGACAGTAAAAGTTACAGACTGCATCGTGAAGCTGCAATGATCCGATTTGTTACACAGTCTGGAATGCCATTCATTCATGACAACTACAACAATGATAACCACACACAGTAAGACCTGAATCAGAGGGGTTGACAGCATTATGGGAATTAGAGTTGCTGATGCTGTGCTGTATTATTAAAAGAGCATGACACATACACGTTTTGCGATGAGAGAGCTACCCACAGGCTGTAAAATGTATCACAGTATAATTCTATCTGCCTTCTCCTTTCTTGATATAATCATCAGATCTGTAATGTTTAGCTATGTTTTGTGTCACTGTTGGATAGGTCCAAACAGAAATTGAGCCAAGTCAAACAAGGTTCCTTGTGGGTGTGACTGAAACAGTTAATCCTTATTTAAAAGAAAACACAAAACTCTGGCACACTTCGGTGAACTTTACCACACGGTGGAGTTCCTGCTTGTATTTAGATATTCATCAGCAGATTGGCCTTCACACACATATACACACACTGAATCACCTCTGTCATTCTTCACCTCATCCTCTCTGTTTCTGCAGGGCTGTCGGCCATGAAACATTTACATAGGGCCGGTGAGTCTGAGTCGGTGACTGTCTCTTCCTGCTCTGGTGACTCTCTCACTCTAATACACGCTCTCTATCAAGCTTTATCATTTTATCTTTTGAAAAGGATGTTGAGTTGAGCAGTGAGACCAGGATGTCAGACGTTTTAATAAGGCAGCTCTGTTCAGTAGGTGGAAAAGATTATACATAGGGACCCGTTTTCACACACGCCACACACATTCTACTTTCCCCTTCCCTTCTTGAAACTGTAAAAGCTGCATTTATAGAATTCAGTTCTACTAATTACTCCACAAGGACTCCCCTCTCGCTGTTCGCTGTGTCCCATTAGTTGTGTGCGTGCGTGTGCACTCACACACTTGTTAAACTTAAACAGACTCCCACTAGCTTGCATCGAGTCTGTAAACACACATAGGTCATTCTTAACACATTTAGCTGCTGGAGAGTAATGGTGTCAGAGTTGGAGGGTCATGTTTGTTTTTAACTCAGCGTTACATCGTAATTCTCCTTCCCTGTTCGGTTGCATTCCTGAGTGTAAAGCACCATTAAAGCTAGTTTGCAGAGAAATCCATTATGGCGAGTGTTTGTACTTAAAAGAGCCTCACTTCACTGGTAGATAATGTTTAATGGTGAATGTAAATACTGGATTGTTTGGTCCAGCACACTAAAATAACAAAATAACATTTTCCAGCTTGAACTGTAGCCAAATTACAGGCTGAAAATAGGACTTGGATGAGACAAACAAAGTGTGTCCCTTTATCATTTAGTGTCCGTCTTGTTCTGGCTTCTTACCGAACAGTGCTCTCTCCCCCAGTCCTCTTCAGAGTGTTGGGGTTGCGGATCAGCTTGTCCAACATGTTCACAATCTGTCCAAACTTTGGCCTGTCGGCTCTCTCTCTCTGCCAACAGTCCAGCATGAGCTGGTGGAGTGCCACGGGGCAGTCCATGGGTGGGGGCAACCGATAGCCCTCGTCAATAGCTTTGATCACCTGGAAAATAGATTCATGCTCAGTGTGACTCACAGTGTTTCTGAGACTTGAACTGAAATAAAAACTGTATGCAATTTGATTACATTTACACAGTTTCTCCCCACAATATCATACCCTCAGTTTAATTTTTACCTTACTTTGGGCACCTACACAAGGTATTTGGTTATGCATAAATTAAATTCTTTATCATCATTAGTGGCACCAGAAATATGAATTCCATGTGTAATGAGGAAAGGGAATACACTGCTCGTGTTTTATCACCTCTGCAGGTAATTTGATTATATAATCAAGCTAAAATGATGAAGTATCTTTAAAAAATGTTTGACAGTGTACATGCCCCTGGGAATTATTGTTTGAGCTTTAATGTACCTGCCTAATTCAAGCTGTGCATTATTTATGACTGTTTGCATATAATTACATTTCTTATGACTTACATCTTGGTTACTCATGTCCCAATATGGTCGTTCGCCGTATGACATCACCTCCCACATGACAATCCCGTAGCTCCACACGTCACTGGCCGAGGTGAACTTCCTGTAAGCGATGGCCTCTGGGGCCGTCCAGCGGATGGGGATCTTCCCTCCCTGTAATTAAAAGATGGGCTGATTAATCAAAGGTGACACGGCAGACAAGTAAGGTGACACATAGACAGACCACTCACTCACTTGGACACTCACCCTTGTGGTGTATGCAGCCTCGGGGTCGTCCTCCAGCACTCGGGACATGCCAAAGTCAGACACTTTGCATACCAGGTTGCTGTTTACTAGGATGTTACGAGCTGCCAGGTCGCGGTGAACGTAGCTCATGTCGGATAGATACTTCATGCCTGATGCAATTCCACGCAGGATGCCAACGAGCTGGATCACAGTGAAGCGACCGTCGTTTTTCTGCAGAATAAAAAAAAAAGTTTAACAAACTGGTTATGAAATAAAATTACTACATCATATCACTCCAAATATGATATAGTTGTCTCGGTGTACAACTATATGCGATTTTATTCTGAACTCAGAATATCTTGTAATGTTAATCTATATGTGAAACATATGGTATAAGCAGTTTTTAAAACATACAAAAATGTTATTGTAAATATAAGAATGTGTAGAGTCTAGAACAGTGGTTCTTAACCTGGGTTCGATCGAACCCTAGGGGTTCGGTGAGTCAGTCTCAGGGGTTCGGCGGAGGTCAAGACACACACTCGACTCATTAGTCAGGTGTGTGTGTCTGGCTAGGTCCAATATACACGGTGTATTGTTGTTGCTCATAGCACTACAACACATCCAGAAGTGTTTATAATCTCTTCCACTCGTCTGACGATGAATTATTTGAGTATTTTCCACATCGTTATGACTTTTGCTACTTCCTGTTAACCACGGAGGCAGCCATGTGTTGTGTTTGTTTACATTTTTCGGTCACTGCACTGGTCAGTTACAATCATGTGACGACTGACACACCGTCGCAGATGGAGAAATCATATTACGCTAAAGCCGAGCTAGTGCCGTAATAAAACAACGATCACAAAAATACTGAAGGAGTACAGCGAGAACTTTTTTTTGATACACTACATGCAATTATCTTTTTTTTTATGTCAAAATTGCGTGGTTTGGAAAGTTCGGAGCGAGATGAAACAAAAACCGGGTTGACCTGACGGCCTACATATGATTTATGATGTCACGCCCCGCTTGGCCGTCAGGTGAATGCGCATATGAAACTGGTGGGGTTCAGTACCTCCAACAAGGTTAAGAACCACTGGTCTAGAATCACCCATATTGTTAGTCTCATAGCATAACTGCCTAATTCATACTTTTTTCAGGACAAAGCAAAATGAAGCAGCAGTGTCAGGAGAATAAAATTACACAGATATGACAATTTGGTCAAAAATATGATATGACTTCAGCAATTATGCGATGAGGCTAACAATATGAAATTTTTTTAGTTTTCCTATACAGTATTGGCTCCTACTTTATGAATATTTAATGGATAAAGCCGATAAGTATCACTGAAAACTAAGAGTGCAGTGAACCCTGGAAACATGGGTGTAACCTGCACACACGTCGTTGTTGAAAAAACAGTAAGTCGATCAAGGAGAGGATAAAGATTAGGGCGAATGTTTGTGAACGAATGCTTGTAATTTCAGTGGATGACATTACAAAGATAAGATGGGATCAGCGCTCTGCAGCCGTATCGCTCACACACACACACGCACATATATGTGCAGACAGAAACGCATGACTGACCCTCAGGAATGCATCCAGCGATCCGTTTTCCATGTACTCTGTGATAATCATCACTGGCTTACCTAAAGAGAGAGAGACAGATAGAGGGAGAAAAGAAGTGGGAGAATGAAAGGCAGATGATTATTGAGGTAAACGATGCACATCACAGCCCGACACAGCGGGTGGGGTTCTCAAGGGAATGTGTGTTTGTGTGTATGTGAGTTTGAGAGAGTGTGTGTTGGGCCATCCATCTCTGTCCCGTAGTGATTTAATTAGCTCAGTGTTACGGTTGCCCTGACGTCCCTCCACTTTCCCTGCACATGCAAAGGCATCTCTACTGAAACAAAAAACTACTACACACACACACACACCATCTTGTGTTTATGCAAATATGAACTGACATTGGACACATTATCCAAAGTCTCATCACAGTCACCCACCCAGAATCCCTCTGACTCACTATTTATGTCACTCACAGTTCTTTTGCCCTCTTTCTCCTCTGCCAACCCTCAACGCATCTGTCACTCTCCTGCTAGTTCCTCTCTAATGCTTTCTTCTATAGCGCTCTTTTTTTCCTTCCTTCCTCACGCTCACTTTCTTTTCTCCCTGCTTCTGTTCTCTGGCCCTTTTCACCCCATCCCTCTGTCTCTCCTGGGGAAGCGTCTGTGTCTTTATCTGAGCTGGGTGGAGCTGTGGGGAGGGTGGACAATCCCTGGTGGGCCTCTGTCTGTCTTTGTCTCATAGGATGAGGGGACAGTAGGCATGAAGAGGGAAGAGGACAGAAAGTGAGGGAGTGTTGGGGGCAATGTATTTTATCCTAAAACGCTAGCAAGCTGGTGCCTAACCAGCCATGGCAACAACACATGCTGGAAAGTTCTGCCACAAATTCCTGCTAGAACAGCGCTGTTCCATGCGTTCCATTTCAAATAGCACAGTTAAGGTGGATTGAAAAGATTTTTTTTTGTGCTGAACAGAAGTGCTGAGTTAAACTGAATGCCTTAAGGGGAGGTTATGAGAAATTTTGTGTGCTCCAGCAGAATGCCCAAAGCAGCAGAAAGTTGAGTGGTTGGCAGCAGAGGTCTCAGAGGTGAAGTTCCTCAACTCTACAGCAGGCTTCTCGCCATGCCAAGAGGCCGTCAGTCACCGCCTTACCCGCCGCGTGATTGGCACTCCATTAATTACGGGGCGCTCCGGCGTTGGCTCGAAAAGAGGAAGTGGAGTTAAAGTTGGGGGAGAGCGGGGGCCCTCTTTGTCAGCCATCTTTGTTCCCTTTGTTGTGTGCCACTGCCCCAGGGCTGCTGGTGATTGACAGCTCCCCAATCTAGTCTGAGGAGCGTCTGACCTGCGACCTTAAACTCTCGCCTTCCCAGCCCTGCCCTCTTCCTCCCAGTCCATTTGCATGCTAATTCCTTGTTTACTGAATACACCCTGCCGCCTTTGGCAATGAACTCTGGGCAAGGGCCCCACCAGTGGGCCGATTATCACCTGCCAACAAAACAGGGGAAGGGGAAAACGCAACAGGGGGACAATACTGGGGAACGTTGGGCAAACGCTCTCTGGAGGCCCTGTCACTTTCAACAAACAAAGATCTTGTCTTTAAAAGCAGATCTGTTCAAAATTAGCACAATCTTACTCCATGTAAAATCAAATGTTTAACATATTGCATAAGATGTTTGAGCGTCAATGGAATCTATATTTTAATTGCACTCTAGCATAACAAACATTACAGCTACAGGCTTCAAGATAGTGGATTACAGCCAACAGTCCTCAGCAAGAGATTTTTGCACGTTTATGTATTTTAGCACCTATCTGGAGTTCCTCCATAATTAATAAGCCTTAATTGGCTCTGTTGGACATGCCAGCAAACTGAGGCCAGATAGAGAATTCCTTTAACTTGATTGCAATGGAAAGGGGAGTGCAATTCAAATAATGGATTTTTAATAGATTCCACTGACACACTCAAGTGTGAAGGACTAATTTTCCCAAACCTTGTGTCAAGCTCTCAAAAGTATGAGTAGAAGGAGGTTTAGTGGGAGTTATTGGATGCCCCTGTTGCATTGGCTCCCCATCCTTTCATGTCGGCTCCTGTCACTACCACATGGCACGTCTGTTTCTCCTTCATCTCCCTCCCTTGGTCTCGCTTCGCCTTTTTTTCTTTTTCAGCCTCCGGTTCAGTAGTTCCACCAGCCTCCACTTTTTTTCTTCCGTCGTTCCTACCGTTGTTCTCTGTCATTCCTCTAATCCATCACCGCCTAACCGCCTCCCTCTTTCTTTCTTTCTGCATCTTTATTCACACCTTCCCTGGCTGCCGCTTGTCTCTGATTTCCTTTCCTTCCTCCTGTCCATCTGTCCGCCTTTTCTCTGTCTTTGTCCCTGCATCTCTATAAGGTCCAAGAGGTTGTTCCCTGGGTCTAGGGCTGAGATAAGCAACCGTGTCTGTGCTGCTGTTCTCTTTCAACTCTGGCTGGACTAAGTGTGTATGTGCCATTTTATACCTAAGTGTGTGTAAGACTGGAAGAAACGGTGGCGTCTGGCACAGATAGGGCCAGGCTGCAGTGTCACCACACATTAAGACACTTCATCCATCTAACCTGAGCAGAGGCTGACCATCAGATATGCACACATGCATGTAATCAAAGACACACAGATGCCGACATGCGCTGACAAGACATTTGCACACATACACACATATGCTATCCTAACAAATAGCATTAGGGAAAGGTGTAAAAGGTAAAGAGAAACAGGGAGAGAGAAGAAAGAGAGTGCCAAGGGCAGAGGGAGGGAGAATTGGCCGGTGCTTTGTGGCCATGCAGCAGCAGATAGAGAAGGGATAGGGTATCACTCCCTAACCCCAAACACATTTACAGCTGACACCATGATTAATGAGCCTGGTGCTGGGCTACAGGGCCTGTTCCTGGACCCATTAAACCCCCTCCCATATACCCAGCTACCTCTAACTCCACAGCCCCCTCCCCACCTCTTCCATCTGGACAAAGCCCACCTGGGGATAACCCGGATGGGACAACGTAAAGAAAAAGCCATGTGAGAGCACATATCCTGGGACATGCAACGTAAGTGGTCTTGCTGTATATACTGTTGATGTGCATGCTTTTAAACTCAAACACACACCTTTGCCAAGTAAACACTGGTTTGTCCCTAAACTCACCCTTCTCCAAAGTCACCCAAAACAGCAGACGTAGTTTGTAATGATTAATTGTTACTTTTTTAAGGAATGATAGAAACAGCAGAAACGAATGTCCTTTCTGTGTCACTAAAACACTCATTGTGCGTGCATAGATTTATGTGTTTGAGAGGCCAATATATTAGGATTTTTCTATAGCAACAGTCTCAATAATCAAGTGGTAATTGTGTTATGTCTTATTTTACTTCTTATCTCACACCTTTCTGCAGAACATTTAACCCAAAAGTAGACAAAATCAGTCACTTGACTTACATTTGGTAACCACGCCCTCCAGGTGAATGATGTTCGGGTGGTCAAACTGGCCCATGATGCTAGCCTCGGACAGGAAGTCCCTCCTCTGCTTGTCAGTGTAGCCGGCCTTTAGTGTCTTTATGGCCACACAGATTTCTCTCTTGCCGGGCATCTTCAGGCGGCCGCTGCACACCTCGCCAAACTCCCCTGCAACACACAGCCAGGTTAAAAATATAGAATGATACAAAAGCACTTTGATACTACAGTGCACCGACGATAAATCAAATCATGAAGGGGGTCGGTGAAAGTGCTTGTGTGTGTGCAGGTCAGGTTAGAAGGGGTCCACTTTAAACATTGATCAGGGTCTCTAATCCCTTACTCACCCCCCCGCTCTCACCCACTGAAGCAGTGAGAGAGGGGAAATGGATATTGATTCTTTCTCTTTATTATTTTGTCATTGGATGACTTTTCTCTGGCCACAGGAATAGCATGGACAACATATTTAGCCTCTCCTGTTTTTCTTCTTTTTTTATTCATTGACCTCTCTAGAGACAGACCAAATGTTACGAAAACAATGGCTTTTATTCTCAAGGAGGGCGAATGACACATAGGCACACACAAACACAAATCACCCACAAACACTAGTAGGAGAATATTTACATAAAATTTAAAACAAAAATGAAATAAATCAAATGTGAACAGATTAACTGGATACACTAGTAGGAGAATATCTACATAAAACTTAAAACAAAAATGAAATAAATCAAATGTGAACAGATTAACTGGATAAATTCCTCACCAATACCGATAACTTTCTCAATCTTGATACAGGAAGCGTCGATTTCTTTGGCAAACTCCCGGACGGCTTGGTTAGGGTCCTCATAAGTAAAGGGGTCAACATATATCCTCACTCCTGAAGAAAGAAGTTTGCAAGGAAGCAGAAAAAAGGAAAATAATAAAGAAGAGAATGAAAAATGAAGGTTAATTCATTCCAGCAAGTATACTCCATCTGTTCTTTATTTCCACCATGCTGCAGGCTACACAACCTTCCTCTGTGGAACCTCCTCCTCCTCATCTTTCCATACCTCAATTCACACTCTGACTCCCCTGGTTTTCATGTCACTATAGCTGATTCCAATAAAGATGGAGCTCATTAACTAGATTTTTATGTGGGATGCAAATAGCAATGCTGATGACTTGATAATGAGATGTTTGGAGCATGCTAGAATGCAAGTACATTAACTTCAAAATAGTTGTTTTTTTCATCTATTTTATGGGCTTCATTTGTGGTTTAGAGCACTTTCACATGAACACACCTGACAGCACTAATGTTTTTCAATTACAGAGTTTGCAAGTGCCATGTTAAGTATGAGTTACCTTGATGTAAGTGCTTCTCCTCATCAGAGTCTTGCTTGGCCTTGCTGTACTTACTCCTTCTGGGGGCAAAGACACCAAGACGATCAGTGGGGTTGTAAACAGCAGATGCAGAAAGTTAAGTTTCAAATGTTAGAAAGTAGGTGCAAGCAAGAAAAACATACTGAATCACATGCACAAAGGTATAATTTTAGAACATACTGTGAGCGTGAGTTCAGTAAATTAATTAAACCTCAAAGCTAGTCTCCAAAACCCACTTAAACATCGATTAAATTATGTGAAGAGGCAACACAATCACTGACTACAGATGAGATTTTTTTTTGGGGGGGGGGGTTAATTATTTATTGGATAAAGCTCCTTGTGATTTTCAGGATTTTTTTGCATGGTATTAGAAGTAAACCAAAAAAAAAATTATAAAAACATAGAAGGTCTCTGAAGGGCATGTAGCAACTACATGGAGCAGAGAAGATGTGGGTGGGAATAAAAGCTTTAAATCAATCCTAGAGAAGAACACTTAAATCCTTCTGAATCCCTCAGGCAGGCTGACACCTGTGCTTATATTGATGTGCTGGGTCACTGGTGGAAATGACCAGATGTGGGAGACATTGTCCTCCACTATGCTTGTGTAATGATGGTAAACGGCTACGTGATTACAGTCCCTCCCCACAATCACAGGATGGCCACAACAGCACAATGACAGTGGTCGTCACATGCATATAAAAAAGGCAAAGACAACCACCTGCTTGGCTGTGGAGAGAGGCAATCACATGGAAAGAGAGCACACAAACACAATCAACACCCCCCTTCACTCACTATGATTCTCCACCCCAATACACACATGCAAACAATGATTTGGTTTCCATATTAAGACACACACACTTAGAGGAAGCAACATGCATATTAAAAGCACAAACACACGTAAGGGGAATCAGCACAAAAGCCATAAACTATCCCCATCCCCCAGTGCCGCCACACACATGAAAACAATATTTTTCTTTGCATAAAGATGTGTGCACATCCCCCAACACACACACAAGGAGAGTGTGGTTAACACCCTGAGGTGAAGCGGACCCATCTGCATGTAATCCCATCTGTGTGACGGTGCTTTGTCCTGCTCGCTGGTTAACACCCTGAGATTGGGTCACTGCAAATCCACCTGATGCCTCTCTGTCTGATTCTCTCTGTATTCTATCTCCTGCTTTTCATTGCCCGCTTATCTCATTGTCCAGTCTGCTATCACTAACCCTCTTTCTTTTTCCTCTCTGTCTCTCTCATTCTTTTTACGATGGTCAGCCAGGAGCAGCAGGAGAAAATAACTGGCATCCGGGATTACAGCCACAAGCTGAGAGACAGAGGGAGGGATGGAGGGATGCGAGGACAGGGAGCGAGGGATCGCTGATTGCATCTCTTCAGCTGCCTGAGCCGTCAATCACATCTCCGGTGTGGCGAGTCATCACTCATCTGACAAGAGTGAGTTGCCTTAGCTGTCTCAGTGTGTATGTGTGTGTATGTGTGTTTTCGAGTGACATCCTCCTCCTGACAGCTACTTTTCCCGTTGCTAAGCAAGACATCCCTCATCTGTGTGGAAAAAGGGAGAGACAGAAAACAGACGGAAAAGAGGGATGAAAAAGGGATGAAGCTCACCTTCGGCTGATGACAAAAGCACTGATGAGGATGATTAAGAGGACCACACTGCCCACCACGGACACCAGTAACACTGTGGAGTTGGCCCCATCACCGATAATGGGAGCTGGGACTGTGGTAGAAGAAAGCAAGAGAAGAGGAGGAGAGGAGAGGAGAGGAGAGGAGAAGAAGAGAGACAGGGAGGAAGATTGGACAAAGAGAAAAGTCAATATCACTGTGCTCAAACAAGTTGTTTCACATGAAAGAACTAATGTACATTTTGTGTTTGCCAGCCACTGACAAACATCTCCCACTTCCCTCTCATGTCTCTCTTCCTCCAGCACTTTGTCCTTACCACCCACAAATACAATGTTTGTTTCCCATCCCTGCATTTTACGAGTCCCATCCCATAAACTCATGCTTCATTGAGAGACAATGACGTCCCATTAGACTGTGTGCTTGGCCATGGTATTGTCATCCAGCACCTACCAGCATAACAAAAGAAACACCTGCGCTTACAGGGCATCCATGTAACCCTCAAGACCACAATATGCTGGTTCAGATCAAAATGGCATTATATTCAAAAATAGTGAGAAAAAGCAAAGATTTAAGATTGGGTCCATTATACATAAAGATTTAAAGGATGAAAGATTAGTTTGATCCCCCACACATTATGAAATCTTTCATCTACAGTGATTCTAAATTATTATTATTTTCATCAACCCATCCATTTTTTGACTGACTGAATAGTAACCAAATTTTTTTCTGCATTTTGCATCAAAACCCATCAGAAATGCTATCATGCCATATCTGGCACACATCCACTGAGACTCATTGTAGCTTGAAAGCTAAAATATTGGATGCTATTCAAGTAGCTCTTCAGGTGTTCCAGGATAAAATCATCTCTTTTTTATATGTGACAGGTATCTAGATTAATGACTCGAGAAAGAAAGAGACAAATTCAAAAAAGATGCTATCATGTCAGCAGTTTGCAGGAGCAGGTGTGATGGAGATGGCACAGAGTGTCTCTGGTGCATCAATGCAGTGAAGTCATAATAGGAGAGGAGGTGTAATTTAACTCACCGGAGTTGGTCATGAACTCAAATGGGCCACTGAACTCTCCATAGCCGGCTGCAGTACGTGCACGCACATGAAATACGTAGGAGGTGAGGGGAGTGAGGCCCTTAATGTCAGTGTTTCTTGATGAGGTTTTTATAATTCTGTAGCTTCTTTCATTTTGATCCTGAGTAAGAGACAGATGAAGCACAGAGGTGTGGTTTTCATAGATGATTCAAAGGATGGTTTTGTAAACACTGTCAAAATAAAGATTTTGGACATGTTTTTTGTCAACAGACACTACATCCCCGAAGCAATTCTCACCTTCTCATAGTATTTGACCTCATACTCCAGGATGACTCCGTTGGCTCTATCCGGTGGTTGCCAAGCCAGTGAGATAGTGTGTCTTGTGATGTCCTTTGCTTGGATGGAAGTTACCGGAGATGGAGCTAGTGAGATGATCAAAGATGGAGAAAAGGGAAGAAAAAGTTATTTAGCCAACTGTTCTTTTCCAGTCGGCCATGTATTTTTCAGGTTTGGAGACACCAAGTCTGTTTTTTGTTGCTCTCCTAAATTCCACTCCTTTCTCCTGCTGAGAAAGTTATACAACGGGCCAGGCCACAAAGCAATCGCTTCCATTTATCTTTTAACCTGGCTTATATTCAAAATCTAAGGCGTTACAGAACTGTATGACCACACAGCAGAATAGCAGAACTAGAGTGTACGGCAATACTCCAAACTCATAGTTGGCATCCAAAAAAATGATCCAATTTCCCCTCAGCTTACGTTAGCGTCTCACACACTTTTCCTACGAGCTGGCAAAATAATGTCGAACTTCATTTTCTGCATATTTTCAGGTCACACTGAGAAACCTTGTGTTGCTAAAAGTCTCCTTCAGAAGGCTAGAAATGGGCTTCAACGCCTTTGCCTTTTTGTGTCTTCGAGAGAGCAAATCAATTGGTTTTCATTAAACTCCAGTGAACGATCTTATCTCAAACCTTTTTCCGCTACAGCTGATAATGAGGCCATATTTCAAGCAGCCGTGCTATCTGCGTTCAGCCGCCTTTAACATGTGAAGGTTAAAGCACAGATAATGTCTTACACTCGTCCCCTCCCTTCAGTGTGTCACTGATGCACAAATCAAACCACTATCTTCAGGGAGTCTGACAACACTAAAATTAGGTCATACACACTCTCGACACTACAAATAAGAAATCCATAGGTGTGAAGAGACAGAAACACTCATGTGCAGATGCACTTTTCAACAGACAATAGAATACACAGTGGAGCAGGTGGAGAAATAGACCAAGCAACAAAAAGGCAGACGACAGATTATATCACAAGTACAAAAGAACAAACAAACACACTCTCATATTCAGCATTTTGTGGTTAGCATCAGAGGTTTTTCACACTGACATAAATAACATCAACCATTAATAAATAAAAATCACATGCTGCAAATTTGTCCTCAGACTCAAAATAAAGCAACACACACATTCCACTAATGCCCAGGTAGATTTCTCAATGGAAATTGTTCTTAAAGGTTCACGAGGACTGAATCTTTGACCTCTTGTCCTCAGTGATACTGTGAGCCTGTAACCATACTCGTTCCAGACCATCTGCCTTTTAAAAAATTACAGTGGAATGATTAATGAGGGGTTCACGGTCCACGGATTATGATTGGATTATCTATGACATTATATACATTCTCATCACTTTGACCAGGGGCTCCAGGGAGCCTAGCCCTCAAGCTAATGCTAACAAAACCCTGCTTTTAGCTGGGGATTGAGTTCAAACGGACCTGGAATCCAAGCACCAGCCACAGATTGAGTTTCAATGGGGTGAAGAAGTGGCTGGAGAGGGGAGCAGCCGGGTGGTTCGTGACTGGTGGGGGTTGAAATGGAGATGGAGAGGGATGGGATTGCAGACATCTCTTGGTAAATAGATTAGTCCAAGGTTGTGTCATCCTGATGGCCTAATGTGTTGCGTCTCTGTTAAACAATTAGATGGTGGCCATTTGTATCCCTCCGATCAATCTTACCCGGCGGGGAAAGCCAATTTGAAGGCCCCTGTGGGGCTGACCAAGGACTCTCCGACTCAGAAAGAAAACCCCCAAAGGGGTCACAGGCCTTCATTCCCCCAAGGTAATCCACACATCCATCTTTCCACCAAAGATGACTTATATGGCGATTTAATTGTGCTCTGCTTCTCTTGTTGCATTTTTATTTTTCCCTGGGCTAATGTGAGAATAAAGATGAGTAATTTTCTCAGTGGTCATTTCTGAGAGAAGACAATGAAAACACACAATAAGTAATCTATCAATGGCCAAGTTTTATTAGATGTTAAACATTAATTTGATAGATCAGTTCCCCAGAAGTGTGACCGTGTCAAACAGTATTTGCAGAAACTGTAACTAAACCTGACACACTAAACAGAATAGGAGTTTAACCTGAGGCTGCAATTTGGAGAGACCATGCTTGACGACTGGCATCTCTGTCAATGAATTTAAAAATGTGGGGCAGAACTATAATTCCTTACTACCTCCTGATTGTGTGGGCTTAAAACCCTGGTGGAATAACAAGTGTAGATGCAATGAATATTCAAATCCATTTCAGAATTGTGTGCTCAACAAAAAAACTCTTTCAGAGCCTGACACTTGTTATATATACAGCAACACAGAGGACCTTCTTAAACACACAATGCAGACATTGCATCATTACCTCTGACACAAAGCAAAAAATTCACACAAAACTGATAAAGACAATTTAGTAAGTACAATCCAACTGAGATGCATACTGTTCTTTCTAGAACTGTGGATTTGATTTTATTATGTGAGGTTCTGTCACCGCATGGAGCAGAGTCTGTTGAATGAGCGAGTTTGTCTTTGTGAACATGTTCGTCACAAAGAATTTGTGCTACAAGGAGCAGCTGTGGTTTGTGCAAGCATTTGCGCGAATATGCGGTCGATTACAGTTAGACATAAAAAGAGACAGGGGCTGGGGAGCACATGTGGTTGCCAGATTGGAACCTGGTTGCCAGATTGGAGTCACTCGATTTTGCTGCCGCCAAGGAAAAATGGCCGAGGTGGGAGCCGTTTTTCAGGGTGTCAAAAAAATGGCTCCCGCATACATGATCCTTCTCCCCTGCCTATAAAGACTACTTCCATCTCCCCAAACACATTTCCACATGTACGTCTGTCCGATTTGCCAAAGAGATGGAAACTCGCACATATGTGTGCTGACAGACGTGCCCACACACACACTGTCTCATGCACTAATTCACTTTTAGTCACCTAAGCCTGCCAAGTATTTTGTATCAAGATATAAACACCTCTTGCGCAGTCTCTCTCTTTGCCTCCTTCTCACACATACACAAGAACTTCATCCCATAAAAGGGGGAAAAAACATCCATTTACAGCCAGGGGTCAGTTCAAAGCTTGGATACCTCCCCTTCTTTTCCTCATGCAGTCCGGGTTAAAGGGTTACTCCCCGGCTGATTTACGATGGTGGAATTGTTCATGGCGGGACATGGAATCTGACCTACTAGTCTGCGCTCACAAACACATGCCTGGTCACAGATGCATGCACATGCAATCAACAATCTTTGTGTCTTAATTTTTGTCCCCGGGCATACTTCTTCACTACACTTTCATCTATTTTCCTCTCACGCGATAATGCAAAAGTGCTCCACCCTTCCAACCTGCCTATATCTCACTTCTTCTCTAACCGAAATTTGAACTTTTATGGAAAGGCAATGGCGGGGGTGGCTTTTCCACAGCACTTATAAATCCTAATAAATCTATCACAATAAATGTGTAATCCATGGTGTCTGGATGAGGGGAGGTGATACAGCGAGAGGGACAGCCACAGATGACTGGCTGGATTACCAGCGGCTGAAACCAGACCTTCCAAAGCCCCTACTGAGTATTAGCAGGAAGAAATCCAATCAGTCTGGAGCTATTCTCTTTAACACGCACACACATACACTGAAATTAAAACACACACACAGACACATAGAGGACATTGTTTTGGAGGCAAATGTAGATTGTCTGCCTCCTCTAGCTTTCACACTTTGACAAACATTCTGCGTAGCACATTTTCTCACTTAAAGCCAAGCATGCAGTCCGTCATGCACATGTGCAAACACACACATATATGCATTTAAGAGAGCTTCCAACTGCAAGCTTCAAAACTAATCCTGGAGAACAGTTGTAAAACATGCACTAGTGTAGAGCCAAAGGCAACATCATCTATATCTTACAAGTTGAAGTCAGCAGATTAGCCTAGAGCAACCTTTGGGGGACATCACTGTGCATGCACATGTTACTATGTCTTTGAATGAATAAATGTGTGAGGCCGTGCACTTCAGAGTTTTGTACAAATGTGCGTCACTGCGACAGCACTGACATGCTATTACGGGCCCTCTTCCTGGACTCTAGGGTGTGCTCCACGCCAGCTCCCCCACATGCCTGTCTGGCAGGACTCATAGCTCTCCCACAGGCAGCACATCCATTTATCTCTATCTTCCTGACCCCAGCTGATAAATCAAGCCACTGTGTCCTTAAAGTGCCAGTCCAACCCCTATTCAAGATATTCGCTTTTCCCAGGGATGGAAATTAGTGATAAAAAATGACAAAAAGGCACTTAGCTTGCCACCCAGGAGCAGAGCCGTAAAGCAAAGAAAGGTAATGATCGGCTATAAGTGAAGGAGAGTAGGGAGGAATGAAGCGAAAGGGCCAGGTCGTAAAATCCATTTACACAACAACTGGTTGCAAAATGGCTAAATGACAAAACATCGGTAGGCTTTGAACGCACCCCCGGGCTAGAGGGCTCCTCTCCAAGCTCTAAAGGAGAGGCTGTTTTCATGGGTGTATGTTACAAGAATAATTACACAGATACAAACACACACGCACACACATACACACACATAGATATCCCAACAGCATTTGTAATGAAGCCTCCACAGATCAATACAACTCATCTAATTCATTAGCTTGAGTGCTAAATATAGCACGTTGCCCCTATCTTCATCCTAGGCTTCTCATGCCTAATTATGCAAAACTCAAGTGAAATATTGCAGAAAATAATTTCCCACTGCAGAGAATCCATCACCCCCCTCAGTAATCATCCAGCCTTCACCCAAATTATACACAGCTTTAATAAACATGTTTTGACACGCAGATTGCTCCCAAAAAAGTACTTCTTGCATGCAAAGTAACAAGCATGTGCTCTGCATCAAACATAAGTCTCCTATCCTATCCTTCTCCACCAGTACACACGCTCTCCTTTACACACGCAAGTTTAAAAACGGACTTAATTGACTAACATGAGCAGTTTTCCAAAAAATAATTGATACAGCCATGAGGAGGAAGGTCAGGTAGTAAGCAAAAAGCTGTTTCCATTGATCATGGCCACTTCCAAACAAACAAGAAAGGTAGGCTGGATCTGTAATCTAAGCCACAGCCGCTGTTTAGTTCACTTACACACTTTGAGCAGTGAAGCTTTGTTACTATTTTAACAGATATATTCCTCATGTCATTGTCTTTGAAGACATGCTGGGATGTCCTGACATGATCTTACAGGACATTAGCAGATCAAACACACATTCAGTCAGTTTAAAGCATATATATTTGTATTTAAATCACCTGTGACTTGTTTAATATGTTAATATATTAGTAGGGATGCACCGATACCGATATCAGTGTTGGGTATCAGGTCCGATACTCAGTATGTGTACTTGTACTCATACTCGTGAATGTACTCCAATACAACTGCACCGACACCACTTACGGCAGTGTGACATTCGCAGTTAAGTGCAGCAGGTACGTGGCAGAGGAGTAATGTCAGAAGTGTGGAGATTTTTTAAAATAAATGACGGTGACAAAAGTGACGCTGACTGCAAGTAACGTTTAAGACACAGATGGATATGGATGGAGCATTCTGTCTGTCCTCTGCGTACATTCCATCCGTTTTCCAGGTGCTCACAGATGCGTACCCAGACAGAGAATACCACTGGAACCGTAGAGGTAGAGGATCTTTTCAAAGATCAACCGTGTGAGTTAGTGAAAAACTACTGATATATTTAGGACAACTACCCTCATCAATATCAACATTAGTATCCACATTAGTGTTACCTCTGTCGTCTCCATGTTTGTTATTACTGACTTTCTTCTTCTCAAAAAACGTTACTTTTCTTCATGGTATTCAGCCAGTATGGTTAATTAAGAGTGGCGCCCCCTGGTGGATTAATTGAGAAACGCTCATTCCAACACATTAAATGTCAATAGCACTTTGTTACAGTCAGACTAATGACAATGACAAGAAAGCACACTTTCAAAAGTAACTAAGAATTGTAATGGTATTATTAAGTACTCATAACGGTACTTGGTATCAGCAAGTACTCAAGTGTAAGTACTTGTACTTGTACTCGGTCTGGAAAAAAGTGGTATCAATGCATCCCTATATATTAGGATAATCAGTGTTGCCTGCTTTCAGTTAGGTGTTAGTAATTGTTTAGAGCTGAGTGTAGTTTTGGTATCATTGTTTCCTTTACATTGAATATACGGAATTCTGGTACTAACTGCAAAAGCCCATCATGGTCAAACCTTTATATTACTGAGCAATTTTTCATATTGTCATATAGATGTATTTATCTTAACATCCTGATCTCCCAACTCCCTCTGCATCATTATTTCTCACTGTCTTACCTGCTTGGTTCGTAGTGACAGTCACCGACACTGCCTGTTCTGGCCCTGGGCTCTGCGGTGAAACACCGTTCACTGCCCACACTTCGAAAGTGTAGTTGGTGTGGGCCTGCAGCTCATTGATGGACACCCTGGTTCCCTTCAGACTCAGCTGCTGGGGGCTGAAGTGGATGCCATTACCACAGGGTTGACAGCGGCGGCCATCGGGGCCACAACGCTTGCAGACCACATTGTATGTCAGATCTTGACGTCCTCCAGAGCTACGAGGTGGACTCCATTCCAGATTTACAGAGGTCTCATTCACATTTGAGATAAGGTGGAGTGGGGCTGATGGAGGGCCTGTGGAGACAAATGGAAAAGGTAAGAGTTAATTTTGTTAATGGTGGTCAGGATACACAGTTGTTAGCAAACAACTGTACCTGTACTGGTCATGTTTACAACAATAATTTTGCTTTGTGTATTACTTATAAGCAAGAGAAAAAAATTGCCATAAATGCTCAACACTGGACCTTTTTACTATGGGCAGGGAAAGAACCTATGGGGAGCAGCCATTGCTGGCTGTAAGTGATGTACCATTGTTGATTCTGGGTGATGAGTGCAAGTAAACAAGCAGCAGTCAGTGCACGAGATTGAGTGGAAATCACGTGTTTGCGCTTGTTCTTTGTGCAGCCGTAAGCTCAGCACTCCGCCATTGTCCTAGAGACGAGACCCAGCAATGGCCCATAATGTGTCATCTTAGACTGGTGTCTGCTGTACAGGGTCAGTAACCAGTCCATACCTGCCCACGTAATCAAACAAATCAACTCTGTGTCTCTACCAACGCTGGAACAGCCATTGAAGGAGGCAACATGTTGCTGATCATGCCTGACTGACGGAGCAGTGACTTAATATTCGCGCATTCTTGACAACAGGCTATAGCATAAGTTACCTAACAGAACCACAAGTACTAAAATTTAAATAGCTAGCAATGAAAATTCACTACAGGTACCCTTTCAGCTAGTACAGAGTTACAATGATACTTATTTGTGGTTAGCATTGGAAAACTGAGGGGATACAGTGCTTTAATCTGTCAAACAGAGAATGATGAATGAATGATATTTCTGTTCTTCCAATAAATAGAATAAATAGCTTTAATAGCAATAAAACTGTTAATCATTACATCAGTGGCAGTAGTTCTGTGGAATACTCCAGTGGGTCTTCAAATTGATTCTTTTCTTACATACATAGGTATAACAAAGATGTAAATGCGTAATTAACTGGGTTGTCCTTTTATTGAAAGCTGAGGCTTCTTGGATTCCCTTTTAATGTCTTGTCCATAACGGAGGGGGAGGATCTGATTTCACCTCGGTTAATTCAGCACGTTAACTGAAATCCAATAGGCCAGCAGATTTTCTTTCTCATTCATATGCCGAATCAGCTGGAGGTGGCAGAGCGCCTGAGCCTACTGCTAACAGTGGGGCTTCATGGCACCCACTCAATAACTTCAGACAAAGTTTGTTTTGGACCCTCTTATTAAGTTCCTGCTTTTGATGAAAGCCTTACTCGGTGTAGTTTTATAAGCGAGCAGCTCTGCAGATGTGACACAACCGCCCCCTGTTCATCAATCCCAATTTACATGTCAGCTCTATTGTAATTAATGTGTTTTTTTTGCGTTGCTTTCAAACATAAGCGACGGTAATTGACTTAACTCTCCCGCTCTCTCTCTTTCCCTGTCTGTTATCTCCGTCCTGCTCACTCTCCCTCTGACTAATGAAGCGCACGCGAGCAGCCTGAGAGGGATCGATGCTGGGTGAAATATGAAAGCCAGTCAGTCCACAGACGAATCATTTCATAACGGAAATTAATTATCAGTGTTATTTTTGGAGGAGCACAGTGGCAATGACTGATTTCACACAGAAGCCGAGAGCAGCAGAGGGGACGGAGGGAGGGAGTGTGGCTCCACGAAAGCCTGAGGACGAGGAAGTGTGCTTGTGTGACGAAGATATGTGAAGTGCAGTTTTGCCTGTGATGCATGTATCTTCACAAGAAGCTCAAATGTGTGTCGAATTGCATGTGCTAGAGTTTGTTGTCTGGCACGTAGACACGAATGTGCAAATGCTGAAGAGAAGCCGGGACTGAGAAGAAAGAGACTTGAGAGCAGAGGAGATGGACAGAAGGAGAAGACAAACACAGTCTGTTCATGCAGAAAGCAGAGAGCCTGGAAGAACAGAAACCAGGAGGGGACAGAGATGGACGATGGTTTTTATGGGGGGTGGGGGTTACTTTAACTGTACTTTAACTGAAAATGACCTGAGGAGTCAAGACAAGTTGTGTGTGTGTGAAGCTGAAGCAGATCCAGTAACATGAAAGAATAAGTACAGTGTTTTAATATTAGAACCACTCAACTTGCCCAGCCATCGATGAAATCCTATTAATAAACGCTCATTAAAAATTATGATGAAGCTCTGCCTTCTCCTTTTCCCTCATTTCCCTACTTTCTCACCTCCTTCCCCACTTTTCCTCTCTCGCTCTTCCACCTCTTAATTCTCTGCAATTGGAGCAAGTTACAGATGGGGTTTCTAAATTAAGGTGCCTATGCTGTCATTATTACATCGCCTTTATCATAGTAGGTTCAGCCGACTGCTACGCACTCACAATACTCAACATGTGCCTATCTGTATACATCAAAACCATTATCTTTGTTTATGACTAGCCTAGTCATAAAACCAACAGGACAAAGTTAATATTAATGTCAGTGACTGGTACATGTTTTCTTATCTATGTCCTTATGTAAATAGTAAAAAAAAAAAAAAATCTGAATCAAAGAGATTTATTGCTGTTCATATACAGTGGGTAACGTGTCTGTGTAATCACCTCAGGGCTATTATTTTGTTTGTTTGTTTGTTGCTAAGATGAGCTATGCAACTGTACAATATAACTTTATGACTGTTTAGAGACTTTAACACATTCCATGCACCAGTGTTCCTCCCTGCATTCCACACACATATACATACTCACACAAACTACCTTTGGTTGTACCTGTCGCTCTCTCCCAGAATGCAATGGTGGGAGCAAGGGAGCGTGGGAGAGCCGTCGGCTGTGACTGACACACGGTAATTAATCCTGGGAGAGAGAGCGGCAGGAGGAGACGGCAACGCTCACATACCCTTCCCATAATGTTAAAGTAACATGGCCTTAAAATGCATACACTCCTTATTGGTTGAATCCATTGGGAGCCTTTGAAAGTTTATCCTGAAGTAAGTTTTAGCTAAAAATGCGATCTTTCCCATCTTGTGCTTTCCATTCGTTTATGGCCTTGCAATTTGCTCAGAGCCTTATTATTTCTTTTTTTTTTTTCCCCCGTCAGTCCCTCACTGCCATCTCTCCTTACTTTAATCTGCCATTCTCATTTTTACTCCAGGCCCGTTCTCCATCTTTCCTCCACTCTTTCTTTCATCCCTCTCTCTTTCTGTCTCTTTCTATCTGTAATTGTTAGTTGAGTGTTGTGCAGGGCCAAGGCTAAATTGGACAAAGCATCGACCCCGCTATTACCATCCGGCTGGGATTTATTCAGCGCCCCCCTCGAGTCCTCCTGTTCTATGTTCATTCCTCCTTCCATCCCTCCCTCTTCCTTTACCAAACCACCGCTAAGCAAACTGGGGAAAATCTGAGAAACACATCAAGGGCCAACAGAAACCCCAAAATGGAGAACACTCCCTCCTTATAACTTGCACACAGTTAGAGTAACCAGCTCCCATGGGTGTCTGTCCCTGGTCCTCATTACCGCCCGGTGGTGTGTGTGTGTTTTTGAGTATTTTTACCTGGTTTCCACTGAACATACTTTAGTATATTTCTGCACAGTCCTCTGCAGATATTTAGTCAACTTATCTTGATAATTATCATCAACATGTGGTAAATTAATCAAACACAAAACTCAAAGCAAGAACATTAAAATACAATGTGTTTGCAGAGTTACTCAAGAAAATTGAGCCAAAGCAAAAGATTGGATGGTTTCTTTTCTAGTGTAGTTTTAAGTCTTTTGATCAAACTTAGCTCACATTAACCACAGATGCAAAGGACAAATGCAACAAGCAAAAAGCAAGGATGAAAGAGCACTGACAGGAAGAGTAACAGGCCTGCACACAAGCAGTTGCAGAATGGCGAAATTACACAACATCCAGTTTTAATCATCATCTTGCATCACTAAACTCCAAGCTAGGAGAGGGGAAAAGTGATTTCAATTACCCACACATACAGACACACACACACACTCACACTCGTACAGACATGCACCCCAATTATCAGAGATGTTGGCTCTTTCCCAGTCTGACCTTCAGCAAGGCGAACTGGGAAATGACTTTAAGAGGCTTTTTTTATCTGCGCAGTTCGTGACTCTGAGTGGGTTTTCACAGAGAAAGAGAGTGAAAACAAAAATGTGTATGAGCAGGCCTGTGTGTGAGTGACAGCTGTAATTACAGAGCTCTAACATGTGGGTGAGAAGTTTAAAAAAAAAAAAGCATGAGGAAGCAAAACAGCAGACGACAGACAGGGTGAGAGTTCAGAGATCAAATGTTGACTGGCTGACGAGGCAGGGTAAAGGTCGGTGAGAGAGTTTGTAACGCCAGGCTCCTAACCGTGGAGTTAGGAACACAGCAGCAATGGCATAACAGGATTCTATAAAATCAGCCAAGTAATGAGCTTTGACAGCTGTTGCTTGCAGCAGCCGTCGTCAAATGCTCTACTGATTAACAGGACAAAAGGGCTCATCCATTAAAGCAGCATAGTAACTTGATATATAAGGCATGTGAACCGTGCTATGGGTTCATTATTTTTTGTTTTTTCATTTTGAGTAAATGTGAGGATTATGAAAAAATATAAATTAAAAAAATCCGATCCCAAAATTAGTCAAAACCAACTTTGCAGCAAACAAGTTCTGCAGCTGGAGTTATTTCTGTTAGAATGGACTTGTGAGTTAATGATAAGAACTGCAGTTTAGTTCTTGTCTTTCAGTTTCTTATAAAAGTGCTTTCCAATGTAAACTACACTAAAAAGGGTCCTCTTGCAAGTGTAATTACAACAGATTTCGGATGTATCTCAATAACAACAACACACAGGCCAATATTTCACAATTTAGCCACATTTAGCCCACTCTTTGTAATAAAAATATTAAACAGTGGTGCATTGTTTATTATTTTGGAATAGATACCGCACAAAAGGGAAATCAGAGTCTCTTGTTGCTGCTTACACAGTCTAGTATTAGGTGGGGGGGGGTCCAGTTGCAATGTCTGATTCAATAAACTGTTTTGGTGAGTGATGAATCCACAGGAACTTGACAGATCATTCAAGCCAAAAAGCAAGCCAACTATGAGCTAAGCGACTTAACAGATGTTTTGGTTGTTAAAATTGCTTTATGACATATGCTCGGTCATACACAAATGTCTGTCATATGAGGGTAGGAATGGTGTTATTTCCTGGGAAACGAGAGCATGGCCTTGTTTTTTCTTTCTCTGTGTAAACATGCCTACTAGTACCATCGCCATGACTCAAAGATGGAGTGAGGTCTAATAAAAGCTTAAGTAACTGAACAGGATTGTTAGCGATATTTGTTATCACAGTCATAGTGAGTCAAAAGGGGCTGTTGAAGGAACCAGAACCAGGTTGACTCACACAGCCTGGTGGAGGAAAATGAAGAAACATTCAGAGAAATAATATTATCTTATTTCCGGCTTGTGTATTTTCTTTCCTTTTTTGTTCTTGGTCCTAGTCACCTGAACCCTCTGTTTTTATCACAGCATATTATTCTTCCGCTGAAAAAATCTCTGGTTTTCCATCTGCCCTTGTTTTTTTGTTTTTTTTTTTACCTTCTCTGTCATCTCTCAGCATATACTAACATTTTATCTCTGCCTTTCTCCATTGCTCCTGCCCTCCTCTGCTGTTTTGTGGTCTATCTGTGGAAGACTGCATCTGGGATGCAGCAGTTTATACCCTCATTAGATCTCTGTCACCATGACTGATCACTAAGTACCACCTGGAATCAAAAGGCAACCATTAAACCAGCAGTCGCCTGCTTTATGTGTGTGGAGAAAGACTGACGCTTTGTGTTACGAGGTAATTCAGAGTGACATTGCGTGAGACACAGAGATAGAATCTTTGACTATCTTTAGGTGACTTAAGGCAGTTTTCCATTACAGCAGCATATACTACAATTATCAAGCTGCCTTTAGCACCTCACACAACCACACACAACTACACACAACCACAGACTTTTATGGTGTACTATTAGCATACTGTTACTGTATGTTAAGTGTTTAAATGCAGTGTACTTACGGGTGCAGGGCATGGATGCTGGGTCTGTTTCAGAGCGGAAGTATCCCTTGTCACAGGCACAAGACGTGGAGCCTTCCCTGACAGAATAGCTATGGAGTGGACACTTGGAACAGGAGCCGTCTGTGGCTAAAGCACGGTAGTAACCAATCTTGCACGCTGAAAGAGAAAAGCACAAAGGGTTTCTTGGTTAGTTGTGATGTCATGCTAAGAACATGCAACATCCATCAGGTTTAGGTGGTAGAAAAGGGTATGATCTTTCCAAATTACATCCAAATGGGTATGATGAGAAGTGGCACTAATGTTTTAATGGAAAAGGATTCTGCCATAGAAGTGCACTGGTGCTTACAATTGAAGAGAACATATTAGAACATAATTAGCAACAAGAAAACAATGTGTTCCCTCAAGGCTTCTTCTTCTTTGCATAATGCTTCTTTCCTCATTTTTATTTTCAATATTCAGTGCTTTCTTCTCTTTTTCCTCTCTCATGAATCTGCATTCTGTTATCAAAATCCATAGAACAGAAGTGGAAGGCAATGTTTCTTTCAAAAAAAAAAAAAAGAAAAGAAAATCAAATAAGTACCGCTTGCCTTTCTCACAAATTTAAGTCATGCTCTATTGGCAAGACTTGCAGTGAAACGAGAGCTGCTGCCCCTTCAGACCATTTAACCAACAAATGTCATTGCACTTGGCACTGTTACCTTTTCTTTCTTTTTCTCTTAACACATTACACACACATACATGTACACACACCTCAGTCTGATAAGGTAATACAAGTGACACTTTTCCTACTTTTGGCGACACTGCTCGCCTTTCTTTTGAGCGACAGCTTGATTGGAGGGCTCGTCTTTCAAGGAGTTTCTCCCTCGTCTGTCCATTTCTATAATGGTTGGGAAGCCTGGAGGGGTTATATTTCACCCCCTGAGCGCTAAACCAGAAGAGAAGGACAATAGAACAATTCTCTGAGAGGTGCGGCACAGACAGTCGCAACACTGATTGGACTAAATAACCTGTCAATCAAAAAGACTGCTCTGTGCTCAACAGCAAGCAGCCAATGATATTGAGGCTGGAGGGTCAGCGGTTTTGGGTTTTGCTGGAGTGGGTGGCATGTGTCTGTGTATGTGGGTATGTCTGCCTTGGTATGATGTAAAAAGACCCACTGGAGACAGATGGATAAATTCATACCCAATATAAGTCAGATAATTACACACTTATAGTCTACAGGGGTAAAGCGATCTCTCAGCACATACACACACACATACTTGGGCCTTCAAAAGCATATACACAACCCAGATCTAAAAGTGCATTTGAAAGGTCTTAATGCCACAGTCATAAATACATCAGGGAATCCGACATACAAAAGAACAGTCACATAAACAAACTCCCACATGTGTTCACCACACTAGAAATCAAATCAATGCCTTTCCACATACACCGCAGTGAGGAGGAAGTCCGTCCTCCAACAAAAACACACATTCCACCACCATCCAACTTGCTTGAATGTACAAACAGCATAGGAAATCCACAAACCCTGTAAAATACTGGGAAATCCCTCACTTAGAGACGTAATAAAGTCAGGCTCTGCCTTGCTGCCCTGCCTCTCTAGCAGCTGGATTAGCCTAGCGTGGCGTTAACTGAACTGGGCTAGGAGCTACCTGCTGAGCCATTCTTTACCCGTTCCCACTCCATCAATCAGGGCTAAATCCCTGCCGCTTCACTCGCTAACGCTAAGCTAAGGGCCTCTTTGATTGTAGACTACAGGGGTGCGTGAAGCCTCCATTGCTTTTCTTCAAAGTTGCAAAAAAGAGGAGAGATTAGTCGGGAGGCGCTTTGTGTTATCTCTCAATCTTTAAGGCAATCAACTCCAAGTCTCATCAGTAGAAAGAGCAGGACACTAGGATTTCTGGGTATTGTTTAAGAGGTTGCAACCGCTTCAGGGAACAAACCACAAGGTTGCCGTTAGGGTTTGTATATGTGCACTGACCAGGAAAGTGTCCGGAGTTGAAAGATGGGTCAAACAACTGTTTGAGATGATGCCCTCCTGCTAAAACCTGGAGAGAGAGTTAATTGAGTTCCATGCTTCACAGCCTTTGGGCCTGAACCTCTTAAACGAGACACGGACTATGGGCAGCCTACCTAAAACTGTGCACGGTTGATGAGTTTTTCACTCGTCAATTATTAAGCTGTCCCAAAGTGACCTCAAAGTTCCCATGAGCAGGCTCAGAATTCTTTACACAACTCCAGATCCCTGTTTGCCATAGACATACTCTGGCATCTTCATCTGTGGTTTAAAACTCTGCATTTCAGAAATTGTGTTTGAAAATGTGATGTCAACATATGCAGGGTTGTTTATAGCAACAACTGCCCTGAAGAAAAGAACAGTTGAGGGAACAGAGAGGGGCATATCCAAGTAAAGCTAGGGAATTTGCTTCCTATTAGGAGTGTGCGTATGTGTGTATAAGGAAAGAGACCGCAGTAGTGGGTGGTCTAAGAGGCCGTGGCTTCAGAGAGGAATCTCCCTTAAGACTCATTGGATTTATCACTGTCCGGGCCAACCATGGCAAACCCACACACTAATGCAAATACAGACACACATGAACACACATGTATTTAGTTTTTATGGGATCTGTGCAGAGAAGCCCTCATCATATCCTCTCATACAGCTCTCAAAAATCTAACCCAATTTTTCCACACCATATTTTTTATACTGTCTCCTTTTTCACCCTGCTGCTCTCTTGCTCTCCTATATTATTTTTTCTCACTCTCATTGCCTCTCTATCTCTCTCTCCCACTCTCCTAGGCTTTCTCTCGGCAGGCCTCTTTTCAGACAGAGAAGGGTTTGTCAGGTGCCAAATCCCTGAGCTGAGAGATCAAAGACAGACAAAGAGACTGGTGACTTACTGTTCTATTCTGGAAAGGCAAAAAATGGAATCCCTCATAGACCGGGACATCGCATTCTTCCCCCTTTTCTCCCTCAGCAGCTCTTTCACTCATTCAATCCTGGCTTTAGTCTTTTTTTCCCTTTTGTCAGTTTCCCCCCGCCCCATCCCCATCCCTGTTGTCTCTACGCTAAAGCACGTTTGGAGGAAAGGGGGCAATGTGCGTGGAGGGAGAGGGTTGTGGGAGTTAATGAGTAGTTTTGTCCGTGTGGTGGGGAATCTGCTCGCTGAATTGGTAGCGCTGCATGAGGGGAGGGGAAATTGGGAAGTTCTGTTCAAGACAAAACCATCAGTGCAGCCATCTGCAAAAAATAAGAGAGCACAAAAGCTAATGATACAATGATGGCTACCCACACATGAGCCAACTAAAACCCTGCTAAGTTTTCCTCTGAGTAGTAACAACCTACACAACTGGCTTTGAACAGCTATGGATGCTCCCCATACCGCCGCCAAAAAAAGCCTTGTCTACCCACTCACCCACCCACCAAAGCCCACCTTGAGTGACCTGCATGCAAAGCCCGATAGGCAAGCTATTCTGCAGCCTACACAACAAAGTATCCAATACACCAGGGACTGAAAGCATGAGAGCAAACTTGCACTACAATAGCAATCCAAAATCCCCAGGAATATAACACCCAGCACACGGCACACAATAAGCAGACCTGCCCAAGCAGAACAATTGCCTCTCCTATAATAAAAAAAAAAAGGAATTAAGTTCAAACTACAGCATTTTCCCTCCTTTCAAGGCAGCGCTTTATCATCTTTTGGTGATGAAAACTCGGTCAGTCCTTTTTAGTCATAACAGACAGTGAGCGCTCTTCAGAAGAGCATCCTCACAAAGCCTCTCTTTCAAAAAACTAAGCGATCAGCTTTCAGGACCTGAGGGCAAGGAGAGTCTCTCCTTCTCCTGCACCTTGAGGAGCCAATGCTACCTTTTCAGTCTGCTATATCCCTCTGCCTTTGTGTCTCTTCTGTCTCACCTTTTTCTTTTTGTCCCTTTGGAAAGCAGTCCATTGCTCAGGTAAGACTACTGCTAGGCAGGATTACTATTCCAAGAGCACTTTTCTAATTCCCTAACTGCAATCTCTAGCTTACTTAAAAAATGCTCAAAGTCATGGATGTGTATATATCTATCTCCACATGTAATAATGAAAGACCATCTACATTCATACACCTGAGCCACTGGCATATAAGTAGAGATAACTAGCTGCTGACCGTTAGCATCTGTCGCTGGAACAGCAGGAGAGTGGGGCAGGTTAACTCATTAATTCCGTCACTTGGGTTATTAATTACCTCCGGCCCTGACGGCGACATGCAGCCACACGGACAGCGAAACACATCAGTGTGATGGATGAGGGACACACGGCCACCGAAAAACTGATCACCATGATTGATGACATGCACTCCACACACATCTTGACCTTGACCTGGTGGGGGAAAAGGTCCCATACGAGTAGTACCATGTTTTTAAAATTCAAACCAAACAAATCGGGTAGTGACATCTGGGTTGACGTCCTTACTAGTGTTAATGAAGGCTAAGAACAAAAGCCACTGAGCCTGGTGATGTTAATAACACACAAGCCGAACTTGCTGACAATCACTGCAGCTTTGCTAACAGTGGCCGGTGCCAGGGTGTGCAGAAGTTGCCAGCACTTTGTCTGTCAAATGACTGAATGATTTATAACTGTATTTTAAGCAGCAATAATCCATCACATGAGTCACCTAAGACGCTACCCTAATTAAAATGTCTATACCTGACATAGAAGACCAAAAGCCAAAGAGCCACGCGAGTGCAACATACAGTGAAAATGAAAATTACAACCAAAGTAAACCTTGAGGGAGCAAAAAGGGTAATGTTCATTAACATCTCAAACCCCTGAAAATACCTGTGAAAAGGTGTTTCTCCATGTTGACTTCCTGTCATTTTTATCCAAATGAAACACTATAATGTTATGTGAAATGTACAAATTAAGCTAAAACAAATCAAACTTTAGCATAATGGTATGGTTTCTCTTAACGTACAAGCAGGACAGTATTTCATTCAGCAATATGGAGACATTTCTTTTAGGAGTACAGTGTAGTGCCAACTATAGCACTACTGTTTTGATTGCATAACTGAAAAAAAAAATAAAAATGAAATATTGTTCTGAAGACTTCCTGCAGACCAAGGTCTCCACGTTCTTATTGACACGTAGGCCCTCAACTTCCACCCTAATTCCTATAGTCTGGCCTTACAAGGGAATAGCAACACAATGGTTATATCGCAAAAAATCTTAAGTATTCCACCCAGCCACTTCAGAATGGGGAAGACTACTCCCTAAAATGACAATGTTTAAGGAGAAAATGAATATAGAGAAGAAATAGAAAGGCAGAACAGGGAAAGGAACATAACGTACTGCGCACTTTTAATACCCTTCCACCAAACATAGTGTGAGATTCTGTTGAAAGTTACTGCACTATCAATTAGATTAGATTGGCTTTGTGCAAAACTTATTACATACCTATTTATACTTGAAAGTGCACAAGGCACAAGACCATTTGACCTTGACAAAGTAGGTCAAGGTCGCCTATTTTCAAAAGGCTTCGGCTCCATGCCAAGATGCATCCACAGTGTAAATTTGGTGCAGACAACTCAATGCATTCTTTAGATAATGTGATTACATCATTCAATGGACAGACAGACAGACAGACAGACAAAACGATTACAATACCCCTTCGACAATTTCTGGCCAAGGGATAAAAACCACATCTATCTTTGTTTGGCAAAGCAGTGTTTGACTTGGCCACCGTGGGTGGGGGCCACTCAGAGTCTACTTTTTTTGCACCCATGCCAGGTCGACAACGATGGCAACACCCTACACCAGGCACACCGCCAGCCCACGAAGAACCTTTCTTGACCTAAGATTCGCACAGCAGGTGGGTAATGGATGATAATTCAAGGCAAACAAGACAAGGATATAAACACAAACAGTGGCTTACAAACCTCTGCACACCTGTGCACTCAGGTATGCACACAAAGCCCTTCAAAGGCCCTTTTAACTACACAGATGCACTTTGCAAAAGCATGTGTGCATGCATACGCACACAAAGACACACATACAGACATGTCAACCAAATAGACTTTGTGTAAGCAAGGTATGCATGGACACAGGAGAACAGCAAGGTCGATGTGAGGTAAACAAAATGAGTCAAGGTATTGTCTTTGTCCCTTCTCCCCAAGGTCTCCAAGGGCTCAAGTCTCATGTCGCACATGTGTGTGTGTGTCTGCATGTGTGTGAGCCAGCAGTGTATCAAGCATACTTTCCTGACATTGTTTACAATAAAAAAGAACTGCATTTCAATTCAATTATGAAAAAAAGAAGCAGAGAGGTGCAGGAGGTGGAGGGGACATGGGGAGGATATGCTAATGTTGTGTGAGGAGACACTCACATGGGCACACATCACTAAACAATTGGGAGCACTAAACTCCTTACCTCAAAGGAGAAAAGGGCAGGAAAAGGGAGGACATGTGAGGGGAGCACACACTAAGAATAGGTGAAGAGGAAGAGGAAGCGATAGGGAAGTAGTCTCAATGGGGCCTCATATCCAATTCTGTAAACAAGTGTAAGCTATGTGTCATCCTGTTGCACAAATGCATAACAATTCTCTACAATTTCACAAAAAGACACCTTGACAAGCTACAATTTTGTTAAGTTAATGTGTGTAAATTGCACTTTAGTCCACTATTTCTAAAAACAGTCATCCACATATTCAAGAGCAATACATTAATTTATTACAATCTATGTGTGGAACAAAAAAAAAATCAACACAGGAATATGCATATAGTGTTTCTTTTCCTTGTGATACGTCATCAATACACTGGAGCCAAATGTCAACATTTTTATTGAGTCCCACTGCGTATGTGGACGTGGCATGTAGCTGTAACTGTATAGTAACTACTATACAAGTCTATTAAGATTAAGATGTCTGTAATTTGATGAATGCACTTCATTGTCCAGCCCTATTTCCACCCACTCTGACCTGCTTTCCACAGGTGTGTTACCTCGGGTGGATGTGATGCAACTGGAAAATGATTATAGCATGACATCATTACCACACAGCCCTATCACATATTGTATACCATGAAGTGACAATAAATATTCGTTTCCCTATTGTGTGGCCTATTATCCAAAACAGGTAAACAATCACCTGCTGCTGGGGATTTACAAAAGGTAAACAACTCATAAAAGAAAATTATTCTCAGGAAAAGACATGCATTATTTATTCCTTAACTATGGAAGGGGAAAAGGGGTCTACCCTACGGTCTACAGGAGCATAATTGTCTTACTGCGCATTATGCCTCACTGATAAATCATGAATGTACTAAATATGAAAAGTTTTGTTGTGCGTATACACGCTCCATGTAAACTACACATGGATGCATCAAATCTGTGTGAGTACGTGTAGAACATCTGTGGACACTTAGGCTTGCAGAAACACAAATATAAAATTACCTAGTTGTCTGCAATCCCATGGCAGAGTTTAACATGAGGCTTGTCAGTTTTGCAGAAACAACTTGGTGAGTACTAAGGAGAGGTTGAATGGGACTGACTTATGGGTGAATATGAAGGTATTTTTAGGTTGTTTGTTTAGGTAGCTCCCAGACGACAGTCTGTCTAGGGCCTCAAAACACCTTCTATTGTGCATATGTGTGTATGGGTGTCCCTGAGAACACCCTGTACACCATTGTGTGTCTATATGGAGGCTATGCACTGAGTGTGTGTGTATGTGTGTGTGCGTGCGTGCATGCGTGTGTGTGTAGGTGTGTGTGTGTGTGTGTGTGTGTGTGTAGTCAGCGTACATATAAACTTTCCTGGGTCACTAACTCCTCAACAGTTCATGTCAGCTCAATGACGCTCTGCTGGTCTCCACTGTGGCTGTCACTGCTTTGACCTTTAACCCCTCCTGGTGTCGTTGAGGCCTCACTCGCTTTAGAGCCTGTCTCTTTCTCTTTCTCAAAACAGGATCGAGGTCAGTGCTGTTGTGGAACTGATATCCCCACCAACTTGAAATGGTGTCAGCTCCTGTTCGCATGGTATGGCTTTGCATGATGTGTGTGTGCATTCCTAAGTTAGTAAGTGTGTCCTCAGATTTTGCCTCCGGGTTGCATGTGTTACCCTCTTTTACCCCCGGCTAGTTGAACCTGGCCTTACAGGGGGCTATGTGGTGCGTAACAGGAGCCCTGGGTTAATGGCTGCTGCTTAGGCAGGGTTACTCCACTAATGTGTAACGCTTTACCCTTTAGCTTTCATGTGAGGACAGACACACAGGCATGGCATTGATGGGAAGAGGAAAACAAAAAGCTGGGAGACACACATATACAGTGAGCGTTGAAGAAATTGTGTGGGTACCACTGGAATAAGGCCAGAGAGTAAAGTTCCTAGGTTATGTTTAGTATTTTTTGGACCACTGGCCTTATTTCACTTATGTTCATCTACTGCTCTTTTTACTACTCTGTTATCTCTCCTTATCTTTACGGTTTATTTCTCCACTTAAGGTGATGCCCTGTACTTGGCAGCTCTGTCTGTGATTCAGACTGTACTGATGCCCTGCAGACATGCCAAAAATGTGTTCTTCCTTTACTGTTTTCACTGCCAAAATCTCTCCACACTAAACACGAGAATAATATTTTTTGTGCTACATAGCAAGATCATTTTTGCCTCTATGCTGCCAAGTAGCTCTTTTAAATTTTAACTGACAATTGCTAATTTCAAATGATTGTTTTTCTGTATATGTCAGTACTATGATGAACACATTCGGGTTGTACCCCACCACACGACCTACTCGAGGATTAAGCAATTTGTAAAACGAATGAATGAATGAATTGCTTATTTCTCATAAATAACAAAAAGTACTTTTATTCACTACACTTCACTTATATATACTTTTACATCTAGCCTTGTACATTATTTAATCAGCTCCAGGTTTGAGGATTTTTCTATCACACCACTGAGATTAAATGAAATTAGTTTGTGCTGCTGAAAACGCTGACATACCCACACTGTTTAAGATAATCTCAAGAACATGGAATACATAAAATAATGTCCACCAGGAATAGACAGAATTCTAAGAAAATCTGTCCACAGTAAGGAGATGTTGCTCTATGAAATACACAGGCAGTGATATTTATGGTAACATCGACTGCATCTGTCAGAGGTTGTGACACGACCACACTAGGCTTGTTCAAAAAACGATCACCGTCTGTACCCATAACCCCCCACTTCACCTTTCACATCTCCAGCCGTTTATCAGGGCCACTAGACAGGAGTCAATTCATCTTTCTCTCTCCTTTGCTACACACACACACACACACACACACACACACACACACACACACACACATCCCTTTGTCACACACATGCACATATCACCATCCTACTTGGATATCTGTTTCATTTCAGTTACTTCCTTTTCATCACATCTCCATCCTGTCTGTCATTTTCTATTTCTCTCTCCTTTCTTCTTCCCCCTCACATTGTGAGCTTGTAAGATATCACTTTTTTTTTTTTTTCACTTCCTGGTCCAGCAGTGTTTGACAGCTCACTGCGGATCAGGAAGGATCAAGGTTCCTAATCCGAGAGACGTGTCCCAGCACAGACACACCTCTGCCACTGGCTGGCGATCCGTAGCTTCAGATCCCCAAATTACATTTCACCTCTCCTGCAGAGAGGTTTCACCTCACAGGCTACCCCATGGTGTGTTTGTACACATGTGCTGCAAATGTTGGTGTGCTTACACATGTATTCACAGCAAGAGGTAGGCCACCAAGGATAGTTGATCTTGTTGGGAAAAATGCTTGGAAAATGTTTCAGAAGTGATCCAGAATGTGAAAATGATAAGATTGTGATAAGAACTAACTGTGTTATCTGATCTCTATAGCAGGTTTAGAAGCTTTAATATTAGATGTCTCTAACCACTTTCTAAATCAAAGATTCAATCTTTTGAAGTCCACCCAAAAGTGCTGTGCTTGGGTATCCAGTGCAGTGTGAATATACTTGTATGCTCACCCACAGTCCATGTCCGTACATATCTGGCCTGGAAAACTGTCTGTGTTGCTAATGAACAGGATTTTAACAGAACCAATGTGGCCATAACATTTCCTTTCATCAATTCTATTTCAGTGGCAAGTTCTCTATCTTGTGAACTGTTTCTTTGAAACAGCCAGCATATATTCCATATTTTTCTTCCAACATACAAATCACACATTGTTTGTGTGTGCGTTTTTGAATGAGCATGAGCCAATATTCCATTTCCTCCACAACTGTGATTAGAAAAGGGGGATTTCAGCTAATTAAAATGGGCATTGCGTCCAGTCTCAGGGCCCATCAGATTACAGTGGCCTTTCATTGTACGGCTTTTTGTCATAACCCCTAACTGATTGCCGCCAAGCAGCTTGTGATTTGCCTACTGAACTCTGCGCCCCAGAGCAAAAGGATGATGGCGAGAAAGAAGAAAAGACCACCTATGATGGAGTTAGCTTAAGATAGAAATCAGCAGATGAAATAAGAGAGGGACAGATAAAGCATATTCAAGGTGTTTGCAATCAGCCTTGCATTGTCAGATGGTGAAGGAGAGTTGGCTGTCCATCTGAGGAGCTGCTGTGCTGCATTGTCTCTGAGCTCAGATCGCGCAACAAGATTGGAACGTTAATAGAAGTTTATGATACAGCATGTGATATGTCTGCCGCAACAGATGCACAGAATAAATATAGGACAGATAATGGCTCAGACACACACGTACTCTGTCCACACACACACACACACACACGCACACACACACACACACACACACACACGATCAGTAACACATTGCCCCGGATCAAAGGGATTTCCGTGCAATGGTGAACCGACGGATGAAGTGTAGAAAAAGAATAGTTGCCAGACTGGAACTAAATCTCTTTCCACTTCACTTCCCCCCGTGTTTTTTGTCCATTTTTTTTCTCTACCTCCCTCCCTGCCTCCCCATCTCCATCTCCTACTCTGTTCTTGGCGAGAGAGGTCTCTTCTGCCTCTCTTGCAGCACAAAGGAGGTGGCAGAGGCCCTCTTTCTCTCCTCCTGAAAAAACCCACCCATGCCCACTTGATAGCTGTCCTCTTCTCTCTCTCTCTCTCTATCCGCCTTTCTCTGCCTATACATCCGTCCATCTCCCTTTACAAACCCTGCCTGTACTCTTCATCTGTCAGCTGAGGGAAAAAGCAGGCGCTGGAGGAAGAGAGTGAAGAAAAATTTGAAGTGAGTGAAAGAGAAAGAGAAGGGTGAAGGAGCAAGAGGGAGAGTGTGCAGGAGTGCAGAAGAAAATGGAGGAAGAAGAAGGGAAACAGCCGGAGGAATGGGGGAATGGCAGGGATGGATAAAGGGGGGTTTGCGGGGGGGTGAAAGGACTGCGGGGTTGTGTTGGTGGAGAGCCGGGGTATTGATTCAGGGCCTTTTGACATGCTAATTTGCTTGCTGACTGCTTTAATCGCTCCCTCTTCCCATCGCCGTCTTCAAAGAGAGGATGCTTTTCAAAAAGATGAGGGAGAGGAGAGGAGAGGAGAGGAGAGGAGAGGAGAGGAGAGGAGAGGAGAGGAGTCCTTTCCTTCATCCATACCATATTAGATGTGCAGTAAAAACATCCATCATAAAATCTGTCCTTAGTCAGGTGTGAATTTGTAAGATGGCCACTTTGCCATTTTCTACTCACATCCTTGTTACATCTTTACTCTCTAGCAATTAGTGCAAGCGAAGGTCCTGTTTGTAACTGTTTTGCCAAAAACAATTGCATCACCTACGTGCAAACTGCTGAGTATGTGAAGCTATGTTCATTGACACCTGTCGCTCTGTAACCCCACATGAAAACAAAGTGAAATGATCTCATGCTTTTAAGCATTAGATCCAAGAGAAACTTTATGTTATGAAAAATACAATGCTCTATCTATTAAACACCCTGACCGTTATGCCTACATTTTGCCAGGCAGCTCATAAAATCTTTGGATCTTACCATGCTATTTTATCTCATATCCTCTATTAAAATAATATTTTCCACAAGAGAGTTGACACTAACCATCAATTACTTGTAAAATTCAGTTTGATATGCTGTGGGCACTTTTTGCAGCCAGTGTCAGTGCTATAAAACAGGCAGAATAACATCACAATGTTTTAAAAGGACTTGATGTTCATAGGAAAAAATGAACTTTTTAAACTGAAAAGGAGATGAATTACTTAAAGCTGGATATCACTGGCTGCGTATTGACACACTGTGGTGTAGCTGGCGGTGCTGTGGAAGTACTACGACTAGCCTAGATCGTGCTCCATCGGTGGTGGCTTCCTGCCCTAAATACGGCACCACAAGGAGCAAAAACAAAGAGGTGATGAGTGTCAAGAACTGCAAAGGGAACAAACACTGTGGCAGGACGGCAGCCCAAGCAGGAAAAACATTTCAGCACCTCTACTAATGACAGCTGAATTACCACTGCCCCCGTCAACCTCCTCCCTAACAATCCAGGGAGTATTTTCCTCCATGCTTTTTTTTATTACTGAAGGAACTAAACAAGAACAAAATGCAGAAAGTGATTTAAGCAATTAATTTATCAGGAAAATGAGGGTGGTGCAGGATAGCACCATTGCTCATGAGACATTTTGTTCTCTCTTTCGCTTTCTGTTGTTCTTTCCTGCACTCCGTGGGTAATAGATTCCTCGTCTCTATTCAGCAGCACAAAATGAGCCTCTCTGGTGGCAGGCAGAGTGATGAGTACATTCACCTCCATTCTGCTGCGCTCTGCTCTGCTCTGTGTGAGTCTGTGTGTGCTAATGCATACTAAAACTGGTGCGTGTATGTGCTGTACATGTGTTTGTGTACTTAATTTTTATCCTGAAAATGTCGTTTGTATGCGTGGCCACTTTCTTGAGATGAGTCTGAAAGTATGACTGCGTAGGTGTGCGCATGTAAATAGTGATTCTTGTCAGTTTCATTCTCTCTTACATGTGTCTAGATTTTCATTATAAAGATTTGTGTCCCAGCTCACACATTTTTACATGTGTGCACGTGCCTGTATGTGTGTTTGTGTGAACATTGGCGGGTGATGTTGTGTGTGCCGCTGTACCCCCCCACAGCAGCGAAGGTAATCTCATTATTCAGCCCACTTCCTGCTGCTGCCACCAGAGACAGGCTGAGGAACACTAACCACATCGATGGCCAGAGCAGAGAGACAGAGAAGGCGAATAAAAAGAAGGGTAAAAAAAGAGCGTGAAAGGGTGAAAATTGCAAACAGAAACCCGGGAATAAAAATGCATGAAGATAAAAAGAGAGAAAGAGACATATGAAAACTTAAGAGAGCTTATAATGAACCTCTAAGGCAACAGGAGATTTGAATGGACAGAGAATAAAGACAGAAAAAAACAGATACACAAACAGGTCACCAACCAAGCAAGAAAAAGATGCAAATATTTAATTTGTGTGTATGCAGAGAAGAGGAGAAAAACAGGAGAGGGAGGAAGAGCAAGGGGTTGAGTCTGTGTATTTAAAGCCACCAGGGACCGGCGGGCTAAATAGAATTACGTGGTGAATTTAGAATGATGCTCCCAAGCGCATATTTAACACTGTCAACAGAGGAAGAGAGAGGATGGGAGACCTACACACACACACACACACACACACACACACACACACACACACACACACACACAATGACTGAAGCACAAGAGAAAAACTTCATCCCTAAAAACCTCTTAATCCAATATGAACGAGTGGTTCCAGCTCAGCAAAGATTGCTGGGAATAACAAAGAAGGAGTGTATGTGTATGTGTGTGTGGGGGGGAGTGTATGTGTAGGTGTGTGTGTGTGTGTGTGTGTGTGTGTGTGGGGGGGGCTCAGGTGAGAAACTGCTCTGATCACACAATCTTCAAGAAATGTTAAGTAACGTTAAAGACGACGAAGTGTGTGTGTTGATAACTGGTGGGGGGCCAGTTAACAGCTCGACCACAAACTAGCATTCTGCAGTGTAAAAAGCGTCTGTCAGCTTCACACCTCAACCAAGCTATATCCTCACACTGACACATGCCAATAAATGGACACACCAACAAACAAATACACACTAAGAATTATAGTTTGAAATCTTGTTTTTTTTGTTTTTTTTTTACATCCATATTTGTTTGCAAAACTACTGTACAGGCAGCTTTCCTTAGCTTCACAAAAATTTTCCCTTAATACCATACGTTGGTCTCAACTAATCTCTTCCTCCCACCAATTCATTGACACTCCAACAGATGAGGAGCGAGGGGACACGCTGACCCCAGTGCATCCCCAACAGAGCCCCTGGGGGAGGTTGTTAACAGGGAAAGGGATCCCAAATGCAAACAGACAGAGTCCCCTCTCCCTCAGATCAGGGGCCCCTTAGACCTCAGTGCCCTGTTTACTGCTCTCGCCTGAGCCCAGGGTGTGCACCCAGGCCACCCTTGGCCCACCTTAAGCACAGACGCACATACATACTCCCCCTCTGCAGCTGTCAAAACCCTGACGTCTTAATCAATCCTGGATCCACAACCCTGTCACACACAGCCGCAAGATGGATGCAGAAGGGGATGACCCTTAACCTCTGCCAGGGGTGGAGAATACAACTCCTGCGTGCCACCCCCACACCCACTCTTTCCCCCTCCAAACATCACCAGCCTCAGTCAGCTCTGTGGCTGCCCCAAACAATGATGGAGTAGAGCCTATTCATCTTGAGCTGGGAACCAGGGGTAAAGGTGCCCTTGTAACCCTGCACGTATACAAGACAAACCCAGACACACAAGTATGCACACACATACACACTCATACAATTTTGTTTGCACCAAATAAAGGCTGTCCAGTGAATAAAACCATTTACACACATATGCAGAGTGACATCTTCACACACCTTTCTTGAAACCTTTAGAGGAATCAATCAAATAGAACTTCCTCGCCACACCACCCACACCAAAACCATCTCACCGTGTCCTTCGGTCAACATGGTCACATAGAAATTCACCTCTAGAACCCGTCACATTAGAGAATACTAACCAGCTCATCGGCGCACTTGACTGATAATGGCCGGCACCTTTTAACCCTTCAGACACTGCAGCTGACCCACACTGACACCCTGGGCACCAGTGTCAAAGCCTGTGCCTGTTATCCAGTGTCCAATTTAGAGTGAAATGTTAAGAGACTTTTTCAGCAGTGTGTTTGAGGCTTAGAGTAAATGAAGTAGATGGGTTGGCACTGTAAACTTAAACAATCTGAAGCTGATGCAGTGATATATGAACTAAATAGCATTGGCTTGAAAAGCAATACTTCTTTTCAAATGCTGGCAGACACTATAAAACAGCATTAGTCATGTAAAATCAGGGCTTCCAAATGTTTCATTGCAGTCTTTGGAGGAGTTATTTATCTAAACTAAAATTAAAGAGAAGAGATAAGAAGTTGAACTGCCATTTCAATACTGAGGTCAAAGTTATAATATGAAGAATGAGGTCAGGGCTCTCATTTTGACTTGAAACAAGAGAGGTTATTATGTAAATTGCATGATTGAAAGCCAGTTCAGGGGAGATTTACCTAAAGTCTGTAACTAACTACCTCCTGGTCTCATTCCCTCAACTCTCCATCTCTGTGCTTCTTTGAAGCTCACCCTGGGGACAGAAACCTGGCTGGAGCCATCTGAACCCAGCGACAGAGAAGATGGGCAATATTCCAAAGGAATTTTAACTCCTAGATGACAAACACACAAAGAACACATGAAAAACCATCTGTGACTACTTGCAACCTTTAGCCACCCCACCCCCAAACTGCCAGAGGTGCCCCTAAATTAACCAACCTGTTTGTCATCCAATTAGCCATCCAAGATAAAGGCTCCCTCATAAATTAGGAAATGTGTAGTGGTCCGTCCCCCTGTTAATCACCCATGCCCAGCCTCTGACCCTTCACTGTTGTGGCCCACTACTTTATGTGTGTGTTGGTGGTGGGTGGCAGGTGGGGTAAACCAATAAATAGTTTTGGTATAATTGGGATCCACTCCTGTGGACAGCTGACAACTTAGGTGCGGTTAGACAGAATGCTGCATGTGATCCAAAAAAAAAAAAAAAACAGCTGGTGAATACAAGAATACAACAATACAAGAGGCTAGCATTTCTGCATGATAATAATTATGATACTGCATTCAATAAAACATGTATAGGTTACATAAAAATGACATACACTATCAGAAAGTCCAAGTCCGGGTTGTGTTTATATTTATTTATTTTTTATTTTTTTCACATTTGATTAACACAAATGGGCTATTTTTAAATTCCCAAACCTGCTGACAGCTCTATCACACACCTGATTTGAAGAAATAAAACAAAAAACACTGAAAGGCAGCACTCTGCACTGACCTTAAAACCTCATCAAACAGCTTGGTATAGGATCACTCTGAACAGAAAGTAGAAGAATTGTCCACGAAGGGCTATTCCCCCTTGCAAATAGCACTATTTCAACCCCATCTCACAGCTGTGTATTTTCACTCCTCTCATACCTGCTCAGAATGATAAACTCTTTCTTTCCTCTTTCTCTCCACTAAACCTGTCTATCTCTTTTTCCCAGCTTCAGGCTCCATTGGGAATAAGAGAAAGAGCAGGTGGGGGTGGGTATGAGAACCAGTTGGAGCTCTATCCACTGTGTCACTATTTCTCGTGGGATGCACCCCATTGCACAACACCTCCCAGCGGGCCTGCTAATTACTCTATTTACAATCATCATTGCTTTTATCACCCAACCAGACACTAGAAAAAGAGAGTGGCAGAGCAAGGGAAAAATATCCAACAGAACAAGAGGTAGGTGAATCAAGAGAGGGAGGAAAGGGAAGGACAAAGAGAACACAACACAGGAGAGGGAGACAAAGAGAGAGGAGGAAAAAGAAACTAAGACATTGTAAGAAAAGGTTATACTAAAATCAAGACTTGGTTTAAAATTATATCCCTATAAAATGCATAGCAAAAGTCTGTTGCTTACCTTGGCATTCTGAATTGCGTTCTTCATATCCTGGGTTGCACAGGCAGTTCCCAATAGGCACCAGCCATTCTCCGTCAGCTCCACAGTACATCTTAGGAACCTCCTTTTCCTCTGAATTATCCACACATGATCCCCGAACTTCCACAAGAGAGGATGTATCTGCTCCAGTGATGGTGTCGGGAAACTGGGCCAAGTTACGCACCGATAAGGGGCATTTCTTGTAGAACACCCTGACAGACACAAGCGCAATGCATGCTCCAACATCCTGGAAGGCCAAATAGAAGCCCTTGCGGTTCAAGGCGCCCACATCCCGCACTTCTGTGTTCAGCTTCATGATGCGATCGCCGATGTCCACTTGAGTAAAGCTCTCATCAGCAGCGATTGTATCAATTTTTAGAAACTGGTTCTCACGGATGTAGCGCTCTTTGTCATTGTTGGACTCATAGTAGTAAAGATTGAAGGTTTCCTTGCAGGTTCCCATGACCCCTGGAAGGCTGTTGCAGTCTCGGAGGGTGAATTTGATCTCAATGTAGACTCGCTGGGCACCACCACGAGGGATCCAATCGGTGCGGAGCCAGTTGTTCTGGTTTGGCTCCATAACGTTACACACCTGGTATGTCCGGATGGGTATGTTCTTCTCATCCATTATGCTCACTTCCTCCCACTGGAGAAAGGACAGAACCACAAAAAATGTTAAATTGCAATCTTTCAAAGTGCAATCCAACCTAAAGGAAAAGTCTGCTATTTCTTATTCTCACAATTTAATTTCTAAGCTATAATTATAGCAAATTACATTGTCTATGACAATGTTACAGTATTTGTTAAAGGTTAAGTAGACTAGAAAATGATCAGAACTAATTAAGATAGACTATGGAGGGATCGCACAGAATTCAGATTAAGTCTATGTCAGGAATAAGAGATACTGTAGAAAGAGCATGCAAGAAAGATTAGTCAATATTTGAGTCTCAGCAGAGCAATTAATTGATGGCTAAACTTAATGCATATTTTATGAATGGCACCTAATAGACTTGTTAGGTTTTAATATAGAATCATAAAGATATTAATATTCATGCATTCTTCTCAACTGCGAAAAAGGAAATTTGTAATTAGTTCTATGCCTTAGTAATGCCCACAGTTCAATTACTTTGGAAGTGGTATACAAAATCCTCTAATGCATGCACATACACACACAATGAGACCTGTATGGCTGGAGAGAATGAAAAACAGGATTAGGTGATGCAAAAACTCTGAACCAATGCTAATGATCTAATGTATGCCTGCTTTACATCTACATACATGCTGGGGAGTGGGAGACAGGGGCACACATGTTCTCTGCTGTTGTTAGTATGAACTCATAGGAGAGCGAGACACTGACGCGGGGCACATGAATTACGTTATCCAGTACAGCCTGGCTTATTTTCGCTGAGAGGGGATGTTTGTTTTACTTATGATAAAGTTCCCCTCTCGACAGGGTACTGCTGAGCAAATACAAGCCTGTCTTGAGAGGCTCAAAGCAGTGGGTTCCCTTAAGTTTTTTCACTGTGTGTTTTAAATAGAGTCTTTGACTGAGCTGGGCTGTAAACAAGAACAGACAGGCCTTTGGTTGCTGGAGCTACAACCATATAGAAAACGGCACAAAGAAAAATAATAACGGGACAGGGGAAGATATGTATTATGCTGCCAGACTTGATTTGATGCCTTATCATAAACAATCTGGTTTAAAGGCTTATTTCCCAGGAGGAGGGTAGGATAATGCTAAACATAGCTGCGGCTGTATGATTTAAGAAAATGTCGATCATTCCCTGCCGTTCCATTCCGCTCTGCTCTCTTCCCTTCACCCCCTTTTGTTGTGGAAATCAACCAGCACTGAGATAAGGCCGCACCTTTCCCCGATAGCAGGGAAGAGGGAGAATAAGGGCAATTGGTCGTAATGAGAGGGTGAATGCAGCCTTGCCGAGGATGCCAGGACCCTGTCAATCACTTGTTTGTGATAAAAAAAAAAGGGCCTCAGCTGAGCACCAGCCAAGTTCATTGGCAAAAGCCTCGCAAGCACAACCTGCAGCAGCTGCTTGAGGTGAAATGCTGTTCCCTCGGGTTCATATTTATTAGTTTACATGGTTATAACTAATTTATATTAATTATCACAAATGTTAAGAGCCTCACTTATTCTCATTATCATATTTGTAAGCATTGAACAAAACCAGTTACGGCTGATAAATCTGATGAGTAATTTGATTAACATTATTTATCTTATGTTGCATGACATTTCATTCACATCATGCCATGACACTGACATTCAACTATAAGACATTTCAAATGTTCTTGTCTATTTAAAAATCATTTTTTATATTAAGACGTGCTTAAAGTGTGGCTTGTGCTCTAACCTTCCTTAACTGTCTAATGCCTGTGGCACACTGTGGCCCCTGTGGGCTCTTATGTGCAGCAGTCATTCCTCCTCTTATCAGGGCTACTGTACATATTAAACTGAAGGATCACAAATTTGGTCGGCCCTATTCCCTGATACTTTATAGCCCAGTTCAGCCTTCCTGCGGCGAGAGCTGAACCCCACTGCACTTTCCCCCTTATTCATCCATTCCAGAGGACCCTTTCTCAGCTGCCAAGTTCCCCTTCTCTCTCTCTCTCTCTCTCTCTCTCTCTCTCCCCTCTCTCTCTCTCTTCGATTCAATGGTGGAAAGGGATATAAAGTTTCTCCACAAAGACCGATTCAATCCACCGTCTATTCAGGAAACCTGACGCCCTCTGCAGTATCAGCCCCAGCATCTGACCATTACAGAGTGGTTAGAGAGAAGGAGAGCGAGGAGAAAGGGGAGCAGGGGTTGAGAGGTGAGGGGGGTTGCCTATAGACCAATGGTTCTCAAAGTGGATTCCCTGCGGGCCCCCAAAGGGGTTTCAGAAAGACTCTATACAGTAAAATCTTGAGTTTAATTTCCCCTCGTATTTGTGTATAAAACACCATAAATTATGCCTTGATCTCACCAGTTCCACAAAGCAGACAGCTGCACCAATAAATCAATCAATAAACCATCAACAGAAATATTCCCATACAAGTCTTAGCAGGACAAATCTTATCAAAGGGGACTGTGTATGTATTTGGGGTTCATTCCAGAGTTTCCAGCAGTAATGGATATTATCTCTCCATTTTTGCTCAATAGAGGACCATGCATCCTAACAAGGGGACACTTCTTTGCAGTACTCACCCCTCCTTCTGTCGGATTGGCGACCCATCCCAGCTCCCCCTGAACAGCTCTAGAGTCCAATAACGTGACTGGAAAACAGGAATGGGAGAAGTGAACATGCAGCCTCAGTCCGTCCATACAACAACACCACTGGCATTTATAATCCACTTAGATCTGACACCAGGGAAGAGAAATGAGTTGCTATTCTTTTGAAAGCTCAGTGTAGAGAAACAACTGATGACGATTTATCAAACTGAAAAATACAGTCATGATGAATGCATCAACAAAGAGGTTTCAAGTTTACGACACATACATTTGTAAATGCTGTGTGAGTGGCACAAGTTGCGCTTTGTGCGTTCTGGCTGACTTTCGTTAAGGGGAAAAAAAAAACCCTTAAAGATTAATGACAAATTAATTTCCCCTGTGTCTTTAAAGTAACGATTTTTCAGTTTGCTCACCATCTTCTAAGCATGTTTGATGTGATCGGATCAATTAGAGAGCCGTCTGCGTAAACTTGCGTCGTGGGTGAACAAAACACGTTTGAAATATCCTTGACGTTAAACCGTTTGCACAGACTTTCTACTTCTTCAGAGAACAAATTAAATATTACCAGCATTTAGTATTTAAAGTGTTTTTCTGCAATAGAGAAATGATTATTTATTAAGAATATTTAATTGATGTATTTTAAATAATTAAATGCTGCGCAAAAATATTAAATAAGCCTCTTACACCAGGAGCTAGTATAATTTGTAATAATAAAAATAATTAACCTGAAAATACAAACACTTCATTCATGTGTAGATTGAAAGAACAAAAAATAAATAAGTAAATGTTTTACTCCTTTATACCTGTTTTGTTCGTTATAATGGAGAAAACTCCATGCGTAAAATGGAACTGTTTTACATTAAATTACGCATTACATTTGTTAGTGTTTGCACCGTCAAAAGTAGGCTTTAACCTGCATAGGCCTGATATTTCGAAACACACTGCGCCTCAAGACTCCGGGCAGGAAGGCAATTCTAGTCCCGAAAACCTCCGAAGCTTTTGTTTTGAATATTGTTCACTGCACGCTTTTTGATATTTGCCACTTTATTGCTTTTTCTTTTTCACTACATAACCTACAAAGCATTAACATCATTTGTAGCCTAAATCACTGAGAATGTGTCTTTGAATTGGCTCTGTTGCAGGCAGTTGCTGCAGGAATATTTAAAGTTTTAGAGCTGTCTCCTGTGCACATTTGTCTGGAAAACACTGACAGCGCATGCGATCACTGTGAAGAATACTGAAAATGACAAATAAGGCTGTTTGGTCAGAGGATGAGAGCTGGATTTGCGAGTCCTCCACTGATTCCTAAATTTGCGTCATGCTTTACGTGACACCTAAAAAGATGCCAAGCAACATTAAATTGCTCTTTCGGAGACTGTCTGCCTGTCATTCCCTCTAAAACGCACAGAATCGGGGCTTAAACTAGTCCCGATTCCAGGTTTTCGGCAGCTGACACGACCGACGCCGAGCTGAAACCAAAACAACGCGATGCGCATTTGGATAACCACTTCTCATTCTGGTTTCTTTCGCGCATTCCCTGCAAAATCCGCTGCGTAAAGGTGTCCGTGTACGATTAAACTTAACACAGATTCATGCACTGGAAACTGGAAACTAGGAGCCACGAAGTCAGCTCCGCACCGCGAACACACACGGAGACGGAGCGGAGATAAAGTCCGAGGCAGTTTTTTTTTTTTTTTTTTTTTTTTTTTCCCCCGACAACCTTACCTTCATTTGGGGGATATATCCGTGCCGGCGAAACAAATGTAGAAATCCCCAAAAAAAGAAAAGTGGCCGTGAACAAAATCCCTGCCATGAGTGCCATTTGTGTCCTTGTTCCGTTTTCTCTCCTCTTTTTCTTTCGTTGCTCTGCTCACAGGTCCTGGTCTCTCTCTCTCATTCCCTCTCTCTCTCCTCTCTCTCTCTCTCTTTCCCAGTGGAATATGGGTTTGAAGCGGACAGGAGAGAGACGCACCAAGCGCACCACAGTCAGGAGGCGGGTCTACTGTGTGCGCTCTGACGCGGCCCCAGTCAATCCATATAGGAAACGTAGTGGACTCGTAGAAAGAGGGGGGCAAATAATCATTAACTGCCCCCACACCACACCACCACCACCACCACCCCACACAACACACATACCCGCAACACTAAACAACTAACTGTCCGTGGACACTGAGGCAAGAGCTACGGCGAGGTGGTGTTAATGTGAAGTGGCATTTCTCCACGACATTTACCATACGGGTACGAAAGCCACGCAAAACTCCACACTGTGACTGAAGTTATACTAATAAAACACGGGGAAAACTCTTAGAAGTCAGCAAAGAAAACCAAAACAGTGTCTACACATGCGCGCACAGAATCAGTTTAAGTTACAAATTTACTCAAAACACTATTCTGATTTATAATAAAGAGAAAAAAAAAAGCTGAATCTTTTCCTGAAGTATTCAATTAAATGCGTTAAATGTGTTGGTTCGGTCCTCTGTTTCTCAGGAGTCTCACTATGCTGATCCTGCATGTAGTCTGGATCCAGTCAAGCGCAGCCTTGTCCAAGGTGAACCGCTTCAGACCAAGGTCGCCACCTAGCGGAGATATTGATGCGTGTTCTTGCACCAAAATTGGATTAAAGAACAAGCATGAGCATGACCTCCTTACCATTACATGGTATTGCACTTTGTGAAATTGACAATGCCTATTTTTTGATCGGTGGCATGGCTGTATTGGATTATTGTCACCTGCTATTATTCTAATATTACCAAGGATTTATGGGTATTTATGATGAAATGTGCGCACACATCCATCCATTACCACAGGGTAGACGAGACCTGGTGTGGTGGAGCGGCAAAGGTGAACAAAGTGCAGGATCTGTCAAAGAGGAGATGTTGGTGTTGCACTTTTTCTTCAAACAAAGGCTTCTTGTTGTTGGAAAAACCAGCTGTGGTCTTCTTTGGGGTTTTGCCCAGGGTGCTCTGACTCTTTTATGTCCTCCTACACAGGTCTTCTATTGCTCCCGTGAGATGCGCCCAGTGCAGCAGAAGGAGGTAACCTTTCAATGATCTGCAGAGGCGATTGTCACTGTGTGGGCAGGTTAGGGCGTTCTGCACCACCACACACTGCAGCCAGGTTTCCACAGCTACAAACACTACCTTTATAATACCTGAATACAACTGCATCTGTATTGTGTATCCTTTAGAGTGGAATGTGGTCACTGAGCTGAAAAACATCCAACTGGCTGAAGTGTCCTTGGGTAAGTCATTGAATCTCTATCAGCTCTAGGGCTGCCAAGTGGAAAGTCAAAACAGAATTCCATCACATAATTCAGAAAAAAGTGCCTCTATTGTTATTTTTGCTCTGTGAAACTATAAAAATTCAATGGAATAGCTTCATTTGACATCAAAAGCCTGTTTGTGATGGCGAGACATGACAGGCTATAAGAAGTTTTCAGACACAGCAGGTGTCTCAATGAGTTTTTTCCCCTCTCATCTCTTTAGTGTCTCACACAGACATGAATATGCCTTTGTGTGGAAATATTATCTACAGCCTCTGAGCATCCACATTTGGCAGAATGTGGATGCAGCCAAGCCCTACAGTTCCCATGCCTTTCCATAGCTGTCACATTAACCTCAGGCTTCTGAGACTTGGCTACAATATATTTATTTTTGCCCTTACAAGGCAACATCTAGGAGTTTTCTCAAATTGGTGATCTCACTGTGAATAGACAAGCCTTTGTTTTAAATGCTTCAATAGACAGTTTGGCTTTGTTTCCCACATAGATGCCACAAGAAAAAAAAAAAGAGTAGTGTTTTTATTTGGTCTAAGATGGTAGCCATGGAATCCTGATCTTGAACTGCTTGAGGAAATTACAAAAGAATGTGGCTGATTTGGAGACACAAAGGTGTGGGTTTACGAAGGTCTTCTGGGATGCTATGTTGTGCTTCTGTGGGCTTATGGGCTCTTCTATAAACGCATCCTGCCCAGCATAATGAAGCAGACAAAGCATCTGGTATTCCACCGAAATTGGCCAATTTAGCACCAAACATCGATCGTCCAAAACTGCATCCTCTGATGAAAGGCAGTTTCCTCTTTTAAAACCTGGCAACAAGCCTGGAAACCTTAAAAATGCTAAAGGGGGATCCCGAGGCACGCTTTTGATCTTTTTAACCAATGACTGCAAGTTTCACCAATTGACGATGACGGAGGTCTGCTGAAGCACGGGTGAGACAGTGGTGGTGGTCGGGACAGGGTGTGAGTGGGCGGGTTGTGTCTCTAGTCTTTCTTTATTTGTGTCACAGTGTTTTTGATTGATTACACTCCCATCATTTTCTTTATCTTCTTGTCAAACCAGAAGCTTTTTTTTGGAGGGAGGGGGGGTAGCAAATCAACCCCCATTCCCTCCATTTAACAGCCCACTCTGCTTTCTCCAGATGGCATCTGCTGCCCACACATCTGCATTGTGTGCCAATCACACACACCGACTCCAAATCCTTTTCCTGAACGGACACACACACACACACACACACACACACACACACACATTATCTCACTCAAATAAATGAATACAAACTTGTGCTGCTGATGTACCAGGCTGCTGCTTGCTTCTGTATAATTTGAGTATCAGTCATTTTTTTCCAACTTGAACATGCAGAGAATCTGTTTTTTAAGGCTGTCACAGATAAAAGCAGCGCGACTTCACTTCTCACCAACATCAGACTGCACAAGCTTGAGGATTTCCTAAACAAAACTTAGAACTTTAAGACAAATCAACCATTTGGTCAACTATTAAAAACGATTGGAGCTGTTTACCAGTATAGAAAATATGTATATTTTATAATTTGCATGATGTTAATATGTAATGCACTATTTCGACAGCCTCAAGTCAATATTTTGGCCAAATTGTCATATCTGCATATTTTTGCTCTCCTAACACTGCTGCTTCATTTTGCAATATTTACTATATCCTGAAAAAAATGACTGGCAGTTATGTTATGAAGTTCACAATCTGTAAATTATGCTAACTGCATTGTTTAATTGTTTGTATTGTGTTGTTGTTAACACATTTCAACCCACAGGCAATATGCATTAGTTATATATCTAACTATGGAGATCTCTGCACTATAAAATAATAAGATCAAATAATTTAATAAAGTTTAACAAAGAAGATAATTGATCAATGAAAAACCTTGATCAGATAAACCCGTTACATAGCACCCTTGCTCGATCATCAATCATCTCTGCAGGAGGTACACTGCACATTAATTGTCAGCTTAGCAAAAACCTCCAACCCCCATCATCTCTGTCACCTACTCCCACCTTCTTGACTACAGTTTGGTCCATTGTTTCAACTAAAGCCTTTAAGTCCCTCCTGCTGGCCTGTCACCCTCCTCCAGGCTAGGGGCCCTGCTCACCGCCTTCGGATCCCCAGCTTCATGCGGTGTTCCTCAAGCCTGAAGTTGGGAAGACATCCCTAGAGGTCAGAGTGAGTGGGAGTTGGAGGAGACCAGAGGAGAAAGGGAAGGAGGAGATCAAAGAGGCAGTGGGAAAGCTGCTCTGAAGCAGAATGTCAGAGATGAGATAAACTCCACTCGACTGGAAATACTGCTCAAAACACACATACTGGCACACAAACACACAACTTGTTTTAAGTATTACAACAAGGCGGTGTTTATCTTCACCTGTGAACATCCAAATCTTCTGAGGCCTTTCTGCCGTCTCATAAGTTTCCTCTTAATTCTGCCGACTCATTTGAAACCATTTCTGACTTTGTAAATCCGTCATCAAAGTTACTCTATTATCCCCAGTGAACCCTATTAATTACACACTTTTCTGTATCCGGCTCTTTGTACTGCAATACAATAAATCAAACTTAATCCATGAAGGTGCAGATTAGTTATTAGATCACACACTTGCGGGTTAAAATGAAGAAAAGATTGATGATGGAGGATATACCAATGATGAGAGTATATAGCAGAGTAGAGTATATAACATGCTATACAAACACATTTAAACCAGGATTTGCTTTTTATATATAACATTTTTAGCATTTGATTTTAATCCCTAAAGAAGTAAAACTATTCCAAGTGAATTTTTGTCCCCATTTAATCTTTCCTATGTGCCTTATCATATTATCCTCTGTTTTTTGCATTTTTCCAGGCAAATCTGGTATTTTCTATTCTTAATTCACTGATCATGTAGATGTTCATTAAAGCTCAGTCAAGCTCAGTTTCAAAGGAAACAAAATAACAAAACAGTGACTTTTTCAGCTAAATTTATCATTAACTATAAAGTAAAAACCAGCATCGACAGGGTGGGGAAGCAAAATTTACAATATTTTGAGGCAGGGATTGAAAGACAGTGTATGACCAATTAGTTTATTGAAAGTCATGAGAATTTATTTGCCACAAGAAAATTTACATAATAGAAAATGTTTTTATTCTATGTGTCCTCCTTCTTTCTCAATAACTGCCTTCACACGCTTCCTGAAACTTGCGCAAGTGTTCCTCAAATATTCGGGTGACAACTTCTCCCATTCATCTTTAATAGTATCTTCCAGTCTTTCTCGTAATAGTTTTGCTCATAGTCATTCTCTTCTTTCCATTATAAACAGTCTTTATGGACACTCCAACTATTTTTGAAATCTCCTTTGGTGTGACGAGTGCGTTCAGCAAATCACACACTCTTTGACGTTTGCTTTCCTGATTACTCATATGGGCAAAAGTTTCTGAAAAGGTATGGATAATAGTGTTAGGTATGATTATGACATCAATATATGTTTGGTTTCAAAACAATTGACGTAGTGCCTGCTGAGAAAAAACAACTAAATGTTCATTGTAAATTTTGCTTCCCCACCCTGTATATTTGTTGTTATTAGTTAAATTACATGTTTTTTTGTGAATAATTGTTGCAGAAGATGACAATCACAGCCTCTGAACATCCAAAAACGACACATCTGATGCTGTTTAAAAGCTGAGAAACTGCATTTTACCTAAATTATGTAACTGTAAAGATACTAAACATTGTTTATGGCTAGTGGCAGCTATTTAGATTTTGAGGGTTATGTTCTGTAAACAGTTTCACAGATAACATCCATCAAGTGTTTACTCTTCATTTCCTTCGGATGGGTATTCCAAATTTCTCTGCAATGTAATTCATCATGTCAGAATATACTGTACCTATGACTCTTCTGTTTGGCTTTTAGTTTTGTATTTTCATGTATGTTTACAAATGCAATGTCACCCTAAGAACTCAACAAACTTGCTCAGCATTTGTGATTAAGACAATATCAACAGTTGACCTGAAGGTAGACACCAGGTGTAGATGGATAATAGAGCACATTGAGACAATATTCGTCTATAAACAAAGGTTCTGCAAAATCTGAACAAAGAAAAAGCATTTAATTATTATCAGCAAATATACCTGAGGCATGAAAAATATAGTAGTAGTCACTGTACAGTAAAATGGCCCCTATGTTTTTCTATTCCTTTTATTTTCCTTATTACTGCTATGCATTTTACAGCGGTAGACGTTTAAGGTTGAGCTCATTTTAACTGCTTCATATAGTGTCTGTGGTTTAATCTGCAGCAATGCATCATATTCTATAATACCATCTCTGTCCCATGAAAACCATGTATCTCTAACTAGTCAACTTTTCTTGAGCTCAGAAAAGTATGTTTTCAGTTTTGTGACAATGCATTTGTCTATGAATCCTAGTCAGGTTTTACAGATTTTATTCAGATTATGTTGATTTTTCAGCCATTAGAAGATGAGGAGAACACATAATCCATTAGTTTCTCATCAGCAGAGATATATATACAGTACTGTGCAAAAGTCTTATGCCACTACAAGTTGTTAGTTTTGCAGGGCTGCAATGAACATGCGTTTTTATTTATCTCTTTATTAAGACAAAAACAGGATAATGCAGGACATATGTGCACAGTATTAAAACACTGAATAAATCAGAACTAAATGGCTTCTAAAAGTCAGTATTTAAGGTGACCTCCATTTTTTGATGCAGTACATTTTAAACTCTTTTGAATCAACCGACTGGAAATTTTCTGAATTTCTTCCTGTTGATACAGAGAAATCTTTATGTGTAGTAATTATAACTTTTGCTAAAAGAACAAATCTAATGGTGGCCTAAGACTTTACACAGTAGCACAGTACACAGGAAGGAGATGTAAAACTGTAATTCTGAAAAGTAACTAAAGATATCAAATACTGTCTAGTAAAACGTATAATCTTTGCCTCTGAATCAGTAGAAGAGAAGTTGCATAAAAGTACCTGAAATGTGTACTACATTCCACCAATTATTCATGCATTTACCATTACAGATGATGTATGTCTCCATTTTAACAGCTTTGTCACTCTGGGATTCTCATCCTCTGTTTATTAACAAATTGACAGAAGCGTAGGTGGCCTGCAATTGGCTCTCTGAACAATGCTTTTGTTGGCATATGCGATAACAATGGTTTTGCCTGAAAATCATCATGCAGACAAACTGTCCCGAAGCTTAATAAACCGATCACCATGTCATCGCTCACAAAGAAAAGCATTCTTAGGCACCTCACTGTTAACTCTGAAATCTTCCACCAGCTGTTCAGCCATCACTGTGCTCAACATCAAGGAGCTGGCTGTTATCTGACCTATTCACGCCCCTGCCACCTAGATCTTTACCCCCTGACGGCAGTATGTCAGTCGATAAGAAACACGGCAGGTCCAGTGGTGGAGCTCAGCAGGCGCGAGCTCTCTGTATGGTTGTGGAAAAGCTATTGAGCGGCAAGAGATCCTTTGTGTCACTTCAGAATTACCTGAGGGTTTTCAAAGCAGGCCGTTGTTGAGGTTACTCTGTTGTTTACCACCCTTCATTTTCCAGTCCTGAGTTGTTGTTTTGGGAAATGCCACTGATTTGAGACTTGACGGCAGGAGGTATGTTCTCACACCAAGAGTTTGTCTAATGCCATCTTCTAACAGGGCTTGACCTGATCAAGATGTATCGCAGTTGCGTACCATTCTCTAGAGAGCCTGATAAGAATAGGTAGAAACTGCATACAAGCAACAGAAATGCACATTTTATGAAAAGCTTGATTTCTTAGGCTGTGACTAAGGTGTATGATTTACAAGTTGCCGTGTCTTGTTTTATGAGGCGTAAAGGCAGTGAAGTTGTATCAAAGTCACAAATTACTCTTTGTAACCCCATAAAAACCCGCTTATCCCACTGTTTTGTCGTAGAGGCATCATTTTTGGTTGTTTGGGGCTTGGGTAACGATCCAGCAAACTCTCATCTGGCTGCCAGATTATGTTGCTGCCGTTAGATGCATTTTCATGTCTGTGGCGGCACAGTCACTCACCGCTTAAAGCATCAACACAAACTACAAATCAGCTCCAACTCCAGGCAGCTTTAGAATTTTTGTGTAAAAGATTACACGCAAAAGACATTTGGCTGTTGCAAAAGAGAGTAAGTACTCCAGGGGAGATGATTTAGGTGTTTCTGAGTTATTTCATGCTGCAGTAATGATACAAAAGCAGAAACAAGAAGTGGAGCAGTGTCAGCAGGGATGTACAGGTGTATGTATGTGGAAGATATGGAAGGCCCCTATAACAGTCATTATCATACCCTGGAGCTTGGGGTATTAAAAATCTGTGCACTTGTGTTCAAAAGTGCAAATGCAAACTAATCCTTGGACTATTTCATATGGCATACTTGTGTCACATTGCATTAATAAAAGTCATGTACAGACCTTCTCTGTCTCAGTCTGTGATATTGTTTTAATTGTGAGCCTACAGAGAACAGACGCTGAGCACACATTAACTCGCATACTGACACTTGGCTGAACCATCAAACTCAGAGGTGTGATTTGGTGATGGAGTTTTTTGTTCCAACTGATGTCATCATCGAACTTGCTCAGAATAAAGCAAAGGCACAGAAGGTGGTGGGAGTTTGTAAGTACACAATGAACATTTGGTCTTTCAGCTGTTACTAAACTGTAGTAAAATGTTTTACATTATGTGAAATGGCTGCAGTACCATGGTGTAATTACAGTAATTAAATCATGGTTAGTTAGCAGCCTTTATCCAAAGCCAGTAGTATCATGAATATTGAACAAATGCTTTACAAGATGAATACCACATTTTCCATAAACTGATGGGTTTCCTTCCTGCCACAGAGATCATTACTAACCAAAAGTCTGAGCTCTTTTTGTGGTGAAAGAATAGTCCCCTCTTCCTGTTTGCGCAATAAAACAATCAAACTTGTTTTGCTCCCAAATAGAGCTCAGTGTCACACTAAGTATCAAGCAAATCTGGAGGGAGGTCAGGAAATTCATGTGGTATGGATTTATTTCATGTGAAATAGATTCACACATTGTGCTCTCTTTAGCTGAGTGGATGAGAACACAAATCGTCTTACTCATGCAGACTGATGCCAATAATGGATGGAAAAATAACATTAGTTTAATGTGAGGAGTGTCTTGCCATAAATGCAGGTAGAGCTTACTAATGCCCCTGTCTGGTGGCACAACCTTTGTCCCTCCTGCTCACTGATAGTACGCCTATCCACGGATTCATTTTGAGTCTTAACTTTGAATCTTTTCAAAAACTTTTCCAAAATTTATAAAAAAAAAAAAAAAAAAAAAAAAAAAAAAAAAAAAATCCAAAACTCCTCTTTAGTGGTAAAGAACATGTGTGTCAAATTTGAAAATCATCAAGTGAACAGTGTCCGGGAAATGGAATAGACAAAAATCTGGACAGACAGAATTCGCTCTGGGAGGGTGGGGATATAATAATAATGTCTCATCTGTACTGTCTGACATACTGTAATTCTACTCTTATGTAAATATATATATAGCTTATAGAGTTTTTGTTACCTACTGCTATTATTTTTTTTTTTTTTATATTATTTTATCTTTATACGTGCACATTTTTTTCTTGCACTTTATTCTGTTGCTACCTTGACCAGAGAATTCCCCCATTGTGGAATCAATAAAGTCTAATCTATTCTAATAAGCTGTTTGGAAAATGAATAAATGAAACGTGAGGACCGTATTCACTGAGGTAATCAGCCAGGGTCAGGATATGCAGTATGCAACATGTGGGACATTTTGGGTTTTCTACCTTCATATCAAAGTTGAAGAAGAAGGACTCAGTCAGACTCAGTCTAAATAATTGTTCTGTGATGTGTGCTGTACTATAATAATTCAATGATGAGAATAAATAACTGGGCAAGTTAATTGCAGTTGCCCCAATATTTTGTAATTACAGATTTAATGCAATATCTCTCGGTGTAGGATGTATCTTAAACCACACAGTGAGTGATGTATTACGTTGTGGTGTACAACAGTAGTCACTAACACCCGCCATTTGTGCCTGAGCACCCCGCTCTCAAGCGTTCCAAACGCCCCCTGATGATGTTGCTTGGACCCCTCCAAGAGAATGCCCCCCCCCCGCAGCTGAGAACCATGGTCTAAAGCAGCACGCAAATACATCTGATGATAATGATATGAAAAATTAGTTTTAGTTGTCATTTTAGGATAAGAAAACAATGAAAGTTCATCATTCAGGGGAATATATACAATTTTTTTCATTTGTAAAACATTTCCAATGAACTGTCCATTTACACTTACAAGAATAAGGTTTTCTATTCAAGATACCTCAACATTAGCTGTGTGTCTTATTGTTTGGATTCACCATAACATTGTGTGATCAGAACATACACAGTGTCTTCGATGCATGAAGTCAAATTGAAGCTTGTAACAAAATAATGTAAATGTATTGTATAACTGAGTATTTTAACCTGTTGTTCTGCTGTATGAGCTACATTAATTTGATCTCTCGGTTCACTCTTAACTGTTTCATACACATTGCAGGATCCTTGATGCTGCAAAACATGCATAATTTATGTCAGCTCGTCTCCAGCAAAATCAAACAAATTACTAAATCTGGCAATCTGACAAGATAATAACAAAAGCCACAATGTAGAAGCCTATTAAATCTTGTGGAGAGACAGAAGGATGCGAAATATGTTGTTCAGACCAGCTATTCTTCCCCTCTCCCTCCCTCCCTCTTCTCAGGACAGGCTGTATTTGCACCACGGGTGTTGATGGAGGAGAGGTGGGTGAGGTAGGGCTGAGCATGGTAATCACCTAAAGGTGGGCTGGTTGCTATGGCGTCCCACCGCTGCACAGTGACAGCAGCGAGAGCTTATTGAGTTGCACAGAGGAGGAGAGAGCTGTCGAGAGCACTGAGGATTACATATACACACTTATGCACACACGGCAGCTTGACTTACCATACCCATGAGGACTTTCTCTTAGCTACATTTACTCTCTAGCAAAACATTTAACCTTAACCTTGATTTAAATACTCTCTTAAATCTTATCTGTCTACATATACCTATCCTTAAATTGGTTCATCACAACTTTTAAAAAGGGTCTGTTTGTGCAAAATCGTTCTCATAAGGAGGTACAAACTGTTTCTTCAAACACACACTGAGGATTAACATACTGCTATGAACCGGACACACAGGCTGAGGTACAAACACACCGTCCATGGCCAAAATCACACGCCGCGACAAAAACAAACTCATCCAAAATAAACGTATTCACTGAGAAACAGACTCATCCAGAGCAACTGACAGCTGCCCACATATTTGCTTCAAATAAGCATATTCAAACACACGCACACACACACAGATGGAAAGAAAAAGAGACTGAGCAAGGGAGGGAGTGAGGTACAGTCACACCAACCATCTAAAACACACAGCGGCACACTTGCAGCATGGGACAATATGTGCTGATAACAAACTGTGCCAGGCCAACACCAAATATCAAGCTGAGGAGCTCGCAGCCTGCTGTCTCCTACTGGACCTAAACTAACACAAACAGCCAATGGGACATGTGCAGCAAATAAAAAGAGTAGAACTAAAAAAACCTTATCCTTATATTCTGAAACTAGGAAACCAAACCAGCGCACATTCACACATGCATAAACAAGTCCTTAATAAATCTGCTCGTACTTTTATTCAGATCATTCCTCCCTGCACGTATACATGCACACGCTCGCACTAAACACACACAGGTTGCACCTCTGTGCCAAAATAGCAATTACCCCTCCTGTGCTGTGAGATAGGAGCTACTGGCCCCCGGAGCAGCCGACTGTTATTACTTATGTAAATATCGCATGGCAGTGTCTCTATCCAATTTGGAAAAGAATAACAGTATGTGTGTGTGTGTTTGTGTAAGTGTGTGTTCAAGGAAGGTTCATCTGCATAGGTAAGAGCACCATGTGCAGTTTTGTGTTTGTATGCACTGCACATGAGAAGATATTTCAAGTAATTTCATTCAAGTGGAATTGAGAGACAGAAAGTCAGCTGAGATGTGATGAAGGATTTCATGCTATGCAGTGATGTGATGGAAGAAAGTTCTATACATTTAGAATAGAAATTGGTTTTATTATTGGAAAAAAAAAACATTCTGAATTGGTTATTTTAATGGTGTCAGAGAGGAATGAGTTTTTGAAAGAGGAACAGTGAGACCATTTTTATTCTTAAAATAACTTTCTAACATCGGTGAATACTACAATTATAAAGTGTAACAAAGAGCAAAATTTAAGAGGTAACAAATTACGTTGATACATTAATAATCTGTCTCAATTCTTACAAAATAACTTGCATTCCAGCACCTTCCACACTAGCAAATAGAGAGAAAGTCAACAGAAGCTACTGACAGATCCCTTTGTCTCCACAAAGATAAGTAAAAGATAGAGATAAAACTCTCCTTTTACTTCAGCTATGAGCACATGACTGTTTTAACCACAGTCTGTATACTATATTTACAAATCACATGGAAAAAAAACGTTTTAAAACATTGTAAAGCTTATCATTCAGAATTTTTCATTGCACAGAGAATTATATTATTACCCTTATAGTGTTAAATACAGATATTCCATCTCACACTAAACAAGACAAATTTTCATGAAGAAGCCCAATACAGTACTAAAAGGAAACTGTGATCAAAATGAATTAATAGTAAATCCCTTTTTTCATATCTATGTAATGTCATTTTGCATGTGTTATATCTATATTAATATTTATATATTAATTAATCTCTGGGTCTGGATATTAAGTCATTCTGAGTAAATAATCATGACTTGATTTTCACAAGCAGGGAGGTTCACACCCCTGGACAGTTGCATTTAACCTTTAGCCTTACCTTACAAATGATACAAATTTGGCATTCATTTACGAATAAACATATTGTCTGTAGAATTCTGACCACCATTTTCTAATCCTTGTGATCCTTAACGTATAAAAGCACCAAAAATACAATATATCAACTAATATAATGTTGGACTGCCTTTAGCTTGGAATACAGCATTAATTTGCTGTGGTACCATTTCAATAAGCTTATGCAATTTATTTCCTTTCAGTTTTGGACACATAACGTTGCTGAACCTAGACCTGACCAACTGAACCAACCCCAGATCATGACACTGCCCCCACATACTTGTAGTGTAGGAACTAGATATGATGGGTGATCACTTCATCCACCTCCCTTCAAACCCTAATGCACCCATGACTCTGAAACAGGGTCAGTCTGGGCTCATCAGACCACATGAGCTTTTACCATTGAAACACAGTCCAATCTTCATGCTCTATTGCTCTATTAAACTATTGGCTGATTAAGAAATTAGAAGCTACTCGATGCATCAGTTAGTCTGCATGTACAGGGGTTGGATAAAATAATGGAAATACCTTCACCTCAAGATGATAATGCCCCAATCCATACAGCTAGAATTGTTAAAGAATGGCATGAGGAACATTCTAATGAAGTTGAGCATCTCGTATGGCCGGCACAGTCCCCAGACCTCAACATTATTGAGCATTTATGGTCAGTTTTAGAGATTCAAGTAAGACGTCGATTTCCACCGCCATCGTCTCTAAAAGAGTTGGAGGGTATTCTAACTGAAGAATGGCTTAAAATTCCTTTGGAAACAATTCACAAGTTGTATGAATCAATACCTCGGAGAATTGAGGCTGTAATTGCCGCAAAAGGTGGACCTACACCATATTAAATTATATTTTGTTGATTTTTTAAGGTGTTTCCATTATTTTGTCCAACCCCTGTAAATGTAGTAGCTGCACAGTTCTGCATAGTCACTCTTTTATATGCCAGTGAGTAAGCCCAACATTAAGCCACTTCAAGCATACAGAGCCCACTTACAGCTAAAAGCAGGTGGGCTTCCATCCATCCACCTCTGCATGTACGGATATACCTTTGGAGTGGAGTCCCCTGTGTCCCCCTTGCAACCTAACCTCCGCAATAAAAACCCCCTCCGCTCCTCTCCAGTTCCCCCTCAAAGGTTGCAGGTAAATGGGGTAATCTCCTGGCCCATCGCCCCCACTCCCTGGATGCATGAAACACAACTCCCCCGCCCCCACCACACACACATACACACATACATCATAGCGTATAGACTTTTATCCTGTCCACTCCCAACAAGGCCCACCTATTTCTCTCTCTCTATTTCTTTCCCCCTCTCTCTCTCTCTCTCTCTCTCCCTCTCCTCCTATCTAATCACAGTCCATTAGCCGCCCCATTAAAATTCTTTTGTCCAATTTGGGAGGAATGCTACCCTCGTGGAAAAACAGAATGAAGCCACAATAGGGCCTTTTCAAATCTCGCTCGACTTTTATTACTGAGAGTCGCTGAAGAGTGCCACCCACCTCCAAGCACCACTCTGTCTCTGAGTCCCCTCCTGTTGCTCAGTGTGTGTGTGCTGCCTGTAAGCATTACCGGCAGAGAAGAGGACAAGACTGTGTACTAAATGATTTACCAGTTTTTGTTTTACTATGGAGAGAATACAATGTTGAAGATGACATAGTGTAATAGAAACCAGTCCCAGGCACTTCTGGTTTAACAGCAGATGCACAATAGTTCAGTATGGTCTGATTCAGAGGTAGAGTTAAAAGCTGGTTGTCATTGATAGGGTTGAGAGGTGATAAAAGAGTAAGTCTTCAAACAGTCTCAGATGGAGAGGATTTATGGCAGTACAATTGTTTGTTCACATGGCAAAGTGTCAGAAATGTTTTTTTTATAAAGAATGAAAAAGAGCTGGTGAGAGAACTGGAGTCCTTGGCTTCATTCTCACTCCTAGACAGTTGACCTGTCTCAGTGTAAATGTGCTTTTTGTCAGATCTGGAAAGTTGTGGAAATTGTTAGATGCAGCCCTCCTTTCTGAGAGGACACGAGAAAGGACTGTCTGAAACAATTCAACCACTGGTGTAGTTTAGTTCCAACTTTGGTCAAAGCCCACCTGAGAATTGTTTCCCCTGAGGTGCCACTTTCTATTTTTACATTTCACACTGCAGGAGCTTCTAAGTTGTAATGTATGGTGTATCTATAGACTAGTGCTGGGCAGCGATTAAAATTTTTAATCGCAATTAATCGCATGGATTTCTGTGATTAATTGTGATCAATCACAATTAATCACATAGTTATATTCGGGGGGGGGGTTGCCAGCATCAACAGCATGTATTGCCTTTAAGTGATATTTCAGACTTGAAGTACTCCAGTGATAAAAATAATTCCACATTGCAGTGCTTATGAACAACTTTGACCTTCTCAACCCCACCATCTGAAGACATTTAAAATGAAAATGTCCATGGAAAAGACCAGTACTTTTCTCTATGTTTATGTCCCCACCAGTTTATTTCCACTTGTGAGTGATTGACAGGAGTCTTAAGCCCACTGATAAGTACTAATACTAATAAGCCCAATAATATGCGATGTTCAGTTGTTAAAAGCAAGCAAAGGGGGCCCTCTAGTGGTGGGAATAAGTGTCACTAACATATGTTTTGTCCTTTCGGTGTTACCGTAGTCAGTTCGGACATAAGAAGGAACTAACTAATAAAATAAAGACAAAATAAATCAATCAGTTATGTCTATTAGTGATATGCATATTCACGGAGAATGCATAGATGTTATGATTATAAACTTAAATTGACTGCTAATACAACAATCACATCGTAAACAAGTAAAGGTTAGTTCAAAGGCTGACATATCTAAACACAACCAATGAATTTACATAGACTTAGCATGAGCCTGCATAAAGAATTAGCAACCCATCTCCGACTGCTACCATAAACGAATTAGCTTAAACATGCTAATAACACATTGTAATAAACACATCCAAAATAACGTCGTAAACATGTTTCTAACGGCACGTATGCATGTGAAATTATTTAGCAAACAACAAAATGATTGATACATACAGGCGTTGCTTCTGCAGGAGTTAAGCAAAGTTTGATTCAACATTACTTGGAAAGTTTGCTCTTTTCTCCTCTCAGCCGGCACGTGCACACAGCACCAGCGCTTGGTGCGTGTGGAACGCCAAAATAAAAGCATGAGTTTCAAAATAAGAGTCCGTATGTATGATTGAACTAAGACTTGCTTGAAAGGCAGAACAATAATAAAACAGCATTAACGTGAAATTTAAAAAAAAATTGTCAGCGTTATTTAATAAATGCGTTGACGCAATAATAATGCGTTAACTTGCCCAGCCCTACTATAGACTATATCAATGTGGATTAGACTACCTTTAAGATCATCCATTGGTTTTTATTTTACCAAAGTGAAGCCAATAGTTTACATTTTGGCCATCACTATGTTGGATTGTTAGAGCCACAAGTGACCACAGTTGGACAAAGGAAGTGAAGGGTCAGAGCCATCTGAGAGGAGTCATGAATGACGCTATGCTAAATGTTAGATTACTGACACTCTAAACTGGTAAACTTCAAGCATTTACAATATAAAGTTATTTTGCCGTAACTGTCATTTGAACTGTCTGTCAAGAAAAAAAAAAAAAATGTGGAATTCAATAAACAGAAAATGTGAAAGTCAGATTCGACAGGCAAATCAAAGCCAGACACAGCACACATCAAAGCCATCTACTGATCCTAAAATCTTATTCATGAAAATGAAGAGTGAATATGTGTGGACAGGAAGCAAATACTGACAACTGGGATTTGAACCACATAGTCGACAGCAGTCACATGCTTGAAACAGAAGCCTCAGCAAGAAATGGGACTGTGGATGATTTTTTTTTTTTTTTTTTTTTTTTTTTGATTGCTTAAGAACTAAAGATTAGTCAGATTAGTGTGATAAAAGGTAAAAAACAAACTGAAATGTTGTGTTTGAGACAGCAGCAAAGATGGACTGCTCTGTTTATTGTAATGTACTGCATTCTGATGTGCAAATTAATGGAGACAGGAAAACACTCCAGTTCTAATTCCTTGCTCTGAAGCAAATAAAATGAACCTGGATATTCTTTGTTGTCTTTATCAGTTTTGACTTTTAAACTATTGGTTGTCCTGGTTACTCTAAATCTGGAAATGAAATATCAGAATGGTTCAGTTGTGTTTGTCATTCCAGTGATGTGATTCATCCATCTGCTTGGATGTCATTCCCACAAAATACTGGGGGAAAAACCAGCACCCTTGACAGTGAATATACCCAGGGGCAAGAACGTCTGCTCTAAATTGAAGCCGATGCAGACATATCTCACAGTCTAATTATGGTAGTTGCCACTAGTTGCTGGCTCTAACAAGTCTCCATTGACTTTCATTGAAATGTACTTGTATACACATCAGCATAGAGTACATAGCAATAAAAAGAACAACTAAGTCAATCTTTGTATCTGTCTCAAACAAAGCCTTTGCTTTTTACCTTTTATCAGTCCAATTTGCACAATCTTCAGTACCTAAGCAGTCAAAACAGCAATGCATAAATACATTTCTTGATTTAGCTCCTGCTTCCAGCATCTTTGGCTGCTGGAGACTATGTGGTCACAAATCACAGTTATCAGTGTTTGCTTCCTGACCGCACATATTCACTCTTTGTTCAAAAACACTCCTTGCTGTATTTCACTGACACAGAACCAACATCAAAACGCATGCAGCACAAAATCAGTCTTCATCGGGTACTCTAACAAGTTGCCATTTGAATTGTCGGCCCTTATTTCATGCTCAGTTATGCCACCCTACACCATACTGAATTGATGTCATGGCTTGCCTCAGTGCTACAACTATTTTCATAGATAGTGTGTGTCTTTGTGGTACTGTTCAGTGCTGATGGATGTGTGGTCACATTCACATCCATCTATGAGTAACAATGTTACCAGCTTAATGCAGCAGTGCAACAGATGTCTGTGTGGGTTTAATGTTGTTAGACACTTTCACAGACATTTCTAGTTGAGGTATGTCCTACTGCTTAACATTAGACATCATTGTTGTTAAGTTGGCCCACACAGTTGACCAGTTGGCTGTAACAGAACTACAGGGACTACGATTTAGCCCCTGCAAAACGTGAGAACCCCTTAAAGTACACTTTAAAGCTGCACACACACTCACAAACATATATAAGCTTATCTGTCAGCATTCTGGGACACAAGCTGCAGACGACAGGCAGGTATGACAGACAGAGACATGCTGATAACAGATAGGACTGCCCATTTGACAGATGGTAAATGTGTGTGTATGTGTGTGCTTGACAGCAAGAGTGGCTGAGGCAAGAGCAAACCACACTCTAGCTCCAACAGTGAGGACGAAAATTGAGAATATACATATCTGTGACTGTACATTGTTAGGTGTTTGAGCATGTGTGTGTGTCTGTGTGAGTGTGCATGACATTGTGTGTTGCTCAAGGGGATAGGCTTCCATTACACCTTCCACATGGTAATTACCAAAATGAGGCCAGCACTCATAGGAGGGGGCTTTCCATTACCAGTTCCCTAATATATAACAAAAGGGTACATGTGATGTGTGTGTAGTGTAAGAGTGTGAAAGCCTATCACAGCGCTTTGGAATGGTGTGTTTTGTATCACTAATGCTTAGCACTTTAGGTGTTTTGCTGTTTGTCCATTAATATAACACTTACAAATAGATTATAACGAGTATGTATTAAGTGGGTTAGGAAATAGCTTGGATGTCATTGCATGTGTGTATTTTCAGCCTATGTGAGCATAAGTAGGAGCAACACACTACTCTGAATAACCCCCATGCAAATGCAAGTGGGTGGGAAAGGTGAAAGAGGGGGAATGAGAAGCCGACATTGGGGGAAAAAAGTCTCAACACTGTGTGTTTGTGTGTGTGTGTCCTATATACTGTAAGCCTAGATGTAATCCAGAGCAGGAAGCAGGGCAGGGCGTTACAGTAGGTGTTAAAGCTCCACTGCTTCCCTGAAACACTGCTGTTGACTGTTTCACTCAGTGCCCGCTAATATGGAACCCCTATTGGGTTTCAGCACTGCGGCCCACTGAGTGCCTCCAACCGCCATCACCAGTGCAGAAACCAACCAACCATACGGTCAAGGTCGCACTGTGTGGAAATGCAGTGAATAAATGACTCAGATCTGGAAATTTATAAAAATGTGGGATTGTGTGCAGCAGTGCAGAAATCACCAAATGGTGGAGCAATGTATCTTGCGATGCGGCGTTAAAAAGCATATTTCAAAATAAGCACTTGGGGTTTTAGCACATATGCAAATTCCATTAGAAAACATTCTTGAATTGAATTATTACAACATGAAATGTTTCAAAGCAGATGTCTCAAGCTTGCATCGGAGATCAGAGTTTTGGGCACCATATGGCCACATTTTCTGATGTCATTTATTCTGCTTTTGGCCACTTTTTGACAATCAGGAAATTGCATGACATGTTATTTCCCCACTTTGAGCACTGTATTGCTTAGTCAGGATAAATGAAAATGTAATACATCACAACATGTCAAAAACTTCCTGTAACACAACTGTGGCAACGCAATAGATGCTCATTTCCCCCCCACACCAGTGACCAAGACACAGGAACCCAGCTGTCTCTTCAAAGAACAAGACACGTCAACAGGATTTCTCTGGCAGGCCTGTCTGACAGAGTCGTGCCCATTGGGCAACTACCTGTCAACAAGATCTCAGACCTTTATCACCCTCGTCTACTTCACCCAGACCTCCCATCCCCTCTTCATGTGCTGATAACGACAGCAGTGTGGTCTATTTGGATGGCAGTGTGTCCAGCCACAGTGAGCCTGTTGGTCTGTAAGTTGCTTTTTACTCTCCTTGACGGTCACTCTCATTATAGTGTTACCTTGTTATCCCATGCCACACAGTCTCCAGTTAAATCTCCTGTGGTTACAGACCAAAAAACTATACTTTACTAATTAGAGGATGTTTGTAATGAGTTAGGAAATTAGCGCTCAATATGACTCTTCCTTTGTAGGTTTCACTGGATCATTATAGGCTTTAACTCTATCAATCAGTCAAGTTCTACACACACATATGACTTAGATTTTGACTGAAAGCTCTGAGTTGAGTATCATGAAATTTATTAAAAAGCCGGTCACAATTAATTTAAGTCAGAAGTTAATGCCCTGACTGCTCAGCTGGAGCATCACTGGATCTAAGTACGTCTTAGTCCGATAGCCTGTTGTACTGATTGGACCAAAATACCAAAATTACCTAACACGTTTATCTGCATTTTTGAGGAGACTAAACATTACCTATGATCATTATTAGTGAGTTACCAATCTCTTTGGGATTGTGTGTAAAACAGAATGTCATTCACTCACTGGTAGCATGTATAGTGTTTTTTAGATCACAGTAATCAGACAGATTTCCACAATATGCTCAAATAATTTTTGGTTAAGTGCCCATTTTACTATAGCTACCTATTAAATGATCAGGGTCATATTAAAAGGTGTAGAATGTGGCCTATCAATTACGATATTGCTCTCCATTGTTTAAAAAAAATCAGTGCTTCAGAGATGAAATGTACTAAATTTTACATACTTGGATAAGATGAATTTGAAAGCAAAAGTCTTGGTTGGCTAAAAATGTACATACATGATTGAAATATTTAGTATTTCAAATTTTTATATGTAATAAAGTTTTATGATATACAGTGTATACCTATGTTTATATATATCTATATAGTAGATGTATGAATCTTACACTAGAAGGAGTGTGAAAAGTGAATGTATTCTAATGTGTCCACGTGTCCATGTGTCCACCCTACTGCATCCTTGTAGACTAGAACTACATCTGCAAATGGACGTCCATCAGTCCTGGTGCATCTATAGCCTGTCCGTCCATGGGAGTGGATCTCTCCTTCACTGTGGTTCTCCCCGAGGTTTCTCCCTTTTCCCACTGGGTTTTGAGTTTTTCCTTGCCGAGAAGGAGGGTCTAAGGACGGGGGATGCCCTGGACACTACTCCATTTTCTCTATTTTCTTGCTGTTCATTTGACTGTTGTTTACTCTAACTGACTCTGTAAAGCCCTTTGAGATAACCTTGTTGTGATATTGGGCTATACAAATAAAGTTGAATTGAATTGAAAAAATTAATGTGCAGACAATGTTTTGAGGTACGAAAGGAAGCTCAGAGACAAAACGTTCCTTTTGACTAATAATCCATTTTGTCAGTCATTCAGAGAATTTCACATTTTGACCTAAAACTAAATCTTGAAAACAATCGACAACTAGCACTTCTAACATTTTTTTCTTTAAATCTGGCCAAAATCTGGTTAAGTTTCACTACTTTTATCATGGAAGTATTTTGCTTGTAAACCAGCATAACAGAAATAAAACTGACTGATCCTGGGTCAGTTCGCCAGCTGTTGTCAGTGGTGTGTTTATTGGAAAGGGATGAAGGCGGGGGTGGTCAAGACAGGAGTTTGTAAAGATCAGTGAAGTCTAACGGCTTGATAATGAGTCAAACACCAGAGCTGGTGTGAGAGCAGAGGCAGGAGGCTTCACACCAGCTGAGGATTGTCTCCCAGGTAAAGTTAGAAGATCCATTACAAGCAAAGACGTGAACAAAGTCATTACTTCTGTAAAAGACAAAAAGCAATGTATTGTATGAACAATGAAATATTGTCTGTATTTGTTCTCCTCTCATAGACAATAACCTCTTCTTTGTTGTAGCAATGGCCCAGTTTCCCCACAGGGGCCATTAAAGTTTCATCTTGGCTTGGAAAAGCTGCTTAGGAAGCTTAATGTATGTCTCATTAATTCTTTGTGAAAATACATGACTTTACAATAATATCTCTTTTATTTCTATTTCGTTTGCGCAAGTCTAACATCACAGCCATTGGTCTTTACTTTGAACTTAGTCAATTGCATTAAGAAATGCATATAACAGCTTGACATTTAAGTGTGCTCTAATAAAAACGGGATCTTTCTTAGCCTGAAAAATAAAGATCCATGCCAACCTTTATTCCACAGTTTGTTGAATGTGTTTGCCATTTTCTGACCACGGTTGCACATTCCTTTCTTATTGTATTTGTATTTATTCATGTGTGCGTGAGGTGTGAGCCCATCTTTGGGAGATGGTTTCCTCACTTTGGTGACGGTAAACACATGCATACACTGGCTGGGGCTTTCCTGTTTGAGGCTGAACACATACACACACACACACACACACACATGCAGACACACCTACACGCAGATGCATTCATGATGTTGCTTCTGAACCTTTGCTACTCATGCCTACATTTGCCAATGTGACCTCAGTCACTCTTACATGCAAATATTAAAGACATGCCTGAAACATGATTTCCCTCTGTTTGGTTTGTGTCTTTGCATGGCACACTGCTTTAAATATCCGATTCAAAACCAATGTAGAATTGCTGGAAATACAGATGGGTGACAAATGAAAGGAAAAGCAGCCCTCATCCACAAGAGTAAATGATGGGAATCATATGCAAATAACCTCTGTGATTACAAGATCTAAACCCAACTGAACACCTTTAGACGACTTTAAACTAAAGTGTAAGACAGTACTCTCCTCTACCATCACCAAAACATCAAATGAAGGAACATTTTTGTAAATAAATTGTTTCTTTCATTGGAAACGACTCAAGAAAAACATATTAACATCCTAACATCTTATTTAGACACTTTATTCTGTTTTTTTTTTCTTTATTTTGTCATCCATCTCTATATTTTACATATAAAGGATGATGCTGTTGGAAAGAATTACTGTAGACCCAAAGTCCTCAGAAAAGACAGCTAGACTTTGTGGTTTTTATATTTGCAACTCTGCATAAAGCTTTCACAGGTTTTTTAGATCTCTGTTTTTTATTTACCTTCCAACACCTCTCAATAGAAGGCACATAAACAGAACCAACAAAAGAAGCTGGAAATACAGGTTTGTTTCTCTGCATGACATTTCCCAAGTTAAATTTCCCTACATTTATCACAGACGTGTTGAAGTTTTCAGCAGCTTGAAGCCAAGTAAGCATGAACAAGGTGTTGAGTTCCTATACATTATGCCACAGATGAAGCACAAACCAGGCCTTAGGCAGCGGATTTTAAAATCAGACTGTGTTATTTCAGGAGGCCAAAAAGCCGAGCAGATGCTTCACTCATTCAATCATGCATGTCACTGCCCAAACTAGTTTTCTCAACCTCTCTAATGCCACCCCTCTTCCTTCACTATACACTTCCTTTGGCTACTTGTGTTGCAGAAGAGATACATCTGGCATCGGGTGCTAATCTAAGCCAGGTGGTGGAAGACCCCATCACCGTTGTCTTGAATGTGGCAACAAACTGCCAAGAAGCTCAAAATGAACCCCCACCCACACAGTAAGAGGAAATATGTGTGATTTCATATAGATCTCTTCTTGTGTATTTGCTTACAAGAAACAGCAAGGTTTGTTTAATTGTTCTAATCAGATCAATGTATGTGAGAAACAGAAAAATCAAAAGTCCGGTAGAAGTAAAGCTATTAAAGTTGGCGTTGACTGAGTTCATACGTGGCCTCAGTCTCCGGTCCATCCACAGAAGCCCACCCGTAACTTGGCACATTGGGGCGTTCAGGGTCCTGGTGGAGTGTCAGCAGGTGTCAGAGGGCTGTTTACCTACCATGACGGATGGGAGTGGGGTCACCAGAGAGCCAAGCATTTCATCTCTGACCAGCATAGCACACACACTCACACATTGTTCCTGTCCCTCTGTGTATGTGCTCTCTATTTCTGTTCAGGTTTTGCTCAATTTTTAAGCCACTACATACTATATAACACCTTAGGTCTAAAATCCACAATACCAAAGTGAAACCCCACTAATTCTTGTTGGAATATTCCCTAACAAAAATATATGTTTTCATACCATTTAATGATGAAGACGCAACTTATTATTTATAACCAGATCCACTTTCAGAACATATTCTGTATTCACAGTCCAAATAGTGTTTCAACACACACATATAAAAATGTAATTTGTCACTAGCAAAAAAGAGTACTAGTGCATACTACTATTTTAGTTCATTGCAACTGAATGAAAATATATAATAAAGTGATATACTAACATTAAGAAAATAAGTAAATCAGCAATGCAAAAATCTAAATCTTACCAAGTGTATTTTTCTCATTTCTAGCCAAAATATCTCATCACACTTAAAAAAAGACTTAATCACCTAAAGAGTAATATTTCAGTGAGATATTAGAACTTATTTTTAGACAATAGATCTTGAAAATCTTATTTCAAGAAATTTTACCAAGATAATTTTCACTTGTTCCACTGGCAGATTTTTTTTTTTTTTTTTTTGCTTAATTCAAGATTTTTTAAAAAAATTTTTTTTTTTTGCTTAATTCAAGCAAAAAACATCTGTCAAAGGAACAAGTGAAAAATATCCTGGTGAGATTTCTTGAAAAAAAATTTTCAAGATCTATTATCTAAAAATAAGTTCGTATATCTCACAAGTTACTCTTTAGGGGATTATGTCTTACTTTAAGTGTGATGAGATATTTTGACTAGAAATGAGAAAAATACACTTGGTAAGATTTAGATTTTTGCAGTAAAGATCAAGTTCTTTTCTATTCTATCATATTCAATGCACTGTATACAGCATATCAATATGAAAAACTTATACAAAGCCCTTTGCTGTCCAACACATCTCTGATTACCACGTAGCCAAAGTTAACACACATGCATGCACGCTAATTTAGTGCAATGTTCTCCTGTTCACTGGCCCAGCTGGGTCCTGCAGACTTAATGCTGAGAGGTGAAAGGCTCTGTGGGCATCTGGCCTTTGAGACAATAGAGTAATTAAAGAGGATCTCAAAGGAGGAAAGGACCCTAAACCATGTCAGCTGCACACACACTCATTTGCAAACCACAATGGTCACCTACTAAAGAACCAGAATTGGTTTATTTACCCATGCAAGAAAGTTACATTTAACATCTACTATACAGGACACAGCAGTAAAAATATATGGAGACATTTGAGCTCGTAGTCAATAAAATATTAAACCTACTGTACATTGCCCTATATGTAATATAGAAGCTCTACTTCTCCTAGTGTCTAAATATAACAGTAATAAAACTTCAGCACTCATGTCTTTACCTTAAAATAAAGTGCTCATCTCTTTAGCTACATGTTTGCCCTCCAAATGTTTATTATACAGCAGTAGGTAAGCCTAATACTCTTATAAGTAACAGACACAGGAATGCAAAGCAAAATATGGAAAAACCTATCAATAAAATCACATTTATTTTTATTTAATTATTATTTTTCCCGGAAATTTTGTGCAAAATACAAAACATCTAAAACATATCTAACATGTCTAAAACATGTTGTGATTTTAGCTGAAATCAAAACATAATATGTGAATCTTTTCTGATGAAGTTCAGTTGTTATACCAACCCTTGTTCTAGGTGTTTTTTTTTTTTTAAAAGACATATTTTGCTTTTTTAAATGGAATTTTGCATTTTAAAACATTTCCCTGTGGTCTACATAAACTGTAAATGCTATGCTTGGGTCTGAATTCTTCATTAATTAAACTCCACAGGTCCATCTTCAGCCCTATTTCTTATTAATGACACGAAAAAAGTTGTTTTGAGTGCTGGCCCTTTAACAGCAAATGAGCCACTTCACATCCCACCCCCTCCAGGCTGTTGGCTGTGCTGCTCATAATTGGCTCGAAATTTGGACATATTTTCAGTATGGACTACAACTGCTGCTGCTGATAGACAATTATGGCATACTCTGAGAAATGTTCATTGGAAGTCTTGACCTTATACATGCAAATATCGTGATGTAACTAGTTATTGATGCAACAAATTAAGAAGGAATTAACCCATAAAGACACAGTGATAATTTTGTGGCAGTTCCCAAATGAATTTTTCCCTCTATTATTCCTTTCATAAATGATTTATCACCATTTATTACAATATTATCCTCTGTATTCTGCATTTTTTTCATTGAAAATCATGTATTTTCCTATATTTAATTTGCTGATTATATGGATGTCCATAAAAGCTCAGATTAAAACTGAGGCTTATTATATCAGAAGAAGAGAGAAATGAAGAAAAGCTGACTTTTTCAGCAAAATATATCATTAATGTAACACAAACCAAGTGCCTCCATCCACTGTCATTGATCACACTCCATGGGTTTTACTTCTGAATCAGTGTTGTAGAAGATTACGGTGTCTCCACGTTCACTATGGAGCCTCTGAATGTCCAAATGGGTCATATCTGATGACCATGAAAAGACGACAAACTGCATTTTACACCAATTATTTACATGTATTGATAGGACAACAGGTATTAAATATTTTAGATAAGTGCATGCTTTAGGTTGCCAGTGGGTGTTTGGGCCTTTATGGGTTAAAACAGGTTGTAGAAATCCACTCGATTTTTGCCCAAAATGAATATAAAGACAGCTTTGCAGTACCTGGAGAGTTCAAATTCAAATTTTTTGCACTAGCGGGGGTCCCCAAATACACAAATAAATGTACCAAAGACCAGTGTTGAGAATAACGGTGTTAAAAATAGCGGCGTTACTAACGCTGTTAATGTTTTCCAGTAACGGGTAATCTAATGAATTACTATTTGAAAAGTTACAACGTCATTACCGGCAATGAAATGTGGCACGTTACTATGCACTGATATCTAACAGCTGTTATCCATCCTGGCTCACTCAGCCAGGCACTAGAAGTGTGACGTTCGCGGATGAGTCAAGTCTTTTTAATGGCTCTTTTCAGTGAACGATAACAACTGATTCATTGTGAGTCGTTCGTTTACAAGCCATTCTTCTGTTCAAATTGCCCACACTGCCTTCATGCTTCACCTGTGTGTCCATGAGTCTGAGTTGTCCACGCTACCTTCACCTGAACGACTAATGACATCTCCGAGTTTGAGTTGTCCACAGCACACCCCATTCACTTGAACACAGCTACGTGTGCAGCTAACTTAGGGGAGGAGTTATCAGTGAGAGTCCAGCTGACTGGACTGGAGACATTTACTGCTGTATCAGGGAGGAGCGACTGAAAAAAGAGATGTGGGATTAACTGGAGGAGCATCTTCTTCCTATAAATGCAGATATGCACTTGTGTGGTGGAAAAGCCAGGCCCTGGAGGACCCCAGCCTCACCAAAGTCATGGTATGAGGTACCTGTCTGCTGTTCTACTCTGCAACTGGCCCGTGAAACCCACACAAAAATCAGTTTCCTTTTACATATTTGAAGGTTTTTTGAAAAGGTAACGCAATAATTACTTTCCCTCGTAACTAATTACATTTATGAAGGAGTAATTCTGTTACTAATTCAATTACTTTTTTGGAAAGTAACTAGTAACTATAACTAATTACTTTTTAAAAGTAATTTGCCCAACACTGCCAAAGACTAATAAAAGTGGGTTTAGCTAAATATGACCCCTTTATATAAAGTAAAAACAAGAGGGAAAGAAGTACTGCTACAGGTCTTTTGACTTCAGGAATCAATAATCGAACCCAATAGGATGTATATTTAGGCTACAGTTCCACTTCAGAAGGGCCATTAAATACCAGGTGTAAAGTTCTAAATCATACGTCTTTTGAGTGTTTAGCATTTAGAAAATTATCCTGAATGAGGGGGAAATTGCAGACGCAGTGACATCAATAGGCTACATGAGTCAGCTGCCCTTTCCTGTTGGCAGAGTTCATTCTTTCTTCTTTATCTGGTTAAAAAAGTAGTTAAAGTGTGCATACACCAGAATTTCCTCTGCACTGGCGTCAGCTACAGTTTCCAACAAAAACTCCCAGTCCACTGTGAAAAGTCCCTGCAGCACACTGATTCAGTTTGGGTTGGCATGGTGGGCAATGAAAGCACAAATACTCCAGGCTCCCCATCCGCAACATCCTGACTAGCAGGGCTGCTGTAGTGGCTGTAAGCCAGGCAGCAGTACAATAAGCCTCTGCTTCTGTCTTAGTTGCATTAACTCAGTGGTACATGCTGCCTCATACAGATCTGCAATGACACTGATAACATGTTATAAAATGTGAGGGGGTTGGGTGAGGCTTGACTGAATGTTTTACTCAGAGTACTTTGAGCAAACTATTTACTATGAACCTACACATTAACAGAATTAATTTACAAGACACTTCAGTGCACCTGAAAGTGAATGCATGAAAATACAATTTCCCTCCAAAATCTTTAAGCTTATAGAAAAATAAAACGAAAAGGTTAATAAGTCTCTCTCTGTCTTTATTACAAAAAAATCATCACTTCATTTGCAGCAGGACTGTCAAATCTTTCATCTCCTAATAAGAGCTCTGTCGCTGATGGCCAAACAGAGATGACAGCCTCTTTGTGTCTCTAAACTGCCTCCCAAACAAATTCAAGCGACTCTGCGTGAAATCCATTCATGGAGCTATTAACGTAATTGTGTCGTATGACATGTATGAAATCAACAACAATGCTGTGCTGCCTTAGCCTATTTACAATGTGATGGACTGACAAACTGAGTGGGGAAGGGGATGGAGAGACAAGGATGGGAGGACAAGACAGACAGCTGCGATGACAGAGGTTTATGTGAAATGAAGACAGGTGCGTTGTGTAGAAAAGAAGAAAGGCCATTCAATGCTGCTTTTATAGATTCACAGCAGTTAAATGACAGAGAATATTTCTTTGAAACAGGTACATCTGAGTGCGGCTCAGACTTTTTGTAACATTTCAGGGAACGGTAAAGGGATTTGTAGCACCATTTGCACATATAGGGAACCATGTCCTATGAAGGTTTTATGATACCAAACCAGATTCTCCTCTGATAAATAGCCTTTCTGAACAGTTTGCTCAAAAGTTGTTGTGAATAAAACTACAAGAGTCAAAACTGGTGAGAAAACATGCAGTGTGCTTTCTTGCATTCAGACTCATGGACACTCTGAGGCTGGTGCATAAATCTTAAAAGTACAAAAATAAGAAAACCAGTCAACCAAATACCAGAGCAGCAAAACACGCAGCTCTAAAATGACACAAGGTCAAAACTGTAGAGCAACATCTCATGTCCTTGTCACGTCTGTGTCACGGGTTAGAGCTCTGACAGCAATGCAACGGTGTTGCGCCTCTGTTAATGATAACCCAACTCTCTCTCAGGGTTAAAGTCATTTACTATGCCTGTTCTCCTGCCTCAGTCCTCAGTAACACAACACAGCCGCCATCCCTCATTGGCACATAAGCCAGAGTTGGAGAGACAGGTCATATTTATCACACTAAGCCAATGGTAAATGAGTCAGGTCACAACACTCTCACACACACATAGGTACACACTTTTCCAGTACATGATCAGTGAATGTTGTAAACTGTATAACATGAGGGTAAAAGCCTTTAATGTTATGGCCATAGATTGGACTGTAAAGCTCCTTCAAGGTGGGAGCATTCACTAAAACATGGACAAAAAAGTTGTAACCAAGCAATCACAGGGTGCTTGCTCTTTATCCAAATAAAAATTCCTGACTTTTTCCAAAGTGCTATTTTTTTTACCCAAGACCTTGACTTTATGTACTTTTATACTCGCATTCCTACTTTTTTGGTTGAAATTGTACCTGTTGTTGTAGTAGAAAAGTTCATTTTAATAAATGAATGAATAGATAATTCACAGCAAATTATGTTTTACTGACAGAAACCTTTTTCAAAACGTATGAAAATCCCAAAAGTGCATGGATATCACACAAACAAGTTTCACTAGAATCATTCCAGTACTAACCGGTTAGCGAAATCATATCAAGTGTTTTATATACTTTCCTCATCTATCTATTATCTTAAAAGATTATGTGCCTTCGTGCATACGCTAAAATTCGACTATGAGAGAAAGTTCTTTCCATACTTTATTAAGACATTCACTCAAAATTCCAGACTTTGACAAGTCTGGCAAACAGCATTTCAAAATTCCGTACTTTTTAAGACTTTCAAGACCTCTGCAAGCACCTTGAATCATTGTAAGAAAAAAATTACACGTAGAGTAAAAGGAGCTTAAAAATATATTTAACAGCAGAAATTTAATGTCCCGAAGTTCTATTTAAAAAGAAGTTGAAAAGTAATATGATTTTTTTTTTTTTGTTTAGTTTTGTCTGGTTTTCTAGTCTTTTAGAAGGATATGTCAGAATTACAAGAGTGGCCAGGAATGTGTTTAGTCTGGTTCAGCACGAAGATTGGAAGACATAAGGACAGTTTACCATAGCTCTGTCAAAGCTGAAACAACACTACAACTTGAATAACATTAATCACAGCTTTATTCCATCTTCATGTGCCAATAACCTATGGGAGCAGGCACAGCATTGGCACCAGTATTGACGCTGAATGCAGCCAAGAGTAAACAGTGTTAGTTTTCCTTGCAGCGTCATGCTGAAGGCCAAACTGTTGACTGTAAATAAGATATGTATTAACCATATTTTCTTTACTACTGGAAAATGATGCATGGATCTTTTAAATGTGTGCAGTAAAATAACTTTAATAAGATATTTTGCTGGAAAATATCTCCATTCTCTATCATCCCTTTACATCCTCTGTTATAAAATGTATTAGATTCACCTACTAGCGATCCTCTATATCTTTGGTGTGGAATACGTACTTTTCATCTGAGGATAGATTATTAAATCCATCCACACTGGATTAAAATTGATTATTAGATTTTAAGATTACACCGGCTTCTTAAAATTGATTGAGTCAGAGTGATTGAGTGAGTTTACAGGAACTGAAAACAGCAGGATTCCTAACAGCCGGTCTGTGTTGGCTCTGTCCCTCTCTCACACAAACATTTCCCTGTATGCCCTTTCACTGTTGTCCCATGAGGCCATGTTACAGTCCTATATGTTAGAGGTAACTGTAGCCATATGGCACTTTCTACAGAGTAGCTGTGGGTGTCAGTCACCAAGCAGCCGTTGGGGACGAACCCACAGGCCAATGACAGATGACAATTACACGCCATTAGAACACATTCAGAGAGACAGACATAGACGGAGGTAGGAGGAGAGTGGATCTTTAATATTGAAGGGAATACCTTGGGCCAATCAGTGCATTTTTATGTGTGAAAAAAGCAAACCAAGTTCATTGGGTAGTTGTTCACTCGAGGAGTGATATGTGATATGAAAATAAACATAATTGTAGTCAGTTGCAGCCCTTTCAGTGGTTAGAAATTCAACAATATTTTCAGTCTGAAAACAGAGATGACTCAACATTACTCTCTAGTAATGGATTAAGTGTATGCTTTCAGGATTATATTGTCAATTTTAAAATATTCACCAGAAAAGTAATCAAATGTGATCTTACATTAGTTACTTCAAAACTGGCTGAAATCAAACCAACATTGTACACACTGGAGCCCTGCAGGTCTCCTGATGCACGTTGCATGTGTTTTCCTGTGTGTCTGGATAATCTGCACTACTGCACCTCACTAACAACAGCTGCTTGTAACCAGGTAAATTGTTCATTTTCATATTCATCTCCACTGGAATTAAGTTGTTTGTTTTGCGCTGCATGACCACCTGCCCATGCGCCAATGTCTCTCCAGGTGTTTTACTAATACTTAAAGGTTAACTGTGTATACTGTGTATGTGAACTAATGCTATGTAATGTATGCGTGAACTAATGCTATGTAATGTGTAGGTATAGCAATAATTTTTTAAATATTTCAAATTTTATGAATGCTGGTATTTTTATATCTTACCTAGGGACAACAGTTGAAAAATAGATTTCTTTGCTAACACTGGCACATTTACAGAAATATTCATTAATGTGTACTGTCCCTGCTAAATAAACAAACAAACAAACAAACAAACAAACAAACAAACAAACAAACAAACAAATAAATAAATAAATAAATAAATAAATAAATGAATGAATGAATGAATGAATGAATGAATGAATGAATGAATGAATGAATTTGAAGAAGTCTACTTATTACATTTTTAACAGCGTAACTGGTAGTCTGAAACCCATCCCAAAAGCAACCTTTGCAACACTGCTTGTATCAGTGTAAAGAATGTAGGTCACACTTCAGTGCATTGTAGATTTCTCATGACATTCTAAATCTTAACATGGATGGCACACTACATGAAGAAGGGCATTCCATACATGACATGACGTCTTTCCAGGCTATACGTAAATTGCTTTTATTCAAAAACTTATTTTCTGATCACCAGCATTTTTTCACAGATTGGATCATTTCTGTCTGACTGGCACAGCTCCTTATGGCCCACCCTTAGGACATCAGCTTGAGCTATCAGAAGCCAAGCGTTCCTTATTGACGTATCCTGCATCTTCCTCAGCTCCCTCGCTAAACCACTTCCCCCCTGAGCACCATCTCTCCCAGCCTTATTTAACATCAGAAAGCACTCGGCGTCTTCAGTGCGTTACTTTAAATCTCACGAGTCCTCCTCAGTCACTTACCAAACACTTAATCACGTTTTGGGATGCCGACCCTCTCCACCCATATTACTAATCCTCCCCAAGACACATAGCTTTTGTCTTTGGCTAAGTCTGAGGCTTAACAGGGCTTAGAGTCTTGCTGAGAAGCAGAGACCCCTGTCTCTTGGAGTTTGATGAATACACATTTTTGGGCAATCCAAGTTATATGTAATGTGAAGTATTGGAGTAAATTTGTGTGGGTGTGTGTAAATATTCCCGTAACAGAGCAAAACCTCCAGTTAAGTATGTCTTTGTATGCATGTGTGTGAGAGCTGAACACCCAACATCATGCAGAGGGTAATCAGTCTTAATTGAAACGGCCTGATTATTATTTATTATTATTTCCTCTAAAGCCTTTATTTGAGAAGCCTCTGGATACACATTCAGGAAACAGCTTCTAATTACTAATGGATGATGACAAAGAGCTGAGGTCAGTCAGCCTGCAAAGGTGGGCGTGAGCGCAAGCAAGAGTGAGAGAAAAAAGCAAAAACAAAGAGAAAGCAAAGAAAGTAGTCTTTAATTATTATCCTCCACGTAACCTTCTGTTCAGATCTGTGTAAATAATTAAAATAACGGCTGCTAAAATCTGCTGCGTGACACCACAGGTGATCTGCAGTATTATTACCTCACTGTCAGAAAGCTTGGAGGAAGTGCTCATATTCGGTAATTTATTAACACAACAACACAGCAATAAGCTCAAAACACTGTCACATTTCAAAGCCTTGTTTTTAAACTGAAACCTTAAAGATCCCTTTGTGGCTTTGGAGAGAATAAGTCAAATAAATCTGCAGAAACATCTAAAAATATTTCAAACATTGTGTAGAATGCAGACATAATGTATACAGTCATGAAGAGAGAATCAGTCTAACTATGGGGCTCTTCTACAGCGTCAGTCAAATCTGCAGAGTGGAGCCACTGCTTCACTTTTTAATGATGTGTTTACTCTCACCTGTATTTTCCACCAACCTCACTAAATTCAATAAGAGCTGTTTTCTCTTACTGTGGCAGAACCTTTTCCATGCTCCATCATAAAAAATACAATTATTGGCAAAGACACATACCTAGTGGCACATCATTTAAGGCCTTCCATCAATCACGAGATTGATCATAGTCTTTGCAATGCATTACTCATCGGATGAGAGTTTATAGTTTTTTGATGAGTGACATTTATTTGCATCATCTTATCAAAAAAGACAAAATGCTGGTGGATTCATTGTAGCCATATTAGATATACTTTTTCAACCCAGTTACCAGACTAAGATGTTGCCAGTGTACATTTATGTCTGTGCTGGACTATAGTGATGTGATATACTCTGTTGTCCATAAAGTTGGAAAAATTTTCCTTTCAGACACATTCCTCTTTTTATTCCTATTTATACCCATCAGTAATCACCTTTGACCAGGTACAATGAATACATACTGAGTCCCAATTACACGTTATCTACAAATCACGAATAATTCAAACACAATAACACACAAAATAAACACAAAATAATTTCATGAGAAGAGGTGAAATTATTATTTTTTTAACTCTATGGGCAGGGAATAAAAAGAGGAATGTGTCTGAAAACAAAATTATTCCAATTTAATGGGGTAAAAAAAACAAACAAACTCTAAACTCATGCAAACATGTAATCTTTGTGATTCTTTGTCGCTGATGGATTTGCTCCTTTTTGCCTCTCCCTAACAGGCTGGAGGTTGTTGGGGTGAATGGCAGATATGCACTGGACTTTACAACCATTTTGCATCCCCACTCCAGTACATATGGAAGTTTAAATAATAAAAGCACTGCAGTTGGAATTCAGATAATAAATACATCATCTCATCTTTGCCTGTATTAAACTAAGTCCTGGTTTCCTTAACCCTCCCCAAGTCAGCCAGTGAGTAAGAAGTTTACTAATACTGACACCACAACAAGGTGGAAAGTAATGAATTACATTAACTCACCTTACTGTAATTGAGTAGTTTTTGTGAGAAATTTGTAATTTTTTAAGTTGTTTTTGAAATAAGTAATTTCACTTTTACTCAAGTACATTTTGACCCAAGTATTCTACTTCGCTAAATTGGAAAACCCCCATTACTGAGTAAAAAACGGATAAAACAATCGGCCTGAACTGAAAAGAAATTGCATGGCCGTGCATGGAATCCCCACCCTGAAAACAAACGTCTGGCCCCGTCAAATAAAAGTTTCTGAGGGTAGGGAAAATGAAAATGAGCTGCACAACAGCGGGGGGCTTAGAGGAATTAGTAAAGCATCTTAAGTTTCGCTTTCACTTTGTATGGTCATATGCTGCTCACTAACATTTCAAGTGAAGTAGCCTAGACATTTACAATTTAGTTTTATCAGAGGACAATCAGAAATAATACCAGTGCATGATTTTAGTTACAAGTGGTCTCTTATGCACTGCAAATTATTTGGTTCTTACCAAGACAAAAAAAACTTAGATTTAGAAGTGTTTGATAATTTGTCTTGTTTTAAGAGTGACTTTCTTATTTTAAGTTTTCATTCATATGTCAACATGCTTATTTCTAGATTTAACAATCTTAATTCAAGAAATCTTACATTATCTATATTCTGCCCCTGCTTGTGTGTGTAACGACTAGCTCGGCAGATAGACTAGGACGTAAAATTAACTTTTTACCTCATCTGCCATTGGCTAGTGACCTCCAAAAATTTACCACCAAAAATATTTTTCATAGGCCAAATGAAAAAATCATGCCTTATTTGACTTAAAATATTTACCATATGTTTTTATTACGAAAATACAACTTAAACATCACTTAAAGAACACAGTTATGTACAGATGAAATTAGATTATTGCTATTTTATGAGGTTATATTTAATTTTAAGGTGACTGCTGCATCATCATGTAATAAAAATATTCAAATGTGCAACCTCTGACATTGACTGAGCGAGTCAAATGTCTGTCTGACAGCTTTAACAGGAACATTCTGTTCAACCCCCAGGAAAAGGGAAAAGAATAAAAAATATCTACTGGGACTGAATCTAAATGAAATGAACTTCACAGACAGAGACATTTTTCTAGAATGCTATATGAATACTACAGCTGGATAAAAAATCGATTTTATTGATTTATTTAAATTTTGCGTTATCAAGTAATAGTGGATAAGATAGATTTTTCAGAGCGGGACCACATGATCAGCCTGAGTCAGACATGTCTGAGTCTGTGTCAGAAACCTGCTTAGAACGATACGGCAGAAATGGTCAAATGTACGAAAACAAACACTCACATGCAATTAAAAAATTTCCATTGAGCACTGGCAGGTGTTCATTTTACGCCCTGAGATAGACAATAGGTTTCCCAAGAAAAGCCGGACACCAAAAACTTCTCTCCATAAAAGAAAAAAAAAAAGAAAACTTCTCTCCAGAGCTTTACTTGAGACTCACTGTAAAACTGCAAAGATACATTCGGAATATGTCTCAGTTGTGTTCATTGCCTTAGTACATTTACATGACATTATACATTTAAATGAATAGGAAATACATCACTAGCTCGATGCTAACTTGAATGGGAAAATCCATAGACACGCTAACGATTAGCATTTACAGATTCATTTAAGATTTATATCGTCTTTTAATCCAGTAACAAAGGTTCACATCAGAGATATTTTTTTACTATTCATTCCAACAACAACTAAATGTAAAATACTCACTGGCAAACGTTTTCCTGGCCATACAAACAAAGTGAGAGAAACAAGTCTGTCTGTTTCTTCTTATGTCTGAACTGGCTACGGAAACACCGAAAGTACAAAATATACGTTACTGCAACTTATTCTGACCACTAGAGGGTCCCCTTTGCTTGCTTTTAACAACAGAACATCACAATCTAAATTATCTTGCTGTATGGACAGATATTTCACTTGCTTTGAGAACCTTTTTAGTGTTTAGTGTTTTTATCTTGTTTTTAGAAACCCGTTTTTTGCAATATGAAATCATCTTAATTCATGTATAATAGACTAGCTCCTGGGTTGTTAGCTGTAGCCTAGACTATGAACTTTAGGTGGACAGTGATAGCCTATCAAAGTCAGCTCACTTGTCTTTAAAACGTGAGTGCCCTGAACACTTTGAGTTTGGTTTGTTTCAGTTTCATATGTGTCATTTAGTAAGTCTGCTTTAGTGGCTTTAATTCGCAGTATAGCTAGCGTTTGTCAGTGAAAAAAAAAAAAAAAAAAAAAAAAAAAGGACCATAGAATTCACAACTTTTTCCACTTGTACTTGAAAATGTTTAACGGGGTGGTCTGAACAAAGTTTGCACGTTATACCACATGAAAGGTTCTAATTATTGTGTGGAATAAAAGTTGATTTAAAACAACTAGTCCTGGATTGGATTTATGACTCATCCTGTTTTTACATCAAGTAATTGAATAAGATAAGATAAGATAAGATAAGATATTCCTTTATTGATCCCACAATGAGGAAATTCACAGTGTTAACAGCAGCATAGAAACATACACATAGACATACACATTCACGTAAAACAGTCATATAAATTTGAATAAAAGAAAAAAGTGTTTAAAAAAGGAGAGTGCAAATATGCTTTGGTATGTAGTGCAATGGTTATAAATATAGAAAAAAATATATATATATAAATATGGATTTGAATATATATATATATATATACAACATTAGATGGAATGGAGGGAGGGTTGTTATTACACCACATATGTGGTGATCTACTGGGAGCAGGACTGGTTGTGCAGTCTGACAGCAGAGGGAAGGAAGGACCTGCGGTATCTCTCCTTCGTACAGCGTGGGTGAAGAAGCCGGTCACTGATGGTGCTTTCCAGGGCTCTTACAGTCTCATGTAGGGGGTGGGAGACATTGTCCATGATTGATGACAGCTTTGTTATCATTCTTCTGTCCCCCACCACCTCGACTGGATCGAGACTGCAGCCTAGGACCGAACCAGCTTTCTTCACCAGTTTGTTCAGTCTTTTCCTCTCTGCTGCCGTGATGCTGCTGCTCCAGCAGACCACACTGTAAAGGATGGCCGTTGCAACTGCAGACTCGTAAAAGGTCCTCAGGAGAGCTTTCTGCACACCAAAGGACCTCAGTCTCCGCAGTAGGTGGAGTCTGCTTTGGCCCTTTTTGAAAAGAGCCTGGGTGTTGGCAGCCCAGTCCAGGTTATGGTTCAGGTGAACACCCAGGTACTTGTAAGAGTCCACTATTTCAATGTCTGTACCCTGGATGTTCACTGGGGAGGGAGGGGAGGCCTTGTGCCGGCGAAAGTCCACCACCAGCTCCTTTGTCTTTCCAGCATTAATCTGGAGGCAGTTCCGCTGGCACCAGGCCACAAAGTTCTGGTTCAGTTCTCTGTACTCATTTTCGTCTCCATTGTTGATGAGACCGACAATGGCTGAGTCGTCTGAGAACTTTTGTAGGTGGCAGTTTGTTGTGTGGTGTCGGAAGTCTGCTGTGTAGATGGTGAACAGGAGGGGGGCCAGGACAGTCCCCTGTGGAGCCCCCGTGCTGCAGACCACAGTGTCAGACTCACAACTTTTTGTCCTCACGAACTGTGGCCTGTTGGTTAAGAAATCCACGAGCCATGGTGTCAGTTGTTGGCTCACTCCTGCATGGTCCAGTTTGTCCCTCAGCAGTGCTGGCTGAATGGTGTTGAAAGCACTGGAGAAATCATAGAACATGATTCTCACAGTGCTTCCAGGCCTCTCCAGGTGACACAGGGATCTCTGCGTGAGGAAGATGACGGCGTCCTCAACCCCGATGTTAGGCTGGTAGGCGAACTGCAGTGGGTCTGCAGTTGAGCTCACCAGAGGGCGCAGATGGCGAAGGACCAGCCTCTCTAAGGTCTTTGCCAGGTGGGCTGTCAGAGCCACTGGGCGGTAGTCATTAAAATCCCTGGGACGAGATGACTTGGGCACCGGCACTACACAGGATGTCTTCCATAGCAGCGGTACCTTCTGCAACCTCAAGCTCAGGTTGAAGATGTGCTCCACAATCCCACACAGTTGGCCTGCACAGGATTTGAGGAGCCGAGAGCTGATGCCATCTGGACCGCATGCCTTCTTAACCTTGAGCCTGGCCAATTCTCTCTCTACGTGTTCTGTGGAGAACACCATGCTAGATGGAGGGGCAGCAGGGTGGGTGGTAGAAGGTGCTATGAGTGGGCTGGGGGGTTGTGGGGGGGCAGCAGGGGGGGGGGGGGGGGGGGGGATGGAGGTTGGGTGGATGTGCTGGGGGGCTGTGGAGGAGTAACAGGGAGGGGAAGGGTTGGAGGTGTGGTGAGTGTGTTGAGAAGATTGGGAGAAGCAGCAGGGGAGGGGGTTGGGGTGTAAGTGTTTGAGGTGGCTGAGGTTCCAGTCAAAGTAACTAAGTAGCTTTTACTCAAAGTAAATTTTAAGTTAATCATTTCTTTACTTTTAGTTGAGTAGATTTTTAGAAATGTACTTTCCCAGATAGCAAAGAGACACTGGGACGGATCTGGAACAGAACCGCTGACTGAGTCGGCCTGAAACCGTTTGGCAGATCTGGCCCAAGTGTCCAAACGCACATCAGGCCAAAACTGGTACGGTTCCGCAAAACGGATCTTCTACAGAGGCGGCACAGCTCTGGCCCAGTTCCTTTTACTTGAGTAGAATTTAAGCAAAACAAAGATACTTTTACTTAATTACAATTTTTCAATACTTTTTCCACTTCTGCACCACAATCAATTGATGGTGTAAACTATGTTCTTGTACTGCATTCTCTTCTTATATGTACTTTTCACTCCCTCAAAATACTGAAAACACCCTGTATTCACTGTTGATATACAATTACCTAGAAATGACGATTTGAAATACAGAAAAAATGAAGAGATAATACAAATCTGTGGTTTGAAAACAATGTAAAATGTCATTTGATTCTATCTTGTCACTACCAGGGGCTTTACTGCCATATAAGACAACACAAGCAGCTGATTCTCAGCCTCATCCTAAACCCCATTCAGTGGGGCAGTGCGGGGCAGGGCTTTCAGATACACCCACGGGTGGCTTAAGGCACCCTGCTGCTCTGTCATTAAACACTCCCATCCCACATACTCTCTTTTCACTGCACTAAAAGAGGTTCCAGGCAGTTGGTCAGTCTTATTGGGGTGCAGGAGTGGAAGGAGGCAGGCGAATGATGATTGGGGTTGTGAATGGGTGTGTGGTTTAGGAACATTCCCACCCAAATCCCCTGCGGTTACAAGTATATGGCGCAATTCTTTAGAGTCCCCCCCACGTGCAAATATACACAAAGAGCCACATGAACACACAGAGAGACATGTGTCATACCCTAAAGGTGTCCTTCTATCCCCTGGAAGATGAGCGCTAAACTTCCCATTGATTTGTTCTTGCTTCTCCTTCAGTGCACATCTTAATTTAGCTGTTCTGTTTGTGTGTGTGTGTGTGTGTGTGTGTGTGTGTGTGTGTGTGTGTGTGTGTGTGTGTGTGTGTGTGTGTGTGTAGGTGTGTGTGTGTGTGTGTGTGTGCATGCGTGTGTGCGTGTGTGTGTGTGCATTCCTTTCATTCAGGGAGATAAGAGTGGCCCCCAGACATTCTCACTACCCCCCCTGCTTTGCTCTTCTTTAGCCCAACTTAAAATCCATCTATCCCTTTATTTCTGTTTCACATTCAGCCTCTTGTTACTTCTCCCCAGCCCCCAGCACACACACACACATATACATAGAGAACAACTAGGGTGTTGACTTCATCGTTTTTTTTTTCCACTCTCTTTTGTTCTCCCTCCTTTGTTTCTTCATCCATTTACACTGCATTACAGTTGCCTTGATCCTTTGGCCCTGGATAAACACCATTTATCAAGGCTGGCTGATGTTTGCACCTCTAATTCAAACAGGAAAGTCAGACTTGGGCTGAAAAATGACATTCCTTATGTGATAGAGAGGAGTGTGTGTGTGTCTATGGGTGCATGTTGTGGATGTTATGTCATGATCCTGTCCACCCCCTGGTCTCTCCTAATCTGACCTGTGACACAAAAACATTCACAAATGCACACACAGGAAATCACACTTGTGCACACATCCATGACAACAAGGCTAACTATGCTATACACACACAAAGCACACCATTTCTTATACACACATGCTCACACTACTTCTGGGAAACACAGACACACTATACAGTAGTGGTTCCCAACCTGTTTTGGCTTGTGACCCCATTTTAACATCACAAATTTCTGGAGACCCCAGACATTCAAAACAGATACATTTTTTGGCTAAAATTTATTTGTTTTTGATCATGTACATGTTCGTTTTAGATGACATTTAGTCTATATAATGTGTATTATTATGGATGGCCATGTTGAGATTGCTGCACAAAGTGATAATTTTATTTTCCTCGGTCAGGATATGTATAGTCAGTCCATCTTGTTTTTACAAGGTTGACAATTAATACTGAACAAACAATAACTCAAACTATGAATTATGAAAGAGCTGCAGCATCTTTAACCAGCCACAATGAACATTTGAAAGATAAAGAGAACCACAGTGCTTCAGTTTCAGCTTCACAGTTTGTCATGTCTTTTACGTATTGGGATTGTTTCTGTCAACTCACCATATATTTTTATTAGTAATTTTCTTTTAATTTTTTCTCAATTACTACAAATTTCAGGCAACCCCATTTGAATTCCAGGCAACCCCACATGGGGCCCCAACCCCAAGGTTGAAAACCACTGCTTTATAGGCTACACTCACGACTTTTGACTAACTCAGACACATACACACTTGGTCCAGGTGCAGGGTCTCCCATTGATAAAGGGCCAGCAGGTCAGTGTGAGCTGTAGATAGACCCTCTACCCTGACTAATGGACGTGTATGTTAACATGGGAAGCAAGACGGCTGTACATATAAACATTTACATTTCTGACTCCAGACAAGAGATTGATGGCTGTTTTTCTACCTGCATTCCACATGTCTAATCACAAAAACTTCATTAGAGCTTGACACGTCGAATGAGAAAGTGACATCAGGTTGGCATAAATCATGGAACTGGTATTGAAACTGATCATCTCACAATGATTATTTATATCAACATCAAATCACTAAAGCTAACATGTTGCACGTCAATGTGCATTCCTACGCAGTTTTGTCTTGTCCCAGCACACTGGCAGTTTTCAGACTGTATCGCCCACTGAATAAAGTATAAAGCTCATTGTTTACACACATCTGTACTATGGCATTATCAAGTTTTTATGTTCAAACAAAACCTCATAGCTGGTTCTTTTGTCAAAACATCGCTATGACTTACAACAGGGTTTCTGCAGGTATCAGCAAATCTAATTTAATGCTTTTTAATGCCACTTTAAACAAATTTAATGCCCATGTCCAACAGCAGATACAGTTTTAGATATAGTTTTATGACAGTTTATGACAGTTTCTGAAAAGTTCCTCTTCCAATCACTTCCTCTGAAACTGGCATTTTCCCCTTTTTCTGACATTTGGGACAATATTCCCCCCACTCTTTCACCATGGCATGAGCACGCTCACAGCACATTGCATTCCAAGCATCCGGTGTTGTGACTTTGTGTATTGGCCATAAACAATAGCCAATTAAAGGGTTCACCCTGTCAATCATCACACTATACTTCTGATCAAAATTATTAAATGTTTATATAATCAAAGTAAGTCTTTTTTTCCATCAAGTGTATTTAATTTTTTAATACCTCTGGACATGGAATGTAATGCTTTTTAATGCCATTTAAGGCCATAATTTTCACAAAATCTATTTAATGAGTTTTAATGCTTTTTAATGACCTGCAGAAACCCTCTTCCCACACTTCCTTTGACAGATGGAAAAGCCCTGTTGGTGGGATACTTGTATATGCTCACATAGTACATTTGAATCTTGTTTGTCCCCCCGATGAAGGCCAGCAGGCTTGAACACAATGGGGCTCAGTGAGATCCATTAATATATGCCATAATTAATAAAGGCATTTATTAGACAAAATTATAAGAGAATACCTTGTTTTTTGTATTTTTGGTGCATTGACCAAGAGCACTTATTTTACCATTTTTCATTATTATTTTTTATTACTGCCTGGAGGTCCATCAAGAGCTGTCACTGTGTTATTTTGACTGACATTGAAATGAATAGCTTTGAGTTTTAGCTTGAAGAAAAAAACTTGATACCACAACACAGATGTGTGTAAACAATGAGTTGTATACTTTATTCAGTGAATGACACAGTTTGTGGATACATAACATTGATTCACTGGTAGTTTTGATAGTCCTACATTTGTTTTGATATGCATCTTCCCTCTGCTGTTGAGAGTTTGGAATAACAATACTAAATAACACCTTATTAGAATATGTTTGTTTAATAAAGGTGTAACACCATGAGTGCAGTAGATCGGTCAGTTTCTAATGATCCCTCTGTTAGCACAGATGGCGGTGTGCTATAACAAAGAAATGCCTCAGCAAATTTGTTTTCCATTTTTGATTCTCAGTGACATCAGGAGATGAGGACATCAACTCTAATAAACCTTCACTACACAGCATGAGGCAAATTTGCTTTCATTTTTGACCTTGTGTTGACTTTGCATGCATGTTTCTCTTTTAGTCTGAACACACCATTGTAAATGACTAATTTAGACCAAAAGAAATGATGTCACAGTTTAGATGTTTGGATTATGTTGCATTACATCACAGGACATCTGATTTGATTTGATTCAGTTTAATTTAACACAAATTTTCAGGATTTTTTTTTTTCTTTAATTATGTTGTAACCTGGAAAGTAAAATGTCAGACCACCCTCATTCACCCAGTCTTAATTGTTGACTTTCTACAAAGTGTCACCTTCTGGCCCAGTGAATGTGTGTTGGAGAGACAAACTCTAGGTTGATGATGTGTGTTGGCGTTTATCCAGTCCACAGTCCCAGTCCTCTTCTTTTTTTTTTCTTTCTTTTTTTTTTTTTTTTACAGCATTGACAGAGAGAGATCTTTGGAATGCTCGCAATCAGTTTTGTCAACGCACTAAGAGCACAGTAATGAGCTTCTAACCTCAAGCTTATAAACACAGCACGGTTTAAGGGTTCATATCGGTAAACATCACACATACTGTCACGTATTCTCACAAAGTCATCGTATGAACACAGAGTGAAACGAACAGATGACTGTAACCTTGCCTTGAGCCATTGTGGATTGTATGACTTCACCCTAAGCCCACCCCGTGCCAAGCTGCACCTGTGATGCTGTGGCTGTTGGCTGATGAGCTGCTGATATGTAAATCTTTATAGCATCTTCCTTTCCCGGTAAGTAACCCCAACTGTGTATCGCTGTGCCTCCAGGCCCTAAATCCCCAGCTTTGTCACCCTTTCACCTCTGTCTCCCATGGGACAGTGCTGCATGCTATAACCATTTGGACAGCAGTTTGAGGCTGAGGTAGCTATCTAATTGACCTCTCTGTGAATGAATAGGGGGACAGAGGGGAGTATTGCTTTCATTGATAATTTGGACGGCTTCTGTATTATATGCCATTGATTATGTGCGAATCATCATCTGAGGCCTGAGCCGGCTCTCCTCTGCTTGCATTAGCCTATTGGCCTGGATTGAATGATGAATTACCAATCAATAGATAGTTTGATAAATCCCCATTTAGGATGGCGCAGAATCAGATTTTTATTTCCTAATTCTCCTTGATGTTGTAGTAAATTTAACTTTTTTATAGGCCACAGGCAGAAGTGGATATTTTACTTCCTTCTTGGCAGGACCGGGTATGAACTGCTGTTAAATAAAAAACTGTAAAACACTGCTTAAGCCATAATGTTTATAAATAAATAATTAGCAAAGCACAGTGTGGAAGAGTGGGGGAAACGACTGTAATATTTATGATGCTGGTAAAAACGTGTGAAATATCACTGTGACGACATGTGAGCAGCCTGTTCATTTGGTTAAGTGATCAGTGAGCTGAGGACGAAATAGTGCAGTCGGGTGTGGAAGTCAGACCCACACTGCCCGGTGGTTTACCCACAGTCCTTGTAGTTAATTAAGACGCGTCGTCCAGGTTCATTACATTAGCGTGTGAACTATAGGACCAATTAGAAAGATTAAAATCATAAAAGCACCCGCAGCTATCCCTCTTCTTGAGGTTTAAGCAAAATTATGTTGACCACAAGCACAAATGTCCTCATTAAAGCATGATAACATTAAGCTTCTGGATGACTCCTCTGCAACAGTTCAGGTGGTGCTCCTGCAACGTTCATGCCCTGTCTCCCTCCCGCAAGGAGAGCCTGGCCCCAAGCATGGAAATGTAATTATCTAAATGAATGAGGTAACCTTTAACATTGGCATAATCATGTTCTGGGTGTCCCATTTGTACAATTTGTTGCTAGTAATGATATATTTAAATTCTGTTTGCCCTTGCATGCATCAAGCTACAGATAGAGCTATTTGCTGCAAGCAGTGTGTGTGTGTGTGTGTGTGTGTGTGTGTGTGTGTGTGTGTGTGTGTGTGTGTGTGTGTGAGTGTGTGTGTGTGTGTGTTTTAAGAGGAAATGAAAACCAGTAAAAGCTTCATCCAGAGCATCCTTCCAGACAGGCACAAATGTAAACACACTCCAATCCTTTCTCCTAGGGGTATGCTCCAAAGAGAATAATTTCAGTCTTTTATTCATGCTGTTTAATGTAACCCTTTAATCTGGGTGCGAGCCCATGGGGCCTCTAATCCAGGAGTGCCAGCCGCCGGCTGTGTGCTGTATCCTGCTTTGAGTACATGAGCCCCTATTGTGGTTCCAATCAATCACACACTCATTACACCAACACTATAAATGCCAACGCATGCCAAGAGTCATGCCCGGGGCCCCATTCGGAAGCTCTTCCAGGTCTGGGCCATGTTTCTGCCAGGACTACCAGAGTGTGGGCATGATTGCCACCATGCCAAACTGGCCATACTGCTGTGTCAATATGTCTTGAGTATGCCAATGCTGTATTGTTTTGATGCATGGGTGCTGTCTGATGCTGCAAAGGCAGTGGCACACAACAACGTTTTCGCACTGTAAGAGCCCTCTGGGAATACCGACGTCTGTTCCAACCACCTGTGATTATGCATTCTCATTTGCCTGCCAGCAAGCTGCTGCATGAATGGAGAGATGCACAATGGAATGATAGGCTTTTGTCAGATTTGCATGATTGGCATTTTTATTCATAAGGATTAAAAATCAAAAGTAAAATCAGGTTCCAGCACCAGGCTTCATCTAAATAGGCTATCGACCGAGTTGCACGCTTTGCACAGCAGTGATTTTCAAAGGGGCAGTTTGCTTCTCAAGTAAACTCAAGAACACTAAAACCTATTTTCTCACTTCTGCTTCACTGACTGTGGTTGTTTCCAGAATTACTAGAACTTGTAAACACAGCCGAAGAGGCACACATCACACCAATTAACCTCCTCTTTCTCAGCGGGTAATGACCAGCATGCCAGAGGCAGCAGGCTGCTCAGAGTGGGGAGTTCAAGAAGAAGGCGAGAAGATGAGGAGGACAAAAGGAAGAACAGCTGAACATTTGGACTGACTGTTATACCACAGCTGGATGAAAGAACATTCTGATGAGAGAGACCTTCAGCCCCTCTTCCTGTTAGATTACAGACAGCAAATTAGTTTTTCATTTGATGCAATATGAACAAAAATGGTTTTAAAGACATAAGATTGCAAGTGTAAACACATCACAGCCTTGGGGTTTTCAAAGGGAGACCAGACTCTGTTATGTTTGAATGGAGTTTTATAAGAAGAAGAAGAAGAAGAAGAAGAAGAAGAAGAAGAAGAAGAAGCTCAGATCACTAACCCAAAACCATTCATTTTATAACATTCACATAATACCTGTGATCCATATGACACATATCGATAGAGGAGCAAATTATGATACCACCTGTTAACACATACATACAATGTGAAAAAAATTATAATTTTGTGACTCAAATGAGTTAGAGGTGGTACAACAGAGACCATGTACAGCAGTTGTACCATCTGTCATGTAACAAACACACATGCACTTTTATGTCTCTTTAGACCATTGAAACAGAAGTTAAAAATAATCAAACTCACTAGACATGTGACCATGTGCCACCCTCATGAGTAAGGAATACAGTCTGTTGAACCACAAGACTGATGTAAGCATTAAGACTGATATCATTAGTTCACAGTGATGCATGTGGCTTAAGTTGAAGCTAATTAGCTGCAGGTTAGCTGTAATGGCTGAAATTGGAATTTTTCCATTGTAGCTGCATAATCTTTGGTACGGAGCATTTTTTTCCAAACATATAAAACATTAAAACAGAACATCATCACTGATGTTCATAGACTATATGCTTCCTGAAAATAGGGAGCCTCAGTGAAAAGCACATTTCCTTTCCTTTTTGCATTCATTGACAAATGCAGCCAGTTTAATAGTTTCTAACAGAATAGCCCTATACAGCCACGCCATCTCATCTATTGAGGCATGAAATTGCATTACTGTAATATTGGATCTAGATATAGTTTCTTGTGATGAACAGTGTGTGCAAGAAAGGACTGCCTGAGTATTTCTGGCAGTTAATCAGCCAGTCAAGTCTTAAAACTGAAAAAAGAGACAGCCCAGTATACTAATGCATATACAGTAATGGCTCGATTGCTTTTACCTGGAATGGCTTATTAGAGAAGTGTTATCCAATGACGACGAATTAAATAAAATTGGACTTAGTCCAACAATGCATTCAGAAGTTTAAGATCAATGGTGAAATTCTTTCACAAGCCAAAATAACCACTACAATCAATATATATAAACCCATTAACACAATTACTATTAGTGCCATTTCCTCTTTCCACATTACTGTATTGTACTTTTTTCCTCTTCAGTCTCCAACCATAGGAAATTAGGTCAGTCTGACTCACATTACTCTATTCTTTATCCACTATTCTTTTATTTTTTTATTTAAGTAAATTTTCTTCTTGCTTCAAACCCAGTGGTAGCATTCTGTGTCTTCCTCAGTCCCTTCTCTGCTGTTACTTGGACCTTGTCACCCCCTGGAGGCCAGTTTGGTCACGTCACACACCGTCTGGTCCAGGGCCTTCGGGAAAGGCAACAAAGCAACAATCTTGCTGTTATTATATACTCACTCAGTTAATTTACTCAAAGAGCAATGCTACAATACAAAAATCTACATTAAGTAAAAGTCCAATATGTCAGATCTGACCAAAGTATTATCAAAGTATCATAAGTGAAATTGTTTGAGTATTTAGAAGTACCCTTAAAATATACCTGAGTACACATGTATACATAGTATAGTTAGTTGCTGTTCACTGATGAAAAATAGACATGATAAAGTATTTTGTACACACATAAATGAACCCATGGATATACATTAATACATGTGAATAAAGTATTGCGTTAAAGCATTATGCTTTAAATGGTTTGAATGAAACATGTAAAATTACAGCTAAAATGTGTGCCAGTGTTTTGTTCTGTCTTTATGTTGAAATTGTAATGTAATAATGTAATATGTGTGATATTATTATCTACACTCCAAATATAAAAAAACATTACAATATTACATTAATTATGCATAAAAAACCTGTCAACCTATAAAATAACGACATTATTCCACAAAAAAGCGCTTTTTTTCTTTAATTTAAAAGTGAGATTGTTATGAATCACCACATTATCAGTTTCTATAGACCTCGTTCAGTGTTCATGAGCCAAAACTCAGTATAGTCTGAGTTTGATTGTGGACTACTGCCACCACTGATCAGTGTGTTTGTCTTGGTTACCAGCCCAGTACTGGCCTAAATGAACTGAAACACATGCATTTGAGTTTCAACTGCTTGTACAGTATCAGGTGACTGTATTAAGCATTAAAAATGAAGCAATTATACATGAATAGTAATGTGGTTAATAGCACAGCACATAGTTAGCAGCACTAACACAGAATAGTACAGGGAGCTAAAGGACTGTATTTTGTAAATCCAGCTGCAAAGTGTGTGCCAGTGTGTTCTTCCCTGGAGTGTTTGTCATATTGACCTTCCAACTGTGACAGAGATTATTAGGATAAGCATGGCTGCGGTGCTAAAAGGAACGCATTTAAGTCATTTTGCTGTCGTAGCCCGATATTGTGGGAGAATTCACTGACATTGCTCTTTTCCTATTCATGCCTTTAGGACCCTTCCTGATTGGTATTATTGTCTATAAAAACGTCTGCTGAAGCTGTTTTATCATTTCAATTTAGCTGTTTCACCTCTTGCATTGTGTTTAACTGCAGCTGGGAAAGTGTCTCGGCTTTGCCAGGGGAAATCAGTTGAATTCCAATATTTCTATCATTCAGCGTGAGACTGGCGAATGGCTGAGGTATCAAGGGTACAGACAATGTCAGTGGAGTTGTATTGGCAGCATCCTGCAAGCTTGCCAAGTTTTAGCCCAGCTTTAATGGGTTTTCGTTCAATAACAATGAAGAGACAGCGAGTACCATAAAGACAGAATCAGCCAATCCCTTCTGCATCTCAATAAGGACGGATGCATTTTAATACGAACCAGTTTTGTGCTTAAACTTGCTTTCCGTGTAGAGTTCTCATGCAATGCCAATCAAACAAGTTGCAGTCATTTACAGTCTGGCAAGAGTTTGGGAAAATAGCCCAAAGGAGTTTTAGTTACAGTACGCGTTTGCTGTACAATCGAGGGAGCGGAAAGCCTTTTCCTAATTACAGTCGCTGAGGAGGAAAATATGTCCCAAACAAGTCTCTGCTGTAATCTAATCCAGAGCAGCCACACCCAGCTATGCCATGCATGAACAATCAAAACTTTCAAGTGATTTTTCATGCTTTGGATGACATATCAGGCCTCAAGTAATCAATCAGTGTTTTCAGTGTTGAGGGGACGTTTTGCTATTGCAACTCAAGTAAAAGTGTTTTTATCGTGTACTCAATTATAGCCTAGATGTTGCTATGCTTTGAGATTTACAACAGCTTGTATGCAACCTCAAAGCATGTTAGCTGTTATGACATGTGGCATGCAAGATACATATATCTAGTATATGAAGAGTACAAATATAGGCAAGCAGGTGGTGAGGGCTAATACAGCAGATGCTGTATCGCATGGCCGAACCATGGACTGCTGGTGTGTTACAAAGTGGGTTAGTGGGTCGAAGGCTCATGCTGATAGTAGCATATACTTTTCACACATGCTAGAAACTCCTATCGACATAATTTATTATCTTCAGCTCTCAGATGTCAAGTCTGCACACAACATCCAAGGGGCTATAAAGCATTCACACACAATGGGAGCAAATTCAAGTCTCCGAGTTAAAACTGGAGTCCCTGACAAAGGGAAGTTTGTGTTTCTTTCTTCTGGTGCTATTGTGGTGGTTTTCAAGAGAGCATGTTTTTGCAGAGTCACTCACAACAGCACATTATCTAACAAGTATGTGGTGTGGAAACCTCATCAGCAGTGATATATCGTAAGCCAGGGCTGCTTCTGTGACACTCAACTGAACCTCCAAAAGTTTTCTTTGAAATCAGTTTAGAGCATATTTTACTCCTGTAAATATAATCAGCCTGGCTTTTAATGGTTTTGAAAAGCGAAGGCATAATCTGATTTTTATATCAGTATGGTTTGACAGGCCTTGCTTTCTTTTACTTCTAAAATTCTACTGCACAAAATGCAGCCACATCTGCTATTCAAAGGACAACACACAAAACTATTGGCTGCACTAAATCCTGGATGAAAATAGCTACTTTAAAACAACTGGATATGTTCTTTTTTTCCAAGATTGATTTTTCAGTGTGACTACTTATATCAATATCAAAATTCTGTTTTCCTGTTCCCACTCCAAACACACATATTTAGGGATGGTGTTTAAACAGGTTTACATTTTTGTGGTCAGACTCACTCAACAATGGCATCATTGATTCAGTAATGCAAAGTGCACACGTAAATAATACTATTCTTCTATGAATTTTACACCATGACATGTAACAGCCCACGGCCACAAGTGTACTGAAGTGTTTTTAGGGTAAAGGTTTGTCCTGCAACTGTGCTTAAGAAAAGGTAAAAGGTAATATAATTAAAATTTACTTTGAGTAAAATTTATTTTGTTACTATTTTATGTTTTGGTTGTAAAATGTTGACTCTTATTGTTTATAATATTATAGTCTCTGCAGTCTTTGTTTATACGATCCAATTTGAAATCAGAGAAAGACAACATTAACTGAGCTAGAATCAGCCAGAAATAGGCTAAATGTTGTATTTCTACTTTGCAATATTGAAAAAGTATCCAATGTATTAGATTATAGAGATATGATATGAACTGAACAATATGGATTTATGTGGCCACTAGTGCGGCTATACTACTATAAAGGGTAATTACCTGGGTACTAGAAAGGGTAATTACCTGGGTACTATAAAGGGTAATTACCTGGGCACAATAAAGGGTAATTACCTGGGTACTATAAAGGGTTATTACCTGGTACAATAAATGGTTATTACCTGGTACTATAAAGGGTAATTACCTGGTACTATAAATGGTTATCACCTTGGTACTATAAAGGGTTATTACCTGGTACTATAAAGGGTTATTACCTGGTACTATAAAGGGTTATTACCTGGTAATATAAAGGGTAATTACCTGGGTACTATAAAGGGTAATTACCTGGTCCTATAAAAGGTTATCACCTTGGTACTATCAAGGGTTATTACCTGGGTACTATAAAGGATAATTACCAGGTACTATAAAGGGTTATTACCTGGGTACTATAAAGAGTTATTACCTGGTACTATAAAGGGTTATTACCTGGTAATATAAAGGGTTATTACCTGGTACTACAAAGGATTATTACCTGGTACTATAAAGGATTATTACCTGGGTACTATAAAGGGTTATTACATGGTACTATAAATGGTTATTACCTGGGTACTATAAAGGGTTATTGCATGGTACTATAAATGGTTATTACCTGGTACTATAAAGGGTTATTACATGGTACTATAAATGGTTATTACCTGGGTACTATAAAGGGTTATTACATGGTACTATAAATGGTTATTACCTGGGTACTATAAAGGGTTATTCCGTGGTACTATAAAATGGTTATTACCTGGTACTATAAAGGATTATAACGCTTTATAGTACCAGGTAATAGCCCTTTATAGTACCCAGGTAGTAACCCTTTATAGTACCAGGTAATGATACCTTGGTACTAGTAGATACCAGGATTACTTTCACTATAAGGTGGGTCTATCTGTAAACAAGTAACTTTAGTTCACTCATGCAAGGATATTATCAACGTTCAGAGTACTTTTACTGGTACTTTTGTCTCATCTGTGTTTACCTGTTGTGAAGCGGTAATGACCTCTGTTTTACTGCCACCTGGAGTGGTACTATACTTGCCCAAACAGCTGTAAAGGGGTGTATGAATGACAGATGTATTTGTCATATTCATCATGCCTTTACAGTAAAGGTACGGGACAAATACAGTTTCGTGACACCCCTAAAAACAAGCGAATAAAACAAAGCACTAATAATTTGTTGTCAATATCTTGTGAACCAACAACATCAGTAAAGCTACAGACTATTACCGCAGATACAATTATAATTTGCTTGAGCAGGTTGGATGCAGAGTTTTCATAAATTACGTGTGCACCACAAAGCCGTCACTATTCCTGGACTTAAAGTAGAATTAGTTGCATAAATGTCTCTGAATGTTCAGTATCAACTTCAGATGAACACAGCTGGGATTCAGACTCACTTAGCCTTCCATTTTTAAAGCTTATAGTTTACTCCAGTCGAACTCTGTGACATTTCATTTTGTTCATTTGCCATGGAATGAAGAACTGGCTCGCTGTCTTTGCGTTCGAGATCATATTTCCTAGCACATAATTTTTACTCTAATGGGGACAAATCAAATGTAGTAAAATGGTTCAAAATAAATATAATTAAAAGTCAAATTACACGCAGAAAAACAACTAAAAAGAGCAATTACACAAAAACTCTACTTCATTATAATAACAAAAGTAATTGTAATTCATTGGCTCTATTGCTGTCCATGCTTTCTTTTATTTAAATAATGTAAGCGAGAGACAAAAGGCCAGACAATGCATTTGTAAAACATTTCCCCTTCCTCCTGTGTTCACCACTCTTTCTGCTTTAAAATCTCCTCCAGCTTGTCCCTCTCGGTCGTATGCTGAGGGCAACAAATTGCAGTGAGACCCATTTCCCCCAGTGTTTGTGTTTCGACGGCGAATTGCCTCATCTGTTAAAAATGGGTAGGTGATGCATCTGCAGGGATGAAACATTTATCGGAGGACGATTTTTCATTAAGGCAAGGAGAGAGCTTCCATCAATATTTCAATGGCCCTGCCTGCCCATGGTGTGTCAGTGTGCGCAAGCCACCGCCTGTGTGTGCATGTGTGTGTGTCTGTGCTTTTGTATCTCTTAAAATGACCAAACCTCCACACAAGGATGGAAAACTGGAGGGCATCTTCCACAGTAAGGACAATGTGACAGGCTCTGAGTGCAGATTTGGGGCGACTATTTGATTTTAGATTAGAAATAACGCCCCAGGTAATGAAATCTTGGGTAATCATACCCTCTACCTGATTTCAACATTGCAAATGTAAGATTTGTGCACAGAAAACAACAACAAAACTAATCACCAATATCTTTTAATCAACAAAAGTTTCCCATTTTTACCTCATGTGTCTATTTGCTACACAGTCCAATCTCTCAACCTCGCCACGCTTCTGCAGACTCACGTGCCCCCTCTCCTCAGACTCTGACGTCTCCCCTCTCCAGCCCACGGCAGCTCTCCCTACGTTTTGCTTAGATGACTGTTGTAAGCCCGTCTCCTCCGAGCATTTTCAGCTGTCACACTTTTTCAGAGTTCACAGCGCTAGTTTTAGACCCCGCATCAAATATTCATAGAAGAGGAGACAGGAGAGGTTGGGGGTGGCAGGTTTGCCATGTGCTCTTCTCCACTCATCTGACTTCCATCCCTCTCTTCTTAAACCTCTCTGTCTCACCATGTCCTGCCCAGTCCTATTCACAATCCCTGTGGATGCCACGGTGAGGTTTAGATTTCTGCCATGATTTGGAGACAGAGATGGAAAACAGACACAGAGAACAAAAATTACATTTAAAAAAGAACTACATCCCAAAATATCACATAGAAGAAATGTCTAATGCTGTAATGCTAAACAGTTGTGACCATAATATCTGATGGAAGTTTCTAACTTTACTTAAACTGTGTTTTGGCCAATTTTGAATACTTTTGATTTTGCCTTTATATTTCTCATCAAAAAACTGTTCTGTTTTGCCTTGTTCAGTATCATTTTTTTTTCAGCACAACCTCACCTGTGTGACTTCACAGTTATGTTTTTTATTTGACATGCTCTATTAACCCCCTGAACCTAAACTCATACAAAAAACATGAACTCTAAGTATGAAAAAAGTTAGATTCTTTACTGTTTTTCACCAAAAGCATGTTGAACAAACCATTTTTCTATAACTTAGAATGAACATGTAAATTGAAAACTTAATTTCCTCTTTTTATAATTTTCTTTCTTTTTTGTTTTTTACAGATTTAGTGGCTAAAAAGTTATACACAACTATTTACATGAAAACACAGGCAATGCCTCAGTTTTTGGTTTTTTTAATAGGAAAACTATATACAACTATTTGCAAAACAATTAGGTGTCACATTTATTTTATTTAACCTTTATTTAACCAGGAAGTCCCTTGAGATGACATCTCTTTTTCGCGGGAGACCTGACCAAGAGGCACATCAGTACAATACAAATGAACTAACAGAGAATAAAACAACATACAATTAATACAACATAAAATGACTAAAACACAACATGATGCCACACACCTGATCAAAGAACCATTTCTACAACTCAGAAAAACTATATACAACTATTTATAAAAACAATGAAGTATCACAGGATGCCAAACACGGTGACATGTTTTGTTTTATTTTTTTCATGCAAGCACTTTCTGCCCCTTTTCTCCTGTTTTTACTGTCTCTTCCAGCACTGAATGCACACCAAATGTGATGACAAAATTGCCAAAAAATATGTTCTTATTGTGTATCGTAAGTGTGGTGTTGCTTGGCCTTTCAACATAACTGACTTCATGGTATTACTCTAACATCTGCACTTTCAGCACAAGTTTAAGGGAAAACTCAGCGAGGCTCCGTCTGCTGCTGCACCATCTTCAGTTGGTTTGTGATTTGAACTGGAGGATGTGTCCAGGGACTCTAAAGGGTTAAAACACTTTTACACAATGTTTTACCACTTACACCTTATCACCTTATAAAGTTACATGTCTGTTACTGGTGCTTGACTATTACCACATTGAGCCTTTAACAGAGGCACATTTGTGTTAGATGTAAGTTGCATTTCTGGCCACATGGAAAACAAAGTCTCTTATTATTTGCCTTTTGTTGTGGTTAACTCCTTTGTCACTAAACGCTCCATTATGTTCACAACCTTGCAGCCAACTGTTTCTATCAGTTATTTGGTGATGGGTTAGTTCACTCTAAGTGACAACTTTGGTGAAAGTTGTGAGACTGAACCCCAAATAATATATGGGCCTATATAAATGCAGTGTATATGTGGGGGGTTAAACCAAAACAAACCTTTGACCAATACTAAGGAACTCTGCAAGGCTGAGATATTATTTCCTACAAGGGCATGTTAAAAAATATATGCCATGTTAAAAATATACAGTTTGCAATGGGCTTTAAGTACAATATATGCAGACAAACAGTGGGCCAGATCACACCTACAGCTTGCAGGACTTCCCATTCCCTCTAATTTGAAGTATTATCATGATAAAAGTGTTCAGTTGTCAATAATTATCACAATAATGTCAAATCAATATTTCTTTTAAGTCTTTCTAAGTGAGATTTGAAGAAACCACGCAGTTGTCCATGGTTAAAAGGGACTATGTGTGGTCAGAAGAGACTAATATTTGAGAGATCTAGAAACAGAACATTTAAAACAATTATCCTAGAGACATTCAGCGTTAACTAAAAGTGAATCAAAATAAATTTGTGAGCATTTTAGATGATAATGTAAAAAACAATGTTTTGTCCATATAGTGTATACAGTATACTGGTTCCTTTGACAATTAAAACAGATTTATACTTTAAAACTTGATCCTTGATATGTAAAACACTACAATAATTCCCCTTTCAGATATTCTTCTAACTTCTGAATTCCTGTAATGTTCTTATTGGGTCTACAGGTTAGTGAGTGTGTCACTGTTTATGTTGCTGAACTGTTGAAACGACAGTGGCTAACAGTTTGTAGCAACTAAATAGTCCTTGTCTTTTTAGTTGCAACACTATCCATCGACATTCTGTGATAATAACGTTGATCCACATTGAAACACAGTAGCCACTGGTGCTGCAACTTAACACTAGTGACTACTTGCCATTAAAAACATGTTAGAACGTGTTATGTAATGACTCAGCAGAATGTAAAAGGTTATGTAGTAACACCAATTTTTTTTAATACCCAACTTGAGATACGATAAATGATGAATTTCTCCTTTTTGTATTGAATTATTTCATATGACATTGGTTCCAAAATGCATGACTTGCGCTTTTTCATAACGACAATATGGGCATTATGTAATAACTAGTCAAAATGGTTGTTTTCATTTATACACATTATATTTTTAGTAGTAACCCATAAAGATGGAAGAAGCTAAACAGCACGTTGGCCCTCTGGATGGAAATTTGAGTACAAAAAAACTCAAGATGGAACAATCGACCAACATAAAGTATCATACATACTCTGCAGGAAGGAGTTTTCTTTTCACCAAAGCACTTTCAGCTTAAAATACGAGAAGCATACATTAGTCTGGGACTCATCTAGCACCTCAGCTAATGTGTCGCCCAGCTTGCAACAAACATGTTAAGTGCATATATATTCCCTTCTTTCTTGAGTCTGTTTGCCCATACAAAATAAAATGTGATTATTATAGATTAAAAATGTATGATATTTAATCGTGGTTAATCGAAATTAATCCACAGCAACCCTGTGATTAATCTGATTCAAAATTTTAATCGTTTGACAGCACAAATTTTTTGTATTTAAGCTTCAACCTTTATAGCGTTACAGTTGACTCATGTTATTTGATATTGTTTTGTTTTATATAATGTGAATTCTTTACAGTCTTATCAAAAAGTAGCCTACAAATGTAAGGCATGAGTGAAGTGGCAGTGGGTGTTTTTCCCCCTGATGTCTTAACTCCATGTCAAGTGGGACCCACACATGACATATAGAATAATGTATATGGTGAGCTATTAAACAAAGAGATGAAGGTTGAAGCATATGTGTGTGATTCGCAAAGAGGCGAAAAGCACGAGTGGGAATGACAGAACCAGAGATGACATGATGGCAGGGTTAAACACACCAGGTAATGGAGAGATGAGGATGGAGAGAGACATTGTGAGGGCATATGAATATTTGATCCTGAGGCGATGGTGGGATGTGGTGGCGAGGCGGGAGTGCTGTCCCAGAAGTCCTTGTGGTGAGTGGTACTGTAAAAATATTTACCTTAAACACAGCGCTGAGCAGTGGGGGGTGATGGGCATGATGTCATTCCTTCTTTCCATCTTCCCCCTGCCTCAGTTGCTGCTCGTTTACTTCTTGCTTCCCGTCAGATAAAGTGGGTCAGCATTACACATCAGTACACCACGCTGGAGGGAAGCGAGGGGAGGATTAAAGCTGTGAAAGAGATGGATAGAAATGATGGGAGGAGGTAAGTTACAGTCCTGCCAAAGAAACAGAAGGTGCTGCAAAGAACGAAGGGTAGAATGTATGTGGACACAGAGGATACAAATGGAACGAGACAAGCAGGATGAGTCCGTCTTCTCAGGGTGAGAAAGAGCAGAGATAGAGAAGAGGCGGAATAAAGACACTATAGAAACAGGGAGGACGAAAAGGCAATGATTAATTCATCTTTATGTTTTGGTGCTTGCAGCTTGCACTTGCAGCACAGGTCTGGCGGCTGCAGGCCCTATAGACCCTGCATGATGGAGAGTCGGCCATTACCATGTTTAAAACCCTGCCTCCCAACACTCCACTCATCATCCTCCCCCTCCCCTCTCACCCGTTCCTCATTTAGATCCTCTGGTTTGTGCAGATTTGTTTATGTTTTCAAAGTGCAGGAGATGATGAAGCGATGAATAAGGAGAGTCAAGGGAGAGAGATGAGGATTAGCTCGGCCATGTGTCAGACTGCGCCTGTGGGTGTATTTACTCGTATCCAGTATCTGTGAACACATGTTTAACCACCTCGCAGACATCCAAAGGCAACGTCGTCATGTATCCTTCAGACGGTTCTGTCAGCCCCACAGGCCAGTGTGTCATCACACACCAAGACAGGCACTCACTGCTTCTTATTCTGGACAGAAGATGGAGACACAGTCAGAGAAAACATCAGACATCGTTTGCTGAGAGGGGATTAAGTGAAGGTAAACACTTAAATCCAGCTTTTTGAGTAGTGTTTACTAGCAGAGTTAGAGGAAAGAATGATTTACATGAATAGTTCTATTTTAACAGAACAGACAAACAAATTAGGAACCCAGGACATTGTTAAGACCAATTATCTACAAAACTAGTAATGCTTCCCTTATGAAACAAAAATATATGGCAATATATTGAAAAATATAATGCATTAAATTAAAAAATACATTTCCATATATGGGAAAGTAGTGCATATATTTTCCAATATACTGCAATATATGCTTTAATCATATATTGATACATATAAAACATATATTGCAATGAAGACAAAAACGGCCCTATATTTTTAGATATAGTTTTATTGAAACTCAATTTCTTTCCATTGACACAAGTTTACATAAAGCAGATATTTATCAACACTTACATTACTTGGTATGCATAATAACATATTTCATGAAAATATGCATCGTGATATACATGAAAAAAGTGTTAACTGAAAAAAATGCCTTCTTAGTCATTTTGGCAACATAGGATGAAAAAGATGTACATACATATACATGCACATTTTTTGAAGTGTATTACTAAATATATAATTACATATATTTAGTTATACACTAGACAATATATGTATGTATATATGCATACATACATTATGAAGTGTATTACTAAATATATAATGACATATATTTAGTAATACGCTAGACAATATATGTATGTATATATGCATACATACATTATGAAGTGTATTACTAAATATATAATGACATATATTTACATATATAAGTAAATATATTGTCATATATGTTTCAATATATGGAAAGCGGCAATTCCTTATGTATTTTTCATTATATTGTAATTTAATACAAAATATATTGACACAATATATTATTCTGTATATTTTAAATATAAATATATATTATACAGTAATATATTTTTCAGTCAGTAATATATTGACAGTCAATGTATAGAGAAATATATTTTCTTTGCATAAGGGTTGTTTTTACAACTCTAATATATGTAACTACACTGTGTGTGTGCGTGTGTGTGTGTGTGTGTGTGTGGGGTGTTACTAATAGAAGCTATCACATTAAATAATAATAATTTAAAAGTACATATTAGTAGATAAAAGTCATAAGACATTGCTGGTCATACACTCAAGAGATCAGGTACAAGATCAATAAAATCATATCATTGATTTTGTCAGTCAGTAGCCATGGTATAAGCAGAGATAATGTACTGAAAACCTGTTATTATCACGACATAAAGACCTGCTGCACTCTGTCAGGTTTTATTTTGCTCTGCTAAGCAGTTCCTTTACATCAATGTTTCCAATATTGATCAGATTCAGAGAACTGCAAAATTTTGTCAGTTTACTGAACTGTTTCATTCAGTCACATGTTAATGGTGTCAATCCCCTTTACCGACATTAATGTTTAAAGTTATCTGTGGCTATTTCATTGGAATTACATAACGTGAACATAAGTCATTTAACCACTCCAGTACCAAGTCTGTAAAAGTGATTTCTGCCCTAGTCGCATTAGATGAGGCAGGGGTGGTGATTACTCCCATGATCCCACACCACTTCACACTATCATCAAACTATTAACTTTGTTATAATTCTGACTCAGCGCAGGAATTACATATAGTGTGTGTAAGTGTACATAAACACAAAAACTTACTTAAAACACCTCCTTTTTTGAATCATTTGTTTACGTTGTGACCAATACAATAACAAAAGAATGAATGATGCATGTGAAGATGTCATAATTACAGGGATACTTCACCCAAACTGAAATATTCAGTGAGAGCTCCTTTCCCTCATCAGGAAGATGTTGCTGAATTTTTTAGGCTTTTGGCAATGCTGAGCACAACAGACAGACATCTATCCATATGAATCAAGAATAATGACAGAATGACATATTTTTAGCACAGTAAAACAAAACAGCCATCATTTATTTGTTTTATTTTATTTTAAGTAGCATATTGATTCTATTAGCAAATGTACAAATGCTTTGTATTTGTCCTATCAGCATGTTTGCACAAATCAGTCACATCTGTTGTCCATATACAGCACCTATAAGTTGAGAAAAGATTTAGATTTCTCTAAATAGGCAGCGCCAAGAAGATATTTAGTAGATTCTGTCTAGTTTACCTCCTCTCTGTTTACACTACTTCACCTCTTCCACTCTCTGTGTAAACACCTGCCAAGAAACATCCAGTTCATCTCCAGACCTCTTCAGGCCTCGGTGAAAACCCTTTGCCTGATGCCATCTAAATCCACCCAGGTCTGCCATAAGCCAGCCAGATGAAAACATCAGGATTTTTCTCAGCCTCTTCCCCAAAAAACTACAAAGCAGAAAGGCCTTTTTAAGTCTGGCGCTGGGACAGCGTCGAGTGTGCGTCGCTGAGCTCCTCATCGACATCAAACAGTTGGCAGAGGGTTTGCCAACCAGCTGGTGCAGATGGCCGGACTCAAATGGGACATTCTAATGAGAGATAGGTAGAGCATTAGTAGTCTGGGCAGGGTGGCAGAGCCCAGGAGAATGTAGCAACTCACAAAGAAAGTGTACATGGAGCTCTAACCTGCAAGAAGCAAAGAGGAGGAGATGAATGAAAGAGCATGCATGCTGTAAGCAATGTGTGTGTGTGTGTGTGTGTGTTTGTGTATGTGTGTGTGTGTGTGTTTGTGTGTGTGTGTGTGTGTGTGTGTGTGTGTGTGTGTGTGTGTGCGCGTGCATGTGCGAAATGGGGATGTACTGACAATTTCTTGTCTCCTACAGACACATTCATACAGCATACATAATCACCCCATGGCATACTCAGACAGCATATCATGTCAGAGGTAAAACAGACTAAGACAGGCTCATATCTCTGTTACAGAGCTGGGAGGATGAGGATTCTCTCACTGTGGGGTGGAAAGTGGGGGTTAATGGGTTCATGTGCTCCCTTCAACAGCAGGCTACCACCGCCACCTAGTGGACGTGTTATGAAAGAAGAAAAAACTGCCGAGGAAAAAAAACAAGTACGTTGAGGTATGGCACATGCATACTATCTGTTCTAGTGGGTGCTGTGAGATGGAGTCATGTGGTACTTTATTATTTATGAAGACATATCAACAATGTATTTGTATACTGATGTGGGTATGAAGATACATATACTAAGGAAGCTTGCAACACCATACATTTACTAGGTCTCCATATAAATGTTTTATCTATTCCAGGAAATGTTTTCATCTTCAAGCATATCACTATCACTCATATTCAATATAACAACAGATAATCAAATGATAAGCTGTTACTATTAATGCAAAATAGACTTCCACAGAGGGTATCCATTCACATAAAATAAGCTGTTCACATAACTCTAAAGATTTTAATGGTCACTGTTACCGTGTATGACATACACTATTGTAAATAATTGAGACACTTGTCATTTTGTTAATCAGAAATTAACTCTTTCCACTATTGCCTTTTTTTAGACTATTTCAGTCATAATAAGCAACACCGTGCAAATAAGGCAGAACATTCAAGAGTAAAACAGGAAATGTGTTTATATATTTATTTGAATTGTTCTATACATAGATACATATTATTTAACAATTTACAATATAATTGCACATGATGTTGATGTTGATATTGATATGAACTGTGAACTGTTGTATAGTCTGATGGCTGTGGGAAGGAATGACCTGAGTAGATAAACTAACAGATACAATAAGACCCACAAAAAACTAATATCAAATTTTGCCACAGTTCCAACATGACTTAAAAGATCTGACTGCACTGGAGAGTTTTCTAAAATGATAAAGAAAATGATCAACATCTGAATGCATCAAACCAGTTGGAATAAAGGGTTGTTGTATGAATTGATCCTCATGCTGTTTACATCAAGCCACCAGCAGAGGTCTGTGTTCAGCAGAGTATCTCCTTATGTGACTGAAGACTTCTGCAGCAGAAAACAGGCGTTGGTATGGAATGCTGCTTTTGTAATATTTGAGCTCAAACTTGTATTAACAATAAAACCACAGGAATGTGTTAAAAGGAAGATTGTTTCGAATTTGTGATGTCTGAATTGTGTTTTATATTTTCTATGACACAAAACATCACAAGCTCGTGTCAAATAAACTTAGTGGTACGTATTTACGAGACAAAACTGTGAAAACATGCATTGTCTTGTACAAAATATGTTTCTAATGGTGACCTTCAAACACATGGTTTTTTGTAATGCTGTCAAACCGGTACATGTTACCTGTCTGTTTTCTCAAGTTAAAATAGCTTTTTTCTGTTTGGATTTCCCTTGTTAGCTTGTATGTCCACTAAATCCTAAGTATTCTGTATTGTTGGGTTTACAACTGTTGTCAAAGGCTGTACAAAGTGAAAAAATCCACTCCAAAAATGAGCGAGAGAGGGTTTTCACAGGGTTTTAAATATAAACTGACCGAAGCAGTGTTTTAGTTGGAGTAGTTTTGTTTATTAAGTGAACTTAATTGTTTCTCTTTCAACTAAAAGGAAACCAAAGCTGATGACAATTTGTAATACATATTTGGATTGAAACTGAATCTAGAACTGTGCATCTTTTTTATTTGTGTTATTATTTATATGATAATAAATCTGTTTCTCAAAGTATCCCATGAATCAGTGGGGTTGAATTTTGTTTTCATGCTTGTGGACATTTTACAGGCTGAGTATTTGTTTGGTGTGACCAAGACGCTTCCTCCTGAAAAGTTTCCTCTTCTTTCAATTCATAAATATCGCTCTTTGTTCTGCCTTCTGCACAATTATTGAATATACGACACCGCAAAACCCAAATCCTGCCACAACAATTTGATACATGTCGATGGGACCCTGTTTCAAAGCAGGGTGCGCTGTTGAAGACTGTAATTAGAAGTCAGGCACAGCATACAGAGTTATGGCACACGGCTGTGGAAAGGCCTGCAGATTTTCAGGAGGCCTGGTCAGTGGATAAAATCATGGAAATGTTTATGAACATGATCGCCACAGCCACAGATGTTTACGGAGAGAGATTTTTTTTTTTTTTTTTACTTAAAAACTGTGGTCAGCACAGTTTGTTTGTTTACCTTGAATCAAATGAAAAAGTGTTTAATGGATAGTATTGCAAAGACCCCCCATGAACAGACTAGAACCAACACCTTCTAAGCAGAATCTGTTTTATAATATTCTATATAATGTAATGTATGTAAATGTTACTGCCTATTTGTTTGATCTGACTTGAGAAACGGCTTGATTTTATTGTTGTAGTCACAAACATTTTATTTCCATTTAGACTGTGAGTGTTTGCAGAACAAAACTTGTATTGATTACAAAAATAAGTCTGACAACCATTAAAGTGTCTTTTTTTTAAGGAATGACTCAGCAAAGCTGTCACATGAAACTTGATAATTATCTGAGTCCATAAAGTGCGGCTCTTTTTTCCTCAGCCCATCTCTTTTGTGGCCTGTAAACTCAGATCATATGGGTTCACTATGGGTTGAAATCAGTCACAGTCTGTCTATCTTAAGTCAAGCAGACAGGGATGATGGGCTTTAGGAAACCATTCATTGCACCAAACATACACTTTTCAGGCCCCATTGAAACTCTGACCTGCTCTAATGATCTGAGGGCAGAGTATCTGTTGTAGTTTGCTCACTGTTCACTCTTCTTCAATTTTGCCCCTTTCTTCTATGTCTGTAATAGTGTGCACAGAAAAAATTTTTTTGCAAGTAGATGGCCTATTTTTAATTCTTCTGTAATGTAATTATTTGAAGTTTAATGTTAGTTTTAGGAAATTCACTAGGTTACTGCTGTCAATTTACATTTACATTAGACCTAAAAAGCTTACATTGACAAGTTTTTCCTTTACATTTTGCTCACTATTCTGTAATCCACATCAGTAGATTACAGAGTCCATCCTGTATATGTATGTATATGTATATGTATATGTATATGTATATGTATATGTATATGTATATGTATATGTATATGTATATGTATATGTGTGTGTTCCTTCCTCCCTGCCAATGTTGAGCCAAAGGCCCATCTGGCTCTTATGAGGGCTGCTGCTTCACGGTGCCTCATTCTGATTCATGGGCGCTGGACAGCCTCAGCTGCTATCCTACTTCCACCGTTTTACATCACATACCTCTCCAAAAATCACCCTGCATACCTCCCACTCTCCCACACTGACAGGCAAACTCTGCAGAGACACTATATTTCTCAGAGTAGGTAGAACCCCCCTCCGACATGTTGACCGCCGTTTACATCTGCCTCTGTCCATCTGCTTTACGAAATCCCTGCTTGTTCTCGATTTGGGAGTAAGTCTGCAAAGCCATCTTTGTCTTTTCCTCTCTTTTTGCTTTCTCTCAGGGATTACCAGGTTTACCTCAAAGGCCACAGCCTATTGCACCACGCCCTTATGGAAGGATGTATGTGCAAATTACAACCAACTTTCCCCACTGTTTGTTGTTTTTCCTTTCTATTCTACCAAATTCACCCTGCATTTTAATTACTCACTTTCTTTCTCTTGTCTTCTCAGCTTTCACACTCGCCAATGTGACGTAACCACAAATAAATGGCTGCCAGTTTGTCCTCAGACTCTCAGCCAAACCTTGGTTCACTAGCTGTGTAACTTCAATGCAATTTTGTTGCACAATGTGGAGCTATGAGGTGCTTATTAAGTCTCAGATATACACCCATAAGTCCTCTGTCAATCATAAATGTACAAATGAAAACATGAAAGGCAAAGAAAACAAACTGCACATGAAATAAGAATGCATACTGACAACTGGACTACATCATAAACTCTTCTTTTGTGGCAGCATGGCAACCTATAGTCTATGACATACATGCCACTCCCTCTGCTGCTTTATTTGTGCTGTGTGCAAGTAGTAAATGTAAAAACAAAGATAGCATCAGACCGTCAGAAAGAACAAAACAACAGAAAAAAAAAGAACAAAACTGTAACTTGAACATCCCTGCTTAGTCCCTTCAAACTTCAAATTAAAGCTATCATATAGCATATCAACACCTACTTTGAAATTTTATTTATTTATTTATTTTTAACTACAATGAAGTGTCCTTTCAGTTGGGTTGTCATCTGCAAAGGTAGTAATAACAACAGCCTCCATGACCCCACACTATTTCACTATAACTGTGATCAGAGCGTCCACTTATGGTAAGTCCACTTACTTACTGGGCAAAGTGATTCTGACTGAAAGTTGAAAGTAGTATGTAGACTGTTGCCCATAAAGTTAGAATAAAGTATTTTTACTTCCTCTCATGAAATGAATGTGATTTATTTTTTATGAAGTGTAACTGGGACTCAGTATGTAATTACCTGTCCTGGTCAAAGGTGATTACTGATGTGTATAAATAGGACTGAAAAGGGGAACGAGTGAAAAAATTTCAACTTTATTAGATTAGATTAGATTCAACTTTATTGTCATTACTCAGTATAAATACAGGATAACGAAATGCAGTTAGTATCCAATCAGAAGTGCAAAATAGCAGAAGTGCAGTATAATATGTAGTAGGTGTATAACCTGCGCAGTATGCCAAACACATACACAGACACAACGATATTACTCAGTGTGTAGCTCAAGTTATCTTCGTGATAAACTGCATCCCACCATCCATTACAGTCGCCGTCTTCATGTTTCATCTCACATCACATCACACTTTGAGTAACTAGTACATTACCTCTGCACACTCTACTGGAGTTTGGAATGAAGTTGACCATTTATACACCTTGCATATATAAAGCTATGGAAATGTAGGTAAAAAAGGCCGTGTGCTGAAACAATTAACTGCACTTAGAAGTATGTAGAACATTATGATGTGGCATATTTTCACACAAATGATCATTTGCAGCAAAAACAATGTGTTACTGTTGATTAAAACATTCAAATGAGCTAATAAGCAAGTAAACACTAGGTATTAGGTAATGACAGATATTGGTAACTAATATGACCAGTCTCAACAATTTCAGAGTGAATTCTATGTAATTTCTCTGTTCATGGTGAGAACCTTTGTGGACAAGTAGTTGTGAAGTACATTCATATTAACATACTGTATTGTATGCATGTATGTATAGCATGTAGTACCAAGTTTATGCAGTATGTAGCATGTAGTACCCAGTTTACATGTATGCAATATGTAAACATGCAGTACCCAGTTTATATGTATGTAGCATGTAGCATGTAGTATCCAATTTATATGTATGTAGCATGTAGCATGTAGGATGTAGTACCCAGTTTATACAGGGTGGGGAAGCAAAATTTACAATATTTTGAGGCAGGGATTGAAAGACAGTGTATGACCAATTAGTTTATTGAAAGTCATGAGAATTTATTTGCCACAAGAAAATTTACATAATAGAAAATGTTTTTATTCTATGTGTCCTTCTTCTTTCTCAATAACTGCCTTCACACGCTTCCTGAAACTTGTGCAAGTGTTCCTCATATATTCGGGTGACAACTTCTCCCATTCTTCTTTAATAGTATCTTCCAGACTTTCTCGTAATAGTTTTGCTCATAGTCATTCTCTTCTTTACATTATAAACAGTCTTTATAGACACTCCAACTATTTTTGAAATCTCCTTTGGTGTGACGAGTGCATTCAGCAAATCACACACTCTTTGACGTTTGCTTTCCTGATTACTCATATGGGCAAAAGTTTCTGAAAAGGTATGGATAATAGTGTTAGGTATGATTATGACATCAATATATGTTTGGTTTCAAAACAATTGACGTAGTGCCTGCTGAGAAAAAACAACTAAATGTTCATTGTAAATTTTGCTTCCCCACCCTGTATTTATGCAGTATGTAGCATTTAATACCCAGTTTATATGTATGCAGAATGTAGCATGTTGTACCCAGTTTATATGTATGCAGTAGCATGTAGTATCCAATTTATATGTATGTAACATGTAGCATGTAGTACCCAGTTTATATGTATGCAGGATGTAGCATGCAGTATCCAATTTATATGTATGTAGCATGTAGTGCCCAGTTTATATGTATGCGGTATGCAGCATGTCGTATCCAGTTTATATGTATGCAGTATGTAGCATGTAGTATCCAATCTATATGTATGTAGCATATAGTACCCAGTTTATACGTATTCACTATGTAACATGTAGTATCCAATTTATATGTATGCAGTATGTAGCATATAGTATCCAGTTTATATGTATGCAGTATGTAGCATGTAGTATCCAATCTATATGTATGTAGCATGTAGTATCCAGTTTATATGTATGCAGTATATAGCATGTAATATCCAGGATGTGAGTCCTAACAGAGTCAGTCTACTACTACTGAGATGCCCCTAGTGGAACAAATTATATACTGTACGTTTAGTGTGACTATTTTCTTCATCTGTGAATAAGATTTGTTTTTCTGTTCCATTGGCAGCTGCAGCCTTAGGTCTACAGGTATGTCTGCATACTTGGTGTTGTTTGACCTCACTTTGTCTGCTTAGACATAGTGAGTCTGACTGTTCATAAAAATCCCCATATAAAACGTCTTGTGATCCAGCACAATTTCTTTTCCACAACACGCCCCACATATGGACAAAGTAGGTATTGAACAGTGATGATTAATGGGGAAAGCAGTAGACTAGTAGATTGAAAAACATCAATGACTTTTCCTTTAAGAGTAGAGTTGAGGCTTTGGTAAGTCACCATATACAGCAGTAAATCAGCACAGGGTTTGCAGACAGATGTCTCTATGTTCATCCAGATGACTGTCAGGAGAGATTATAAAGAAATAAGGCCTGCAAGGAAGTCTGTTTTTTAATATTTTCAGTGCTTTTGTGTTTGTGCTTGCAATCAATGCTCAATATCACATCACTTAGTCATATCAAAATTGTTTATGGCATGTTTTTGTATCATGATCTTAACATATTGCTCCATCGCTGTGCACAGGAGGCCCTGAAGTCACCGTCTAGCCTCCATCAGTTTCAGCATCCGCTACACTGAAAAACACTGTGCATGTGATTTTCTCTGGGCGAAGGAAGCCCCTCAGAGCAGAGCCAGTGCCAGTATGAAGCGGGTCACACAGCCATCATTTCCTAGAAATTCCTGTCTGACTTCATTCCTTCAGCTCGTCCCGTCTGATCTGCGTCACTGTCTGCCAATGGTCTTCTGCAGTACACAAAAACACATGGAAGCTGCACCACACATACACACAAACACATAATGTACGTCGCTTCCGCTGACACACATAAAAAAACACTGTACATATTGTCTGCAGTCCCCTGCTGCTTCTCCCCCTCTCCACTCCACTCCCGTCACTCTCTCTCTCATCATGTGATTCCATAAAAAAATGAATCAACTTAGTCTTTCTTTTCTGCCTTTTTTTTTTTTTTTGCTCAGTTCTGTCAAAACAATCTCTTGGCTGCAGCGGTTTACTTTTAAAGTGATACACCACGCAAAATTTGTCATTTGAGTATCAAACACACATCCCCAGCTGGCTGAAATAGTGATGGTCAAAGGTTTGCAGTTTCATCTTCCACACTGAGCTGCAGCTGTGATGAGCCTGGATTCAGGTCAGTGCATATGTGATCATTTGAAAACATTTTTAGAAACTTGTCAAAATACTCCAATATCATGAAATCATCTACTATCATCCATATATTAAGAGAGTGCAAAATACTTAGTTTTGCCAAAATATGGCTGTATTTACAGCTTCCGGCTGAACTTTAAGCTCCAACAGTGAATCATTGCGACAAAGAACTATTTTGACTACTATTACTAGAGATTAAAGGGTCTCAAATAGTGATGAGCCCACAGAAAAGTAACCCTGTCATTTTGGCTCACCTATATTAAACATCTTGATAGTTTTCAGCTTATTGTTTTAGTTTTACCATTGTACCATTGCTGCTGATTTTCAGCTGCAGAGGCAGAAAAGATGTGCATGTAGCAAGTAAACTGAAAGAATGAAGCTGCTACTTTCAATATTTTCCTGAGAAGATGTGTGAGACCAAAGACAGAGTTAAAAGTGACTTTATCCAAGTGGACATAAACAAGGAGGAAAGGCATTTGTTTGCTAAAATGTTAGCATTATAATCTTAAATCAAGACACTTTTATCTATACTTTGTTCAAAAGGCCATAAAAATGATTTCTGCAGGTTAAATTGTGTCTGAACATCATGCTTGTGATATGATACTCCTATGGATACATAATTTCTTTCCATTCACATTATTAATTGAAGAAAATTTTTGATGGAAGTTCAAATAAGAATTATTTATGATGAGAATAACTTCAGAAACAGTTTCTACTGGGTTTGTTTTATTTATGGTAAAATAAATCATATTAATCTTTATGGATCTCCTTTATGGATAAATAATACAAAAATAATATTATTACTTTTAACTCAACCATGTTTACTATTCAATAGATTCTGATATTTTTCCTAACCCCATCATACAGTCCATAAACATGCAGACCATAAAGCCTAAACAGAGATAATAATAATAATAATAATAATAATAATAATAATAATAATAATAATAATAAAGATGTCATTGTTTCCACGAGTTACGTAGACAGATTTTATAGAGTGCAGGGTCTGAGAAAAAAGAGAACAAAAGATATCTAAAATTCAAGATGACGAGGGAGAACATCAGTTTACACTCCTTTACAATAAAAGCCCCAGTTTGCTGTTCCAGTTGTCGTCCTCCTCCTCTGACGCCCTCCCTCTCTCCTGTCGATGTGTTTTTCCGTCCAGAGGTCCAGAGGTTAAGTTGTCCCCAGCATGTGTTCCTACTCAGGTCAGCAGCAGCCAGGACCTGTGATGACAGAGTGTGTGAACACCAGGGAGTGTCAGGGGTTAAGTGTGTGTACAGGGCCTTTTTTTGGTGGGGCAGGGGTACAGAAGACACCCCAAAAACACTTTATTCCACCTGGTTACCTCCTGTGCAAAATGGATGTGACTGATGATTTAGGTAATTACATACTTATCGTCACATAGATTTATATTAATAATATTAATACGCTCTCTGACTGTGTTATTATTTTAAAGTTATGAGGTGAAGCGGAGCAGCTTAACAAAATATCACAGATGTAGACAAACATTTTAGGGCACTAACATATACCCATGCACACACACACACACACACACAGAATGACAGAAGCAGCTGCTGGCGTGATCTGGAGGTCATGTTAGATCACAACACTGAGGAAAACAACAAATTCTTTAACCCAGGGGGTTGTCTAAGATGTGAGTTACTGGATCACATGGTTGTACAAGGATATGAGTGTTTCTGTGTGTGTGTGTGCGTGTGTGTGTGTGTGTGTGTGTGTGTGTGTGTGTGTGTGTGTGTGTGTGTGCATGCATGCTTGCGTGCATGCGTGGTGTGTGTGTCTGTGTATGTGTACATGTGTGTATGTGTGTAAAAAGACACTGTGCAAGTGTGTTATGGAGTTTTACATTGGAAATGTTTTTCTTCTACCATTTTATTACTGTAATGTTACTCAGAAGCTGAAGAGAACACAGCAGGAGTCTAAGTGTCTCAGCAGGAGATTCTGTAAAAACATCAGTTCATACAAAGCAGAACATAAAAATTAATTATTGATAAATAATTGCACTACAATGGAACCAGCTATCCAACTGTATTTGAGTCTACACAGATGTGAATTTTAATCCAATACAATAAAAATATTAAGTTACCAATTTGTTTCATGTAGAACAAAAGGTATGTGTGATGCGTGTGACGGTAAGCAGCACACACAGTATACCAGCACTTTATATTTGTTTTCAAAAACTGACATTTTTCCACATTCAAATGTAAAAAAAAAAAAAAGAAGAGAAAGATTGTGTTATTTAATTTGGATTTATTTGAATATCACTCTGTGAGTGGAGTATAAAAAAACTCTACTGCCAGGCAAAGGTCCAACAATCCCACAATCCCAAAATTTGTCATTATCTGGCAGTATAAAATGCCATTAAAATAGTTTGATTTAACTACACTCTGGGGTGTATTAAAGAAATAATAGCCTTTTCAGTGCAGGGGAGGATTCATTAATAAAAGTAATGTCTTAGCTTTGGAATTCTGCAGGTGTGATTTGTCTTCATCGTTAATGGTACAGACTGATTAAGAAAGCAAACAGTGTGTGTGCATGTGTGTGTCCAGGGCAGCCCTACATGCACTCATCTGTACTCCAAAGTGTGTATCCACATGAGTGCATGCACACACCTCAGGTGATTAGAGCAGCAGTGCATGTACTTTTCCAGAGTGTCCTCTCATTGGCTGAATTATTCAGGCTTTGCAAACAGATCTGACAAGACTATGAGTGATCCTTAACGTTGTTATTGACTTAGACTTTATTTATAGTGTGTGGTCCCACGGCACAAGCTGCGCACAGCCCCTTCCGCCCCCACCCTAACCCCCCCCTTCACTCTGAGGCTCGCAAGCAGACACGATTAATCAGAAGAATGTTATAATTAGGCTTAATACCCTCAGGCTGCATGAACACACACACACACAGAAACAACACTATATGTGATCATGAACATAATGTATGAATGCATGTGGTGCACAAACACACACTCACACACACAGAGGGGGCCCTGTGTGTGTAAGCAGGGTGGATGGGTTGCAGAGGTTTTTGGAGGGGCCGGGCGTGCTGTTTGTCCAAAACGCTTTAAGGCTTGTTCTCTTCATCGGAGAGGTTGTTAAACAAAAGTCAGTTTGTCACAGTAGCGGGACTAGCGGGGGTATTAATACACACCAATGCAGATGTCGGAGCATTTACTGCCATCCGTGAGAAAGGCTGTTGTGTCCACTGTCAAATCTAATGTCTGGTGATCCCCATTTGGCCAGGCCTATTTGGTTGGAGGGTTCACATGAGTGCCTTCAAAAGTACATGTTTGTCTCCGAGTGCATTTGTATTCTTCTGTAGAGTGAATCATAGTCATTGATTGTATTTGTCTCAGAAATGGGACAAAAATAAATACAAAGACCTCTATTTACCCATAACTGCAATATGAACAAAACACCAGCTATTTTCAGAAATTTTACTTTATTATAAATAGCAATGATAATGCGCTTGTACACATGACATTATGTCATATTGCTTTGTCAGATAATACAAAAAATATATCAAAGGGCTGAAAGGATCGGTTCTTCATAACATAGACAAATGTACAAAACAACAGAACGCTTGGATGAAGGCAGACTGTAACTCAAATTTTGATGGATAAAGTATTGTTTTACAAGGTGGAAAAGTTTACAATTATACTGTTGACACACAGCATATTTGTGACAATAAATATTTACGGAATGCAATAGAAACCTAATGGATATTTCCTGCTTTTGCAAAGTGGAAAGAAAATAAAGGTCCCAAGCAACATAACATTATAGTAAAAAAAAAGTAATTTTGGCTTTGTCATTCCTGGTAATTGGCTGTTTACATTGGCTTTCCCTTGATTCATTCTTTTGCTCATGACACTACTGTGACTTAAGTCTTTACAAATGTGGTCCCTCAGTTTGTGACTACAACAATATTAACAATGTTTCATATATGTTTTGGACCCAAAAGCCTTCAAAGGCACATGTGTTGTTCCGCTGCAAAGTACCAGGCAAGATCCAGAGGCTGAATCCAAAATGTTTCGTAAGACTTTAGGAGGCACGTTTGCTTTTTTTTATTGTTTAACTGTTGAGGTCGACTCTTGGATACATGATATTGCACTTCTGGTCAGCTGGGAGGTTGGCAATCTTTAGTTTAAACTCTGTTGGTCTCTCAGTTTCTCAAGTGTCGCTTGGTCGTGACTTGTGACCTGGTGGCTTTTTCTCACTGGGAGAGGATCTTTAAAGGATTTTCACCCTGTGATCGATCTTGCCTATCCCCCTTTAAAGCCACTTCTCTGCCGCCCTCCTCGACTGCTCTCTCATCTGTCACTTTCCTTAAAGTCACCCCTGACCTCCCGGAGTCCTCTCTAAAACTACAAAAGGCCGGGATCCCTGCCTCACCGTCCCGAACATCAATGAAACAGAAGGAATAAGACAGAAAAGAGCAGAAAGGAGAAGGACAGAGGGGGAGGAGGCAAGAGGCAGGAGGAATGTCTGAATGAACTTTCTCAGCGGTACAGCTGTGGTGTACATTAGAGTTCCACATACAATAAAACCCACAGATTCATTTACTCAGATTTGTTTTCTTTGACTGTGGAATCTCTCTTCATGTGTGGGATGAAATTTCAAATAAATGCAATGTTAATAAAATCAACAAAGACCCCTTTCTTTTCCCCTTCAGCAAATATAATTTGGGGATTAATTTGGAAATACATGGAATTTATTATGGATTCATGTGGCCCGTGAGATATTTATACGTAAACATGTTCCCTTCAGCGTCAACTCAGAGGCTGGTAGTCTGTGACAATACATGTGTGTTTGCTGTCCTGATACAAACTCCACAGTCCACGCATGGTTCTTGGTCCCAGGATTTTCTCACTGCCTGCGGACAGTAACCATGGATGGGTCTCCACATGTGCAGAAAGCAACAGGTTCTCTGTGGTTTGTTTACCGTTGCAGCAATGTTCAGATTCAATAAACAGTACACGGTCTTGATATTCCTTCTTGTGGTGCCTCCTTTTGTCTTTTGTCCATTTCTCTGTCATAAATTCACAATGTAATGTCCTTCAGTAGGCCGTGTTTCCAGGTAATTGGTAGCAAATTTTGGTCCAGTTAATCGCTTCCATCGCTGTGGACACAAATGCGTGTCCCACTGTGACGTCCAAAAGCATCTGATCAGGTGATTTCAGGCCTCAGATAAGGAAGGGCACCTTTAAAGAAGGATAAAACAGTTGCTAAATTATTACCAGTGAAAGGGAATTGGAAAAAAAAAACAAGGTGGAAAGATGATAAAGGAGATATATGGCCGCAATAAATTTTCAGCATATGTTGTAGCATGCCATTCCAATAACATATGGCTATTGTCAGCATATCATGTGCTAACAGTGGTTTAGGGTGTAAAGACGTTAGAGAGGGAGGTGAAAACAGAAGCATGAGGATGCCATTTATACGACCGGTTAATGCTAACAATCTGTAATTACACTGAAAATACACTCTCAAACAAATCCGTCATGATACTGCAAGATTTATGTATCATATTAAAATATATGTTAGTGCTAGGAGGATTGTTTTCAATATAATACATACCCATTAAAATGTCATTTAATATAAATGATTATGCATTTACTTAGATTTCTCAAAGTGACCAATGTATTTTAGAAACTTTGGTGCTGAGGTCATGAATCTAAGTCCCAACAAATGTTTGACCTGGCAACAAAAACCAGCCTTCACATTGCCATGACATATTGTATTAATTCTATGGTAGATACAATGATCATAAGAAGGATTTCATACAGGAATTTTAATGCATTAAAGTAATAAACATGGACTCATGAAACATCTGTGTTTAGTGGCTCTGGCTTTCCTTAAACACTGAGTATTTATCATCGGCTTTGTTTGTCATCATGGCTGAACAGGTAAAGAAATCCCAGAAACCAAGACCATACAGAATGGGACTGTCCAAATAACAGGTGACCTGCTGAAAGGGTGGTGCAGAAACGCCACAGCAATGCTTTCGTAGCAATGGAGACATTACCTAAATAAAAACAAACAAGTATTTCGTGGATTACCACTGTAATTTCCGTGGAGCAGTCCAGTTTGTGCTACATGTTGTCCAACCAGTCTACAGTCTCTTACACCAAACTGTTGAGCGCTGCTTCCCCAGCTGACCTCAGTCTTAGCACCTGTTTCCAATAGCCGCCCTGCCAGAGGCTATTAGGATCTGTCCACCCCCAGAAAAGACCTTTCCTCTGCAGCTCCAAACCCAACCGCACACCGGCTATCCAGTCACACAGATTAATCACATCAAGATGGAGTGCTGCAGCTTGTATCAGGGTGGAGGTGTATGTGAATGCATGTGCTGTCCTGGTGGCGGCCTTTGTGCTGGTGTGCATACATGCACAATGCCACATGCTAGAGGTTTATGTGTGTCGCCCTAATTCTTTATTCTGTCCAATTTGAGATATTTGACCGAGATATTTCATTAGACATTGCTGCTCTCGGATATTAAGTTATATATTCATTTGATACCTGTCGCCCCACAGAGCTACATGCTCTCAGACTCATTGGACTGCTGCCACACTCTTTGAAGGGCCTGGCTGTCTAGAGGTTGCCACAAGGTCAGTGGATGAACCTGATTGGTCAACCCCCTATGGACCAAAATTGAAAACGGCGGCCGCTGTAATCACGCTGTGACAGAAAACAACGTTGCCTTACAAACTCAGACTGAAATTTGTTTGAAGTTGATTTTAACCTTTAAAGTAACAGTGATTTGATGTGAAAAGACCTTCTCACTGCAGGACAGGATTGGTGTTCTCCACGGGCAAAGAGTCTGAGGGATATCAGACACTAAAGCCAAACTTTAGCCTGATGGGAGCTGACTTGACATCATACCTAACCACAGACTTCAGCATCAGCACTGGGCTGATCACTTTGGAGATCGAATCAGATCTGCACAATTAACCCCAACACTTGAGACTGCATGATTGAACCTAGAAAATAAATATCACCGCAGCTACCTGTGTGTGCAGCTGCATGCGCAACCCTCTATAGCATGGAATTTGCAGTTACAGGGTATGCGTCATAAACCACTGGACTACCAGAACACCAGATGATCATACATCATGTCATCTGGTTTTGTTCAGATGTTTTCATTTTATTGTTTTCACACTGAAAATAAGTGAATGAACATGAGGTCAAACAGTGGTTTGTACTAGGAAGTGGTAAGGTTTTCAATTTGATGAAGATCAGAGATAAAGAAAAGGAATCCTGTGGCTTTGTACTTGAGTGACTTAGTCTCTAAACTGTGAGCATTTAAGCATGTTCTTAAAATTAAATCTTTTTCAAAATTTATACAGTTTTTGGAGTAACAACTTATATATAAATAAATTACCAGATGAAATTTAAAAATGAGTGTTATGTTAATTATTAGATTTAAAAAGGGCAATTAGGAGCCTAAAACTTAGAAAATGTAAATTAGCATCCATGTTTATTTTATCACCCTGACAACTCATACATTAAATTAAATAAATATTTATGTAATGATGATGTTGCTGCAACAGTTCTCTGATGCTGATGAATGACGTTTTTAAGCCTTGGGATGAAAGTTGAGAATAAAAAAGTCTATTGACCTTACTTTGTCCGTACTGGCCGTACTGGTAGGATGCCACATGGTCCACGGTGTAGCCCGGTGAGCTGTAGGAGGGGGGGCAGTAAGACTGTGAGCTGGGTAAAGAGGGCAGAGCGGACATAGAGGGGACGCTAGTCAGACCCTCCAGGCCCTTGATGTGATCCATGCGCTGGCTACAGCTGGCGGCCATGCCAGAGGGGGGCTCAAGACCGCTTGTGAGAGGGGAGATGGCGTAGTCGCTTTGGGGCTGATGTGGAACACCACCCGGATTCAGCAGACCCATCACCTGAGGGACAGGAGAGAAGAAGAGAGACAGAGTCAAATAAAGGTGGTATGAGTTTCAGTACAACAACTATTTTGTTTCTTTACTTATGAAACTTTCTGGAGTTATCTGTACTTAATGAAAGAAATTTTTTCTCACATTTCCCTTTCAGCCTAGATCTTACATTAAATATCAGTATTGTCCTTCCTTACATTTTCATTGCTCATTTCTAGTTTTAATATATCTATCAAAGAAAAAGTTTTGTTTTTTTTTTAATTTTGCATCAGTGTATACCTTCCAAACATCAAGACAAGTTTCAACCTGAAAAAAATGAAACTATATCACATAAAAAGACAATCAGGTGTATCTATCACTGCATATCACGCAGAACAAATATAGCAATATGAAATCATCAAAAGATAATGATATTAAAGGGTAATAGAAGAAAAACCATTGTATCTATAATAATTCTGTGTTTTGAATATACTGTTTAATATTTTCCTTGATATTTCTGCAGTTTATTATACGCAGAAAAAGAATGACATGAAATGTCCTTCAAAGCCAACTTTTTAATTCTAGCTATAGTTTGAGTACTTCTGAAAGGCTGCACATACTTCCTTTTACTTGAAAAAGGTCATATAAATGGTACTTCTAATTCTACCAGAGCGTGTGTACTTCTATGGGACTAAAGAATGAGTGTACCTCTGGATATAGATACATGTAAAATGTATGTAATGTATGTAATGTACATTCACAATCTGGGCAAAATTCATATGCAATTATGGGCCAAAAAACTGGTAAACTAGATTTGCTCAGTGGCATACTGGATTTCAAGTTGCTCAAAGTCTTATTAACTCTCAATAGTAATTATATTACATAGATTTTTTTCTCAACCACAGGAGTGTGTAACGCATCAGCACAGGCAGTGAGACAAACACACTCTCAGGCACTAAGGAAATCCCCCTGTCGGGGACATCAAAAGACTCCCAGCATGCCCATCCCAGATAGAGATAGCAATGAAGAGGAAGAATTAAGCAATTTGTCTCAGATCCACGGCTCCACTTATTCTAAAATTCCTTTTTGACACTGCTCCAAAACTCCATGGCACAAGATAACTTATCTCTGAGAAAGATATGTTGACAAAGATAACACAAAGAAAGGTCTCTGTGAGCTCAGCTCTGTTCAGCCAGTTTGAGAAATCCTTTAGCTCTTGACCTGGTCTTTATTAGCGACCAGATAATCGAATTTGGGAGAATATTCTTTAGCCAGCAAAGAACGGAAAAGAGCCGCGGGGCAAAGTGTTTCAACTAGTTTCAAAACAGACCCGATACCCCCATCTCCCCACTCGCTCCTATTCTTTTTTAATTTACCTGTCCATCATCATGGTGCTCAGTAAACTGTTAAACAAGAATCGGAGCTGGGTTCATCACTTATGAAAGTACCTTTCACTTAACCTGCTACTTCTAAATGTATTATATCCCACCTTCTCCTCAACACAGTGAAGGCCTCAAGGCTCCTCTGGTTGTCTAATAAGAAGCAGGTACGCTGCTCATTGGGTCCTCCTGGCCCTCTAAGTGACATATTATTCTACATCCACACACACACATGGTCCTGCTTAAATCATTTCCCAAGTAGGGGAGGTGAATGGAGGAGTCCATGTTGATTTGAAGAGGGGAGTTGTGTTTCCTCTTGCACTCGCTAACATTTTCCTAAAAATTAACCCGCGTATGAAAAGTTTGATTTAAACAGAAAAAGAGCAGTGCTGTGTCTCAAAGTGGCAACAGAGAGCAGGATTACACTTCAACCTAAACTGCTGAGCTTCACTTTGATTTCTCCTCTGCTAAAGGGTTTTTTTCTGCCTTATCTGTCTGTCCTATCTTTCTGACATACCCATCATCCCTTTTTGCTTTGGTGCCTCATGAGATGGCTGCCGGCTGACCCAAACAGGGTGTTTCTTATTGGAACACTGCCGTTGCCAGCGGCCTGAATCAATGCATCCAGGAGTTAGCAGCGAAGAATGTAGGGATGGGAGGGGGGGCATCTGAGACAGGACATTCTTTCCCCTCCGTATGAAATATATACAAATAAAAAACCCTTTGCTTTCACATGGAGGAATGCAGAAGCAAACATTTTAAGAATGCAATCATGAAAAGCCTCCCTTGGGGCTATAATCCAGCAGAGTACGTAACAGTGTTTGTGCGCATGACTATGATAATACTCTGATGTACTCTGATAATGGTGTTTTTTTGCATGAAATGATGTATTATCCTGTGTGTAGAATTTAAAAAATGGACTTAGATGGGCTTGATATGTAAAGTAGGACAGCTATTAGCCCAAATCACATACAAAAACTAATACTCATTTGCTGTTGAAGCTTATCTGCACTACTGCTGTATTTCAGATAATAAAAATCCAGTACTCAATCTAAACAGATGGTTGAAAAGTCAGCTCAGCCATGCTGCTCAACCATGTCGTGTACTGTTTGTGTAAAAGATGTTGCAAAATCCTTAACTGATCCTCAAAATGTCATGGAGTTGATCAATCATCTACAGTGCGCATGTGAGTGTGTGTCCATGTAATTATGTGATCCTATGAGTCTGTGTGCATCGAGTGCATCTCCTTCTCAGCTCCGGCTTCACACTGCTGTGGCCTGTTCTCTGAGGAGTCAGAATGCGTCAGGCTGAAATCTCATTTTCTGCCTGTTATGGCCTTACTCCTCTGTTTCCTCTGTCCTACCCTCTCTCGAGGTGCAGAGACCTTGGGACTTCATGGCAGGATAATTGGCTGTAATTGTCTTTTCGCTTCTCATTTGTCACACACCCTGTTGTCCTCTGTCCTGCTTCAGCCGTCTCACTTTACTTCTCTGTGACTCATCCTCCTCCAGTTGTGTTCAGGAGTGTTTATGAAGTAGCCGCACTCAAGAATCAATTAAAAATAAGCATGTGCATGTATGTTTCCAACACTTGTCTGAAATATTACTGAAGGGAGTGTCAAAGCTTTTGGTTTTGATTTGTGCTGGTGTATGTCTGACAGTGTCATTTATGCGCAGCTCAAGTTGATCCAAATCCTTCAATTTATGTACAAATGTAATAATTTCCAAGTCTACTGAAGCTGTGACTATTTTGAGTCTTATAATTAGTGTCTTACGTCAACACATGCCTGCTCCTGTCAAATTGTTTTTTTCTTCCCTAAAACAAATTGAATGAAATGCATTTAAGAATTGACAGTCTTCTGCATAGTAGTATTCTAAGTGACTCCGTTTATTTTGTCTTAACAGATTTTGATTCAAGATCCTCAAATCTCCTCAGCTCAATCACTGATTTCTTTTACTTTCTCTGCTCTTATTTTTGTAATATTAGAACTGCTGTCTAATGGAATGAGCTAAACTCTTTTATCATTGATTCACTCACCTACACTGCCTCATGACTCACCTGTGGAGAGAGTCCATTTCCTATGGCGGGGTTCATAGGATTGGCCGGTCCTCCGGGACCGACAAAGCTGTCTGAGTATCCTGAGAAGGAGTGGCGTCCGGAGGCGAGGCAGTAGGCAGAGCCTCCTTCTCCCTGCCCTCCACCTCCTGAGGCTTGGTGACCCGAGGACGGAGGTAAAGGCTGAGGCCGGTGCACTGTGCTGGGTGGCTCCGACACTACCATCGGAAGACATGAAAAACGTTTTGATATTTGAAGAGACAGTGTAATTAAAATCCAAATCACCCACTCATACAGAAGTGTTTTAGTATAAAATGTGTACGTTGATGTTAATAGAAAAGTCTAAATTTGTAAAAGAGGAAGCAATTATATATTTTTTTCTTTTTTTTAAATAGAAAAGACAACAAAGTAATGAAATAATATTGTACTTAGGAGTTTAAAATAGTGTAACAATAAAAAAGCTATTTCTCTTATTTACCATTCAGTTATTGATTTCAAAAAGAAATGAAAACTCACATAAAATGTATGTCTAAGGACATTAGAGTTAATCATTATATTTTATGGAAATTTATAAAAGTTTTAAAGAAAAAGGCAGATGTTAATGGGTAATATTTTTTTGCTCCAGTTTGGGTAATTTACTATTACATTCATCATTACATGCCACCATTATAAGTTATTCCTACACCAAATGAATTGTGCTGAGAGAAATCCATGTGATTAAAATAAATATCTAGCATTTCTACAATTTTCCGTGAAAAGGAGCCCAAAAGTAATAAGTATTTTCATGAATAAATAGTTTAAAGTGTCTTGCAGTCTGTATATACAGTGCAGTCCTAAACCACTATGATGATCGTATGAGCCTGTCCGATACCTTGCGCTAAGGACGACGGGGGGTAGGAGCTGTCAGAGAGCTGGTAGGGCGGGATGCTGGACATGGCTGAGGGTGGGAAACCCCCTGGAATCAGGTGATTAAATGCCATCAGCTGATTGGCTCCTGCTTGCTTCCTCCACCTCGCCCGCCTGTTGCTGAACCAAACCTGGAAAGTGATGGCGTTCAGTCAGTGTTTGTGTTAACTCAACAAAGCTGCAGTGACTAATGTCTGCAAAGGTGAAACACCGCAGTAGCCATATGATGCACTGAAAAAAAAAAATCACCCTTATTGTAGCTGGGATTTTTTTCTATTAAAAACACATGACTAAGTCCCCGGAATAAAATGTTGCCTTATGTGTTATAATCACAACAATTTGGAACCAAGAATAAATTTCAACAGTTCAGATGCATATCAACGCTATTGTGCTTTAGCCCCCTATGGCATGTTTCAGCTGTGTCTGTCAGAAATTAATCTCATATGCCACCATTTATGATTTTTTTTATGGTAGGTTTAGGTATTGACGGGGTGGGTAATGAAATTACGAAAAGAAACCAGGGATTGGTTTAATACAGAAGTTTTCTGCAAAGACATGGCAAAAAAAATTACTCATATGTATTTTGTAATATTGAAAACCACTTGATGAACTTTTCATAACCTTAAACAAAGCACGTTCGTGTGTGGATGTGAACTCCAGTCTCTAGTGGCAAAGTCTAGGATTTTACTTTGTCAGTCATTTACACCACCCATCTCCTGGATATTGAATAAAAGTTTTCTTTTAAAATTATGGATGCTGCAGTAGCATATTTCACCAAATTATGTTTTGGCCATTGGACAGCACAGCCGCTACTAAACAACAGTTAATGGGATCTAAATGAACAAACAAACATGGTTGTAAGCACGATATAAACACATCAAAGAATTATCTCTGTCTCATGACTCTATGAGCTAAGTATGATCTGACAGAATATGTAGTGTGTGTGTGTGTGTGTGTGTGTGTGTGTGTGTATTAGTTGTGTCATTGCTGGATGGATTGACTTTGTGAGTGACATGCCGTGTCCATATGGACAGAGCTCATGCTGGGCCTGCTTACACTTCCCATATGGATCCTGTGGAGGAGAATTTACAAGACTCCAGATCTCAACTATGAGAGTCCAGATTGGGGCCCTTGGGAGGTGAGGATGAGATGTGTGTGTGTGTGTGTGTGTGTGTGTGTGTGTGTGTGTGTGTGTGTGTGTGTGTGTGTGTGTGTGTGTGTGTGTGGGATTGTACTATCGTATGAATCAAACAAGGATCAACAGGTTACCTGGCAGGAGAGTGTAGAAAAGCAGAATGTTGCTCAATCACATGAGAGTTTCCATGTTTTAAAGCTATACCATGTAATAATAGCGCAGATGTAAAAACAACTACATCTATGTTATATGTTTTGTTGACCTGTGCATTGGCATGATATCAAAAATTTCCAGCAGTAAAAACGACCCTTTGATTCCATACTACTTTGCAGCATCTCTACTATTATATCTTAAGTTGTTTTCCTTTAATTTCAGTTGTAGATTTCACAATCCCCCATTGTGGCAAGATAGAATTTATAGCTTTTGAACATTTACAAAATCAGTCATAATGATTCGTTGTTCAAGGAGCTAAAAATGTATCATCTGTATCTTTAAAAATGGACATTCTCTCAGTTCTGTATTTATCTCTTTTATTCATGTGCTATCTCATGTATACCTGCACCCTGGCCTCGGTGAGTTTAGCCCTCTGGGCAAGCTCCTCCCTGGTGTAGATGTCAGGATAGTGAGTTCTTTCGAAGGCCCTTTCCAGCTCCTCCAGCTGCTCTGCGGTGAAGGTGGTCCGACTGCGCCGCTGCTTCCTCTTGAGCGGCAGATCGGGCTCTGACTCCACATCTGAACCCTCGTCTGAGTGACTCGCTGTTCAAACACATGAGAGCAGTAACTGAGTCAGGATTAAATTTACTCTTGGTATTTGATGTTTAATCTGATTCCATCCAGCCAATCAAAGCAGAAGCTGATGTTTTGTGCTCTTAAAATAAGTAAAGTTTTGCTTTGGTTTAAAGATTTTTCTGTAAAAACTCATGAAAACAAACAACTTAGCGACTAAAAACTAAAAATTGTTGTTATAACCAAGCTTACTTCTTGATTTGCTCTGAGCCAGATTTGACCACTGATTGACTCATTTTTTCTTTTAATTTACACATTTCCTAACATATGTACAATCAGGTATGAGTGTTTCACAGGATCTTAAGAAGAAACAAACCTCCATTCAGAAGGAATATTCCAAGACTAAGAAATAATCCTACTGGCCATGATTTCCAGGGCACCACAGGGGGACTGGTGGACTAAAAGCCACACAAAAGACTAATTTGGACCCATAGCCTATTCTTGAAATGTGTGTGTGTGTGTGTGTGCGTGTGTGTGTGTGTGTGTGTGTGTGTGTGTGTGTGTGTGTGTGTGTGTGTGTGTGTGTGTACATAATCCACAGGTACAGAATCAGATGGCTAAATGATGAACTAACTGACAGCTGAACGCTGCCTTCCAAAAAACAAAGCTATGAAGGGAAGGAGTTGTTTTTCTCTGTATGTCTCGGTATAAATTCACATCTGACAACATGATTTCAGCAGCTGGTGATTATCAGATATCAACTATAAAATGCAGTGCATTATTAGTGCTTTAAGACCCAAGAAATCTTCTTACATGAAGTTTAATACAAGCAAATAAATTTCACACAGAATTTCACCTCTTACCACTGCAGTCTTTGTCACATTATATGCACAGACAGAAAAAGTGGATTAAAACAGAACATACCACCAAATATAGGGCTGCAATTTAGGATTCTTCCTTTTATTTTTGACTTTATTATCAAGTAAGAATATTGTGTATTGCATCATTACAACATATGAAGTTACAAGTGTCGTGATATGTGTAGACCATTTGTTTTGTCTCACCATCCTTCACTCTTCAACGATATGTCATATAAAATGAGAACCAACACAAATAAGAACTTACACAGACATCATATAAAATATGTCATCAAAATAGTATTTTGAACCTTTAAACCTTAAAATAAAGAATATTTGGTGTTTTTGCTGAGGTATAGACCATCTGTCAAGATCAAGTGTGAATTTCAGCCTGACTGAGTCTCAGTGATATTATTGGTCTTGACAGCTTTTGTGTTTGTACTTTTCATCTGCGTCTTAGATCAGTTTTAATACTATTGTGGAGTATGTTCCCTAAGCCAGCAACTTGGTTTTTAACACACTACTTCAAACAGTCCATTGGCTTGCTGCTAAGTTCACTAAGGCCAAAGCACCCGCTTTTTTGTGTTACACTTAATTAATTCCCCCTCAGTATAGGGGAAGTTTTGTGTGCAACACTGTATTAGTTCCCCCTCAGAAGCAACAATAAAATACAAGAGAATCCAAATAGCTCAGGGCCCCTCATGTGAAACTGATCCTTTCTCGCCCATTGGCGATTTTCTCCTCACAACACCAATAGCAGTGGGAGTCAACTTAACATGCATTAGGAGCAAATTGGTAAAGAAACATTCAAGCATGAGGGAGGCAATAAGTAAAATATTTTCAAAGGGGGAGTAAGAAAAATGGAGACATTCCCTGAAACCTCTCATGAATATCTTGACATTTTTACAGTTGTAGATTTCGTTTTATTAACATGAATTTTAACATGAGTTATTAACATTAATCTAGCATTTTTGCAGGTGTAACATAGCACCACATAAAACACTTTGTATCTTTCCAAATGTGTATGGTTAAAAAAGCAAAATTAAAAATAGCCATCGGGATGTTCAATTTTCAGGCTCATGAGTACTTTAGTAGATTTTTTTGGCTGGCTTTGGTAGCAAAACCTTTCCAAATTTGCAGGTCATAACATTTTCAACCAAACAAAAATCTCACCAATATTTTGATGATTAGAGGGGCCTAACGAAAGGAATTTGGGGTGTGGGGCTGTGGAGTTTTGGACAGGATTGCTGAAAAACAAGAGACAAGGCCTTTTGTAGCCTCCCCCTCTAGTTCCTGGAGGAGGGCAGCAAAGAATGCTTTTCGCTCCCCCCGACTTTAGCGGCGTGCACGTTCCTCAGCATTTCACAGGGATTTGAGCCCTAGGAAAGCTGAGGCGGCCTGGAAAATCCTTAATCACTTTGGAATTACCTATCGGTTATGACTGCTACCGGGGTTTCGAGCACTTTTCAAAAGAAGCAACAGAGTGGCACCTCTGAAGTCTCAGGAGTCTAGTCTTGATAAATCCTGAATCTGAACCTTTATACAGGACTCAAGTGCACACATTGGTATCACTTCAGCATCAGGTTGTTACATCGCTTCATGGTAAGATACGACCAGATAAAGTGATCAGACAAGAGGACAGTGTTCTCTGTGGGGAAGTTGGACCTCTACAGCATGCAAATGGATCAAATGAACAGGAAGCAAAGTATATGAATTAAAACAACCACAATTTAAATGTTTAACAGAAATCTGCAAGCAAACTTCAGGCCTCAAACAACTGTAAATGCATAATTCACCCAGGAAATGCACTTCTTGCTCACTTTCCAACCCTCCTTTAAAGAAGCGCTCTTCCCTCTTCCTGGTCTCCTCGTCTTCCTCCCTCCTCCTCACCCTCTCTCCCTCTCAGGCAGCCTGTCTTTGTCTCCCTTCTCCCATGCACTCCCCATCTTTCTCTTTTCCACCCATATTTCTCTCTCTGACTCTCTGGCTCTTTGTTGCTCCAGAGAGCTGAGGTCTTTGCCGGCAATTTCCACGCTCCATCTGTGGAATCCGTCATGGCTCCCTCAGCCCTTCACAGTGGAGGGCTGTCACCTGCCCCACGGGGGAGCTTTGGGGGGCATAAAGAGGCTCTGCAGAGGGCCGGGGGGGTAGGGTAGATGGGGGCACAGCCGGGGGCATTTTATCCCTCCCCCCAAAAAGACACCCCCTTCCTCCAGAGGGAACTGTAAGAGCACCTGAGGGGGTGAGAAGGGCAGTGGAGAGGGGTAACAGGGGCTGTTGTTACTGATGTAAATGTGCCCATGGGGATAGTGTGTCTGGGCATCTGTGTTAGTTTTTAGGGTTGTTGTTGTTGGTCAAGGGTACGCAAGTAGTTTGTGGGCGCTTGTCCATGTACTGATGCAGGCTATGTTAAAGGAGGTAGGAGATAAACATTAACTATGATGTGAGTAAGCCTAGTAAAGCATTAAAAATACAAGAAGTTCATCAGAGTTGACAATTAAAAACAGGTAAGATTAATTTTTTTCCCAAAGCATGTTATTTCTAACTTTAAATGCAACATCTTTTGAACTGTTTTACAGTAAAATGCATTAAAGCATTCCCCTGTATTGAAAGACATTTGCACAAAGCTTAAGAAAGTGAATCAATAAGACAACTGTAACAAAAAAGTTTTCAACTACATGTAACCATAGGTGGTGTATACAACCACTCTATGAGTGATGTAAAACTATATAAAAGCTTTTTGTGTGTTTGTTACAGATAGTTGTGTCTAATCACAGAAATATTTTAAATCAATGGTGTCGACTCTACTTATTTTTTAGTAATTAAGAATAAAAGCTTATTTTGCATCTCTCCACACACACACTTAAAAGTACCAAATACAAAACTAAAATCCTAAAATGCACTATAACACAAATGACAGTAGAAAATCATGAAGGACTAGGTGGCACATGCAATGTTGTGGCGATTTGGTAGCAAAGCCAAGTCAATTCAAGACCTGGAAGCTCATTACTCCGTAACATTTGGCATTGGAGCTGACACAACAACACACACTCATCCTGCACAAGCATAAGCACATGACCTCCTACACACATCTACACACATCTACACACTTCTACACACATGCACACGGTGCTGGGCTTCCCCCTGATTCTACATGCATTTTACAGGCACGTTAATTGAGCTTGTCAGCCCTGAGGCATCTCCACTTTAGCGTCCATTAACAAAAGTCTGCTCGCTCACTTGGCTTTAAAAGTGGTCAAGCAAAACACACACAAACACACACATCCTTGTAACAATGAAATATAACGCTAAATCAGCATAAGCATATTGCCTCTGTTACTCAGATAAGGAAAAGGGAAAGAGCAAAATGTGGAAGAAGATGCTCAAACCTTTCCCCTGCACCCCAGATCTCTTCCAACCCTGTAAACCTGTGGTTTCAGAGTGCCCCATTTGCCGTCATCGCCTTGCTATCCCTAAGATCTGATCACATCGATTTGGCACCGTCAAATAGCCTTGGCCAATCAAATTATCCACTCTAACCTCCTATCGCTCCCCTTAAGTATACATATGCTATATCTTAAAAATGCTGTATTATAGCCCCTGTAAACACTTAACTTCTCTCTGTATACTTTTGCTCCACCTCAATTGAAGGAACAGGGGGGTTGCACATGTAGTACTGGCTCTTGTCAGTTCATCGAAATATGAGAAAATATGAGCCTTAAAAGGTTAAAATTATCTAAGTGGGGAAGGCCTGGAAAAGCAACTTCGGCAAGATCGCCCGGGAGCTGACGAGCATTAAGCCGCAAAATAAGAGAGAAGCAGTCGGAGGGGGTGGGTGGACGGGGTTAGAGGAGAAAAGAAAACTGTTTAATTTAACCAAACTCAAGCCCTGAGAGGCACACAGTGCATGAGACCTGAAGCCAAAACAACGTCTCCAGAGCCAAGAAAGCCCAAATGGCTCCCACCGTGCAACGCCATCCCGGAGTAGGGAAAAACGAGGAGGAGAAGGAGGAGGAGAAAAGAGGATTTAGCTGAAACAGACTGTTGGAAAGATTTTGGCATCGCTGATTTCTCAGGACAGGCGGGGGAGGGGGCCACAAAGGCTTAAAATGTCCACTGAGACATGAGACAGTATGCACTGGGCATGTATGCATGTGTGTGTGAGAGACGAAAGCAAGAGGCAGCGAAAGGGGATGTGTCAAACTTGGATTTCGGGACTTTGGGGGGAATTGACTGACCATATGTGGGCTATTTACACCCCTCTTCGGACATCCCAGTAACTCTTTGGGGGCTTTGGTTAATAGTGAGGGTAAATTGAGCCTCTGACATCTTGCCCATACCCCCCTCTCCCCATCTACCCCTCTCAAAAAAAACACAAAACAAAAGGCAGAGGAGACAAACGCAGCATTTATTTGGGCGGGCCGACCATGCTGCTCCTATTCAGGAGCTGGGGGACTAAGTGACTGGCCGACTGCATTAAACAGTATATAGAAGTCAAAGCAGGCAGATGCTGGGCCGGATAATGGCTTTACTGACAGCTTATGGACCCATCTGCGACTCTTTCTGCTGGGTTAAGAAAAAGATGGTGTGTGTGCATGTGTGTAAATTTGCGTGTGGGCGTATGGGATAAGGAAAGCAGGGCAAACTCACTTGACTTGCTAAGGAGGAGTCTCAACCTCCACAGCTGTCCAATAAATGTGTACGCCAGAGCAGTGTGTGTGATGTGAGTGTGTTAGCATGGGAGACTAAATCTATACAGAAAATGATGCGTTTTGGCAGACGAGAGCAAGCTATCATCGACCTAAGACTTGTAACATTGCAAACAAATGACATGACAGAGGGTAGAAAGAGGTCTAATGCTGTCAATAAAGGATTATGTTGGGGATGTCAGGGCGAACCGGGAACTGGTTACCTGTCATTTGGAGCTAAATGTGTTTTTAACCCTGCTTCCTGTGTACCTCTGGGAGAGACTGACCCTCAGCAGCCTCGTGACCCTGCAGTTATTCCTGTCTTTTAAGTCAGAAAATGACTCCAGTCAGCAGGGATCTCCTTGAAATCTAACAAGATGTGCGGTGAGATGGAGTGACAAGCACGATGCTTCTTAGTTTCATCTTCCTCATCTTTCTGCCATGCTGTCCATACCAACTACAGCTAGAATAAGTCTTCTATGGGATGCCTGTACAGTTGTACATCTTCAACTTTCTCAAGTCATTTTGAGTTTATGTTTGCTTTTTCAACATACCCTTTCTTACTTACATGATTTTTTTTATATATACACTTAAACACAGACGCTACACTCTGTGAATAGGGGTGTCACGATCAAAACAGTAATAAAGTAGATGACATCGTCAAGTTGTGTGGGATCATCTGAATTTTCACCACCATCGCTGATGATAATCTGTCTGACATGACTCAGGCAGAAACCATTTTAACAGATTGAGGTCATACATTTAAGACTTTTTCATGCTAACATTTAGTGATGTATTTTCATGTTACGTCACTTCATTCTAATGAAATAGTCACACTGATGTATTGAGGTAACAATGCGATGCTATTAACAGGCGTCCAAATGAAATTAAAATACTGAATAAAAAGATGAATTTCTCAAACTAGAAATATTTGATGTAATGAAAGTACATGAATTACTATACGTTCAATATAAAGACAGCTCGTGGCATTTAGTAAAGCAGTTATGTAGGAATCTGCATAGTGCAGCATTCAGACCTGAGTTTCCATACTTTGCTCACCTCAACTTTCATGGCAAATATTACTAAGGAACTCTGGGTTTGGCAGTGAATTCCTATTTGAACAAGGAAATACCTGCAAGCGAGTTTCACAGAGCGGTACATTCATTCAGGATGCCAGAACAAAACCAATTCTTTCCATCGCACACTTCATTTCATATGTGACTTATGAAAGGCTCAAAACCCATGCAGAGCAATTAAAATAAGTCTTTTAATTCTAACTTTGATTGATGCCTTCCAGTGTGAAAGTGCACACACACGAAAAAATATTCCTGCTTGATATGGCTGTAGTATAAACACACATTTTAAGCCCATGTCACAAAAAAAAGCATCTGGACTAATTAGTTAACAAAGCTTTGAATGAAAGTCAGGCTTCATCAGTCAGCTGATTGACAGCTGCCTGTCCCCCCTGTATCTGCATAGATGCTGCATTTACTGGCCTCTTGCAAACTTTGACACTCAACCCTAACCTCTAGACAGGCAAACAGACATATATATATATGCATTTCCAAAAAAACAGCAACATGTATTCATAGATGCATAAATGCCAATCACACATAAAAAATGCCTCCACATTCTGCCTTTCTTTATCAAAAACACACAAAAACACACAGATCCACATTAAAAAACAACCTCTCCCCCTTTCCCCCCCAGCTGTTGTGCCTATAGTGCATACTTGCAGCAGATAAAGAGGGGCCTTATTCTAAGGCGAGCTATTCTACTTGACCTTCGCTGGGCCTTTTCACTCTTTCACTCTCTTCAAACCGTCTTTGGGGCTCGCTCGCTCTCAGCTCAATGTGGCTAGTCCATCACGGGTGAAGGCTGGGGTGCTAGAGCGGGTCTTGAAGGGGGAATACCCTGAATATCCCTTGCCCCCCTCTCTCCTCGCCACGCAGGCACATACGCACACACACAAGCACAGGCTCCCTCCTTCTCAAAAAATCACTCTGACTTCAAAGTTGGTGTGCATTCATTAATTGCCCTTTGAATTGATATCAGAGGGTCACAATAAGAGTGTGAAAGGAAAAAGAGGCTTTAATGAAGCATAGAGCAGCCATTCATTTGCAGATAACTATGTTTTCATGCTTGGATAGTCATCATGCATGGGCTTATTAGAAAAAACTCACGAGAGAGGGAGGAGTGCAGGATGAGGAGAGGGGGACAGGGAGACAGAGAGAGCCCCAGGGTAGAGGAGAGTGATTTGGTGCTTGCCACTTGGCCCTCGTGCCCCCCCTTTGCCCTCGTGCCCAGCGACTCACTGAGTGACACATTCATTCTTTCAACAGAGAGACAGAGCCCTCTTCACCAGACACTTGGCTCAGGCCACTAATAGCCAATAGCTATTATAAGATCTATCAAGACCTTATTGGTTCTGTCTTTGTCTGATTTGATGAGACAGAAAGAAGCAACTTATTCAAAAAAATGAAAGAGAATTAGCCTGTTAAACATTGAAAGCTGCTCATTTTGTGTTTTTTTTTTATTATAGTCAGAATACTGTGTAAAATGCTATTGTGAGAAAGAAACACAAGATTATTGGGAGGATGCATTGACCAAAATACAACAACTACAGATACAGATTTTGAAAAGCAACAGTTACTGTGGAGTATGTATTCACTAGTGCTTCTGCAAACACATTGACACCCCACATAAGGACACTGCATCTTCTATGCTTTCAAATCCTCAAGCACCACTGCCACAGAGGACCCACATATTACATTTGGCGCAGGGTATCCTTCACCCCAAGTGGCAGAGAAATCCAAGTTCTTCATTCATTCGTATTATTTACACAAACAAAGTCCTGCTCCGTTTCTGTGACAAAGCCAGCTAAATCTTTATGGCTCTTTCATGTATTGTCTGCTCACGGTTCCCTTTTGTCCCCCGGCCATTGGCCTGGGCCCTGGATACAATGAGCCCAGGAGAAAGGAGGCAGATTGAAGGAATGCGCCTCAATAAACCTAATTATGACATGATGACTGCGCTCACCATGGTAGGGGTTTTTCAAAGATCCCGGGCTTATTCAATTAGCCCTTTCCAGGATCCCCTTTCACCAAATAAAGTTATCCCTTTGACTGTTTGCATTGCAGAGTGGAATGTGTGTGTGTTTGTGGGTGTATGCGTTTATGCATATGGTTGTGTGTATGTGCATGTGTGCGCGCACACATGCCTGGCCTAAATGGAAATGTATCGGCCCTCAACAAGGCTCCTCTGTATTATCTGGCTAATTTCACCTAACGAAGTATGGTCTCTAAAAGATACACTGTGAAAATGTAAAGCAGGAGGAGGGAGAGGGGTGGGGCTACCGTGACTGTTTTAAGCATTAACTTTGTCTCCAGGGTTAATTACTATGATGCTGGGAGTTTGGACAACAGGCCTGGAGGGCCAACTTTACTGCCAGAAATACCAATATTTTATATGTATGTATGTATTATATTTGTTTTAATATGTAAGAGGGAATTTTTGTGTATATATTTCTTTTAACTCAAATTGCCTAGAGATTTAAAAGGGGAATTATCATTTGGATTATGTTTAAATGATATAAATAAATTGTCTTATGGCTTCATCATGTACTTCTTTATTTTGTTTTTGCAAGTGTAGTATGTCTTTGTCATTTAATATTTCACTTTTAATAGTATCAAGAATATTAAATTAAAATACATATACTTTTACAGTTTTACCATTGTTTGATCATGTAATCAGTTGAAATTCTACCTGGGTTATGTGTAGTTGTTTTTATGTTATTTTAATTTTTGCAAGTTTCCACTTGGCCTCCTATAGTTGCTTACAAAACTTTCTTAGTTTTCAGGCAGCTGTTATAATTATCTTGCTTTACTCAACCTATTTTACAGTAGAACCTACAGTGCATGACAGCTCTACATATAAGTGTAAAGTATCAGGGAAGTGGAGAAAATTAAAAATTAAATGTCCTTTATGTAATTAACACTTAACTGCTGGAAATACAGCTGTGTTATGGAACATTTTATTTTGTCAAATTCCTAATAAAATGCAGACACAACGAACGACCAAAAGGTGGAAAGAAAGGACTTAATTATAAACTTCATGAAACTGGAGTGTCTGTCCTTCTGGGGCCTGCGCTTCGGAGGATGGAGGCCAGATATGAACCGGGCTGTGCGCCGCAGGCAGAGAAACAGAGAAAGAGTAGGAAACAGAGTGAGAGGGGCGGTGTTGCTCTCCAGATGAAAGTGAGATGAAATAAAAGAGTCGATTTAATCTGCTTGAAGAGATTTGGGGAGCAAGCGGAGCAGGAGGGGAGGGTGGGGGAGGAGGGGTGCGTTTTCGTGCTTGTGCGCAGCGCAGGACGAGTGGCCGGGGCCCCTTTGTGAAGCTGCGCTCCGGGCCAGACCGGGGCTCTCCGGGGAGAACATTGGTCCCCATTCACCCAAAACACTATTTAATACACTCCCTCCGTCATTAAATGTGACATAGCACAATATCGACATCATTTAGAAGACATTATTAATGTTTGAGGGGGCAAGGCCGGGGTTCGTCAAAGAATTAATTATAGATGGTGTGTTAGGAGTTGGAGACGGCTTATTATTATTTCCGTCATCCTTCAAGGCGGAGAAGGCCTTATTTTGCTTTCTCGACCAATTAAGGCCTGAATATTTTGACAAACACAGCAATTAGACCTCATCAAAAGTGACCAAACTGGGCAATGTTTCCTTTTCTGTCCAAAACATTGAAGTTTGGAATGTATCACCACAAAAGTTAACATCCTCACGAAAACTGATGTAGTTAGGTAACAGAGAATCTAAATTATAGCTTATGTTGTTCGTTTTAAAATGTTTAGTCAGTTAGTCTTACAGTACTCTCAAAAGTTTGCTTTGCCATATTTTTTTTTTAAAAAAGCACATATAATTTAGCGTGTCCATAAATGCTATTCAGTCTTCATAAAAACGGCACATATTTAATGGTCTTGGGTGCGCGTAAAAGTGTGTGGCAACGTGTGCAAGTTTTGGGTGCGAGCACGCATCCTTGGACTATACGTGAGTGGATTTCTGAGGCCTCAATTGTCATTCTGAATGGCAGGCGGCTTCTTTAGCCGACCCCAATAGGAAACATTTTGTAGGTGAAAACGGCCATTTTCTCTCGGTGAACGGTCCCTCTAAACTGTGCCGGAGCGCTCCCTGAATAATTCATCCTTCATTGCGGCCTCATAATGTGTTTTGTCGGGCTTTTCTGTGGAGAAGCTCTGCTCTCCCCTTCTTTCTCTCTGACTGAATTATAAACAGGTTGCCTTCTTCTTTAGCAGCGGCCAAAGCTGTTTCCAAGCTGGCCTTTTGTCCGCGCGCAGCCCAAGCGTGAGCCCCAAATAGACTCTCGCGCCTTTGTCTCCCAAGTTCATCCTTGAGCGTCCCGTTGTGCGCGCGAGGCGTGTCTTTGTGGGGAGATGGAAACCGTTGAACAAATGTTTGATCAACTCATCTGGGGGACATTTTGTCTCCACAGACTCGAGCCTTTTATCTCTGCTCCCCTGTTTCACTAATGCAAAGAGGAGCGCGATGCTGACAGGGCCAATGTTGACATGTAGATGCTGAAATTGTTTCAAAGAGTGACATAATATATTCGCAAACAAATAGTTGAAACTAATTTTAGAACTTGTACAGTGAAATGACTGGGTTGTTGTGTGTTCAGATATTATATGTGTGTGCGTAATGAGCTAATTTATATTTTAGTATCAGACATGAAGGTTTGACTAAAGGTGGATTTTGGCAATAAAATTATACATTTTTTCAATTCAGCAGTTACGGACTGCAGTTTATGAGCCAGAGTGCATTTAAATATACATAATATACTTTTCTAGAGTAATAACAATTGTGTACGTTATGTAAAAACTGACAAGAGATCTATTAACCCCTATATTATCTATGATCTACTGCTCCCAGTAGATCACCACATATGTGGTGTAATAACAACCCTCCCTCCATTCCATCTAATGTTGTATATATATATATATATATATATATATATATATATATATATATATATATATATATATATATATATATATATATATATATATATATATATATATATATTCAAATCCATATTTATATATATATTTTTTTTCTATATTTATAACCATTGCACTACATACCAAAGCATATTTGCACTCTCCTTTTTTAAACACTTTTTTCTTTTATTCAAATTTATATGACTGTTTTACGTGAATGTGTATGTCTATGTGTATGTTTCTATGCTGCTGTTAACACTGTGAATTTCCCCATTGTGGGATCAATAAAGGAATATCTTATCTTATCTTATCTTATTAACAGCCGCGCAAACTCTCCATCATAAGACGCTTTAGCTCAAATCAAACTGGAAACTCATATTAATTTGCAAAGTGCACAAATGCCCTAACAAATCCCAACTTTGGTGATACTGAAAAATAAAGTAATGACATTGAGTGTAGGTGACTGTCTGCTGCTGAGAAACAGTCTGTTTTATATGGTCTCCTTGACAAGGGTTTCACATCTTTACAGTGTTGTGAAAAACTTCTGTTACGAGCTGCAGTGCAAATAGTTACTTTTACAGGTAGTGTCCCTAAAGTAGATAATTTTTCAAAAAAATAAAAAATAAAGTTCCACAACGGTGTATTTAAGGACTTGATTTGGACAACAACACCAGCCTATTATACAAGAAATTACTTCAAAATATTCTTTTATCAGAGGTAAATGGCGTGTATGACAATTTTAAGACTGGATGGATGAAAATGGTCGCTCTTAACAGTGAACATTAAAAACACGTTTTATATTATAACACACTTACTGTAAAAAAATACAAACCAAACCTCCTGGTCTAATGAATCTGAATATGATTATTATTGTTTGTGATGCCCCGTGAAGTATATTTAATAATCCAAAAGAATAATAGCACTACTTGAAAGTATAGAAGTTTATGTTAGCAGTAAACTGATACACTGATTTACTGTTTTCACCCACACTGCTTTTAACACACACACACACACACACACACACAAACACACACGCACACACACACTCTCTCTCTCTCTCTCTCTCTCTCTCTCTCTCTCTCTCTCTCTCTCTCTCTCTCTCTCTCTCTCTCTCCCTCATCTCCCCTTCCGCACTGAGCCATCACCTGCTGTTTGATTTACGGTATGGCCTCATGGGAAAAGCATTAGCCAGAGAGATATGGTCAATAAAGAATTCCTAACAAAGGACGACACACACTCTCCACCCCCAGCCAACAATTTTACAGCACGCTTTAACTTCACATAGAGGCCAGTTATAGGCTACGACTAAATAAAACCATTACACCTTTACACCCTGTTTCCAAAGCAATCAACAGGTTGGTGGAGAATGGCTGCTATTTTTCACCTCATCCTCGGCTTTTGAGGGAATGCAAAATGGAGTCAAACATGTGTAGGTTATATATGAATGTGCTTTAAATCTGCAGGAGGATGTTACAGCCATTACCCAAGATTCAGCCTCAGACAGACATAATAAAAATAGTTGCATCTGCTCTAACAAGATTATTTTTCTTCCACTTCGTGCAGCAACAGTAATTAGAGCCTTCACTCACATCTGTCTCCCAGGATGCCTTCAATGCTGTGTTTGGCCCTCCGGTCACTTTCCTCCAGTTCTTTCTTTTCGATTTCATCTTCATCTTCCTCTTCATCTCCTTTACCCCCGAACTTACTCCGCATGATGCGACTGATGGAGCTCACTGGAGAAATTCGTTCACACACAGCAAAAACGAGCATATTTAACATTTACATGCAATTAGTAGTTGTTCAGTTACCGTTATTGCTCAGAAAAATATTTAACAAAGAAGACAGGACTTTAAAAGTTTGCACAAGTTCCTTAAAATGAAAGACATTAAGAAAAATACACTATTTTGTTTGTCGCTGTTGAGGTGAGGAAGCATGTATTTCCTCCTACTTAGTTACATGTTTATTATCTTTAATAAAGACATAATAATAATAATAATAATAATAATAATAATAATAATAATAATAATATATTTCTACCCATTTTACCTGAAGGAACATTGTTGCGGTCACATATCCCATCCTTCAGTAATTTATCCCGAATCTCCCAGCTAAACATACCCGGATTTTCTCTCTTGTATTCTTCTATTCTCTTCTCTACGTCCGGCGTTGTTCCCTGCTTCAGGGATAAAAAAAAAAAAAAAAAAAAAAAAAAAAAAAGTTGCAGTTTATTCACTTTGTTCGGGGTTTTACGCATTTGTTGTAACTTAAAAATCAACAGGTTTTACTTCAGGGGTTTTGAGTTATGCAACATGCAGTATATGGGTGGAAAATAAAAATATACAAGCCACTGTATGATATTATTATGGAGTTAACTGTCGGTGGTTTGTGAGTTTTTCTCTGCTGTGTCTCTGGGTCCATACCTTGGGTTTGCTGCCACCGATAGCTCCGGGTCTGATGGAACCGGTTTCCTGATACCGGCACAGAATTTTGGATACACAGCCGTGGGAGACCCGGAGCTGTCTGGAGATTACACACGGCCTGATGCCGTGATGGGCCATCTCGACGATTTTATGTCGGATGTGGTTGGGCAAAGGTCTGCCATTTATGAAAACTCCTCCGAGCTGGTTCACTCGGCCTTGACCCAAAGGAGTAGACACTACATTTAATGGAAATAGGAGAAAAAGTTATCATCAGAGGGTCCCAGTGCAGTTTCATTAAACTGAATAGAACTTAAAACCACAGAAATGTACGTCTATAGAAAAAAGTCACTATTTTCCAGTACTTGAGCCTATTGGTTTAAATGTTGTGAAAATATAATTTTTACAGATTATAATACACTCATGACAACAACAAAAATCTAAAGTTAGTTGGTTATTTAGTCTTTCTAGCCTGTAAAAAATATTATTAAAGTTTCTTAAATTCATCTGAGTTTTTTTTTTTAAGAGGAAAACTAGTAGCAGCAATAAAATGGCAAAACATCACTGCATCTTACACAGTTTATCCTCCTACTTGTTCTATCAAGTGTTTCAGATGCAGTTGTTATGAGCCACAGCCTCTGCTTTGAAAGGTCTATGTGTGCAGAAAAGCAACACTGACATTTGACTAAGCACCAATGAAACAAAAGGCCAGTTAACTGTCTATTTGGCAACGTGATGCTTTACCTTCCAGTGGGAAACCACTGCGGGGGTAGTTCTGAGCCAGCGTGGGTCGCATCATCCTGGGTATTGACCCCGCCAACGCAGTCATACCTCCACCGCCCCGGTCACTACTGGTACCTCCTCCTGTCTGGGAGGCTGCCGCGGCTCCACAGACGAGGTTTTAGCGGCAGGACGTCGGCCTCGGTCGCCTGTGAGGACGCTTCCTGGAAGGTTAGCCCGGATGAGGGTTAGCCGCGCCCGGGCCACAGCCGAGCACCAGTAGCTATCCCGGGACAGCTGCGACACTCACAGTGGTCAAATTTGACGACAAAAGGGACAAAAGTGGATATTTGGGCGATGGATGAAGGTGTTTTCCCGCTCGTCCTCGTTTTATGCGCCAGAATTAAGACTTTTGGGAATGTGTTTGTCAGAAAGATACGGCTACCTAGGGCGAAAATGCTGTTGTTGTTATTTGTTGACACCGGTTCAAAGTGAGAGCAGACCGTCAAAAGTAGCGGAGCTCTTCTCTCCCCCAGTCAGCGCACCCGGCTCTGATTGGTCCGCACTCTGCGCCCTGATCACAACGGAGCGCGGGGATTGGCTGGCGGTGAAAACTTTTGTCCAATCAGAGATGCCGTCACAGGCTCCTCGGACGGAACCAGGGCGTCGTTTCACAGAACTGGAATCTATGGCAAAATCGCTACATGGCGTACTGTTAAACCACCAAAACCTCTCAAAATCCGTTTATATATCGAATTAACTACTGAAAGAGCAGCGTAGAAATAACCGACTACTGAGGAGTAATCATTTAAATTGGTTAAAAAAAAAAAAAAAAAAAAAAAAAGTCCATCTCTGTGGCAGAAGGAACACTGGTCCTGATGTGACATTCACTTCTGCCAGTTAATCACCTTTCTGATAAATTCTATATAAATTAAAAATTAAGGCTAGTATCGTGCTACAAGTTATTCTGGATAGTCCTCTTAATGAACCAAGAACAAACATTCCATAGTCTAATAATATTAAGTGCTTATAAATTAAATTGCTTTCATTACATAATCTTTACATATTAGCACATTTAAAAATATACATTCATACATTCGCAATGCAGTCCAGTACAGCCCCAAACCACAAACACAAACAACAGAAAGAAGCTTCTACATTTCGACAAGAATGAATATATAGAGTAAGTTATAATTACTGCTGGGAGGCTGTATATTGTATTGCGTGGCGTTTATTCTGAAACATCATGTTCCGCAGATTGACAGCTCAGTCGAAAACAGCCAGAATGACCCACCAGACTGCCTATTTCTTCTTTCTTCTTGAATTCCGCACTTCATGACTTAGAAAACTGCGTTATATTCGTAGTAGGCTACACACACACAGAATGTTATGTTTACTTATAATTCTCATCAGCTTTTAATGAAACATAGACTCAAACTGTATTCATCTATTGGTTATATTCTGTTCCTTTTTAGATATTTAACCACAGTTTATCTGACAAAAACGTTTATCAGTGAGATTTAGGTTCTTGACATCTGTGCGTAAAATCATTCATGTTATTGCGCTGTTTAACGCACCCTATCGCACACGACCCCTAATTTGTTTCCATCCGTGTGGTCATATATGACACAAATGGTGCTAAAGTGTGTGCACTTCAAGGAATTTATTGTGGTTTTCAGAGAGTGCACCGGCCAGCCGAGGACTGTCTGAAGGGGGACGTGCGCCACAGCAGGATACGACGCCAGGGCGGCCGTAAAGCCAGTCTAGTTCTGTGCCACTGTGGAGGAGTGGGTGTATTTTTTATCCCCCAAAGTCTAATAATCAGTATTGTCAGCAAAGGAGAATGGTGACACGGAGAATTGCTTCTTTTAAAGTCCAGCTAGGAATTTCAAAGAGGTGCGTTTCACCATCCTTTTAGTCAATGATGAATGAAAGTGAATGAGTTGAAGCAATTGTTCGAATCAAATAAAAGCTTGATTTTCTTCCTTTTCTTTTATGTTTGCTTGTCAAAGTTGTCCCTTTACATTCAATACCCCAAATAACTATTCTAAAATAGTTTGTGCATTACGTCTACAGGTCCCGGTACTGCAAACTAACTCATATGTTATTTTCATAACCTGAATATTCAGTAATAATAATCATTGATTTCGTACGCGGCGCAGCAATTACGCAAACGTTTCACCACGATCACGTGGACTTTAGTGGTAAAAAAAAAAAATAAACAAAAAATAATAATAACACAAACTAAATGTCAGTCAACAAATGTATCTTCATACTGGACAACTGGGAAGTATTTGGTGATGGAAAAACGGTTTGGAATATTTTTTTTTCCTACCTTTCAGTTTGCTTTCTAAAAGGCCCTGTATTAAACTCCCCGCAAACCCTCCGTGCGTCTCATGCAAAACAACAGCATCATGTGAAAAAATACCTGCTCGGCCCCTTTCATGTCTCACCTAGGAGCTTCAGAGCAATAACGGGGCCCCGGCGGGAGGGCCCCATGAGCCACTGTCATTCACCTTATAATTTACGCAGGAAAAAAAAAAGAATCCCCCGGTTAAGTTGGTTTCAATTAACATTCGCCTCTTTATGGTTCTTTTGACAAAAAAAAAGAAAAAAAAACCGTACATCAAATGTTGTCTTTGCTGTTAAAAACGCGCAGGGACAATAGGTGGACGCTGGGTTTAAAATAAGCTGCGTGGACAGGGGGTCTTTCACCTGCTAAGGAGACTGTCATTATCCTGAAGCACAGGTCTGGAATAATAGAATCCTGCAAGTTGTCAAAACATGGTCTCAAATAAAAAAGGAAATGCGAGTTTGTGACTGCTTTTACATTTTAAATGAAGATAAGCTTGTAAGAATTAATTGCAGCCTAGTATTTATCATCAGAATGAAATCAAGTAACTCTCTGGAAACTAAAATAATAGGCTCAATAGCTGTTAGGTGGTAAAATGGTGTCAGTGTACACGTGTAAGTAACAGATTAAATGTGAGGGTGAATTATGAGAAACGACCATTAGTTAAATGGCTGTTGTTGGTTTGCTTTTCTCACATTGGCGCTGAGTTATTCCTAAAGGAAGGGGGTAAAGCATCAGTCTGTACGCTGACGAACGTGACGATTTGGGAGTGTCATTGATCTTATTGAAACTGGATATTACAGCCAAGAAAACAGAGGGGCCAAATGGAAAACAGAGAGAGGCATGATGCATACCTCGGCCCTTCTTTAAAAGCGACACTGAATCTCCGTGTCCAATCCATTACCGGGGGATGAAATTCAAAGTCAGAAATCTCTCTTGATGAGAAATAAATTAGTTGCATCACATGCTCAGCGTGGAGGTCATTTATAAACACATATTTGTCAAATCAATTAGTTTTCATTGCTGTTCAGGAAAAAAAAAGAAAAAAAAAAGAAAGAAAGGGTCAAATAATGATACAATGAGAGAAATGAGTTCAGAGTAATCTACACTCCTTCATAAACACTGTCGACCATAAAGTTGGAATAAAATATTTTTACCTCTTCTCATGAAATGATTGTCACAATGTGATTTATTCTTGATAGATAAAATGTAACTGGGACTCAGTAATCATTCTACCTGGTCAAAGGTGATTACTAATGCGTATAAATAGGAATAAAAAGAGGAATGTGTCTGAAAACAGAATTACTCCAACTCTATCGGACACAATAAGTTATCAGACAGTGCGCACTTTTACTTTTTGTTTAATATCTAGTGTTTGTAATGTTGTTGTTTTTAGAGTAAAAGCTTTGTAAAACATTCTCATAGTTAAATAAAGTGTTTGTTTATGTATTGAAACAGCTTCTAAAATCATCTTTTAACACAAAGTTTGGTTTCCTGGGAAAAGCTGAAAACTGAACGTCAGCTAAATTCTTGCACTTTAAAACATGCACTTTATTCCACATTTATTGGGACTGGACTGCACTTTTCTAATCGTATTAGACAGAGGTATGTATTGTTTTATTGTTTGTAACCTGACAAGGGGAATACATATGTAATTTAGCAGTTGTGCTAACTCTGGCATATTTATTTTGGAATTGTATTATTAAATACTATGTTCATTAATGGGCAATGTCCTTTCAAAACAAAGTAAATTTAATTAAATAAATAAATAAATAAATAATGCTTAGATCATGTTAGCACATAAGGAAGTATGTACAAATTAGAAAAAACAGCAAGTAGATTAAGAAAAGGGTGTTACTTAATCAAAATGGAAATGTTTAATCATATCATTAATAAATAATAAATAAATAAATAAATAAATAAATAGAATAGCCAGAAATAAAGAAAAGCCTTAAAATGTATTTGCCTAGCATCCTTGCAGAAACATGTAGTCTGGTTGGATTTCTTGTCATGGCTAATTTGTTAAAACACATTCGCCTCCAAGTATTTTCCCCATAATTAGTGTATCTGTGGCTAATTGTTAAATACAGCCAGGCTAAGATACAATAGGCCTTAGTGTTGTGCGACAATTTAGCCAATCAGCTCACAGGGAGTTGTTGACATGTTGGAGATATGAAAGAAAGCAGGGTGGCAAAACTGCATGGCTGTGTTCATTCATGTGGCATGGAACCTTGGGTAAAACACACATGCCCTGAAGACAAACCAGTAATTAGACCGTGAAGAGTGAGCATTAATTTTTATCTATTCCGTCTGACACTGATGTCCAGTAACCAACAGTCTAAAAATGTTTTTATGAGGGTGGTGTGTGTGTGTGTGGGGGGGGGATCTTGTGACTGAATAGCTTATTTTATATCATCTAAAAGGGAGCCTTGTATGAGCAGGTAAACACATATGAAAAATATCAGTCTGTTATATTATGGGAACATCAGCTTCCAGCCCATACTGCTCTACCTATTTACTTTTAATCAACTTTCATTCACCACACATTTACACAGCTAGACCTACAACATGAGAAATGCAAAGTTGGCTCTAAAGGGTGGGCTTTCTGTTCTTTTTTTTTTATCCATCTTTATAGCTTGTAGCATCTTTTATCATCCAGTAGGGGGCACATTTGATGCACAGCAGGATGCTAAACGTGTCAGGTTGGATCATATTCAGTTTATTACCAGTGATTATGTAAGAGCATAACACTCAGTCTTAGTAACCTGTTTTGTGAGATAGAATTGGCAATGTAGGATTGACCTTAATGAGACAGAGAATTAATAGTATGGGTATTCACGTTTCCTTTATTACTGAAATGTGTTTATGTATGTAAAACAGCACATAAAGAACATTTCTCTGTGCAAATACATTTTGGTACTTCAACAACAACCACAGATTCTCATAAAAACCAACAACATTTTTCTAGGTCCTCTGAAATAAATACAATATGCTTACATTTGTGAAAGGTACCCCATTACTTTTGTCAAATAAGAGGGTGAAAGTGCATAATCTAAAGTTGGGAGAGGGTTTAGGAGGATGATTGAAGCTAGCATGGAAATCAGATTGAGTGGGTGCCATTTTAGTTGGATTGTTCTGTTGTTTGTTGTTGTTTTTGTTTTTTTTGTCTTTTTACTTTTTTTGCTATTTTCCCCGAGCAGTGAGGTAGGGATACCACGAGTGTGCAATGGCAACAAGTGCTTCTATACAAACCCCTTTGGTGTCAGAATCATCTCCAGATTCATTGTCTCTAAATGCTGACAGAAGGGTCATGGAGCTGGAACATAGCGCAGTATTCCTATTCACCTACTCCTGCTATTAACTAGGGCCTCAGTTTCATATTGACTAGGGCCTCAGTTTAAAGTTTTAGGTAAAAAAAGTATCACTTTTTTACCATGCTTATTGATTCTGAATTATAAATTAAAAAAGCTAATACAATAATTATGTAAACCAAATCACTGATGCTTCACAGTCTTAAAAGTTTACTCAGAGAGGCTTGGTTTGATTACATTAAGTTGCCACAGATTGCTTACACCGAACAGTATTCCAGTGTTTCTGTTTTAATACAGGCTGTCACCATGTATTTCTGAGAAAAGCAAATCATAGTAAGTTTTAGTTCAATTAAAGGTCAACATTTGCGTCATTATTACAAGCACTGATTATGTGATTCAGATCTCAGCCACACAGCTAAGTTCTATAATTTTACAGTTAATTGTGACCCACAACAATCTCTGTGTTCTGTAGAAAGTTGCACCGTGTCTTGTTTGACACAATATAGTTTCACTCAATTCTTAGCACATGTGGCTTCAGAGGATTAGTTATTAACTTGCACTTGGAAGTGGCTGAAAGTGGATTTGAGATTGGATTATACCTGTTAAAACGCATACTTGTATATATATACACACCTGTGACTCTTTTTTCCCATAGACCCTTATGTTTCAAAAGTATAAAAAGGTGCAGATTTGGGAGCAGCTCCACGTTGGAAACCCTGTTTTCAATGTTTGCTGTGTAAATAATATGACAGCAGTGAGGAAATACCTACTGACATCCCAGCTGGATGCTGTCAATGGCAGGAGGTGCGTGCATGATTCAGATCATGATTTGAGTGAAGTTTGCTTCATTCAGCAACTAGGTGAGGCACACGAGTTTAGAGACATAAAGTCCCCTCCAATTAAAAAAGAGTCAAAATAACAAAGTGTGGTTTTAACCTTTCAGTAGCCTAGCATGCACAAATAAGGAGCCAAAAAACAGGTTCAAAATCATCAGCAAAATCACTCAGCTATCTCTTTCAACATCCCTTTGAGCTTTGCAGAGTAGAAAAACCTGCAGAAACAGTGCCTTCCAGGAAAAGTTAAATGACACACATTGAGAAGGTCACACCTATCCACTCACCGGTCCTCTGTACTTGTGGACTATTTACAGTTTGGACTGTTGATACGATGTCTTTTTAAGAGGCTTCCCCCATAAACATACCAAAATCCACCTGGAGTGAACACTGCCAAATGCCTGTACAATACAATAGTGCTTTGTTGAGATATAAGAGTGATATGGACATTTATCATACAGTGAGTGGCATAGTGGAATATGCATATCAATTAGCAGGATTAGGTGGGGAGGGTCTCAAACCCTGGAGATAAGCACTTCACATTCACAGTCATCAAACCAACCACAGCTTAGCCCAACACCGAGGGGTCTAAGTCTTGGAGAAATTCACGAATCGAGACACCCAGTCAACTGGGCCTACTGCAATTTCAAGTGTAACTTAAGGAAAGATTACCAAGGATCATGTTGGCCTATTGCTCCAAACAACATGAAGGCCTTTGGGTGCTTGCTATAACAGATAAAAGGCCATTTTGGGCGATGTTTATTCCTAGAAAAAGTAAAGGGAGCAGGAGTATCAGTTGTCAGTACTATGTACAGAATAACACACCCACAGTACAAACATCTCCATCAGCAGTCACAGTGGGCATCAGGCGTTTCTCCGGGAGTTACTGGTGGCGGATGAGCGGCCGGTCTCATGGTCCGGTCTGTATTTGAGCCAGCAGATGAGCCATGTGACGACCACAGAGAACATGGCCAGGATGCTGGCTACCGACAGGCAAATGGGTCCCGCCGGCGAGGGAGGATTACTGTGACTGTGCACAAAGATCAGGCCCATGAACAGCAACACCAGCATGGACAGAAAGGAGAAAATCACGCAGACGCAGCCGGTGGTCAGCGCCACTCTCTTACAGCTCTGACAGCTGTCGTAACGCACCGAGTCCTGGGAGAGGGTCGTGGCCGTGGACACAGTGGTGGACGGGGTCGCTTGGCTCGTACTGGACGTGCCCGACGCCTCCTCCCGGCGAAGGGCGACAAGAGCAGGGTGCAGCGGGGGAGGGTACGGCGGCAAAGCGTCCTGAGGGAGGGGGTCCGAGTCGATGTAGAGCGGAAAATCCTCCGTCACCTTGGTGTTGTTGGGGAGGTTTTGTATCCGATAATCTGGCACCGGAGTCCGGTGGCGACAGACGGGGCAGCTGATGCGCCATGGCCGCTCCTCTCGGAGGTGAAGCGTGTTCAGGCACTCCTCACAAAACGTGTGCAGGCACTCTAGGATCTTAGGAGCCCGGCGGTCAAGGTCGAAATAATTGTAGCAGATTTTGCATTCGTACTCCTCGTAGGGAAACGCCGAGGAGGCCTCACCGGGGGGTTCCGCTCCGTTTGATGCCAAATCTACCTCTGCCATGTCATCTTTCGCCATTCACATTCTCCGGTGAACACAAAGGGAGCTGGCGGACAGATGCTGATGACGGTGCACGTCTCTCCTCCTCTCCCCCTCCTCTCCTCCCCGTTCATTGAAACGCCATCATCCCCGCAGACATGGTTGATGTGCTTTTATAATCCAACAAGCGTCCTTTATGAACACCAACCTGACTGCTCCTCACTTGAAATGCTCGAGATCCTGGTTAAATATTAAAACGGTCTAGTTTTGGGTTCGGCTGTGTGTGGGGATGGATGATGTAATGGTGGTGACTCCGATGCGAGGACTCATCCATCCACGGAGTCCGAGCATCCCACAAAACAGAGGGCGAGGAGAAAAGAGAGATGGGGAAGGGAGGGAAGGGAGGGGGGGCGTCGATCTGTCGCCTTAAGAGAGAGAGATGTTATTGTTTTCAGTCATCTGGCTGTTCTGGGACCAGTATGACAGCCTGGCTCCATCACAATTACGCAGACCATGGCAAACAATAGGATGGGCTTATTTGGTCAAAGAGGGCGTAAATTCACTATTTCCTGTAACAGATAAATAAATAAACAACGTCCAGCATAACTTCAAAACACTGCCCCATTGTTTCTCAGTTAAACGTACAACACAGTACAACATTTGATTATTTAAATCAACCTTAAAACGGAATATGAAAATGAGAAGTTTTCCAACCATGCTCACTATGACATACATAGTATTTCTATAAATTGTAAAGATGATTAAAATAAGCAAATATACTGACAGGTAAACTAGGTATGAACTTGTCTGGAGCCTAAAGAAGGTCAGATGTCCTCATTATCTTTTGGCCAAAACAGGTTATAGCTGGCCGTGAACTGAGGATACCACATGTCCTTGAGAACTAGGCTAAATAAATGAATGAAGCAAGAGTTTTAAAGAGAAATGTGCCATGATAAGAGGAAAATAAAAGTCTGGATGAGGAAGAATCACGTGTCACAGTACCTCATGTAGTTTAGTGTCGCTTTAATTGTCTTTCGTGAAAGTGGTGAATAGAGTCATCTCTTATACTTACTATTATTCATTCTTTCATTCATTTTCTACCGCTTATCCGGGGCCGGGTCGGGGGGCAACATTCTAAGCAGGGCTGCCCAGACTTCCCTCTCCCCAGATACCTCCTCTAGCTCTTCTCTTTCTTACTATTATTATTATTGCTATTTTTTATTATTTTTCTGTTGTTTGACTTTTGCATCTTAATACATGCAAATGTTTTCTTGCGCTTCATTCTGTTGCTGAATTGTGGGATCAGTCAAGTCTCATTAAATCGACTCCAATCTAATCTAATAGAATACATGGCAATAGTACGTTGACACTGGATTTCAGGTATATTGTTGTCCAATATCAGATGACAGCCCAGTAAAGAAACACCTGACCGAGGTAAAACTCACCAGTGTCTGTAATGTTGTTTAATGTGTGGCCTAAAGGGGCAGGTGTCCTCTTTTACAGGTTTCTCACCCATGCTACAATAATAGACAGACAGTAAATGTTCTTTCCACCTCCTATTACTGTGTGATCAGTGACGCGGGTTGAAAGGTCGGACACACTTGATCCAGATCAAGTCTACCGGCTCTTCCCCTTCACTAACCCCGCCCCTCTGCCACACCTGTGTGCGTCAGAGCTGCACCTGAGCGCAGCTGACGCAGACCACGTACAACCGCGTTGGCCTTCGTCACAACTGCACGCGTCTTTACGATTCACTTGACATGTCAGAGCTCCTGGCTTACCTCCATGCCTCGGAGCTTGTGGCCCGGTTCCAGAAACGATGCGGACTCTCCCTCATCGAAGATGCGCATCACAGTCCTGGAGGGACGAGGTCTGCACCGGCTGGAACCCCCGTCCACGCACACACACTGCGTGGACAGCTGAAGAGAAGATCGGACCAGCAGGACCAGAACTCAAACTTTGAATACAAGCAAAATGGATTTATCGTGAGTGTAAGTGGATCACTGCACATAAAGGGTCCTCGCTACCCTTGTATTATACTTGACCTTTGTGCATTTTCTTACTTAGACTTGATCCACTGCTTTAAGGTGGACTATTTTATTTCAGTAACATCTGTCATTAATGTAAATTGGATCATACAATTCCTTTATCCAAATTTGGATGACGTAAATAAGCAGTGTGGATGAACCTAATTAATTTACTTACAAATAAATGGACTTCGACGTTATTTAAGCACTATGAAACCCTGCCTCTAACTTGCTTTTCTAGTTTGTCTAGCTCTCTCTCTAGTCAGTAGATCTAAAAGACACAATGACAGACTGAGGGGTGTTTACATTTTTTCTTCTCCCTTGGCTTGGACAAACTGTTTAGCCCATGAGCAAAGATAAGGAGATGCATGCAAGTTGCTGTTTTCTGAAAACGTTGAGATTCTGTGATTGAAAATCATATATGAGGTATTATTTGATTATTTCATTGTGGATCCCAGAGCCATATGAAGGCCCTGACATCATTGAGGCAGGTCATCCTGAAAAGACAGATCTGTGCTGAACTATGTCACTGACTTGTGCAGGATATTTAGCCAATAGTAATTAATGAAATTGAGCAATTTTTCAAATGTTGCATCATCTGCATATATACCACAATCACTTATATAAACATGCTGACATCTTGGACAAACATGCTCTTTCTGCTTAGTTTTCATTGGCGTTTTTCCTGCAGGGCCGCTGCAGACCTCAGTATGAGGTGAGGAACTGGCTCCTGCACATCCTCTTCCTGTTCTCAGCTGGCCTGGGCCATGAAATTTTCTACATCACCTGTCTGCCCTGCATACACTGGAACCTTGACCCTTTCCTCTGCCGACGTCTTGTCAACATGTGGACTGTAAGTCACATCAAGGCAGAATGTGTCCCTGTGTGTATGTTCATGTGTCAGACCACCTCGGCGTGCCTGTACATCAGCCGTCAGTCTGATGTCCGTCTGCTTCACAATGCTACCTCTCTTCCCATTGCTGCCTCGTCTCCCTCTTCACCTTTCAACCTTCTTTCACCCCCCACCCCCCCACCCTCTGACGACCTGTCTCTGACACCACCATGTCCACATATCCCCAGGCTTGAGGCCATAAGGGCCAGGCCCCTGACATGGTGAGAGGCCACACAGAGGGACACATAAGTGGAAAAAGGCTGCTTGGATCTCCCCTTAAGATTTTTTCCCGGCAGAATTCAACTAATTACAACAAGAGTTCCTGAAAGCATGTCAAACATGCAACCAGACGGAGTGACATTTTTAGAGACACAGACAAACCTTGCAGCTTCACTCCTGCAGAGTGTGTGACGGGCAGTGTGTTTTTGTGCCCTTTGTGTCCCCGTCCCTAGAGCTTGGTGGGTGCCCTGTGTCTGAACCCCTTGTTTGGCCCCTCAGGGAAAGAGATACCATTCTTCTGGCATCCTGACTGCAGCAGGCCCCTGTGTGAACTCCTTTCAAACACATAAACACCAACACACACACACTCACACATACAGACCCTATCTTGCCAACTAAACACCCTCATTCCCCTCCCTCTAGTTAGACATTACCAGCTTCACTCTGTGTTCTCCTCCCCCTAGTCTCCAGCAAAGTGTTTTATTGGCCTCATCAGCGCTCTGAGCTTTCTCTCTCCGGACCAACCATTTGGTCTGTCAGCCCTCGGGCTTCCTCACCCCACACTTCCAACTTCTAACAGCACCCTGCCATTGTGCTAGTGGAGTTATCTAAGGTTCATGGAGGGTTATGGACTCTCTCCGCTCTCTTCTGTCTCTGTCTCAAACAAAACTGGCGACTCCTGATGTGCACCCATGCAAATTAAGACTTCTATGCATGAGCAAACACTTTACAAGCCTGTGAATGACACGCTCACATATACACATGTACCCTTTGTGTCCTTCTCTACTCTTTTCAGCTTTACTTTTAGGGTGACTTTGGTCGACTTGGAAAACAAAGACTGTCATTAACCATATGGCCATGAATTAAATTGGCATGTCGAATGGTATTATGTAGTATTATGCAAATCATATACTGACAGTGGTGTTTAGAATATGAATCTGAGGTTGTTCTTTATATAATGACACAGAGGGCACATTATAATGTGCATTTTTGTACAAGGAAAGTGAGCATGTAGGGTCAGAAATACTGGTCAGCCATCTTAGATGAATATACCAGTGATTTAAGTAGAGTCATTCAGTGATCATCAGCACTTGGTAAGCCACTAGAGACGGAACCTTGACATCTGTTTGTATAATTTTATCTTAAAGAAATCTCTGGAGTTTTTACTGGTATGGTAACTATACTTTTTATACAAGAGTCAGTGTGATTGCACATGAGCATCACATACAGAATTAATTCCATTATACTCAGCTCGGTTTAGCAAATGTTGGTATAAGTCTGTTAAATGTGAGTTTTTTGCATTGTCATTATTCGGATGTTATCATGCCAACGTAGGCTTATAATGTTTTGCTAAATGTTCCTCATTGTCTAAATTTAGCCACACATGGTGGAAGAGTCTCTCCAAACCATTATTAAAGCAATATTAAAGTGCATGAAAATAGTCTAAACAAAGCATATGGGCAAACCACAGGCTATAAATTACGTTAAAGATTGTATTTGATGGCCCACTCAGCAAAACAGAAACTGTGTGGAACTCTGCAAAAGTAATATTCTAAAAAAGTACAAGTTTATGAAAGAACACTTGAGGGTTGTAAATCAACCAACAGGCCAGCGAAGTTAAAACGGGACCCAGAAGAAAAAGAGATTCTGCTGACTTATTAAAGTTATATCAGTAAGATGTAAATTTACTGTACTGTGGGATTTAGTTTAGTGGCTCTGTAGTCATTTTTATAGAGAAACTGCTCTGCTGAAATACATGTTAGTTAAAAGAAGAGACATCGCTGGGAAAATAGCCTCTGTTATCACACAATATGATATTCTTTTAAGTTTACACATTTTATCACTAAATCTGAAACTTAATATTTTGCAAAGATTAATTTTATACCACAGTGTATTTACTCCTGTGTAATTTGTAACACTGGGATAAAACAAACATCTGTGTGTGTTGTTCATACAAATGGTGAACAAACTGTGCAATAGCCCCCTTCCCTACATACACACACACCCACACACTCAGATATTGACAGATCAAAGTCCAAAGCCACAGTGGCCTCAATCAATAGGCTATACTTATTCACGAGACAGCAGACACATGCACACTTCAGCATCGCTGGTGCGTCTTCTTGACCTGCCTTTAACTCTTCTCTTAAAGTGACCAGACTGTCCCTGGGTCAGTCCTTTTGATGTGACTCATAAAAAGGCATTGATGAGAGGCTGGCGTGATGGCTTTAGTGGGGGCAGTTGAATGTAATGTTTGTGTTGATGGCGAGTTCAGGTGGTGGGCCGAGCAGGGGTATCATATCATGCCAGCTCTTGAACTGGGAGGCAGCTGCATTGTGTGGAGGCAGAGGGGGGAATGCGGTGAATGGTGCACACACAGTATGGTTTGTTGTATGCGTATACAGTCATGGTGAATGGATGGGATCAGATGGCTAAATAGCTTTTAGCTTTGTCTGTCCTCTGTTTATTGTCCCCATGATGCCAACTGTGTATGAGTGTACAGTGGAGGTAGATGCAAATATGGGAGTAATAAACTCTAAAGTCATGCGTGACCACAGTGACATTTGAGATGGAGGTAGAGACTGGAGGTAATTAACGTTGCTTAGCATAAAATATGGAAGCAGGAATGCGAAGGCTAGCCTGGATTTCCACCAGGACTACAACAATTATTTTCATCATCGATTACTGTCAGAAAGTTCTGAAAACATTTCCCAAAGCTCAAGATGATGTCCTGTTGTTTGGTCCACAAGGCAAAGATTTTCAGTTTACTTTCATGCGGAGGAGAATGTACGGAAACCAATGAGCAACTGTAATGATAATAATATTAATAATAATAATGGATTGGATTTCTATAGGACTTTTCTAGACACTCAAAGCACTTTTACATTAGTGACTCATTATTCATTCACTCTCACATTCCCCCTCTGGTGGTGGTAAACTACATTTGTATCCACAGCTGCCCAGGCTGACAGAAGCATGGCTGCCGTTTCGTGCCTTCAGCCCCTCCGACCACCACCAGACATTCATACGCATTCATACACCAGTGTGAGTGGCGCGAGAGGCAAGGAGGGTGAAGTGTCTTGCCCAAGGACACAACTGACTGACTAGGACAGAGTGGGATTCGAAATGCCAACCTTTTGGTTATTGGACTACCACCTTGCCACCTTTGTCAAAATAGTAATTGATTTGTTCTTATCAAATCCTTATCCATTAATTGATTATTTGCTGTAGCTTTACTTTTCCACTTAAAAATAACACAAAGACTTTTACCCTTACAAAAAATCACATGAATTTTACATGTACAAAAACCGAACCAAACTTGACTGTGTAAGACATGGGATTCCTTGTGAAACGATGTAAGAACATGTGATAATGCATATTATGTGGGATTCATGTGAGATTTACATGCGTTTCTCACATTACATTATGAATAAGTTCCAAACCCACATAGATTTCACGGTCAATTTATATTTTATCGAAGTAATAATAATATTCACAATTCTGGAGCTTACAAGCCATACCCATCTTTTGTTTAATCTATACATACACAGAAAAACAATTATACAAAAGTCTGAGAATACACTGAACCCAGCTGTTGCCAACCAATTATGGTAAGATACTTTCTGTAAATATGAGGTATTTAAGGTAATTTCTGCAGTTTTTCACTACTATACTTTAGAGCTATTTTGTTCTGTATGTGTCTGTCGGTGCGTATCCCAGTTTTGTAACCGTATGAGTATACATTTGAAAAAAACTAGTTTTACCAGAAGTTTCATGCTGTAACTCATGCATAAAATGCCTAAAAGGATAGTTTGTAAAAAGAAATGAAATATGGTTGTAGCTGTTTAGCAAATGTATCATTACTTCATAGAGTTTACAAAGCCTGGCTCTTATAACCTGGCCATGTGATACCTGAGCTTTATCTAAATGACAGTTGGCTTATTTTACATATGCAGAAACTCGTGCTCCTGTTTCCTGTCTGGCTAAGGTAGGTCAACCTTTTTTCAATTTTATTGATAGTTGTCAAAGTGGTATCAATGTCCTCTTCTACTTTCAGCAGAAAAACATATTTTCCATTTAAAAGAAATGTGAATGCCACACACAACATTTGAACAACAGTAGGCTGCTCTTCTGTCTTTGTAGCATCAATTACGGATAAAACCCTTTTCTGATTGAACCTGACAATTTCCCAAAAGGATTCATAAGGAAATGGTTTTGTGAGTGTGCTGTGGGAGGTCTTGGTGGTCTTGCAGAGACCCACAATTCCATCCAAAGTTCTCTGAACTTTTAGTTTCCAGGAAGGTTCCTTTAGAGTGTTTGTTGTCTGCGAAGTCAATAAAACAAACCGCAATATTCAAATGCTCATTCAGGTCTGGACACTTGGCCTCGTCTCCTGTCCATCTGTCAGATGTGTTCTCCTGTAACTCCACGGTGATGAGTCTACACAACTGAAAAACTGCATACACATCTACAGCTTTTTAAAAGTGGTGACTAACGTAAAATGCTGTGAGTACAGAGAAATCAGAAACAGCCAGTGTTGCAAGCCCTGCAAGTTCTTGAACTATCTAAAAGTACTACCCCCCAAGACAGGACTTTTCTAGGGTAAAATAAACTGAATTTAGACATTGGTCCTTGTGGTGAAAACAGACTGGGTTCCTACAGAAGTTGTTGGGCTAAAATCCTGTGGTGAGAAGACAGCTTTTTATTCCAGCGCAGTCCAGAACCTTTAAGATAAAACATACAACCAGGCCAGACCATAGGAGTCAGTGTCCGTAAGGCTCTTAGGGTTGAATGGAGAAAAAAAATCTCTGCAGCTGAGGGTCAAAATCACATTTTATTGCCTTGGTTTTTAAAATGACACGGTCGACCAGTCTAACATGGGTGTAAAGTACTGGTGTCCACATACTTTTGGCCAAAAAAGTGTGTTTTATGTTCACTTTGTTCTACATCTGCTACTTTCTCTCCCTCTCCGTGCCTCTTTGTCTCTGTTTCTGTACAAACAGCGGGTCAATAGATCTACTTTTATATCTCATTTGCCATGGTAACAAGTGATTCCTGATTACAGTGTCAGTAGAGATGGTAATAACAACCTCTCGATTCTCGCCCTTAAACACACACATTAGTGTCCTGCTCCCTCTCAGCACTGCCTCCCTGCTCCTCTCTAAGACAGCCCTTCATTAAATATACAAGGCAGAGCTTTAAATAAACCTGGAGCTCGAGCAGGCTGCCCCTCCGAGAACCGCTGGGGATCTCATGAAAGAGAATAGGCAGCACTTTTGGCAGGACGCATACACACACTCATACCTAAACCACACCACACACACACACACACCTTGCAGTGTGTCATTGTGTCAAGAGCCTTCTGTCTCACCCCATCGGCCGAAGACGCTGTGTCAGCAAATCTTCAATTCTCAGTTTCTTACAATAGATTTTGTTACTCTGTGACTGCAGTATCTGCATTTTATACCAGGGTGGGTCTCTGCTTCTGTACAGTTTTTTTTCTCCATCTTTCTTTTTTCTTTTTTTGTAGAGTGGGAACAGTGATTACTTATTCATGAGAAAGTGTGGTTAGCTTTAGAGTACAGCCTAATCAGGATTTTACTTCCTCTTCTCATTATTTTATCATCATCTTCATCCATCTCTAATTTCTGCTTTTGTGGCTAGCACACTGTAGTACTTCTATGTGTCCCTTTTTGATCTACTGAACATTAGGATGTCAAAAGTGGCTCTTCTCTTCTATTGTACTAACACATACACAGATCAGTCATAACAGTATGATTACTGATGGGTGAAGAGATGATCATTTTGAGTGTTCCATTCCAACAGCACCCATCAGCATGTGGGATGTATTGAGCAATCAGGTCAGTATTTTTCCTATACACTGAGATGTTGGAAGCAGGTGAATCCACAAATCTAAGTAACTTTGACGGCCGAATTGTGATGACTTGACGACTGAAACTCTTTTTTGGGTCTGCAGGAGTTAGTACCGTACCAAACATGGTCTACAGAAGGACAACTGGATTTCAATCTAGTCATGCATCCATGGGAACGTAATATTTTTACCACCTGTGCAACATTATGTAGGTCCACCTTTTTCTCCAGATTGTTGAAGTCCTTTAAGTTGCAAAGTGAGGTCTCCATGGATCTGACTCATTTGTGTAGCACTGTTCAATTGGATTGAGATGTGGTTGTCCTTCATTTGACCAGTTTAGGTAAGTAATAATCAATACAGACTAGGGATACCCAACAAGATCTGCAGTTTCGGAGATGTTCTGACCCAATCATTTAGCCATGACAGTTTGACCCTTGTCAAAGTTGTTTAGGTCCTTACACTTGCCCATTTTGCTGCTTCCAATACATCAGCTTCACATACTGCCTAATACAAGGGGGCTTCAAAAAAGTCTGTGGAAAAAGAACATAGCTTTAACATGGTTAAAATCACATGGCCTCAGTTTTACACCGATGGACTTAAAGATTGGTATCAACACTTGCAGAAGTGTATTGACCTAGAAGGAGCATATGTTGAAAAATAAACATCATAACCTAAACTGTTTTTTCTAGTTGTCCTTTTTCCACAAAGTTTTTGAAACCCCCTGGTATAACCCACCCACCCACAGACATATGCCATTGTACTAAAATACACAACACCATTGCCACTTCACCTGTTGATGGTTATAATGTTGCTATTGTCATCGTATGTGTTGAATTTTGTTTTAAGCGACATGTGTCCTCTCCCCTCTTTCAGATGGTCATGTACATTGGTCAGGTGATGAAGGATGTGCTGAAGTTGCCTCGCCCTCTTTCGCCACCAGTTGTCAAGCTGGAGAAACGTGTTGATGCAGAATACGGGCTACCCTCCACTCATGCTATGGCTGCTATTGCCATTTCATTCACATTTTTACTAAGCGCCCCCTCCAGGATACAGGTTAGGAAAAAACACCTATTCTGTACATAATCAAAACTATTGTACTTCTTTTATTAAGGAGGCATTTACATACACTATGTTGCCAAAAGTATTTGCTCACTTGCCTTGACTCGCATATGAATTTAAGTGACATCCCATTCCTAGTCTATGGGGTTCAGTATGATGTCGGTCCACCCTTTGCAGATATAACAGTTTCAACTCTTCTGGGAAGGCTGTCCACAAGGTTTAGGAGTGTGTTCATGGGAATTTTTGACCATTCTTCCAGAAGCGCATTTGTGAGGTCACACACTGATGTTGGACAGAAGGCCTGGCTCTCAGTCTCCGCTCTAATTCATCCAAAGGTGTTCTGTGGGGTTGAGGTCAGGACTCTGTGCAGGCCAGTCCAGTTCATCCACACCAGACTCTGTCATCCATGTCTTTATGGACCTTGCTTTGTGCACTGGTGCACAGTCATGTTGGAAGAGGAAGGGGCCAGCTCCAAACTGTTCCCACAAAGTTGGGAGCATAGAATTGTCCAAAATGTCTTGGTATGCTGAAGCATTCACAGTTCCTTTCACTGGAACTAAGGGGCCAAGCCCAGCTCCTGAAAAACAACCCCACACCATAATCCCCCCTCCACCAAACTTTACACTTGGCACAATGTGGTCCGACAAGTATCGTTCTCCTGGCAACCACCAAACCCAGACCCGTCCATCAGATTGCCAGATGGAGAAGCGCGATTGGTCACTCCAGAGAAGGCGCCTCCACTGCTCTAGAGTCCAGTGGCAGCGTGCTTCACACCACTGCATCTGGCGCTTTGCATTGCACTTGGTGATGTATGGCTTGGATGCAGCTGTTCGGTCATGGAAACCCATTCCATGAAGCTCTCTGCACACTGTTCTTGAGCTAATCTGAAGACCACATGAAGTTTGGAGGTCTGTAGCGATTGACTCTGCAGAAAGTTGGCGACCTCTTCGCACTATGCGCCTCAGCATCCGCTGACCCCGCTCCGTCAGTTTACGTGGCCTACCCCTTCACCCCTTCGTAGCTGAGTTGCTGTCGTTCCCAAACACTTCCACTGTCTTATAATACAGTTGACAGTTGACTGTGGAATATTTAGAAGCGAGGAAATTTCACGACTGGATTTGTTGCACAGGTGGCATCCTATCACAGTTCCACGCTGGAATTCACTGTGCTCCTGAGAGCGACCCATTCTTTCACAAATGTTTGTAAAAGAAGTCTGCATGCCTAGGTGCTTGATTTTATACACCTGTGGCCATGGAAGTGATTGGAACACCTGATTCTGATTATTTGGATGGGTGAGCCAATACTTTTGGCAATACAGTGTATGTTTTGGTAGCTTATCATCAATATATGGAGGGGTCATACAACTCATTGGATGCTTTAGGAGCAAGTCTGTGGATAAGGAAAGGATCCACACTGAGAAAAGAGATACATTGCTGAACCAGTGCAGAGTTAAAACAACTCCAGAACACTGAGCCACTAGCTATTTCTCTAACACATGAAACTAAAAACTCTTATTGCAAAATCAACTTTGTCATGGTTTTGTTCAATAATAATCAGACCGGATGGAGTAGACTGCCTACATAGATCTATCTAGTAACAACTGTATTAAGTGGGAACACAAGTTTAGTGTTGTTTTTATCATTTTTATCATTTTATCTTCATTGCCTTCTATGTGTCTGTATTCTCCTGCATGTTCGTTTATAAAGAATACCAGTGAGTTCAGGCAGTCTCAGTTAATTATTCATTTACAAAGTCGCAATTGATAAGTTGTACAGAGCTCTGGGTCTCTTTATTTCCCTGACAACAATATACTTTGCCAGTTCGTAAAGTCTGACTCACTATTCTTTTCCTCACCCAGTATTTTATAGTAGACAATGATTATCTAGAAATCTAGGTTGATCTCATCTTCTCATTGGTTCCTTGGATAAGTGTTTCCATTCAGTGGGTTGGGTTTTCTCCAGCGGCTTCACATTGCTCCTTGAGACTCTGCCATGTAACCTGTTTTGATGACAGTTAAGATATACACATCCTAGTTCCTCTTATCTAAGCAACACATTTCATAACTTTGAAAAACCGCTCTCGTACTAGGTGGGTTGTGTCACAAAAAAATGTACTGATATGACCTGACTCTAAGGTCAAGCAGATGTTTGACCCTATACTGACCATGTTTATATCTTATCTCCTATGGTTTATGATCCTATGTGGGTATGTATATTCAAAAGTGTAGCTAAGGTAAAACCCAAGTCCTATCTTCATAAATGTGGCAGTTTAGTATGTTGACTAAGATGTGCTATCACAAGAACTTTACCACTCACTATTGAAACAAAGACATGATCTTAAAACATTAACAACTACTAACTAATGTGATTAAACATAAGACTTTAACTATCTAAATTAAAATAATATGAAGTATATTTTATGATGATTACATTTTGATTAAATGTTAATTAAATGTTGATTAAATATTGATTAATTCTAACACTTGCTTATATACCATTTAGCCCAAAGCATTGTGCCTAATAATAGCCTCACAAAAATGCTAGCACGCAACAAATCTCAGTCTTGTCAGTGTCATATTTTTGCTCAGATTTTAACATTAATTTGCACTGCTATGAAAAAACAGAAAACATTGCTTTTAGTAACTGTAAATGATGTATTTCGGGCTGGCTCATTAGCACAAGAGGAATAAGGCCTTTTTTGCCTTTGCCTAAGTAGATGTTGAAATGTAATTCTGACACCGGATGCATCATTAGCAGTGCTTTAAAAATGCATTACATTTGGCAGATTGCTTCAGGTTAGCAGAATACCAGACTGTGCTTAATTAGTCGAGCCAAATGAGAGGCTTTTCTCAAACCAAAGTGTAAACTATGGATGGCAGCTTGCTTACTTCAATGTGTCGGAGGCAGCGGTGCAATGTAAGTGCATTTATATGTTGTTGTACATCTGAGCAAATTTGATGTACTTTACATGACTTTTTCCCTTTTCTACTACATTTTGCTGTGCTACATTGTGTCTTACTTCCTGGATTTACTACATAACATTTAGTTTCTAGTTAATCCCAGATTGATATTCCATCCACCCATCCATTCTCTGAATCTCTTAGTCCTCCACATTGATATCATTAATATTAAATTAAAAGTAACAATTAAATCATGTTGTTACCTCCACTACAGACGGTGGAGGTTATGTTTTCATTGGGGTTTGTTTGTCTGTTAACAAGATAACTCAAATATTTATGGGCAGAATTTGATGAAATTTTCAGGAAATGTTGATACTGGCACAAGGAACAAATGATTACATTTTGGTGGATTTCGGGTTGGATTTTTTGTTTGTCTGTCTGTCTGTTGGCAAGATAACTCAAAACATTATGGAAGGATTTTGATGAAATTTTCAGGAAATGTTGATACTGTCACAAGGAACAAATGATGATGGTGATCGGGTGGGGGGAGGAGAGATTGATCTGTCTTGGCAGAGGGCTGCACTCTCCGAGTGCTTTTCTAGTATTATTATAAGTTTATCTACTCAGCAATATGGTGATTACAATGTGTCCCACTATTACCAGCTGCGACAGTGAAGACAAATGGACTGATACATTAAGTATACAGGGTGGGGAAGCAAAATTTACAATATTTTGAGGCAGGAATTGAAAGACAGTGTATGACCAATTAGTTTATTGAAAGTCATGAGAATTTATTTGCCACAAGAAAATTGACATAATAGAAAATGTTTTTATTCTATGTGTCCTCCTTCTTTCTCAATAACTGCCTTCACACGCTTCCTGAAACTTGCGCAAGTGTTCCTCAAATATTCAGGTGACAACTTCTCCCATTCTTCTTTAATAGTATCTTCCAGACTTTCTCGTAATAGTTTTGCTCATAATCATTCTCTTCTTTCCATTATAAACAGTCTTTATGGACACTCCAACTATTTTTGAAATCTCCTTTGGTGTGACGAGTGCATTCAGCAAATCACACACCCTTTGACGTTTACTTTCCTGATTACTCATATGGGCAAAAGTTTCAGAAAAGGTATGGATAATAGTGTTAGGTATGATTATGACATCAATATATGTTTGGTTTCAAAACAATTGACGTAGTGCCTGCTGAGAAAAAACAACTAAATGTTCATTGTAAATTTTGCTTCCCCACCCTGTACATTAAGTGTAATATAGTCATTTATTAGTTATCAATACTTGTTGATTTTAATTGTTTTCATTTTTAACTCTTATTTGTTTTTACAATTAAAAGTAAAGATTACATTATTTTAGCACTGTATAACTATGAGAACTTTCGTAGTTGTTGTACTTGCCATGTCTTTTTTCATGTTTTACTCCTTTGTGCCTTATGCTCTTTATGTTATCAGATTTTATTTTGTGTTCCTTGACGCCATTGAAAATAAAGGTTGCCTTTTATGTTTTTTGACAGTTTAAATAAGTTAATGATGATGATTATGACTTTAGTACTTGAAGCATATTTTTATGAAAATACTTCAGTGACACTTTTACTGTTATTTAGAGGAAAAGAGGGGAGTGGCAATGCTGTCCATCACAAATTCTTGACTGAGCTGTTGGACAATGGGCAGGGAGGGGCGGGGCCAGCAGTCACCATCAGTCACCATCAGCCACACCCGTCGAGCTGCTATTTGGTCTTCTGATGGACTCAGCTGAGTCAATGACTGTCAGTCCACATCTCCACCTCCCTCCTCCTCCTCCTGCTCCTGTTCCAGAGTCTTCTCCTCTTTATCTCTCCCACTTGACTGCAGAGTCAATAAAACTCTCAGTGGCTCAATCCGAGGCTGTCTTAATCAAGTAGTGTGTTTTAATGAAAACCTGAGTGAAAGCTCAATACTTCATTCAGTAGTTTATGACCTCCACATCTGTCAAGCTGATTTGTGGTCACATCATTTCAGCTATCTCGCAGTCATATTTCCTAGTACTGTCAACTTTAGAGAATCATCTCAACCACCCGAGTGACTCATGTACAGTACAGCACTTAACTGTGCCATGAAATTCCTTCCCCTAAAAGAAAGAACACACATAGCTATAGTTAAGTTGTGGGCTGATGCAGAGGGTCCTGAATAGCCACAAGGCCCCAGGGCAACTCACATGGTTCCCGGAGCAGGTCGGAGGTCACGACAGTCAATCACATAGTGACCCCCTCCTGTCCCTGGCATCCTTTGTGGCCATTCAAAAAAAACCTCTCTTCATGAACTACCAGTGAATAGGCTTCCAGCTGCAAAAGACAGGAAAAGACACAGGAAAAAAGGGGAGAGAGGAGGAGAGGGGGCACAGGAGGGGAGGGTGGAGGAGGTGAATGAATACACAAGGCCTCTCTTCTCACTGTTATTGAAATAGAGGGGGGGACAAAACCTGCCGGCATAGGTAAAGGAAGGAGGGAACAAGGGGATGGAGAGACAGCAGAGGAATAAAAGAGCAGTGACTTGATGACAGGTGGTATGTCAACCTGGCAGAATGGATGAGTGGCAGAAAGAGGAGTTACATGTCGCCATTAAGATGATTGATGAATGAATGATATGATTAAAAACTAACAAGAAAAGGGGGAGGAAGAAGGGTGAGCTGAGAAGGGTTTAGGAAGGTTACACAACATTCTACGTACAGATTTCATCTTTTATCCCTCCATCAAGGAGTCGTGTGTGACAGTGTGTATGTGAGGTATTTGTATATCAGTTGCTGTCATCATTTGTGATAAGTTGCATGTTTTTGTCCTTCAGTTCCAGTTCGAGGTGGGTCTGCTGATTGCTGTGACACTATCGTCCTTGGTGTGTCTGAGCCGTCTCTACACTGGCATGCACTCAGTTTTGGTGAGTTTGTCCTTTCCCCCTTCTCTCTCACTCACACGCACACACACACACACACACACACTCACGACAGCATAAAACATTCAGGCTCATCGCAGGATTCATTATTCATATCTGTGTCTGGTTAAACTGTCCTGATGAAGCTTTGATCCAACACTCTTTTTTTTAGCTGGGACTTCATTATGCCTTGAATTCATCTGATATCATTAATGTTATGAAAATTAAGCAGCCCCATGAGTGAAGTGCTTGTAAAGCAACAGTGGAAGAAGTAATAGTCACAGCAATGTAAAGTCACCTTAATACATGAAAGATCCTGCATTAGAAGTCCTACATAAGTAAAAGTCCTCAAGTGTAAAAGAAGTTAAAGTACTGAAGTAAAATTATTTTTCCATCTCACTGATATATTACTCTCTACAACATCATTAGATAATTAATGAAGTATCATTGTTTTAAGTAACGTCTTACATTTATTTCTGCTGGAGGTGGAGTTTGGTTGTCATTAGATCCAGTTTGTTTGTTTTTTTACACAGGGACACCAAATGAATATAGGGGCTCATGGGAATGGATTGAAGTCACTGAAATAAAAACATTTTGGTGTTGCTGTTAACACCTTGCAGACATCTGCAATGTGACAGTCCTTTTCACAAGACATCAAAAGCTAAAACAGTTAGCAAGCACTCTTTAAGTCTTAAATAATATATTGTATGATGTGTTATCCATTGTGTAAAATGGATCTTTAAAATAACTGAGGGCAAAAGTCGTAGACAAGACATAGAAAAGAGTGAACTGTACATTGGCAATAGCATATAAAATAATAAAATAGAAATAGTCAAGTTACATATCTTGAATTTTTACTTACATTAGCTGTTGAAATACTTTTACTCTGTAAATATACACCGCCCAATCACAAAAAAGTGACACAATATTTTGTCAGATCACCTTTAGCTTTGATTACAGGACATGCTGTATGCACAGTGGCATATTGATACAGTTGTTATGCCATATCACAATAAATGACACATTTATTTCCATCCAGAGTTGCATGAAGTTTTAGCCAAGATCTTGTATTGATCACAGGAGAGTCAGACAACTTCTTCATCACATCCCAAACATTGTCAACCGGGTTCAGGTCTGGACTCAGTGGCGGCTAATCCATGTGTAAATGATGTCTCCTTCTCCATCGTCTTAGACAGTGTGAGCTTGATGAATCCTGGTGTTGTCATCTTTGAATATAACTGGGCCTAATGTGACTGAACCTAGACCTGACCAGCTGAAGCAACCCCAGCTCATAACACTCACAGACTTGTACTGTAGGCACTAGGCATGATGGGTAATCACTTCACCTGACTCTTTTCTCACCCTGATGCACACTGGAACAGAGTCAATCTAGACCCATCAGACCACATGACCTTTTGTCCACTGACACAGTCCAATCTTTATGATCTCTATCAAACTGATGGTTGTTTAAGACATGAGAAGCTACTCACTGCAACAGCTAAAAGGTTAAAGTACTTGTTGAACCTGAAACGTATGAATCACAGCAGTAATTATCAAATGGAAGGATCTGAACCATTTTACAAGTGCTGTGGGTGTCTAGAAAGGCACTATATAAATCCAATTCATTATTATTATTTACTTAGTTAATTCCAGGTAATTTTTTTGGAAAAGCAAAGTGAATTCAAGGCAGCATATAATTCTTTTCAAGTTTCTACTGATCTACTTAAATCTTGCTACTCTTATGTTTTCAGGATGTGATCTGCGGCACCTTGATCTCAGCCATCCTGCTGTTCGTCACCTACCCATACTGGGAGACATTTGATCACTTTCAGCTCACCAGCAGCATCTCACCAATTGTTGCAGTTGTACTGACCCTCTTCCTAAGCTATACATACCCAGAACTGGACCATTATAGCACCACACGGGGGGACACTACCACTATCCTAGGGGCTGGTGCAGGATGCTCTGTAGGATACTGGGTGAATGTGAAGCTGGGGCAGACTTTTGAGCCTCAAGGGCCCTTTCCCATTCCTCTACCCCCACTGACTGCCAACGCACTGGCACGAAGCACCGCCCGCTTCCTAGTAGGAGCAACAGTATTAGTTGCAACTAGGCAGGTGGTAAAAACTGTGAGCCTTCACATGTTGTATTCATGGTACAGCGTGCCAGACAATGACAAAAATGCCAGGAGGAGGAGAGAGATTGAAGTGCCTTACAAATTTGCCACATATATAGCTGTTGGACTGGTCAATTCAATATTGGTCAATAGACTCTTTATTTTTATGGGGCTACTATGACCTGATAACAGGACTGACCCCAAAATGAAATAAAGTTGGATACAAAGTAAGCAAAACTTGAAATTGCAGACGTTTACCTCATATTTATTTTAATGTATCAACTTATCTATTTTTGCACTAAAACATCATCATATGCAGTAAGTATATGAAAGAATGCCCTAGGAATGATTCACAAGTGTTTGTGACTGACCTGTACCAACTGAAACCAAATAAAATATTTTGAGCCAATAGGTTGTTTTTGTTTTTTTACTAACTTGGCTTAATTATTTGAATTATGCTGTAGTCTATATGGCAGCAGTTTCTTACTGCAGAGTTGCATATTTTAGAGCACAAAAATGTCAAACAATTCAGTGCTGAAATTCCCTTTTTTTAACCACACAGTAAAAACCAAACCTATTGTTCATACCAGTCTCATCAAAACCAGTTTAACTGAAATGTACTTTACATCCTTTATGCTTTTAATCATCACAGGTAAATGAGTGTGCAGGTTGGAATAGGCCATTTGCTCCACTGTTATCGTCATATGCTCACAACCAGTACTGGAGCACTGAATGGGTTAAACCTTCTTTTGCTACATTTGGGTTTGAAGGAATGCCGGAGCACCTGTCAGGCTTCATTTGCAAGAAAGCTTTTTATCGGCACAGCTCACTTTCGTATGGGAGCCTACAAGCTGCAAGAATTTCTCTTTGAATTGAAAGTAGAGGAAAGAGCTTAGCATCAGCTGAGAAGTGAACACAAGTCCATTAAAAAAAGAAAAAAAATGTAAGAACTCGTCAAAAGTGACAATGGCTTTATTGAACGTTTGAGGGTAAAGGGTTGTGTACTTGTATCAAATGATAAATTTTTTTTTACAAAGGACTGACCTGAGGTTTAATTACTGAACTAATGAACATTGGTTGTATGTTGAGTTTCTGACAACATTTATTTAAAGCCAACACTAGAAAACATCAGATGGTACCATTCGTTTTACTACAGTTTGTATAATTCAGATCTTGTTGAAGGCAGCCACATCCACAGACTGAACATATTCCTCAAAGGCGGTGATGGCTTCCTCCAGTAGATCTGTGCCCACTTTGTCATCCTCCACCACACAACCTATCTGCAGCTTCTTGATGCCGTAGCCCACTGGGACCAGCTTAGACTGCCCCCAGAGCAGCCCATCCATGGTCACGCTGCGGACACACTCCTCCAGTTTGGCCATGTCAGTTTCATCGTCCCAGGGCTTGACGTCAAGCAGGATCGAAGACTTGGCTATGAGAGCTGGCTTCTTAGACTTCTTGGCAGCATACTCAGCCAGGCGCTGTTCCTTGATTCTCGCCGCCTCCTCACTTTCTTCCTCATCGTCTGAGCCAAATAGGTCGAAGTCATCGTCGTTGTCATTGGCGTTACTTGAGGGTGGAGGTGTAGATGGGAGGACAAACTGACCCTTAGCCAATGGTAGACTGGGTCTTTCCCTTAGGAAGGACTGGATGTGGTTGTACCAGCGCATGAGGTGGCAGAGGTTTGATGAGGGAGCAGAGGGGATGGCATCAAATACTGCAGTGTCAGCCTGGGACGCCGCAAAGCCCTCGATGTAGCTTTTGTCTGCCAGGAAGTCATTAAGCGCTTTGAGACCGACTGACGTGCTCATATCACCAAATATCGTTTTTGTGGAAGCCGGGTGGGAGACCAGAGCCTGCGGAGGTTCATGTAGCGTGGGGAACTTGTGCCTGACAACTTCCTGCATAGGGACGTCATGAGTGAGGAGGGTTTCAGCAGTGTGGCCACTGGAAGAACCAAGGCAACAAAGTAACAGGTAATGAGTCATTGAGCTTAATTATCATGCACTAGCCCCCTAGGCACAAGTATGCTAAATTAAGACCTGACATGCATGTACAAGCCCACACACAGATGCACACCATTCACATCAAGAACACAATAGAGTCTTGTTAAAGTTTAATTCTGACTTCAGTATAAAAAACAACCTCATTAGTGATATAAATATCATGCAGCACAGATTGGTCCTTCAGTTTCTATGATATTCTGTTCTCTTCCACCACATATGCCAAGCCATTAATATTTTGTTCAACTGTTATGATTAACTTTAACCTGAGAGTAAAAACTGCACTGAGTATGGGTTTATTAAAAAATGAAATCACAGGAAGGGCTCGATGTCGATCTCCAGGGCTGAGCAGGGCATGGTCAGCTCGAAGCGGTTGATGACATCAGGGTGAAGGACACCAAGACGTCCCACGCTCTTTCCATGGACAAAGACTTCTGCGCAGCGACCGGGGAAAAAAGTGGAATCTGAGGGGGAAGAAAGTAAAAGCAGGAAACAACTAAAGTTATTTAATGTGAGATGACAAATGGATGCGGGGATCAGCTAGGCACTGGCAAAGACTTGTTCTTCATCTTGCTTATGTTCTATTCTTGAAATTTCCTTCTTCAACAATTACCACCCCCTTGCGCATTCGGAAAGTACCTTAAAAACCTACGCATCACCAGCGTTACAATATACCATCTGTTTGGTCAGGGTTTTCATGCTTGTGCAACTTCTCATAATTACTCAGACTCCAGAGACGCAAGTGCTGAATTAATTCCTTAGTTCTCTTAATTAAGGTATGTTGATGTATCCTTGTTGTCAGCTGCTAAGGTAAAGCTTGTGGTGTTTAAAGACAGGATAGAAGTTAGATTGTAACCATTTGTACATACATCATTGAAAGGGCCACAAAAGAAAGATCTTTGCGTGAAAATTTGAGTGCCATATTTTTGTAGCATCTACCTCCAGATGCAAAGTGGCCTCAACTGGACTTTCTGCCTTAGTCACTTTACACATAGATTTCTCCCTCCGAGTAAACTCAGAGTCCAGCGTGTCAGTCCACATCAGGAGCAAAGGTCACTGAGACAAATGCCACACTCCAGATGGAATAAAACTCCTCAAATCGATACAGAGATGAAAACACTCTTGTAATGTGAGAGGCATTTGCTCACTTTGTTCAAAAAACTGACATGCGAGCAGATAGACAGACTTGTCAGATTTAACAAGATACAAGAGTTGCTATGACAACAGCCCCACACACAGAGACATGGCATTCTCCCATAGTGCACTGCTTCTTCCCACGCTGCCTTGCTAATGGGTTCCAGAGCCCACTGCTTAGATGTTCACTCATCACTATGGACGAAGGCTTACAAAACACATGGACTGACCATGTGTGAGTGTTTGTGTGAGAACAGGAAACTGAAGTGGGGAATTTCTACCGTTTATTTCTGCCCCTTCTGTGTCTGCTCAGTGTAATAAATTGGTGGAATGTGCTTGCGTCGGCTCACACGTCATGTACTTGTACCATGAGCGGGATGCCATGGCAACTATATAAATAGCTCTGGTACATCTTAAATAACCAATCAGTCAATGAATATCCTACACTTGAGCCAGGCCACTTTCCACCCACTCTCCTCCAACTTTCAACGGAAACAGACAGACAGAGGGAGCCAAAATAACTGGCTGATGTTGTTAGTATATTGCATAGATTGTATTATCTTTTTAGACAGCTGGATAGAGAAATCACACAACTTCCTGTTGGATCCAGACATGCTCACACTGAAACTAATGCCTCATCCTGCATCCTGCTAAGACACAATGGCAAATCATTTGTAGTGTTTAATGATTAAGGGATGACTAATGTTTCAGTGTTTTGTTGTATGTGCTTATTTACTATTGTTCTTCTGACGACAATATATTAGAGAAAAAAAACTAAAAATGTTTAAACTTGGGGGAAAAAACATAAACTGAAAACAGAAAAATTACAGTAGCAGTCAAACAAGCAGGTCGTATATATTCTAAGTCTAGTACTATCAGCAAGTGCATTGACAAAAAAAACAAAAAAAACAGCGACAAACAGTTTGCCAAAAATCAAACTCAGTCCCTCTGTTTATGTATTGAGGACAGGAAAATATTAGACTGGGCACTGTAGTCTTAAGAAAGTGCCCTGCAGCATAACAGCAGAGATAGTGACATTTCAGTTATTTTATCCAAATAAATTACAGTATCTGTCTAGTGTGGTGAGAGAAGATGCCATCCATAGCACTGACAGTGTGGGTTACTGATTGTGACGACTATGGAGAGCTATTGCACACAGGAGTCATCTATAGGCTTCAGTTACGTACTTGGCAATGGTTGATGGTAGTAAGGAAACTGACAACACAAAATGAAGAATATTGCTGACAATTCTCTGAGCGCAGTAACACTGTGTATACAGAAACTGTAACTCAGGTTAAAAGATGAAGCACAAGAACACAAATCGAGGGGTGTTTACTGCAGAGAGTTTGGCTAACATTTCCACTGGTTACCTTTGTGTTCTCTGAACCCAAAGATTAACTTAATGTTTGGTTGAAATGTATAATTTTCTGGCTGCTCTTGTTTCTTGGCCTGTTTGGCCAATTATTGTTGTCATAGACACCCTCACAGACCTCAGCAGTTACTTGTACCATGTTGTTATTGCCTTTGCCAAGGCAGTAATGTAATCTTGCATGCATCTATTTGTTGGTTTGTCTGTCTGTCAGCAGGATTACGTAACAACTGCTGCACTAATTTTCATGAGACTTGGTGGAAGGGTAGGGCACTGTCCAAGGACAAACACATATTTTGGAGCAGATCCACTTAAAGGGGTGGAGCCTGGATTGTTTTCCTGCAGGATTCAACTGGTTTAATCTTTAACGACTTGAAGACATTTTTACCCCCATTATGAAAGCGATTTCAGTCTTATTTCATGTCCCATTTTATAGGGATCTGACTAGGATGATGTTCCCAATGAGGATACATTAATACTGAGTAATGGCCATGACCATTTTCTTGTTCAAGTATCAAGCACTCAATATAATCTCGCAGCTAATTATATGTTAGACTTTTAAAAGAATCTCTTCAGGCTGCACTGACAGCCTGCAGTTACTTTTCAAGGATCTTCAAAGCCTGTTGATTAATTGTCATGCAAATAACTGCAATTAACAATAATGCCAGAGGCCATTAAAGTTTCATTCTAACAATAGTAATTATATATACAATTTTACTTACATTAGGTATCTATTGAACTCATAACAGAAGACAGATGGGGTGCAATGACACAATGTCATTAAAAGAGCACTCGTCAAATGGTATAAAATTGTGTGGAAATAATGAATTTTTTTTTTTTCTATTAGTTCAACCCAAATGTTTTAATAGACGTGAATGGAGACTATTACTACAAGTATGCAGAGTAATCACTGTTAGCAGAAATATTTGCAGTAAGACACATTTAATAATGACCATGAAACTAAAACAATGAATCAAGATTCAGTGAAAAGAAATAGTCCTTTACAGTGACTTAAATCTTTTAAATGTTTGAACCAGTAACACCAGCAAAATACCTGAAAATAACTACTGTTTACACCTGAAGAAGCAACATCTTCTTCCATGATGCAATGCTTTCTGAGAAAAAGGTCTAAAGTGCAACAGTCCACTGCAGGTTCAGTTCAAAAACACTAATGCTCATCATCAAAAGAGCACATGGGTGAACACTCAGGGTCAATTACTGAACACAGAGGAGTCATGTGACCATGGTTACTTTTCTAGCAATGGGTGTGTGGGCTGAGACCTTGCATTGGACACAGTTGTTAAGTGAAACAGCAGCATCTGTCTCTTAAGTGGACTACATTTTTGACCCATTATTTCATCTTTCTCTTCCTGGTGAGTGGAGGAAACTCAGCTGACGTGTATTCCCTCAGTGGGAACCTCAGCCACTCACTCTAAGCTGTGCTGGGAGTCATGTTGGCTCAGCTGTACTGCTGTTTTACTGGTGATGGACACATCCTGAGGCAGAATGTTAGCCAGGTGAGCTCTTAGACCAGGCCATGACCTTGTAATGGGGTTAAGGAGACACTAACATATGTGGGGAAATTAGGCTAATGGTGCATAGCATGGAAAAGCGGGGAAACCGTATGTGTCTGTTTCAAGCTTTTGCATTAGTGCACACTGTGAAAGCACGTCCATTTCATCTGCCTTTTAAGTGTGCGTGCATGTGCCTGTCAGATGGACAGTCTTAAGCACCCGTGGGTGGGTGTTGTATGTGCCAGTCTGTCTCGCTACTCAGCACTGCAGTGGGTGATGTGACTCCCATGCACTCACCCACACTGCAGACTTGACACACTCTCATACCTTTTCTTGCTCATGCCTCCAGCCGTCGCCCCATTGCTCTACTGCCCCCACACTCCTCTCCTCTCTTTTCTGCATTCTCCAGTCACATCACTCCAATCCAATATCCCTCCATTCTCTTGAGCTCCCATGTCTACCTTACTCTCTCCTCATCACTCTCGTTCACTGATACTTGAGCCCATTGATTTGCAGTCTGAATGGGCCAGCAGAGCCATAGCAGATATCATGCAGCGTGACCTTGGAGCACTCAGGACAAGGATGGAGATGGGGCAAGTGGGTGCTGGAGTACTAGGTAGGATGAGTCAAACTAGATGACTTCCTCTGAAAACGTGTTTACATGATAATGCTTTTTTTCATTCATAGATGGACAATACGGTATTTTCCTATTACCTATCAGTTATACAGTTGTTCTCAAAATTATTCATACCCCTGCCATTTTTTGTGATTTTTTCTTTTTGTAATGAAATGAATAAGTTTTGTTAGTTAGTTTGCGACTCATATGTGATAAACAAGTGAGGGAATAACAACAAATGATACTTGAAGAAATATTTTATTTCAGGAGTGTTTTATTAGTGGATTTCCAAAACATGCCAGTTCTAAATTATTCATACCCTAGGTTTACTAAGTCCAGTGTCTTTTCTTAATAGTCAGTTGAGTAGCCTTTGTTCTTGATGATGGTTCCAGTTAGTGTCCACAGGTTCTCTTATGTCTCCTGTGGGGTTTTGGTCATCTTGTCCTGGATCAAAGCCTCCAGCTGAGTCCAGTTAGATGGTCTCCTACCCATCACTCTGGTTTTCAGCTCCCTCCACAGATTCTCTAGATGATTTAGGTCAGGACTTTGACTGGTTCATGTCCTTGAACCACTGTTGCACTACCTTGATGGTATGCTTGGAGTCAGTGTCCTGCTTGGACGTCCAATCAGGACCAACGTGGAGTTTCTCAGCACTTTCACATTGTCATCCAGGATGTTGATATAATCATGTTAAATTCATGATGCCTTGTAACTTGATGAGGTTTCCTGTGCTACTAGCAGAGAAGCATCCTTGCATTATAGGTTATAACCATAGCATTATGTTGCTACCATCATAACAAAGGTATAAGGGTATCACGGGCAACCATCCAGCGAGTATTGCACAAAGGAGGTCTCCATGGATGCAGACCCAGGAAGATGCCACGACTCAGGATGAAACATTTGGAGGCTCGTCTGGCATTTGCTAGAGCTCTTCTTAATGAAAATCTAAGTCTGGAGGAAGCAAGGAGAAGCATACAAGCCAAAAAACACAGTACCAACCATCAAGCATGGTGGTGGCATCATCATTCTATGGGATTTGCATTTCTGCTAGTGGCACCAAGAAGATCATCAAGATACAGTCCATCATGAAAAAGGAGGATTATATCAACATCCTGGATGACAACATGAAAGCATCTGCTGAGAAATTCCACATGGTCCTGATTAGATGTCCCAGCAGGATAATGACCCCAAGCATACCGCCAAGGAAGTGCAGTAGTGGTTCAAGGACATGACCCAATCAAAGTCCTGACCTAAGTCATATAGAGAATCTGTAGAGGGAGCTGAAGACCAGAGTGATGGGTAGGAGACCATCCAACCGGACCCAGTTGGAGGCTTTGGTCAGGGAAGACTGGACCAAAATCCCACAGGAGACATAAGAGAGTCTGTGGACACAACAGGAACTATCATCCAGAACAAAGGCTACTCTACTGACTATTAAGAAAAGACACTGGACTTAGTAAACCTAGGGTACGAATACTTTTGAACATGCCGTTTTTTGGAAATCCATTAATAAAATACTCCTGAAAAAGTATTTCTTCAAGTATCACTCGTTGTTATTCCTTCACTTGTATATCACATGTAAGTCACAATCAAACTTGACAAAACTCATTCATTTCACCACAAAAACATAAAAAAAAATAAAATAAAAAAAAATGGCAGGGGTATGAATAATTTTGAGGATGACTGTAGTTATCCATAATCTTAAAAATGGATTATTATTGATGAGTGGTTATTCTTGAGAAACTCTTTTTGACCAAGGAATGAAACCAGAATGGCCATTTCTTTTCCATATCAAAATCTGTAAACAAAGAGGCACTGAATCATTTATTGATTTTTTGTGTCACAGGAGAGACATGATTTTTAAAGGATGTGATTAGAGGTAAAGCGGTTGTATTGACTTCCGTGTACTACTACTATTAATGCATTCAGTAGCATCTCTCTGTCTCAGCTCTGTGGTGCAGAAAGATGTACAGCAGGTAACAGCTACTTTTCATACATTTTACTGCCATTATTATTATCATTATTATACAGACATTATAAAGATTCTCTTATTTTTGACCTCAAAGAACTAAAGAGGATGAGTGCCCCCGACAGCCACGCTACTCAGAAGTGTGGGAGTGCGTATGCAAGGTGGAATGACTGATTGAGAAAACTAAAACTTCAAATCATGATTCAGAGTCTCACTGGAAAAACATACTGATTGGCCTGTGCAATACTCAAGTCGCCCCTCTCTGATTACTGATCTCACAGGAACAGATCAGCTGTATCGTAACATGAATCCTCACCAAGTCATACCTTTATTTCCTATTTAACAACAGAACTTAGAAGTCATCACACTCCATTTCCCCTTTAATGCAAATCCACAGTGACTATTGTTGTGCCAGTTAGATGTCACTTCAAGTAAATGTAGTTTAATGGATTGATGTGCTCTTCTAGGGTTCAAAACAGCCTTTCAGTGCAGGATTCTTTTGACATGAAGTTGTGATGCAACAGGGCTGACCTAGCCATCTCATTCATGATGACTTAAGAGAGAAAAGCTTTGAACATTTGCACACTTGCCTTGATGCATTTCATCATTACTGACAAAGTGATGTTGGCTGAAGCAAGTTTTTGGCCCATATAAGCCATAAACCACTGATGATGACAAAACATGACAGGGCCTTTGCACGTTAAGGCTGCTTAGGTTCCCTTTCTGTCATAGTTATTGAGATTTGTGAGGTCAAAGTAAAGAATTTTCCCCACAGATGTTCAATACCATTCATTTTCTTAAAGTTTGTGAAGCTGCCACCCATGACATGCACGTATGCAAAACACACCTGTTTGTCCTTATCTGGCTCATGACAAATGAAAACTGACAAAATATATCATTGTGTACAAAAAATTGGCTGACAGTCTCTGCTATCACTGTGTTCTATCACCCATTAGTGTATTTCCATGATTTCCCCCCAGAAATCCTTTGTCTGTCAACACATTTCTGGACTAAAATGCTGAAAATCTACAACTGTGATAATGGAGGTAAGTGTGTACACTGTTCTATTTTATTTTATGTTCTAGTCACTTTGATTTAGAACTGTGCATATTTGGAGAGTTTAGCAAAAAAAAGGGGACTTGATTTACTAATTTTATAAACCATGAGGATAAGAGTTCCATAGATCTGAAAAAACAACAAGTCACAAATAAATTTTAAGTTGAGGCACAAACAGGGCAAAATATGAATGGGGCCGAGTACATGACACACTGGTAACAAACAATGCACAGCTGCAGTTATTCATAGTCTGGATTTATATAATCTCAACAAAACCTGCCTTTTGACCTCAAGTGACACACTGGGATTTTCTCTTCCATGTATAAATCCAGTCTTAAGATATTTATCACCAAAGCTAGTGCTTAAGTACTAACACAGTATCACACAGACCTGGCTGTCAGTTCCCCCCCCTCCACAGGTTCTCACCGTCTGCAGCCTGGATGTGGTAGCCATCTCCACGGGCTGACTTCACTTCCAGCAGCTGCATGGCTCGGTCAAGCAGGCCGTGGATCACCTCAAAGCCTGGGCTCTTGTTGTAGTAAACGGCACAGAAGCGCCGGCTGTTCCTCGCCCCGACATCTGGTTGGTGGGAAGGGGGGGGTGGGGGTTAGGGACAAATCAACACTAGGGATATTCTAGATTTAGTGCTATATGAATATTATGTACTGCATTCCCCTAGTAAACTCCATTCACAGGGGGAAATTAATTGCGAGTTCTTAACTAAATTGTACATAGCATGACACTGTGCTAATATTCCTCAGCATTCCTATATATTTCAGGTCTTTTTGAATCAAAGCTCTAAAACCAGCTTCGTGACATTATCAGGTTCTCTGAAAACAAAGCAAACAACGGGGTAAAGCCAATGTATCTATGTGATTTCTGTTATGTAAGGCGAGATTAATTTCTCCATCATTTCACACATTCTTACACCTACCTTTGGTGTCATCTTTCAGCACCACATCAGATATCTCAAACAGTTTGAGGGGAAGGGGCATCTTCCTGTTGGCTGCTATGGTTTTCAGCAGGCCTGGCAGTAAAGTAGTGCGCGCCACCTGGTGGAAGAAAGACAGAAATGAAGATAGGAACAGTGCCGACAGTCTGTCAGAGTGGAGGAGAGCGACCTCTTCTGAGAAAATATCTCTACAGCTTCTGAGATTGTTCACTTAAAATTATCTTCTAATAAATAGTTTGATTCAGAGTCGGTGTCTAATAAAAAGCACAGCAGCCACTTGACCTGTTCAACCTCTGTTCACTTACAGATCAACTTAAACCCTCTTTTTTCTCTGTTACCTGGAATTCCGCTGTCTTGGGGTTGGAGATGTGAACCGCCCTGGTTTCTGAGATCTTCTTTCCAAGCTTATCTCCAATGTCTTCTTGAGAGCACTACACAAGAGGAGACAACAGATAGACTGCTTTGACTTGTTCAAAGGGAAAAAAACACAGCAACAGCTTGATGTGCATCTTCGCGTCTGTTTCTTACCAGGGCAAAGTTTAGCGCTTCTGTGAACCCAGCAGCTGCCAGGTCTTGTCTCAACAGCTCTGTCAGTTTATTGAGTGGGAACTGTATACAAAGTTAATACACAGAAATACACAGGTTTTTGATAGAATGTCTTTAACAGTGTCACATCAAATAGGCTCCAAGACCAGAAAACCTACTGACCTGATTGGCTACGGTGTAGGTACGTGGCGTGGTACGGGTAATGTTGTTGAAACCATATGCTATGGCAGCATCCTCCATGATGTCACAGGCATGGATGACATCGGAACGTGTTGGCGGGATCTCTACCTCAATCTCATCACCAACGCCCGTAGCCCGGGAGAGCAGACACATCCGGGTCAGCAGTTGGGCAATGTTTTCTGTAGACTCACTGTTAGGAGGTACAAAGTAGTGATGTGACATTCACGAACTAATCGAATCTTTTGAACGGCTCTTTGAAACGAACGATGGGAACCGATTCTTCGTAAAGAGCCATTCATTTTTTTTTTTTTTTTAAAGGAGGGAGTGTCCGATTGCCTGTCAATTTAGCGTCACTGGGGAGGCATTGGCTTTATATACAGAGTAGAAGTGAGAGATCTCCTGATGTGATATCATTTTGATATTTACATTAGCGATATCAGGTATTTTGCAATGTTACTTTAAGTATTTTATTTACACTACAGTTTTTTAGGTATTTAAGTACTGTAATTGCAGTGATTAATCACTGTTGTGTTTTGTGCAATTTTTTTCTGTTTGTTTACTCACATTTATTGTTCTTGTTCTGAGAACTGCACTACAGTTTAGGAATTTAAGTAATTGCAGGGATTAATCACTGTTGTGTTTTGTGCAATTTTTTCCATGTTTACACACATTTATTGTTCTTGTTTTGATCCATCCATCCATCCATTATTGTCCATTATTAATGTTCTTGTTTTGAGGAGAATAAAATGTTATTTCATAAGAAAATGTTTATTTTCTTCTTCATTTTTAGGCTACAGACTAGTCCACATAATGTACTGTGATGTGTTTTGTCAAATTCCAGCATTTGCCTAATGTCACCTCTCATGTCATGAATTTAGCCCACACCTTTTAACTAACTATTCTTTTTTACAGTAAGATAATATTTACTGCCGCACCAATTAAACACCTTTAAAATGTAATGTCAATCATCACGTGTAGCCTATTTAGTCATTAAAACATTGGTGTTTCAAAATAATGCAAAAAACATAAAAGAGGCCGTCTTTTGAACGGCTCTTTTCAGTGAACGGCTCCTGATTGAACGGTTCCCTTCAAAGAGCCAAAAGTCCCATCACTAGTACAAAGTGACCGATTAGGTTGCTGTTTATGTGTCAGGAATGGAAATGTGCAGCCGTAAGCTATAGATTACCAAGCATGCAATATACTCCTTTATTTTGTACTTTTTAAGTTATGGTCCAAATGACTTACTTGATGCCAACTTTGTGATTGATAAACTCGCTGGAGAGCCTCTCTTTCCTGTACGCCAGCTCCTGAAGTCAGTGCAAACAGGATATGATAAGTATGAGATTATTAAAGCAAGTGAAGTTTACCTCTGTGTGTTTTAAAAACAAGATAATATTAATATTCAGTGCATTAAACCATTAAACAACATTTAAAAAAAAAAAAAAAAAAAAAGGTAAAAAGTATTGACAGTGAATGCATTTACCGGGTAAGTGCAGATCCTACCGTCCGGACACACCACTTCAGCCTCCTCAACACTAAAAGACAAAGTATCATCACAAACTCTATTACTATTATCACTGTCACTGTAGTAGGTCATTGTACCTGTACTTTTTTTAAAATCTCAAACTCTCATACTCTCATTGAATTGTTTTGTCTAAATATAGTCAGTATTAACGATGGGACTTACGTGAAAGGCTTTGAGCAATACTGGCTGAACATGGTGACCATCATGTCCAACACAATCTTGGCCTAAAAGGGACATTATATTTTAGTGGATTTTTGACAATAATACAGTGTGAACAGTATTGTATGAGGAGAGAATTTTTTTGTTTTTTGGTTATACCTTGGTCAGATCTGTGGCTGTGCACTCAATGAAGACATTCTTTGTCTTCAGGGTGATTTTAGTATGGTCCCCTGAAATGTTAACCAAATGTGTCATTGTCACATTAAAAAAGGAAAACCAAATTGATAATTTTTGCCAGTTAGGTTTCAGATTTCTCATATTTCCCTTGATGATGAACCATACTATGTGTAACAATCAGGACAAACCACAAATAAAAAGACATACAACACAACTGACCATTGATGATAGGAGGCATAGACAGGACAATGCCATTGCTGTCATAAATGATAGGATACACAGGCTTGTCTTCAATAATGTGAAGGTAATGTTTCAGGTGACTGTCGCTCTGTTTAAGACAGAAAGCAATTCTGAGTTAGCACCTCTGAAACAGAAAAGATGTTCACATAACATATGTCCAATTAGTTCGTCCTTTACCTTGTAGAGGCTCATGAGCTGTGTGGCAGTGTACTCTTTGGTCTGGTTGAGGGGTTTAAAACAGATGTCTCCAGGAGGTTTGGCCGTGTATGTGAACGGACCAGAGATGGTGTCCAGGTCATGAGTCCCAATTGCCACCAAGCTCCTCTTTCTAGAAAGACAGCGGATAAATACAGTACAATTTGAAAACATAGATTAGATGAGACTTTATTGATCCCACAACGGGGAAATTCATTGTCATCTTGAAATAAAATATCTTTGTTTAGCCACCTTGCAAGCACTAAACAAAAATGTTGCACAACATCCACCATTTGCAATGTACTCAGCCATGTACACAACAACTGTCAGATTCACTGTAATAAAAGGAATACAATACAGTCATCCTACACAACAGCATGGCCCTTCCATGTTTTATTACTTCATCACATTTCAGCAGGTTTAACGTTTCTTTGAAAACTAAGGCGAGCAGTTCAAAATCTAGTGTTTGGACAGATTGGAAAATTAAAAAATTTCTTCAATGCTTAGACCATAAGCTGCAGCTAAACAAATACCATATCAGTGGATGTAACATCACAGAAACAACTATGTTGTTAGTTTCATACATGACTTGAGATTTAAGAGGTAATGTAAAATGCAGGCAGCATCACCACTTTGAAGCCTCTGCAAAACCTCTCCGAGGTGAGACAAAACCATTTACTGTATGTGTGTAGCTCATAAATCAATTGTACAATTCTTCCAATTAAGATGGTGGTACAAAGGATGTAGTGAACTAAGTGCTGGAAAAAAAGATTTAGGTTTCTCAGGTTGCACAAGCTATTGACCAACTATTATCAAAGCTGCTAAGGTGGTATGCTATATGGGCTTTTAACTGAGATGAAATTGTAAAAATCCATACTGATGTCCAGATGCATTTAGAGCTGTTAATAACAGATTTTTCAGAAAGCTTAAACATTTACAGTGATATTTGACCATCACTCTCTGAAGTTACACTTGTGACAAAATACTTTCTATGCGTGCCAAACTGAATGCATATTCTCTGCAATTTTATAATACAGTCCCAGCAAAACAGGTTGGTCAGTCCTTGCTACACCATTCTGCCAATTGCTTTTGCATGACATAGCTGAAAACACAGTTCATTTACCATTTGCAGGATCATTTTTAAATATTGGGCTTTAATTGTTTAAGGAGTGAAAACTGCCTTTTCCACTCATATTTATAGTGCATTGTGTTCATATTTATGGTGTATAGAGCATCTCTAATATAGCCAATAGGTACAAAGATTTTAACTGCACCATCAGATTAAACAATAAACAAAAAGGACTGATGAGCAAAAGTTGCACTGGAATACTTAAAGGAAGACATGATAGTCATGGTAAGATACCACAGCCCTATGCCAAAAATATACACAGAATAAATACATTTCTCTGGCATTTTGGCCTGAATGACATTGATTTACTAGGAAATATAGAGCTAGTTGGAGCCAGTCTGACCTGCAGATGTTCTGGTGGAGTTTCTCCTGCAGCTCAATGAAGCTGTCATAGCGCTCCTGAGTAAAGGTGATGTTCCTCAACACTGCAGCCACTGCATGGGGTCGAACTGCTGCTGTCTGGACAGAGGAGAATGAAAAACACAATCACAAATCATCAAGAAGTAGAGATTAAAAAAATTAAATGAGAAAAATGTAAAAATCCACTCACCTCCTTAGTGATAATCAGTCTCTGAGGCTGCCCACTCACTGGGCTGACACGTGTGTAACGTGGGGCATCCAACCTAGGATAAAAACATAACATTTTTGTCTAGATTAATACAATTCCACATGCCTCGTCTTCAGTAGAGGAGAACCATATTTCAGCAATACAGGCCTGGTTGATTACAGCTGTGAAAAACAAGTAGTGAAAAAAATATTTACTGAAATAAAAATACTATCAGAGTAAATAAAAACTAAAATGGAATAAAAACATATATAATGAACAATATAACATTATTATAAATTTGAACAGGTAAAATTCAGCTTGATAACTGTTGATGTTGATTGAGAATAAAATGTCTTTCTATTGGGAGAGGGGCTTTAATAAGCAATGGTTTTGTAAATTGTAATTGATGTTATACATTTATTCATCCCCATTTTTTCAGCTTCTATAAATTATTTTCCTCATAAATTATCAAAATGTGACAGCTTTACTCAAAAAAAGACTGTTCATTCCAAAGGACATTCTATAAAGAAATATATATAGCCTATATATATGAAAAATCTGTGGCATCATGCTGCTTCCAATCATGGCAATTATTTAATGTAAAAAAGCCTAAACTTTTACTTATTGGTTCTCAGGAAGATAATAAAAATAAATGAATAAACACACAAACAAAAAAAGTCCATATACATAATAAAAATATGAAGGCAACCATACAACTGTTTGGTCTGTATTAACTAGCTAATCAAGGCTAAAGTAGACGTGGCAGTAATTTAGTCTTGATTTTAAAGTACAGCATGTCATTTTGTAAAACAAGATACTACTCACTTATTCTTGAAAACCTGCAATCCACGGACCAACCCCTCAAGGCAAAGTAGGTCATAGCGGTTAGCTGGTACATCAATTTTGTACAGAATCACATCAGAAGCTCCTGAAGCTTTGGAGTCACCCTGTTCTTTGCTGATTAGTTCCTTCTCCGAAGTCTAAAGGGGTCACAGCAGAGGATGGACTACTTACATGACACACCAATACATATCTTCTCAATCTTAAATAGTCTTCTAAACTTATTAAATACGACTAGAGCAGCACTACAATGTCAAATGCCCATGAATTAAGTGAGACAGAATATATGCTGTCATATTATGACAGGACACAAAGGGTTGGACTTCCATTAAGATATTTACTCACAATTTCATCCAGCTCCAGTCCAAATTCAAAGCACAGTTCGTCAAACTCCTCATCAGCTAAAACAAGATAAAAAAAAAAAAGATACATGAGTAAAACAGGTTTGAAAATATATTACCTTCTAATCTCTGTGATAAGTAACTTATTCTATCACGAAGTTAACTTCAACGCTCTTTTTCGGGGGCCTTCCTAATCCGAATGACAAATGGCATGGAATAACTAATGACCTAACCCTAACCCCCAACCCCTAGCCTCTAACCCTAACCCTAACCCCTAACCCTAGTGGTCATTCGTTATTCCATGCCATTTGTCATTCGGATTAGTCAAGCCCCCTGTTCGGGTTTAAATGACAGAACGAATGAATGATGCAATCACGTTGAGATCCACAGTAATACAGCCAGCCACGCATTGTACGCACTTTGTGCAATCACAGACATTAGCATAATAAGATGAATGTCAAGAACGTCCCGAAGTACAGTCAAACGTAGATTTTTGTCATCTCAGCATGGTAAATGTTAAATAAGTACTAGCTAGTGTTTGTTAAAGTTAGCTACTTGTGAACAGCTGCTAGCAGTCTAGCTACTTCTGATGAACCAAATTATTCCGTTTTTACCGACAAGAGAAAACTTGCAAATAAGGGAAACTCTTTGTCAGTCATATAAGTCGAAAATAAGTTTGACTTACTGTATGTTCTGCCCAAAGCTCTGAAGAGAAGATCCCTATTTACTCCGACAGTCGGCATGTTGCCTGCTAATCTTCCACAGCCCTATGGAAAAGGACCCCACTAGCCGGCTGTAGCTGTCTGGAGCGGTGCCTGAGTGAAACTAAACTATGAGCATTACCAACATTTTATATGAGCAACTTTTTCATGTCTTCATTTGTATTTTTCCGTGGCGTGTCACATAGAAGAAAAGGACAAAAGAACAAGTAAAACAATGACAATTAAAGTAAACTAATGTAGAATTTGTAAAAGTATCTACCTTCTATATATATATATATATATATATATATATATATATATATATATATATATATATATATATATATGTGTGTGTGTGTGTGTGTGTGTGTGTGTGTGTGTGTGTGATGTAGGTTATATATGAAACCATTCGATTTTACACAATTATGTATTATAATTATGAAAATTGCCATTTCATAAAAGAGTAAAGATAGGGTATCCCACATGCTGTATTTATCCATACCATTATTGTCGGTTAGCATGAGGAGCACTTTTTTTAGCCACACTGGAGTCTTTTGTGTCAAATCCACAATCACTCACATCAAAGCTGCCTGGAAACCAATTTTTTCAAGGTCTTGAGACAGATCTGCAGGAACATAAAAGAAGTGCAATGGAAGCTATGTATGCTTTAGATGTCAATGATTACTTTTTTAAGCCTAAAAGATGACATCTATGGTTTTCATTAAGAGTAGCCTATTGTTAAAAAAAAGAGACAAAAAAAAAAAAAAAAAAACTACTTCTAAATCTAATATGTGAATAGTTCTATTTATGCTAATAGGCATCAGCCGATCAGCCAAATAGATAGGATTTTTGCAAGACTGCTGGTAGCTACAGAAGTTTAAAACTAGTGATAGAGTCATTCCAATCCAGCGATGATGGATTAACCATATCCTCCCATTTGTAGTCAGATGAGGGAGTGATGGAACTAATGGATTATTACCCTGATGTAAAAGAAGAGTGGGCAGTAAGCCTCATTTCACAGTTTTATTTTTCACAGTAACAAGTCAGTCTCCCATCTGCTTGTCTTTGTGCTGCCACTGTATGACACTGCAAGAGTGAGTCATTCCACTGTCAGTAACACACACACACCCACATGCACACATTTTCATTGGTCCATGTTCCCTGAGGTCCATAACAATGCAACAGTCAACACCAAAGAAGGGCCATTATTTTTACAGAAAATATATACTTTCATACAATTACAGTAGAAAAATGCAGAAATTACACATAAGATTGTTCCATAAAGTGCAGAAATCCTAAAGAACATTAAGTACAATTCAGAAGATTATAAAAATTCACAAATTTTGAAAGAAACGTTTATGACAAGTCTGCTCCCCGCACTCAACCACTGTGTTTGTAAAGCAGATACATATTGTATTATGTGGGGAAAAACGAGAAGTACTGTTCAACAGCTGCCCTTGTGTCACAGTCATCTGCATTAAAACAATGAAAGTGTTTTGACAGTTGGGTGCTCCCACTGTCTGTATGCACACATGTTTGTGTGTATGTGTGTGTGTTTCTCTTGTAAAATCAAATGTAGATGCACAGTCTGAAACCAAATGAGAAAAAAAAATGCTGTTTTCTTGTTCTGGATTAATCACTGATGCATTCATTAGATACACTGCAGATTCATAAAACTAAAAACAACAAATGATTATGAATGATGGTATGAACCACGAAGGTTAGGCCTACAGTAATTACAATGAGCTTTATTATTACTAGCATACAACACATACAATACTTTTGTACTGCACTGTTTCATAAGGTTTTCAATGTCATATTTTCTTTTTACACTGCGTACTTTATACTTTATACTGTAGCCAAGTAAAATATCTGAACATTTTGTCCACTTCTGAACTGTGTGTGTGATTTCAATGCTAAACAAAATTCCTCAAATAACATCCAATTGTGCTTAAATCTAACATTCATGCCACTTTGGCAAACACAAACAGATTTCATATGATGGATGCTGACTACAAACCAGTTATTTCCAAAAAGGAATATTAGGTTCAAAACAGTGCAAACGTTTTTTGCTGCCTTCAGGTTTCTATTTTTTTAGGCTAGTAATGAGCATTGAGCATACATCTTAATTTTCCTGTGTCATTATTAAAATACAACAAAATGCAAATACTATGTGCACTAACAATCAGAGCTAAATGGCTTCCACAGCTAAAAGTCAATATTGAGTGTGACCCTCACTTGGACTTAATACATGCTGAACTCTCTTGGTTTGACTATCTGAAAGTTTCCTTAAATAATCTTGTGGAATATATCAAGCTTCATGAACATTGTCCTAGAGTTTTCATTTATACTCTGACTGTCTTTAACCTTTTAAAACCCTCTAACTCTGTTTGTGGTGACTTACAGATATATTTTATCCTCCACATCTAAACTTTGCTGAGAGATTTATTACCATTTATTATAACACACTTTTGTTTTTCCAGTGAAAAGCAGGTATATTTCTGCATTCAATTTAGTCCTTTATATGAAGATGTTCATGAAAGCTTAGTATAAATTGAAAGGTTGTCATATCAAAACTAAATAGAAAGTGTGTTTTTTTCCCCCACAAAGCATATTATAAATTGAAGATTTAAAAAAAAAAAAAAAAAAAAAAACAGCATCTACAACCACTGTCATTTGTCAAACTACACAGGTTTACTGGTGAATCAGTTTTGCAGAAGATGGTGGTGTTTCCATGTTCACTACCAAGCCTCTGAACATCCAAATAAGACTTGTGACACTGCTGTAAAGCTGAAAGTGTGAATTTGACCTGAATCCTTTAAATATGTTTAAAGGAGTTGTTCAAGAGTTATTACCCATTTTAGATCAGTGCTGTTTGGATCTTTTAGGGATAATTCTTCTCTCTGTAATCAAATATTACTTCTCCAATATTGATGTTTCTGAAATGCATTTTGATTTTTAATGCTATTTACACATTTCCTGTAAGGTATATTGATAGAGACAGAAAAATGCATACAAATGGTTATTATAACCTTGCTAAAATAACTGACTTAATAGTGGTCTATGCTTTTTTTTCACTGAGTATTTAGAACTATCATCCTCCATGGGACCAGTTACCTTCTCATCAGGCACATCACATAAGTTAGTGCTATTTTTTGCTTTTTTAGTGTTTCCCTCAGACATTGTTAAATTAGGTCAGGACCACAGCGTGCAGTTTGTGTGCGCGTGCAGCCTCTAGCTCCTCGTGACCGTCAGTAACCCATACAGTAACCTCGACCCTCCCTGCATCTCGGTCCGGCCCCCAGCACGCGCCACCTTCGCGAGTCCAATCATAACGCAGAGAATGGCGGTTTCCCCCCTCCCTCTCAAAACCCCCCCACTCCGTCCTCCATCCATCCATCCCCGTACAACAACACGACGCGCGTGTCACTTCCGGACTCAGATTGCAGAGCGCAGTGTGAACGGAGAGACGGAAGATGTCTTAGCCCACGCGCAGCTCCAACAGTTAAAAGTCGGCTCTCGTGACTCTCCGTAGACATTGGCAGGTAAGTTTGTGTGTCGGTGTCAGTCACATACTGCTCAGAGTGTAGGTTTGGGTGTGTTTTAGAATGTCCAGATGTGTGGGGTGCTGCAGCTGTTTCACCTAAACTGACAGCTGTGGAAGTCACGCGCTTTATTTCTCTAAAACCAAAGCACGACTCTTCATTCACTTCCACTCGTGCATAGTTACTTATAATGTGTCAGTCAGTCAAAGCCTAACCTATCAGCATATTTATCTATTTTATTTTGAAGTTATCTATCGGAAGTCAGCATGGTGTTATGATTCAACGCCGGCAAATTCAGTGTGAACGTCTGCTGCTCAATATTTACCTCCGCCAAGGAGGTTATGTTTTTGCCAGGGTTTGTTTGTCTGTCTGTTTGTCTGTCCGTTAGTGTGCAACATAACTCAAAAAGTTATGGACAGATTTTGATGAAATTTTCAGGGTTTGTTGGAAATGGGATAAGGAAGAAATGATTAACTTTTGGGGGTGATCGGGGGTGGGGGGGCCCACGGGGGGGCCCACTGATCAGCCTTGGCGGAGGTCTGCGCTCTCCGAGTGCTTCTAGTTCTATGTATTCATGGTGAAAATTACTGCAGTACGTTTTCCCCCAGTAGTTACTGCAAGACTGATTACTCTCATAAAGTTAGCAGGCATATGGAACATGCAAGATGCAGTTTTAGTGGAATATTACCATTTAAAAATGTCACCACACTATTTTCGATATATTATATCATACACACATATGTGCAATACAAACAAGTAAGTAGAATTTTTTTTTAATAACAGTTTGTATCAAACTTTAGAACTGCCCATCTTCTAGTTTTCTCCACACATAATCAGCTGAAGTACACCGGCCTATGACAACAATAGAAAATACATTTTCTCTGTACCTACTGCAGGGTATCTGCAGGTTTGAAGAGGCTAAATTTATGACTTCTGAGGATATTTTTCAAAGCATCGTTGGTCAAATTTAAGACCTTAGATTCACATAAATAACAGTACAACAGAATACTTACTGTCTTGAACCAGTCTTAACCGTGTTTCAATCCAATTAACGTTACATTTCTACGTCTCATGATTAATGTTTCTGCTACTGATGTTCAAGCTGCTGAAGCTCATACCTGAACCCCTCCACCCATGAATGGTTGTTGGAGGCTCCACTCATTCCCATTTATGTCACAGTAAAATCCTACAAACATTTCCAAAGCATCTACAGCAACATTATGTCATGTTTCAAGTGCCAGATTTAAGGATTAATTATTAATATTAAAGATAACAGGATTTAATTTAAGACAGTCTCATTTATGGATGCATGAACACCCTAAACACTCAAAGACAATGTGGTTTTTGGAGGAGGAATGAGACTGGACACAAGTAACATGAATATTGTGTTTTAAATATCATTAACTGAAGGCTTTGTAATGTTTGAAAAAAGCAAACTTGAACTGTTACGAAGAGATCTAGCAGCCTATCAAGATTCATCTGATCCAGTGAATATATGGAATTCTGTCAATACTCTCAACATTAACAGGATTTAGAGTAGAAAAAGGAATTAGTTGGTGGCAAATATGTCTACCAGCAGTTTGTGTCACCATGTGCACCCAAAACAGAGAAAAGCTGCTGTCTGATCCGCAAAAGCCAGCCAGTTGTATTTTGTGTTCTCACCCTGAATGAAATCATTCTCAAAGCTCTTCAGTTCTCATGCAGATGTTTGAGGATGACAGTATTTTCAGCTGGAACATGCACTCCATTTTTGCATATCTGTCCGGCACCCACATACTCTTCCCACACAGACAACACACATGCATCCCCTCTCTTTCTCTCAGACACAAACATGTACACACACAGTCTGACCCTCAGGACCTAGTTGCGTGTTGGCGCGTCGTTTCGCCACAATAGCCATGCTGAACTTTCTGCAAGACTTAAGCCTGCCTGCTTAAGCGGAGTGGGTGAAAGCACGATGACGTCCATACACAAAAGACCCCATTCACACAATCACTCGAGGAAGCAATGATTCCCTCACACACACAGACATACACACACACTCTCAGCTGCTCACCCCACCACTACGTAGACCTTGTCAGAATATTACTCAATTTATCTAATGAGTGGAGGCTGCCTGCAAAGCGCCTGCTTGTTGGATAAAGTCACCCATTGAGCAAGCGCATATTGCAGTTACAATTCATCATTATTAAAGAGGGAGATTAGAATCATGCTTGGTTATGTACTGCTATGGTGCAAATTAGACTTCGCCTTGTGTTTATTAGCTGAGTTGTATAGTAAGGCCCTTCTGAAACTAGTGGTGGAACAGCTGAAAAGATAAAATATCAGGCAGTTATGACTGAAGTCGCTGATGTGTGTTTAATACAAAACAGCTTGGGTAGAAGTGAATGGCTTAATTTTAGAATTTATTGTTTTTCACAGTTTTATATGATACTATTTAATCATTTATCTTTGTAAAAAGCAATAAATTAAATTGTGATTGGCATGAGTTTTACATATTTCTTAGTAAACAAAAAACAAATGAGTATTTTAAGGTGGTTCATGGATTATTTGATCAATTATTATAAGTGTGTTTACCCACCTTTAAAATTTGTTACCAGCCATTCTGTTCACTAAATATATTTGCCAAAACTTTCCAAACTACGATACACCGACCAACCATAACACTCTGACCACTGACTGGAGAAGTGATAATAATATTGTTTATTTCATTACAATGGTATCTTTCACTGGGTTGGCTATATTAGGCAAAAAGTGAACATTTAGTCCTTGAAGCTGATGTGTTGGAAACAGCAAAATGAGCAACGTAAGGAACTGAGTGACTTTGACAAGGACCATATTTTTAACGGTGATGACTGGGTTAGAGCATCTCCACACCCACAGGTCTTGTTGGGTGTTCCTGGTCTGCAGTGGAGGATACCGACAAAAAATGGAGTAAGAGGTATTGAGGAGTCTAGGCCTCGGGTCAGAGCTGTTTTTGTGGAAAAAGGGGAAACTACACAATATTAGACAGATGGTAATAATGTTGTGCTCCCGTAGATGTTTGATTGGTTGAGATTCAGTTGTTGTTCTTTAGATACTTTTGGTCGGTTCTAACCACTTTACATTGGTAATGAACAAGATCTGGAGATGCTCTGTCCCAGTAATTTGGCGATAACAATATCTCCCTTGTCAAAGTTGCTTAAATCTCCACTCTTGCCCATTTTGCTGTTTCACAAACATCACTAAATGTTCACTTGATGCCTAATATATCCACCCACTGACAGGTTCCAATGGAATGAAATAATCAGCATTAATACCATTTTGCCTATGAGTGATCAGAATGTTATGGCTGATCCATGTACACTACTCAAGTAAGACAGATTTTATTTTACTTAAGTTCGTGTTGTTTTATAAGATATTGGATGGTTTGTTGCATTTAGGAATTAATTTTTTTATTGTAAAATGACTGTATGTCCTTTGTATAAAAACTGTGGTAGTAAATCTTAGGTTTCTAATTAATTTCCTCCAGTTTGTTTATCCTTGCAGATCGCACTACTTTAATGTGTCCTCAGTGCTATCGACCTTAACTTCCCACTTAAAATGTAGTAATAAGCGAAAGCATAAACAAATAGTGGCTGATAGCAGGCGGTGGGGTAATGCATCTGTTCCACCAGTGGGCTGTTGTGGTTAGCTGTAGAATCCTGTGATGTAGCATGGCACCCTTACTGGGTAACAAGACACCCACTGAACAATAGCACTGAGAGAAGGGAGTCCACATCCCACAGGGAACAGATGGTAGTTTAGGAGAGCACGGCTGCTCAAATCTTTGATTTATTTATGAGTCTCAAAAGGACACTTGAGGGATGAGTGTATTAGGGAGTGAAGTGGGTACAGTGGGTATACCAGCAGGCAGTTTCAGAAGGGGTAGTGTAGGGATGTGATGTTTCTGGGTAGCAAGACGAGCCTCTCCTGGTTATTAATAATAAATTACTGCAGCTAAAATAGACTGCCAGCGGCTTTCACAGTTTGAATGTGTGCGTGCTTACACCATTTTGATTTGGGGACATATCTGTTTTAAGTGTAAAGACAATAACATTAGCAATTAACAGAAACCCTGATGTGCTTTAGAGTGTTCAGACTCTTCAGTTCACAGATTTTAGTACCAGAAAACCTACAGCCTACTACTTAATGCAGCTGTGGTGTAGACATTAAGTTTTCCCTACTAGTAAATGAACAATCAATAATCACAATCCTTAAACTGAAAGTAAGTACAACATGCATTGACATATCCACAGTTGTTGATACTTCTGCACTAAATTACTGAAACACAACCAAAATCCTACCGCAGTATTAGTGTCATTCTATGACATTGGTGCCTAAAACCAATGAACATAAGGTTGCCTGCATTTAGCGTAACACCTTTCACAATAACAAGCATAACACGTTTAGCAGGTGTTACATCCACCTTTCCAGAGTATCATGTTAGCATACTGACATTTAGGCTAATTAGTGCTAAACAAAAAGTACAGCAGAGGATGGTTGTGAAATCAGTGTTACAAGGGTTATGAGCCTGAGTAAAGACGTTTAAGCTGATGGTTGTGGGAGATGAAAAGTTTGACCTTCATCAAAGTAACTGTAACTGATATAAAAGTTAGACCCAAAGTGATGGATCAGTTACCAGACTGACACTGCTATCCACAGAGATACGCTGTTTAGAATGACATACGGTATAATGCTCTATCAGTGTGGAAGTATCAAGCTTCATTAGTTCTCAATACCAAAAAAATGTATCCATTTGATGACACTTTAATGGCTTTCTGGTCAGATTATTTCTTTCACCTGATGTTTGCAGATTTAAACACAAAAAGTATGACCATTTTATATAAGTAAATTATGAAATAACATTACTTGGATTGCATTCTGTATATTTATATGATATACAGGGTGGGGAAGCAAAATTTACAATATTTTGAGGCAGGGATTGAAAGACAGTGTATGACCAATTAGTTTATTGGAAGTCATGAGAATTTATTTGCCACAAGAAAATGTACATAATAGAAAATGTTTTTATTCTATGTGTCCTCCTTCTTTCTCAGTAACTGCCTTCACACGCTTCCTGAAACTTGCGCAAGTGTTCCTCAAATATTGGGGTGACAACTTCTCCCATTCTTCTTTAATAGTATCTTCCAGACTTTCTCGTAATAGTTTTGCTCATAGTCATTCTCTTCTTTACATAATAAACAGTCTTTATGGACACTCCAACTATTTTTGAAATCTCCTTTGGTGTGACGAGTGCATTCAGCAAATCACACACTCTTTGACGTTTGCTTTCCTGATTACTCATATGGGCAGAAGTTTCTGAAAAGGTATGGATAATAGTGTTAGGTATGATTATGACATCAATATATGTTTGGTTTCAAAACAATTGACGTAGTGCCTGCTGAGAAAAAACAACTAAATGTTCATTGTAAATTTTGCTTCCCCACCCTGTAGATATTCGGTATAATAAATGCTCTTCATGGAGGAGAAATCACCCCTCTGTGGTTCTTCTTGACATTTCTTCTGCTTTTTCCCCAGTTAATGATTCTCAAAGTGAGGATGTAGAACAGAGGGGGTTGTATATTACACTGATTGTGAAGCCCCTGAAGGCAATTTTGTGATTTGTTACGTTGGGCTACATACATAAAATGTATTTTTCTTGACCTTTTTACCTTGGTTACCTCACTCATGGTTAAAAGGGAATCATTTGTTTAAAAGTTCAAGAAAAGGAGGGTTAAGTGTTCATGGCAAACTTCCATCTATATCGGATTGTGTTTGTTCAGATTAAATATTCTAACTAGTGTTAGCACACCCATGTGAAGGCCTACATTCCTAGTTTGTAAAACATAGATGATGAGATTATTTTAATAAATTTATAATCAGATTTTACCTTATTGGATTGACAGATATTGATAGATCTAAATGTTAATAATGCTGAAACTTGTGTAAAGTGCAAACAGTAGAATAATCAATCAATCAATCAGAGCAGTAGCAGTATTAATAATAACAGCAGTGACAGTAACAGAATATATAAGGACAGAATAATAATCACAGAACTGAGGTATATTTCTGTGGTTTCATGCATGTGTATGTGTATGTACACGTGTGTTTTACATAACATGTTCAGTCACTCCTCACCTGGTTAAAACAAATGTGACATGTCTATTCAGAACTCTGGACAGCTCCCAAACTCTGCCGTCACCTATGGGACGCCCTGCACTGACCCTATGCATTGTATGCATGCAGGAGTCGAAAAGACAGCAGTCAGAGTGGATTTGTAAAATACACACATTGTGTATTCACACAGTTGAGCACATGTGTTGAAGCTTTTTTAATCACACCCTACTGAACTGCCTACATGATACATCCTGCTGTGTAATGGGTGCAGTGGGGCAGCATCTACTTCTTTACAGTGTGTACTCTTAAGCTACAGCCTGTTCTTTCTCAGCCCTTATGTGTTCCTTTCTTGGCTATATCCCTCTTGTAGTGGCTTGTACCCTGTCACACTCAAGCACATATGCTCTTTTAGAAACCTCTTTACTTGTGTCACACTTTTTGTCATTTACGTCTGTTAGTGCTTGTCTTTTTTAGAGTAATTTTTTCACATTCTTTTTTTTCTTTCTTTTCGTCATTTCTGCTTTCATTTCTTCTCCACACTGATCTCTTCCTTGCCTCTCTCTTTACCATTTTTGCTTATTTTCTATCTGTGGGTAGCACTAACAGTTGTTTGTGTTCTTTGCTGTGATCTGGGAGCACTCTAGATACAGGGGTTGAAGGGAAAGGAAGGAGCTGCTGAGTATGTTACACCATAGTTGGCCAACAGCAAAATTTCTCTTCTGCTTTTGGCTCTGTGTTAGAGGATGCAGGATCTGTCCATTTTGTTTCAGTTTTAGAGTGAATAGATATTCTTGTCCCACAAGGTTGCAATAGCTGAAGATTGTTGTAAACAGGACCTTAATCTAATTTGGTCTAACAAGGAAAAGGAATTCAATGCCAGCTGTTGCTCTAATACCAAATTCATGTCATCTGTTTTCTAGGAGTGGTGTGGACCTGTGACCATTTTCCTCCTGAAAAGTACAAACACAGAGAAGCACACAGGAAAGCAGACGAAAGATTAAAATAAAGAAGAGGGTGAGGAGAGAATTTGTTGGAGTAACTGTAGCTGCAGGAATCAAATCTCTGAACCACTGAGGAAAAGACAGAAATAAGTGGAGAGGGAGTGTTTTTTCTTCGTGCATTTTGGAGCCAGCTGCTTCACAGCTTCATCAAAATGAAGCTGAAGGAGGACTTGAACCCCATGTTACTGCTTCTCTTCCACCTCATGGTCTGGATCTACACCTTTATCACCTTCTTGCCGTCTTACCTCCTCAGCTGGGTCTCTAGATCTGATGGGATCTTTTACGGTACTGAGGAGGAGCGAGCCAAGAGAGCAAAGGCCCGTTCAGTGCTGGGTCGCCCAGAGGGACCCTACCGAGCGGTGAGCGCCATCAAGAGGCTTGCGACAATGCTCCAACCAGGAGTGGACACGTTGGATAAGATGTTTGAATATGCAGCCATGAAGTTCCCCCATAGAGACTGTCTCGGTACGAGGGAGGTCATCAGTGAAGAGGATGAACGACAGAGCAATGGGAAAGTGTTTAAGAAGGTACAAAAGTTGTATTTATAAAGGAAACAGGGCAATGCAATAGTAATACTTAAACATAAGATACGCTGTATATGAGAATATAAAGCAGAAAGCATCATCATATAATATGGCTACACTCAGATTATATCAGACATAAAAGACTGGATTATTTAGATTTGTAATTATAATGTTTAATATACAATAACTATTATAACCATTGGACTAATTCTCATCAATACTATCTCCCACTTGAAATGTATACAGCATAGATATTTGTACATTACCACCACTATTAATCTTTTCATAAATTAGTGTTGTCAAGATCAAACAATAACAGTTAAGTGTTTGAAACATCTCGAAGAATAAATAAAGGTGTAAAGGAAAAATGTAAGAAATGGATCAGATCATAAGACATTTAAAGAGAAGGAAAGACAGAGAGAGAACAAATGAAAAGACACAGGATCTGGCAGAAAAAGAGGTGCAAAGAAGATGCTTCAGGAGATTTTGCATTATTTAACACATGCATTGTATTGAAAAAAATGTGTGTGTGGAAATGATCTCCTTAAAGGTTTGGATTGTTCACATGGTTGGTATTCTTTATTTTGACCCAAGAGCTTTCTGTGAATTGTTTCAGCTAACTCTGCCTTAATGCTTCACAAGATGTCTGTGTAGGTTCTCATTTGCCCAGGTCAATGTTCTTCAGAAGGATGATAACATGGGCAAATGAGAACCTGATGGATGGATGGATGATCCATCCAACTCATGTCATTGTAAGATCATGTTTTTTATTATCTCCCCCTAACTTGCCAAACATAATCTTCTGCAAAAGTACTCAAAAGCATTGCTATAGTTTTTTTCATAATCACCTTGCCAGAAGAATTAATATATAAGGAGAAAATGTTACTAAAAAAGTATATGTTTAATTCTAATCCCTATGCCCTTGAAGACAGGACAAAAAAACTCACTTTAAATTACTCCTAATCCACACAACAATACAAATGCAAAATGTTGACAATATTAAGTGTAATGCCTAGAGTCATTATTATCTCCTTCCGCTGACAGTTTGTTGATTTTAGCTTAAATTCCACTGACATGCTGAACGTTGCAGAGGACAAAGAGCAGAGAGAAGTGGAAATGTGGTTTCAAGAAAAAGGAAACTGAAAGGAGACAGATATTGGTATTTGTCCAAAAAGAATGTGCAGGAAAAAACTGTGAAACTGTGGCTGAGAACTGACAGGTTTTGTTGCTGTTTGCTGTACAAGTTGCTTTAAATAAATGTCAAAATTATCCAAACATATGAATTTCTAAAATATTGCAGATATGTCATTTTGTCATTTGGTGTAGACTCTAACCAAGTAGAACACTGCACTGTTTTCTGTACATTTGGGATTATGTGCCTGTATTAGTCAAGAGTTAGCCAACTTTAACAGGTAGTTACATTTGTTCTGAGTTACACCACTAATCCCAAAAGCCTGATCCCTATAATCCATTTAAATCTCACTGTTGAAACACTTATTATGGCAAGAAAACATGCCTTAGTTGTTTAATTTAAAAGAAGAGGAAGAAGAAAAAAAAATCTATTGTTTACACCTTCTCCCAGCATTGGTGTGTATTTACATGCACTACTCCTTATTAACCATTAGGTGCCAGTATAACCCCACAAATACATCTGCAGAAAACTATCACCAGGAGTCAGTCAAATAATTTTGAAGAAATCCAGAAGTTTGTTTGTCATTTTTCCACCAGTGAAGGATGTGAAATGTAGCTTATGAATGTCAGCCAATGGCAAAAGGCAATGTGGTTCTTTTAATAGGAGTGAACTTTTTCCTCCTTTCCTGTGACATTTTACAGTGAAACCAGCCAAACATGTGACTGTGGGATTTCTGTTCCTGTGGTTAAACATTTTAGCTATCACATCATGAAATGAGAAATACACAGGGGAAATGACTATTAACTGTCCATATTTAATATGATTTTCTGCTTTTTAGCAAAGTAAACCTGACACATGCCTTCCTTTTACTTTTCTCTCTGTGCTTGCTTTTGTCTCATTACTTTAATTGTATTTCTGTCCCTTTTCTCTCTCTAACTCCCCCTGCAGGTGGTTCTTGGAGATTACCGCTGGCTCTCCTATGAGGAGACCTACACAGCAGCTTCCCAGCTGGGTAGTGGCTTGGCCTCACTGGGCCAGAGACCAAAAACCAACATTGCTATCTTCTGTGAGACACGAGCTGAGTGGTTAATCGCGGCCCATGCCTGCTTCATGTACAACTTCCCATGTAAGTCAAGGATATCTGACACAGAAATACAAAAAATAATTGGCCACATCAGCACAGATAACAGCAAATTTCATGATTTCACTTTTGAAATGTTTTAGCAAGACTAACATTGATTCATACCTTGAAAGTAGGTGTGGAGTACTGGAATGTAAATATATTTAATCAAGTACATTTTATGCTATATGTCTATTCAACTGTCTGTCAGTAGCAAGTATTGTACTTTTTACTCAGTTAAACTTGTTTGAAAGCTTGAGTTACATTTAAAATGAAGAATAAGATTTTAGAATAACATATTCTTTACATCATTTCCAGCCTTTGTCTCATCAAATAATGTTTTTTTTCCCCTCTAAACCTCCTAAATGATAAACAAGAAAAGGCCCAAAAACCGAGATTAGATTTTTGTATTGGCTCTTGTTTTTATTCTTTCCTCTCATTAGTTACTTAATGATTTTCTAAGTTTATCTAATGTCCCCGTGAATAAAACTGGATATTAAGTAGTTCAATCTAACTCCACCTGTAGCAGAAACAACAGTAGTTACCAGGACTGCCTAATCCTGATTATGATGCACCCCAGCTGATTTTAAGATAAGGTCTGGTTTAGGTTTTCTTAATCTGAATATTTGAAGTTTGCTAGACGTATGATTCATGTATGGGCTCAGATGACTAATACAGATGTTATGGTCTTTTTGGAAAGCTGGTTCACAAAATTCATTCTTAGGGATTAGGGGTGTGTATTGGCAAGAATCTGGCGATACGATACGATATATCACGATATATCACGATACTGTTAACAAGGCAATATTTTTGTTATTTTTTGTTTCTTCTTCTATAAGATTATTTCCTGGAAAAATGGAATCATACCAGAAATATGCACAAATACTAAACAAATGTTTATTTGATCAGAACTGGATTTAATACTATTTCACAAAATTTTCCTCTCTAAGAACAAAAATTTTTTTACAGGTAAAAAAAATAAAATTACAAGTACAAAACACACACACAGATAAATAAATAAAATTGTTTTACAGACATTACAGTTTAAGATCCTGCTCACATGTTCATATTCTATTAGTTGTGAAAAGAATGCATAGTGCACAGTCCCTGAATCATCCAACATCATAATATTATTTTGTGTGGTCCCAACAAAAGAACTAACATCTGCCTCTCTCAGATAGTAAAAAGTGCTTTTAGGATTATTGAAACAACCATTATTCAGCAAAACAGCGTAATCAGTTTAAAACAACTACATGCATGACCTGCAATATCACAATACTACTTTTTTATTATTCAATCAACAGAGCAAAATACCCATGTGAATATAGAAATAAAAGAGCTTGCAGGATTCCCCAAAAAATAATAAAAACAAAAACATGAAGCTCCACCATATTTCCATTTGAATAAATACCTAAAAACATTGATATAGTACTTTTTAATATCGATACAGTATCATGAAATGATATATCACCATATATTGTGTAGCCGATATTTTCTTTCAGCCCTAATGATGATTTTCATATTGATGGATATTATGTTTACAGGCCTGACCATCATCGAAGGAGTGGTGGTGTTGCAGTTTTTATAAAAAAAAAAAAAGCAGGTTTAGTGTATGTGGTTTATCACAGTGCTCTGAGTTTTGTTACAGGCCTCAGCGCTAGCACCCATCACTGTGTTTGTATGCTCTAGTTGGATGGACAGATATTTTTACGCGCAGACTAAAACACTCATATTCTTTTATCTATAAATGCATTTTAGATCTGCTTCCATCATTTTTACTGTTCTACATTTGTTGGAATGACTTGACGGTGTTTTATACGTGTGTTATTAGTATAGTGTTTTATGTAGGATTTTTAGTGTGGATGTATGGATGAAATCTCTATTTTCTGTAATTTCTGCTGCTGCTGTCTTGGCCAGGACACTCTTGCAAAAGAGATTTTTAATCTGAACAAGTCTTTTTTTTCCTGGTTAAATAAAAAATGAAATAAAACATGCAGCCACAGCACTGACTCACTATTAACAAATTAATGTTGTAAATAATAACATAATCAGTCAGTGAGAGTGATACTTTTGACTGTGAATATTGTATAGTTTTGAACATTGATTATTATTTGGATAAAGACTGCATGAAAAACTACTTTTAACTGAATAATTTTTTTTCATACAGAACTTTTTTTACTTTTGTGATGGAGTATTTCACATTATGGTATTTCTTACATGAGGGATCTGAACAGATACATCTTCCACTCCTGATTCAAGCAGCTAATAATGAAGCTGGTTACTATCCTTTATTATGAACTCTGTATGAACTTAGTCTGATGTTAAATGTTTAGCACAGCACTACAGAGGCACCTTAAGATGATTCACAGAACTGAAAATGAACTGAGAAATACAGTATGATATGGTCACATGATCTTAATTTAGTTTTTCAGTGTTTCCAATAGTAACAGATAAAAGAAACAGATAAACACAGATATTAACTGTAGCTGAACTTGTGCGTCAATGCCTTAAATAAGTAAATGTTTTCATTACACTGTATTATAAAGTTTTAAAGGTTGAAAAAAGTCCACTCTTTTTTTCCTCTGGTTGTTTCAGTTTTATTTGTTCCCACTGAACGTTTTCCAAATGTGCCTGATTTGGGCTGATTTATAGTGATGACTGTGTGTGTCTGTGAGTTTGCATGTTGTGGGTTGCAGTAAACTAAGGGACAACTTGTAACACGCAGAGCCCAACCGAGACAGAAGAAGGTCAGTTTGTCCCTTCTGCTTTGCTGTTACATAAGTGTCCCATATTTTTTCCTTTATTTTCCTCTTTGCTAGTTTTAATTCTTTCTGATGGAAACACTTAAATACATTCTTAACAAAAGGGATTCTTTTGTACCAGAAAATTGTTCTCAGAGACATCTTTCAGAAGTAAAACTGATCGTATATTCCTTTAAATAGACCATAAGGAGCGTTGATCATTTTCAGCTCTCACCACTTTCAGCCTGTGTGCAGTGCAGCAGCAGCTTTCTACTGAACAGTTTCAACCCTGATTTACACTTTTAATGAGTTCTTTATCAATGATGACCATCCACAGCAGCACTGTAAGTTCACTAAATCTATTTGATGGTCCTTGAAGGACCCAGCTTTATCTCTTTGTGCTTTACTTGATGCTCCATTAAACTGTCATGCTTTGAAAATATGTCGCATCTGCAAACCAATAAAGTATTTTCAGAAAAAAAAAAATCTTTTGCAAACACAATCACTGCAACAGTGGAGATCTTAAGGCTGTGGATAGCACATTGTTGGTGGGGTGGGGGGGGTTGGAAATGGAAACAGCGGGGAGGATAAAGAATGATAGAATTATGGGGGGATGGCGTCAGATGCAGGGTGAGAGAGTCTACGTGAGCATCTGATGTTGACAGAGGCATCAAGGAGTCAGCCAAAGGCCCTCAGTGAACTCAGACACTTGGTGTGTGTAAGCGTGTGTGTGTGTTTGTGTATACACTGTATGTTCAATGCAGCTTTACATTTCTCAAAAGGTTCAAGTGCTTATCAGTGTTAAGATGCAGAAGTTAACATAATCTAAGTTCAGTCTTTAAATGTAGTGTGTATAGATATAAAATTATTTACATATAAATTGTTATTTGTGTTTTAATGTCAGCTAAGGGATTGCATATTCTACTCTGGAATTAGGAATTGTGACTCCTGGAACTGTTTTGTAGCTGCAGTAATTGTGTTAAAAAAATGCAGTGATGAAGTTCACCAACCTGATCTTATCATCTGCAAAGCAGCAGTTGCACATCTATTATTGCTGAGAATGGTGTGGGTGTTTGTTACATTTTGGGTATTGAAATGAACTGTAGAGTAGTGTGTGTGTGTGTGTGTGTGTGTGTGTGTGTGTGTGTGTGTGTGTGTGTGTGTGTGTGTGTGTGTAAATGTGTCAAGCTGGGGCCAAATCTAGTGTTTAGATCTCACGGCTGGAGGTGTCATGGCCCTCATACACGCAAATACTTGTACACAATCAGAGCAGGAAGTGTTGGATATTCATGACGCAGGACAGTGATATCACTAAGCCTTGTCCCATAAACCCTTGTGTCTATACCAGTGTAGGAACAAAAGGTTACACATTGTTACTTTTTCTTATTCCATCCTCTGTCCATTTTTATCTGTAAAAGAAAGCCCAGCTAAAAGTATCAAAAGTATGAATCTCTTTTAGATAGCTGTAAATATTGACTCATGCATGCTGTTGTTGCATGTATGCAAGCACACAAACCAGTAATCTATCAGACCCCCCCCACATACCAGTTGTGTTTATATCCCCCAAAGAGTGCTTATCAGGCAATGGGACCTTGCATCCCATTGGCTGAGAGGCTATTCTGAGGCCTCTGGAGGTGAGTGATGGAGGTTGGGAGGAGCCAAAGAATGGATGTGTGTGCACAGAGATACACTGTACATACCTTGTCCGTTTTCACACACATATGACACTTTAGATACTCCCCTGAGCAGTACTAGGAAGTATTTATTTAAGTAGTAGTACTAATACCACCTGGTTAGAATTGTCTTTATATATGATGATTTTATATACAATGGTGTCATTTAATCCATAGTAATGTATCATATTCTGTTAGACCATTATATTTGTTTTCAGCATCAGTGCACAGTGGAAACCACATATCTCTGAAATGCCAACTTTTAATGAACTGAATTAAACAAGCCTTTTTTTTCCATTTCTGTGACAGAAAATCCAAGTGTTTTTTAAAGATTTATTAAACTTAACACTGGAATAACCAACAAATAAAATTTATCTGTAGGTATTTTTCAATTATATATTGCTGTGTTTTAAATAGAATATTGAATCTCCTTGAATAATTTACTTTTCTTAAAATTGTGTAGTGTTACATTGCCTATTGGTTTCCTGTTGGCCAAATTAAGTAAAATTTACCCCAATATAAATACATTTATTTTTTGATTATGATTAACCCATAAAGACCCAAACATCTGCTGTCAGCCAAAAGCATCTATTGATCTAAACTGCTGATCCACTAATCCTATCAATACATGTAAATAATTGGTGTAAAATACAGTTATTTATCTTTTCATGGTCATCAGAAATGACCCATTTGGACGTTCAGAGGCTCCATAGTTACCGTGGAAACACCATCATCTTCTATAATATTGATTCACTAGTAAAACCCCTGGAGTTTGATAAATAACAGTGGATGGAGGCACTTGGTTTATGTTCAGTTAATGCTATATTTTACTGAAAAAGTCACCTGTTTTGATACAATAACCTTTAACTTTACTCTGAACTTTCATGGACATCTTCATTATCAATCAATTAAACACAGGAAAATAGATTATTTTCACTGGAAAAAATGCAAAATTCAGAGAATAATATTGTAATAAATGGTGATGAATCATTTAGGAACAGTTAAATAGAGAGGAAAAAATCATTTTGGAACTGCCACAAAAGTCACACTGGGCCCTTATGGGTTAAACATTATGGACTTCTCATCATAATAGGTTACGATGCACAAGAGAGGAATTTCTGAACCAGAGAGATATGCAAATATTTTCTCCTAATACCCATTTTAGTCGTATTTTAGACCTGTGTGTACTGACTCATACAGAGAAATTGGTGTTTTCAAAAATCCTTGAATCATTATACCAGAGGAACAAAACACAGGTGATGATTGAACAAACTCATGTTGTGCTTTGAGATACTAACTGGACAGTTGCTTAATCCAGGGGATGTTTTTATGAATGGGTTTACTCTTTTTAGGTATATACACTGACCCCCTGCAGTTGTAGTTTTAAGGAGGAGATTTTTCTCTGACCAGTGTGTCTCAGTAATGCAACATCTACATATTCAAAGATACATGATTTTCACTGAACAGATAGGGGATAAAAAAAAATCTGATCCTGTAAAGTAACTAAATCTGTCAGTGATTGATGTGGCGTGAAGAGTACAGCACTTGCCTTGTAGTGCAGATATACTCAAGTAGAAGTGAAAAAAAACTGAAATTGGTGCTTAGGTATAATACTAATGTAAAGGTAGTTAGTTACATTCTACCATTGTGTATAATAATTATTTGAGTTTTATCTTCTGTTTTTTATTTGTTATTGATTATTTGAACTTTCTTGGCTGTCATACAAATACAGTAGTGTAATGAAAACCCATACCTGTAATGTAATGAAAGCCCGTATCTGCAGCTTTCTCTTAAACTCTTAAATAATGTCTTTTAAAGGAACTTTAACCCTTTCATGCATGAGTTATGAGAACCTTAGCTGAGGTGGGGGGGGGGGGTTTGTTTGTTTTTGAGTGTTTTTATTACACCTTAGACATGGAAAAAAATAATGAGATTGAGGTTTAGTTTTTTTTCATAGATTTACAAAAATGTCCACTCAGCTACACGATGAATTTTATTCTTGAAGCAAAGAAACATGTATTTAAAACCCAATATCATAAAGCAATATGAAAACAATGAAATTAAACCATGTTTAATGCTGCTAATCTGATGTTTTCTCACATTTTAACATGTTCTAATACTAGTTATTTCTCATTTCATGGAGATAATATGTAAAAAATAACAATTAACAATTGATTTCCACTCAAGAACCAATCAAGAACAGCAAAGTTACAGTAATGGTGTGAATTGCAGTTTATAAAATGATGCATAAGCGTCCACTGTGTTGGCTGATATGGAACTAAAACAACTAAACCCATGAATATACAAGAGAACAGCTGTAGAATAACTGTCCACTGTAGTGACCACTATGCATGAAAGGGTTAAAATCACATTTTATCACTGATGATTTTAATGTCTGTTTTAATTTTAATATTAATGTTTTTAATATAATTTAGGTCTTTTATTTTAGCTTTCTCTCATCTTAAATGTATTTTTATGACTCTCCTGTGATGCTTTTATGAATTATGTAAAGCACTTTGACTTGTCCTGTATATGAAATGTGCCATACAGATAAACTTGCCTTGACTGACCTGTCATTCATTTTATTAGTCATTTTATTTATTTATTTATTTTTTTAACGTGTGTTACAGTGGTCACCCTCTACTCCACACTAGGCGGTCCAGCCATTGCTCATGGGCTAAATGAAACCCAGGTCACCCACATCATCACCAGCAGAGAGCTCTTGGAAACCAGACTAAAGGTCAGACCAAAAACATACAAAAATGCAGTGAAACTCAATATGCTGTTTTTATGCACAATATGCATTCAACCTAATAGATGGATAGTTGTGCGTGGATTCATTTGCAGACAGTATGATCAGTGGTTTGTGACATATGGATATATTTTCAGAGACCTACTATGCTTGGTAAACCATTTTGCTGAATGTAAAAAGCTGAGATTAGGAGGCTGTATCCGTCACTGCAACTGCATCACTCATATGATGTCTGCCAAATATTTCCTGACATCAAAAGGTCTCTGGTGCATACTGAAACAATAACACAGAGCCAATGTCTAGGCCACTGGTGTACATTAGAGAGGATCTGAGGATGATGCACATAGAGGAGTGGAAATTGTCATTACAAAGGCATGAAAATAAGTGCACGCGCTAGGTGTTAAAGTGCATTTTGGACACGTTTAATCCCCAAAGACAAATGGCTTTGGCATTTTATCTTGGCATTTATCAAGGTGGCATAAACCGGACTCTTCTGCTCACTCTCTCACATCCTCTCTTAGCCCAAATATTGATGAAAATTAGGCATGGGTTTTTTGTTGCTCGTCAGAAAAGGGGGCCTGGTTTTCTTCTATGTGCTAATGTAGGACTATACATAATATGTGTGTGCTTGTCACAAATAGGAAAATGAAAACATTTCTTGTGTATGTGCGTCAGGCTATCCTAATTGAAGTTCCAAGGCTGCAGTATATCATTGTGGTGGACAACACACCCACCTCATGGCCTGGCTATCCACGTGGCATCAGTGTTCACAACATGGCTGCTGTTCAGAAGCTGGGAATCAGGCCAGAAAATGGTAAGTGTTAGCCTGTCTGTGTATATCTCTAATTCTATCCACATCCATTCTTTCAAGCATTTCTTACCCTCCTTGTTGCCTGCACAGTACACTACGTCTCTCAAGTTACTCTGTATAGCAGTTATTACCCCGCCCCCCGAAGGAGAGGCAAGGGGTATTGTTTTTGGTTCGGTTTGTTTCTTTGTTTGTTTGTTTTTAACACTCTAGCAGCAAAACTATTGGTTGAATTCATACCAAATTTGGTGTATAGATTGCCAGTGACCCAGAAGAGATGTCATTACATTTTGGGAATAGGAGGTCAAAGTTCAAATTTTTTATGAATTTTTAATTTTTTTTTTTTTCCCATTTACTAAAAATGGGTGAAATTTCAAAAGTCTGTAGCAGCAAAACTATTGGTTGAATTTATACCAAATTTGGTTTATAGATTACCAGTGACACAGAATGGATCTCTCGTTGCATTTTGGGGAAAGTAGGTCAAAGTTCAAATTTTTAATGAATTTTTAAAATCTTCTCATTTACTCATAATGGGTGAAATATGTGTGAGGGGCAGGGTTTGTTGTGCCTGGCACCACTAGTTTGTGCTGATTATGGCATATCAAATTTCCTAAAATATTAAGATAAGACCAAGTCTATTGTAGTTTTACACATTAAAAACACAAAACTGTTCAGGGTTTATATCACTTATGAGTGATGACCATTCTTCCATTTTAAAACATGACATAAGGATTCTGCAACTTTAGGTCTCTATATTAACATGCTCGCAGCTGCAGTGTTAAAATGCTCATATTTTACAGGTATAATGTGAACTGTGAATCATAGCATGTCAACACTTGCTAATTAACAGTAAACATGAAGTCTATATCTGATTTGATAAGAGACTATGCGAGATTCAAGAACCACTTGACACAAAAACAGCATATCGTTGCTACGAGGGCCGTTCAATAAGTTCATGGCCTCACCCAGAACAGAACTGATCATTTATATTTTATTTTTCAACATAATCTCCATTTATAGCAATGCACTTGGTCCATCGATGTTCAAGCATCACTATCCCATCACGAAAGAATGTAACATCCTGTATTATAACAACCAGTATTTCTGGGTGAGGCCATGAACTTATTGAACAGCCCTCGTATTTTGTAAAAAGGATTGATTCAAAACCCTTTTTTCAGGGTATGAAAAACAAATAAAATGTCCATAAATCTGTACTTTCAATCCAGACTTGAATTGTATGACTAACCAGCATGTTAACCACTCCATGTCATCAGTGTTGCTGTATTGTAAATTCCACCCAATTACGTACATGTAAATTTTTGAACATTTATTTCTTGGGAAAAGTCTTTTGCTGGATTCAGTCCAGTCTACTCAACTCTTACTGATTTCCTAATGAAGTATCACTGAGTGACTGAGATAAGGTGATTTTAGAGTCATAAATTCTTCCCACGCTGTGTCCAACAGACATACTTACGTATTGTGACATAACCAGTAATAGTCATATCATTAAAGTTCAATCCTTGTGCCTCTAGGTCAGTGTTGCGGTACATCTAAACCTCATGAGGCTTGTTGTAGCCACTGATAGGCTACACAATACAAAAAAGATGCCAATTTTTGCCTACTATGTATGAAAAGCACATGAAGATTATTTTCTTAAAAAGCCACTGGCCCAAACCCCTGAAGGAAAAGAACACTGCAAACAAAAGTCTCCAGTCTGAACCCAAAATATCAAATTATAAAAAAGACCAGAATGAACCTCCCCGTCAAATCCCACTGTGCTGCAGTAAATGGGATCGTCATGGCGTGTTTTTTTTCCTGGGGGTGGGTTGGTATTTATCCCATCAGGTCATGTGAATGGGGAGTGCTCACATCTGTGTCAGATTAAGGTTGATACGTTGCTCATTCAGTTAGGGGACTGAATGAGGAAAAATCTTCACCCCCCTCTTGTTTTTTATTGTGATCACTTGAACTGAATGACCCCAAACAAGAGGAGCTGGTACTGTGGCGTAGATAAAAAGGGAAGGAAGTAGGTTTAAGGAGGGAGGATGGAGCACTGGGACGAGGGGGAGGGTCATGTTTATGCACAGCGCTGTTAACTTCACATGACATCAACTCTCGGAGCGTGCACTCCTACATGCCTCGTAAAAGACGAATAGACTGATATTAGGTTCTGTTTGTCTCTTTCCTGGCCCCTTTCAGAGTTTCTCTGGAGCCTGCTGAGTTTCAGTGTCTCTCGCTCTGTTTATACATGGTCTAAAATGTTCTTTGAGCAATCTGAATGACACATGACCAATCACACCTGTGTCTGATGATCACTTGGATGCAGATTACTTTAGTATGTGTATCAGTTTTACTATAAAGTCAAAGGACTCTTTGCACAAGTTATTACATCATTCTGACACCAGATGAGTACCAGCTTTGATTAGGTGGGAAAAGTTTGCTTTGGCTGTTATGACATAGATTCCTGATAAATAACAAAATAAGAGGGAATGCTTGAAGGATTACATGTAGTTCATTTGACAAATGAGTATTTGGTAAGATTTGTAAAAACGGCGATCCGCAGAAAACTCAGTCTTGGACAAGATTACATTTATTTGGGACTGGACCTTCTCTGTGAAATTTTCAAAGGTACTAACTTTTATTATAATCAGCCACTGTAATATTTTATCCCTTAAATGGGAAAATACTACTGTTTGGTGGTTTCATTTTAAGACATGTCTGGTTCTCCCTCATTTCCAAAAAGCAGAGCAAAAAAGCAATTAAGACTTACTTCTTACATCTGACCCCCCTCAGTTAAACTCTTCAGATTACTGTATTTTTATTAGTTTATTTAGTAAAAAACTAAAAACTTTTCAGTAACTAAAACACATGTATAGGCTATCCAAGTTGGCAAGGCCGTACATCACTGCTCCTTTGTTTCAATCATTGGAATGCTTCCAAAACAACCACCGTGTCCTGAAATGATGGTGTGTTTTCCTGTTACAACACATTAGATGAATTAGTGTTTATATTATACAGGATGTGTGGTCAAATGTGTCTCAGACCATCCTGGCACATGGCTAAAGATCACCATGTGCCTTGTTGGTCATTAATTCTTGTATTTACTGCTGTGTAATTGTGATCCGAATCCTAGTTTGCATTTTAAACTGGGTTCTGTTTGTGAGGACAAACAAGACCATTCTTTCATTTTCACATGTAGAGTGAATTGCTGTGAACCTAGAAAAAAAATCCTCAGCTGGTTTTTGTCCAATTTAAAGGGAAATTAATCAGTATGCGACAGATGACGCTTCAGAAAGTCCTAAGTGGAAAAATTGCCAGAGCGCAAATGGGAAGAAAGAAAGAAAAAAAATTGCAAGAAACTGACACAAAGAAGAGTTATTAATGGCATATTGGAAATGACATTTTAGCTAGCATAGTTGGACACAAACATCTACTAAGTGGGACTGATTGTGTAACATCACAGCTGACTATTTCCCATCTCTATGTTTACACTTTAGTTAAACCTCTGTTGAATTACAAACACTGTAAAATATTTCCCTGGGTATTATCCATGTATTTTGTTTTATTAAACACACATGCAACAAATGTAACACTCCTCCATTAATCATTTTTTAAGAGTGTGTTGGATTGTGTGTGGTTTTTTTTGGTAATGTATTGCTCTTGTATTCATCTTAAATGCATGCATGCCTACATTTCATTAGCCTCACTGTAGCCTGTCATATTTTTGGCCAAATTGTGATATCTGTGTAACTTTACTCTCCTAACACTGCTGATTAATTTTTCATCATTGGCCATGACCTGAAAAAAACATGACTGAGACAGCTATGCTTGGGGTTAACAATATGTTTTGTATACATCTTATAGCAGCACGTGAGCGTAAACAGCCCCTGCCTTCAGACATTGCTGTCATCATGTACACCAGTGGATCCACCGGTGTCCCGAAAGGCGTCATGATCTCCCATAGCAACATTCTTGCTGGAATCACAGGAATGGCTGAGCGGATACCCAACCTTTGGTAAGGACTACAGTCCCTGACACAGCTGGAGATATATCATGTGTACAAGAGACATTCTTAGTACAATTTGTGCAGCCAAATTGAGGGAGTGATGCACCTTCAAAATTCTGTCAGACTTTAGTACATTTTTACCTCGACCCCTGAAGGGGAGGAAAGAGGTATTGTTTTTGGTTTGGTTTATTTGTTTGTTTGTTTGTTTGTTTGTTAATGCTCTAGCAGCAAATCTATTGGTTGAATTCATACCAAATTTGGTTTCTAGATTGCCAGTGACCCAGAATAGATGTCATTACATTTTGGGAAAAGTCGGTCAAAGTTAAAATTTTTATGAATTTTTAAAATCTTCCCTTTTACTTATAATGGGCAAAATATGTGTGAAGGACGGGGTTTGTTGTTCCTGGCACCACTTGTTTATGGTTATGACTGTTGAGAAAAATGGATATCACAACCACTCACAAATATTTTGATTGGCCCAATCAAAGTATGGGCTATAAATCCTTCCTCATCCCTTTTAAAAGTGCAATTTTAATACAATTGTCCTCACTAACCATTCCTAGTCTTTAGTCCATTTCATCAGGCTTATTTATCTTCACACATCACACATCTGGATAATGTGGTCCAGTTGCAAATGGTTTTGCTTATGGGGAGTTACCATTTGTGCAACATTCATTTCAGGACAATATGATGCAGAAAACAGCATACACTTTGCAGTTAGTGTTATTCTGCTGTCAGATCTGTGGTCCTCGTTGCTGAGTGCACAAACTCTAATAGAAACTCATAAATATCTGTGGTACAGAATTCCAAGTTTGATAAACATCTCTGTGGAAGCTGTCAGCCGCTCCAGAATTAGAGTATTTTCTGCTGAACTTTTGTAACATGAGATGTATTTATGCAAGGAATATTAAGACAGTTATACTTTATTTTTTAGCTGTTTTTTTTTTATCAGTTTTGATCCCCATTAGCTGCTGCACTCACTGCAGCTACTCTTCCTAGGGTCATTAACAACATAAAAACAAAGCACCACAATTCCCCACAACGCGCTCAACAAACAGGATGTACATGCACACAACACAACAACATGAAAACCAAAATTCAACAGCAAGTACACAATGCAAAACAACTACAATAACTATAATGTGCCAACAACAAAAACTAAAAAAATAAAATAAAGCACAAAAGCAAAAACAGCTCTAAAACAAACAAAAGAAAACAAATCACTATAGGATTTGCAATAGCTTAGACAGTTATTCTTGGGTAAATATGAAAATTCTTAACCTTTTAGAAAAACCAACTGCTTGAATTTCTGAAATAAAAAATTGTGGCAGTGCATTCCATGCCACCATTGCTCTATATTGCACACTTCCCTGTATTCGATTCATCCTACAGGTAGGCAACAGGAAACGTCTCTCCCCTGACTGGGATGTGGAATATTGATAGATGTCACAGAAGAATGTCAGTTTACTGTAAAGTAATTCCGGTGTTTTTGTAATTATGATGTTTCTAATAAATGTAACCAAAGAGTTTCTCATTCTACCTTTTACATGTAACCAGGCCAGTCAGTTGTGGGTGTCTCTAGTGCTTGTTCTGAATGGGCAATTTAGGACTATTTGAGCTGCTTTGTTTTGCACGATTTGAAGTTTATTTTGATTTATTTCTGATGCATTTGACCAAATCATTGAACATTAATCTAACTGGGACAGAACTAATGATTCCACCAATGTTTTTTCCATTTTGATATGGTATGTAATTTCTACATTGTTTAACAGCAGCAATGCTTCTGCCTATTTTATTTAATATTTGCTTTATATGAGTATTCCAAATCAACATACTATCAACAGTCACACCCAACAGCTTAGCCTCTGCTACTTGTTCAATCATAGTTCCTGCTACAGACAAATTCAAAACGGGAGTCTTTTAAAAGATGTCTTGATCCCAACACCATACATTTACTCTTTTTGGTATTGAGCACTAATTTATTTTCTCTCATCCAATATGCAATTAGTTTTAACTCTTCATTTAGAGCTTTTTTAAGTTCACCAATATCAGGATCAGACAGGTAAATGGTAGAATCATCTGCGTACAGAGCAATGGTGGCACGTTCCAAAATAAAAGGCAAATCATTTATAAAAATAGAAAATAAAAGTGGTCCTAAACAGCTGCCTTGGGGCACTCCACAACACAGCGTCTGAGTATCAGAAAAGCTACCATTAAACAGTACTATAAATTCTGCACTGGTAAGATAACCTCTAATCCATTCAGCTGCAGCCAAATTGAATGCATAACAAGTTAGCTTCTTCTATAGCTGTCATGTAGGATGATGATATGGTTCTTTATTTTATCAGAAAGAGAAATGTAAAATTTGACATTGATCCTGTGACCCAGTACAGAACTGGGTCAAAGGGCTTTTGTTTACTCTGCACCTTATGCATGGAATCAGCTGCAGAAAGACTGGAAACTGAGTAAATTTATTTGAGCGCTTTTAAGTCCAAACTGAGAGTTCTTGAGGCTGACTTGTTTTTCTTCATCTGCTTGTAAATGTTATTTTTACTAACTATTTATTCTCAAGTGTGTTTGTTATATGTGCTTTAACTGTGTAATCTTGTGACTGTGTGTTGTATATACTGCTGCCTATCTTGACCAGGACTACCTTGTCAAAGCGGTTCTTTATCTTAATGTGATTTTTCCTGGTTAAATAAAGGTTAAATAAATAAAATAAAATAAAAAATAAAAACATTTGACAAGTTACTTAATGATAGAGAGAGAATTTGCCTAAAATGAGTGATGGCTGTTAAGCAACTGTGTCAGAAGTGGTCTTCTGTTCAAAACATGGTTGCAAAACTATCACAGAGGCATGGTATGATATTTTACATTCACTCTGTCTCAGCAGAAGGGAGCTTCTATGGCACTGACAAAAACAATAAAGTTCAGCTGAATCTATTATATCTCAGATAAATTCAAATTGTATAATCAGAGATGCCCTGAGTTAATTTATTGATTATGCATAGTTTTTAACCTGTGTTGTCCAGATCAATTGTCTTCCTATTATTTTCCAGGGGGCATCATCAATATAGGCACAGACCAAAATGCCTCTGGGCACACTTGCATAGACCAATAATCAATCAGACTAATTAAATGTCATCATGAATAACACCTCATAAAATCATTGTGATTGACCTGCAACAGGTGTGACTGAAATTAGTTTTCAGATTCATGTGGTTCCCAGGTGATAAAGACCCTTGTTTTAAACTGCATTTTACTGTATTTTCTATATATAAAACATTAAAGGAATACATCTAGTTCTCATACAACACAGGAACAGTGTGTGATATTCAGTGTGCCTCCATAGAGAAATAGTACATGATAATACTTGTCATGTGAGTGTAAATTACTGCTGCTTTTTGAAGATAATCAAACACTACAGAGTACAGTGCTACATAAATCTAAAGCCACTGATTCCGAGAAAGTCTTCAGAACCTGTTTAATTACAGCACTATGAAGACATTAATGTCCCTCTTATTTGTCCCTCTTGACTAATCTGTGCGATGACTAACATAAATTATGCTCCTTATCTGTGAGATAGTGCATAATTGACTAACTTGCCAGATGGGAATTCCATGTCAACCAAGCACGTGCGGAGGTATGAGTCAGCCTCACAGTACCATCATGAAACAGAGATGTTTATGTTAAAACAAAATGATGTTTTTCTGAGGAATGAAGCAGGGGTGAGAGGAAATGCGGATGGAAGGGAGTGAAGGATAAATATGGGAGGATGGGGAGATGGATGGAGATTAGAGGAGTTGGATCTGCTTCCTTTCATCACAGTCTCCCCTCTCATGAAAATCATGGCTTTTCTTTTAGTGTTTAGTCGTAAAACTGTTTAGGTCTTTGTCTACTTGTGTCGACTGGAATGTAAATTCAAATGTGCTTGTTATAAATACACCAAAATTAACCAGAAGTAATTGTTTAGTGAAATATGTGGTCAGTAAATCATACTTTGTGAAAATGAAATTTGCTCACTTGCTCTCTGTAACAAAGCAGCCAGTTAATGTTCCTGATACGGAGAATTATTTCTCTCAACCAACTACTTGATATGATATAAGAGTGTTTTTTTGTTTATAGTGAGGAGGACATCTACATCGCCTACCTGCCGCTGGCCCATGTTCTGGAGCTAAGTGCAGAGCTTGTGTGTATTTCTCATGGCTGTAGTATCGGATATTCGTCTCCTCAGACCCTTGCTGACCAGGTACTCTGTATACATCCTATACACAATAAGTAGTAGAACACTTGGTAAACAGCTGCAGATACATCATTACAGTTAAAGTTTTGGCTCAGTAGAGAAGCTGAAAGTCTACTGTGTGTAATGGCTTTTGTCATAATGGCCCTTTTTCCTAAATGCAGTCAACCAAGATCAAGAGGGGAAGTAAAGGAGACACCAGTGTCTTGCAGCCCACTCTGATGGCAGCTGTACCGGTATGTCAAAGCAATGCCCTCAGTTGCACACTGTGCATTATGTAGTATAACCTTATTAGAGCATTTAAAGTATCCATGTCTGGTTTTCAAATGACACCGCTGGCTCAAACTCTTTGAGTCTTAGCCTTGACCCGTCAGATTTCACTTTGTTTGTCACCTGTGGGGAGGCAGGGACAGATTCCAGGAGGCCTGGATGTGCTGGATCAGTTCCTGTACTGACAGGGATGCATGGAAAACACTGAAGCAAAACTGGAAACAAATCACTGAGAAAATAAAAAACTTGAAAATTAAACCCAATGGGCCACTACAAGAAATAATTTTCCATGATATGGTTTTGTTTTATAAAGGCTATACAGCATTGCACAGCTTTCATTGATTGACTATTGATGGACAGTTACAGAAATTGAGATCCTCTTGTGCAGTTAAAAGTAATTTTGAAAAGATTATTTTTTCTCATTTAAGTGTTAAACTTCTCATTGGCTTCTTTTAATGGTAACCAGTGATGGACTACAGTACTGTACAAAAGTCTTACACCGGCAGTAGGTTTCTTGGGTTAGTGAGGTTCTAATGACCACACACATGCATTTAGTGTGACCTAACCCTCGCACTTAACATGTCTTTAGTCCTTTTGTTCAGACAATATGCTTTTTATTGCATTAATTTTATGATATTTTATACCAGGTTTCATCCAACACAGGTCAGATGTTTCTAATTGTTTGTGCTGGTTCTTGTCATGGGGTCAGGGGTCACACTAAATAGTAACTTTAACCTGTAGAAACCATTTAGTTCAGTTTTTTGTGTGTCTTTTAAGGCTGTGCACATATTTCCTGTATTTTCTTGATGTACCTGAAGAAAACAGAATGAGAAATAAATGTGTGTACATTACAACCCTGCAAAAAACAACAACGCTGAAGGTGGACTGAGACTTTTGCACAGGACTGTATATCTAAGTACTATTTCAAACAAAGTGTACTGTACACAGTTGCGGAACTAGCAGTTTATTTGCATATTTCTATTTTATGCTACATCCCAACATTTTCTCCTTTTTACTTCACCTCATTTGTCTGACAGCTTGAGGTATTTCTCAAAATTTTGCAGGAATCTTCAAACTGTAGGAATAAAACTCTTTATGAAGTGGAAAATACATTGTCACAAAGGTGAAAACAGGCTTGTTTTTTTTGAGTTCATTAAAAGCTAAATTTTAATAGATATGTGATTCTCACTGGACAGTGGCACTACATATAATATGATTTTCTAATGCATTGCTGTGAATTAAACTCCCAATACCAAACAAAATATTTCAAATGAGTTCAACATAATACATCTGCAGCAGTAAAATGAATCCAAAACATTATATTTAACAGTAAAACAATGACAGGAACCATTTCATTACATGATTACTTTGACTTTCCATACTTTAAATACATTTTCCTGTATTTATAGACAAACTGGCAATCCTCTGTCACTGTTTTCTCCTGAAGGACTACATCTTTCAGTGACCATTACAATCACCAGTTTGCAAAGCACACTGATGCATCTTATGTCACTATTAGCCATAAATTGCCCTGTTCCATTTTTCCTGAATCTGTAACAGCCTGAATGTGAGGAATGAATGTAAATTTACAAATGAAATGATGTTGACCTGATAAAACTCTATATCTACCATAAAATTCAAGTCAAAATCGATCTTGAAATTGCAGCTTTCTTTTTTAATCAGCGTTTTTCCATACTGTGCCAACTATTTCTTACTATAATGCCTAAGAAGAAATCTGCAATGACTAAACCAGTAGACACTGTGTTTCTATTGCTCATGTTGGAGTGAAAGTGGACAGTTTAAGAGAATTGTCTGTCTCTGCTGGAATCTCTGCCTCTCTCATCATAAGAACATCCTCCTCGCCCCCAACCCCCCCGGATCCCCCTACCCCCCATGTCCCAGTGGTCGTAGTGTAAAGGGCAGAGGGCCTCAGTGTCTGGAACCATTCACAGCTGTAAACAGAACGTGAGAAAGCCCCATGTGGTTATCCCCATAACACACACTCATGCGCACTCACACACACATCCAAATTGTTTGCTATGATATGACAACGGGCTGCAGCATGAATCCTGTGTCGACTTCCTCTCTCATCGCTTGAGCTTCACACACACGTATACACCCACAGCTGCTTTTTATTGTTTTTTTTTTTTTTGTTTGTGCCCTTTTCCCTATTTAATTATCAGGCCAACTTTTAAAGGCAGTGATTTGGATAATGAAGTGTCCCTGATTTAATATACAGTTTGAGACAGCTTCCTCTTGGCATGACATTAAAAGTGTACATTTCTGCATTGAATAATAATAATAATATCGGATAAAATTTATATAGCGCTTTTCTATGAACGTATACTCAAAGCGTGCACAGTAGATCCATTATTCATTCACTCACACGTTCACACTCTGGTGGTAAACTACATATGTAGCCACAGCTGCAGGCTGACAGAAGCTCGGCTGAAATACAAATAATACAATAATACAAATGACAACTAGGCCTGTGTTATTTTATCCATTTTTATACTTATGTGAAATAAATCTACCAATACTCAAGGTCAGAGGAATCTCTAACGGAAACTTCTAAGCTTCAGTGGAGTAATTCACTTTCATTAGAATTAAATGACATACCATGAATATATGTCACTAAATGTAATGGGACTTCAACTTGAGTCCATGACATTGTGTCTAAATGTGATTTCTTGCCAAATTAGACAGACTTTCATTGGCAGTGCTGGCAAAAACTGTAACTTTACAATACCATGTAACACCATACTATGTAAGTATCCTGGTCAAGTCAGACATATATTAGTTTTGTAGTTCATTTGCCTTATTTTGCATGGTATTTAAAATGATTAAGTGTACATAGTCATCATAAACATGTGTAATGTCCAGTTCCCCTCACAATGTTTTTAGAAAAAAATTTACAGCCTACTGCGCAGAGTCTCAGTCATTGCCTTTTGTGCCAGACAAACAACCACGTTCCACTTTAAATGGCACTTAACCCCATAATTATTTTTTAAAGAGTGTTGTTTTAATCTAGATTACGTGGATGTACATATTTTATAAGCCATTTTATAAGATCTTATAAGGCATGCCTATAATATCTTAATGTAGAAGTATGAATGAAGCTTTATGAAGCAACTAGATCCAGATCTTTTTCAGAAGTTACTGGCAGTGACTGGATCTTCAGACAGTCATTAGTTGGACATACACTAGCCATAAGAAACATGTGGCGTCCACCTTAAAGCTTTAACCACGTAACAGTTTAAACAAAGTTATGCCTTCACAAACCATTAGACCTTATTTAACCCCTAATTTTCAGGAGTTTCATTAAGAACTTTTAGTCATTCCAACAAATGGAAATCTTAGCAGTGCTTTCGCTTTTCGGTTGGTTTTGGTTTTTCTGGTTTGGTTTTTAGGTCACTTCTGTTATGAAATTCCCTGGGGAGTATTTCTGTTATACAACTAAATTGTGGAAGCACACATGTCTTCCACATTAAAATAATTTCTGAACTGGTTGTGTGAACCTATATTTAGTAAAATTTGTTCTGTTTTTTATTTAGATCTCACAATAAATGTCATCAGAGCTGAGACTGGACACTTTTCACACATTTTTTTCTTCTATTATCTATGGGAGCAACAGTGAAAAAATAAGGTTTTTTTTCAGTCTCTTTTAAGTGATGTGACTGTCTTTGGGATTTTTCTGTCAACCCTTGTAATCTACTAGGTATTAAAAGCTGCATGACCTATATTTTGGGAGATATTAGTAATTTTGGAATACAATAGCCTTACAGTCATGTTGCTATGCCCATGGCGGTTGACAGGAAGCCCAATACCACACTGCATAACGGGAAATTAAGTTAAAAACAGGAACGATACAGTTACTAACTTGAGTCCCTAGATATTGGTATTAATGTATTGATTGTCATTTAAATTTTAAAGAATGATTTACCAAACAATTTTTATGTCAGTATTTTGAAAATATAGACTAACATCTTTTCCCAAAAGTCAGCTCTCCCCCACATAAAAACGACCTCATCTAGAACCAGTGGTTCCCCACGGGTCAATGCAGTAGTAAATCTTGAATATATGTATTTTATCAACAAGCGCATAAGTATAAAAGGAGTGTTTACTGACCAACATTTATCATCTTGTCATCTGTTCTAGTTTCAGTTTATCTGATTTATCCCTTCCCCTCACTCCTCTTTCATTTTCGAGTAATTTATTTGCCTCCATCTATGTCTGTATCACCTCTCTTTCTCACCTCTGACACTGCCTCCTTCCCGGCATCAGGAGATCATGGATCGTATCTATAAGAATGTGATGACCAAAGTTGAGGAGATGAACTCTGTCCAGCGAACACTCTTTATTTTGGCATACAACTACAAACTGGAGCAGCTTGCCAAAGGATACAGTACCCCTCTATGTGACAGGTATGTAGATGAATTTTTCAAGTGGCTTTTTATGTTTATGTTTATGCATTTGGCAGACGCTTTTTTCCAAAGCGACTTACAGGGGAAAACCAATCAAATCACTCAATCAATCAAATTTTATTTATATAGCGCCAGATCACAAAAAAGTTATCTCATGACACTTTATATATAGAGTTGGTCAAAACCAGACTCTAAGCCAATTTACAGAAACCCAACAGAATCCTCCAGGAGCAAATACTTGTGACTGGTGACAGTGGCGAGGAAAAACTTCCCTTTAACAGCAGAAACCTGGAGCAGACCCAGACTCCTGGAGGATGGCCGTCTGCCTTGACCAGTTGGGGTTAAAGAGAGAGGGTAAAGAAAGAGAAAAAGAGAGAGCGATAGAGACAGAGACTGGGGGAGAGGGGGAGAAGGGGGGAGTAGGGGGAGACACATGGAGGCAGTTGAGGATAAGTGAGTGGAGATGATGAGGGCAGGGGAGAGGCAGGACCAGAGATAATCCTGGAAGAATCTGTGATAATCCTGGGAAAAACCTTATTATAATATTTAAAATGGAATGTTTGAAAGTGTTAGGATAGGAGGTGCTCTCGGAAGAGCTGGGTCTTCAGGAGCTTCTTGAAGATAGGCAGGGACGCATCTGTTCTTGTAGCACTTGGTAGAGCGTTCCACCAACGTGGAACGACCCATGAAAAGAGCCTGGATTGTCTTGTACAAGGTCTGGGGACCACCAGACAACGTTCCCCAGATGAGCGGAGTGGTCGTGGGGCAACATAAGCTTTTATCCGTACACCTAAGTAGGTAGGAGCAGACCCACTGAGAATTTTGTAGTCTAGGATTAACGATTTGAATTTGATGCGGGCAGCTATGGGTAGCCAGTGTAACTCAGTGAGTAAGGGGGTGACGTGCCCTTTTAGGCTGATTGAAGACCAGACGCGCTGCTGCATTCTGGACCATCTGTAGTGGTTTTTAAGTCACTGTGTTATATTAAATCACCAATTTGTCCAAATCACAGGTTTGTGTTCAGGAAGGTGAGGTCCCTCCTTGGTGGTCAGACACGAGTCTTGTTATCGGGTGGAGCACCGCTCTCTGCAGCCACACAGCGCTTCATGAATGTGTGTTTCTGCTGCCCAGTGGGTCAGGGATATGGCCTGACAGAGACCTGTGGAGCTGGAACCATCAGCGAACGTAAGGAATTACCCCTCTAAGAGCAAAAGCATCTACTGATATAAACTCCCATAACTGTTGACCCACTGATCCTATCAATGCATTTAAATAATTCAGGTAAAATGCAGTTTTTCAGCTTTTCAGTAGCATGAGATGTGTGTTTTTGGATGTTCAAAGGCTCTGTATGTTACATGTTCCCCTCACCAGTTAATGTTACTGGTTGAAATCCCTAATGTAGAGAAGCTATGGCTTCTAGGACTAAGGAAAAAAGATGTCTTTATATGAATAATAGAATGTCTATCATGGACAATGTTCATTAGTACTGAGTACTGGTAGTAGTAATGGATAGTGGATTGCACAAAAATTATACTGTGCCTTATCAATGTGTCATTATAATTTTTAAAATATTCTCAACACAATGCATCAGGTGATGTTTATAAAAGACAGAAATGTTATTTTAAAGTACTCATGCAAAGACATTTCATTAGGTACAACAGGGTGTCTTTTTTCTTTACCTCTATTGTCAGATTTTTAAATAGTGGTCAAAAGTGTCCCGTCAGAGATAAGGACTTTTTACACTCAACAGCCCATGCTATCAAAGAAAGTACAAAAACCTTGACTATTTAGGCCTTAATTACTTCTTAAGACTTATACCTTGCAATATGAATTGCACAGGTATAGATTAAATGATATTCCAATGAGAAATTTTAGTTGGAGTTTTAGCCTTAAATACCAGGGTCCAAAAATGTCCCGTCAGAGAGCAAACTTTAATTGGTTGCCATTCCAACATTTATTTCAATATAAAATAGCTCCTTGTTTTGAATAATCCTTTATGGTCCAACTATAGCAAAAATTAATTTAAGAGTAAAAATGTGGGTCATTCAGCAACACTAATCTGTCAAATTTTCTCTAAAATGTCCCATCAGAGAGATTTCGAATACCGTGTTTTGACCCTGTTTGTAAACATGGAAACATCATCATTTTCTGCAACATTGATTCACAATAAATGACAAATGACAGTGGTTGTAGACACTTATTTCTGCCTTCAGTTCATGCTATATTTAACTGAATATCACTTTTGCTTCAGTTTTATTGTGCTCTGATACAATGACCTCAGTAATCAGTAAAATAAATATTGGAAAATACCAGATTTTCACTGAAAAATGCAGAGGGAATCATAATAAATGATGATAATTCACTTAAGTTGCAACAAAAATAGTTCCAGGTCTAAAAGGCTTAACATAATGGTATTTAGTGATTGAAGTATCCACATCATTGAAGTGAGTAAAAGGGCTAAACCCCACTGTGAAAAACCTCACTACGCATGAAATTACTCCATTCAAAACCTTATTAAAGTAAAAGTAGTGTATTTCAAATATGACATAAAATGGTTTCTTTTAATTTTACCACTTCATTAATGTGTATATTCCATTTTATTGCTGCACAAACTGAGCTCCTGTCAACTACTTTATAAACTGTTGGTAATTTAATCTACACCAATACATCATATTGTGTAAAATCATCATGTTTCAAATGAAATCAAATCAAAATTTGATTTTGATTTGATCATGTTTGTAGCGTCATTAACTTGTCAGAACTGTGTATATTTAAAAAGCTAGAAAACAGGCCTGTTTTCGGCTTGTACTTTTTTGGGGGGTAATTTTCCAACTGATAGCACTCATGCCTCACAGCAAGGAGGTCTGGGGTTCGATTCCAACACCAGTCGATGGGGATGGGACCTTTCTGTGTGGAGTTTGCATCTTCTCTCCGTGTCTGCATGGGTTCTCTCCGGGTACTCCTGTTTCCTCCCACCATCCAAAGACATGCACTGATAGGTTAATTGGTTAATCTAAATTTCCCATAGGTGTGAATGTGAGAGTGATTGTTTGTCTCTATATGTCAGCCCTGCAATGAACTGGTGACATGTCCAAGGTGTATCCCGCCTCACCCATAAGTATCTGGGATAGGCTCCAATGACCCTTGTGATCCTAGTGAGGATAAAGCGGGTTCAGAAAATGAATGAATGAATGAATTTTCCAGCTAATTGTGTTGAGAATTGTGTCAACCTCCGAAGGAAGACTTACTAATCCTTCATCTTATCATACATTTTCAAAATCATCCCTTTCGGAGGCACGTGTTTCACTGGAAAGTAGGCACGTTATTGAATGACTGCCAGAAGTGACTGAGAATAACATAAAAAAACAAACACTATCATAAACTGAATTAAAACAGTATTCTCAAAAGATGAATGTTTTACTGGAAATGTATCCCCATTATTGAGGAACTGCCGGAAGTGACTGAGAATAAGCTGGAGTTTCCATAACCTGCAAAAAAAGATAAAGACCGAGGGGGTATTTTACCCTTAGGATGGGAAAATCAATGACAGGAAAATGATTAATAGATGCAATGTGTGTGGGTCACAGAGAGCAGAGGAAGGAGTTGGTTATCTGTTTGTGTAATGGAAGTTAGAACGCTGATCATAATTCAACATCCACAGTAAGTCACTATTCCCTGAGAGACCCATTTTGCGTTGGCTTGTGGTGAAATTGTGATGAAATTTTATATGATGAAATTATAAACATTAGTGGTCACAGGTTTCGTTTTTGTAGTTCTAAAGAATACAGAGATTCCTAAAATCACAATCCTCAAAAGATCCAGGTTTCCAGATGTCTTTTTTAAACAGAGAAGATTGGATAATTGATTCATAAGACGTAAAAGAATGCAGTGCATATCTGTGGTGATGTGATTCTGAACTACGCTGCTGAGTGCCAGTGTGTTACTTCGATACTGGATAAACTCCCGCTCTTTCCCAGGCACAATAAACCAACAGATCCTTCTGCTGCCTGCCACTCTCAACTGCTGTCATTTGAGTCAGGAAAACACTGTTTTGTAGCTGTTCCTTTGGGATGGGGTTTCCATGGTGAGGGAGCAAGTCAGGTCGTGTTGCTATGATAAAAAATGTCCTGTCTTGATGCTAATGTCTTTCTTGTTAATGTGTTGTGTTTTGCAGTGTGGGATTACAGCACTGGGAGAGTGGGAGGACCACTGGTTTGCTGTGAGATCAAGCTCAAAGACTGGATGGAGGGTGAGCGGAATCAGACACACACAGACACGCACGCACAGATGTCATGACCAAACAAGAGTGTTTCACTGAGTCATGAGGCCAAATGTCAGAACTTATTACTTACATTAGATGTCATCTCATGAGGAGAGCACTAGACTTAGTGTACTTTTACTTTTTATTGTTTTATCTTCTGTCAGTCTTTCATGTTTGGTTTTGAGTTTCACTTTAATTTTCAGTTGGATCTTCAGAATTTGACTACTTTTAGTTTGGTTTTTACCAAGTTGCAGTGTTAGTTTTAGTTTTATTATAAGCAAAGCATTGATTCATAGAAGCTACAAAAATAGGGTGAAAGAACCATTATGTAAAGTGGAAAAACAAATACAATGCAAATCGAGAGGGATTGTGCTTCATTTCAGTTGCTTTGTTCAGTGTGGGATTTTTTTTTTTACTTTTGTCTCAGTTAACAAAATATCACTGATTGTAACTGCATTAACCTAGAAACCTCACACATGAAGAGTCCATCCACTATTTAGTTCAACTTTCCAGATTAGTGACAACATCAGTAATAAATAAGACATTTCTACAGCTATTTCATAACCTTGTAAGGAAAACAAACCACTTTTCTCTCCAGTCCTCTACAACTTTGTCCTCCCCATCTTTTTACGTAACCATTCATAACTCATTTCTATTACAGTCTGTTAAATCTTGATATTTATTACTTGCTTGGCTTGCAGAGCCGAAGTAGAATCCAATGTAAACATGAAGTCTGGGTTTTATCTCTACAAAAATAGTTTTGTGGAATGAGACAGTACACATAAAAGAAAAGTGGGAAAAAGAGGCGGGAAGAACGTTATTGGAGGAGAAATGGGACTATATCAATGAGCAACAATGGAAAACAACATGTTCCCTATCATGGTTGGCAAAACATTATAAGATATTTTGTTACACCACCACAGAAATCTCATGATACAAAATACTGTAGACTATGTGGTGAAAATAAAGCCAATCATTTTCATCTATTTTGGGATTGCTCTTATATTGGGCCTTATTGGCAGGCTTTGAAGAAAAGCATGAAGAAAATTTTCAAAATCCAATTTCCATTTCCATTTGTATCCATATACTTTGAAAAAGAGAACCAGGGTATAACAAATTCACGGGATAAATATTTATTCCGAATATTGTAGGTAGGCAGGTAAAAAAGCCATCACTAGGAAGGGGCTATAAAAGGATGCGCCAAAAATGGAGGACTGGATAGAGTTTATAGGTGACATCTATAGGATGGAGAAGTTGACTCTCTCTGTCAGACTTGATTCAGACAAATTCACCAATTATTGGAAAAACTGGGTTGATTTTGTAACACACTCAAGTGCAATCATACAAATACCTTGGGACGATAATTGATGAAAAACTGAGTTTTAATGAAAACTGTAGATCTGTGTGTAAAAAGGGCTATCAGCGCCTTCACTGCCTTAGGAAACTGGCACACTTCCACATTGACCGAACCATTTTAACTTTGTTTTATCATCCTTTTATTGAGTCTGTTTTATCTTTTTGTCTGGTGGCGTGGTTCGGTCAGACCTCAGTTGCAGAGAGAAACTCACTAAATCAAATAGTGAGATGGTCCAGTCGCCTGATTGGTGAGTCCCAGTCTTGTCCCACCTCCCTGTACACTAAACAGGTGCAGAGGATGGCTTCGTCAGTTCTTAACAATGACTCCCATCCTTTACGAGGTGAATTTCAGCTCCTTTCCTCTGGACGGAGGTTCTTAGTCCCAAGGTACAGGACACAGCGTTATAAAAATAGCTTTGTTCCTGTCGCCGTCACTGAGCTCAATAAGAAATAGTGACATTGCACTTTACTAACTTATTTAGTTATTTATTCCATTTCTTTGCTCTATTTATTATTATTGTGACTTCAAATTTTTAAATTCTTTAATTTTATGTTCTTATCCTGGTTTTTATCCCAGATTGTTTTTATTTTATCTTTTCTGGTTTTTATTGTGTTTTATTGCATCTTGTTTTTATTTATTTGATCTTATTTATTTTATTCTTTTACTTATCCATGCTGCTATACAGATGAATGGTGGAACACTGAGCACTTTTTGTCCTGTCTGTAGGCGTGATAAGTGCCTGTCTTGCATGTTCAATGTATGTGTTGTTGTAATGCCAAGGCAATCACCTAGACAGCAAAACAAATCTACCTACGGGTATAAATAAAGTAACCTTGACCATGACCTACTCAAATCAAATCAAATTTTATTTATATAGCGCCAAATCATAACAAAAGTTATCTCATGACACTTTATATCTAGAGTTGGTCAAAACCAGACTCTAAGCCAATTTACAGGAACCCAACAGAATCCCTTAGGAACAAACACTTGTGACAGGTGACAGTGGCGAGGAAAAACTTCCCTTTAACAGGCAGAAACCTCGAGCAGACCCAGACTCCTGGAGGATGGCTGTCTTAAGAGCTGATTTTAATTGATAATAGTAACGTGCATATAGACCCTTGGTTCACGCTACACACTTTAAATATTCGGTGTTAATCTTATTCAGGGGAACAGGGTTTCTGGAAGGAAAGAATTGAATGGGCAAAATATTTGATATTTCCTATCAACTCTATTTTAGGTTACTGTGTATATTTTTGCTTTTTCTGTCATTGTTCCCCTGTATAAGTATGTTTTTGTTTTTTGTTTGTTTTTCTTTACATATATAGAAGTTATACACATGATGTAAAATGCTGATAAGATAATGCTGCCTGAAAATAATAAAAAGATAATCACAAAAAAAAATAGTTTTGTAGCGCGGCACAGAGACTCTGAAGTTGTGTAAATGTTGCTTGATGTAGTTTTAATTTTGAACCTGTGTTCAACTCATTTTCAGGTGGTTACCGCAGTATAGATAGGCCCCACCCTCGAGGAGAAATTCTCATTGGTGGACCCAACGTAACCATGGGATATTATAAAAACGACCCCAAAAAGCAAGAGGACTTTTTCGTAGATGAAAACAACCAGCGGTGGTTCTGCACAGGTGACATTGGAGAGTTCCATGAAGACGGGTGCCTGAAGATCATTGGTGAGAAAAGTTGCAGTCGATGGGTTTTTAGATGCTACTACATTAGAAACACAAATCATCGACACTGTGCCCAATATTCTTGGATTTCTTCCAGACAAACCTCCCTGCTCTACTTTCATCCATCAGTCTGGCAGGAACCTTTTAACAAGCCACATTTTACCTCACTTCCCAGAATAATTCCACAGTTCAGTTTACTTCCCTCATTCAGACCCTCCGGCTTCTCTTTTATCTCAATAACACTGGTCACGTATAGGTTCAGTTTAGTGGAAAATCTGCACCTCCTCCAGGCTTCCTGTGTTTTTCTGAAGATACTGTTTATACACTTACCATTGCGTACAAACAGCTGACTTTCCTGTGTGTCCAGATCGTAAGAAAGACTTGGTGAAGCTGCAGGCGGGAGAGTACGTGTCTCTGGGAAAGGTGGAGGCTGTACTGAAGAACTGCTCACTCATTGACAACATCTGTGTCTATGCTAACAGGTTTGTGTCAGCTCACATTAACATGTAAAAGGAGTTGTGTAGGCTGTGTCAAAAATAACTCACTACTTTGCCTTTTTTGTAGTGTAGCCCAAAACATTTTCTCTACTTGAGAACTCTAAATTACCTGAGTGGTTTTACTACACTACAATCATTCCCAGGGCCAAGAAAGGGCATTCAATGTCAGACAATCAAGATGAAATCCCTCTAAATGTACTGGATCTACACAGCCTTAAATGCAGACCTAAACAAATCTGAATCATAAAATGTTCAGCTGAAGCTTGAAAATAAAGAAAATTGTTTGTTTACATTTTGTTGTTATTCTTCTAGACCAAATGTGCATCATTTGTCATCTGTTTACTCCAGACTGATATTTTTGTCTCTTTCTAACCAGAAATGGTTCTTGAGACAGAATAGGTTACAGCAGTGGTTCCCAACCTTTTTAAGCTTGTGACCCCATTTTAACATCACAAATTTCTGGCGACCCCAGACATTCAAAACAGAGACTTTTTTTTTTTTTGGCTAAAATTAATTACTTTTTTTATCATGTAATAGTTTGCTATACTATGTTGCAAATAAATGTTAATTTTAGATGGCATTTAGTCTATACAATGCATATTATTATGGACGGAGGCAGAAAAGCCAGGTGTAGATGACTGCACAAAGTGACTATTTTATTTTTCTTGGTCAAGATATGTACAGTCAGTCCAGCTTGTATTTACAAAGCTGACAATTAATACTGAACAAACAATAACTCAAACTATGAATTATGAAAGAGCTGCAGCATCTGAAACCGATCACAGTGAACATTTGACAGATAAACAGTACCACAGTGCTTCAGTTTCAGCTTCACAGTTTGTCTTTTATGTATTAGGATTGTCTCTCTCAACTCACCATTTATTTAAGTTTTCTGGGGTTTTTTGTTTATTTTATCAATTACTAGAAATTTCAGGCAACCCCATTTGAATTCCAGGCAACCCCACACACACAAGACACACACACACACACACACACAAGTTTGCTAAGGTATGTTTGTATTACATCCTACCAACAATCTCACAATGCGATGCATCACAATTTACATGTATGTAATTAGCGTTCAATTCCAGAGCTGGTATTTACTAATAGAGGGAACCAGCCCCAAGAATAAATGCTTTCCATAGCTGATATCTTGTATGTAAATTCATCTTACATACTCCGCATCTCTCAGAAATCATATCTATTTAGTAACAATAAAGACACTACAAACACTTGAAAATGCCAAATTACTTGTTACCTCCGCTAGGAGGTGTTGTGATCACTTTGCTTTGTGTGCGTGTTTGTTTGTTTGTTTGTTTGTTTGTTTGTTTGTTTGTTTGTTAGCAAGATAACTCAAAAAGTTATGGATGGATTTTCATGAAATTTTCAGGAAATGTTGATATTGGCACAAGGAAGAAATGATTAAATTTTGGTGGTGGGAGGGGGCAGATCTGTCTTGGCAGAGGTCTGCGTTCTCTGAGTGCTTTTTCTTGAATTTTATTGTTTTGAACATGGAACATTGTGCCTACCATGTCGACAGATTTTGAAGGAGTTTCTTGTGACACTGTCAACACTACAGGCAGCACTTCACAGTGTACAACTTTTAAACATTATTTGACTCACTGTTTTCCTCTGCATATTTTCATTCCATGTCCTTATAAGGTTTAATATCTCACATGGTGAAGACCTGATAAATGGATTCTTTCCATATTTTTTAGCACATGCATGCACGTATTTGTGCTCCATCACCTTATTTGGCTCAGACTTCAGTTCCTAGGATACACACAAAGACAAGTGTCACTTAATAACTGTCCTCTGTTTTTCTTTCCCTTCGATATCCTGCTCTTTGTCTCCTCCCGCTCGGCAGCGATGAGATATATGTGATTGGCTTTGTGGTGCCCAATCAGAAGCATTTACTGGCTCTGGCTGAACGGTATGGGGTCCGAGGTTCATGGGAGGAGCTATGCAACAGCAAGACTATGGAGGAGCTGGTCCTTAAGATGCTCACTGAGGCTGCTCTAGCAGGTGAGAACCGCTTTGGAAGTGAAAAGAAGCAGCCAGGCATTCTTATGTACATTCCCAGATGTCATGTGCCTTTTTTCTGCTTATTATCTTGCACTGCAGCACAACTAGAGCGCTTTGAGATCCCTCGTAAGATCCGCCTAAGTCCGGAGCCGTGGACTCCGGAGACAGGATTAGTGACTGACGCGTTCAAGCTCAAACGCAAGGAACTGAAAACACATTACCAGGATGACATTGAGAGGATGTATGGTGGAAAATAACAAGGACCAACACTGCAGCATTGTTTATTCTCTAAGTACAGACCAACCTTTGACTCATTGTACCTCCTTATTCCTCCTCCTACATCTTCAGCCCCAACACTCAACACTCCACAGAATTCAAAGACAGAAGGAGCAGTAGAATCTGTTTACTATGCACATATTAACCAGCCCCTTTTACTTGAATCTGTACAGTAGATCGATCTTGCACAACTTTTAACAGAGCCAGGAAAAGTGCTTAAAACATGGCGTGTGAACTAAAACACTGCTGCCTTTTCCCTCATTTTTCCGTCCTGGTGTGTGATGTTTTTGTGGGGTTCATTATTGTTTCAGATGTGAGTTATGAAACAGGCTGTGTGTTATAGATGATGTGGTCTGTTGAACTCTGAATGCCACAGCAGAAGTTCAGGCCAGTTGCACAGGTTTGTTGCCTGTTTGCTTTATAATCACCCATTACACATTCTAGATCAGGTATGTTATAGGAACAGTTTGATTTTATAGTATTAATATTTTAAAAACCATCTCCCAATCTTGACTGCCCTTTTAATTTTTTTCTTCTCATTTCTGTTCTACTTTTCTGCCTTTTCTGCAGGTCAGGAGATGGCTAGCTCTGGCTCTTTTTTATCTCCTCACATGTTTTCAGTTCTGTAAATGGTTTATTTTACTTCCCACCCACCGTCAACAGTTTGACGCGCACACCCATGGGGCGTCTCTCACATCAGCACATTTTGATAATAAAAGCACAAAGTTATTTGAGGGCAAATGTGAACAGGTGTTTAAAACTGCTGAAGTCATGATTGATAAAAGATATTATACAACAGTGAAGCTGTTATTCTTTATTTTTAATGAACTGACCAAAATTGCACATACATAACAATTTTCCTACAACAATGGAGTGTACTTTTATATGTGCTATACAGATCACGGTGCACAAGAATGCACATTTACTTGATTGTGTTACAAATGAAATTACTGTGTAATTACTGTCACATTTGATAAATCATAGTGCAATATGAAAATATATCATTTTTGTCCAAATAAGACTTTTGATTACAGATAGCAGTTTCAAAATTAACATATTTCCAAGTGCTACATCTTTATGTGGTGAGCATTTATTCTGCTGGATGCTTGACCAGCTTAAAGCCGTGTTGCATATTTCTTTGTGATCCACAAAACTGTGATTAAGTATGCTATTTTTCATGTCCCTACACAGCACAAACTCCATCTCATCATCCCTCATAATGACACCTGAAGCCTTTGTGATTCTGTTTCACCGCTGTTTGAGTTTATTTGGATTTGTCTCCCTGAGCACACACAGCAGCAGAGAAATCTAATGTATAGTCTTTATTTAAGCTCTCTGTCTGTTTGGAGAGCCTGCCTTGTAACATAAGTGCATCCTATTTATTTGTAACTTGCCTTTGGAAAAGTACTCAAATTAAGTAAATAAAAATTGTGTTTGGTCTATGTGTCTTTGTCATTCATTTGTACATATTAGGAACAGTAATTATTTCATTTTGGCATTTCATTAGGTGTAAAATTGATGTGACCTGATGTCAGATCATATTTATTAGATCTGAAGCAGAGGAGCCGAATGAAATTAGCCTTCTCTGGTTTAATAGTAGTGATGACTGGCCCTCACCAAACAATTAAATGTGAGTTTAGAAAGGCATGAGTTCAGTCAAAGTAATAAAGGTTATAAGTGATTTGGAGAAGGGAAAATGAGCTACTCCAAGAGTTACAAAAATTAATCATGAGGACTCAAAGTATAATAAAGATCTGAAATTAAACATTAATATGCAGTGTATTACCTTTAACGTGTAGTATGCAAACACCCAAATAAAATGCCATCCACTGTTCCTGTCTGAAGGCTTGTATTATTCACTACATACACACTGGACGGATCCTAGTCATACAGGGTTTGAATATTATTGAGCCAAGGATTGCAAAAAATTAATTGCAAGAAAAAAAAATCCCTTAAAACATGATAAAAATACAGCCCCTCCATAAAGCAACCTTTCATGCATCTGCTGTGATCAGTTTTGACTTTACTGAAATGTTTGCTTGAACTTTGATTACTGTTTGTAATTGTGTTTTTCATTAAAAAAAAAAAAAAAAAAATATGGGAAAAGTTTATGGAAAAAAGTTTGTGGTGAAGGTAGGGGCCTCAAGTTTTCATTTGCAGCAAAGCATAACAAAAATAAGCAGACTGCTGCAGAGAAAGTTTGTTCGTCTTATGTTCTTTGAACATATCTTCTCCTCAGGCCGTCCTCAGGAACAGGACTCATCTTACGCTCAGTCCACATCACGTGACTCATGACACTCCTGAGCCCCAATATAAATATCTTCAACCATTTAGTGGTGCTGCCAAACTCCAGAAGAGTCATACGAACTCACATCTCAAGCGTCACATGAGACTTAGCTCTTCAGCCTGGTGAGTTTATAATTAATGAAACTAGAAGGCAAAAAGTGTTTATCTTTCACCCTTTTGAACTTAATATTTACCCTCTATTTTTAAAGAATATTTCTAAAGTAAAAAAAAAACAAAAACAAACCTACACTGTATTTATTTTATTACTTTTCTGTAATCTGAAGACGTGATTTTAACTGCATGTGGATTTAATGCTTTTACAAACTACCTAACATCTTATCTGGAATAATAATGACTTTAACAAATGAGATTTGACAGTTTGTCCAACCTAAATAATTTTGTTTTAAATTTCAACCTGTAAGCATACATAACGAAATGTTCAAAATGACAATATTATAGAGGAAGTCTGTTTTTGGACTTAGTAATCTAAAACGTTTAAACATGGTGAAATAAATTACACAGCAGTTTTGTTTATAGTAAACTTTTACGTTGTGCGTAAAAAGTGCGTAAAACGTGCGTAAGTTGGAGAAGTCTTCATGTATCTCCTTTATCTTTTACAGCGCAAGTTTAACGTCCTTGGTATAAGTTGCACTAAAAATGGAGCACCTGGAAAATTCTACAGCATCTACAGAGAGCGCCGCAAACTCCCAGGTGGACAAAAGCGACGGGAGCGCATACCCTTACATATTAATAGTGATGTCTTTCTACGGAGTTTTCCTCTGTGGCATAATGCTGGGCTACTTCCGCTCCAAAAGAAGGGAGAAGAGGAGAGTAAACATCTTTACGCGCCTGGTGCACGAGGAGGAGGAACGGGAGTGGGGTGCACTGCCCAGAAAACACAGCCTCACCCTCCCCACTGCTGTTCCAGGGCTGCGCTCGGTGCAGATGTCCCTGCCATTCTGCGGAAACCACGGGAACCAGTTCGGACACCTCCAGTACGAGGGCGCGTTCCCTTCACCTCTGGCATGCGCGTTGTGCACGGAGCAGAGCAGCATTAGCTCCCTGTGCTCCTCCGCGGACACGCGCTTTGCTATTGAGGAGGAGTCGGACAGCGGGACGGCGGACGGGTCAGAGGAGAACCACAAGGGAAGCTCCGAAAACAGCGGGGACGACTCGGGCTGACCTGTGCCCAAAGCAAACTGTGTTACATCCCACGCCCCAGAAAAGGAGAACTGTCCCCCACAGAAGATAGCAGAGGGGCTCTCAGGTGTCCGAACATTACAGAACCCTTTAAGAATCGGTCTGCAGTCACCTCCTTAAACTTTGCCAAAAGTTCATCTATTACACTGTGCATCCATGAAGGACTGTGGAAATGATAAGAGGTCAGAGCCTTAGCCTGTGGGTCAAAAGACTGACCACTGGCCACTAATAGTATTTGTAGGTTTTTGGAATTATTTTAATTCTTTTGTGTGATCTTAAGTCTCCACTGTTAATGGCATTAAAAAAAGGTTCAACTCCAACAGACTCACACTTTAGGCCTCATGGCCCCACATGAAAACACTGTAGTGTTGTATTTTTGTCATTTTCATTTGAATTCGTCTGGTCTTGAGTGTGACACATATGACTACTTTGTTTTTTGGATAAAACTACCCAGTAAATTGTGCAAACAGTGAACTGAACTATACACAAATGAAACCAGGTGATCAGATATAAATCTTCAGATTTGCTTTTTAATACTGTCATATATCTGTGCCTATGCTTCATTCTGTGGTGACCCCTCCCTGCTGGAGCCCCCTCCTCCTCTGACGCCACCCTGAGAACTATTCACTGGTTTGGGCTGATGACTCACGCTGCAGGGGCCTGAGAGAAAGACTGCTGGCTTTGCCATGTGACTGAACTTGACTCGCTCTTGCCACATGGTCTTGAGTATTAAATTGTACCTGGAACTCACTTGAAAGATTGTTTAGATTTCTCTGACTGTGTCTGAAACATGTTTGTTGTAGCTTATTTGGTCAAATGATCAATGTAGGTTTACTTGCTGAATGCAATGCACTGTATATACTGTTTGTGTTTTTCACTCTGTAAGGTTTAATTTAAGATGGAATCTGTAGTGTTTCAGAATAAATAAATGCTTGTGGAATTAACCAAACCCTTTTACCTCATTTTTTTGTGCTCTGATTTTTCACCAATGGAGGGCAGTCTTGTAGTGGATATGGACGGGGAGCTGCTGACAAATAAGGAGGATGAAAGGAGGATGGATGAAAGAGAGACTCTATTATCATGATATTTTTAGAGATAGCCTACATTAGATCATTAGAATAATGCAGATCACAGCAGTGCTTTGTGACTCCTTTATTTAGGACATATCCTCAGTTAAACCTTTCTCTATCTCTTTATTTTTTCAACCTTTGACATGGCAGAAAATGTCCCAATTATCCCAATTACACTTCTGTGCTTAAAACTGGCAACTCATAACATTTTGGTAGCAATTAAGAGGCTTGGAACTAAAAGAACGTGCTCTTCCCTCCTCAGTGCACAAACTGATACATCAATTTATATTCAGTCACTGCTAATATCTTGTTGGCATGTTGGATGAAGGCCAGATAAAACATCCCTGGAGGATACCGAGTCCATTTAAAGACCCATCAGACTGGATTATCACATGTTGAATGGCACAGACGACCGGTGGACAACAAGAGTAATTTAATGATCTAGTCAGCCACTGAGGCATTTCTCTCCTCTTTCAATGAACTGTTTCCTTGTTTGAAGATAAAAAACAGAGAAGGACGCTAAGAGGCAGCTTCAGGTGTTCTGTTCCTTTTGTGTTTTCTCTGTGCTGCGTCACTCAACCCCACCTCACACACACAAACACATGCTATCAGCAGCACTGCAGGCGCACAGTCTCACAACTCACTGCAATGACAGCTCGCTACACCAGCGTAAGCAATAATAATGGCCAGAGGGAACGCAAAGATAGATTATGTGACATACATGTAGGTACTGATTGTGTAATTGCCCTGATGGGTCCAAAGGAGTCTGAAAGGGACTGGGTTGATTTATTCATTAATTTTTTTCTTCCACTGAGGCATTTTCAGTCCCATTGTAAATACTCAGAGCATCATTAACATCAGCCACCAGGGAATCAACAGCTTTGTCAAAAAGTACTTATTCATGCTTCTTTACTCCCTATCCTTATTTAACTCTGCTCAGTCGGTGAGCACTGGCTGTCAGGTAATGTAGAATCAGAATTCACATTGAGCTTAAGAGATGAGTTTAAGAAGGATTTGACTCTTATCCCTGGAATTTAGTCATTTAGCTGATACTAAAGAAGCTTTTGAATACCTGCTCAAAACGTAGCCTTGATTCTTAAATGCTTTCAAGAAAATAAGTAAGTGATCCTTGAATAAATAAACTATGTAAGCCTTTATAGTTTACTCATAGAAATACTCTGAAATTCAAAACTTCAGCCTTAGTGTGTTAGTGGAGGACGTAACAAGACTTTATTACTTTTGTGAAATCTTTCAAATTTTTTTTTATTGTCATGGAGAAAATCAAGGTCATTGAAGTTACCGTACTGGGTTACTTGCCTGCAAGTGGTGAAAGAAAAAAACACATCCAAGAAGTATATATAAAAAAAATACAAGAAAAACACATGCATTGTGAAAGGAACAAAAGGGGTGTTGGTATATTTACTGAACAAACGGCAGTTAAATGTATAAAAAGAAGATGTACTTCTGTTGTTGGAGTTAAATTATGGAATGACATGAAAATACATTTAAAGATGAGTATTTCATTAATGATTTTCAAAACAATGGTTGGTAAAGATATTTTCAAGGGATACAAACAAGAATGATTACCTCCGCCAAGGAGGTTATGTTTTGGTGGCGTTGGTTTGTCTGTCTGTCTGTCCATGTGCAAGATAACTCAAAAAGTTATGGACAGATTTGGATGAAAATTTCAGGAAATGTTGATACTGGCACAAGGAACAAATGATTAAATTTTGGTGGTGATCAGGGTGTGTGTGTGTGTGTGTGTGGGGGGGGGGGGGGCACTGGGACTGAAAATGGGGCGGCCATGGCTCAGATGGTAGAGTGGGTCGTCCAATAACCGAAGGGTTGGTGGTTCGAATCCCGCTCTGTCCATGTGCTGTTGTGTCCCTGGGCAAGACACTTCACCCCCCTTGCCTCCAGTGCTCCTACTCACACTGGTGTATGAATGTGTGTGAATGTTCAGTGGTGGTCGGAGGGGCCATAGGTGCAGGTTGTCAGCCACGCTTCCATCAGTCTGCCCCAGCGCAGATGTGGCTACAGATGTAGTTTATCACCACCAGAGGGAGAGTGTGAGAGTGAGTGAATAATGGATCCTCTGTACGCGCTTTGAGTATGCGTACATAGAAAAGCGCTATATAAATCTAATCCATTATTATTATTATTATTATTATTATTATTATTATTATTATTATTATTATTATTATTATTATTATTATTATTATCACTGATCTGCCTTGGCGGGGGTCTGTGCTCTCCGAGTGCTTTTCTAGTTTTTGATGTATTGATTGGTTACATATTGATGTATTGATTGATTACATATTGACTGGTATCCTAAAACTGATTTTGTTTTGAATGTATGTGAGGCGTATATAAGCATTTAGCTTCTGCCTATGCCTGTTCAGTCTCAACAGAATTCACATAGGGTTGACTTAAAATCAACCTCACCGATTGTATGTTTTGTATTATGGAAGATGAATAAACTTAAAACGTAACCTTAAATATGTATTTTAGAACATCTGAGCATCACTTTAGAACATTAGACCAACAATAGTCCTGATCCAGACGCCTGTCCACGTCCACATGATCCCTTTGAGCATCATTCCTTACATTAGTACCATTACTTCATGGTACCTAACAAAGCAGGTACACTCACTGTTCATGCAGAGGTGGACCTTACAGACCCTGTAGACCACACTGGACCTGAGATTACTGACTCACTGTCCTCACTGGAAGTGGTGATGTCACTGTCTTGTAATGTATGTAGGAATTACCAAAAATAGTCACTTGCCCGACGAAGGGTTAAAACATTCAAAAATCACCTAAAAGTGCTAGAATGAAGACTTCTGATGTTTTGTCAAAAATGTCATTGTATTGTGTTGCAGAGATAAAGAGCCATGGGCCGACATGCCACTGTGAATGTACCACTAGAGGGACTAGTGAGTTACTCTGTTGGTCTCCATTGATGTTGAAAACTAATGCCAAGGTCACATTGAAGACAAGAAATGATAAGATACAACTTTAAGAGACAAAGTTACAAAGTGATAAAAAATTAGAGATACTGTTGTTTTCATCACTGGACACCGCTCTGAATGAAAAGAATGGAATTTGATGCTGAAATGACATTTGTTTGTTGAGTCATGGTTCAGACTAAACTGTGACAGTCGTGGCCTTGTTTGGATGATTCCAAATAGATCTTTAGTGCAGCTATTGACAATGCAAACCATTCAGAAAACAGAGGTGATGTGCTGGATTTACTGTGCTTTCAGAGCTATGCTAACATAGCTATAATGTACACAATCAGTTGATGCAGCACGTGAAGATTATAAGACACTGTTATTTTGACTGACAGAGTTTTTGTTTGCTGGGTGTAAAGACTGAGAAAACGATGAGCTTCAGATAAGTTATTATAAGTTATAATAATAATAATAATAATAATAATAATAATAATAATAATAATAATAATAATTATTATTATTATTATTATTATTATTATTATTATTATTATTATTATTAATTCATCTGGGTTTTGTTAGCTATGGGTGTGTTCAATACACAACTTCTGCCTGCTATTGATATTCTGGAATATCTACGTACAGTATAACTCTGTTGTGGTAAATATATTGGATGCTGCAGTCTTAAAATCTGAAAAAAAAGTTGACATTGCCTTTTTCTCTCGTTTCAAGGCCAGTAGGGAGGTTGAATGGGTTAAATACTTACATATCAGAGCAAGAAATCAAATTCTTAATCCATCATTAGGTTAACATTAGTGTTTTCCTTGTTACCATTGCTTTTACCGTTCAAGAATCATTAAAGGTATTTTTAGTTGCAAAGATGATTTTGAACAGAAATGTTTAGGGACTATAAACTTTTTTAACCACAGAGTCTGCAACGGTCCAAAAGCCAGTAAACATTCAAATTGCATTTTTTCAACAGGAACCTGGGCCCACATTAGCAACAAGAAAGCACTCGGAGAGCGCAGACCTCCACCAAGACAGATCTGTGCCCCCCCCCGATCACCACCAAAATTTAATCATTTCTTCCTTGTGCCAGTATCAACATTTCCTGAAAATTTTGTGAAAATCTGTGCATAACTTTTTGAGTTATCTTGCTAACAAACAAACAACAAACACGTACACAAACACACAAAGCAAAGTGATCACAATACAATTATCAAGCACCTATCAATGTCTTGCTCTGTATGGTCATATCCTACGACTGCTAGTCCATCAACTATCGGTTTTCCATCAATCATCAATTACTGCTTGTTGGTACCAAGTATAGAAGCTATTGTACCCAAATGAAGGTGCTATCACCTTATAAAGGCTGTAGATACTGACAAAGGTAGACAAAAAGTAAGACAATTCATGCACAACAATTTCAAGTAACATTAGATTTATAGTGACTCATAAGAGGACAATATGCTACTAATACATGCTGAATGTTTGTAAAACTAGTTAACAGTGACTATATGTCCTTTAAATCATGTGTTACTTTAAATGCTATATTTGTACTCTTGTCCATAGAGATAATGTGTCTCTTTGTCTCTGTCTTCTTATCTTCCGGGCAGGTTGCCACAGATTTAGACTTGTTGAGGCATTCTTAATTTTATTTCCCCTGCAACATAAACACCCCACTGAATTATTCATGTACAACAAACACGCACATTGACATCGCTGAGAATTCTTCTATTATCAACATGGAACGATGCACTGTTCTCTCCTCCAAAAGCATGCACGTTGTCCTCATTCTGGCTGTGTGTGAGGAAGGATGGGGAGAAAGAGCGAGTCATGTTAAGCAGAGTCAGAATAAGGAGCAGATGTGGTGCACTCACACTGTAAAACAGGATGTTTGTCATTACTTCCCCCTGTGGGAGTCAATATGGTGGGGCCTTTGTCTTGCCTTGGGTCTCACACATATACAACATTAATGACTGTGGAAATGAGTCACTTTGAAACCAAAGTCTCTTTCCCCACTTTCATTTCACATACCCCATCCTTCTTTCTTTTTATTAAGTGAATATTTATCACAGAAAGTGAGATTGCGAAAGAGAGAAAGAGGGATTGCGTCACATATTGTCAAGTAACAGGTGTGTGATAAGGTGTTTAACTCATTTTTCTTTCTCTTTAGTTTCAGGTAACAGTCCTGGTTCTCAATAAAAATATTTTATCCCACTCAGCAAGTAATTAAGTAATTAGTATGGCAAACACTAAAAGTAGTATTAGTATGACTTGATCTGTGTTTGAGAATGTTCAAATTACCCAGGTATAGTCTACAAAGACACCGGTTATAAGCATTTAACTAATAAAGAACAAAGTGAACGACAATATGCAGGTATCATGCAATTATAGATGTCATTATATCTAACTCACTAATGACTGGATGCAGAACTTTTTTTTAACTTGATAGAAATAAGACTGAAATAATTGTGTTAGGACACAGGATGTAAAACTAAGGCCCAATCCCAATTCACCCCTTGGCCCTGTGATAGGTTGTAGTAACATTATGTGCCTTATAAAGGATTGCAGCGATTCAGTCTATTACAAGATTAAGATGTAAAAACAGTAAAATAGCTAAAATGTTTGCAATAAATATTAATTCATATTCATTCACATAAGTCTTAAAACAATAAAGCAAGTAAGTAAAGTAAAGTAAATTTTATTTATAGAGCACTTTTCACAGACAGAGTCACAAAGTGCTTTATCAATTCAAATCAGAATCAAATTAAGTTTACAGAGACCCAACAGAATCCTTCAGGAGCAAACACTTGTGATTGGTGACAGTGGCGAGGAAAAACTTCCCTTTAACGGGCAGAAACCTCGAGCAGACCCAGACTCCTGAAGGATGGCTGTCTGCCTTGACCAGTTGGGGTTAAAGAGAGAGAGAGAGAGTAAAGGAGGAGAAAAGAGAGAGCGATAGAGATATAGAGAGACTGGGGGGGGGGGGGGGGGGGGGGGGGGTGCGGGGGATGACACATGGAGTACGTTATGATGAATACATAGAGTGTAATCCAGGGGTGTCCAAACTTTTTTTAAAGAGGGCCAGATCTGATAATGTGGAGATTGCCAGGGGCCAGTGGTCCCTTCGGATGTTTTTAAAACAGTAAAAATTACATATAAAAGCACTGTTCTACAACAATTTTATTTTCATTGTCACAATATCATTTTTTTTAAAATGGCAATGTAACCAAATCTAAGCCACTCAGGTGTGAACAAGTTTAAAAAAAAAAAAAAAAAAAAGACATTTCTGCCTTCCTTTCACACTGGAGTCAGATAACATAGAACAAACTGTGTGGAGTATCTTAAACTTCCAAGAAGTTGATAAAAATCTTAACCCCACATTCATTTTAAACATGACTTATATGAGTAATCATTACTCATATATTACTCAGTAATGCAAAGTCTGTTAACATTTAAGATGAAAACCTATGACTCTTACTCTTGTCTTTCACAAAATCATTCAGAAAGTAATATTTTGTGTCACATCTACAAGTACATAACACCAGCAGTTATAGGCAACTAACCTGGCAACTTGGTAGCCTGCCCTGGTGGTGAATTCATTTAACTCCCAGGTTCACATGAAGAGTCACTGTTGAGTTTAAAGCAGCTTCAATTTGCTTCACTTTTTCGGAACGCTCACTCCCTGCTAGCTTGTCGTATGCGTTAGCATGTTTTGTCTGCTAGTGTCTCTTTACATTGAATTCCTTAAACAAGGCAACAGTCTCTTGACAAATTAGGCAAACACAATCGCCTCGATTTTCAGGGAAAAAAAATTGTAATTCTAATCTCTCTTGGAAGTGGCAGCCCTCACTGCCAACTTTCATTTTTTTATTTACAGGCGCCATGGTTACAAATTATCGTAAAGGGTTCACGGTAAGGTCACAGAGCCAGATAGAGTTAGAGTGGTGCTGCCACCATGAGGTGAAAGGAGAAACTGCATTTTGAACCTTTTACGATTCATGGACTCGGTTTAACAGTCCAAGCGGGCCATAAATAATACATTATAAAACCGAAGCTGTGGGCCGTATAAAATCTGACCGCGGGCCGTAATTGGCCCCCGGGCCGGACTTTGGACATGCCTGGTGTAATCAGTCTGTGGTGGTCCTGGGTCAGGTGGGAGACTAAAAAGCCTTTTTGAACAGGAAGGTTTTGAGGTGTTTCTTAAAGCTCTCTACAGAGTCCATGGACCGTAGGTGTAGAGGCAGGTCATTCCATAGACGTGGTGCCACAGCCTTAAAAGACCTGTCACCGCGTGTGCTAAAACAGGTCCGTGGAACCATCAGCAGGTGCTGTCCTGAAGACCTCAAGCTACGAGTCGAGCTGTAGGGCTGGATCAGGGAAGCAATGTATGCAGGGGCCTGGCCATGTAGGGCCCGGAAAGTTAGCACAAGAATTTTGAAATGAAGACGATATAGAACAGGGAGCCAGTGGAGAGATTTAAGGATGGGAGTGATGTGGGTTCTCCTCTTTGTGCGGGTCAGGAGCCTGGCAGCAGAGTTCTGGACAAACTGTAGACGGGCCAGCTCCTAGGAAGCTGGTAGGAATATAGTTAAAATGTTCATGTTATAATAATATCTTTGCCATTTCAGATAAGGTAATCTGATCCATTTAGCATGCCTGAAACGATCTGGGGTTGATTAGTTGTGTCTTTATTCACCTCTAGAGGGCTCGCGCCATTTCTTCTCATTGCATTAAAGTGCACACTGAGGAAAAGCAACGCAAAATCACTCGTGTGATTATATCTCCCCTGTTTTCAGGTAATTGTGGTCAACTGTGATTATAATGTGAAATGTACTTTACTGAAGCATAAAACTGTTTGTTTGTTGCAGTTTTTGCAATGCTAAGATACGTTTTATTGTTGTGAACTGTAACTGAACGTTATCATACAATGTGTCGCGAGTGCACGCCGCCATCTTATGTCCATACACGTTTGTGGCGCTAATATATGAGGCTAAAGCTACACAACTTTTTATGTTGTATTATGTAAACGTAATTTTATTTGTTGTATGTCACTGTTGGCATTGCATTAAAGTGCACACTGAGGAAAAGCAACGCTAAATCACTTGTGTGATTATATCTCCCCTGTTTTCAGGGGTGCAACAGCCCTCCCCCTTACCCCTACCCCTCCATTTTGCATGTTCACGTGAAGGGGTAAAGGGTGTCCTGATTCTTGATGAGTCAGAGGGGAAGGGCTAAGGGGGAGGACTGTTTGGCCCTCAAAATGGAGATTTTTTAGGACTACGCTACAAATGGAGCGGTATGAAAAATTTCCCATAATTCTGTTCGAATCATCAGCAAGATGGAGGTAAACACAGCTAAAAAAGTGAAGCAGTGCAACAAAAGAAACACATAAATGTATGTGTTTTCTTTGTTTATGTTTATGTTTGTGCATTTGGCAGATGCTTTTTTCCAAAGCGACTTACAGGGGAAAACCAATCAAATCACTCAGTCAATCAAATTTTATTTATATAGCGCCATATCACAAAAAAGTTACCTCATGACACTTTATATATAGAGTTGGTCAAAACCAGACTCTAAACCAATTTACAGAAACCCAACAGAATCCTCCAGGAGCAAACACTTGTGACTGGTGACAGTGGCGAGGAAAAACTTCCCTTTAACAGCAGAAACCTGGAGCAGACCCAGACTCCTGGAGGATGGCCGTCTGCCTTGACCAGTTGGGGTTAAAGAGAGAGGGTAAAGAAAGAGAAAAAGAGAGAGCAATAGAGAAAGAGACTGGGAGAGAGGGGGAGAAGGGGGGAGTAGGGGGAGATACATGGAGGCAGTTGAGGATAAGTGAGTGGTGATGATGAGGGCATGTAAGTGGCAGGACCACCGCAGCAGGTCCAGAGATAATCCTGGAAGATTGTAAATAACTTAATTATTTGATTGTCCGTTTAATGCTGTTTCAGTGTGTTATAGATCGCATTTCTGCGATTTGCGGTTAATACACACAAAAAGATGCCCAAAACCCATGCAACAGATATGGTTACAGCTGCTGACAGCATGGTGAGTTCTTTCGCAAACCAAGTTGTCCATCTGTTTATAGTGGTATTGATGACTGCTGATGACGTAACAGGTCTCGAAGGGTTGTCCCATACCCCTACCCCTTGCGACTCCATTTCAAGGGGTAGTGCCATGTGCTAGGGCCAAGGGGTAGGGGTACGGGGGAGGGCCAAGGGGTGAATTGGGATTGGGCCTTGATCCTTTGCTCAAGACATAATACATGGCATTATCAAGGTTTTAGCCACATCAAATGAGTACACTACTTCCATCTAAAAATGTTCCAGGAATTAGAAGAATGATGTCTAAAGCCCTGTTCATGCAGGACAAGTTTTAACCGCGGACTTCCAGTGAAGTAGGATTTAACCCCCTCCTAATGTCTGCATTTGATTCATTTTCTCGGGATAACTGAAGTCTCTCTTTTCTTCAAACTGACTGACGTTGTTCGCCGGTCGTGGTGTCAAGGACAGGGTCACCACTTACAGATAACTGCTGAAAGAAAAGTATTCCTTCCTGTGTTCTGTCATGCATGTCATCCATCTCATCATCGATTGAGAGATCACTTTTCTGAAGGATTTAACTTTGGTCTTTCATGCTATTTCATGACATGGGGCACCTAGAACACATTTAAAACTATGATTCATCATCTTCAGCCAGCCTCCATTGACCAGGAAACAGGTTGAATAAAGGCACCAAGTCACAGAGATGTCATTTTGCACAGAACTATTATCACAGGATCTCTGTGTTCACTGCAATAGGGTAGATCATGTGGGTAGAATTTATACTTTCCGAATTACAACCTTGACTGTTACGGGATTAAGATCATTGATGACTTCTGCAATTATTACAAATTACCAGAGGTTCACATGCAAATAGGGCTCATGCAGAACTTGTAAGAGTTGCCTATACCTTGTGTCTGTTATGTTGGATTGTTGTAATGGTCGGTTTGTAGGACGTAAAAAAGCTCTTTGGTAGATCTTACCTATTCAGAAGATGATGAGGATATATAGTCCCGTGCAAAAGTCTTAGGCCACCTTCAGCTTTGTTGCAGGGTTGAAATGAACATACATATTTATTTCCCATTCTACTATCTTAAGATACAATAAAAAATACAGGAAATATGTGCACAGCCTTAAAAGACACAGAAAAACTGAACTAAATGGGTTCTAGAGGTTAAAGTCAGTAGAAGCAGCACAAACAATTAGAAACATCTGACATGTGTTAAATAAAATCTGGAATAAGGTTAACGTTATAAACTTTTGCACAGTACTGTACATCTACATTACACCAGTTTTAATTCTTTACACCAGTCACTAATCACTCAAAGAATTGACTCTAGTCTTTGAACATATTCTTCGTCTACAAATCACTTTGGTTTGATAAAATTGTGTTAAATGAACCTTCCAGGACCCCAGGGTTCACATAGAGCAGGGGTGTCAAACTCATTTTATGTCAGAGGCCCCATCCTCCAAATATGATTTGAAGTGGGCCGCACCAGCAAAATAATAACATGATAATATCTAAATAATGTCAACTTCAAACTTTTATCTATGTTTTAGAGAGAAAAAAGTAAAATTACATTATGGCAACTTTTACGTATACAAACTATCCTTTTAAAAAAAATTGAATAACATGAACAACCATGAAAAAACTGAAATTTATTGACAAAAGTAAGTGCAATTTTAACCCATAGAGACCCAAACCTCCATCAGTGACCAAAAGCATCTACTGAGCTAAAATGATCAATATCTATCGAACCACTAATCCTTTAAATACATGTAAATAACTGGTGTAAAATCCAGTTTGTCATCTTTTCATGGTCATCAGATATAACCCATTTGAACGTTCAGAGGCTCCACAGTGAATGTGGAAACACTGTCATCTTCAACAACTTTGATTCACCAGTTAAACCCATGGAGTCTGATCACTAACAGTGGATGGAGACACTGGGTTTATGTTCAGTTAAGGATAGATTTGTTGAAAAAGTCACTTTTTCTTCAGTTTTTCCTGTTTTCAACCTTCAGCTTTAATCTGAGATTTTATAAACATCTACATGATTAGTGAAATGAAATAAAGCGAAAATACATGATTTTCATAGAAAAAAAATGCAAAATATGGAGGATAATATAATAAATGGTGATAAATCACTTAAGAAAAGCTAAATATAGATAAAAATTTTATTTGGGAACTGACACAAAAGTAGCACTGGGTCTTTATGGGTTAACAACATTATGCCTCAGCTTCTTATTTTCACATGTGTATTACAACTTACAGATCACACTGGATCTACAAAGGCACAAAACATTTAGTAACAGGCAGAATGTTGCTAAAATAGCCCTTACTTCTCTTAAGACATTTGAGGTTATTCTTACCCATTCTGTTTATTCACTGTCTTGTGAAAGGATAGTTTATAAATGCAAACATTGTCATAATGCTATTTTAGTATTTTACTGGTCTGACCACTTAAGATCAAAGTGGGCTGAATGTGGCCCCTGCACTAAAATGATTGTTAATATTTTAAGTGTATGTTTGACATCTGTGACCTTGGGGCTTTTCCAAAGGTCAAAATAAATCACAGAGATGAAGTGTTTTGTTGTAACATAGACGTGGAATAATTTCCCAGATGAAATAAAACAGGCCTAGACTTTGAACACCTTTAAGTCAAAGCTGCAGATGTTACCAAACAGTGTCTACTCTACAAGAGCTACAAACTCATTCACATCCACCACATTCATATTTATCTGCCTTGTTATATTAACCCATAAAGACCTGGTGCTACTGTTGTGTCAGTTCCCAAATGATTTTTTTCTCTCTATTTAACCTTTCTTAAGTGATTTATCACCATTTCTTATAATATTATCCTCTGTATTATGTGTTTTTTCAGTGAAAATCATGCATTTTCCTATATTTAATTTACTGCTCATGTACATGTTCATAAAACCTCAGATTAAAGTTGAGGGCTATTATATCAGAAAGAGAGAAAAGTGAAGAAGTACATTTTTCAACAAAGATATCAGTAAGTGAATGTAAAAACAAGTGTGTCCATCCACTGTCACTGATCCAACTCCATGGGTTTTACTGGTGAATCAGTGTTGTAGATGATGACAGTATTTCCACGTTCACTACAGAGCCTCTGAACCTCCAAATGGGTCATATGTGATGACCATGAAAAGATGACAAACTGCATTTTACACCAATTATTTACATGTATTGATAGGATTAGTGGATCAACAGTTATTAAACAGTTTAGATCAGTAGATGGTTTTGGACGCTGGTAGCTCTATAGGTCTTTATGGGTTTAAGGCAATTTCATACATTTGTATACAACAACAACAAACTAAACAATAAACATAGGCAATATCTATATTTGTAAAGCAGCAGTGACTGAAGATTTGGGACTTGACATTAATTAACTTTATCGCTAAAAGATAAGTGGCCATTCTATCTTTATCACAGTGAATTGTGGGGTTTTCAGCAGAGAGAGTGTTTTTACAGCTGATATTCACTAGCTGTTATTGTTTAATTTTTCATAGCACAACATAGTAGGTAGCTTTACACATAGTCAGATGTTATAATAAAAATACAGACTTTAAATAATTACTATGTGTATAATAGTCTACAGGGAGAAATTTCATCCCATAAGGTCATTAGATGTGAACTCGTCCAAATCTTGTAGCACATTATGCCATTTTTAGAGTTTCTTTACTTATTATGAGCAGAAGGATTGCACTGATGTACTTAGATATGACGCACAACTGATGAACTTATTAAATGAACCATATCATCCACTCCAGTTCTCATATTGGCTCTGACCTTTGGATCCTTATCTCAGAGTCCATTACTGCCTAATCTTACAAAGCTTCTCATTATATTGTGTTTGGTCAATGTGCCAGTAGCTTTCTCATAGAAGTGGAGGCATCTGCAGGACTCATTTGTTTGAAACACTTAACCTTGAGCTGAAATTTTTTAGAAGTCACTAATAAATGCTGCTCAGAAATCTGCATGTTACCTCTAGTGGCTCAGTTGTTGCACTGACTCTTTATTTTGTCCTTTTTTAACACATACAAATGGAGAGAAAAGAGCAAATGTGCAGACGTGGATGCTTGCTTTGCTGCAGAATAAATGTGTTTCCTTTGGAGTGCAGATAGCTGCTCTTCCCTGTACACAAACACCAGTCAAGTCAACCTTTTACCTAATGAGCGTTGCTATGGAAACGTAAGCCAAAGGCTAATTTGCATGTGTGTTGCCGGTCCAGAGGGATCACAGCAACAAGTCCAGAAAGAAGAGGCTTCAAAATACTGAATCAATGGGAAGATATTTAATTACTAGTTAATATGAATAAAACTAGAGAATGACATGAGGCTCTGTTCATGTTTATGCTGTAATTGAGCTGCAGGAGATTGAATGGAGAACTAGTCTGTGTGGATTTAGACCGTTTTGTTTGGAGGCAAGCAGCTGTATGTAGCTGACATTTGGCTTTATTTAATGCTCACACTGCCTTTGCACAGTGGCAGTCATGTCAATGTGCCCAAATTGCAAGAAATATGCTCTTAAAGTTATTTGAGATCAACAGAAATTTAAGCTGTTACTCAACTCACTCTGTATGAGTGTTTTCACCTTTCAGTGTGTTTAATACAATGACCCTATTTTAACATCACAAATTTCTGGCGACCCCAGACATTCAAAACGGAGACATTTTTTTTGCTAAAAATTTGTTTTTGATCATGTAATGGTTTGCTATACTACATTGCAAATAAATGTTAATTTTAGATGACATTTAGGGTATATTTTTATTGACAGCGGCAAAAAAGCCTGGTGTAGATTACTGCACAAAGTGAGAATTTTATTTTCCTTGGTCAGGATATGTACAGTCAGTCCAGCTTGGATTTACAAGGCTGCAAATTAATACTGAACAAACAATAACTCAAACCATGAATTATGAAAGAGCTGCAGCATCTTAAACCGACCGTAATGAACATTTGACGGATAAACAGTACCACAGTGCTTCAGTTTCAGCTTCAGTTTGTCATGTCTTTTATGTATTGTGATAGTCTCTCAACTCACCATATGTTGTTTATTTGTAAGTTTTTTGCTTTTTTTTAAATCAATTACAAGAAATTTCAGGCGACCCCACATGGTGTCCCAACCCCAAGGCTGAAAAACACTGGTTTAAGGCTAAAGTGTTTGCTCCTGGAGGATTTCGTTGGGTGTCTGTAAATTGGCTTGAGAGTCTGGTTTTGACCGGCTCTATATGTAAAGTGTCATGAGATAACTTTTGTTATGATTTGGTGCTATGTAAATAAAATTTGATTGATGGATTGAACTGTAAATTATGTGGATTTGTTACATTTTCAACACTTTAATTAAGTTTTTTTTTTTTTGTAGCAAAGTTAGCAGAAAATTGATGCCTCATGCTAACCACTAAAGTGCAAAAAGAACAACACTGTCTCAAATTGTGTACTTTTGTACTTACATGTTGTATTTTGAGTGTGTAAGTGTGTTGACACTAGAGAGGCAGCAGTGCCCAATGGGAACTTATCTCAGAGAAAAAAAAAATTACTAAAGGCAAGAAACAAGAGATTATTCGTTATTTACACATGATGACATTTGTCAGTTTAAATGATTTTACTTGTCAAGAAAGTTATGATTTACTTTTTAAGTATCAAACTGAAGAAATCTGTGTATATAAAGACTACAAACCCAAAAAGTCACAAAAGTGGCATCATTGTAAACTTCTCTCTGTGATCTGTGTAGAGTTGCTGAACATGTCTCTGCAGCTTCAGCATGATCAGACAGGTGGTGATTTTCACAAAGTAAAACATACCAAGGCAACAATTATTTTGGGGTTGGCTTCTGTTGGTGAAAAGTACCATGTGTTATGAGCACACAGAACTAGATGTTACTTTACTCTCCTTACAACTGCAATATCCTTGAAATCCTTAAGGTTCCCCTGATTAACTGTTAAAAAGCAGAGAAGAAAGATATCGCTTTGCCATTTCCCTTTTCCTGTTAGTGCAAAAGCTTTGATTTCAGATAACATCAGTTAAAATTTGCACAAAAAATAAATTGTTCCAGATTTGCATGCAAATGTACAGCTGAAATGATTTCATGACAATGAAAATAACACGTTCTCTAGATGTCAACCTTTTTTTAACACCTATAAATGTCAGGATCTGGGCCTGTGTGACTCTTTGCTCCTCCCTTGTGGTCATGGTCTGCCTGTGTGACCCTCAGCTCCTCCTTTGTTATAATCATTATCATCATCATACTCACCTGCTGGCGCTGCGTGGCTGCAGCCAATTACCATTGGCCTATTTAAGGATTAGGTTTGCAGCCATGCAGCGCTGGTCCATTTCTCCTCACTTCTTTCCATAGCCCGGACATTTATCCATTTTCATCCACGGACTCTGACCCCAGGTTTTGTATGTTGTTTTTTTTTTTATGGACCCTGTTTTCTGATTTAGTTTTTGTGTTAGGTTTTTGTTGTGTTGTTTTCAGATTTTGTTAAATAAACTTTTTTTTTTTTTCCCTTCAGTACCGAGCCTTTGAGTCCTTTCTTTTCCCCATTGTGACAATAAACCAACATTTCAGACAGGAAAAATATTCTCATTCCTCCATGAGAGTTCACACACTTGTAGAATTTAAGACACTTGGTGGTTTATAATGGTTCTTGTGAGTTATTTTGTTAATTTGTTTCACGTCTGTATGTGTCACTTAATAAAGTAAGTACCTAACACCTTCCTTTCATCATCTGCGATCACTCCCAAAGCCCACACGCCTCTAAAATGTCGCAGAAAGACGTGACGCATCCTTTGTAATATCATCCTCTGCATGAGCTGTTCCTCTTAGAAAAGACACTGACTTAATGTAAAAGTCTGGTGGTGCTTGGATGTAGTCACACGTGTGACATCAAGCTATGTGTAGAAAGTCATACCCCGGCTTGAAAATATTTGGTTCTGGCTTTGTTAGCGCTGTGTGTGAGGCTTCATTAAGTAAGTGGGAGGTGTTGCTCCTCCCTGGCAGTTTTGCCTGAATCAGTACTAATGAGCACACTCACGGTTTGCTGTCAACATAAAGACAAACCAAAAATCTCCCTTTATTCTTTGTTCCATCCGGTGACTCATGAGGAGAAAGCGTTGCTGAACGCTGCCGTCCCTCTCTTTGTTGGCAAATAAAGCAAAGCGCAGACAACACACCTGTCTAATGAATAGTAAATTGAGCCACACTGGCTAATTACACACTCCAAGCCCTGTCCCCTATAGGCTTGTTACCATGACAACCATACACTGATGCAAGACTTTCCATCATTATGAGCATGAAAGCTGTTTGTCCTCAACATAAACATAACAGTTTCAATAAGCAGCACCGATGTTCCTCTTCTCCACCCTTTGTGTGACTAAACTGAAATTAGATCCTGCAGCTGAACTGAAGACTCTGAGTCACATTTACTGCTTGAGTACATAACAGTGCTACACACTGGTACATACTGTGCTGATAGCTGATACTAGTGGGAAATTTGTCCCCTGTGGAGGGATTAAATGCCTCTCATATCCCTGTCACAGCAGCCTTGTCACTCACTTTCTAAATCACACCGCAACTACTTAAGTCTGAAGTACATGGACACTAATTGTGTATTGAATACCACATCAATGAAGTAATTATTCACTAAAATTACATTTTGCATGGGTGCGAAATGTAATAAAGCCTGTTAATGTGGCAACATCCTGAGTGATGCGCATAATAGCTCCATATTATTTTATCGACAGAAGATCAGCATTTTATTAGCTCAAAATGTCTTGCACCAATGCCAACCAATTTAGTAAGAGGTTTTTATTGCATTTTGTTGAAGTTATTAAATTACCCGGCAACTGATTATTGCATTGTCAGTTTTCAGGAGAAACTTTCTGTGTGACTTGAGCAGAAGCTTTTAAAAAAATATTTGAGAAACATACTGATGGTTACAAATTCTGAAGCTCTGGGAACAAAAACACTTAGCAATTAAAGATCAGCTGATTGACTGACAGTGAGAGAAGACTTCTTGCTTCTTCTTTTTTATCCTTGTTGGAGCATTTTTAACCATGTATTGATTTTTTTTTTTTTTTTTTTTTTGTGCCTACATTAGTGTTACCAGTAGCAGTCTTTCCTCTCTGCACCAATAACAATCTGATACAGTCTTTGTCTTCATTTGGCTTTTTTTTAATCTGTACATTTCATGTGATTAATTATGAGATTACTCAATAAGTGACTTAAAGGTTACACCTCCACTTTGCTCTAAATATCAGGGTAATTTGATAAATGTGCAGTGATTTTTCTCTACTTCTAGCCCTTTTCACCACTTCAAACAAAACACAATAGTTTTCTTTTTTTAATTCAAGCCAAAGTAGTCAGACACATAGACCATCCTCAAAACACCCCTGTTAAGACACAGCTAAGCCTTTCATTTTCATGTTTTTTTATCCTGGGATTATTAAGCTTAGCTACTTAATAATTCTCATAAATGCCACCTTTATGTAACATGATCACATGTCTAATTATCACCAGTAGGGGCAGGTAGCTGCCTTCAGCAGCCACCTAAGCGGCTGTTTGGGAAGTCACTGCATAACAACAGTGTTCACAGAAGTGTCTGCAGAACAATTATTTATACTGATGAACAAGGGCTGTGCAGAGGTGTGACAGAATAAAGGGAAAGACGGAGAGTCAGACTCAGAGAGTAAAGAAATAAGACAGAGAAAAATGTAAAAAAAAAAAAAAAAAAGAAAAAAGTAAAAAAAAAAAAAAGAGTAGAAATCAGTCCTTTCATTGAGCAGCTGCCTCACACTCACAGATTAATTTAGTTGAACCGCTCGCTGAGATTCAATTGAACTACAGATACATCAGCCTCCACCCAAAGAAGATGAGATTCACTTTGCAGTAGCACAGTTACATGTTAATATGTTCTTCTTTTTTTCACCTTGTCTTGTTTGTCTTCTAAGATTTAAAGATACTAAATATGAGTAAAACAAATTAATTAACAGGAAATATTATCCAGCAAGTGAACAAGTTCAGTCTCAGCTACAGCTATAGAACAGTTAATTAAAATGTGACTAATCATGGTTCCAGAGATCTTTGTCTCTTACATTCAGCAGTTGGAGAGTGGGCTGCCGCCTCAGTGCATCATCAGTCTCCATGCAGCTGGACAGGTCTCTTGCAGATTCTCCAAATGGCTGGTTTAATCTGTCTGGACAGAGAATTGATCAGTCCCCTGAGCTGTTATTGTCTCAAGTGTTTTATGGAAGCAAATGATGCGAATGACAACATCCTGTCAAAGAAAAAAGAGCAGGTTACAGCTGCATCACGAGTCTGAAAGAGTGAATAATGATCACATTCTTATTATACTCCTGCTACTAAAAGCTTGCTTAAAGATTCTGTTTACGGCACCAGATGGATCTATTGAATGCATTTGTGTTTGCAGACAGACAGGGTTCACAATGATGGTAGTGAATTATGATTCATTGATGCATCTATTTACAGATAAGGAACAAAGCAGAGCAATATTCAGTCCTGATGGTAACCACTATTCAAAACACATTTTCCTCAATATAGCTCTGCCACTAGTGGAGTCGAAAACAGTAGTATCAGTATGACAATGCTGTCAGTATCTTCCAAAATACACCGCTCTAAAAATGAATGAGAATTTATTGCAGTGTTACATATTCACCATATCAACATATGAAGGCTTCAGACAGACTTCAATCCACTGTCAAATTTGGATTTGAGAGTCTTTGCTTTTACACAAGAAAAGCAAACCAAAGCATTAAAACAATCCATGTAATGTTTTCTTATCTTATTGCTTGGGTCTGGTGAGGGAGCATGGAATTAAACAGAGGAATAAAGGTTCTGCTTGTATCTGCCCAAACCAAACCAAAGTCAAACCTCAATTCATCCTCCGAATGGCTTCTTGCAAAGAGATGATGATTCATCCCCTGCAATACACACCTCATCATTTTCACCCTCAACAGAATACTTGTGACCACTTTCACACACGCTAAAATATCTGGGATGTGATCATAATGAAAATGAATGGTCACGAACCATCAGACAAAGCTGACATTCATACAGTTTTGCTCCAAGTGTATAATAAAATCTATAAATGCAGTGTGACAGACTGGTGGAGAATTTACCCAAAACTGTAAGAAAACATCATTATTATTCTACCAAATACTGATGTCTAAATTCTAAAATAAGATAAGTAGGTATTGTGGTTTTCAGTTTTATTTTTTGCTAAATATATTCTTTATAACAATATTTTTTGCCCAAAAATTAGCTGAAATAGGCTCCACAGCAGATGAATGAATGAATGAATGAATGATATTTTTATTTAGATTGTATGAAGATATCATGCAAAGGAGGAAAATGGGTCAGAGTGTGATGAATTCACAGATATACAGTAGGTTCTAACAAACTTCCATATTGTGTATTTCTATCATGGGTAAGCTGTCCATGAATATGAACCACTCTTATGATCACTTCATCTCACTCTTACCTGAAAAGTACCTCAGGGAACAGAGGTCAAGACCTGAAGAAGGAGATTACACCATCATCTTCAAACAGTACAGTTATTACACACTGATGATATCTTGTTTTCATTAAATTTTATATATATACATATATATACATATATACATATATATATATACATATATATATATATATATATATATATATATATATATATATATATATATATATATATATATATATATATGTGTGTGTGTGTGTGTGTGTGTGTGTGTGTATGTGTGTGTTTTGTTTTGTTTAGTTTTACAGTTAAATATGACAAAGGTCCTTTTTTCCTGTTATGAAACCACGGGGCTACAGTAGACGCTTTCCACAAAGGACCAAACTGAAAAGACCATTCCAAAGGATAGTTTACCAAATCACCAGATCATATTTTCCCACATAACTCCGCAGTGGCAGCAGTTTCAGTTTTTTGTGCATTGGTTTTAATATGTCACTGTAAAGAGATGCTTTTGTACTGAAGAAACAGACCCACTGTATGGATATTTCACAGCATAGTTTCTGGAAAGATGTTTTTCTTCTTTTAAATTGGCTTGAAGTACTGCAGTAGAAATATGAGAAGTGGAACTATCAGATACCAACAGGAGAAAGTGAAAAAAAATATTTTTCTGAGCAAACCAATGCTTTAAAACTCCCTTTGAAGTCGTCTTTGCATGCGTTTCCCTTTTGCCCTTCGAGGTGGAGGTAATGAGTTGAGTTCAGCTGTGACTGTAGCAGAGGATATCACAGTAAACACAGCTATAAACCTTTTCTAAATTCAACAAATACTCCAGTGCCCTTTTCATCCCTCCCTGTGGACTTCCCCACAGTGACTAGACTGGATCCAATAGTGGTATATATATAAATAAAAAAAACACCCCCTGTACCGTGATAACCACTCCTGTCTAGAAATCCTCCACTTCCACCACCTCCACCAATAGGCCTCAGAGGAGTTTACTGACAACTGTCACTGCTACCAACAAGACAAGTGCATCCAGTCTTATATTAAACATCTTAAATCTTACAACCTCCCTACTTAAACACTATTTCCCAATAGAATTCACCCATTCCTCCTTAAGGTGTCTTTTTAAGAGACTATATGTAACATTTCTACATTCTCAAATTTAAAAAATAACACAATGAAAGTATCATGTAATATGTAGTATGGCAGTATATTGAACTGCAGTGATATGAAACTGAATATGTTTACACTGACGAGCTGAGGGATTTATGCCACCACTAGAGGGAGTAGTGAGTCAATCTGCTAGTCTACCATGGTGAGGAAATTTAACCAAAACATCAGAAAGTGATGAGATGGGACAAGAATAACAAAGAAACATCTTATAGAGTCAAAGAAAGTGACAAAGAGATAAAAAAAAAAGAAAAAAAAGAAGTTTGAATCACTGTTGTTTTCACCACAGCTTTAAGTGAAAAGAATGTAGTTTGATGCTGAAATGACAGGGTTTTCTTCTACACAGGTGAGTTCATGAGGTTTATGAAGGTATAAAGTTATTACTGCATGACATTATTATCTTTGCTAAGTTGATCAGTGTGTGTGTTCCATTGTTTAAACTAAACTGTGACAGTTCTGACCTTGTTTGGATGATTCCAAACATACCTTTTGTTTAGCTGTTGACAACCCAAGTTATACAGAAAACAGAGGCGATTTGTGGTGGTGGTGGTGGTGGTGTGTGTGTGGGGGGTTAGCAGTCCGGGATTGTTGGAGCGGGGGTGTGTGGGGTGTGGTAACGGTCCGTGATTGTCTTACCTGGGGGGTATTGAACTGAAGATGCTTTACTATTCCTCTAACTCTCTGAGTCCACTCTACTGCTGTATGGGAATGCTGGGCCCCATTAATTTGTCATGTTTACCCCCCCACCCTTAACAGCACCCTTGGCAACAAACCACTTTGATCAACCTCAAGAGGGCCACAGACACACCGATAATGTATCCCTCCACATTTTTTATGAAATGTCTTTCGATCACTATCATACTTGACATTTCTATGTTCGATTCCCACTGAACTGCAGGACCCACTTTACAGCCTCTCTCACAGCAGCACTTTCTATACGCTGGCATTTTCTGAAAAAAAAAAAAAAAATCTATTTTTTGATGAAGTACCATAGCTACAGCTTGATAGTATATGACATAACTACAATGCCTTCAGTGAGTCATCTGTATATAGTGTAGTGTAGAAGCTGTAAACCTACCCACCAAGGATTTACTGTCAGTGACAGATAAAATTTAGGGGGTTCGCCCTTGGCTCATGTCCTCCTTGGTGCAGGGGTTTTTGTGTATTCCTGTTGCAGAAAGACAAACAAGGCAAACACAATTATATAACCTCCTTGGTGGAAGTGACAAGGGATATATATACATAAAAAAACATCCCCAGAATATTTTAAAGTATAAAAAGATATTTTGTGACTGACTGAAAATACTGGATATTGAAGATATTGTTAAACTAGTAAGATATGAAATCAGGGTAAATAAAATGCCAGAATTTGGATATTCATGCCTTCTTTCTATAGCTTTCTTTCTCATTCCAAATCAAAAGACTACATATAGCAATGGATGTCCTGATATCAAAAGTGAAGCCACTTTTTCAAACTTCCATGTTGAGAATAGGGAAATAGAGTCGCATCCAGGTTGCATCTGACAGAATGTTATCAATGATTGGTAATTACAGCTATTAATCACATATTTAACCCTCCCCTACCTGTTTGAAAACACCTGATTTGATGACACCTCTGTCATGGTCGCTATATATTGTAAGATAATTATGAAATATTAGTCCAGTGATGCTAAAAAACCATGAAGCACTGCAGCTTTGTGTTAAGGATTTTCACCGATAAGAAAACACCAGATTGGATGATACGACTACATAAGCACATGCAAATACTGTGTTAGGTATGACAACTTCAAATAAATACACCACTATCTAAATAGTATTGAACATTCTGCTATCTCATGCTGCAGTCTGCTGGGTAGGCAGAATAAAATAAAAGGATGCAAGACAGCTGGACAAACTGGTACAGATATATGGCTCAGAGACTGGAGGGAAGCTGGAGTCACTGGGGACTGTGGGGGAGACCGAGTAAGGTGGAGAACATCCTGGATAATTCAGGTCATCCTCTTCGAGACATTCTATCCAGTGGATGACTCACCTCGGTTTAACGCTAGACTGAACATTACAGAAGAGCCATCATCCCCACTGCCCTCGGACAGTACAACACCTTTTCGGTGACAGATAGACTGGAGACAGAAATGAATATTTGCTGATATTTTAATCACTTTTTTTTCCTTTTAATTTCTTGAGCGGAAATACGCATGAAGTTCCTTTTGGGACTGATAAAGCTCATCTAAATCTGAATGTTAATGGTATTCCTTTTTATTTGAAGTTTAATGACTAGTTGAAAATGTGAATTATTCATTACTCTACCCAATCTGCACCATTTCAGTGACAGATTCATTCAGAAAACGCTTACATACAAATCCAGTGTTCACTATATTTTAATAGTTTTTGTTCTTTGAAGGAAAAGCATAATGAAAAATACCAAATATTTTAGGCCTAATGGAATTTTTTAATCACAATCATCACTTCCTTATAATATTCATTTCATAAATGAGATGGAATCAAGAAGGACCACCTTATTTATGTTGGTAACTCATCACTTTATGCCTGCAATCTTCCAACATCTGAGGTTGTGTGCTTTAAGGGACGTAAGTCTGCAAATGGTTTATGAATGTCTGTGTTAAATAAGCAGCTTAAGTCCATTTTTACTGTGGTAATATTAGGTACCAGAGATTTGGTTCTTATTCCTAGTGGATTTCAAAAGGATATACATAAAGCCTGTGGGAATGAAAAAAAGGAAGAAAATAGCAAATTCTTTCAAATAGCTTGTGTACAAGATGTTTTCTAACATGCAGTCATCCTGAAAAAGATGAGTGGACCGTATAAATCATAAGTCATCATGAGAAATATGTTGAGACACTGATCATGTCTAGAAGTGTGAAGACATCTAGTGTGTGTGTATATGTGTGTGCCTCACATCGGTGTCACAATGAGTCAAATCAATGATAATCCATGTTCACTGGTCCTCAGGGGGGCATCCATCTGGAGGAACACCAGCTTTGGTCTCCATGGCTACCAGCTGTGCACCTCAGCAAAGTGAAATTCATTGTTGGGGAGGATAAGAGTCTGTTGATGCATGAGATCAGCAGGTTTATGTGTGTATAGGATGTTCAGCAGGTTGTGACTTGACACGGCTCTGGCCCGTTTGCTTATACAGACCTGATCAAAATCTTAAGACCAGTTGAAAAATAGCTAGAATTTACCTTTTGCACATTTGGATCTTTATGAGGTTTTAAATAGAGCTACAATATACAAAAGTAAGAAGGGGGAGTGAGACAAAAAGCACTTTGAAAATGTAATTTATTGAAAACAACAAGTAAACTGAAATAGGCTGTTTATCAGCTGATCAAAAGTTTAAGACCATCGCTCAAAAAATTACAAAAAACTCTCCAAACCAGAACAAAAAATTTTCTCAGTAGGACTCAGTAATGAGTAGCTCCACCGTTCTTGTTAATCACTTCAAAAATTCGTTTGGGCATGCTTGATGCGAGTGTTTCCAGGAGGCTGGTGGGAACATTGCTCCAAGTGGTGAAGATGGCTTCACGAAGGGCATCAACTGTCTGGAACTGATGGCCATTTTTATAAACTTCCCTTGCCATCCATCCCCAAATGTTCTCTATGGGATTTAAATCAGGGGAACATGCGGGATGGTCCAAAAGAGTGATGTTATTCTCCCTGAAGAAGTCCTTCGTCAAGCGAGCATTGTGAACTGCAGCGTTGTCCTGTTTTTAAACCCAGCTGTTACCACACAGACGAGGGCCCTCAGTCATGAGGGATGCCCGCTGCAACATCTGCACGTAACCAACCGCCGTTTGACCACCCTGCACCACCTGAAGCTCCAGTGTTCCACTGAATGAAAAAGCACCCCAGATCATGATGGACCCCCCTCCACTGTGCCGGGTAGAAAACATCTCAGGTGGGATCTCCTTGTCATGCCAGTAACGTTGGAAGCCATCTGGACCGTCAAGGTTACATTTTTTCTCATCAGAGAATAAAACTTTTTTCCACCTTTCAATGTCCTATGTTTGATGCTCCCTGGCAAAGTCTAAACGGGCAGTTTTGTGGCGTTGTAGGAGACGAGGTCTTTGAATTCGTTTTTTGTTTTTGAAACCCTTTTCCCGCAGATGCCGTCTGATGGTTATTGTGCTGCAGTCGGCACCAGTAAGGGCCTTAATTTGGGTCGAGGACCGCCCTGTGTCTTGACGGACAGTCAATCGGATCCTCCGGCTCAGCGCAGGTGTAATTTTTTTGGGTCTACCACTTGACTTTTTTGTTCCATAACGCTCAGGATCTGTCAAAAAATTTAGAATGACTGTCTTACTGCGTCCAACCTCAGCAGCAATGGCACGCTGCGAGAGGCCTTGCTTATGCAGCTCGACGATCCGACCACGTTCAAGAAGAGAAAGCTTCTTAGCTTTAGCCATCAGGAGGGCATGACCGTGTGAATGCCCGACAGAAAATGAGAATTTTGAGCAGATTTTGGCTTTTATAGCCTGCGGTCTTAAACTTTTGATCAGCTGATGAACAGCCTATTTCAGTTTACTTGTTGTTTTCAATAAATTACTTCTTCAAAGTGCTTTTTGTCTCACTCCCCCTTCTTGCTTTTGTATATTGTAGCTCTACCTCATTAAGATCCAAATGTGCAAAAGGTAAATTCTAGCTATTTTTCAACTGGTCTTAAGATTTTGATCAGGTCTGTATGACAGACACACAAGACTCCACATCCATGTGCCAGATACTCCAGAAATCCAGCTCCTTCTTTGTTACTCCTTTGACTTTACTCACCTCTGTTAACTCCTCATGTTCTCCTTTTCATGCAACCAAATCCCAGGGTTGAAAAATCGAGCCATTACACAAACCAGAGATTCATCTAATTCTACATCAGCAGTCCTACATAGGTTGTATATCCACAGTTTAATATCCAAGATAGTGTGGTGGAAAAATTTACATTTCCATAACAATAGATAAATAGATAGATAGACAGATAGATAGATAGATAGATAGGTAGATAGACAGACAGACAGACAGACAGACAGACAGACGTAGACATGTTACCTTGAAATGTTGTTATGAAACATTCAAATTTTTTTTCTCCACCTCCTACAAATCCCTCACACACCTTAACCTTCTTACATCTTTGATACCTCTGTTTTTTATCACTTCACCCTTTTTCTTTCTCTCCACTGTCTATGCAGAACAAGCCTCGCCAACGTGGACACGTGTCGCCCTCAGGCTGTAGTTTAGGGTTTCACCTTGCATCACCTGAACTCAGCAGGTGTTCACAAACACACACAGCAGATCTTTATGATCCTTGAATAATCCCATTGAGGTCAACCCAGAGTAGGGTCAATGCACTGCAACACAGGTTCATTATAACCAGACATTCTCTACATGCAAACACTTCAGTCCAGTTCATGTCACTTCCTGTCTTTTACAAATTACAAAGATCTAAATACTATATTAATCCACATATATTGTATTTTTTGTACTGTCAACTAACCACGTTTTACAAGAAGAAAAGCACTCGGTGAGCACAAACCTCCGCCAAGACAGATCTGTGCCCCCCCAATCACCACCAAAATTTAATCATGTCTTCCTTGTGCCAGTATCAACATTTCTTGAAAATTTCATGAAAATCCGTCCATAACTTTTTGAGTTATCCTGCTAACAAACAAACACGCAAACACACAAACAAACACACAAAGCAAAGCAATTGCAATACCTCCTGGCAGAGGTAATAATTATCACTTCTTTTTCTCAAGAGAAGATTTGTGTCGCAAGATCTTCCAAGTTTATTGCTGAAATGTAGACAGGACTCCAAAGATTCTCCTGAACTGTGTGTGTCAGAATGTTTAGAACATATGTAGTTTGTGGGGAAATGGGTCCAGTGTTTATGTTTACTATGTACTGTAAATCATTTCTCTCCTGGAATGAAAGGGGCAGGATGGGCTGCCAGTCTCCTAAAAGGGCAGAGCAGTGGAGAAACCATGTGGTGCCAAAATAGAAAATCACTCCAGTGAACCATCTAGTTCTTAAGGGTCTTTATTATAACCATTAAACCCCAGAGGTCATATTCACAAGGGGGCCATTATCCTCTGATGTTATGCCTACAATATGATGCTCAAAAGGACAGTAGAAGGATGGTGTAATACTGCTGTGTTAAAGTTGTATCAACACACAGAATATCCAAATTGTTATCGTTTCACCACTTACCTACAGATCAGCAACTGAAAACACAGAGAAAGAAAATCTGGATGGATACGGGACCATATTTCAAAGTAAAACAACATACTGTATCTAAAACAGCTAATGTTAGCATTTACTTCCAAACAGTAGTGGCTTTTCAATAGGAGATCTGTGCAAAACTTTACTGATATTTACTAAATGTCGAAAAAACAGAAGTGCGTAGTGTTGGTTTTTCCATTAAATCACAAATGCGATGATTTGTTTATTTACTATCACAAGATGATATGAGAAGTGATTCCACAAACATGGCAATGAACATAAATATCACACTGATATATTCATTATTATTATATACTACCCAGTCTACCCCGTACTAAAAAATAGGACCAATGGCCCTGTAGCTTACCGGCCAAATTAAAAGCTTTGGGAAATGTATCCAGATGCCATTTATTATCACCCAGTTATGTTTATTCATTATATTACAGAAATAGCCCATGTTTTGGTCATATTCCAATCAGATCTGTAAAAAATTCAAATTTCAACTTGATATCATAGATTCTTACTGATTTATTGTATCGATCCACTACCTATCAGTTGTAATGGGAAAATTTTTCAAAGTCGCACCAAATCTAGAATCAGACCCGGATCGAAATAATTTCGATACCTTGTGTTGACATCATCATAAAGAAGCTGTATACCAAGTTTGAAGTCAATCAGAACTGTAGTTTTGGAGAAGAAGATGATTGAAATTTTTTCCCCATAAGAGCCCATGTTAAATTTTCCGTAAATTCCCAGATCCAGAGGAAGATCCTGATCAGCATGTGGACATTATGTTTTGGTCATCTCCCCATCAGGGCTGGACTGTAGAAATTTACACTGGATATAATTTATATTTACTGAGTCATTGCATCGATCCACTTCCTATCTCTTATAATGGGGAAATTTTTCAAAGTGGCACCAAATCCAGAATCAGATCTGGATCCAAATAATTTCACTAACTTTTGTTGACATCATCATAAAAAAGTTGTATACCAAGTTTGAAGTCAATCGGAATTGTACTTTTGGAGAAGAATACGACTGAAATTTTTGTAATGGACGACAGATGACGACAGATGACGACAGATGATGACAGACGACGACGACAGACGACGACAGATGACGATGGACACCGCATGATGACAATAGCTTACGACCTGTCGGCCGGTAAGCTAATATAAATGGTTTCCTCGTATGTCTACACATACTGTGCCATGTTTCTTTCAAAACTCTTCTTTTCTTGTTGTAACATCCGTCAACATCCGTTTTTTTTTCATTCACATGACTCAAGTTGTGGAAAAAGGTCTTTCCATTGCAGTTTTGCATGACATGCCAATTTCCTTGCGCCTGAAAAATCACCTCTTACCAGCGCAAAAAAAACTTTTTATCGAAAAACGAGCATTTTGGCAAAATTGTCATTTTTCCATTAGGCAAATTTTTATGTGCAAGTTAAATTTGCACAATTTGAGGGTCACTAGAAAAGCAACTAGTGTTACACAGTCCTGCGGGAAAGGTGTAAATTCAGTATAAAAAGTTTGTTGCATTTAATCTACTGAAAAGGAAGCAAGATAGCTAAATGTTTCAAAATAACTTTCCCCTTCAGTTTCAGACCGTAATATTTGTCAGATGAAGAATGAAAGTCATTGTCAGCCGCTGTCTAATGGGCAATCAAATGTGTAATGTGTTCCAATATCCAGTCAGATGTGCATTTTGTAAATTTGTATGGCTTAAACATAGCAGTATGACAGTACCCTTTTGGAAACAACATTTGAGCCACCCATCCTGAACTTTATATTAAAGAAAAGTGACTGCTGTGTGAATTTGGTTTGTTGAAAGCAATCTGTCAATATATTACAGGAATTACACTACACTACACTACACTACTGATGGCAGAAATACCACACTTTTATTTGTGATGAATTTTTGGTCATAATCAAACAGTTGGCTGAACAACAGTAATTTGAGGACCTACCTTGGAATTTTATAGATTCGATTTGATTACATTACATTACATTACATTCTAATTCTAAAGCTCTAATCTAATCTAACAGATGAAACTTCTACAGGCTACATGTATATATACAGGCCCAGACTGGCTAATCGGGAGGACCGGGACAGTTCCCAGTGGGCCGGTATAATATTTAGGCCGCGAGGGCCGGAGTTCACTGTAAATATATATTTAATATTTTATTTTATTTTTTATTTTTTTTTGCGGGGGGTGGGGTGTTCAGTCATAACACTGGGTTGATCATATAAGCTGCTGCTGCTGTTCCTGGGCCCCACCCCCTCTACTAGCAAACTGTTTGTTTTCTTCCTCTTTTTTGCAGACACACCGTGACCTGACGTAACATGTCCTTCATACGGTTAGTAGCTCTATACTGTAGCTGTGGAGCATATACGATCTGTGCTCTGTAGGCTGTCCATGGTCAGCTGTGTTTGCTGTTTGAAACATGGATAATAGAAAGAGCAAGGGTGGCACAGAGAAGGCAAGAATTAAAAAGAGGAAAGCTCCAGAAGCAAACTCAGCCAAATGTGCCAAAATCTGCAACTTTTTCACAAAACGACCTCCCGGTTGGAAACTAATAAGAACGACGAACCGGGTAAACCACCTTTCAAGTTAGTTAATTATCGAGTCAGTGAATTGTGTGGCATTGTGGCGTGGAACATAACGTTATGCATTTTAAATAATAGTATGATGCAACGCCACATAACTGGGAAACTTTGTCTTGTAGCTCCTCAGAGTCAGAAAGCAGATCCAGCAGCAGACACCAGCCATGAGCCCACAAGTCCAGAGTGGGCAGGTACGACTGCTCAGAGAGGGAAGATTATTAGAATAAATAGGCTCCAATGAAGAGTATGGTGTAGGCCTGTTCAGTATGAAAGGTGCTCTGAGATGATTCAGCACTACATGAATGAAACTGACACCAAGGCTTTGCAAAACAGAAGATTTGTGCTGAGAATTATGATCATTTTTAAAATGTGCTTTAGTGTTAGAAGCAGAGCCAGGAGTGATGAGGGGATTGCTCCTGTCAGGATGGAAGGAAAAGGTGAGCTGTTGGAACAGACTGTGTGAACAAGCATTAGTTTCAGTAAAACCACTTTCTATACCCAAACCATAGTCCTGACCTATTTTATTTTTTATTATTAAAAGTGAGACAGTAAATACACAAAGCCCACAACTGAAAGGCAATAGCATAAAGTAATATTAAATAAGCCTGCATATTTTGCCAATGTAAATATCTGAATTGGTTAAGTTAGTCAAAATGTCTGTAGATATTTTTTTATTGTGATCCAGGTGCAGGCGAGTCTAGGGAAACTGGAGGAAATGTGAAAGAGAGAGCAGAGTCTACTGATGACAGAGGAGCAGCTCAGCAGCACAACCCTGAACCACTAGTCACAAATGAGACAGATGAAGAGGAGTCTGTTGTTAGCTTTGATTACTTTGCTCACCCTCAGTCACAGGATATACAAACATTTTTTTCTTATCATCCTCGTCAAACCCCTAATATCACTATACCAAAAGCTTTTTAATAGCAAAGCTGGAACAAACTGTAAGTGGCTGACTTACTGTGAAAAAAATCTGTCTCTCTACTGCTCTGTTTGTCTCAGGCTTTGCAGAACAGTGTGTAGACCTAACATGTAAGGCTATAATTACATGATTTTAATAATAATTGGTCGTGATCTAAAGTGGGGTATGAAACTCCAGGGCTGAAAATGAGTCTCAGTCCGGCCCTGAATATATACAAGAAGGAAAAAGATGGAAAAAATGAATTGAGACAGTTACATGCTGAAAAAATGTCCCATGTGGGATATGGTTAGGAATGACTCTTTTGACCTACTTTTTCTTTTGCACATTTGAGAAAATATTGTAGCCTATGTGAGAGTGAGAGTCAACTTCAGTAGAGCTGGATTTCCCGACTGATATACAGTACCGTATGTAACTTGTCTTTATGTTAACCCTGCCTAAAACAGGATTTAGTGCAACTGCATGTTTTTTTATAGAGTGGTGTTTCCCCTCAACACTCATTTTATTCCTTTATATCAGCCTGTGAGTGTGCCTGATTTATAAGTTTGACTTTTATTCACCATAGTGGGAGTAGCTCCTTTCCATTTTTCACTTTTTCAGAAGCACACAAGTACTGTACCAGAAGGTTATGAAGCAGTTGAAATAAGTTACAGTGGTAGCCAACTTGCAGTAAATGTTGGCATGGAAGTTGTGTATAACATCACCTTCATGTGTGCATTTTGGAAATTAGTCAGCAGTTTCAGTTTTAGTGTCCAAGTACAGTAACAGCTCCTGTTAAGACTTGTGTGAGTTAGAATACACTGATGTTTGTGGACAGTCCACAGGGCAGCAGAACAGGTCAAACAGGGGGTAACATGAAACCTGGTCACTACTTATGTCATAGGTCACACCAATCTAGTCACTGAGTCCAGTAGCTGAACCCTTTTGTTGAGCAGTGGAAGTTAGACTTTGCATCTGTAGCTCACTTTTTTTTTTGTTTTATTTCTACAATCAGTCAATCAGTCAGTCAGTCAAATTTTATTTATACTGTGCCACATCATAACAAAAGTTATCTCATGACACTTAACATTTCGAGCCAGTCTAAACCAGACTCTTAAGCTAATTCACAGACACCAACAGAATTCTCTAGGCGCAAATACTTGGTGACAGTGATGAGGAAAAACTTCCTTTTTACAGGAAGAAACCTGGAGCAGACCCCGACTCTTGGAGTGGTCATCTGCCTTGACCAGTTGGGGTTAAAGAGAGAGAGTGAGAGAGAGTTGAGGGAGGGGGGAGAAAGAAGGAAATAGGGGGAGACAAGTGAGCAGAAAGACATGTTTCAGTTCATGAGTCCCCTGAGACTATGATTGTGATCATGATATTATGAATTTGTGTTATTTTCTCCATATTAGTGTCATGTTAGCACTGGTGATAGGTCTGGAACCACCCACTCTCGTTCTGGAAAAGGGAGCAAAGCTCTCTGGGCTTTGGGTGGTATGTACGCTTGTTTGTTTTGTAGGTTTAATGTAATCCTTGGGCTGGGATGTTGGGGCCTATTCCAGCTGTCACCAGTTCATTTCAGGGCTGACAAACAGACTAACAACCATTCACTGTCACAGTGTCACATCTACACCCACAGGTGAGTTACATTGATCCATTGACCTATTAAAGTGGATGTCTGGATGATGGAAGGAAGCAGAAGAACCCAGAGAGATCCTATGCAAACACAGAGATGCAAACTCCACATAGAAAGGCCTACGTCAGCACTGGTATCAGACCCAGGACCTTGTTGCTGTGAGGTGAAACTGCCAACCACTGCCCATGACTAAACCCTGGCCACAGCATGCAGCTCATAAAAAAGCATGTAAAAATTTGTTATTTTCAGTGAGATTCAGTATTGATTGCGAAAAGTGACAGTCATTGGATGATTGAAATAGTCTGTCTTATTTCCAGCAGAAACAGAGTAGGACACTGAACTGAACTGAAATTAACTAAATTGAATTGAACTGAATTTGAAAACAAAGCACTACATAGATGTAGATCTTTTTTTTTTTATTCTGAGAACAGGCCATGGGTGTGTTTCAGTATTGCATAAACACACGTCTTTGACATTTCTTCTCTCTTCCTAGTGACTGTAATTGCAGCCATTTTTTTCTCTATGTAATCAAACACTTTGCATGGGCATCAACACGACATGACACAAAATATAAAGCATCTCATTTCTCATTCTGCTCTGCCAAGGAAACTAATTAAAATTACAATGAAATCCTGTCAACACATCTCAGATATTTCAGTTGTTTTGACACTTTACACTATGAATCCCCTTTAACAAAAGTGGGTTATGTTTTTCACACAGAATACTGGCAGTGCTGATGTTCAGGGCATGGAAAGCAAAATGAAAAGCTGAAGCAGCTAATGAAGACAGATATAAACTGGGTATTTTCACTCTTATGGCCCCAGCAGCTATAATATGTGACACAGGAGAGGAAACAGGTCTCCGTGCAGATTCTGACAGCCCACAAAGAACACATTTGTTGATCTGCCAGGGATGGTTTGTTAGCGAAATGACTTCCTGACTGGTCCAAATAACCTGAGGGTAAAAATGGAGAGAAAGTTGAAAAGCAGCTTAGGAATCAAAGTACACGATGGAAAACAGAAGATTCAGCATTAGTTTATTATCTCTTTTGAGTCTGTTATTTTATGTCACTATTTTGTTTGATGTAGCCAAACTAAAACTCTATTACTCTATTTTAACAATCTTTCATATCAAAAAGCAGTTTCACATCACTACAAACCCTGATTAACTGAATAATATGTGCTCTAGGAGTTTTTGTGATTGAAAGCCATGTCTGTCATACTAAGCTAAATAAGTTCATAGTGGTCAGACCAATTATTGATGCTGTTTCACTCAGCTCTATGGAAATATCACACACTGAAGTCATTTCATTACTAGTTTCAAACATGCTCCAACTATTAATTGGATTATAACTTTTTTTTTTGTAATAGTTATTCGTGGTTCCCAGAGGTGTTGTTGATCTTCTGTCTCCGTCTATTAAGTGCCACAGTGATGCTTAAATTAATTTTTTTTAATAAAATTACCAAGAATTGTTTGATGGCATGCAATTAAATGTAGTACAGATATTAATGGCCCCCTGAGAATGAAATGTGATGACTTCCCTTGTTGCTTATCTAGCACCATAATTATTGGAGAGATATAAATAATCTAGCAAAAATCTCGCTCTCATTAATTTGTACAGAAATTTGTACAAAAATTAATCAATTTGTAGGGAAATTTGAACAAATTAATGATAGCTCTACATTCAATCAATTGCTCTTTGTTTCTTTAATTTTATATAAATTTGAAAGAAACGATAAAGACGGTTGTAATGGATAATAGAACTTTTTGTTTCTGATTCTGACTCCTACTTTGAAAAAATGGCTGAGTTACAATACTACTCTGAGGTTTTAAAGATTGGGAAAAAACACATAAAAATTCATGACTCTCAATGACTATGAATTAGACTCTTCTGTATAATTTACTTTCCTTTGTCTAGAATAGTTAAATGAGTTCTTGGAGTTTACTGTCCATTCAGTCATTGAAACTCTGTATTCTTGAGCTTTCTAACAACATGTTAGGCAATATACATGGTTTATTTAAAAAATTTTGCCCTATTGACCTAATGATATTATATTCACAGCCATACCTGGATGGAAACACGCAGTAATCCTCACAACTCCTTTGGTTTCAATCCATCAACAATATCAGGCTTGTATGAAAAGATATTCAATTACCAAAAATGTACATGTTATATCAACATCAAAATCTGCAATTGGGTCAATGATACTGCGGTCTGTAGCCAAATGACATAAACTTCACTCAAAATAAGCGACATAGGTGTCATATGTATAACATGTAGGTTCCATTGTATCAATTCATGTTTAGTAGTTAAACATTTTTAAATCATGTAGTTTTAACATGAAATACAAAATCCTTAAAACTACAAGATTCCTTTATGTCAACACAACCTAATGGGTTTAGGTAGGAATCCCATCTGCAATACCCCTCCAGACCAGAAGGTAGCAGTCATTTAGTCTAGCCCTTACCCTACCCTTGCCCCAACCCTAAATCTCGGGTATATGGGCATCATTTAGTCTAGCTCAGATCTAACCTTAACTTTAATTATAAACCTAGGATTAAAGCACCAATGTAATCTAGATCTGTTAGAGAATAATCAGGCCAAATACTTAATAAGGATTCCCACAGCAGAATGAGCAAGGCCACATTCACTCATGATGTTTCAAAATGGCCATTTCAAGAACAGGTGTTCTGGCTGATTACACCTTCAACCACATAGGGAGAAGAGTTTAAACACACCTGTGGAGCCTGATGGATCTGGGAAACTTAAAGTGAGAAACAATAACACAAAAAAAATATATAAATATACATATATATGTGTGTATACATATATATATATATGTGTGTGTGTGTGTGTATATATATATATATATATATATATATATATATATATATATATATATATATATATATATATATTTTTTTTTTTTTTTTTTTTTTTTTTTTTTTTTTTTAAGTAAGGAACCGTGACTGAAGGGAAGGTTTGAGACTCTCTAAGGATCTAAGTACAGGACAACAGGTTAAAAACAAATGATTGTATTTACTTTGCTATTGATAGATCAACATAATTTCGCGGTGTCAATATGGCACTTAAAAGTACTAGTGTATCTACACTAGCAAAAAAGGTTATCCACAATTATTAAACAGGTTAATGTGACCCAAGACAGTTAAGTCAAATCCTTTCTTAGTACATATGTTGAAACAACTTTTACAAATGAAGTTGGTGTAACATCTCTGTCTGTTTGCTCTGCTGTTTCTCTTTCTTTTTCTCACTCTCTCACTCTCTTAGCCACACCTCCTCATCAGTAAATCACCCTCACCTGTGAGCACAGTTGGGTTCATTAGGTGAGGGTGTATATATTCATCTGTCTGCCCTCTGCTCTTTGTCAGATTGTTTCTATCACCATGTGTTACTCTCCAGTGTTTTCTCCTGTCTGCTCTTCTGCTCCTGACCTGCCCTGCCTGCCTGTTCAACCACGTCTGCCTGTCTGAGTCCCCAGTAACCGACCAGTCCTTGTCCGACCACGTCTCTCCGCCTGATCCCCGGATTACTGACCTGCCTTCTGTCCCCCGACCACGTCTCCTGCCTGCTCCCCTCTGGTCTCGTTTGGATCTCCTGGTTTCTGACCCACCACCTGTCTCTGGTTCACCTGTTGCGTGTCTGCCTGATAATAAAGACTGTGCTCTCTGAGCACCTGAAACTGCACTTGGGTCCTCCGTTGTACTTGTTCCAGTTGGACCCATATATTGCAAATAAGTAATACTTTATGTTCACTCAACATATGTGCAATTAGTTGGTTCAACACAATAGTCTCGCTAAATGAAGCATTTTAATTAGGTGGAAATCCTTTCCATAATTTTGTTACATTCATCCAACAGATTATTTTTTTGAGTGTTCAACTAATTCAAGACAGGAAGTATAATAAATTGCTCTAAAAGGTTATCTTTGCTTCTACTGATCCTGAGTTTTATAAATCATAGACCACAAGGAATTTAGAGTAGTCAGTCATGTAAGAAAAAGAATATGGATGTAAATAAAGGGAGCATCTGCTCTAAACACTCTCATATCACATTCAACATCACATGGATTAGAGTGAAGCCTAGTAATTTGCATGTGCCTATTGTCTGTGATAAGGGTGTAAATGAAGGAAATGCAGGTTGTTTTCTCTGGAGTCACACTCAGAGTAAACGTGTTGAAGGAAGAACATTTTCCATCAAATAGAAGTGTTACTTTGATGTAGTTTAATGATAGTGTTTTAAAACTGGAGCCAGTGAGTGATTCACAGGCTGATGGTGCAGAAAGGAGGGTGTAAATGCTTTGGGCTCTTACTTGGACACAAATGAACACAAAGGCACAACTTTGCATAATGTACAAATGCACTGAAGTGATAGCTTGCACACACACAGGTGCATACACACATACATTTTCTCATTCACTCATACAAATCTGACCTATGAGTCATTCTGGCTGTACTTCCAGATGCCCCCCTCTCTCTCCCTCCCTCCCTCTCCAACTCACTGGATGTCACAGATGGATGCAGCAGACAGCCGCAGTCTTAATGCTGCTTCCTGTCTCTCTGAGCACTTAGCAACCGCTAGGCTCAGGCTGAGTTTAACCAGCAATTAAAGGAACAATTCGTCATCACTAACCATCATGGAGAAGGAGAAAGACTGGGTAAACAAAACTAAAGCTTTGAAAAATCACCCATAAGCACTGATCACACTGGTCTACAAGTCAAATGCTTCCAGAATAAAAGCAGTGAAATTTTACCATGTGTAACTCACTGTTAAAGAAAAAAGTCAAAACTGCTGGTTAGCTGAAGTTTCCAAGATACAGTCTTGGGTCAAATGGCGAAAGAAATTTGAGAATTAAGGAGATAATGGGTTTTACTCCGAAGGAATATTTGTCTCTGAGCCACCAGATCTACTTCAAAACACTGTCTGCACATTACAATACATTCACTTTACAGGTTCTATCTCGTGAAAGATTTATAAATCTTTTGTATAAATTTACATAAACCAATGTGTAATAACACTTTATCATATACCTTGAAAACATCAGCAAACCAGCTCATTTGTTTTACAGTTAATCTTATTAAAATACATAACATTTAGCACATTTAATCTCTGAAGCAGATAATATCTAAAAAAAAAAATAAAAAATAAAAAAAGATTGTAGACCAGTGTCATCAGTGTGTATCAGTCAAGTGTACTTCAGGCCAGACAGATTGGACTGATCAGCTGCAAAAAAAAAAAAAAAAAAAAACAGCAGACACTATGGCCAGAATGACTCAGAGCTTTATGGGAATTTTAAAATGGTCAGTCTGCTTCCTGAACTGATGTCCTGAGGTTAGGTTATTGGTAACTGCAAGTTGTAAAGAAGAGGACATCCCTTTGTCTTGTCTCTGCAACATTCACAGACAAATCACCTGAGTTCTATTGGTCCCTGAACAAATCAATGCAGTTTTGTTACCTGAGGTAATGTGATAGATGTATAGATTAAAGCTGTTGTGATCCATTGTCCCTACTAGAATCAGACAGTGGACATACTGATCACAAAAGACATTACCAGTCATTTAGTGTTGCTAGCTGATAAACTAACAAGATGATGCAATAATAGTATCTTAACAGCTAATGAGCTCGAACATCTAAATACTAATACATACCAGAGGCAATTTCTCACAGACTGCAAGGGAAGCTCAGCTTCCCCTAAAATTACGAAAATGAAATGGTTAAAAATATGTACGGTTGTGTTGACATTTTATTGACCACAAATGTGTTAGAACACGTTCATCTCAAAGATGAGTTCGTTCAGAATCAGCTTTATCACAAATCACGCGATGTTGTTCACTTATCATACATTCCCGTTGCGCTGTTTTCTCATTCGATCTCTGCTCAGCGCATTTGCCCGTAGACGCCGGGCGTCTATGGGCTTCAATGGGACTGAGTGGAACAGTTTTTTTAATTGCCTCAAAACTGGACGGTAATTGGATAAATGCCACGATGTTGTCCCGCCCCCAGACGCTGGGCGTCTCTGGGGGTGAATGGAGCTGTGGGCGGAGCTCGGCCGGGCTGGACGCCAGAATCCCACATGCTGATTGGAGGATCAGCCGAAAGGCTGAATCCCGTTTGATTGACAGCTGTTTTCAGATCTACTCCTTCACTGACACAGCTCAGTTTAATACCGCCGCGCATTGTGCTGTGAAATCAGAGAAACCACTATGAAATTACTCGTTCATTTCTTGCACTGTAAATAAAACACACTCATTGGACTTCCTTGTTTCAATTTAACATCATTTCAGCATTTTCTTGTTTCAGTTACATAATTTAATCATTTCTTGTTCGAGTTTAACATCGTTTTGTAGACAGTTAAATCAATCAAACTGTCGGCTAGGTCGGAGTGAAAGGAGCATCTCTTGTTTAAAAAGGCTGAAGTCTTACACCCACAACACAATGGGCCAAGGCCGTCTAAGCAGACCAGCTCTGCTGGACATTCAGAGGACACTGGTCCAGTCCCTGGAAAAGACGCCTACTTGGTACGATAAGGTCACTGAGCATTTTCTTAAAAAGGAATGGAGGGACGAATTTATGTTTAAATAACTTGACAATTTTTTTTTTATTTTTATTTTTTTTTATGTAAGCCGACAATGAGCTTCCCCTGTCTGAAAGACGAGCAGTCGCCACTGATACATACTATTACTAATTTTTCCAGTCAAGTGGACCTGAGTGAAGTCTCTAACACAATGAACCCTCACAGTGTCACAGCTGAAACATAATATGTAATGGCAGCTTTTACCAGCCTTTAGAAGAAGGTCTGTATCATCAGTAAACTACAGGATATGTTTTGAGGATGGAAATTACAGTAGAAAAACCTAGGAAACATTTCAAATGCATAAATACTGATTTCTTTTCTTGGGCTGTTGGACATTGAATTTTGGGGATGAATAAAGTTCATCTGTATTTGTATCTGTAATGGTAGGACACAATAGTAATACAGTGCGGAAAATTTGCAGAGAGAAACTGAATTGCTACAGCAATTTCCCCAGAGAGACGACATAGATTTGCAGATGTTGAGATACCCAGACTATAACAGAAGGCTAATATTTACAGAAAATAAAGACAAGCATATCCTGTAGTCCAAAGTAATGACAAACATATCATAGAGTACAAAATAGATCTGCAAACCAGCTCCCACTGAAAGCTATTATTTGCTAATATAATGTCTGCAGTAATCCGAAATCTGATGGACAACCCTCTGCTCAAGGCATTACATTAGAAAATAACCACACTTTTAGTCAAGGTTATTATTTTATCACTTTAGAGTACTTTATTTGAGAGCTTACATATAGAATTGTATGGCTTATTTTACAAATGAATGGAGTTATAGTGAAATAGGGGTACTCTTTTGTAGTGTTGAGATGTTTGAATGTCAGAGAGCTGTAATTCCACTGGCTGTAGATTGAGATTTCAATTGTATTATTATTGAGTTTTTAATGTTGTTTTCCATCTTTATGACTAGGTGTGGAGGGACGTGGACAAAACTTACACCTCTGTTAACAAGACATCTGATTTTACTTAAATGGAAATCTCCAATTCCTCCTTCTCATGTTCTTTGGATCAAATCCATCTTGAGCTGCATACATTTAGAGAAGATATGATATACACTTCAGGGCTCCAAGACCAAATTTCATATAATGTGGACTCCTTTTCTTTCATATACTAGAGATCTAAATTTCCCCGCTATCCCTGATTGATTAGTTGTATCTTTAGTATTCACATTTGTGGCTGTTCCCCTGCTGGACTGGAGTGAACTGAACCTAATTTACCCCTGAATATATAGGAGCCTGAGATTATGTGCACAATGAGGCACCTTAAATGCTGAGATGGACCATGTTTACACTGACTGACTTACATAGGATTGTATAATTGTATTCTTTAATGTTGTTTATTTGTTGTCTGTTTTGCTCTTTTTTTTTTGGTTGTTTTATTTTGTTTTTATACATTGATGTCACTTAGGTTATTGACTTTATATCCTTTTGCATACAAAGGTGTGTTGTATACATGTAACCTGTGACTGAAAAACCTCAATAAAATAAGTTGGATTGATGCTGAAATGGATTTTAAACCTTCTACACATCACCTCCCACTTAACTTACACCATGCTGAGATGGTAGTAATGATTGTCATCCTGTTAGAGATCTCACTGTAGAACCTGTGATCTGTTTTGCGCTGCAGCACAGTGATATGGCGGCTTTCTCAGGTACCTATGGTTGCTTTAGACCTGGTAGATCTGCCAGGAAAATACATTGCAAAAGTGAAAATATTGACAAAACACATTTAGTTCTATGTGCATAACACACCTGCCAGCCTGAGGAGTGCACATCAATAGCTGTGTTTACAGGAAGTGGCATTTGGCCTTCCAGAGGTGAGGAGGTCTGGTTGTGACGTCTACAGCTGCTCCTTTATTTTCCATGACACTGAGGCTGTTTCTATGTACATTCACACTGTCCATTTCTTGTACACTATAACCAGTGGTGTAGTCTAGGGTATACGGTGGTATTTCCAAATGAGTCACTGTTTTGTTTTGTTTTTTTAACAACTTTATTTATCATTTTTCCATTACAATTACATCTTTAAGGCATATCTTATGCAATTCTTAAACTTGCACCCCGCCCACCCCCCTATCCAGGTGGCATCCCCACAAATACATCCATATAAACGCACAGACAAACAGAACACCAAAAAAAAAAAAAAAAAAGACTCAAACCAATTTATGTTGATCATTTCAGTCATATCACCAACATTCTGGACCTCTTGCATAAGGAAAAAAAAAGTCCAAGCAGTCAAACTGTGGGCACTGAGAAGACTAGCATGGCAGTAGAAGAGTGAAGAAGAAAGAAAAATGCATTAAATAAAAACAAGGAATCAGGAAAAAGGCAGGTTCTTGTTATGAATTATAAACTGTGACCAGGTTCTATCATATTTATCCTCCAACCCGCAGACTGTATACCTAATTTTTTCCAGGTCCAATCCCAACATCACCTCTCTAATCCAATGAACATAGGCAGGAGGGTTTTTCCCCTTCCAGTTCAGTAATATTAGACGGCGGGCATGCAACAATGCGAAGGCAATTGCATTTTTGTGGAGATGGGACAAGTTTAGATCATCACTAACTACACCGAAGATGCCTATCAAAGGGTCAGGCTGCAGTGTTTTGCCAGGCATCGCTGAAAGTGATTGGAAGATTGAAGACCAGAAACTATACAAAGATGGACATGACCAGAACATGTGTCCCAAAGAAACAGGAGAATATTGACATCTAGGGCAGTTTGGTGCTACATTAGGGTATAATTTAGACAGTCTGTCATTAGAATAGTGCAACCTGTGGACAACCTTAAACTAAATCAAACCATGTCTGATACAGAGAGAAGATGTATGTATACGCTGTATGGTATTTTTCCAGGTGTCTTCTGGTGTGAGTCACTGTTTTAAACTACTGGACATGACTGCACACTTAGAGGAGAGATTTTGTCACCAATAGTTCAGCTATGCGAGTAGGCTAACGTTATGAAAGGCTAACGTTATCCTATGTTTGCCTCATGTTGAATACATTTGCATTCATGCAGCTGCTTGTGTGACCAGTAAAACCTACAAACTGCTCCTGATCAAGTCATGATAATTTTATTATAGTGAGCAAATACTACTGACGGATTTTTGGGGTAAACTAAATAGAGTGGTCTTACATGTCACTGTTTCTAAAACTGTGTTTTTCTGAACTACTTACAAAAAAATAAATTATAAAAAGGAAAAAATTTAGTGTTTACCTACTTCTCCAGGGACCACTACACCACTGACTATAACCAATATTTACCATATTAAAAATATATATGTTATTCCACTTACAGGTGTGTAGGAGATTCTGCCACATTCAAGAAACATATTGAAACAATGCATCAAATTTATGTTCCAGCCTATACAGACTGTCTTGGAAGGTCTACAGGGTATTTTTTTCTTCAGAAAGTGATTCATTGGGTGTCACAGTGAACAGCTCAAGGCATTCAGTCTTCAGGAGGACACTGTGTATGGCCTTATACTCAAAGCAGAAAAAAAAAACACAAAATCCTAGCAATAAACAACAGAAAGTTTTCCTAAAATAACCTTATCTAGTCTATTGTAAAATGGTATAAATAAAAAAAAGAAATAAAATCTACGATGTAAACAGTGCTAGAGGACCCGATTCCATGTACTCTGACTTGGGAAAGGAAACAGCTGATTATAAATGATTCAAGAGCTATCTGCTGTGGGAGCTCTGGGGCTCAGAGATAATCAATAACCAGACCTGGCACATACCAGATCCAAAGCCTATGTATGAAATGGAAATGAGCATCGTAGCAGCTATGTATAGGTTAAAATAATGAAAATATGGAAGTCAAAGATGCAACAGCTCACATGGTTTCAAATAATGGTCGGATGCAGCATCTTCTGTTCCTGTTGTTTGCATATTATACATTTATTGATGCTCTGTTCTCTTCAGTCCTCTGACATGCACAAATTCAGACACTTCCATACATGCTGCACATTTTAATTTGTCCCTGTGCTGGAAAACAGATGGACCATATTACGGTTTGTATTCCTGTGAGATCAATTATGTCTATTGTTCAGTCAAAATTATCAACAAATCCATCCAATCGTTTATTCATCAGGGAGCATTTTGGGGCATATTTTTAGTGACCAGAATGGATTAAACCATGGCAATATATCAGAAAAACACACAGCCCGGCCAAAACAAAAAAAACCTCCCACCTGGATTTAACTAAAGAAATAATTCAGATCCTTCCATTGGATAATTACTGTGGCTCATATGATTAAGCTGCAACTGGTTCTTTAATCATAACTGATACAGTGAGTAGCTTCTCATTTCTTAAACAACCATCAGTTTGATAGAAAACATAAAGCTTAGACAATGTCCGGATTCGTCAGCCTCAAATTGTGAAAGAGTGGTTCAGGAGCATGAGACGTCATCTTCACACATGGACTGGTCACCACAGGGTCCTGACCATAGAAATATTGCATGTGGGACTTTCATTTGGCCAGGCAGTGTAGTTTAAAAGGATCGACCCCAGTTTTACATTTTGGCATGTGAATATTTTCTAACACTAACACTGTAACATCCCATGACATTGTGAATATATTACAGTATATGAAAATGTTCTGCATTCATTCCCATTAAAGATATTCAATTATTATTACTATTCATGCCCCAGCATATACATGTTACTGACTAGATTTCATCCCCCGAGTCTCTGTGATTTATCGCTGCACAGGTTTTCAGTGGAAAATCTCTGCTGCTGTGGCCCTGATTCTCTCCTGCCTACATCGTCATCACTCATTTATCCATAGTTGTGATAGTGTTTATTACATAGCTACATAGATGGTAGAGGTTTCTATTATTTGTACTAACAGCTGCAGTAGTAGTATATCCACTGTTAATTCTTGTACTTGTTGTAGTTGTATTAACAGTTATGGACATTTGTTCTAGCTATTGTTAATTATACTAGCATCAGCTGTTTTAGTTTTTGACAGCTGTAGTTCAGTTTGCTGTGCATCCATGTGTCTCCCCCTATTTTCCCCTTTCTCTCACTCTCTCTCTCTCTTCCTTTAACCCTCTCTCTTTAACCTCAACTGGTCAAGGCAGATGACCATCTTCCAATAATTGGGGTCTGCTCCAGGTTTCTGCTAGTTAAAAGGAAGTTTTTCTTCGCCACGGTCATGAAGTGTTTGCTCCTGGAGGATTCTGTTGGGTTTCCGTAAAGTGGTTCAAGAGTCTGGTTTCGACAGCTCTAAATGTAAAGTGTCATGAGATAACGTTTGTTATAATGTGACGCTATATAAACAAATTTGATTTATGGAAAAGTGTATTTTGGCACTGACCTTCCCCCCATCCAGGACATGTACTGGTCCACAGTCGGGAATCATCCAGTAAACATCTCTGCAGACCCCTAACATCCCGGACAACCGATCTGTTCAGACTCCTCCCCTCTGGTAAGTGTTAAAGAATGCTATACTCCAAAACCAACTGGTACATCATTATCACTCGGTTGAATAAACTGCAACAGCAAAATCATCTAGCTCACGTAAATGTGCATATAATTGCATTTGAATGTCCATCATGCTTTTGCAATTTTATATATATATATATATAAATATAAATATATGTATATTTATGTATATATATAATAGTATGAGAATATTTAGTCATTGTGCAGTGATCTGTATTTTACAATTACATAGGTATTTTTACATTAATATTATTGGTGTATTACAGTTGTATGTGAACAAGATAGTCTAATTTGTGCATTTATATTCTATAAAATTATCATATTTGTATAATTTCTTTATGTTGTGGAGTATCCCATAAAGAAGCAGTTAATAACTCAGTTTATGACAACACATGTGGAGACACGTGGATTTCATAGGAGAAGAAGGAATGGAAGAAAACATACTAAAAGAAAACAACTAAAGCTGTCAGCAAAATGCAATAAATTAAAAACAATGTGTCAGATATGTAGTGGAGTAGAAGTACAAAGTAAGTAAAATATACCATTGGATTTGGGAGGGTCACCAAGGACAGCAGACATAATACTGTGGAAACATGATATTCATGCTATAAAATCTAGTGATTGATTATTTCAGTCTGGGCCAAAATGGTAGCCCAACACTTAATCTAATGCACTACAGCTGAAAGCCCATGGGAAATTGAAAAATATTTTGGGAGATATTAGTAATTTTGGAATACAGTAGCCTTCAAATGTCCAGAATCACAGAATCATCATCGAGTCATACCAGCTCAGATGACCTCCAGACAATAAGGTCTGCATCTGGTGTTGGGGAACCAAACCAAATTGGCTACTGGAACAACACACTATGGAGCAGGGCAGAGAACATGGTACTGATGGAGTGCTACAACGGTAGCAATCCCGGCCTCTCACCATTTCTTTCACCATCTCAAAATCCCACATCTTCACTGACTAGGAAACAGCTCTTAGCTCAGTGTTCAAATATTCACAAGAAGTTGCTATCACAGTTAGAGATTGATGAGGTACAGCATCTACATCATCCACGGTACAAAGATGCTATGGTAAGGGGGAGCCAGGATGACAGGTCATTTTGGGGGTGGTTTCATCATCACCCCCAAATATCAAGATTGGGTACCAAGCCCCAAAGACAGACAGATGAATCACAAGGGCAGAGGACCTGAGAGAGAGAATCATGAAGTCCTGGGGGAACTCAACTACCTCCTGCTTACCAAAGCTGAACAACAAAGTACCAGACCAGTCTCTACTAGAGGCTAGAGGCAAAGATTGTAGCAGCACAGAGAGAAGCCTTCTAACAGAACTAAGCTGAGGTGTGAATGTAAGGAAAGAGCTGCCCAGGAAATATAACAAACTGTCCACAACTGAAGCACTGGAGACTGCTAAGCAAAGGCTCAAAGCTCTAGCTAACCGCAGGTAGCGGTATACAAGAGAAGTAGAGGCAAGGAGAATAAACAAGATGTTTTCCACCAACTCAGCTAAGGTCTACTTTCAATGGCAGGGTAACAAAGTGCAAACAGATCCACCCAGGACTGAGACTGAGCAATACTGGAAGAGTATCTGGGAGAAAAGGCAACATACATACATAACATCAATGCCCAGTGGCTAATAGTCTTTCAAGTAGAGCACAGCCAACTTCCAGAACAAGACCCAATAGTCATCACCCTAACAGACATCCAAATAAGAGTGTCCAAAATGAAGAGCGGGACTGCACCAGGGCCCAACATGATTCACGTCTACTGGCTTAAGAAGCTGACAGCACTCCACAGCAGCACAGATGAACCAGCTACTAATGTTGGGGACGCACCCAAAGTGACTAACCCAAGGCTGGACAGTCTTCATACTGATGGACCCCCAGAAGAGTACAACACCATCCAACTACCAGCCTGTAACCTGCCTCAGTACAACATGGAAGCTCCTATCAGGCAGCATAGCGGCTAAGATGAGTTGGCACATTGATCAATACATGAGCAGAGCACAGAAAGGAATTGGCAGCAACACCAGAGTGGCCAAGCACCAGTCACTGGTTGACAGGCCAATTGCCAGAGACTGTAAGACCAGGAACACCAACCTGTGCAAGAAAGCCTATGACTCATTGCCACACACATGGATACTGGAGTGCCTAAAGCTGTATAACATCAACAGGACACTAAGAGAGTTCATCTAGAACTCGATAAGGCTATGGAACACGACTCTGGAGGCCAACTCAAAGCCAGCTGTGCAGGTGCGCATCAAATTTGGCAACCACCAAGGAGATACTCAGCCCCCCCGTTGTTCTCCATAGACCTAAATTCCTTTAGCTAGAACATCACAAAGAGTGGCTTTAGATACCGGTTCCGAAGTGGAACAACCACCAACCTCCTCTACATGGATGACATCAAGATGTATGCCAAGAATGAGTGTGACATCGACTCCCTGATACACCTCACTCAGATCTACAGCAAATACATCAATGTCATTCACACTAGATAACTGTGGGTGGATGGTATCCAGAAGAGGAGAGGATCCCACATGCAAATGGCAATCATGAGGAAGCAGCTCAGAGCTCAGCCACAGCCAAATACCTACAGAGGGTAAGGCAGGTCCTGAAAAGTCAGGTGAATGGCAAGAATAAGATCCAGGCCATTAACACCTATGCCCTACCAGTAATCAGATGCCCCACTGGCATAATATCCTGGCCAGATAGATACACGAGATACAAGCCACTGATATCAAGACTAAGAAGCTCCTTACCATGTATGGAGGGTTTCACCCTAAGTCCAGTGTCCTGAGGCTATACACAAAGCAAAAGGAGAGAGGCTGAGGCTCTAGTAAGCATCAGAGCTACTGTCCGGGAGGAAACAACAAGCCTTCAGGAATATATCAAGTAGAAGGCTCCCATTGACCAACTGCTAGATGAATGCCTCAGGTAACAAACCCCAGTAAGGAGGAGGAGCCTGAGGGGCTATCATGGGAGGACAAACCCATGCATGGCATGTACCATCGGCAAGTTGAGGAAGTGGCTGATCTCGATAAAACCTACCAGTGGCTGGAAAAGGCTGGACTGAAAGACAACACAGAGGCACTACTCGTGGCTGTATAAGAACAGGCCCTGAACACCAGAGCAATAGAGGTCGGGGTCTACCACACCAGACAAGACCCCAGGTGTAGGCTGTGTAGAGAAGCCCCAGACACAGTCCAGCACATCACAGCAGGTGTAAGATGCTGTAAGGCAAGGCATACATGGAGAGGCATAACGAGGTAGCAGGCATAGTGTACAGGAACACCTGTACCAAGTATGGACTGGAGGTCCCAGGGTCCAGATGGGAGACACCCCCAAAGCTGATAGAGAACAAACAGGCAAAGATCCTGTGGGACTTCCAGATCCAGACCGACAAGATGGTGATGGCCAATCAGTCTGACATAGTGGTGGTCGATAAACATCAGAAGACAGTGGTAGTGATAGATGTAGCAATCCCAAGTGACAGCAACATCAGAAAGAAAGAACACAAGAAGCTCGAGAAATACCAAGGACTGAAAGAGGAGATCCAGAAAATGTCAGGCGTGAAGGCAACAGTGGTACCAGTAGTGATTGGGGCACTGGGGGCAGTGACCCCCAAACGGAGTGATGGCTCCAGCAGATACCATGAACAACATCTAAGATCCCTGTCCAAAAGAGCGCAGTCCAAGGAACAGCTAAGATCCTGCACGGAATCCAGGCTTCCAGGACCCGAGCCTGAAAGAGGCACCGTACAAGTGGGTGAGAACACAGTTTTATGTGTGTATATATATATATATATATATATATATATATATATATATATATATATATATATATATATATATATATATATATATATATATAAACTGTGTTATATATTTATTTATTATCATTATTTGTGTGTGTGTGTGTGTGTGTGTGTGTGTGTGTGTGTGTGTGTGTATGTGTTTTCCCTAGGTGAGCTTGAGGCCACAAGGTTTGAACTGGATCTTGGTTTTATCCCTTTAAATAGTCTGTCAACAATTCTATCCTCAGAGGAGCAGGGCTCACCCTCACATCTCCACCTCCTCTTATGTGCAGTTTATTTCTTAAACCCTCCACTTTTCCCCCCTGCTCCTTTACAAGTACCCCCACTGCTAGCTGATGTGTCACAGCAGAAGGAGGCTGTTCTCAGGAATGCCAGTGGGGCAGCAGAGGAGGGAGGGGCTGGTTTATTTTTGTCTTTCACAAAGAAGCAAACAGCCAATACCCCCCCACACCTCACCCTCCCACAACACAACATCTGCTCTGTTACTTTAAGATGGAGGAAGGGAGGAAAAAACAGCAACGTCAAAGCTCAGGACCATGAAAAGGCGACATGATGCGGTACTATATTTCAAAAGGAGCCAAGTGTTTATGGCACAAAAGTGGCCTTACCTTAATGGTGTAACGTTACAGTAATGATAGAGGGGAAAAGATGTAAATGCTTTAAGATGCTGAAGTCAACATGGTAGGAAAGACACAATACATGATCTCTGGCCTGGAATCCCCTCAGACAACTTCTCTTTATCTACTTCTTTAATCTGCCTTGTTTTCTGAGTTTTATCGGTATCCTCAGGCAAGAAAAAAAGTGCGATAGTAAGATGTGGAAAAGATCACAGAAGATACCATGCACCCTTGTACAATTACTGCTACATGTTGCTCTGTTAAATGTTGTGACAAGCCTGATAAAAAGTAGCTAACAATAGACATCAGTGAGTAGGAGGAGGACAGAGGAGAACACTGTCGTATAGGTACTAGGAGACATTATGTTCTTTAAAACACAAGTAAACTTCACAGATAAAGTCATCTACATACAAATGAACTGGATAATAATGCAAATTTAAAATGGTAAAGGAATTTTTGTAATAACAACAGAGGAGTCACAGAAAGGAGCAGGTAGTAGAGAGTGCAAATAAGAAAAATGGAATAAAAGTATGTGGTCAGTCAATGTTCTTGTCCTGTTAAACCTGTGGTTCCCAACCTTTTTTGGCTCGTGACCCCATTTTAACATCACAAATTTCTAGTGTCCCCAGACATTCAAAACAGAGACTTTTTTTTTGCTAAAATCAATTACTTTTTGATCATGTAACAGTTTGCTATACTATGTTGCAAATAAACATTAATTTTAGACGACATTTAGGCTATATAATGTATGTTATTATGGACATAGGCAGAAAAGCCTGGTGAAGATTACTGCACAAAGTGAGAATTTTATTTTCCTTGGTCAGGATATGTACAGTCAGTCCAGCTTGTATTTACAAGGCTGCAAATTGATACTGAACAAACAATTACTCAAACTATGAACTATGAAAGAGCTGCAGCATCTGAAACTGACCACAGCGAACATTTGAAAGATAAACAGCACCACAGTGCTTCAGTTTTTGTCATGTCTTTTATGTATTGGGATTGTCTCTCTCAACTGACCCTCCATTTTTTATTTGTAAGTTTGTTTGTTTGTTTGTTTGTTTTAATCAACTACTAGAAATTTCAGGCGACCCCATTTGAATTCCAGGTGACCCCACGTGGGGTCCCAACCCCAAGGTTGAAAAACATTGTGTTAAAGCCTATATGTATGGTACTGTTCAAAAGGCCACCTGTAGTTTTGTTTTTGCAGGGTTGAAATGAGCATACATATTTAATTCTCATTCTCAATTCTCAAGACATGTCAAGTGCAATGGCAGGTCACACTACCTACAACCACTTTTGTTTATAGAAGCTGTTTTTTCCCTGAAACTTTTGTTTTTCATGCTGTACATATTTCACATAAATCCAGATTGGATCTTAATACAAAGATTGAGAAATGCATATGTGTGGTTATTAGAACTTTACTAAAATAACAAACCTAAGACTTTTGCAAAGTACAATATGCTGTGCAAATAAATTAAAGGTAAAAGATATGGGGTTCTTACATTATGTAAAATGTTTCCAACAATCTCCAAATTCAAGGAAATACACAATTTTATGTGCCCTAATAGCCTTTTGTTAGTGGCGTCATATTGTTATCAACATCACTTGAGGCTATTTCATTATAATCTAATGACATAAAATTAATATACGTGATTTAACATAATGTGAGTAGAACTTGAATACATTTCCTCATCTGTAAACATGATTTCTGCTTGAGTCACATCAGATACATCACCACTAGCAAAGGCTGTGACAACAACAACTCCATTAATCCGACCTCAAAAGCAACTTCCCATCGAACAATTTCACATTTGTGTTATTATATGTGACGTTTTTACACAAGGACTTTGATGATGTTTAAGAGTTTTGTTGTCGTTCAGGCATGTTACATATCTCAGTTTCTCTGGTCTTGTGTCTTTTGCATCTGTTGAATTTTTCATATAAGCTAAAGGTCCCGCCAAATTCATTTTGATTTTCATAAACAGCCGAAGCGATGTGATTGTGTCTGCTGCATTCTCTTCACAGAGCTTCAGTAAACCGGTGACTCATGCTCCTGTGGATGCGGGCTGGGTCTCTCCCTTTCATCCAAAAAGAAACACAACATGAAAATGGATTTGAGCACAGTTACATAAATGGTGTTTTTGGAGGAAGCACTTCATACTTAACACCCAGATGTTATTTAATGCTTGTTATGCAAAACAAAAGATGTAAATGTCAGACCGGTTTTATTCCCTTTCTGTCCTGACTGCTGTTCCTGCAGTTGGGTGAAAAAACCTTCCGGACAGTTGTAAGTTTCCTTTTTTTATCAGCTGAATGATCATTTCAGGGAAAGATGAATAATGTGATGACAGCATTTGTTTATGTGATCTGGTGTGCTATAAATGACTGGGAGAGTCTCTGACATAATCCGGTGTCTCATATTTCACAAAACAGCAAAAACTGATGCATCCAGCAAGTCTAGATGCATCACCTCTATGCCTAGACACACAAATGTGCACACGTACACATACATACACAAACATATTCGACCAGTATGATGCAAATGACATCAAGCCTTGTTGACCCATTCACATCCTCTCCCTCTCCATTTCTCTCTGTACATTGTCCCTGCCAAGCTTCTGACAGCCCCGAGTTAAGGAGGAGAGTTATTGGCTGTGGTAATCAATGGGCAGCAGCCGGTCAGTCGCAAGGGGAAAACACAGAAAGAAAAGGTAAAGACAGCACAGGTGAGTGAGCAGAAAACCATTACACCTAAAGCTTATTTTCTGTGTTTTGTCTCTGCTCTTCATTTCAACGGTTTTAACGCTTTAGTCTAGTGAGGAAAGTCACATCCTCATACTTTATAATGAGACCAGAACTTGAAGTGGAAGTAAAAGTGAACTGGAAAAGTCTCAGATCTATCATCTTATTGGACAAAAAAATAGAAAGAAAAATGACCCCAAACAGTCACACCACAGTACAACGTGAATAAATTCAAGGAGAGAAACTACTAATTGCCTTTAAGAAAACTTTTTACTTGACCTGAGAAAAATTGTGTTTTAGGGGAAAGTGGAAATGGAGGGTGGGGGGGTGAACTGTAAATGGCTTCTGTTTACCAGTACTCTCGCCACAGATACAACCACAAGCAATTAGCCAGACAGCTTGGTCTTTATCAGGACAAAACTGGCATTCTCTGTGTGTGTGTATGTGTGTTAGTCGTGAGGGAGAGTATAATTAGGCTGAGGGAGACATGCATTAAAATCAGCCCATTTGTCCTAGTTTCTTTTTTGTCTCCTGGTTCTAAAGGTAAGAAAAAACAGGTGAAGGTTACTTTTACTGCAGTTTTTCAAGAGGCGACAACTGTAAGAATATTATGTAACCTAGAAGCAATCTATATACAGATAAAGGCAGAGGTGATCTTTGACTCTGCCATTTCACCCTGTTTCTGTCGACTCTAAAACAGTGTCAAATATATCATTAACTTCTCTGGTGTTTGTTCAGTAGATTGGATTGTTTACCTCTTTGCAGCAGAGGTTGCATGTTATGTTGCCAGTGTAAGCAGAATGTAGGCTACTACTTAGGCCAGGACTGTGGAGAGCTCACATCAAACACTGAGACAAGGCGGATTTATGAATGAAACAGTGCGCAACAAACACACACACACACACACACACACACACCCTGATCCATACAGGATTTGACAAGCAGCCAAAAATAGAGCCCACAGCGAGCTGGCGGACGGGGAAAGTGCTCTCTCTCTCTCTCTCTCTCTCTCTCTCTCTCACACACACACACACCGTCCTTCTGTCTCTCGCACTCTATCACCCTTAGACACGCATACACACACATACACACACCCCTCTGCAGTCCCCCTGTCACCCCGCCCGTCTCAGGCTTTGGCGGAGTCCGTATGTGAGTCATCGGTGGACTTTTAACTGTCTCTGTCCCTCGGTGCCGCAGCAGAGACGCAACAGCAGTCAAATGCGCACAGCAGACGTTGCAAATGTTATTTCCTGCCAATAAATTAAAAAAAAAAAAAAGGGGATCCGCGTACTTGCATTGGAGGGAATTAATAATGAAAGGTCATCAAAGTGTGACTTGGTTCAAGCAGGAGTAACACAACATGACTTAATGTTAAACGGGTTTATTCCACATAAAGAAGAAGGGTAATTTCACTTGAATGCGCACAGAAATCCACATGAGCCATTCAGTGAGCCAATGACCCAAAATGGAAACACATTAAGAATGAATTAATTTGATCACAAGCTGCGACAAAAGCCGTTATGTAGCCCAAACTAGTTTCAGCTCAAAGAGGAGGGTTTGTTTGGCTGACTCAAACCCAACGCACACGCGCGATTTCTGTGCGTGTGCATGTGCGTGCGCATGTGCGTGTGCGCGGCTGTGTTGCGTATCAGCCAGCCCCGTGACGCACGAGTCAGGTGGTTCCTCTAATAGCATGAGGAGCTGACCGCGGTGCTGAAACACACTCACTGCGAAGAGACAGACAGAGGCACAGAGAGATGCTCACATCACTCAAGACGCACGGAACAAACTAGTTACAAAGGTAAGGCTCTGTTGTTATTAATGGCACGACACACACACACAGCGTGACACCGAATGATTCCTGTGATTAAAGCTTAAACAAGGGGAGCTTTTTTCCTCTCTTACTTAATCCATCTTTCGCTTCACTGCCAACCTGATGCACCGACAGATGTTGAGACGAAGAGGTTGCTTTGTGCTCCCCGCAATACATTATGTCTTTGTTCTTATCTGGCTTCAAAAATTCTGAATTTTAAATAACTGCTCCGTCTGAAACAATATGGATGGTTTTGTAAAACTTAGCAAATTATATTAAGGTTGAGAACATGAAGTAAAAAAAAAAGTAAACATTGGAAAATTATTGCAAATGTTGCTCAGGCGCCATCGTTTGCAGACTGGGGTTTTTCTTTTATTTCCTTTGTAGAAAAAAGTTCCAGTAAAAAAGCTATCAGTATCCAACTCAAGATATTTTATTTATTTTGCGCACATTTCACATGAAAACCTACTGGCCGATGAGTGTTTAGGGGCTGATAATTCGCTGTTTACTGTATTGGTTAGAATCAAAACAAACACATTTGAAGTACAGAGGGTTCTCGTGCGTAAAGGAGGAGTTTTATTGAGACCCTTTACCGGGTTACCTTGACAACCGGGCCAGTGACTCACTCCGAGCAGTAATTTGTCCACTAATGAGATTTGCACGGGAGCTGACTGCTGGTGCTGTTACTGCTGCGGGCAAACAGGCGGCAGGATTCCACTATGATCCACAAATACCACCAAAAGGCTGGGAGAGGAGGCGTCACTCCAACACCCCAACAGCCCTGTAATATAACACTATAACAGATTTCTAAAAGCAAACAAGGAGACAGATGCTCCAAAATGATCAGAATTTATTCATGTTTTAAATATATTCAGCTTATTATTTATGAGTTGTTTCATAAATTTATGCTGCTTCCACTTATTCTCAGTTTTAAAGAAATCTGTTAACACTTTGTTAACACTCAAACAACAGCACTAAGATAAACTAAATAAAACCTTAAAAAGTCTAAATTGCATTTTTACAAAGCAAGGCATTGTTTCATGGGTAGTTTTCATGGGGTGAAGATAAACTGAGCCATCAAGATGTTGATTTTAACTGAATTTGCTCTCTCTAAATCAATAGAAATGTCTAGGCTGTCTGATCCTATCACCAGACCAGACATTTAAAGTGATGACAAGAGCAGAAGATAGACATTTGAAGAAATGCCAGAGCGGTAACCATTGTGAGCCTGTTAGCTTTATGTGTAAAGGTCAGTGTTGACATGCGCCTCTTTTTCTTTCCTCTCCAGGCGTCACCATGCCGTCACTCCCCAAGACCTCCACAACAAGCAAACCTTTCCTCCTCTGTTTTGCCAACCCCATCCTCCTCTTCCTCCTTGCCCTCTTCTTCAGCTCCCCTCGAGTTCAAGGGGCTTCGCTTAGAGAGCACAGACTGCGGGGAAGTGAACCCGACTCCCCTAGAGGTGGAAATGTCCACCTGGCTCCTAACGAGGACATGCTCAAAGCCTTGGAGTACATCGAAAACCTCCGTCAGAGAACCAGCACAGACTCCCATCACCCCCCGGGTTACAGTGACAACGAGAAGATGCGAGCCATGCTGAGACTCGCCTCAAACCCTGTTCAAAGCAAGGAGCAGGGAGATGAAGAAGAAGAGGAAGAGGGGAGGGAGGATAAAAGTGAGGAGTTGCTTCAGGCTGTGCTCAGCACCCTCGAACAGTCAGAAAAGGCCTCCTCCAAACCACCTTCACTTCGTCCTGATGGAGCAGCTACGGGCATGAAGGATGGTGTGTACCCCAGGATGCAACTGAAGCAACATGGCATAACTCCTCACAAGAAGCTACCGTTAATGTTTGAAGATGAGGAAGAGGGTGAGGGAGACGAGGAGGAAGATGCAGATGCAGAGCATGAGAACCCCTTCAAACGTACCAATGAGAACGTGGAGGAGAAATACACCCCTCAGAACCTGGCCACTCTGCAGTCGGTGTTTGAGGAACTGGGTAAGCTCACTGGAGTCAAGACCAACCAGAAACGACAAGATGAAACTGAGGAAGATGAGGAGGAAGATGATGATATATTTAATGTGAGGAATGTCGCATATGAGGACGGGGATCTCTTAGACTGGGGGCTACCACAAGAACAGGAGGATGAGGATGAAGAGGAAGTAGAGAGGGACAACAGACATGAAATTGAACGAGGCCTGGATTATTTTGATGATGACAATGAAGAAAATGAAGAGGAAGCTAATGACGAAAGCTACCCAGTTAAGAGGTCAAATGAGCCAAATGATGCTGCCAATCTGGTGGACTATTACCTCCTGAAAGTCCTGGAGAAAACTGAAGAGGAGGAGCAGAAGCGAGAGATAGAGGAGGAAGAGGAGAGGGCTGAAAGGAGAGCGGCTCAGTATAAAGATAACATTGACCCACGGGTTATTTATCAGCTCATTCAGATCTCCCAGAAGTACCAAATTCCGCCAGAAGACCTCATTGACATGCTCAAGACGGGAGAGAACACAAGTCAAGACAAGCTACGAAAGAGTAATGCATTAGCAAGACCCGAAAACAAACTCTTTCAGACATCCCCAAAGAAGATGTACAAGACTCCTGAGGCGAAGTTCTACAGCAGACGCCTACCTGAGAGACAACGCACACCAGAGGAGCTGAGGACACAAGAGATCCTGAACATCCTTGGTTTAGGAGGCGTGGAGAACAACAACCAGGCTCCCCTCAGGAAGCAGAAGCAGCACAAAAGCTCACTGTCACGACTTTACACTCAGCCTACGTGGCGTTCAGGGGAATCCGCTCCCACGCAGCGGCGCCTTCCCACCAAGTTAAAGGACGACTATGATGACACCGTGGATGAGGACGAACTGGCAGCGTATCTGGCCGCTCGAATGTTGGCACAATACCCTGAGCCTGTGTACAAAAGTAACAACAACAAGGCGAGCCAAAAGCGGGATGAGGGCACCCAAACCATGACTGGGTCTTTTGAACAGGCGATACAGGATTATTTTGATCAAATGGACTCGGATAAAACCCAGAAGAGACAGACAGAGGATGACGAGAGGGGCGGGGCCGAGCAGATGCAAAGCACTGACGATGAGGCAGTGATGAAATTACTGAGCTACATGACCCCAGAAACTGAAGAAAGTGATACTGATGCCAAAACTGCCCAGTGAATCCAAATATCCATATACATACATATACAGTATAATGTTTTGCTGGAGGGCGAAAGTGAAAATAAAGTATTTTGAAAAATAAAACATCCAGTTAATCTTAGTTTAGTATGTTTACAAATGGTCTTATTTATTAGAGCAGAAATAAGAGAGTTTGGACATTAATTTGATGCTTTTTTTAATGACTTTGTTGCTGAACAACACTTAAAAACAGGCCACCAGTACATGTGACTCACCAGCCTTACAATGCACACACAACCAGATCAGTGTTGAATCCCTTAGATTCACTTGTGTTTTTTGGTAATTATTTCTTAAATGTGGTCATAAATGTGACATACCTGAGGTTAATAAAGCATTGACTTTATTTTTTCCTTACTGTGTAGTGTTTCTTTATTTACTCAGCATCACAGAATGCACTGTTTTCAACATTCATATGTGTTTGGATATTTATGACAATGTGCTTATAAGAAAAAAAATGAATTCACACAAACTTGAAAAAGGTCATTTTCAGTCATATTAAAACCCTGAGATTAATAAATAAGGTATAAAAGACATTCTTAGTCCTAACCAAATATATGAAAAATCAGTGGTTACAGAATTAGGCTGAATACCTGAAATAACCTGCATTAACCTGAAATATATTAACTATATTCAACGACAAGCACTGATATGACATCAAGTGAATCACCCTCATTGCTTTGGCTCAGTAGGTAGGTTTATTCATATATTCCTCCATTGTCTGTAAATAAAAGACAGATAAGACAGTGAACAATGCATCTAACATGGGTAATAAAAATGAATGAACATTACTGAGTTTCTGAGGACATATAAAACCATACTGCACCTCTTGGAGCGTGTCTGCCTCCTCCAGGGAGATGCCTACATCTACTTTAGATGTTTCCTGAATTTCTCCTCCCATAAGGAACTCATCCAGGATGAAGTACGCCTTCTCAAAGTTGAAAATGATGTCCAGCTCACAGACCTAACAGACAAACATTACATAGAAAGCAATGATTAAATCTATGTAAAATGTAATCAAGTTCTTTATTTAGGTATAAATTTGAGCTATATTTACTTTCTTTACATTTTACACTCAACTACATCGCAGAGGAATTTATTGTATTTTCTATATCAGTAATTTGCCCTACAGCTTTAGTTACAAGTTTTTAGTTTACAATTTTTCATCCTCTTCCTGTCCAGTGAAAAATGTCAAACCTTGATAATAAACTTAAGGATTATTACTTTGCAGGTTGAGACAATTTTCTTTATTCTTATGCAGAACAAAGCTTGAAAACATGTCTGTTTTTCTAAGCTTTTAAGATAATGATGCGGAGGAGGATGGCTGTTTTCACACAGCACAATGACAATTAGATCTTCTTGACATCTCGATGGTGATCTAATTAGGACATGACGCACTGATGTAGATCTAACTATGTAATGTTATATAAAATTTTAAACATATACAGCAGTAAAATGGAAGATGAACATCAATGCAATGCAGCAGTAAAATGAAATTTTAAAAATCATATATAACAGACAAACATTGAAATGGGCCATTTTACTGCACAGGTTCTACACTTAAAGCACATTTTTCTGATTATATTTAAATCTCTTCACTTCAGTAGTGCTTTAAATGCAGAATTTCTGGTTGTAGTGGAGTGTTTTCATAGTGTATTAGTATGTTTACCTACATTAAAGTTCTGAATATTTCTTCCACCTACCATCGTGAACAATCATTGTTTTGTTTAATATCGTAAAAAAAAAAATGCAAAAATGACAAGGTGACATGACTGTGAATAACAATCCTAACAATCATAACAACACTTGGACCTTTATGATTTTGAGGCAGAGGCCTTTAATGAACACCAGGGGAAGTTTAACATGTTTAGGTTGAAGTACCTGCATGCACAGTCCAACAGGTGGACCAACACTTCAACTTCAGTTTAATAAAAATGACCTTTGACCTTTGAGCATGCTGTGATTCAACTGGTCTAAGGGGACACAAGACTTCTGTATCTATCTACCTTGGCTGTGTTTTTATGCTCTGTGCTGCCCTGATCTTAGCCAATCACATGCATTTTTAGACAAATAAGGCAGTTGAATATGTGATTGACAGATGACCAATTGCTGCACAGATTCTGTCAAATGTGAATCTGGACATGTTTCTACTTCACGACTTCATGCCTTAATGCAGCATCTTGAGAAAGTGGCTTCGCTTTTTACCACAACAGCATGAAACCACATCAGTTCATCTATACTTATATTTAGTCTTTTAATTTGGACTGAGAGGAGAGAGCTTCACTTCTCTGATTTCGGTTCTTGCAACAGAGATTAAAAGTAAAACCTGCTGTGAAAAAATTATTTTGTGAACTGAGATGAAAATGAAAAGGGCTATCTTTCAGAAAAAACAAAAACTACAATGCAAAATGAACTAAAATGAACTAAAATGAAATCAAATGAAACTAAATTAATCAGCTGGTTCTTTTTCCCCAAATTTGCCATGGTACAGACCTGGACTTTCCTTATCAATGTCTGAAAAACTCAAATTAAAACTAACCAGAAATAAACAGAACATGCTGCACACTTTTAATACCCCTAGGTCAAATATAGTGTAAGATTCTGTTGAAAGTTACTGCCCTATAATTAGATTATGATTAGATTATGATTAGATTGTCTTTGTGTAAAATGCAGTATATCCATATTTACATTTGAAAGTACTCAGATATTATAACTGCACAGGGCACAAGGCCATTTGACCTTGAAAAAGTAGGTCAAGGTAACTTATTTTCAATAGGCTTCTGCTCCATGCCAAGATGCAACCAAAGTATAAATTTGATGCCGATATCTCAATGCATTCTTCAGATAATGCGATTATGTTGTTGAATGGACAGACAGATGGACAGACAGGCTGACAGACAGACAACAGAACGATTACAATACCCCTTCAGCCAGAAACTAAACTAAAACTCGTCAATTTCTCAAAATGATGCATTTATAATATGTAAACTGGATAAAACTAAATTAAATGTAATGGACACTTAAAAACTATAATGACTCTGGTGTGCCTCAGTTCCATCCAACACCTTTAGATGTACTGAAACATCGACATGAGCCAAGCTTTATTGATCAACATCAGCTTCATCCCTGAAGCACAGGTTCAACTATATTAAACAAAGTCTTCCCAGATGAGTGGACATTCTTAGAGTCTATTACTGCCTGTTGGAACACAGATATCACTTTTGTCTCCAGTTTTATACATTCATTTTCTGTAAGTTTATTAGGAAATTCAAAGCCTATCAGTGCCCTGAGAAAAGTAAGAAAAGGTTGACTTAATACTTAGTCAATAAAGAAAAGCAATGCTTGTGTAAAAATAGGTTACAGTAGTTATAAAAAAAAAATTTAGTGGGAAAAATCGAACTATTATAGCGAGTAGACTTTAATAACTGAAAGTAATTGGTTCTTTTTTAAATCTCCAACTGACTTGTATGAAGTAATATCTAAAACTGATATTTAACAGCATCAACAGTCAACTAAATGCACAAAAATTACAGGAAAATGAGCAAAATAAACAAAAAACCCAATACAATAATAATAGTATGAATCCAGCCAATAATCAATAACATGGAAAATGTAACCAAACTGAACAAAAATCTAAACAAAAACAACAAAATAATCAGACAAATGAATGAAGAAAAGTAACAAAATATTAAACAAAATGGACATAAAAATAACAGAATATTCAACAGAATGAACAAAAAACATCTGTGAAAGTAAAAATGAAAATCTAAATAAACAAAAAAGTCTGCACTATTTTGTTACATATTTAGTGAATGTAACTAAATTTCCAAAACATACATTTTACAACATTACAACTTTTAATCTACTCAATAACAGTGTTTGTCAGTGTAAATAATAAAAATAAGTAGGAGAAGACATTTAAAAATATGAGGTTGTTGCTAACTTTTTTGTTATTGATCAATATTCCAATTATTTGGGCAATTAACTGATAAGCATATAATTTTCCACAGTGAAATATCTAATGATTAGAACATTTTAGATGAGATTCAAATGGATCAGACACACCAACTTGCTTAGAAAACTCTTCTTTATGGAATTAATTGGATGAAAGTCATTGCCTCTCGTCAGCACAGACTAGCATGTCCCTTCTCATTAGTCAAGTGTCGATTTAAGTCAAAAAACAAAAATCGTTTCCATGTGTCACTAACAGTATGTTGATGGATTGTGTTTTCTTAGTTACTTACATTACCAAAGTACTTATCTAGCAGCTCAACATATCTGTGTAGCACCTCGAGGGTCAGCAGTTCATTGTCCTGGTCCTCAAGACCGGCACAGAAATACAGACTAGCGTACCTGCATTTGAGGAGAATAGAGGTCAAATATGTCATCTGAGATTAGCACAAATTTATTAAGAAATTTGAAAGAATACATAAAACATAACATAGAATCTATCGTAGTACAGATTATGGAGTTAATACACTGAACTGGGTTATTGTACAATCCACAACCATAAATAAAATTATATTTCCAGCACTAGAAGCACTCGGAGAGCGCAGACCTCCGCCAAGGCTGATCAGTGGCCACCCCCCGTGGGCCCCCCCACGCCAAGGAGGTTATGTTTTTGCCAGGGTTTGTTTGTCTGTCTGTCTGTCTGTCCGTTAGTGTGCAACATAACTCAAAAAGTTATGGACAGATTTTGATGAAATTTTCAGGGTTTGTTGGAAATGGGTCCCCCCGTGGGCCCCCCCACCCCTGATCACCTCCAAAATTTAATCATTTCTTCCTTATCCCATTTCCAACAAACCCTGAAAATTTCATCAAAATCTGTCCATAACTCAAACATAACTTTTTGAGTTATGTTGCACACTAACGGACAGACAAACAGACAAACAAACAAACAAACAAACAAACCCTGGCAAAAACATAACCTCCTTGGCGGAGGTAAAGATTTGTTATTGAACTGAGCAGTGAACACCTACTTGGTCTTGTCAGTTGCCTGGTTCATGCTCTGTGTGTTTACTGTTCTCTACATGGGCCTCAGTAAAGTACAACAGAGCATGGGTGGGTATATGCTCTGTGTATATAAGTACTATCAAACACACACACTAGTTAACCATTAAGCATCAGCAGTATGAGACAGTGGTTATTTCTCTTTGACGCCACCTCTTGTAAACAATCTTGAGGTCCCTCCATTGGACAAAGTTGCAGGAGCGTGGCGGACGGCCCAACACCAGCATCATCATGTCCCGGATCACTTTTTTCTTCTCTCGGTCTGTTAAAGGTGTGTAAAATTTCTGTAGTCGCAGCTTCCCCTGCCGACTGAACAGCAACAGGAAACGGATCTGTGAAGTAAAGTAACTGGAGTCAATGAGGACTCTATCATCATCTGAGGATACACTGCACTACAGCTGAAATGATTAATTGATTAATCAACTCAAATTGATTTAAAAAATTATTCGGTTACAATTTTCTTGAGTCTGAGCTTCGTTTCATTAATTTCACTGGTGCTAAACATTGGTTCTACGGTCATGTTTCACACAGATGCTCATTGTGACGCACATGCTGTACCACAAAGTTGTATGTTAGTTCCATCTTAAGTTGTTGGTAAGATTGTAAGTTGGATACAAATTAGTTGAAGACTGCAGTGCACATTGTTTATAGATGTCATTTGACTTATTTGTTGTATAGATAGATATACTGTACAGGGTGGGGAAGCAAAATTTACAATATTTTGAGGCAGGGATTGAAAGACAGTGTATGACCAATTAGTTTATTGAAAGTCATGAGAATTTATTTGCCACAAGAAAATTGACATAATAGAAAATGTTTTTATTCTATGTGTCCTCCTTCTTTCTCAATAACTGCCTTCACACGCTTCCTGAAACTTGCGCAAGTGTTCCTCAAATATTCGGGTGACAACTTCTCCCATTCTTCTTTAATAGTATCTTCCAGACTTTCTCCTAATAGTTTTGCTCATAGTCATTTCTCTTCTTTCCATTCTAAACAGTCTTTATGGACACTCCAACTCTTTTTGAAATCTCCTTTGGTGTGACGAGTGCATTCAGCAAATCACACACTCTTTGACGTTTGCTTTCCTGATTACTCATATGGGCAAAAGTTTCTGAAAAGGTATGGATAATAGTGTTAGGTATGATTATGACATCAATATATGTTTGGTTTCAAAACAATTGACGTAGTGCCTGCTGAGAAAAAACAACTAAATGTTCATTGTAAATGTTGCTTCCCCACCCTGTATATGTAGATTTTTATATACTTTTATACTGTTGTTATACTGTTGTTATTGTTATTTCTATATATTATGCTGTTGTTATTTCTATATACCTTTGACTTATACTTTTTGTAGCTGTTGTTTCAGCTGGTTCTAAAATAAAGAACATTTTCAAACATGTCTTTTTTACATTTTTTTCCCTTGCATATTCAAATAATCCTTTAATCAACTCGAAGACAATTACTGATAGATTAATTGAAATGTATGGATAGTTGCAGCTTTACACCGCACCTCAAAAACCCAGAAAAAATACTGGAAAATAAACCTGTTTTTATCTATATTGGACAAACAATTAATGGGAACTGTTGTTTGAACTGGGGAAACGTTAAACTGTACAAACTGATTTAACCTAAACAACACAGCCTGTATCAACATGAGATTAATCCATGTGTAGTTTGTCAATAGAACACAAACAGATGTGCTATGACTCAATCACACACACACTATACATGTACAAACACACACCTCCTCTTACAGTCACTGCAATTAAAAACAAAACCACACACAAGCTCTGACTGCACCAAACGGCAATTAGCTTTCACAACTGAGAAAAAAAAAAAGAATGAGGTTCACTGGGGAAACGTAAGTCATGCATCAGCTCTGAGTGCAATAACCCAGTAAGTACAAGGCGTGTGTTGTGCAAGGGCAATTAATGAGGACACTTTGCCCCGAGGTGAAGCTGCAAGAAACGCTGCCTGTGCCACGAGGAACAAGATAGATTAATGATTTTTTTTTTTTAAATATAACATCAAGTCATTTTTATATGGACTGACTGTACAAAATGCAACTGAAAACCTCCTTTGAACATTTGCATTCATTTGAGTGTAGACGCGACATGATCATAATAGTCTACTGCCAAAAGTGTGCGTCCATTAACTCCATCCTCTTTTTTAAAAAAAACCCATCAAATTCTATTAAAGAAGATTAATTCTGCTTCTTTCTAACTTATTTCCATGTTTCCGTACACATATCAGAGTCTTAAACAGAATAATGTTCAGCTTCGGTTCCTGTCTGACCTTTGATCAAGGAAGTCAGTGCGTAAAAGCAATGTACAAAAGAACTACAATACGGTGATCTTTTCTGCAGCAAACCCGTCCAATGATGTCCTGTGTATCCTTGGACCTGACACTTTCCGCAGAGGAGCTCTTACCTGTTACTTCTGACAGGTACATGGGTTATCTGAGATCACAAACTTACCATTTTGTCCCAGCTGTGTGGAAAAATGTCAGCCGAATCCAAGTCCTGCAGCCTTTGGAATGAATCTTATCTTAGACCCCCTAGTTTTGTCTAAGATAGTCAAGATGTTTTGCGTGTTTAGAAATGAGGCGACATTGTTGACCTTCCCAGAAATCAGTGCGCTTACACCTCCTCCAGTCACCGCCGCGCCCTGCTGCGCTCCCGCAGCTCATTGGCTGAGGACCCACCAGGCAAATGAGCGCACATCAGACAGGTGAAGGAGTGCAGAGCAGCGGGCTTTGTCCCACTCAGCCTGTAACCTTAAAGTGGACAAATAAAGCATAACACTGTATGGTGGCAGTACAAAAAAAAAAAAAAAAGACTTAATTTGGTCATGTTTAACCCTTTCATGCATGAATTATGAGAACCTTAATCAAGATTTTTTTTCCTGAGTGTTTTTATTCCTCTTTAGGCATGAAAAAAAACCAATGTGATTGATTTTTTTTTTTTTTTTTTTTTAATCAACCTGTTTTTCATAGAGTTACAAAAATGTCCACTCAGCTACACCATGAATTTTATTCTTGAAGCAAAGAAACAACCACAAAATAAAACAGCAAAATAAAACAACCACAAAAAAGAACAAAACAGACAACAAATAAACCGTACCTCGACATTAAAGAATACAATTATACAATCCTATGTAAGTCAGTCAGTGTAAACATGGTCCATCTCGGCATTTAAGGTGCCTCATTGTGCACATAATCTCAGGCTCCTATATATTCAGGAGTAGGTTAGGTTCAGTTCACTCCAGTCCAGCAGGAGAACAGCCACAAATGTGAATACTAAAGATACAATTAATCAGTCAGGGATAGCGGGGAAATATAGATCTCTAGTATATGAAAGGAGTCCACATTATATGAAATTTGGTCTTGAAGCCCTGAAGTGTATATCATATCTTCTCTAGATGTATGCAGTTCAAGATGGATTTGATCCAAAGAACATGAGATGGAGGAATTGGAGATTTCCATTTAAGTAAAATCAGATGTCTTGTTAACAGAGGTGTAAGTTTTGTCCACGTCCCTCCACACCTAGTCATAAAGATGGAAAACAACATTAACCCTTTCATGCATGAATTATGAGAACCTTAATCAAGATTTTTTTTTTTTTTCCTGAGTGTTTTTATTCCTCTTTAGGCATGAAAAAAAAACAATGTGATTGAATTTTTTTTTTTTTTTTTTTTTTTTTAAATCAACCTGTTTTTCATGGAGTTACAAAAATGTCCACTCAGCTACACCATGAATTTTATTCTTGAAGCAAAGAAACATGTATTTAAAACCCAATATCATAAAGTGAAATGAAAACAGTGAAATGAAATCATGTTTAATGCAGCTAATCTGATTTTTTCTCACATTTTAACATATTCTAATACTAGTTATTACTCACTTCATGGAGATAATATGCAAAAAATAAATACTGACAATTGATTTCCACTCAAGAACCAATCAAGAACAGCAAAGTTACAATAATGGTATGAATTGCAGTTTATGAGATGATGCATAAGTGTCCACTGTGTTGGTTGATATGGAACTAAAACAACAAAACCCATGAATATACAAGAGTAAAGCTGTAGAGTAACTGTCCACTGTAGTGACCACTATGCATGAAAGGGTTAACTAATGCATGACTCATGAGTGTCACGTGTTGTAAAGACCTAATAATCTGAGAAAGTGGTGGCAGACAAAGTGTACAGGTCAATACTCCCATAATACACAGTCAGGTCCATGAGTCCATGAAATATTGTAGTTTTGCCTCTGTACGCCACCACAGTAGATCTGATAAGAAACAGTTGAGATGTGATTGAAGTGTGGACTTTAAGCTTCAATTCAGGGCTTTATTTAAAAATATTGCATTAAACATTACATTTTTTTTTCTCTTTTGCCCAGTTTACTCACTCCTGGTTCTAGTTATTGTTACCATTACATCTATCACCATGGTTGTTATTGTTTGTATTGTTGATATTCTCTTGTGAGGGTCTTCGCCATCTTCTTCTTCCTTTTTCTCCCCTCTTTACGCTTTCCTTCTCTTCTCCCCCTTTCTTCTCCTTCCTCCTGTTCCTTCATGTCAGGTCTGGCATAGAAATGTGGTTCAACGAAACTCAAAATAAAGATGGCAGAATATCAAGGGGAGCCTCATAAACTTTATGAAGTTTCCTTTGGCAAAATTTGTTCAGCACCAAAAAATAGCCATACTACCATTCTGCTGTTATGATACTGGACAAGACAAGTGTAAAGAAAACAAACATAGATAGATAGATAGATAGATAGATAGATAGATAGATAGATAGATAGATAGATAGATAGATAGATAGATAGATAGATAGATAGATAGATAGATAGATAGATAGATAGATAGATAGATCCATCTGTAGATTATTCCTGATTGTCAGTTTGAATAATATTAGAATAAGGAGGCTGATCAAATATCTGAAATGCAGATTTTTGGTGGCATTTCAACTAATGCATGAAGTTTTTGCGCATTAATATTTTTGCATTAATGATCAAGAAAGTGAAAACTAATGGCAGTAAATTGAAGATGAATCCACGATGAGAAACAGGAGTTCAGTAATTTATGCTTTGAATTATTTTGCTTTATGCATTCTAATTTTACTTTTACAATACGCCCCCCCAAGCGTAGAAAGTTCCTGTGGCATAGTGTGGATAGCACACTGACCGATGAAAAGTGAAAAACCATCAAACCCCACTCTGATCCGCTGCATCCCAGTTAAATAAGGCAGTAAACTCATCTAATGCCTGCCCCCTGTGTCTGGGAGGGCGCTGCACTTGACTCCCGCTGATGTTAATTCAGCCACACGTGGTTTTCTGGTGCAGAGTAAAAGCGGAGGAAAGAGCGCAGCGCAGCCAGAGACTTCCACAGCAGCACCATGTCTCTGTACCGCAACTCCGCCTGGTTCCTGAAGGGACTGACCGAGTTCACCAGGTAAGATGTGTTCATCTGTACTGCATGTGTTCAGATACTACTGCTGGGAGCCAGGAGTCCCTCTGTCACTGTGTGTAGAAGTGGGCTGTACTGGGCCAAAAAGGACGATCAGAAAGACTAGAAGGTTCATCACTAGAACACAGGTGGAGTAAAGAAAAGTGAATGGAAGAACTAAGGGAAGTGTGGAGTGATGAACTCTCTAAGGCTACCTTGTGAGTCAGGCATGACTATTTTGGAGAAGAGTTAATTTTATAATACAGAATATTCACGCATAGATAGATAGATAGATAGATAGATAGATAGATAGATAGATAGATAGATAGATAGATAGATAGATAGATAGATAGATAGATAGATAGAAAGAAAGAAAGAAAGAAAGAAAGAAAGAAAGAAAGAAAGAAAGAAAGAAAGAAATCGGGTACAAATAATAAAAAACACTGATGGTAAAAAATTTTAGTACAAAATAAGTTCAAATTAATTCTACTCATCAACCTCTTTTTATGCATTTATATTTTTACATCATCTGAATTGAAATAGATCTTCTATGCAGACTTTAAGACTGAAATCTTTCTGATGAACATTATCATCATGGTCTATCTTTCAGTCATTAAATCATTTTTAAAAAATCAGCTGTGTTCTTTTGGTAATTGATTCATTATAAGAATTTCCAAAGCAGAAATGCCAAACACTGTTTCTGGTTCTTCTCATCCTCTAATTTTATTTATTTTTAACTGTAAATAATAAATATAAGTAGGAGAAGACATTTAAAGATGTGAGGCTGTTGCTAACTTTTTTCATTATTGATCAATATTTGAATCATTTGGGCAATTAACTGATACGCATCTGAGAGATATTTTATATAAGTTTCTTGTCACATCTGAGAACTTGCAGACTGTGACATTTTGCTTCAAAGGTTATCACTAGTTGGCAGACTGATCGACTAATAATTGCATTTATTAAGACGTGACAGCTTCAGGAAGTTGGGATGTGGCTGTTTTTCTACTTTTTATGTGTAATGAACCAAATCATTTACCACAAAGCTGAGAAAAGAGAAATTAACCTTTGTTTTTGTTGTAGATGTGTAAGGTTACATGAGGTGACACTAGGTCGGGTTACATGAGGGCTGTTTTTTAAGGTTTTATCATTTATTATTCAGTGCACTCTGCCTGGATTTTGATGTGCATTTGAATTTAACTGAACTAACAGGAGGTTTTAAGTCATGTAGCTCTTGCTTGTTAGTCCATTAGTGACAGTTACAGCACAGTATTTCTGATTTATAAATCAGTCCACAGTGACTCAGCTTTAGCTGTGGATCACTGTGGGTCATCTGTGTGAGCACAACAGGGCTCTAAACGCCATATCAGTCCTATATCTGATCTGCCCAAAGTCGCCTTTTCTCATTAGAATACAGCAAACCAAGCTATGTGAAGAGGTGCTTTTGTGATTGTTTCCCTTCTCCCCTTTGTTCTGTGTTATCTTTTCTCCCAGAGAACAGGCCGGCAACCCACTCTGACCCTGCACTAATAGTTCTCTGCATGACACCATTGAACAGAGCCGGCATTTAACCTCAGTTTTACCCCCTCCCTGCCTCTTTATCCCCCCCTTTCTTCAGCCGCCCTCAACAATGGAATCCAAGACAATGGGTAGAATTGAAGTGCCACACACAAACACACACATACCGATCCTGTTGTCAGTGACGGTAGTCCCGAATAACCCGTCCTTATCCATCAGAGACGATGCCAGGCACGCTGTCTCCTTCATTGTATCTGTACAGTAAAGCTGTGAGGTGACATACTGTAAGCAGGATGACCTCAGACACTGACACTGTCCCATCTAATGTTGTATATCCAGTAGAGTAGATGCCTAACCTGCTTTCACTGATCATCAATGAGTCAGAAACATTTTGATGCATAATTCCAGGAACAAAAACCTACGGTTTCACAGAAAAGTATTGATTTACTTATAATATTTCTAAAGCATTCAATGAACCTGCCCCGTAGGACTGCCTTTCTCTCAGCCTCCAAGCGGTTTGTGGAGAAGGACCTGGAGGTATCTGTGGCTGGACGCTCCTTCATGATAACAGGGGCCAACAGTGGCATTGGGAAAGCCACCGCCATGGCCATTGCTAAGAGAGGTGGGGCTCCTACTACTGAACCTACAGATATTTATGTAATGGTAGAGTTATTTCATTATTGTCACTATTATCATTAATCATTGCTCATCACATCTTCAACACCAGCTTAGGTGTTATATCCAACACATTTCAGTTCTCATTGTTCTTTTATTTACTTAAAGTGTAAATAAAAGAACACTAGATTCTTGAGGAACCTTTCAGCTTTGCTCGGGTTGATCCTTTATATGCTGAAATGCTGCCTTTTGCTAATCTCTATTGCATGTTATTGACTGATGTAAGGTGGCATTATATGCAACTATTCAAGTCTTCTGAGACCAGTGAAACTCTGATAACATCTGTAATACATACAACTTATTTATCATCCAGGGGATGCAGGGATATTCAGTCCTCTGATGGCTCTTGTTATTATCTATAATGAAAGCTATCCTGTAAAATCCTGAAGATTTACACAACTATACAGATATAGACTCAGTTGATTTTGCTTATTTCAGTGTATGAACACATTCACAAAAATAATATACTGCAACCATGGCCATATATTCAGATTCCACATGTGAAAATGAAGCAAGTTGAAGACGTAAAAATACACTATATGGACAAAAGTATGTGGACCTGTTGAATTCAGGTGTTTGTTTTCTAACAGGGGTCTTGGCTACAAAACAATATTGGCAAATGTCATAATATAGTTTTATGTTGTGATAAATATCATTGCATTGCATTGGTTAGTTTTGTTCAAATTGTTATCTTTGCTTCCAAAATGTCTCAGAGATGGTTTTTACTTAATTTCTCTCAACGCTGATTTTTTTTTTTTTTTTAATTCATGATTTTAATTTTAAATGTTCTATCTCTAAATTTCTAAAATATTGTTTGTGCTCTGACTGTAAATTATAATTTTCTTCCACAACTAATCATCTACTCTCTTCACATCTCACTTGGGAAGAAAAATCTCCCATTAAACTTTAAGGAAATGTTGATTGTTGTATCTCAAATCAGCATGAAGGGAATATCTTATGAGTTGTAGCCACGATGTGTCCCAATATTTTTGTCCATATAGTTTTATAAACATCAATATAGTGTACATTACCAATCAAAACATACTCAAATACGGTCATAACAGTCATTATAGCATACATTTTTATTAACAAGCTCTAGGTTATTATTATTTTAAAATTTCTGCATTTTTAAGTCATTGCTCAGAATATTAAACGGCTTCTTTCAATCTACTCAAACACACATCTGCTTTAACAGTCATCCTTCCCTTGAATTTGCATTAAGTTCTTTAACTTTCCACAGGTGGAACGATCCACATGGTGTGCAGGAACAAGGACAAGGCTGAGGAAGCGAGGGCTGATATTGTCAAGGAGTCGGGAAATAAAGTTCAGTATGACTCATTTCTAAAAGATGAGAAGATAACCTTCAAACTGACTATGGAGATGTGGCAATAACTTGCTATGAGTAATTCACTTGTAAATGACCCATGTTGTTGCAGGAGATCTATGTCCACATCCTGGACCTCTCTGAGACCAAGAAGGTCTGGGAGTTTGCAGAGGCCTTCAAGAGGAAATATAAGGCACTCAATGTACTGGTGAGAGACATTTTGGAGACCTTCTACCTCAACATCCACCTCATTCTTCTTTAGTTTAGCACCAAAAATAATGTTGAAATGTCGTCTCCCAACTCATCTAATGTTAATTACTTAAATTCACTTTTAGGTGCAATAAATCTTGTATTGTGATCTGTGTAGATCAATAACGCAGGCTCCATCATGAGTCAGAGGGATGTGAATGCTGAGGGGCTCGAGAAGGGTTTTGCCACCAATGTTCTTGGTGAGTGAAAATGTGGGCTGAAGTGTGAAATAAAGACGGAGTCAGCGGTGACGGTGGGGATGGTTATTAAAGATTTTCTTCTTTCTTTTTTGGCCACCAGGGGTTTACATTCTCACCAAGAGTCTCATCCCCCTGCTGGAGAAGAGTGCAGATCCCAGAGTGGTGAGTCTCAGAGACGCTGACACAGACGAATGGGTTTCTACTGTGGGATGTGGTTGTATTATAGACTAATATAATCACAGAGGTCATTGGGTTCAGCCAACTGGGTTGTTGGTATTTAATTGTTCCCAAGGGGTTACATGTTCTAAACAATGTCCTGGATATTATTGCTTCAGACATACAGAGACTGTATTCTAAAAAATGCTGTTTTTCTGCACAGAAACTACTGCTGTCAAACTTAATGGAGCAAAAGTATCAACATCCAAATACAGCTCAGGAACATAGATGGTGGACAATCCATCAAGCATAGCTGAAATTCTGTGTGTTTGTGTTCTGGGAGAAGCACAAAGCACCAAACCAGCAATGTGAAAGACTGGTGGAGCTCATACTAAGAAACATAAAAGCAGGAATTGAAAACCAGGTTTATTCTACACAATAGTGCATCATTGTGTTCCCTCAAATGAATATGAACTTTTTTTCTTTGCATTATTGAAGGAGTGAAAAAAACTTTTATTATTCTGAATAGTTATTTTCTGTAAATCAATGTAGAAGCTTTTGGCACAACTTCACGTACTTCCAAGATGCATGGAGAAGGTCAAAGAGTCCAGCAGCATTTGTCATGTGGAACATCTTTATTAGATCTAAAGTTACACCAACACGCTTCAGCCTGTGGCCTTCATCAGGGTCACCAGGAAATAAATAACCAGCTCCTTTTAGATAAGACCTGAAACATGAAAAACATTTTTAAAAATCTACAACAAATCCTATGAATCCACAAACTGACTGACTAACAGGGTATCAGCAGAGATGGGTTAGGTAACTGAATATATACTGGGATGACCGTGCCTTTGCTGCAGCAGCTCCTAGACTATGGAATGGTTTTTAAATTTTACAACTTTTTATGTTTTTTAATCTATTCTTGTATTTTATTCTTTTATTTTGGTTTTACTTATTCTTCTATACAGCACTTTGGTCCACTGCGGTTCTTTTAAAGCGCTTTACAAATAAAGTTGGATTGGATTGGATTGGATTGGATTGGATGTATAACATGGTATAATATTGTACCATGTCAGCAGAGAGGGAAGGGGAGTGTCCAGTTAGAGTCAGATTACATTACATTACAGATTATAAACTTAGAGGGATGGTGGAGTTTGAATTTGTAGAAAAGGAGAATATATGCATATTTGGTGTGATCTTCATCAAAAACCACATATACATCTATGCAAAAACTATATGTACAGAAAAACAGAGAAATTTTACATATACAAACAATAGAAGTGTTATTTTCTGCAAATAAATGGCCTAAATGAGAATGTTTTTATTTGGAATATTGTAAAAAAAAAAAAAAAAAAAAAAAAAAGCCCAATATAGTGAATTTTTCCAGAGCTGTTTATCAAATGTGAAAAGAACCCGAGTAAGTGCACTAAAGCTCCGTGTCCCTCTATGTTCAGATCACAGTGTCATCAGGGGGGATGTTGGTGCAGAAGCTGAGGACAGGAAACCTTCAGTCAGACAGAGGCGGCAGATATGATGGTACCATGGTGTATGCCCAGCACAAGGTATGAAGTGAAAACAGGCATTTTTTGACGTTTGACTGAGCTTCACCTGCTTAACCATTCAGACATCCTCACTATACAACACATTTATTTTTCTACGCCGTGTTTGTATGTGTGGGTTGTGTGTTCCAGAGGCAGCAGGTGGTAATGACAGAGCAGCTGGCCAAGACGCACACTAACATCCACTTCTCTGTCATGCATCCTGGCTGGGTTGACACTCCAGGTACAGCTAGTACACAGGGATGAACTGTGGAATCATTTTTTGATGCAATTTTGTCATGAAGTCGGTATGGTCAAAGGCTGTTTTTCCCAAACAAGTCTGCACACAGAATGGGCTTTTATTGGACAGTGAATTGGCTCAGTAAAATGCATAACAGTAATAGGATATGTCAGTTGTTTTTATAAGGCCATATGAGATGAAGAGGAGAGGCCTCAGGTGTGAAAGATACAATAAGACAAAAAAAGAAAAAAGACTCAACAGACATAAAAAGACAAAAACAATCTAAAAGACATAGCATGCCATAAATGATCTATCAATATACAAATACATAAACAAGACAAGAAAAGGCAAAACAGGTGAAAATAACAAAGATGTAGTAGGTACAGTGAAACAAAAATCAGATAAAACATAAAAATAGTACAAAACCACCCAACATTTTGGAAACGAAATGAAAGTTACATGAAAGGTAAAATATGTAACAAACTGAGAATTACATAAAAAGCCTATCAGACACTTTAACAAGGCATTTTAACAGGAGGTTAGTCACATGTTAATGCTTATATGCTGAGAAAATTACCATGTACATTTATTTGTGTTTGTTAGTTGGTGATAATGTGTTGCTGCCGTGTGTGTTGGAAGCGATTTTCCAACAGTCCAGCATTTATTCAGCATTGTTTTGATTATGGAAAAGTCTATAAAATATATAGACATTATGGCAAATTCATGATGAAATTTAAGGTCACAAGTAGATATGACTTTATCTTCTGGGTATTGAGTAGAAAAGGTTTTGGAACCACCGGTCTGAGGGAATAATGTCACCTTACAGCTTCCATTGATCCTCTGTTTGTGTGTCTGTTGCAGCTGTGGCCAACGCCATGCCAGACTTCCATCGCTCTATGAAGGAGAGTCTGCGGACCCCGGAGCAGGGGGCTGACACTGTGGTGTGGCTGGCTATCTCTGAGGCCGCAACCACAAACCCCAGTGGACACTTCTATCAGGGTATCCCACTCACATTCATTTAATCTCACTTTAGTCAACAAAATCAGTTTAATTAATACTTGATGTAACATTTTCTATCAGGAATTGCATACCTCAGTTAGTACAAATCAGAAAACAGCTGCTTGGAAAAGTATAAGTCAGAATAGATAAAGGAAGTGAAGCAGAGAATAATTCTGTGTTTGTCAGCGGTGGGTCAGATTGGGGGTATGGTGTATGTGTGTGTGTGTGTGTGTGTGTGTGTGTGTGTGTGTGTGTGTGTGTGTGTATCTGTCTGAAGGTTTGGCCAGTGTCCACTGCAGCTGGAGTGGGCTGCTTTTGGTGCCAGATACTGCCAGAGAGTACAGTGCTTCTATGAGGACACACACAAACCCATAGTGGTGTATGCAAACACAATGACCCCAGTGGTGTTGCAAAGGGAGGTAGCAGCCTAAAAGTCACTTCAACAGACTATATTTACCCATCATTTTTAACTTTAAACCATTATTTCTCCAGGTCTGTTCTGATTTCTCCCCACTTCACTGCTTTAAATATATAGAGTATTTGAGTGCTGCTAAAAAAAAATAATATTTCAGTTTGTCTTTTGGCTGCAAATAGTGGGAAAAGTTTAGGTGATTAGTTTAGACATGATATACATCACAGAATTTGATCTTTTTTACTACTGTTATTATTATCACTATTGCAAGCAAGCAAAACTTTATTTAGCACATTTCATTCCAGATGGAAGCATAATGTGCTGCACAAAGTGTGAGGTGTTGAGCAAAAACAAATCTAGCAACTAAATTTTAAAGTCAATCAAAAAGTAACAACATTGATATCATTGTGTTAGTTTTTTATGTGAGATTTAAAAATGTGATTAAAAAATGACACTCCAATACTGAAAAAAATACTAATGCAATGAACTCAGAGTTACTGATAATCTTTATCAATACCACGTCCCTCCACCATGTATTATATAGAAAGTAACTCATATTTTGTGTTGTTTTTTTTTCTTAATCAAACAAGTGCCATCACACATTCACACGAGCATTTAAAGGGTTAAAATCCTGATAATTATTGAACATCTGACATGTTTAAGCAGAGTTGAAGTGGTTTAAAAGCTATAGCCAAAAAAAACAAGATAATCTTTCAAGAGACATTTCAACATGATGCATAAGCCTTTAAAATATCATTTTACAATTTTTAAGTCAAATTGTAATCTTTGCTCCTCCACTTCTGCCCTCAGCTTCAGCCTCTGCTTTATCATTTACTCCCACTGATACAAAGTGACCTTACTGTTTGTTTGGTGTGTTTGGATTTTGGTTGAAGGATAAATGTGCAAATACTGACTCATGTGACGTGTTTCCCTACATGCCCGTCAAGCTGCCTGTTTGGCTTTATTCCATCACTTTATCTCTTGTCAACACCTGACTGCTGCAGGTGCCAGAGTCAACACTGCAGTATTTACTGAAATCATGATTCAACACTGGCAAATTACACAGAGACCGCATGGAATTAGAAACTGTTCACTGTTCATTTAGCCTTATATATATATATATATATATATATATATATATATATATATATATATATATATATATATATATATATATACATATATATATATTTTTTTTTTTTTTTCCCTCCACCTGCACATTTCAACAGTCTAGTTCAACTACTCTAAATTGATTTTATTGTAATGATTACATTGTTTTCCTCTGATAAAGACATTGCTTTATAGTAAATAAAACCAATACCTCTATCAGAGAAGAAAAACATTAACCAAACCCAATATTACTTGTATTTTACTTTACTTAATTTTAACTTATTTTTATCTATTTCATATTTTATCCTTTCCAATAGTTGTTTTTTTTTCTTTATTAACCTGATCATTATTATTACAGCTTATGGCATGAATTTCTGAAAAATGCTTCTTTTGTGATATATTTTTCAATCTGATGTCAGTTACTATTACAGGTCTATTATATTGTATTGTATTATATTATATTATATTATATTATATTATATTATATTATATTATATTATATTATATTATATTATATTTCTTCAAATTCTACCTGTGACAACTGCACTACATGCTTCATCAAATACAATAAGAAGGAATTATATTTAAAAAATGAAGAGGTACCATATAGAGATATATAGAGATATATATATAAACTGCTATTTAGCTAGTTTATATGGAAATGGAATTTTTTAAAATTATTATTATTCTAAGGTATCACACGGGGACAAAGTTGAAAAGAACTCCCATGTTTGCATTTCTTCATCCAGTCGCTTTATTGCCTTCAGAAGACGAGTTATATGAGCTATAGTTAGCACTCTGACACTGAATTTCCCATGATATCTTGCAAAAATCAATACTTCTTTAACATCAGGAGCAGACAAGGGATTTGGGAGTAAAAAGAAAGGTGATGCAAGTGTGCCCTGCAAGTGAAAACCTGATTGTTTGTTTGCAGACCGGAAGATGGTGTCCACCCACCTGCCACTCGCCTGGACCCACAGCTCTGCCCTGGAGGAGCAGAAGTTAATGTCTCTGCTGGAGGACTTGGCCAAGACGTTTCAGCCACACTGAAACAGCAGGACCTGGGCAGCAGTGCATCGCCAACACTAACACCACCGACTTCATAATGACAGAGGCTGAGCTCCAGAATGGTTCAGAAAGTTGTTGAAATGTGGAAAAAGTGACGAGTGGAAACCCAGTCTATCAGCGTCACGCTAACCTTGTCTGTTAGTGACTGATTATCAAAATTTGTAATGTTTTGTAACTATATGATAACAGACTGTACTTCATAAGCATTACCACATATATGGATTGAAGTGTTATTCAGTGTTTGAGGGTGATGCTGTTTCTGAAGGATGTCGCTGATGGACAGAGCACCTTCATGAACTGCAGTCTCTTACTGTGACTTTAATAAAGTTGTCAATCAGATGGGAATCTGATATGACCAAAGTCACTCGCATCCTACCAGTTATGAGTTCAATCTCACTTTTGCGTCTTGATAACCACAAGTTGTGAGATGTTTCTAACTGCTGTGATGGTAACTCTTCAGTGTATTTGCTGTGTTGTAGTGCATCTAGAGGTTGAACTCAGGCTGGAGATGAAGTGTTCTCTCTATGAGCCGTGTGCCTTAAACACAGCACAGAGCAGCATCACTTGACATGTGCAATAAAATCTGAGGATTTATGACTTAGTAATGTCTGCCCAGCACCTTTAAGGCTTTTTACTGATGGTGACTTTGGCTTGTCATGTAAATGCATGCTTTAATAAAACCAAAATGCATATTGTGCTTAAGTACGCTATTGATTTTATTTTCTATTTAATTCTTGATTAAAAAATAAATCAATAAATACTCAAAACATGTCCGAATATCTTTATTAAGCATTGGTTCTTATCTCTCTGTGATCTTTTTAGGGACACAGGGAGAGTAGTCAGTACTGTATCATCAACAAAAGTATTTAAAAATACAATTGAGATATACATGGACATTATGTTGGAACACCAACCGGTCTTTTACAAGCAGAAGAGAAAAAGTCAATTTACAGAGTTTGTTTGTATGGGATGCACTGTTGTGAAAAATGAATTATCTGAAAATTCATGACATGAGCTCTCATCCAACATGAAAATCGTCCGTTCTGATGAGCTACAAAAAAAAAAGAAGACTCCTATACCTGTTACACAATCTGTTGCATACAAAGGAAATAAACCATTTACAACCCAACAAACCCTCCTTCCTTCCTGCCACAGTCTGGCAATCTGATGATCTGTTTCATTAGCAAACAGCAAATCCTGCCATCAATCATACCTTAAGCATCTTGTCCATCTGTTGAGGAATTAAGCCTCCAGAGTCTGTGTTTGGGCAGAAGGCCTTTTATCACCATGTACAATCTGGTTCAATGACTTGATGAGAAGTAATGACTGTTAGTATCCTGTTAACTGAAGTAGGAGAGGAGAGCTGACTCCTGATTGTACGGTAGCATTGTAAATAACCCTGTAAATCCCTGTGACATAAGGTTTTATAACACTTAGGGTTAGACTGAATGTCAGTATTGACTGAAGACAAAAAAAATACAACAGTGTTTTCTTCTGTTTGAACAGTAATAATGCAACAGTATTTGCAAAATATTCAAAGCTTTCATTACATCTTGGACTTAATCTACTTTAACTTTTTGACTTGAAACAACCAATATTTTAATGATTCGAGTAGCAATAAAACCTTAGAAAAGAAATGACATTCTTTTTATAGATGGGCAAAAATGAATGCTACTGTAGGTATATGAGAAGTTCAGTTTTACAGGTGTAATGTAAAGTCAAATTGGTTTTAATTCATTGTGGGAAAAACATGAAGAAAAGGAAAAAAAGTGTGAGATTTAGAGGCCACAGCACAGATCAGTTCAATAAGGACCACATTCGGCTCAGCTGTGCGCTGTGTCATCCTGCACACTGCTGAAAGGCTACAGGTGTCTCCAATGAGACAGCAGCAGCAACTGATAAAAGGGCGGAGCAGACGCCGCTGCGGCTCCTATGCAAACTTCAGACTGCTGAGCAACAGATGTTTGGAAACTGCTGAGGGGTAGCCAGTGAGACTATTTATGAAATGTTTAGTTTATGTGCTGCACTAGAACTGTGATTATTTAATCAATGTTATGTTATGTTTTGTGGTTCACTCAAGTTTGCAAAAAGATGTGCTCATGTTGGTTAATTAGCACATATTGCACATTTTTGGATCAGTTATCTGTAACAGCTTAAGGCATGTCATTTCCCAGGTCTTCATCTGACCAGTGGAAAGCAGAAATGTCAACTTGGTCAGAAGAATCCTTATCATCAGGATCCAAAAATGTGAGGGGGAAAAACAACGCAAAACATATTATGCAAAAATTATAGACCAACAGTTTCAATCAGTATCAACCTTCATCCCAACCCCAAATATTATATTATTTTATAATCATGTAGTAACGTCTTGATGATTAGAAACAATGTGGCCATAGGGAGACCAACACTACGTAAGTAATTTCATGGATAAGCAACAACAACAAAAAAAAAAACCTTATGTATGTGGTAACTGTATGATGTGACTCTGAAAGTTCAGAACAGAGTTTGCATGTGCCTCACAGAAGAGTCACTTAATTTTCTAGTTTGACCGACAAAAGAAAAAAAAAAAAGTCTACAAGATGAGCACAAAGGAAAGTAAGAAACAACCATTTACAGTGATAATAGATAAATACTTTACTACAAATATAAATATACACTACATGATCAAAAAACTGGAATGTGACTACATTTTGAAATTAGGAATTCCAACATTATAATGCTCATTATTCCCCTTACAATAAGGCAAGCGTTAGTCTAACATTAGAAGATATTAGCCACTATATACAAGGACGCTACATCAAATCCAGCTATCGTCTCTCCCAGATCAAAGCTTACAAAAATGCTGTTTAAGTCAAAGACAAAACCATGAGTTGTGCAATTCAGCGCAGTGGTGAGAGCACGATGAGAAATACTGGATGTGAGGGGGAAGAAGAAAGGAATTTCAAAATGGACAGAATGAAAAGAACACAGACATCCAGAGCTTTGCAAGGTGAGTGCATGAGTGAGTGAAAGAGCATGAGCAAACAGTCGTAAGCACCGACAAACTATTAAGAAGGCTTTGTGTTTGTGTGGCCTTCTCTCTTTAAGGCTTTTGAAGGAACACTTGCTGCCCTGATCTGACCTGCAATTTAGCCAGGAATGACTACAGCATGCCAGTATTTAGTGCTACATTTTATTTTGAGTACCTGTCCAGTACCTAAGTGCCTCTGTGGGAAGAGGAAATCCAATTCTGCATTAGAGGAAAAGTTGTGATCTAAATGTTCTTTAATTAGAGATGAAAAGTAGTTAGCACAAGTTTGATCACACCTAATAAAACTTTTAAGGGTATTCTGACTGGTGCCTCTCTAGTAGGCTGCAGTCTGCTCCCAGGATGCCTCACACCTGACAACTGGATTAGACTTTTACGGCAGCGATTTCAAGTGGAAAGAAAGATTTCCTTCATCTTTCGAGAAAGAGACTTCTCGAATGGATTACCTAAGCGTTTACACATTAGCAATGGTCACGTCTGATATGAAGAGCCCCGAAAAGTGAAATGTAAAACCTCCTGAGAGTGATTTAAGGCCAACTAGTGAAAAAGAAATTACAAAGACAGAGAGGTGTGGGGGGGGTAGAGAGAAAGTAATTTCAAGCCACTATCTACCTTAAATGCTGGGGGAATATATACAGATGATGGGGATTTTTACATGTTACAGTGACTGAGTACTATGCAGTTAGTGGGCCACATTAATAAGCAGGCTAGTGTATGTTTGTACAGGAAGGGTCAGCGATTTCTTTGAAAGCTATCTTTACTGTGCAAGGGTATTAAAAATGACCTTTGTCAAAAGAAGCATCAGAAATATAGAATGTAAACACTAATATCAATACCATTCCTCCCATTGGAGAAATAATTACAATACATGCACACATTTACACACACACGTCATTGTGCTTCAGATTTTTGTTTTGAATCAGAGCAAAAAGTCATCAGTCACACACATGTAAGACTGATGCTTAGTGGAATTAAAGGAGAATTTGTTATGAGAGGTGAAAAGAATGTAGAGGGCTTCACTGTCAACATACACACACTTGAACATTCACAGAGAGCAGGCCTGGTTGTAGCCGTAGAGCCCAGGCGTGACGGGTAGGTGTACTGTACAGAGGGGTTTCCATGACACTGGAAGAGTGGGTGGAGCACAAGAACAGGGACCATGTAGTGGGCTGGACCAATCAGCGCGGAGAGAAGCCTGTTGCTAAGCTACAGCCAACCACCTGCGTCATATCCCAGATCTGTGGAGACAAGCAGCCAATAACAATGAGGGAAGGAGCCTGGTGCAAAGCTGCCTTTAATAAAGACACACCATGATCACTGAGAGGACTCTTGAACTACATGTACCTGAAGAACAAGGACTCTTGATTCTTAACCCTAAAAGAACTGCAACCATGTGTGGAATGTCTCACTTTCCTGTATTTATAGTTTTTCTGACCTATTCTAACAGCCAACATTAGGGGCCAGATGTGATTTTATTAAGACAAACCTTGAATTTGAGTCAATTTTAAAATTTGATTTGTCTGAAAAAAATTGTTTGTCTTGTTATTTTTATTTTTGCTTTCATGCAAGCAAATGCACATCTAATTTATCTCTTTGAATCATTTTAATTATGAGTAAATGAGAGACAGTCAAAACACACACTTACAGTGGTTCATAAGGCCAAAATCTATATCAGCAGGCAGTGTCAATAACGCCTGACATTTAACAGCATCTGGATAGGAATATTAACTAAAAGATTATCAATTATTTTATATCAGCCATTCTACCTGGAGTTCTTTGAGAATGAATAGCTACTTTAGTGTAAGTGTATTCCAAATTTCCCTCAATGTAAATGTGTTTGACTGATAAAATGAATTATCAGGCATCAAAGAATTGTGCCTGACCTTAACAATACGGTCGCTTCCACATGTGACCATCAGGCCTCTGGATGGGTCCATGTCCATGTGAGCGATGTTGTGTTTCCCCTCATGGAACGTGGCCAACGGTGTCCGACTGCACCAGACACAAAGAAAGCAACATTTTATCAGTTCAGTTCTGTAAACAGGTCTAACATGAAGCAAAACAATTATAGAAATCTATACAGACTGCCTTTTACTTACTCTTCTTCTTTGATGGTGTCAAAACAGGCATCACACACTCGCACAGGGAATTCGAAGCCCATGAGTGGGAACGTGGAACGTTTTGAACTGCATTTTCCACAAACAGCTTTGCCACACTTCCTGCAGTGGTGCTGTAAGCAGGAAATACACTCAATTTAGTATCAGTGATGATGCATGGAGATCGGATCTGCTTAGACCCTCATACCTGTCTGAGACCCAAGGTCTTGGTGTCCCACATCTGCTTGATGTTCCAGAAGAAAGGCTGCTCACACTTCTGACATGAGTCGCTGTCTAACCATTGAGGCGCCTGCGGAGAGACAGATAAAATAACATCGCAGTGAATGAAAATAATAGGCAAAAACCAAAGATCAATAATAATGAGATTTATTAAATGAAAAAAAATATCTTCTTCAGATAAAATTATAATTTTTGGTTTCAGCAAACATCAATAAGATCAAAATTGTGAACTCTATTTTATATTGTGTCAGACCTTCACATTTGTTACAGAAGCTATAAAAGTAATGCAAACCTCTTCTCTTTGTGTGTCCATGTTCCACACTGCGATGCCTCCGTCAGCTGAGCATGACAACAACTGCCTTGTCAACTGGAGGTAACGCAAGGCCTGGACACGCTCACTGCAGATTAACAGAAAGACAAGTTTACCTGTAAATTCAATGTTCCATCTCACAGCTCTAATCGGGGTTTGTGTTTGCTTGTGGGCAAACACCAGCAAAATAAGCTTTGAAAAACCCCTTTTCCACCAGCAATTAGTCAACAGACACAGTTAGCTCCTAGTTAGGGAAGTATCTGGCAATCATAGATCCAAGGTGTTTGTCTAGACAATAAGAGGCTACAGGGCAAGTGAATCTGAAATGAAAGAGCAGTGTCACAAGGAAAGACTGGAGAAGATGAAGACTGGGTCAAAAGGGATTTAGAGCTTATCTGAGCAATACAAGTTTGATTTTCCTGGATATCTAAGACACAAGCCTCTGTAAATCCGGCTATAAATGTGGTACAACAGGATCTACAGTGGTTTGGTCTGGCACACATCAGTGTGCATGTGTTTTGTTGATGACTCCTATAACTGTCGAGGAGAGGGGTTGGAGAGTGGTGAAATATGTATGAAGACTGAGAAGTGGAGATGAAAACATGGCTGTTGCCTGGGGATAGCTGTTACTGACACCACTGAGACCTGATTTTGACAAGAGAGGTGGAGATGAGAGCAATGGGCTGACAAGACGCAAAAAAGGATGAGGGCTCTCCTTTTCATCAGAGCCCTTTTCTCTGATTTGCCTTTGAAGCTGTATGTTAATAGATATTCACTTGAGTGCAACGCTGTACAACTTACTGGTGTCCCTGTAATAGTAGCGTTCGCCCTTTACGGCCCCCGATGTCCCACATGATGACACTGTGATCAGAGGCCCCAGAGAACAGCAGCCTCTGGACCGGATCCCACCACAGGGCTCCTATACTGCCTGGAGGGGACAGCACAAGGTGGCAATTCACATGTGATCGCTTGTTGAATGTGTTATAAAGAGTAATGCAGCATTAGAGTGTGACCCACTGGTGCCACCCAGTGCCTGCTGGGAAAACTACAGGCAGCAACAAGTGGGTCCTCTTCAGCCCTATCCTTACTGCTTAGAAGTGTGCGTCAGTACTGAACATGCAACTCAAGCTCCTCAATGGTATGAAAATGTATAGACTTTCATATTCTTTCCAGCGATGTTAAAAATGTTTTTTTTTATAATCAGACACAGAAGCAGCAATTTAATCTTTTTATCAGCGATGTTAAAAATGATTTTTTTATAATAAGACACAACGATTTAATCTTTTATCCCATCATTCTGATTTTTAGTTTATGTTGATATGTTATACTGATTAGATTGTTTATGTATATGTGTGTTTTATGGTGTGCATGTGGTGTGGAATGGGTATGGGGGTGGGGGTATAAGTTGTCAGGATATGAATGCTTGATTATGTGATCTTATCCAGTGCTTTGTACATATATTGTATATTGTGCCAGCCTACTTTCTAATGTCATTGCAGGGTCCCTGACATATGGCAAAATATCATTAAAGCAAAATACATCTTAGATGTACTGTGTTGAGTAGGGCTGCAACAACTAGTCAACTAGTCAAAGGAATAGTAGATGGCAAAAGTAGTTGACGACTAATTTGGTACTCAACAGGCCATTAGTGATGTCATGCACTTTTGTTTAAGAAAAAAATGTTTATTTTATTACTGCTGCAATATTTGTTCAATATTGAATTGAATATTTGCATAACAGACTTTGTTATGCATTCTAACTGTTGTGCACCAAATGTTCTTGTTGAAGGAAAGAAAATGTATTTTCTTGCTGCAATTAATAGAAATGAGAACAAGAGGTTTTTTTTTTGTAGTTCATAATCTGATTAGTTAATTAATCCTTATGGGCGTCAATATCTAGTCGACCAACGAATCAGTCATTAGTTGCAGCCCTAGTGCTGAGACATTATTTTAAAACAGAAAATATGTTGTTGAAGTAGGGGGAAGAGATGAATAGTATCTCTTGTTCTTGTATGGTCCACAGAAAGATTTTACACATTTTCATTTATGGAATGACTGGTTTACATAGCGAGAAGCTTTTTATAGATTTCTTTGTGTGGAAAGTCAGACCAGTCACATGATAAATTTAAGACTGTGTCAGGTGGTAGTGACTGATATTTTTGGTCTTATTCATACAGATTTCTTAAATCTCAGAGTTCATCTGATGGTTGAGGTTAATGTCATTGTAGCACTTCACATTACAGTTCAGTAATACCATGATAATAGCTGGATAATAAAAAGGTTCACATAAACAATGCCCTGTAATTCACAATTTAGTGAGTGAGTAATATTAAACTGAAATTTGCTCAGCAGGGTGATAATGGGTGGAAAACATTTAAAGATACCAACATGGCAAAAATATTTAAAAATAGTCATTTTTCGAAGAGGTGGCAGGTAAAAAAAAAAAAAAAGTTTATAAGTATAATATTAATGATGGGACTCTAAAGTGATGGCTGACCTTTCCATCCTGTTTTCCAAATTTGATCAATCACGACTCAGATTACATTGATGCAACTCCAGTTTGTGCACAGCATGAACTCAGCGCCACGTCAATTAATTTGTATAATCATCAGTCCAATTAATGTGTGCACTCATGAGCACATTTGCACTTAAAAGGGAGAGGGGGCGGTGTCAAAGAGGAAACTATAACTTTATTTTTAATGAGGCGTGCTGATATGTGACAAAAACAGTGTTTTATCAATGCTTTATCAAAGCAATATAAAACATACATGAAAAAAACTTCTTTCCTATTTCCAACAACAGCTATGGTATAAAAAGGCTTTTTCAAGTGTTGGAGGTTGTCATCTGGTCAGATGAGTCATCCAATGCCCTGCACTCAACAAGCAGATGAGCTCATGTGTGATAAAAGCCGGAAGAAGAAGACAGGGGAGTGTTTGTTTCATGCTGTGAAGTGTCCTCGAGGATCATTTTGTTGCAATTTTAGATTATTATTTGAAGAACACAGGAGCCCCAGTGGAATCACAACTGTATATTGAAGTCCCATCTGTACAATGCCCTAATACTTTAACAACAGAGTTTAACATGATCTCTGTATTTCCATCTAAAGGGCCCCAGGAAACAGATGAAGGAGCTGTTTTTTCTAGTAACTCTGATTTAAAGCTATACCTACCGATGTGGCATTTCTCACAGCACTTAGTAAAAGTTTGAACATGAACAACCCGCCTCCCTCCAAAGCCCCGCCCCCTTCCCTCTGCCTGAGTTCTGAGGCTCCTCCTCCTCTCTCCTCTCATCTGACACGCGATGGAAATGGGGGAGGAAGCAGAGGCGGAGGTCCGGTCCGTTTTGGCGTGTCCGCGGACCCCTCCCTCAGTAATCAAATGAGTCATCCACCTGCAGCGGGCCCGCGGCTCCTGTTCCATCAGTAGACCTGGTCTGTGCAGTACTGGGTCAGTGTCTTCACTGCAGTGCCCAGGGGATGGGCGTGCGCACTGTGAACGCGCGGCCTCCGCGAATTTTCCGTGGACATTTGAAGTTTCATAGTCCATACAATTATCATCCTACATCATCTTACATTGTGTGACACCATATACATGTACCTGTATGAGTCCCACCGTCATAAAAGCTGAGCTTTATGCAGACCTGTTCAGTCCAGTACAGCTGACTTCCGGACTTTTATCTCCATCCTTCATTCATCAGACTCCCGTTTGTGCACCTCAGTTGTTGTTTCTGTTAATAAATCAGTTTAATCCCTTCCACATGTGCATGTCAGTTCTAACCAAACACATCCTAGACAGTAGACTGTGGTCAGTGACAGGAGGAGCAGCGCGAGTCAAGTGTCAGATTCAGAGGTACACATATCGGATGTGAGACAGCGATAATGGATCGGATGCTGGCCGGCCATAATGGATGACTGACAGGAGGCTCAGCCAGGTTCGGCCAATTATTTTATTCGGACCGACTAAAATGATTGGTCAGACTTTTATTAGAAATATATGAGAATTAAACATTTTTGAGTTTCAATACCTGGCAGATTTCTTTTACATTTTAGTTTGACACACACTTATTAGGAGCATTTTAAGATGACAAAAGAAAAGTGTAAAAATGCCACATCATACGGTATAGCTTTAAAGTAGTGGTAGCAGAGTAGTCTAGTAACTTACATGAAAGCTGATGTGTGTGTGTGTGTCTCCTTACCTTCATGACCCTTCAGTGTGGTAATAGTGGAGTATGTTTGCTTCTCCAGCTTCAGCAGCGTGATCTGTCCAGAGTAATCTCCAACAAAAGCATGCTGCGTCTCGTGATCGTATCTGAGTGTGGCATCAGGGTTCAAACAGGCTGTACGTTATTAACCACTGAACTAGGGGGATTCTCACACATAGGTACAGTACAAGCCGGAAGGATACTGTAGGCAGGAAGCCCAAGCAGTGAAGTAGTGTCTTCCCAGCATGCTGCCACTGTGGGTGCACATCCAGCTCACACTCTTGTCATGGCCAGTGCTCACCACCCACTCGCTCTCAAGGGAAAACACCATATCTGACACACGGTTCTGGTGAGCTAAAAGACACACACAGAGAACAAGTTTAACTACGAAGCCAGTTATGCTGAATGAACTACCAATGCGGTCCGATGTTTTCCACTGGGTTTTTGACAGGGGCAAAACATGGATGAGCTCCATTTAGATTACATTAGATTAGACTTCATTGATCCCTCAGGAAATCAAGGTTCCAGTAGCAGCACAACACTAAATGTAAGCATAAAAGAAATATTACAAGACAAAAGGAAAGAAAATAGTAATAACAATAATTAATCAATAATTTTACAAGTATAAAACGGCAGTTGCATATTAGAAAGTAGCAGTAGAAATAGATACTGAAGTATCAATAATAATAAATAACTAATTGTTTTATTATAATCTGCACTATACATATACACACATACGTATCTAATTATTAGTT